>NC_143252.1:91512100-92762100 GCF_984573655.1 Nuphar pumila | reverse complement strand
AAGATTTCAAAGAAAGGCAAAGAAAGCAGATTCTTCCATTCCCTATGAAGTAAAGTGCTTTAACTGCAAAAAAGGCAGAACATATCAAGAAAGATTGTCCTCTTCTCAAATTCAAGCCCAAGGACCAATTCAAGAAGAAAAAGGCATTTCAAGCCTGTTGGGATGATAGTGACTCCTCTTCCGATGAAGAATCAAATGAAGAAGTCGCCAACATGTGTTTTGTAGCACAAGGAGATTCGGTAAGTCAATTTGACTATGATGAGTTATTTGAAGCATTTAATGATTTATATGCTAAATTTAAGAGTCTTAGTTCTAAAAATAAAGAGTTAAAAACTGAAAATTTAACTCTTGACTCTCAAAATAAAGTGTTACTTCAAGAAATAGAAGATCTCAAGAAGGAAAATTCTTGCCAAGCAATTGAGATAAAAGAAATTGGAGTTAGAACCAATCTCTTACAAAAGAAAATATCTAGTCTTAAAGAAAAGTCAAATGATCTTCTTTCTATAGTGACCAAATTCACAAATGGTCAAGAGAATCTAGAAAAACTTCTTGGTTCTCAAAGATGCTCGGTTAATAAAACCGGATTGGGATATAGCTTCTTTGATACTCAAAATAGACCAAACTATGTGGTGAAAAATCAAAGACATTATTCTAAACCTTTTGTTCATAAAACTAAACTTTCTAGTTCTAATAGAAATGCATCTAGAAATGATTATTCTAGAAATGTTTATTCTAAATCCTTTTATAGAAAGAATATTTATTATCAAAGGAAACCAAAATCCAAATGGATATGGGTTTCTAAGACTAACTCTCATGGACCCAAAAATAGAAAGGGGTCAAATGCTCTGTTTTCTGATTTTGTTGTAGGTACACAACATAAGGAGCAAATGGATATTGGACAGCGGCTGTTCCAAACATATGACTGGAAGGCCAGAGTTATTTTCCACCCTCCAAAATAAGGATGGAGGAACCGTCACCTTTGGTGACAATAACAAGGGAAAAGTGATAGGTATTGGTAATATTGGTAATCCAAAATTTCCCTTGATAGAAAATGTTCTTTTAGTGGATGGTTTAAAGCATAATTTAATATCTATTAGTCAATTATGTGATAAGGGTTTTCATGTTTCTTTTGAAAATGATTTATGCTTAATTTCTGATTTTCAATCTAAAAAGATCATTTTTAAAGGTAAAAGAAGAAACAATGTGTATGAACTATATCTAGATTAATTACCCTCTTTTAATGAAAAATGTCTTATTGTTTCAAATGAAATTCAATGGTTATGGCATAAGAGACTTAGACATGTTAACTTTAAAATTATTTCAAAATTATCCAAGAATAATCTTGTAAGAGGCCTACCTAGAATACCATATAAAAAGGATCACTTATGTGATGCTTGTCAAAGGGGTAAACAAATCAAGAGTTCTTTTAAAGCAAAAGATATAGTTTCAACAAAACGTCCTCTTGAACTTTTACATTTAGATCTATTTGGACCATCTAGAATTCAAAGTTTGAATGGTAGCAAGTATGCTTTTGGTATAGTAGATGATTATTTTCGGTTTACATGGGTGATTTTTCTAAAAAGCAAAAATGATGCTTTTTCAGAATTTTCTAAACTTTGTAGAAGAATTACAAATGAAAAATCTACATCTATTATTAAAATTCGTAGTGATCATGGTGGTGAATTTGAAAATGAATCTTTTCTAAAGTTTTGTGATTTACATGGTATCTCTCACAACTTTGCTTTTCCTAGAGCGGCTGCACAAAATGGAGTTGTTGAAAGAAAGAATAGAACTTTGCAAGAATGTGCTAGAACCATGCATCAAGATAAAAATTTACCAAAATATTTTTGGGCTGAAGCAATTAATACAGCATGTTATGTCTTAAATCGTGTTCTTATTCGACCAATTTTACATAAAACATGTTTTGAATTGTATTATGATCGTATACCAAAGATCTCATATTTCAAAATTTTTGGTAGTAAATGTTTCTTGTTAAATACCAAAGATAATCTTGATAAGTTTGATTCAAAATCAGATGAATCTATATTTCTTGGATATTCTTCTAGAAGTAAAGCATATCGTATTTTCAATAAAAGAAAATCTTGTATTGAAGAATCTCTACATGTTGCATTTGATGAGAATTGTGAGCAGGTTATTCCTCTAAGCGAAGAAGAAGAAGCAATACTTCAAGAAGAACCCTTGATAGAGAGTACTTCTCAAGAAAATATTCCTCTTCAACCGGTTTGGAAAGAAGTTCCTAATCATCCACATGAACAAGTTATTGGTGAAATAAAGAGTGGTGTCCAAACTAGAAGGCAGTTAGAAAAATATATTGCAAATGTTGCTTTCATATCTAAATTAGAACCAAAGAATATCAATGAGGCATGTGATGATGAATTTTGGCTTTTAGCCATGTCTGAAGAACTTAACCAATTTACTAGGAATGATGTTTGGGATCTAGTTGATAGACCAAAGGATCATCCAGTAATTGGAACAAGATGGGTCTTCCGAAATAAGCTAGATGAAAATGGTGAAGTCATTCGTAACAAAGCAAGGCTAGTGGCACAAGGCTATAATCAAGAAGAAGGCATAGATTTTGATGAAACCTATGCACCAGTTGCTCGATTAGAGTCAATTCGTATGATGCTTGCTTTTGCTAGTTACATGAACTTCAAGTTATATCAAATTGATGTTAAGAGTGCATTCTTAAATGGACACATCAATGAAGAAGTTTATATAGAGCAACCTCCAGGCTTTGAAAATGAGAAATATCCAGAAAAGGTCTACAAATTGAAAAGAGCTCTGTATGGACTCAAACAAGCACCAAGAGCGTGGTATGAAAGACTACGAAATTTTCTAGAACAATCTGGTTTTTCCATTGGTCGGGTAGACTCCACTTTATTTATTAAACATTTTAATTCAGATATTCTTATTGTGCAAATTTATGTTGATGACATAATATTTGGTTCTACTAATGATTCTCTTTGTAAAGAATTTGCTAAGGCTATGCAGGAAGAGTTTGAAATGAGCTTGATGGGCGAATTAAACTACTTCCTTGGACTTCAAATAAAGCAAACTGAAGAAGGAATCTTCATCAATCAGGTTAAGTATACAAAAGAACTTCTTAAGAGATTTGGGATGGACTCATCAAAATCAAGAAGGAATCCTATGAGTACAACTACTTCTCTTGATAAAGATGAAAATGGTAAAAGTGTAGATACTAAGCTCTACAGAGGTATGATCGGATCTCTATTATACTTAACTGCTAGTCGACCTGATATTATGTTTAGTGTTTGTATGTGTGCAAGATTTCAAGCTTATCCAAAGGAATCTCATTTAACTGCAGTAAAACAAATTCTTTGTTATTTGAAAGATACTTCAGATTTCGGTTTGTTTTACCCAAAATCATCTTCCTTTGATTTAGTTTCATATAGTGATACAGATTTTGCAGGAAGTAAATCTGATCGCAAGAGTACTAGTGGAACTTGTCATTTCTTGGGAAATTCCTTAGTCTCTTGGTTTAGTAAAAAGCAAAATTCAGTATCACTCTCAACAACTGAAGCTGAATATATAGCGGCTAGTTTAGCATGTTCACAAGTACTTGGGATGAAACAGACCTTAAAAGATTTTGGTTTGAATTACTACACAACAACTATTTATTGTGATAACACTAGTGCTATAAATCTTTCGAAAAATCCTATTCAGCACTCAAGAACTAAGCATATTGAAGTTAGACATCATTTTTTAAGAGATCATGTGTTAAAAGGAGATATTTCGTTAAATTTTATTTCCACTAAAGAACAACATGCCGATATCTTCACTTAACCTCTTAAAAATGAAGATTTTATGAGAATTAGGAGAGAACTAGGTATTTGCTCGTTTTTGGATTTATAAAAATGCTGATTTTTGAACAAAATCTCAAAATCGCACTATATTAGTCGACCGATAAAATTTTAGTCGACTGGTGTTTTATATTTTGGAATGTATCGCACCATATTAGTCCACCGATATATTTCTAGTCGACTGATGATATTTTTAGAATAAGTCGCACTTTTTAGTCGACCGATAAAGTTTTAGTCGACTAAATTTTTTTAAGAAAAAAATTTTAAGTGAAGGGACCCGACACCCCTTGGATTTGTTTTAAAACCCGTTTTTTTTTTTTAAAAAAAAGGCATCGTTTCACTTCGTACCTTTTCGTTTTTTCTTAAAAACGAAACCCTTAAACCCCTCTTTCTCTCTTGCCTCTCTCTCTCTTCCGAAAAACCCTCGGAGTGTCGTTCGACTCCATCATCACCGGGATTTTCTTACCATAACAGGGAGACGCCGGAATCTTCTGGCCGTTATCTTGAAACGCCGGAATCCTCTTGCAGTGACTGGCGCATCTTCAAAACATGCCGGAACTCTCTTGTCGTGTTTTAAAATAGAGATACGAGTTAAAAGTCTATTTTGCTTATGCTATTTTTGCCCTTACTCTTTTTTATTCTGACAAAGGGGGAGAAAAAGATAAAGATAGCATTACTTTGAAATTGCAGGGAGATCTTGAGAAAAAGATGATAGCAATTACATTACATGAAAACCTTGCATGAGAAATGCAAAATTAAGAGAAAAAGAAAGCTTTGAATGAATGTATTTCTAAATGCATGAAGAAATGATGAATGGAAATGCAAACCAATCAATATGTGATATATGTGCTTTAAATATGCTAACTTTTAATGTTTTGCAGCATATTGATAGGGGGAGTAAAATCTCCATCTATGCATCTAAATGCTTCATCTTTGATTAAGTTTGTCATCATCAAAAAGGGGGAGATTGTTACGACAATGAAGCCATACATGATACTTCAAGTACAAGTTTTTGATGATGAGCAAGTAGAATTAACTGCATTTCAGCTAAGGCTATGAAGAAATTGAAGAATTCGGTGAAGAATCCTTGAAGACTAGTGTGCAAATGTTTAATTCATTAAAAGTCTTAGATTCTTGTAAGAGCCTTACTTAGAGTGCATATTTAGGTTGCATTTCACCTTAAAAGTCTTTAGAAAAACTTTTCTAAAAGAAACTCTTTTGAAAATCTTTTTAGAAAACTCTTTTCTTAAATTTTCATGTTTATTAGTCGACCAATAAACTTATCAGTCGACTAATCCTTTCGCGCCATATTTTCTAAAAAGTCATTTTTGTCAAATTAGTCGACCGAAGGTTTTATCAGTCGACTGGACAGAATGTCTGTTTTCTGGAAAATTAGCAACAGTCGACTAATGGTTTTATCAGTCGACTGAACATAACATGGGTTTTCTGAAAATTTAGCAGCAGTCGACTAATGCTTTTTATCAGTCGACTGAACAGAATGTTTGTTTTTCAGAAGTTTTTAGCAGCAATCGACTAAAAGGTTTTTCAGTCTACTGATAATATTATCAGTCGACTAACTTTTCTCAAGTCGACTAAGTTTCAAAAGTTCAGATTTTCAAACGGCTCGATTAACAGATCAGTCGACCGACGATAACTGTTAGTCTACTAATAACTAACTATTAGTCGACTAACTGATGTTTCAGTCGACTAATTTTGCCGTTTTCCTGAAACTTCAAAAAAAGGCGTGTCTTTTCATTTTTCAAACGTTTTGATCGTTCAAAATGGACAATTTTGACACCCTTTCATACTCTCAACGTATGGAATCTTTTAACTATAAATATGAGTGCATTCTACACTCAAAAACATCAAATTCAATAGAATTATATTGAATTACTTCTTGCTTTTCACTCCTATTCTTTCAAGTATTTGTTTTCTCACTCACGTGATATTTTCACTTCAGTTTTTCACTCAAATCACTTTGAGAGATAGTGAATTCGTGAGTAGAGTGTTTCAACAACCTCAAAAGCCAATTGCATCTCATTTGCATTCAAAAGGAAGGCTCATAGGTTGTATTGTAAGTTGTTATTTCTTTTGTGTAAAAAAAAGGACTCCTTGGTGTAAAGGAGTTGTTTGCTTTCAGTAGGATTGTTACTGAAAGTGGGACCGGTTATGGTCTGTGTGATCTTGTAGTTTACAAGGTTGATAGTGGAAAATCTCAAGCGGGTTTTGCTTGGGGACTGGATGTAGGTCGGGTTTGACCGAACCAGGATAAAATCTTGTGTTCTTTGTGTGTTTGCTTTGAGATTTGCAAAATCATTCAATATTCCGCAGAAATTTTTAAAAGCACTATTCACCCCCCCTCTAGTGCTCGTTGCCTCGATCCTAGTGCACTTTCAGTAATAACTCCACCAATCATCACATTTTGGTTCTCCGAGATCACTGGAGGGCAAAATGGTCATTTTTTGAGATTGGACCTTGCAGAAAGTCCAAAATTTCATTCTCAAGTCTCAAAATTTCTCTATTTAGGCTCAGAAATATCTTCAAACTGCAAATTTTCAAAATCCTATTCTTGACAAGAAGCTAGAATTTCCAATTCCTGATTCAGAGTGGCATTTCATGAGACATGTCTTTGCATATCATCGCATGAGCATTTCATATCACTTCACTGCACAGCATGTCATTTTGAGTTTCAGAATTCTCGATTTTCAAAATTATCAATCCAGATTCGAATTTTAACTCTTTCAAAATGGATTTCAAATCCCTGGGTTTTTCAAAATTGTCTGTTTCCCCCATCGTAACCCCCAGGACTCCGAATTACAAAAGTTTTCTCAGGAAAACAATCTGGATATTTTGATATTGATTTTAAAATTTTGTGAGTTGGAAAGAAGGGGGCATAATTCTAAATTTAGAAGATTTTATTTCAAACTTTTGCAAAAAGACTGAGTTTCTTTACAAAATCTCTGCATTTTTTTTTATATATATTTTGCCCTGAAGGTCCATTTTCCTCCTAAACTTTTGAAATCAAACCAAATTTTACTTCATGTTTTCTAATTTTCCTATTATAAAAATCCCAAAAAGAAGTTATTTTTGCTTTTTATTTTAAATAAATGACGTGGGACCCACCCTGAAGTGGCGTCACACTCAAATTCCCAGGCATTTCTCTTATTTTCAAGCAAAGCCCACCCTGAGGTGGCACAAATTCACAAATCCTTTTCTTTTCATTTTATTCATTTTACAAAATAAGAAAGTGGGCCCATGCATAGGTGGCACCACACTAGAAATTCCTGCAGAGAAAATCAAATAAAAACTTTATTTCAAAAAGATTTTTAAATCAGGCTGAGGTGGCACCACCCTAAGATTCCCCATTTTTTTTATCATTTTACCTTCATTTTCTTTACTTTTTTTTTTTAATAAAGGTAGCCCCAGATGGCGCCACCGTGAAACCCTACCCAAAAATTTTACTTTACCTAAGTTTTAGGTAAAGTGAACTCAAAATTCTTCTTCAGAAAACAAGCCATCCGTCCCCTTTTCAAAGATTGGCGAGTTTCAAATTTTTTCAAAAATTTGTTTGAAGATTTTAAAATGCTTTCAAAATTTGGTTTGGAAGATTTCAAAATAGCCTATTTTTCTGAAAAAACTCCTGAAAATCTTTAAAAGGGAACCACGTTGGGTGAAAAAGGGGGGATCGATTTTTGGGGATTTCGGCTTCCGCTATCTCTGAATACCTATGTTTCCTCCATTGTTGTCAGCGTTATCTTTTCAAAACCCTCTGAAAGGATCTGGATTGGGGGTCCGTTTTGCATCTTAATCTCCCTTCTTCTCCCATTGACGACAGATTGCTTCCACCAGCCTTCAGCAGAACACTCAAAAGAAAGGGACCTTCTCAACCTCTATCGAACCAAGGTAAAGACCCTTTACTTTCGCTTTTATGTGAAATAAGCATCATGCTCACATTATATACCGCAGATCCATTGCATTTAATGATGTGGTTTGCATCTCTGTTTATTTAGACACATTGAGAACCGATAACACCTCGTAATGATGTTGTCAATTCGTTTGAATAATCATGTTTTGATCAAATTGTTGTTTTCCCTAAGATTTCATCAGCTCTATTTCAGCATCATAAATATTGGGGAATAAGGTTTTCATATTCAAACTCATGGTTTTCATGTTCACGTCCAAGGTTATCCCACATTGTGCATCATTGATTGCATCAAGGTTCGAGAAAATCATTCTACAAGAAGTTTCGTTTTATCAATGTTTCCGTCTTCTGCGAATGCAATGAACAAAATTTCATAGATCATTGATGGTAGCATATTCACTTTCATGTATTTGTCCTTACTTTCTTACGAGTTTTACTTAAAAATTAATTCCAATTTTTCTGTATATCATTGGTTTTCATACGTTCATGCGGTTTTAACAATAGTGTCTGCATACCACATTATGGGTTAAGCGAGGTCCAGTAGGACTCATCGTACAATAAAGGGTGTCATTAACAAAGACACTACATTTAAATTTATTACATATTCCCATTCTGTTAAAATTCCATCTCGTGTTGCATCTTTTTTTTTTCTTTTTCTTTTTTTTTTATGCTCTATCATCTCATCATTCATACATTTCTTGATTTTCTGTGCTATGTTCAATATCCTGTAAATGCTTGTTGTTCGACTCAATTTACATCATCATCTAATAAGAATCCAATCTAATTTTATATAACTCTTAGTACTCAGCACCCGTGGTTTAGTTGTATTCAGTTTTAGCTTATTGATATCCCTAGCTGTATTAAGGTATCTGTGTATCCATCGTCAGCAGTATAGTCATTTCCGCAAAATCATGTTGCTCGTTCCCCCCCCCATTGTATATACATAACTCGCTGTCCTTTTGTAAGCTTACATCCAGCATTTTCTTGTGTTGTAGCCGACCGTCCCCGGCCTCTTAGTTTTCGTCTCAGTGACTACATAGTGATTTTTAGAAAGAAAACCAGTTCCCCTCTTATTTGTCATAAATCCATCAGGTAGGTTTTATGTTACTACTATTAAATTTGCACAGGTGAGGATGAAGCGTTTGTTGAGGTTGAAACCATCGGTGAAAGTTCATTTGATGATAACAACCTGGTTAAAATCTAGTTGGGTTCAACGATTTTTTTTATGTTATTTGTATATGTGTACCATGAGTTGGCTTACACGGAGCAGTCTGTGGCTAATAGTTCATCTGAGTAAGGTTCATTGTTCACCTGTGTGTTTCACCACAATCAGTAGTTTCCTTATCATGTATTGTCAACATGTTGTTACATTTGCTTCAGTTCATATTACTCAGGATCATCTGTATCTGTATTTAGTGTTTCATATTTGTATATAGTTCCTTTGTTATATGATCCATTCTCTGCATCTATAATTAATCTTTTCCCTTTGAGGCATTTTATACCTGTAACATGTTTGGCAATAGCTATACCCTCACTGTATATTATCATATTGTTGCTTACATCTAGACATATACTGTAGATTTGTCTCAAGTTATTGTAGGATCATCTTGGTTCATTATCAAAATGCCTAAAGAAGTTATGTGAAATGAGTATGCAGTCATAACCTTTTTGCAGAAACAGAGTTACTAATCCCTCTCACAGTGTTGTGGATAATCAGTTAGCTTAACCGATTTGTCATAATTGATTTGCTGATAAACCTGTTGTATAGCCTTAAATATGTTGAAAAGTATGAGATTCATTTGTTATCCAATTCAGATATTCAATTTGGAGAATCGATTTTTTTAGAACCGATTCTGATTCATGAGATTAGTCGGTTGTACCTGTTGAATTCAATCCATTTAAAATCTCTTTGAAGCTGTTCTGCTGTAAAATAGATCTGTTATATTTGAAGATGACTTATCACATTATTCTGCTATGATACCTAAATTTGAGCCTTTAAACCAGTGAACAGATTTAATTTGCTGGAGCTGATCGGTCATCCAACTAAGACGTCAGTTTTTTTATCTCAGGCTGTGATTAGTGACCATCTACTAATATTTACATCTTACATTGACTTCAATGTTGGCTTTTACATCTTCATATTACTACTATATGTACCTTTATTCCATTATATACTCAAAACATCTTTTACCTATCCGTGATCCCCTAGCTTCTTCCTCCCATATATCATTTGTGTCATTATGTAGCACATGCTCTGTATTTTTGTCTCTTAGACTCTAATTTAATTTCATTCAGTTTTTTTTTAGCCTGTGTCTATGGCATTAAATCTTTTGCTTGCTTTACTGTCATCACTTGTAACCCATTTTGGTTCTAAGTTCGTCCAGATTCACTCCCTTTATGAGATTTTTTTTATATATAACTACCAAAATGTTTCTTTTCACTATAGGTATATAAACCATCATCAATATTATTATTTCTTGTATATATGTTTCTTACTAAACAAGAATATTACATCTAAGCTCGTTATATATATTCCTCGTCCAGTTTAAACATGGCATTTAAATTTTCTCATTCATATTCTAGGCATTACAATTCATGCATTATCACTGGCACCTCATTATTAGTGTATAATTTTATATCTCTCCTTCGTATATTGTATTTATTGTAACAATTCTCACACTTGCAGGAAAGTTTAGAAGATGTGGCTTCTGCTGGCTCTATTTTGCTTTATGTCAGAAATGTAACAATCAAATTGTAAATTTGGAATAATATTTATTTTCCCGCTTAGATTAGGATGCATATCATATAGTTTGGATTTTTGCAATATCCCAATAATGTGATTCATGCATTATATTTCATAAATCACAATGGATATACATGAATGGCAAGTGCACTAACTCTTAGAGAGTTGATGAACTCGGTGGAGTTCATATTTATAGCCCTAGTCGGAATATGGACGAGACCCAGATTCAACCACTTCTACTAGTCACACCGAGCCTACACTCTTAGGCTATCTTCCAAAATTCAATGCATATCTTCAGTTTTACAAAATATTTTGGAATTAACTAAGTAAATTACAAACATATTTACGGCCATAGTCGGAATATGTGGTAATATTACCTTAGTTTAATTGTAAAACTGCATATTTTCCTGAAAAGATGTTTTCACAAAAAGGCATTCATCCATTCAAATCATTTGAATCATGAAATCACTGGCATTTCTCAAACTTTTTCTTAAGAGAAATTTCATTCCAAGGAAGCCGATTCTTCAAGAAACTCTGAAAACTTTCAAAGTTGGATTTCTCAAATTAAGTTTTCCACGATTTTCCCTGGAAAATGTTCTTTTCTTAAGATTCTTTTTCAAAAGGAGTTTCTCATCATTCCCAAGAATCAAAATCGATTTTCAAATATTTCAAGGCTAAGATTCTCAGAATTTCAATTTCCTGAGTTTTGATTTTCCTTCTCCAAATAGTTTTTCCATGAATTTTCAATCATTTTCCAAAGAAAATTTTCAAAGCTGGAGTTTTCCTGACAAACATTTTTTCTTTCAATGTTCATCTTTTCTCAAGAATTCTTTCCATTTTCCCAGGATTTTATCATATCCTCATAAACTTTCTTATGAATTTTTAAATCTTTTTATCTGAGTTTTTCTGAAAAATTGATTTGCATCTTTTGCCTGAGAAATACTTTTCCAACTCCAAAGCATACATCATGTTTTCCAATCTGCATTTTACCAAGTTTCATAGCACATGCCTGAATTCTCTATGCATTTAGGATAGAACATGATTTTGATGATTTAATTAAGTCGAGTACACATTTGTTCCTTGGTTCAATTACCCCTGTTAAAGGCGGCAGGAATGATCGAACCTCGTACCGCAGGTCGAGTCCCATTCCATGGAATATTTTTCGCTATTTTCAAAACTGAGGCAAGTATTTCAAAACAATTTCCAAAACTCTGGTCAAGTTTGACTCGTGGAAAGATTTTCCCCTCTCTCCCGCAGGGAAGGGAAAAATTTTGCGACGATAACAGGTTTGGCGACCGTGATGGGATCTGTCCTTGTCTGATCAAAAGTGTGCTTAACTTAGTTCAATTATCAAAATTGTGTTCTCAAAATGTCAGCTCTTTTGCTTTCTGATATCATGCAAACCTGGGAGCCTAGATTCTGACCTAGCTGACATTGATTGCATATAGTTTAGGCATGGTTTGGTAGGACTATACTGAGGAGATATTTTCATGCTCACCTAGACTTAGGTTTAAACACAACTCTCCTCAATTTAGGATATGAATGCAAACAATGTATGCCTCTTCAAAAGTTTTCAAAAATCTATCTCTCTAGGACTTAGAGCCCTCTATTTCTTGCATGTGGTCATTTTTTTTCAAACCTCCCTTACCTACTTTTACCCGGTCTTCACGTTGCTGAGCTCTCTTTCAGATCCCTAGTTCAGGACAGAGCCTCACAACTGGGCCACTTATTTAGGTTAAGGCCCCCCTACCACGTACTAAGGGCCACCGTCTGAGGTATATCGGTAGGCGCTCAAGGATGTTGGAAAACCTTACCTTAGATCCAGAGTTGAAATTCTATGCCACGTACTTCGGGTCTCAACACTAGTATATCAGCATAACTGGATTGGACAAAGATGATCTGAACCTAGAGTTAGGATAAGGGTCCTACAACTGTTTTTCAAAATGATGCATCTAGAGTCAGCCTTTTAGGGAGTGTTGTATGTGCATAAATGTTTGTGCAAGATGTGACTATTTTGTATTATCATTTTTCCTCTCATATTTTCCCCCAAAATATTTTTCCAAATATCCATATTCTTATCTTTTTTCTTTTATTTTCTCAAAACCTAGATGATTTCCCCAAATGTCCAATTTCTTTCAAAACTCCAGATGATTTTCCATTCTCCCGTTCTACTGGATCTTGAATTTCCAGCTACATTTTATATCCTGCCTGCAATTTTTCAAAATTTTCATAATTTTCCTAAGTTTGATTCTTAGTCTGTCTCTGTTTTCAGTCCGATGGCATCCAGTCAAATCGATCCTATTTTTCCTGAAGGTCACATCTCCTATGAGGTACGATAAGGTCGTCTTAAACATCGAGCCCTTAGCACCAGCACTTTCATTCCCCGATGGTATTATTCATGGCTCAAAAGCTTTTCTCCCATGTTCCCGGACCATTTGAGCGAGTGCGGATTAGAATTGGCATCAGCAGTCGGAAAACAAACCATCAATAGCAACTTGATTCACGTAATGGCAGAGCGATGGAATCCATGAACGTGTACCTTCTGGTTCTCGTGGGGAGAGATGACCATTTTAATGGATGAATTTTCAGAGATTATGGGATTACCAGAACCAGTCGGTCAACCAGGAGATCCGTTAGAGCATTAGTTTCTGATCAATGTCAAGGGTTTGGACCCCCGAGATTTCTTAGCTCGTATGACAGGCCACCGATCTTGGCCCCTGATCCAGTTGGATGTAAATGAATATGTCAATCTGCTTGAGTTATACCATCAATACGGGACCTTCGTCGAAGTCAGCTCATTATCAAGGACAACTAAAGAAAGAATTCAGAATGCAATGGTTTTATGCATTGTAGGATTAGCCCTCTTCCCAGATGGACAAAACTACATGGATATCAGAATAATCCAGCTCATGAGAAGATGGGGAAGTCGGCAGACCAATCGTCTCTCCATAGCCATGGCAGCACTCGCTTTCCTGTATCGGGGTTTGACTCGTTTCTCATTGGGAGAATATATTCTCATCGAATGATGCATCTAGGCACTTCAATCCTAGTTCTTCCAGCATATTCCAGCCCGAGCAAATTCTTTCAGATACAATGGCCAAGAACTCTTCCCAGTACCACAGTACCGGTCCATGATCAACAACATTCAGGAAGATGACATCGTGTAGGATTACTTTGATCGACAATTATCTCCTCTCAGATATACGTACGCTTATGGCAAGCGATTCAAGTTGCTGAGACCATTCTTCTGCACTTACTACCAACCGGAGCAATGTGTTTGGCAGTTTTTCCAAAGACAGTAGTACGTCGAAGCTCGACTACTATCAGGAGCTTTGGCAAAATTCGATCACACTTCCGCACAATGGTCCGGAACATATCATTCTGCCCGCTACGGCTGGGATTCATTTGTTACTCTTAAATTCTTTCCTAGACCTAAAGTGTCTGCCGACTATCATGAATGGTGGCAAATTATTTGTCCTCCACCTCTCTCTCAAGATCAATAAAAGTTCAAAATTTCTCATTTCAATAAAATTTTCTTTCTATTGTGGTTTAACGACCTCGCCTAGGTAACAAGGCACATTTTTTGTTGTTCATTTCCCTTGCAAAAGGATGACAACACAATTGTCGTGATTCCTGCAATGACTCAATCCCTAATAATGGGATACCTTTTCAAATTGTCTACCATATTTTCAACAAATATTTCTTCCAAAAAACCAATTCCCTCACAATCTAATCGGATCTTTGTCCTGCAGAGAGCATCCGCAGCATTTGATGGTTGAGACAAGATCAGACAGAAAAACAACACCATCTTAGTACTCATCAGCCTCAGAAGGAGAAATGGATTCACCCAAATCCGTCAGAAGTCAAGGTCAGCAACAAGAGGACAATGGCATAGATCCGTAGATGTATGCCATGTTCCAAAAAATGATGAACAAAATGATGAGTGAATAGGCCAGGACCAGTTCAGAGAAGAATCCGTTTAGGAAAAAGTTTCACGGTCATAAGGCTAAAAAATCCATAAAGACCTCCAATAAGCAGGTTCAGCCAGAAGAAATCTCAGATGGAACAGAATCAGTGGAAGACACCGATGAAGAATATGAGGTGCCTTCAACATTTCAGAAATATGGCCGGGAACAAAAGGGGAGGCTGCAAGCTGAAAAGTCAGGTCACAGAAGACCCCCTGCAAGCACAGTTCAAGGAAATGGCTAGAGTTGTCAAAGATTTACAAGTCCGAGACAAGGGCAAGAAAGTCTTCACTACCAAGGACTTCTATGATGGCCTAGAAGGGGATGATGATCTTGAAAACCTTCCTCGAAAATTCATCAAGTTCGACGGTTCTGGCGACCCCAAGACACATCTCACCATGTTTTTCACTGGATGCTCTAAGTTCAAGAGGGACAACAGAGCACTATTTCTATGCTTCCCTCACAACTTAGAAGAAGTTGCAGCTAAATGGTATGCTGAGCATATCAATCCCATCGAGCTCAAGGAGTTCAATAAAGTTGTGAATTTGTTTATTGAACACTTCTTGTTCAACGCGGAGGCACTCCCAACATTAAGCCATCTCTGCAATCTAAGGCAGAATGAAAACGAAAAAGCACGAGATTTCATTCATAGATGGAGATCAGCCTGCAACAAAATGAGGGATCCTATATCAGAAAGGCATGCTTTATCACTGATCCTCAACAACTTTTCGCAACCTCTGAGAGGATTAATCTCCACTGCACCATCCAGGACTTTCATTGAGCTAACTGAACGAGCCGAATAGCTCGAGCTAAGCGTGGAGAATGGAGTCTATAAAGGCTTCACATTTTCCAAGAATAACCTCCAAGGTGAGCAGAAAAAGAAAACTCACTTCACCTACTCTGCCAACAACAACAACAACAACAATCATTATAAAGGGCAGAAGAAAGATTACTGCTATGGCACAAGCAATACAAACAACAAAAGTGATCAGAAAGGGAAGCCTGCACCTCAATACAACAAGCCTCCTCATCAAGATCAAGGGCCAAAACTACGTGAAAAGACCAAACATGAAGGATAGAGCTACGATAAGAAATTCACTCCTCTCGACCAATCACTCGAAGATGTGCTCGAGTACATGCTGTCGAAGAAAATGATCAAGTTGCCAAGACTGGTCGATCCCCCTGTGCCTATGGGGAAGTGGAAAGACCAATTCTGCAAGTTCCACAGGACAGTGGGACACAACACTGAGAACTGCTTCATTCTCAAGAATATCGTGCATGATTACATTGACAAGAATCTTTTGGTGGAAGGTGATGAAGAAGAAAAAATGGACATTCTCAATCAGCCATTTCCTCCGCACACCGCAACAGTAATAGCCGAACAACCATTCCTACCTCAAGAACACATCAAGTCATGTTCCTTTCAAGATCTCCACGTTCAGCAACAGGTGTTAGTGCTGCGACAAGCAGCACCAGCCACTAAGAAGATGGATATAATTTCAGCACTTGGCAAGCTGAAAGTATCTGAAGAACCCATAAAGTCAGATCCTAAGAAATTAAAAGGAATTCCTTAATTCCTTAATCAGTTCATCAAGCCCATGCCAGAAAAGGAAACTCAAAAGCCACTGACCGCTTTGTCCAATGTTTCAATTTTGGACTTAGCCAAGAGTTCTTGCAAGCATCAATAAGTACTGGACGATTTGCTTAGAAAAATTAAAGTCAAACCCAGTACCATGCCTGAAGACATGGCTCAGATCATGAATTCAACCATGACAAATGCGCCAATCACCTTCTCGGATGAGAACCTTCCAAAGCCTCACTCCTTTCATAATAATGCCTTGTACATCGTCGTTTGAGTAAGAGGAATGACAGTGCCCCATGTGCTTGTCGATGGAGGCAGCAACCTCAATATATGTCCTGAAATGACAGCAAAGGCACTAGGGATTAAGGAGGAAGAGTACATTCCAGATCCTATTACTATATATGGATTTGATAACCATGGTCAAACAGCTAAAGGCAAGATATTCCTGGAAGTGTTCATCAATTACTCAGTACATTTCGTCCTTTTTCATGTGGTCAATGTGCCACCCACCTATAATATGTTGCTCAAAAGGACGTGGATTCATAATGCAAATGCAGTACCTTCCACCCTTCACCAATGTGTAAAATGGTCCAAAGGTGGAATGATTACAACAGTACTGGGAGAAGACCCAGAAGAAAGGCTCTCGCAGCCCATGATCCCTCGACCGACATTCACTGCAGATATCCCTAGCATCAGGGAAAGTGAAGAAATCTGTCTCGGAGAAAATCTAGAAATACTCCAGACATCAGAGTCCTCTCTGCACACTGTAGCCATGACCTGATAGAGAGGTCCTAAATTCTTTAAGATTGGAGGTCGGATCAACTACAACACTCTCAAAGATCATTTGTTGTTTCCGCTGTTCATGAAAGCAAGAAAGGGATTTGATTTACTTCTAAAGCATGGTTATCAACCCTTCAAAGGACTAGGTAAAAATGAAGACGGTCGCATCGAGCCAATGATTCAAAAGCATCGTCCTCACAGAGCAGAACTAGGGTTTTTCGGCGAAGGCTCACAAAAGAAGACTGTTTTTGTTAAGGGGGCACATTGAGAACCATTTGTTATTTCCTTTCTATTCTTTTCAAAATAAATGTCTCATTCTATCAATATCTATGATCAATTCAATATCAATAAAATTTCAAGTTTCTTTGTCTATCTGGAAGCCATCTATTTCCCTTCTCTATCTCCTCATTTTATAGTTTCAATGTCATTTTATGCATAATTCTTTTCAAACACCATTTGTCGTATGATGGACGATTTTACTTGAATCAAATTTCTTATCTAAAATTTCAGAATGTCTTCCTGAACAATCAAGAAACTCGTTCTCAATCCAAACGCTTTCCAGAAATCGACAACAATTCACCGAGTCAAAGCGAGCACAGAAGATGACAAGGTTGCAAAGCAGTTAGATGATTATGCAGAATTTGATCAGTCTCTTCAGGAATTACCAGAGTTCGCCTCAGCTCAGTGTAAATACCCCAAAATTTTCAAAATCTTATAAATATTCCCTTTTTGCCTCTAACCCCATTTTTTGAGTAATTAAGTCAGTTTTAAATCTAAATTCCAGTTTATTTCTCAGATTTTACTGAAATTAAATTTTACATATCTGACTCAATCTCGGATCCGGACCCAGTGTTAAAATCCAAACCTGAGCCTCACTATCCAATTTTCATATTAAATTTTACAAAAATACCAAAAATAAATTCTAAAATGCTCAGATAACTGATCCAGTGTCCATTTGGATTCAAGACTCTATATTCCTCGGTTCGAGGTTTAAACCTCGAATATTTCTTCAAAATCTGGATGTAAACTCATTTTCTGAAGAAATTTCCCCAAAATAAACCCTGATTTCTCAGAAAACCTTTATTTTTGTAAATATTTCTCAAAAAAATACAAAAAGGTTTTTAAACCCCTTATTTTTCCTAGTTTTATAGCTTTATTTCAAAAATACCAAAAAAAATATAGAAAATGAAGAAAAGAACAAAAAAAAAATAGAAAAGAAAAATAGTTTTGAGAACCTCCTTTTTTAAAATGTCCTTTTTCTAAAAACCCTTTTTGAAATTCATTTTTTTTTATGAAGAATAACTTTTTAGAAAAACTCTCAAAAGGAGCCCCCTTTTTATAAAATATTTTAAATCAAAAGGGGTCCGTTGAAAATCCTTTTTTAGGGTTTTCTCTTTGAGAACCCTTCGCAAGAGGAGGGATGGCAAGGACAGCCTCTCCCTCTCTCTCTCTCCTCCATCACACACCGATGGACATCCTTCTCCTTCCATCGTCGATTCCCAACGGCCTCAACCCTTCCCGAATCCTCTTCCCCCTCTTTAAGAGGGGAACGAGGGAGAAACCTTCAACCACCCCGTTTTCACCCCCGCACCCTTTGTCTCTTCTCCTTCTGCACATCCGTCTTCACGCTTCTTCCTTCTTCTTCCCCTTTTCCTTTTCTTCCTCTTATTATTTCTCGTTCTGATCTTCTCCCATCAACCAAAGGAACGATCCACCAGCAACACGTATAGAGGATTCACTCCTTTGATTTCAATCTCTGCAATCAGGTAAGCAGCCTATTTCCCTCTTCTGCGTTATTTTCTTTCTCGTTGCATTTTCTTTGATCTTTTATAGTTTTTCCTCTTTTAATTCTTTCTTCCATCAAAAGCGAACTTGTATCATCAATCTGCTTATTGCATCGTCGATGATACGCCTTGCAACATCGACGGAACACATGTGTTCCAACAATTGTTTTTATCTATTTATGAGTTTCTCGGTTTATCTGTAGCCATGTAGTCGCGTGTAATTTCTCTACAATATGATCAAGATCATCACCATCGATTCATCCTTTTATTTTGTTTTATTTTATTTTGTTTGTTTCTTTTTTTTTCTTTTCTTTGTAATCTCCTTTGACGTAACCCACCATCTGACTCATTTCATCAAATTGATTCTTCTCCCTATTTGTTATCGTTCTCTGTTATGATTTCTTCTTTTTATCTCACGGTTTTGGAGGGGTAATCATTATAACAAGAGCTACCTGGGGTTACCCTTATTAAAACCTTATGTGTTTGGCTTGTTGAGGTTTTATTTTGGTCACAATGCAGTATTATCAATGTTTTGTAAAATCTCGATGCCTACCATGATACCCTCGTTGTGCCAAACAAAACAAAAAAAAACAAAGAGGTGGATTCATGTTTAATTCGCTCAAAAGGCAAACCAGATTCTGTTCCATTCCTCTGAGGCAAAATGATAATTCGCTCACATATGAATTTACCATAAAATCTGGATGATGGTTCCTGTATACCTTGCTTAAACACCTTGTGCTTTCTCATGATCAGTCTCACATTAAACTCAATCATGATGCATTCATCTAGGAGGTATGATCTAATCTTTTCTGCATTTTCATGGTTTTGGCTATAAAGTACCTGCTGTAAAGGCTTGTTGTTACAGAGAGACTTCTGAAATTTATCAAGAGTAAAGGACCCTTGAAGAGAGAATGTGTGGCTGATGTTATCAAGGCCTGAATTATTGTGTATCTTTTGAGTAAGGGTGGAAGTGGCATCGGTAGATTGACAGGGCTTTTGAGGGGAGTGCTTCTCTGACTTCGAGCAAGCAGCAGAAGTTGCCTTCTCGGCTCTTTCAGGTCTCCTTTATCCCCAGTTTACATTCTTTTGAGAATTACTGCTTCTGCACGTACATCTTTCATTCCTTGCTCAAGCTCTTGGCAGTTGGTATTTTGCAATTATTTTGTTTTGAGAATCATCTGATGGCTTCATCCCAACAGACATTGGTTTTAAAAGGCCCCATCAGATCCCTTGGGTTTGATATCTCTTCACGAACTAAAAAATTTATCTGACCCCGATTTGAACTGTTGCTTATCCATTCTGATCTGTTAAAGCATGAGCTGGGCCTCTACGATATGAATGCGAATTATAACTGGTTATACTGTGTAAATTCAAATTCATCGGAATAGATTAATGTAATCAATTTTTGAAATTAACCTGTTTATCTGAGTCCCAATTTGGGGAAAGTCTGATGCATTGAAGCTAATGTGAAATCAATTTGAAGGGGATCTGTTGTATAGATTCAATCTGAATTTTCAATGATTTCCCAGTGTTATGAGATGGGCACATGTATATGGTGCAAACTGAGTAACATACCATCTTCAGATGTTTTCAGTTGCAGGATTCGTATTTTATAGTCCTTGATTATCGTAGGAATTGATAGATGGCCAAATGGCGTTCGACGTTGCTGAATCGTGAAAGCAGCAACCAATGCCTGTTTAGTCGTGGGATCATTGCAGAAGCACAAAGGAGACACCTATAGAACTAATCCACTCCAGTCTACTGAAGGAAAATGAGCAAAGCTCAAATCAAATTTGCATTAGATGGCAACCGTTGAAATTATCGTTTGAATGGAAGAAAAAGAAATGAAGATGCACATGTCATTGATCAAAGAGCCTCCAGAAGAAACAAAGATTTGAAGTTCATATCGGGCTGCAAATCAGCCCCTGTCACTCGATGGTTGTAGTTTAATTTTTTCTTCTTTTATTTTACATACCATCTGGTTATTCATACCCATTTCGCATTGCATTAACAATGATTGCATGTGTATATTGTTAAGTTCAACATTTATCGCCTTTATCTCCCTCTGTGTCTCACGGCGTAGCAGCCCTAGAGACTACTGTGATTTTCTGGATTTTCATTTCAATCTCATTGTATTTTTTTTTTACTTCAATTCATATTTAATTGATTGTAACGTAAGAGTTGGCATTTCTGCGATTTCTAGTTGCTATGTGCTAATATTTTAACATATAGCCTTGTGCTTTTCATCTATGTTTTCTGTAACATTATTTCTTTTCATCTATATCCTCAGTTTCTTTATGATCATCACCATATTCCACTCAATATTTCAAGTCTTATTGTGCTATCCATATTTTGTAACTGACATCTGCTTGTAGCTCATTTTTCTTTAGCATTTTGTCTCTGTTTTCAACATAGCATTGGTGTTAATCCTGTCAATACACTGAATTTAAACCGGCTACTTATTATATCAAGCATAGTATGGTGATCTCAACTATATCAAATCACTGAGAAGTAGCATATATCTGAGAAAACCAACGTGCCCCTCTCATAATGTGGATATGTCACGGTTTTGCAAATAGTTCTGATGTTGATAGATTTGGGCTGAAACTCCTATAAAAGGTCATTGTAAGGTTCTGTGGCAGGATTATGTTTTCCCCACTGTATTCTATTCTTCAAAACAAACTTCTGTAAGACAAATCTAGTGGCTCAAACAAATGATTTGGCATAGAGACTTGAAAAGATTGCCCAGAGATGGTTTGAATATTAAGTATTCTGTGTGCAGGATCCGGTGGCATATACCAAAGAAATTTTGGCTGAACCATCTTGTAAGGAATCTAGGTTGGTAGTTACATCTTCTGTAAAATTCTTTCCATGACAATCAACATCTTCATCACACTTACTTTTGGTATAGGTATCTATGTATGCATTTGTATATTGCAAACACATATACAGTTGTTCACATGTGTTATTATTTTGTCATGTATGTTATAAGCATGCGTGCACGTTTAGCAGCCTAGGTATTTATCATTTCGGTGATATGTACATATTCAATGCATATATGCTCTTAGTCCAGCTCTGGGAAGATATAGAAAACTGGATGGCACCCAGTTAGTCTGTTGATTAGTACATCACTAGTCAGTTATGACTTTAGTTCACTAGCTACACCTACAAATTCAACTCATCAATCACCGGTGTGCTGCACCCATCATTCACATTTTTTTTCTTTCTGCACTTATGCACCAGCATATTGCACATTTTTCACACATATCCACCAACACTGATTTACCCTGTTGCAATCGCCACTCACCCGAAATTTGTTGAGTACTAAAATCTCCATGTCACCACACAACATATTCTCCATCTTAAACTCACAGTCCGTAGCAGAAACATGTTTCATTGTTATTGAAATCCCAACTTCTGGTTGTGACTGTTCAAGATAGCTGAAGGCATCCTACAGAAGATGGAACTTTTGCTACTGAAATCCGTGTGAAAATCATGTCCCATTGAGAGATTAAAATTTTCCTCCCCGATTTTAAATATGATGAGTTCCCAGTTTTGCTTCATCGGCCTCCGTTATCAGGTTTTGTGCCTAAACTGTCAGGTTTAGGGACTCAGTCTACATCTGTCCTACTTAGGAGCTGCAGAGAATTTGGACAATAGTTCATTAATTGTGGATCTAAATTTGGGTCCATCAGTTCAATTGAATCCCCCATTCTGTGAAGCTGCAGGCTATGCTAATGAAGAGCTGCAAAATAATGTTTTGTGGGATGACACAGATGATAGAAAATATAGAATAAATGAAATTTAGGGTAATTGGAGCATCACAATCAAGAATAACTCATTTATTTAAGTTGTCTAAAGCTGCCCCTGTTATCCATCTATACCCATTTTCAGCCCATCTTTGCATTCCATTCACACCCTACAATAATAGCAGATATCCACTATCTCTAACCTATACACCACTGCATTTCACCAACTTCATATGCATAATGTGTATAAACAAATTCAAACCTTATGAAAGTTTTCCAGTCATAGGCATATATATATATATATATATATATATATATATATATATATATATATATATATATATATATATATATATATATATATATATACATATACATATGCATGTATATCCGTGTATATATACATTAGGTATATACCTTTACATACACTCCCCCCCCATGTATGTCCTTAGGTACATTTAGACATATTCACCATCTCATGCATATACATATACATTAGAGGCAAACACCACACCTAGTCATGATATCTTCTGTATCTTTAGCATATTGCTTTACATTAACCTGGTTTGCAGGAATTGTTGAAATCTCTTCTAGATTTATAATCTTATCAATGATGTAATAGCCAGACATCAATGAGAATTTTACATTTCCAGCTTAAATTAGAATGTATGAGCATGTAAATATCATGAATTGCCTGTTTCATATCATTTTGCCTTTATCTTTCAAAAATTCACAAAGGGGAACACGAATGGCACGTGCACCATTCTAATAGGAGGTGATTAAATCCTAAGTTGATGATTCACATCAATGGCCATAGTCAAAGAGTGAACAAAACTTAGGATTTTCATCTTTTATGGGGATAACATTGGATCCACACTGGGTCTTTTTCCAAAAATCATCATATTTTTAAATATTTTCCTCTTTTATCAAAGTTTAACTTAGAATTAACTCAAAATATATATCAATGGCCATAGTCAGGATATATTGAGAGTTAATTTCATTTTAAACTCTATAAAAGCACCAAAATATGTTATATTCTTCACCTGAACTTAAATATAGATTATTATATAATGCATTCAATGACCATAGTCAAGAATGTATTATATCTTGAATCTTATTTTAATTCACCTAAAGAATGAAATATGCCTTTCAAATCAAATTTCAAAATTCTTTAAATTCATACATCATTTAGGATAGAATTGCATCATATTTTCAAAATTCTTTTTCAAAATCCAAGTGATCTTGAATGTCTTTCTTCAAATTCTATTTCAATTCATCAAATTTTATCTCATTTCAAGATTCAAAATTCAATTTCAAAGTCCAATTTGACTTTGAAAATTCAAAATTCATTTTATATTCAAAGCTCCATTTTAAATTTAAATCAAATTTCAGAGTTCAAAGTTCAACTTTGGAATTTTAAATTCATTTCCAAGATTCAAATTCAAATTCAAAATTTAATTCAATATCTCAAATCCAATTTCAAAGTTCAATTTAACTTTGAAACCTCTGATTCATCTTCTGATTTCAAAATTCAAAATTCAAAATTCAAAATTATTCTTTATCTTCAAAGCTTTATCCCAAGATTGAGTCTTGATTCTCAATTCAAAGTTTTTGAGAATGATTCTGAAAATTTGATTTTTTCTAAGTCTTAAATTCAATTTGGGTTTTCAAAAACCCAGATCCATCTTCAAAAGTCCCATTTGGACTTTCCAAAATCCAATTCTAGATTTAGAACCTAATTTCATTTTGGATCCAGATTTCCAAATCCAAATTCCATTTTGGATCCTAGACTTCGGATCCAATTCCATTTAGGATTCCAGAATTCAACTTCATTTTGGATTCCAGATCTTGGATCCAATAACATTTAGAATCCAGAATTCAACTCCATCTTGGATTTCAGACCTCAGATCCAAACTCCATTCCAGATTTCAAAATCCAAGTTTACCTTGATTCCCAAAATTCCAAAAAACAATTCCGTTTCTCATATTCCATTTTGATCTCTTAAACCCAATTCTATTTGGATTTCTAAAATCTCATTCTGATTTCAAGCTTCAAATATAGAATTCAATTCCATTTCAAATATTCATTCCCTCTCCTAAATCCAAGTTTAAAATTCTAAATCCAAAGTCCATTTCTGACTTTGAAACTTCATTTTCTTTACCTTATTATCTCATATTCAAATCATTCTTTTCAAATGCAAGATTTATTTTCCCAAAACTCTGATTATTTTAAGAACTTAGAAACTTAAAATCTCAAATTCTAAGTTAGAAACCATTTCTTTACTCTATTATCAATTTTATCTCAGAAAACTTGGAAATTTTTAAATCATTTTTTCAAAAGCATACATTTCTACATTTGCATTGCACAAGAATGATTCTTCGTGCATTTAGACTTAGAATAAATTCTTAGATAATATTTAGGCAAAGCAAAAAGGCATAAATTCGATCCTTGGTTTGATTACCTCTGGTAAAGGCACCAGGAACGGTCAAACCTCGTACCGACGAGCGAATCCCGTCTCCCAATTTTCCCGCAAATATTTCAAAATGGAGGCGAGTAATTTTCCTAAATATTTTTCAAATTAAGGTCAAGTGAGACCTTCGCAAAAGAGTTTCTCTCTCTCTCTTCTCTTCTTTTCCTCTTCTCTCTTCTTTTCTTTCTTTTTATTTTCTCCCTTCAAAAAGGAGAAAATAGAGGTTGGAAAGGGGAAGAGAAAGAAAACCACAAGAGGAAAATTTTTGTGATGATCACAGATTTGGCGACCGTGATGGGACAAGTCTTCGGCCGGTTGAATCTATGCCTTTGCTTTGCTTTTATATTATCTAAGTCTTTATTCTACAAATGTCAGCTTCATTTCCATGCAAAACATTAGGAGCCTAGACTCTGTCCTAGCTGACATAATGCATATAGGATCTAAGTATGGTTTGGTAGGACCATATTGAGGAGATTATTCCATGCTCACATTAGACTTAAGTCTGAAATACAACTCTCCTCAATTCTAGGGATTGAATGCAAACAATGTATGCAAATATATGCTTCTCTTCATTTTAATCTATCTCTTTAGGACTTACATTAGAGCCATCTGATTTCTTGCATGTTGAACATGTTTTTGAAAACATCCATACCTATATTGTTCAGGTCTTCACGTTGCTGGGTTGTCTCACTGAACCATAGTTCGGGAGAGAGCCTGTAAACACCCCAGATTTTCCTCATCCATTCTCAAATAACCCTCCTCGTGCAGTGTCAACCCTGTTAGGTCAGTGTAGGAGTCAAACCCTGAGTCAGTTTCAGAAAATGACCATTTTACCCACTTTCATTAGGAAAATTACCATTTTACCCCTAGGTCATCCCGAACCCTAGTTAGTCGGAGTCAACAAAGCTCACTGGTCAGTTCAGAACAGTTAGAATATCAGTCATTTCAAGCTCATTTGAGCTCACAGTGAGAAGGCCATTTTCTTATTTCTGACCATTCCTGCCAAAATGGGATCATTTCTTCAGAAATGACCTCATTTCTCACTCAAATCTAAGTCAATTGTCTCCGAGTCAGTCAGTCCCAGTCAGTCATATTTCCCAGAGTATAACTTGAGCTCACCAGGAGTTCGAGTGCTCCAGTTTCAGTTCAAAACCATTTCTAAGTGTCCAGGAGCCCGTTTTAGTCCATTTCAGCTCGTTCAGCTGAAATTGAGCTGAGTTAAGCCAATTGAGCTAGTGTTTGAGCTTCGATTTTAGTTCATGTCAGTATTATTGACCTTTGTTCTAGCTCAAATTCAGCTCAAGTTCGTAATTCACTTCACTCCAGTGACCATTCCGTACCATTTCTCTAAAAATGGCAGCTTTTCTTGAAAATTTAGTTGGAAAGGTCAGTTGAGTCAGTGCCTGGTCAGTTCATTGGAGTTCTAAAACTCTAAACCCAGCTCAATCTAGCTCATCTCAGTTCAATCCAGCTCGAACCCAAATTTCCAGTGTCATTCTAACATAGTAGAGTCCAGAAACCATTTCTTCAACCATTTCACAAATTTTATCAGTTTTAATGCTTTTTAAACTGGTACAAGTGTTAATCGGGGTTTAAAATCCAAAATTTTTCATTTAGGGTCTGCATTTCGCATGTCATTTCTTATAATTTCATATCATTTCTCATCATTTTATATCATTTCTCAGCATTTCATGACATTTCATTCCATTTTCGAAGTCCAGAACTCCAATTTTATAAATTTCAATCCAGATTGAGTTTTAAAAGTTTTCAGAAATCAATTTCAAACCCCGGGTTTCCAAAATTGACATTTTTACCCCCGGAAGTCTAAATTTGGAAATATTTTCTCAAGAAAAATAATCTGGATTTATTTCAAACTCAAATTTTTGAATTCTACACTGGATTTGCTTCGCAACGGGGTATTGAACTTCAAAATCCGAGCTCGTTTCAAAAACTGCCAAAAATAGCTCGTTTCGTCTGGAAATAAATTTGGAAGTATTTTCTCGCGAAAAACAATCTGGATTTCTTTCAAAATTAAATTTTTAAATTCTACAATGGATTTGCTTCGCAACGGGGTATTGAACTTCAAAATTCGAGCTCGTTTCAAAAACTGCCAAAAATAGTTCGTTTCGTTTGGAAATTTCCTGAAAAAGACTATTTTACCCCTCTAATTGTCAAAATGAATTTCAAGACTGGAATTTGGACCCGCTCTGAGATTGCCCATCCATTTACATTTCCCTTTTATTAAAAAAATGTTTCTTTTCAATTTTCTTTTTATTTGTTTGTTTTTATTTATTTAGTTATTTATTATTTTATTTTATTTTATTTTATTTTGTGAGGTGGGACCCGCGAGGGGGTCGCCCAAACCTCCAGCCCCCTCTCCCTTCCTTTTCTTCTTCCTCTTTCTCTTTCCTTTTCTTCTTCCTTTCTTTCTTCTTTTCTTTCTTTTTTTTCCTTTTTTTTTTCTTTCTTCTTTTCTTTTCCTTTTTCCTTCATTCTTTTTCTTTCTTCTCCAGCCATTCACGTAAGCCTCTCTTCCTTTCCCTCTTCTTTCTTCCCTCTTTCCTTCCTCTTCTTTCATTTTCCTTCTTCCCCTCTTCTTTCCTTTTCCTTCCCTTCCTTTTTTCTCCTTTCTCCCTTACTCTCTTTCTATTTCCACACTCCATACGGTTGTTGCTTCCCTCCCCATTCACGCACTTCTCCTCTCTCATTTAAAACCCATCCTTTCTTAAAAACTTAGGTTTTTTAGTTTATTAAAACCTAAGTTCAATAAAAAAAGAGAGGATCTCACGGCTGCCTCTCCCATTGGCTCTCCTTCCAGCCCCTTCTCTCTCTTTCCTCTCTCATCTCCTCTCCACTTCAAGGTGCAGCCTTCCACTGTTCCAAAATCATCAGCCTACGGCTCCAGCCAGCACCTTCATCGCAGCTGCTTCAGCGCCACCACAGCACACCCTCCATCGTCTTCAAGCTTGAAACACACCTCACGCCTAATACTTCTCCAGCTTTTCATTCTCCTCTCATTAAACCTAAAAAAACTTAAGGAAAATCTGATTTTTCCCTAAGTTCAATACCAAAAAGAGGAACGGCTGGGCTATTGGGGGTTCTTCACGTCTCTCTCTCTCTCTCTCCCTTGAACTCTCTCTTTCTCTCCCCTTTGCTGTAACAGCCACCATACAGCCACCACACAGCCTCCACTACACGCCTAGCAGCTCCATGCTCGGCAGCCTTCCAACCTCTCTACAGCAGTTCCAGCCAACAGCCGGTTCAAGCCACCAGCAGCACCTCTTTGAAGCTCCATGCCCAGCACCTCCGGTCATCTCCAGCTGCAGCGCCATTATCACTCCAGCAACACCTCCAGCCACGCCTCCTTGTAGCAAGGCAGCCTTCTTGGCAACACCACCTTCAACTCCTTCTAGCCGGCGCCCCTTTGAGCTTTCATCCTTCAATCAACCTAGGCGGCATCTCGAGTCCAACTTGCAGCCATCTTCGGTTGAGTCCAGCAGCAGCCATCTTGGAGTAATCTCGTTGGTCGACCATCACATACTCACTCCAGCACCTACCTTGCACCCCTTTCAAGTTCAGCTCCACTACCTTCCACCGGTGCTGTCTCAATTTCATTCGTAGTAGTCGAACCCTCCAAGGTGAGCCCATCGTCCCCTTATTTCATATCTCCTCATTCTTAGTGAAACCCCTATACACTTCATCTTTGTCGTCCATTGATTTGAAGTTTTATTTTATTTTATTTTTTATGGATGCTATGGAATCAAATTAAAAAATTGAATTGGTGGTGTGTGAATGCTTTTCCATAATTCTTAAATTGAGAAACATGATAGTAGTTTCATCTCACGTATTTAGGCTAAGTAAAACGATAAGATTCATCTATCTATTGGATGGATTCTCTTGTTTTGAGAGCCAACATCAAAATAGGTAATGCCCCTTCATGATGATTTTAAATTTTTTTTTCATGCTTTATACAATTTTAAATTAAAAAAAAATTGCATTTAGCTAAATTTCATCATGTATTTATTCATTTTACATAGTCTTATTAATAGATTGATTTAGAATCTGTAGAGTTTCAAGTTTGTGCAAAGTCCATGCATCATTTTATGTGAGTTTCTGCATTTAAAAATTTTGTAAATTTTAGAGTAACTAGGTTTACATGTCTTTGTTTTACTGTCGAAAAATTGATTCAATCCGGGTTTCGGAACCCATCTAAACCGATCAAACCCTAAATCGGGTTTTCTGTCTCTCTGAACTTCTAGTTTCTGCTTTAGCAGAATTTAACCTTCGAATTCACCCTTGCGGGGGATTCAAATCATCTTCCAAAAATCACAGTGGAATCATTATTGAATCTACTAATAATCTGGTAATTTGTAGGTTTTTTCAGTTAATGTTGCTTTCTGTAAAAAATAGGATTTCTCAGACCCCTGGGAAAATATCGATTTTTTTTTATCAGGGTATAGACAGATTTTAATGCACCGAGTCCACCCAATCCATAGCCTTTATGCAAAAACTTTCAACATGAAAGTTGTTTCTAACATGTTTTTATGTCATTTGCCAAAGAGTGGGAATTTTTAGAACTGTTTCAATATTTTTCCCAAAATTTTATTTTCTGTCTGACAGATTTCAATATCTCAAAATTATAGAGATTTAAGTATCTGATAAAAGTGTGCCCTTTTCCAAACCGTAACTCGAATATAAATGGTGTCAAAAGATAAAAATTTTCCATATTTGTCAGAGACATTTTTCCACAATGTCAACCTTTTTCCCATCTGTTTGCTATTTTTCCCACATTTTATACCGAAACCTGTCTGTTTCCCCCAAATCCTAGAGTCGCCGGATTTCCAAAATTTACAAAATTTCTTTCAAAAAACCTTGATTTTAAGGTCATCAGGGGTATTTTGGTCATTTTGACCCCAATTTCGAATTTCGAACTTTATTTTCAAAATTTATTCATTATTTATTATGTTTATATCAAAGGGGGTAT
This sequence comes from Nuphar pumila, assembly GCF_984573655.1. Classification (NCBI taxonomy): domain Eukaryota; kingdom Viridiplantae; phylum Streptophyta; class Magnoliopsida; order Nymphaeales; family Nymphaeaceae; genus Nuphar; species Nuphar pumila. The sequence goes on along the minus strand of NC_143252.1, from coordinate 92,732,279 downwards.
GAATTTGGTTTTATATCTGAATAATATCCGATAATTTCTCATATTTTCGGATAAATTCAGAAAAACCTACATTTTTGTGCTAACCTTGTTTTCCAGGAACATTCAAGAAGAAGACTTAGTTATTTTATTTCTTTATTTTATTCAATTCAATGTAAAAAGCAATGTAATATTTGGAATAAGAGTTACATTTTCTGCTTAGAATAGGACTACATTGCATATAGTTTAATTTCTGCAAATTTCAATATGTGATGTATGATTCATGCATAGTTATTTCAAATTCACTATGGTTTACACGAATGGCACGTGCACAAGCTTTTATGGAGTTTATAAACTCGGTGGGATTCGTATTTATGGCCATAGTCAGAATACGAAGAAAACCAAGATTTATGATCTTTATATCAGCCATATTCAGCCTACACTCTTAGGCTAACTTCAAAATGCACTGCATTTTTCAAAGTTTTAAAAGGATTTCTCAATTCTTCAATTGAAATTCCCTTTCAAATTCATATTCATTCATTTACATCATTCAAATTGCATTATTGTCAAATTCATTTTCTAACTTCAATTTAAAAAAAAAAAAATCAATTTTCTTAAGGATTTACCAAATTTCTCAGGATTAGATTTTCTCAGAATTCCAAATTTTCAAATGAGATTTCAAAGCATTTCCCAGGTTCAAATTAAGATTTTCCAATGTTTTAAAATCCTCAAATTTCAAAATCCCAAGTTTTCAAAAATCGATTTTCTCAGATTTCCTATTTTCCTGAGAATCCAGTAACTTGAGAATCTATTTTCCATTTCAAAAATCCTTTTCCAATGAATTTCTTAGATTTTCTTAGAATTCTCAAATCCATTTTCTCAGAAAAGCAATTCCAAATTTCAAAATCGATTTTCCAAAGTTCGAATTTTTCTGAGAAATCACTTTACAATGCAAATTTCTGATTTCTAATGAAATTCAATGATTTTCCCAGGAATTCAATTTTCAAGTACTTTTTCAATCAATTTTCAAGCATATTTCAATTTTCCAAAGTAAACATCATATTTTCTCAAACTTACATTTTTTCAAAATTTCATAGCACAAGCCTGATTCTTTGTGCATTCTAGGAAAAATATAGCATAATTTAGATATTTGAGTCAAGTTAAAGCATATAAGTGATCCTTGGTTCAATCACCCCTGGTAAAGGCACCAGGAACGGTTGAACCTCGTACCGACAGGCGGATCCCATTCCACGGAATTTTCCCGCAAATTTTCAAAACGGAGGCGAGTAATTTTTCAAAACAATTTTCCAAAACTTTGGTCGAGTTTGACTCGCGAAATTCATCTCTTTCTCGCAAGGGAGGGGAAAAATTTTGCGATGATAACAGAGCCTCACAACTGGGCCACTTATTTGGGTTCGCACCTGTGAACACCTCAAATTTTTCAAATTGTTGTAAATATTCCCTTTTTGCCCCTGATCCCATTTTCTGGGTAATTGAGTCACTTTTAAATCTAAATTTCACTTTATTTCTCAAGTTTTACTGAAATTACATTCGTTTTATATATTTGACTCAATTTCGGATCTAGATCCAGATAAAAGATCCAAATCTGAGCTTTGTTGTCCAATTTTTAAATCAAATTCTCAAAATTATCAAAATAACCTTTTAAAAAGCTCAGACAAGTCCGTTCGGTATCTGTTTGGATCCATCACATTATATTCCTCGATTCGAGGTTTAAAACTTGAATATTTTCTCAAAACTTGGGCCCAAACCCATTTTCTGAAGAAATTTGCCCAAAATAGCCTTGAAAACCCTCTTTTGTAAATATTTCTCAAAGATAAAAAAAAATATTAGTTTTAAATCTTTGTTTTCTCGTAAAATTTTAGGATTTTATTTCAAAAATATCAAAAAAAATATATAGAAAATGAAGAAAAGAACAAAAAAAGAAAAAAATAGAAAAAAGAAAAAAATAATGTTGAAAACCTCCTTTTTGAAAGAGAAAACATCGTAAGGGAGCCCTCTCTTTGTAAAAACCTGAAAATGAGAAGGCCCCTTTTGCAAAACGTTTTCTAGGGTTTCTTTGAAAACCCTTCGCAAGAAAGGGGGTTACGGCGCCTCTCTCTCTCTTTTTCGAAAACCCTCTTCTAGAAGGATCTTCCCCATCGCACCTCCTTCATCCCTCCATCAACCGTAGGCTACCCTCCAGAAGCCCCCCCCCCCCCCCATGTGCGACCTCCTCTACCGCCCATCGCATGCCCATCAACCGCACGAACCCTCCATAGCCATGGCTTCAGAGCCGTCGATGGCCAACGGCCTCACAGGCCTTCCCCTTTCTCCAAACTCTTTATCTCTAACAGAAGCTCTTCTGGAGTTTTCTCCTTCTTCTTTAAAAGGGAAGCCATTCCTCACACTCGGCATCCATCAGTCATCAATCATCGCCATCCCTAATCGGTTCTTATCTTTTCCCCTTGACCCTTTACTCTTCCTCTTCTCCTCGGTACTCTCCTGTTTCTTCCCTAGGCTGTGAAAGAAAGTCGATCGTCCTACGCCAAGACTACAGTGACCAGCCTCCTGCAGCTTTACACAGAAGGGCTCCTTCCTTGTCAATGGGAGAATAAACCACAATCACAGAGAGCATCGGGAGATTAACTCTATCCTTCTGCAATCGGATCTTCCGTCTATTCACGACGTCTTTCCACCACACCATGATCCATCATCGTAATACCCTTGTATCTGTTGCAATCCGACTCTCGCCACACCTCTATCATCAATTATTCACCGCTCCTCCTTCAGAGCTCTGCAAAACTGAGGTAAGAAGACCTCCTTCCTCTTTCATCTGCAGATTTCTTTAGAAGTTCAATTTTCTCGTCTGTCTATATGTAAATCTTTTTAAATTTCTAGTGTATATTTTTGTTTCCCATCCACATGAGGTTTTTGACCTTTTGTTTAATGTCTCTCTTGTTGCGCCGATGACCGAAGATGCCTTGCGATTCATCTAGTTTTGAGCTTCATTTCTCTATTTTGTTTTATCTCTGCATCAATTTTACCTCTTTTTCATTGTTTTCCCTTTATTTTCCTTTGTATTTTTCCTGCTTTAAGCCATGTTAAGGCATCCCTGTAACATCGATCTACCGATAGCAAGTTCGATCTACAAACGATGCGAGCAAAGGAATGGCCGATTCCAACATATATTTCGATCTTCTTTTGTATTTTTTTTATTGTATTCCAATCTATGGTTGATTTTACATTTGATTTCTCTTTATTATCTTAATATCTTGCTTGAATCGTAGTTCTGATTATGTTTTGATAAATGGTTTTCATTGCGATTTCCAGGTGTTGATCGTAATAATTCCTTTTTTTTTTTACTTCTGATTTTGATAACACCCGATTATATCTCATTCACCTTCACTGTAGTTCGTTCATGTTTTCTTTTATGACTGTCTTTCTTTCTTCTGCCCCTTCTCTTCTTTCATTTCCAGCATCTTTTAGTTTTCCTTTTTTTTATAATATCAATTACCTCCCATTGCTGTCATTCTTTCCTCCTTAATCACGTGGTTTGAGTATCGATTGACGCACAGCTGCATCAACCTTCCTTTTGTTTTGTTTCTCGTTCATCCATTCATCGCAACATGATGATGGCTTTAGGCGAGGAACAAATTTAAATCTGGTTCGTTGAAAGCAAACCAATCTACCTCTTGGGAATTATTTGAGATCATCATCTGGGGATGATTTAGAACCTCCTCTTCCCTCAGCCGATTTCAGCATCTGGCAGTCATAGGTGATTTGCAGATGTTTTGCACATTCAATTCATCATTTTCTGTTTCATCACATCCATTGGCCTATAAATAGCACAATTCATTTTTTTTTTAAGGTATTGATTCCAGTTTTATTTTTTTTTGTGTGTGTTTTGTCTCTCTTTTCAGATATCATATATTAAATAAATTAGTTAGTGATGAAATTTCTATAACAGTCGTTCCCTTCAGCATATCATTTCCATCAGACTTCTGAATATGTTTTTTTTAAATATCACCCCGTTCTTCTGTATTTTCATTTTGCAGTATCACTAAGAAATGATGTCATGTTTCCATTTCATGGGTTCTGTTTTTTTCCCCCTGTTGTGACATCGAATAAAAAAATAAACAAAGAAAAGGGAATCAAGGAGATTATGAGATTTCATTGCTAGAGGCCTCATGACTGGTTATCGTTTCCAGGGATTAGTAAAGATTTTGGGTTTTTCTCAGAACTAAATCCATGTTAGGCAGGCCTTATGTTAATCTGAGAAAAGGATGTCCCATAAGTTAAACTTTTGAAAGCAATTTCTAAATTTTGAATATATGTGAAAGATCTCTTATGCAGCGGCAACATTTTCTCGCTCCTAAGACGGCTACTGCTCGCATGTTATGGGCCGGGAAAGGTGTTCTTACAACTATAGTTGTAGAACAGTTAATGACTTAGGTATTGTAGCCATGTTTTGGCAGGGACGGAATGCCCAAGGCTATCTGGAACATATTTGGCTCTGTCTGCTAAGGTGAATGATGAGAGAAGCCGAGGGAAGGAGTTTAGTTTGTTGTAGCAGCCTTGATCATCGCATGATATGACATTTTTTTTTCTCTTTCTCTGTAATTATTCTTCCACTCCAACTTATTATTCAATTGTGGTTACATCCTTTGCCTTGTGATTTTCATCTTTCCTGCATAATCCTTTAGTTATCTTGTTTCCTGTTTCATAATATGGTTATTGTGCTTTAGTCCATCTATCGCATGTGTAAACCCATTCATCTCACTTGCGTGTTCTCCGTTGCTCTTCCTGCAAACTGACAAGCATTATTCTCATAGGATTTGAGAATTTATGGGCGTTATGCATGTGAGTCTTAACATCTTTTTGGTTATCAAGCTTGATTCCTCATGCATATGGTCCCAGTTTGCAAGATCATCATTGACCTTTTCTTCTTAAAGATGCCGGATGTAGCCAAATTATTTTTCTAACATCCTGGAACTTTGATGTAGGGCGGTTTACATTCCTGTGTATGTGACAAAGACACGTCTCCATCTGGTACAGTACATTATGTGTTTCATAATTTTTGTATTTTTTTTTTGCATAAATATTGTGTTTATTATGAATTTGATACATTCAATTGTTCTTGTTCCTCCTGAGTCTTCTGCAGTCTGAGACTAGATTCAACAGTCTTTTGCAAATTAGTAGTGCACATCCTGGAACACTATCATTATGTTGAAATTAGACAAATGAAGCATGTGGTCATCTAATATTAAGGGGTATTACTCATTGAATGTTTCAAGTAACCTGCATTAGCGCAAGTCTGTCTTATGAGCAAGCTGGGCAGGGCATGCTTTCCTTTTGTAGGAAGAATGATGAGAATCCGATCACTGTGACGGGAGATTATTACAGAGCTAAGGTAGTAATTTCCAAGATGAGCTTGGTAATATTTTGGCCTTCTAAACCAGACATTGTTATTAGGGATGGATTTCCTGGAAATTCTTGGTATTTATCAGTACAGGTTGTAGCCTTGCTCCACCTATATCATACATCCTAAAATTTCTAGCTATATCTCTCCTATTCTGTTATAAAGGTTTGTATGTCATCATAGATATTCATTTTAATTTCTTGGTTTTACCTTTGTTTTAAACCTTGCTTCCTGCAAACCTGGTATTTTGCATTATTATTAGGAAAAACATTTGGACAAAAAAAAATTCAGGATAAGCTACCACCCTTGGAATAGCTCTAAGGTGGTCACATGATGTTTTCTTATGGTTTGTGTTGCAGAAACATACTATAACAGGTAGGTGAAAACCTGAGCTTTGTGTATATTGTAAATTGTTGCTAGAAACAATAGGAAAGAGAGTCAAACAGAAGCATAAATCGGGAAAAGAAAATCTAGTGGTGTTGCTATTGTAAATCTGTCCGGTTTGTTGTCTGGACGCCAAGTAAAGCCCCTTTCACTATCTTCATCTCTTCACCGGTCAGCCCCAACATAGTGTAGCTGCCACTTACTTCAAACACACTGGAAATTCTCCAGTAGCTTTAGTAGCAGCTTCTGGGGTGATCCCCAGACTGGCCATTTTTTCCCTTTCTTTCTGTTTGTTTTGCCACTGACTACATACTCATAGCTTCAGTGATTCCTTCTTTAGTCTGATTGTCCCATTTAGAGTAAGCTAGACATCACCTGGAGTGCCTATACCCATCTTATGTTCTTGTTAGCATTAAGTTGTCTGCTGAAATTTATATGGCACCAGTTAGGGTGTTGGTCCATTTCGCTTTATGTGCTGCATTCCTTGAGATTCAGCATCGTTCCCTGCAAGATCTATCAAGGATCATAGGATTGTGGATCCCCTTAGTTGTCAAACAATCACACCACTCAGTCATGTAAAGATATCCTCATTGGAATCCGTGTATATCCATTCTGTATACATCATGGTATTATTTAAGCATCATATATGCTTTAGGATACACATTTTCCTACAAACCCAGCATGTACACATCTTCTCCACTATATGTATTTGGGTCAATAGGTCATAAAGCATTATCCTTATCACCCACCACTTCATTCCAGCCATTATATACTTAGATACCATACATATTCTGCAAAATGACATATTTTTCATAACATTAACATTGGTCTAAATATGATTTTCCAAAGGCTATAGGCATATGGATGTTTCTTTCTCAAATCTGAGCATTATATCTAGGAACACGTGTACCTACATTTTAAATTTCCTCATCATTGTCTATATTCCTAATCTTAATATATCATCTCAACTTCTTTCCTCATTGTATATGTGTTGCTAATCCTGTCTTTTTGCAGGATATATGTAGGAAGTATTATTTTCTTTCCTTAGCCTAAAACTATAAATGCCATTTCCAATCCAAGATTGTAATAGTTAGATTATAATGAGAATTTTATTTCCTGTATTAGAATAGAATGAATGTGCATATGTATCTCATAATGGCTTGCTTCATACTATTCATTTTATCAAAATGCACAAATGGGAACATGAATGACACGTGCACCATTCTAATAGGAGGTGATTAATCCTAAGTTGATGATTTGCATCAATGGCCATAGTCAAGATGTAAACAAAATTTAGGATTTTCATCTTTTATGGAATAACACTGGATCCACACTGGATCCTCTTAAAAAATCATCATATTTTCAAATATTTTCTTCTTTTATTAGAGTTTAATTCAAAATTAACTCAAAATATATATCAATGGCCATAGTCAGGATATATTGATAGTTTATAAAAGCACCAAAATGTATTTTATTCTTCATTTGAATTTAGATATGATTATTATGTAATACATTCAATGACCATAGTCAGGAGTGTATTATATCATTAATCTTATTTACATTCATTTAAAAGAATGAAATATGATTTTCAAATCCAATTTCAAAATTATTGAAATTCATTCATCATTTAGGATAGAATTGCATCATATTTTTCAAAATTCCCTTTTCAAAATTCCAAGTGATTCTTTTTCTTCATTTCTCAGATCAAATCTTATTTATAGATTCAAACTCAAAATCTATCTCATTTTAAAAATTCAATTTCAAAGTCCAATTTGACTTTGAAATTTCAAAATCATTTTGTATTCAAATTTCAATCTCAAAATCAAAATCCAAACTTCAAAGTTCAATTTAACTTTGAAATCATCCTCTGATTTCAAAATTCAAAATCAAGTTCATCTTCTTATCTTCAAAATTCAAAATCAAAGTTTGAGATTAATTATGCGTCTCAAAGCTTAAACCTTTCCTAAGTTTTAAATTCAATCTGGGTTTTCAAAACCCAGATCCATCTTCAAAAGTCCCATTTGGACTTTCAAAGTCCAAATCCAAAGTTAGATCAACTTGGATCAAGATTTCTAAATACAATCTCCACTTTTGGATCTCAGACTCCAGATCCAAATTACATATTGGATTCCAGACCTTGGACCCAATTCCATTTAGGATTCAAAATCCATCTCCACTTCTGGATCTCAGACTTCATATCCAATTCCATTTTAGGATCCAGAACCCAATTCCATTTTGGATCTCAGACTTCAGATCCAAATTCCATTTAGGATCCAGAATTCAATTACATCTCGGATCTCAGATTTCAGATCCAAATTCCATTCCAAATTTTGGATCAAATTTCGTCTTGGATCTCAGATTTCAGATTCAAATTGCCTCTTAGGATTCAGACTGTGGATTCAAATTCTATCCTTAATTTCTGGATCTCAAATCCGATTCCACTTTTAAAATCCCATCTGGACTTCTTAAATCTATTTCTATTCCATTTGGATTGCTCAAGTCCAAATTCCATCCTGATTTCCAACCTTAAATCTAGAATTCAATTCCACTTCAAATATTCATTTCCTCTCCTAAATCCAAGTTTAAAATTTAAATTCAAAGTCCATTCTTGACTTTGAAACTCCATTTCCTTTTCACTCATCTTCCAATCATTCTTTTCAAATTCAAAAGATTTATTTTCCCAACTCTGATTATTTCAAAAACTTAGAACTCCTCTGATCTATCTCAAGTTTTAAGTTAGATTTTACCCTTTAGAAACCATTTCTTCACTTTATTATCAAGTTCATATCAGAACACTTGGAAATTTTCAAAAACATCTTTCAAAAGAGTATACATCCTTGCATTGCACAAGCATGATTCTTTGTGCATTTAGACTTAGGATAAATCCTTAGATTATATTTAGCCAAAGCAAAAAGGCATAAATTCGATCCTTGGTTCGATTACCCCTGGTAAAAGCGCCAGGAACAGTCGAACCTCGTACTGACGAGCGAATCCCGTCTCTCCAGTTTTCCCGTAATATATTTCAAAAACGGAGGTGAGTTAATTTTCTAAATATTTTCAAATCAAAGTCAAGTCAGACCCCGCAAAAGAGTTCCTCTCTCCCTTCTCTTCTTTCTTTTTTCTTCTCTCTTCTTTTCTATCTTTTATTTTTTCCCTTCAAAAAGGAGAAAATAAAAGCTAGAAAGAAAAAAAGAAAGGAAGAGAGAGAAACCACAAGAGAGGAAAAATTTTGCGATGATCACAGATTTTTGGCGACCGTGATGGGACTCGTCTCCGTCCGGTTGGATCTATACCTTTTACTTTGCTTTAATATTATCTAAGTCTTTATTCTATAAATGTCAGCCTCATTTCCATGGAAACCTTAGGAGCCTAGACTCTGTCCTAAGCTGACATCATTGCATATAGGATTTAAGCATGGTTTGGTAGGACCATATTGAGGAGATTATTCCATGTTCACATTAGACTTAGGTCTAAAATACAATTCTCCTCAATTCTAGGGATTGAATGCAAACAATGTATGCAAGTGTATGCTTCTATTCATTTAAATTCTATCTCTTTAGGACTTGCATTAGAGCTTTCTGATTTTATTGCATGTTGAATATGTTTTTGAAAACATCCCTACCTATATTGTCTCGGTCTTCACGTTGCTGGGCTATCTCACTGAACCATAGTTTGGGAGAGAGCCTCACAACTAGACCACTTATTTGGGTTCGCGCCCCCCTACCATGTACCTAAGGGCCATAGTCTGAGGTATATCGGTAGGTGCTCAAGGATGTTGGGAAGCCATTACCTTAGAACCAGAGAAATATTTCTATGTCACGTACTTCGAGCTTCGACTTGAGTATATCGGCATACCTTGATTGGAATCAGATGATCTGAACCATAGAGTTAGGATTAAGGTCCTACAAGCCATTTCAAATATTACATTTAGAGTCAGCCTTTAGGGAGTGCTGTGTGCGCATCTTTGTTTGTGCAACTCTGATTGTGCGATGTTTCCTTGTATTCTCCTATATATATCAAACCTTCTTGAAACCCTGGGTATATTATTCAAAATTTCCTCTTATTTTCAAAAACCCCAGGTGAATATATTTTTCCTTTTTCTACATTCTTTTTTTTCTCCCTTTTATCAAATTTTTCTTTAAAAACCTTTGAAATTCCTTTTCTGAATCCTTGGATCTTTCAAAGATTTCCATGAGTTCTGTCTATCCTCTTTTCCCATCAAGAGTCTATCCGTAAGTTCTGCATTCTATCTAATTTTCTTCCTCTTTGCCTCAGTGTCATTCCAATGGCATCTGATTCCCTCGATGTTATCTTTTCTGAACATCATGTTTTCTATCAAATAAAGGATGAATCCCCAGATCATCGGGTCATCCAGTCTCATTCCTTCTTCCCGCAGTGGTATTATTCTTGGTTCGCCACCTTCTCACGTATGTTCCCAGACCACTTGGATGATTATGGATTCAAGATGACATCGGCAGTGGGTAAGCGAATCATCAACAACAGTCTGATTCAAGCTATGGCAGAACGGTGGAATCCATGTACCTGCACATTTTGGTTTCCCTGGGGAGAGATGACTCTACTAATGGACGAGTTCAGCGACATCATGGGATTGCCAGAACCAGCTGGTCAGCCAGATGATCCGGTCGAGCAGCAGTTCCTGATCAATGTCAAGGGGATAGATGTTCGAGAAGCATTAGCCAGAATGACAGGGAGAAGATCTTGGCCTCTCACTGAGATCAACGGCAGTCAGTTCATCGACCTGTTCGTACTCTATCGCAAGTATGGAGCGTACGAGGAAGTTGACACCTTATCCCGAGCAGCGAAAGAAAGAATTCAGCATGTCATGGTCCTATGCACTGTAGGATTGGCATTTTTTCAGGACGGTCAGAATTTTATCGATGTCAGAGTCGCCCAACTCTTTCGAAGATGGGAAAGCAAGCAGACCCGTCAGCTTTCAGTGTCCATGGCAGCTCTAGCTTTTCTCTACCGAGGCTTAGCTCGTTTCGCCCTTGTAGAGACCATTCTGGTAGAAGGGTGCATGTACGCCCTGCAGTCGTGGTTCCTGCGACATATGCCATCTAAAGCCAGTTCCTTCAGGTTCAGCAGTAATAAGCCAAAGTCTATCGTTCACTGTCGAACTTTGATTAAGAGTCTGCACCAGGAAGAGATCCTTTGGGATTACTTTGACAGACAAGAATCAATTCCTTTCTACACTTATGCTCGTAGCAAACGTTACAGATTGCTTGGCCCTTTCTTCTATGTCGACTATCAGCCAGAAAGGTGTCTCAGACAGTTCTCGCAGCGGCAGGTTCATGTCAACACTCACTTCTCGACAGGCCACATGCCAGAGTTCGATCTGCAGTCGGATTAGTTGTCTGGGGCATACTATGTAACCAAATACACTTGGGACTCCTTCATTCCTTTGTCTGTGTTTCCTAGTCCTAATGTATCTTCGGAATATCGATAATGGTAGCAAACTGTCTGCCCACCTTCTTTTTGTATTTAAATTTTTTCATCAATAAAAATGCAACTTTATGTTCTGTTAAAAAAGCTCTTTGTGGCCAAAATTTTATTCTTTTATTTTGTTTTATGTGGTCACGATGCCTGTGACGACCTCATCCCTAGTAATGAGACTTTTCCTTATATTCTTCGTCAAAATTATCTCTTATCATGATGGACGACCTCGCCTAGGTAACAAAGCATATTTTTCGTTATCACAAAATGGTGACACAATTATCACAAAATTTGTGATGACCCGATCCCTGATAATGGGATAACCTGTTTAATTGTCTATCAATTCCGCCTTCCTTGTTTTTTCTCAAAAGGTCGTATTTTTAAAAATTCTTTCAAGCTCTAACCATTCCTTTATTCCACAAAAATCATTGGCATTGACAAGATGGTTCAGACAAGAGCCGGAAAAGAGACTGCTCCTCAGCACAGTGACAACGAAATTGAAGCAATGAATTCTCCCAAGTCGGTCAGAGGATAGAGTCAGGGCAAAACCGATGATATTGATCCTGCCATGTACAGTCTGTTTCAGAGGATGATGGCCAGGATGATGTCAGAACAAGCTGAGGCCAGTCAGAAAAAGGTCGCTCCAAAAAGCAAACCAAAGAAGAAAGCCATGAAAAAGCCAGTCAAGATCATCAGAAAGAAGGTCCAGCCTGACACCACTTATGAGGAATTAGAATCAGCCGAAGAGGAATCAGAGGAAGAAGAACAATTTGTCTACCATGAGAATCCTCCGCAGCAATTCGTGAAAATCGCTGCAGAACCCGAATCAATAAACAAGCCTATTCCAGCTAATGATCCGATGCACGAACAAATGAAAGAAATGAATCGGGCCATTAAGGATATCCAAGCCAAAAGCAAAGGCAAGAAGACTTACTCTGGTGAAGATTTTTATAATGGCGTAGATGGGGATGACAATCTGGAGAATCTCTCTCAGAAGTTCCTCAAGTTTGACGGAACAAGTAATCCCAAGGCCCATTTGGCCACATTCTATGCTGAGTGCGGCCGTTTCAGGAAAGACAACCGGGCGTTATTCATTTGCTTTCATCGCAGCCTAGAGGGAACAACGGCCAGGTGGTACGCAGACCACATCAATCCTATCGAACTACGAGAGTTCGATAAGGTCGTAAACTTGTTCATTGAGCGCTTCATGTTTAATGTTTAAGCCTCACTAACTCTCAACCATCTATACAATCTTAAGCATAATGAGAATGAGAGAGCTGGCGAATTCATCCACAGGTGGAGAAGCACCTGTAATAGAATGAAGGTTCCCATTCCAGAGGAGCACGCTCTGCAAATCATTTTGAACAACTTTGCTCAGCCTCTGAGGAACCTCATTTCTACATCTCCAGCCAAGTCATTTATTAAGCTGATTGAAAGAGCCGAGTGGCTCGAGACGGGATTGGATAATGGCCTGTATGAAGGTTATTCTTTTGTTAGAGGGAATCTTGAGCAAAAGAAGAAAGCACATGTTGCTTATTCTACGGATTTCTCAGACCACTGCAATAGTTCTGGCTGCAAGAAAAGCAAGAAAAATCGCAACAAGAATGTCAGACACTCCAGGGCCAAAAGAACAAAATCTGCGGCCCAAAAGGGAAAATTTGTTAAGCCACAACCCGTCCAATCAGCACCACAGCCTCAAGCAAAGCAGTCGGAGAAGCCGATACATGAAGGTTGGAGTTATGATCGGGAGTTTATAGCTCTAGAGCAGTCCCGCGAAGACATCTTGGAATATATGATGTCAAAAGGAATGATCAAACTCCCCAAAGTGGCAGATCCTCTAGTAGCTATGGGAAAGTGGACTGATAAATTTTGCAAGTTTCACCGGACTGTCGGACATGACACTGAGCACTGTTTTGTCCTTAAAAACATCATCCAGGACTGTATTGACAAGAATTTGTTGATTGAGGATGAGGATGAGCAACAACCGGAAATCTTGTCCAAACCGTTTCCTAAGCATTCAGCTTCAGTCATCACAGAACAAACATTTTCTCTGCAAGACAGTATTCATCCATGTTCCAGTCAAGACATTCAGGATCAACATCAGGTCCTCGTCCTCCGTCAAGTGCAATCTTCCGCCGAGAGGGTGGATATTATTGCATTTTCTAGTAACAAAAAACCAACCAAGGAGCAAGCAAAGGTAACAGCAGAGATGGCCAAGCCAGTTCCTAGGATTCCAAAGCGCTTTGTCAAAGCAACTTCAAAGAAAGGTGAAACCTTAGGGTCATTACAGAAGCCAATTACTGCTTTATCCAACATCTCTATCCTGGATCTGACCCACGCTTCCCCAGAGCACCAGCAAGTGCTAGAAGATCTACTAAGAAAGATCAAGGTCAAGCCTAACACGACTCCGCAAGATATGGCTCAAATCATCAATCAGGCTATGACGAATGCACCAATCACAAATTTTGATGAGGATTTTCCGAAGCCTCATTCTTTCCACAATAATGCTTTATACATAGTGGTGCGGACCAGAGGCATGACAGTCCCTCATGTGTTGGTTGACGGAGGCAACAACCTCAATATCTGTCCGGAGATGACAGCCGGGGCATTGGGTCTGAAAGAAGAATAATATACCCCAGATCTGATCATGATCTACGGTTTTGACAACCATGGGCAGACAGCCAAGGGGAAGATATTTCTCAAAAATTTTATCAACTACTCGGTACATACCGTACTCTTCCATGTGGTCAATGTGCCGCCCACGTACAACCTTTTGCTCGGGCACACTTGGATCCACAATGCCAATGTTGTTCCGTCAACCTTACATCAGTGCATAAAATGGTCAAAAGGAGGCATGATTACCACAGTTCTAGGAGAGGATCCGGAAGAGCGACTCCCACAACCAATGATCCCCCGTCCTACTTTCACTGCCGACATCTCGAGCATCCGGGAAGTCGATGAAATCAATTTAAGTGAAAGCCTGGACATGTTGAAGCTGAAAGAAGTCCAACCGACAAAAAATGTGGCAGCAATGGTCCAATGGCAGGGACCTCGCTTCTTCAAGTTAGGTGGGTGCCTCGATTTCACTTCATTCAAAGATCACCCTCTTTTCCCTCAGTTCGCGAAAACCAAGAAGGGATTCGACCTTCTGATGAAGCATGATTATCAGCCCTTCAGGGGCTTGGGTAAGAATGGAGATGGCATCCTAGAGCCTATCATCCCTGCTCGGCATATCACCAGTGCAGGTTTGGGTTTTTCAGGACAGTCATCCGGCAAGTGCACTACCTTCATCAAAGGAGCACAATGAAAACAATGCTAGTGTTTTCTGCTTTCTCTTTTCTTTTTTAGTGTCATCTTGTAAGGGCAAAGATCTGCCTCGGTTTCTTTCTTTCCTTCAACAATCGTATGTAAATATCAAAGTCATTTGATCAATGAAATTTGGATTTTCTATTCACATCTTGGCGTATATAAAATCTTTGCTTATATCTCTGTCTATGTTATCATTCTCTATTTTTGTACAAAAGGCTATTTTCAAACATTTTACCCTTTTCTCAAAAACCTTCTTTGCGCTTTCAGGATTGCCAGAATTATGGCTCCTAAATCGCTCAAAAGGCTCGTTATCAATACCAACTTTTCTCAAAATAAATCCAAACCGGCCAGAATCTTCAAGGCAAAGGCAGAGGCAGAAGTCAGCAAAGTAGCAGGGCAGATCGAAGAGTTAGCAGAGTTCGACTCAGCAATTCAAGAATTGCAGAATTTGCCAGTATTCAAAACCAGGATGAACCATCGCCATTGGTTCAGGATCCGATATAGGAGGTTAATATTGGTTCAGAAGATGACCCGAAAATCCTCAAAATTGATTCCAGCTTAAATTCAAATGAGAAGGAAAGGCTCATCCATTTCCTTAAACAGCACCAAGAAGTCTTTGCTTGGACTTATGAGGATATGCCAGGCTTAGACCCCAAGTTAGCCAAGCATCGTCTCGTGCTGAAGCCAGATTGCAAGCCAATCAAGCAAAAATTGAGAAAAATGGATCCCCGAGTGGCACCACAAGTTAAAGAAGGACTTGAGGAGTTGTTAAAAGTAGGATTCATCCGGACTATAGAATACACAGACTGGTTGGCGAACATCGTGGCAGTTCCCAAAAAGAATGGCAAGGTCCAGATTTGTATTGATTTCATAGATCTGAACAAGGCCACCCCAAAGGATGACTATCCACTCCCCAATATCGATCTTTTGATCGATAGCACGGCAGGCCATGCCATGTTTTCCTTTATGGATGGGTACTCAGGCTACAATCAGATTAAATTGGCCGCTCGTGACCAATCCAAAACTTCTTTGACCATGCCTTGGGGCACATTTTGCTATACAGTTATGCCATTTGGACTCAAGAATGTTGGGGCAACCTATCAGAGAGCGATGGTAGTTATTTTCTATGACCAGATACATAAGAACATGGATGACATCCTGGTCAAGTCAAAAGAAGGAGAGAATCATCTTGATTCTCTCGGCCAAGTCTTCGAAAGACTTATTCTGTACAAGTTAAGACTCAACCCACAGAAGTGTGTCTTCGGGGTAGAGTCAGGCCAGCTGCTAGGCTACATGATCAGCAAGAAAGGCATAGAGGTGGATCCTACCAAGGAAAAGACGATCATTGATATGTTGCCTCCTACCAATCTAAAAGAACTACGAAGCCTTCAAGGGCGCATTCAATCGATTCAGCGCTTCATCTCCAATTTGGCCATGAGATGTGAGCCCTTCAATCACTTGTTAAGAAAAGAAGTAAAATTTGAGTGGGGATCAGAATGTCAGCTCTCGTTCGAGCGCATCAAGCAGTATCTCCTCAATCCACCTGTTCTGAAGCCACCGGAACTGGGAAAGCCACTTCTCTTGTATATTTCTGTCAACCAGAATGCTTGTGGCGGATTTCTTGCACAGTATGAAGAAGGCAGCCGAATAGAGCACGCCATCTACTACATCAGCAAGACCTTCATCGATTATGAGAAAAGATACTCTCAGATGAAAAAGACATGTTTAGCCTTGGTATGGATATGTCAGAAGCTGAGACATTATTTGCTGGCATTAGAAATCAAAATTCTGTCAAGACTCAATCCTCTCAAGTACATCCTTGAGCAGCCTTTCCTTACTGGACGGATTGCAAAATGGCAAGTCCTCCTGATGCAGTATAATTTGGAGTATGTATCTCAGAAGTCAGTCAAGGGTCAGTCCATCGCAGATCAATTGGCAGATTTTCCATTGACAGAAGAGATCAAGGCGGAAGATGATTTTCCCGATGATCGCATCTGTAGCATCCAAGAGTCCGCAGTTTGGACCCTTTTCTTTGATGGAACCAGAAATATGTCTGGCATAGGGATTGGGATCTTGTTGATCACTCCCAAAAAGGAGATGATCCCTTATTCTCTCAAGCTCAACTTCCAATGTACTCACAACATGGCCGAGTACGAAGCTATAATACAAGGCCTCAAGATTCTGCAAGATTTCAATGTCAAAAGAGTACATGCCTTTGGCAACTCATTGCTTGTTGTTAGCCAAGTTAATGCCAAATGGCAAGTAAAGGATTCAAAATTAATTCCCTATCAGAAGATTGCCTTAGCTCTCATAGGCAACTTTGAAGAATTTCAGCTCAACCATGTCAAGAGGGAATACAATCACATAGCAGATGGCCTAGCGTGTCTGGGTTCCATTTTGTCATTTAAAGACAGTGAATCCTGTCGTTCTTTCGAGATCGGCAGACTTGATCAACCTGCCTTCATTCCAGTTGAGCAAGTGAACCAAGCCGCTCAGAAAGAGAAGCCTTGGTACCAAGACATCAAAAACTTCATCGAGAGCAGTGAATTTCCATCGAAAATGCCAAGAAAGGATCAACGTGTGATCCAACGCATGTCAGCCCATTATTTTATCATTGCCAATACTCTTTATCATCGTGGGTTCAGTTCTGAGTACGCCAGATGCTTAGATAAGGATGAAGCCATGGAAGTTGTCCAAGAGGCCCACGAGAGAATTTGTGGTGGTCATGTCGGCTACCAAACACTCGTCAAGCAGATCATCCGGGCAGGATATTATTGGAAAACCATGCAGCAAGATTGCCATCATTTGTAAGGAAGTGCGTCAAATGTCAGATGCACGCACCCTCCATTCATGCGCCAGTTGCATACTTGCAGCCTGTGGTTTCTCCCTGGCCTTTTTCGATGTGGGCCTTCGACATAGTGGGTTCAATCACTCCTTTAGCTTCTAATGGCCACAGGTATTTTTTCGCAGCTACATAATACTTCACCAAATGGGTCGAAGTTTTCACTTTGCGAATGGTAGAAGGCCGACATGTGGTTTCGTTTATTCATAAGAATCTTCTTTGCAGCTTCAACATCCCACATGATATTGTGTCAGACAATGGCAGTCACTTAAAAAATGAGAGGATGAAGACCTTCTGCTCGAAGTTTAGGATTCATCACCACTTCTCAGCTCCTTATTATTTTCAAGGGAATGGCCAGGCAGAGACCACCAACAAGATTTTGATCCGCATTCTAGAAAGAATTATGGAGACGGGCCGCGATTGGCACGAGAAGATGCATGATGCGCTTTGGGCGTACCGAACCACCATTCAGACCCCAACCAACTCTACGCCTTCAGAACTTGTCTATGGGACGGAAGTAGTATTACCTCTTCACGTTCAAAAGCCCGCACTCAAGTTTGAATCGCTCCTCGAACTTCTGCTTGATCAATATCAGCAATAGAGGTTGGTACAACTTGATCTTCTAGACAAGAAAAGGCTCAACGCAGCAGAGCATGCTCAGGCCTATCGTCAGAGGATAGCTCGGCACTACGCCAAATCAGTTATTGAGAGAAGATTTCGAGTCAATGATCTTGTGCTCAGATCAACAGCTCATCTCAAACATCGGCCGAAGGGCAAGTGGTCACCCAATTGGGAAGGCCCTTATGTGGTTAAGGAAGCACTGCCTCACAATTCCTATCGCCTGATCAACGCAGATGGGGTAGAACTGCCAGACCCTATCAATGCTCTACATTTGAAGAGATTTTACACTTGAATTGTTCATCCTAGCCTTTTGTACTCTTCAAAAAAGTCTTTTCAATAAAGCAATAATCTTCCATTGAATTCTCGCATTCTTCTCCATGATACTGGGGCATTTTTATTTTTGATCTATACTTCCTCCATCATGTGCAGGCAGGATCAAACGAATCTTTTTCTAAAGATCTTATCAGCTTTTCGGTTAATCTTGTTATCTTTATTGAATTTGTATTCATTTTTTTCAATTTAATCAAGTTTTCATCAATTTAATCAATTTTTGTTAAGTTTTATCAAGTTTCATCGATTTTCGCTAAACTTTATCAAATCTTTATTAAACCCTGATGCCTCGTTTCAATGGGGTATTTCCCTTTCGCGTTTCGACTTGGGCTTCCTTTTGGTCCCGATGTGCGCATTAGACCAAATGCTATGTCGAGAATTCGAGTTCTCAAACTCGATTCTCATTCATTCTTTTATTTTCTTATTTTTGAAAAAAACCGGGTTCTGACTCAGATTTTCCCTTTTGTATATTTTTATTGCTGAAGCTTCAAGTTCCGACTTAAGCTTCTTTTTGGTCCCGATGTGCGCATTGGACCAATTTCCACGCCAAGAACTCAAGTTCTCAAACTGGATTCTCATTCATTCTTTTATTTTCTTATTTTTGAAAAACCGGGTTCCGAGTCAGATTTTTCCTTTTGTATATTTTATTGTTGAAGCTTCGAGTTCCGACTTGAGATTCCTTTTGGTCCCGATGTGCGCATTGAACCAATTGCTACGTCAAGAATTCGAGTTCTCAAACTCGATTCTCCTCCATTCTTTTATTTTTTGGAAAAAACTGGATTCCGACTCAGATTTTCCCTTTTTTATATTCTTATTTCTGAAGCTCCGGGTTCCGACTCAGACTTCCTTTTGATCCAATGCTCGTATTGAAACCAATTTTTGTGACGCGAATGCGAGTTCTCAAACTCGATTCTCACTTATTCTTTTATTTTGAAAAACCGGGTTCCGACTCGGATTTTCGCTTTTTGTCTATTCTTATTTTCTCGAGTTCCGACTCGAATTTCCCCTGTTGATCCAATGCTCGTATTGGACCAAAATCCTCTTTGCCTTTCCCTTTCAGATTAAGGGACAAACCTGAACTTGCCCTTCAGGATAAGGGATAATCCAGAAATGCCGACAATCATTCTTGCTAAATTCTCAAGTATCTTCAAATGTCGGTCTCTTCCTCAAATTCTCCATTGAAAAAACAGTGCTCGTACTGGTGTATTTTCGAAAATCCAGTGCTCGTGCTGGTATGCACTTTTCAAAACCCAATGGTCGTACTGGTGTGCACTTTTGAAACACAACGCTCGTACTTGGGCATTTTTCGAAATCCAGTGCTCGTGCTGGTGTGTTTTTCAAAACCCAGTGCTTGTGCTGGTACATTTCCAAATCCAGTGCTTATGCTGATACACCTAGCGCTCATGCTAGTGTTTGGCTGACTGATCAGTTAGCCCTCCTGGTTCAGTCTTTGTACTAACCAATCATCAACAATTCAAGCTCTAAATTCTCAAATTCAACCTTCGGGTTATCATTTTGTCAAAAATTCAAATCTTCTTCTCTTGCGAAGGACCCTCTTCAGGGATATTTTGAGGGAGTTCGTTCCTTTCGCATGCAACCATCTTTCGTTCGCAAGAACCCTCTTCCAGAGAGAGTTTGAAGGGACTTGTTTTCTTTGCGAACAGTTTGCAAAACAACAACCAACTTTACACAAAAGAACCTTTTTTTTCAGGGAGAGCTTCGACGGAAGTTTGTTTCTTTTGTGGACCCCGTTTTTATCATCTTTGGCCAACCCCTTCACAGAGGACCCTCTTGTAGGGAGAGTGTGATGAACTCGTTCCTCTGTGATACTTTCTCGACTTTGTTTTTTGGCCACCTTTCCATAGGAGAAGCCTAGAGATAAGGGAGTTTTGACGAAAACTTAATTTCTCT
Organism: Nuphar pumila; assembly: GCF_984573655.1. NCBI lineage: Eukaryota > Viridiplantae > Streptophyta > Magnoliopsida > Nymphaeales > Nymphaeaceae > Nuphar > Nuphar pumila. Next base: position 92,712,033 of record NC_143252.1, on the reverse strand, counting down.
TCGAAAGTTCTATTTTGCAAACACCTCCTCTTTGGGGAAGAGAGGAGTATTTCCAACTTCCCATTCAGGTAAGGGTTAAGCCTGAGTCTCTCTTTTTGGGGAAAAAGAGAGGAGAATTTTGTCATGGACGTGTTGATCGGATATCAAGTGATTACTTTCATCAAAGATTTCAAGAATATTTTGCCAATTCGCTATCAAAAACCATTGTTGATCTCAAAGTTTTCATCATATAAAGAATTACCTCAAACTACTTCTAATATTGTTTCCAAAAGAGCAAAACTTTTGTGAAATAAGAACCGAATTCAAGCTTTTTCTGTTGGTCGACCAAGAGGATGAAGAAAAATATTCGATGTTGTGATCATCGCAAAAATTTTTCTCTCGTAATATTTTCTTTCTTCCTTCTCTTTTCCTTTCCAAACTCTATTTCCGCCTTTTTGAAGGGAGAAAATGATCTCAGACTTCAGATCCAAAATCCATCTTAGGGTCCAGAGTCTAACTCTATTTTTGGATCTTAGATTTTAGTACCTAAATCCATTTTAAGATCCAGAACCTATTTTAGGATCCAGAATCCAATCCCATTTCCCAATTCCAACTTTCAAATCCAGTTCCATTTCATTTCCAGATTTCAAATCTAAGTCCATTTACAAATTACATCTGGATTTCTTAAATTCATTTCTATTTTGGATTTCTGAGATCCATCCTGATTTTAAACTTCGAAATTTGAAATTCAATTCCATTTCAAGTATTCGTTTCCTTTCCTAAATCCAAGTTTAAAACTCAAATTCAACTTCAAAGTCCATTTCTGACTTTGAAGCCTCATTTCTTTATCTCTCATCTTCAAATCTTTCTTTTCAAAATCAAGATTTATTTTCTTAACTTTGATTATTTCAAAGACTTAGAACTTCTCTGATCTATCTCAAAATTCTAAGTTAAATTCAACCATTTCTTCACTTCATTATCAAGTTCATCTCAAAATACTTGGAAAATTTTAAAACATCTTTCAAAAGAGCATACATCCTTGCATTGCACAAGCATGATTTTTTGTGCATTTAGACTTAGGATAAATTCTTAGATAATATTTAGGCAAAGCAAAAGGCATAAATTCGATCCTTGGTTCGATTACCCCTCGTAAAGGCGCCAGGAACGGTCAAACCTCGTACCGATGAGCAAATTCTGTCTCTAATGCAAGGGAATACTCTTTTTGGAAAAGAAGAAAAGTTCCAATGAACTCCTCCCGCACATTTCCCTCTCCTCTCTCCATCGTTCGATCTTCAACAACGTTCCTCTTTTCCACCTTTCATCTTCAACAGGTTTTTCTCTCGAATCATCCACTGCTCCTTTAAGAGAAGGCCTCCACCGCTTCTCAAGAGAGGGATCTTTACGCAACAATTTCACCTCCAGCATCCATCGGTTTTTCTTCCTGGAAGTAACCCACGCTTCTGGTCCTCTTCTTTGATTCCCCTCATCCAAGGATCCTGCAAGCAAAAGGAAGCTAGTGAACTTCCCCTCTGGTTCCATTGAAGGGGCATCATTTCCTTCTTTCAGGCTATCTGAAACACTTTTGTAAGTACTCCTCCTCATCCGATTCGTTCTGATTTTTCCCCATTACGATTCTGTCTTTCCTTTCCTTTCTTTCACTGGTTCATGAAAGCATGATTGCAGCATTAACCTGCCTGTAGCAGCTTCAATGTTGCGTAATGCAATAGTGATACTGCCCCTATGTCAACGAGGATTGCATTTGAAAGGGGGGGGGGGGCTACATGGCATACGTCGTCCCTTATTTTAATGCATTGAGTATATTTTTTTTAGCATCTTCGTTCAAATTCTCCATTACATTATGTAAATTCCTTTTGATCATCATGCCTCCTAATTGCGTCATTGTTCTAGCCTCAATCGTATCTAAAAGAGGAGATGACCTCCTCAAGTGATTTCCGATCTGATCCAGTATCAGATCGGATTTTTTTGGTTGCGGTCTCTCGTTCATGTTTTACCAAGTGTTTGTTATTCAGCTCATCTGAAACACTGCTGCGTGCTTTGATCCCTTTTTCAATCTCTAGCATCCTGCATCAATGGTGTACACAGTTATTACCCATACAGCTTGCTTAATTCATAACATCTAGTATCTATATTTTGTATATATATATTTTTTTTTGGTCTATTTTGTTGAAATCCTACGGTTTATACAAATAAAAATATCAGTTCATGATCGATGCACCCTTTGTATCTTTCCTTCTATGTGTTCATATATCATCTTCTGTTACACATTTCATTCACATACACTATCTCTTACTTTGGTTTATCATCTCCTTATGATTTATTACAAAATTTATTTATTATTGTCATTCCCTGTATATTCCACCTCCATCATAAAAAAATATTTATATATAAAAAATATAATAAAAATCAATGAATAAATAAAAATAAATTGCTATTTATCCTTGTAATCTCCGTCCTCTTGAGATGGCATTTCGACAAATTGCCATTTGAAGTGCCTTGTCGTTTTAGAGATCTATTCTCCCTGAGATCACGTATGGTCATTTGCAATTTGAAGATGCTATTTCTGCAACTAGTGATTGCACGATGTCATTCATCTTAATGATCTCATATTGTTGCAGTTCATAATTCGACCATGTTATTGTTGAATCAGATCACTCCCATCTTTCATCCCATGATCGTCATTCATTGGTGTCCATATTCAAAGCATCAGGTTTCACAATTTAAAAAAAAAAACCAGTCACTGCAATACACTATGTTAAAACCACAGCCAGGGAGGGGTGTCTTAATATAACATCCGTGATATCCGATTCTGTAGTGTATAGAATCTCTTTTTTTTTATGCACTCAATTTTCCTTGCTTGAAATCATGTGTCCATTCCCCAACTCACGCATTATCTGTTCTCCAGTCATTGCATTACTATTGTAGAGCAATTTGCCTAAATCTATTTTTATTAGCATTTCTAGTTTTTAAGATTTCATTTTCTGCTTCAATTTGGTTTGCATAATAGATCGACTCATCTATATGTTTGGACCTGGTCGTGTTATCGGACTTGAGTACCACCACCGATCGTATCATGATCCCAATGATCAGCAACAGTAGCACCACGTTACACCCATCTTTTGTTTATACCCCATTGCATATCATATTTTAACTTTCCTAATCATCGCCATCATTGTATCTGCGCCTGCTCTTGATCTTGGTATTAGCATCCTAGATATCCTGTGATTTTTCATTCTCTGAGTTAACATGCTAACATCTCAGCGTGGTGTGTTTCATGGCATTTCATCATCGTCCGTGCATCTCGTCTGTTGGCCTCATGTATTAATTTCACATGCTACGATTCTTGACATCAGTCTTATTCCAGCTTTTGGGCCACATCCTCTGTGTTTTTACTCGATCATCATTGCCATTCTGCGTTGTATTATCACACTGGCATTCTATTTATACAAGTTAATTTGAGCATACTCTGCTCAAGGTTTGCCCTGTATATATATATTTTTTTGGTTAGATATGCTCTTGCTGATATGTGCATTTTCTAGATGAAGCTTCTCATGTTTCTCTTAAGTACTGAAGGAGACCTCATACAGGAGTTCAATTATTTCTTTTGATTCAGTAGGAATTTGAGGTAGTAAATGGTAGCAAGTTGAATGTATTTTTTTTTTACTATACTCTCCTTCAGTTGGAAGTTGGCTAGATCCAATGTTTATGAATTAATTGTTTGCTAGTCTGAAACTTCTCTAAAGAAATCACATTTTCTATGACTACCATGGTTCAAACAGTATTCTTATTAATCTGGTTGGAGAGCCCTTGTTTGCATGCATCAACATGTAGTGAAGCTGAGGAAAATGTTCACCATAAAGCAAAGATTGATTGAGCTTGTTCCCCGTGGAATAAAATCAACTTTTGGCTGCCTGATTAGTGTGTTTGGGTATGGAGGGAGAGTCATGAACAGTCCATTTTCCTGTCGCAAGAACAGGGTCTAATTTACCTAGGAAAGTATTAAGAAACCCTATTTACAAAACTGAAGGCCTTCTGTAGGTTCATCTTCAGAAATGGTATAATTGAAGGAATGACCATGACTTTCATTAGGAGGTAACTTAATTAGAATTTTGTAAGCACTTCCAGGTTAGCATTATGTTCACAGGATCATTCCACCATTTTGGTTGAAAAACCATCAAAGATCGGTTACAAAGTGCTTGTTCTTTGAATATTCACAAAGGTGTATTACTTTGGGCTATTTCTCCTTTATTACGAATTCATTGTTTGCAAGGGTAATCCTTTACAAAATTTTCCTGTTACAATCAACTGCTGTGATTTTCCTGCACATGCATGTACAATACTTCACTTACACTCCCTGCTACAGCTCCAGCACACAGGAGCAAACACCATCATGTTTTTCTCACTGCTACAGCTCCAGCACACAAGAGCAAACACCATCATGTTTTCCTCACTGTTACAGCTCCAGAACACAGGAGCAAACACCATGTTTTCCCCCATTTGATTGTTGCTTTGATTAGTATGTCTGATCCATTAGGCAAATACTTATGCTTAGAAGTATAATGTATGTAAATATCATCCATCACAGTAAAAGATCGCTCCCTGTTTAATGCATTTCCTATAGACACACACACACACACACACACACACACACACACACACACACATATATATATATATATATATATATATATATATATATATATATGTGTGTGTGTGTGTGTGTGTGTGTGTGTGTGTGTGTGTGTGTGTGTTTCCTGTATTATCTGTACACTATCCTCATAACACACCATTTTTAGATTTATACAAGGATATGGCTGTACATTTTCCATTGCTTATCACCTGATACATCTTTTTATTGTCTCATTTGATATTCCTACATACATTTTTTTTTATCCCCATAGCAGTCTGCTAAAAAGTGGTCAGGCCATCACTAGGGAGTATTCTTTGTTGTTGTTATTATGCCATTCAGAGGGATCAACAACGATTTAAAAATGCACTCAAATCATTGCTACTTGCTGCAATCTGGGTATCACTGTATGTACACCACCCCCTTTGCCCTGCTTATTTCACCTCTAGCTGCCATATACTACACAAACACCCACATTTTCTTCATCAACATGGCACCTGCTGCATATGCACAATGTCACCTTTCACTTGCATGTTAGTTCAATGTGTATGACTGCATTACATTAAACAGTACATATATGTATGTCGTTTAGGTATATACATTCCATCAAGCTATCTTAAGCTTCCATTATGATATCTCTTGTGATATGTTTTGTCTCTTGCTTAGGCTAACTCTTGTTTTGCAGGATTTCTTCTTTGGTTTAGAAGCCTTGACATTTTCAGATTCAATTTAAATAATGTAATAGATAGAGTATAATAAAAATTTACATTTCCTGTTTTAGATAGAATGAATGAGCATTGTAAATATCATAAATTGCTTTTTCTCATGTTTTTTTGCCTTTATTTTTCAAAATCTCACAATGGTGAAACACGAATGGCACGTGCACCATTTCGTAAGAGGTAATTAATCCTAAGTTGATGATTTACATCAATGGCCATAGTCAGGATGTAAACAAAACTTAGGATTCTTATCTTTTATAAAATAACACTGGATCCACACTGGATCATTTTCAAAATTCATCATGTTTTCTTTAAATATTTTCCTCTTTTATCAGAGTTTAGTTTACAATTAATTCAATACGTATACCAATGGCCATAGTCAGGGTATACTGAGATTTAATTTCTTTCTAAACTCTATAAAAGCACAAAATGTGTTTTATTCTTCATTTGAATTTAGATAGGATCATTATATAATACATTCAATGACCATAGTGAGGAGTGTATTATATCATTAATCTTATTTACATTCATTTAAAGAATGAAATATGATTTTTAAATTCCAATTTCAAAGTTATTTAAATTCATTCATCATTTAGGATAGAATTGCATCATGTTTTCAAAATTCCCCTTTTAAAAACCCAAGTGATTGTGAATATCTTTTCTTCAATTTTTATTTCAAATTCATCAATTTTATCTTATCTTCAAAGTCCAAAATTTGACTTTGAAATCAAATTCAAAGTTCCATTTAACTTAGAAATTCTTGATTTATTTTCTAAATTCCAAAATCAAGTTTCAAATTCAAAGTCCAATTTGACTTTGAAATTCATTCAAAGTTCAAATTTTCAAATCAATTTTGAAATTCCAAATCCAAAGTTAGATCCAAATTATATCTGAGATTCCATATTTCGGATCTAATTCTCATTTAGGATTCTAGATCCAGAATCCAACTTCACCTTGGATTTAGACTCCAGATCCAAAATCCATTTTAAGATCTCGAGTTCAACTTCACCTTGGATCTCAGACTTCAGATCCAAATTCTATTTAGGATCCAGAATCTGATTCCATCTTGGATCTCAGATTTCAGATCCAAAATCCATTTTTAGGATCCAGAATCCAGTTCCATATTGGATCTCAGGTCCAAAATCCCGTTAGGATCCAGAATTCAATTTTACCTTGGATCTCAGACTTCAGATCCGAACCCTATCTTGGATTCTAGATCTTGGATCCAATTTCATTCTAAATCCAGAATTCAATTTCATCTTGGATTTCAAATCTATTTTTTATCCAGACCTTGGATTCAAAATCCATTCTCAATTCCAATTTTTCAAATCCAACTCCAATTCATTCCAGATCTCAAAAAAACCAAGTTTTTACCTTGATTCCTAAAAATTCCAAAAGCCAATTCCATTTTTCAATCTTATTTGGATCTCTCAGAATTCATTCTGATTTCAAACTTCAAAGTTAGAATTCAATTACATTTCCAAACATTTATCCAAGTTCTAAACTCTAATTCAAAGTCCATTTATGACTTTGAAGTTTCCTTTCTTCTCCTTTTATCTCAATTTCAAGATCCTTCCTTTCAAAAGTCTAGATTATTTTTCCAAGCTCTGATTATTCCAAAAACTCAGAATTTTAAATCTTAAGTTCTGAGTTAGAAACCATTTCTTCACTCTATTCAGAAATACTTGAAGATTTTCAAATCATTTTTTTTGAAAAGAGCATACATCTCTGCATTGCACAAGCATAATTCTTTGTGCATTTAGACTTAGGATAAATTCTTAGATAATTTCTTAGCAAAGCAAAAGGCATGAATTCGACCCTTTGGTTTGATTACCCCTGGTAAAGGCGCTAGGAACAATCGAACCTCGTACCGACGAGCGGATCCCGTCTCCCAGTTTTTCCGCAAATATTTTAAAACGGAGGCGAGTTATTTTCTCAAATATTTTCAAATTAAGGTCAAGTTTCAATCTGAAACAGCTGTTTTAATCCCTGTTAAAAGTGATATGTTTTAGCTCAGATTGCCGGAAGGGTTTCTCCCTAACCGAAGATGATTTTTCCAATCTATAAATTGGTAAATCTCTGTTTTTTTATCCTAGTTAGTCTCTGTAAAATTTCATAAATTTTAATGGAGATTTGACCCCTAGTTCGGGTCTTGGACTGTGACTGGTTGGTGAACTAGGTCAAAAATAACATATTTTTAGGGTTTAATGCAATTTTCGGATTAATTTAATGTCAAAAAAATATTTTTATAATTCTTATTTGATATTAGGGTTATAAAAAGTGCAGGTACCGAATTTGATGAATTTTGGAATCCATTTGATATCTGAATTAATAAAATTGCAAAACAGGACACCCGAAGAATTCCAAAACACTGCAAAAATCACAAAATTTATGATATTCTTGGATTTTCGTGCATAAGCATATGTTTTTAGGGTTTAATCATGTTCATAATCATATTAGGATGCTTTAGGTTTAATTTGATGCTCATTTGATTTCATTTAGTGCATAAAACCTAAGTTTTTACCAAAATATTTTCAGAAAACCCTGATTTCAAGGCCATAGTCTTGCTATCAGGGGTAATTTGGTCATTTGACCTCAATTTCGAAATCCCTAACCCTAATTTTCACATATTTAAGCATGTCACATCATATTTAGCTTAGTTTATTCTATTCAAATTTCAAAACCTGCATTTTATCAAAATATCTTTCTAAAAACCCTAATTTCAAGGCCATAGTCTTGTTATTAGGGGTATTTTGGTCATTTTGACCCCAATTTCGAAATTTCATATCTTATCTTCCTTATTTATTCAATTTTATTTCATACTTTATCATTTTGATTTAAGGGAATCATGGCAAAAAGGCTTATATCTAGCAAAATCCAGTAATTTCCTGATATTGCTGGATAAATCTAGAAAAGCCAACATATATTCACTAACAAGTTTTCTAGTTTTGCAGGTACATTGAAGGCTTTAGTTTCTTTAATTTCATGTATTTAAATTTCAATAGTGATGTAAATTAAATTAAACTTTGGAATAAGAATTTACATTTCCTGCTTAGCTTAGGTTGCATTGCATATAGTTTATTTTTTTATAATGTCAATGTGTGATGGATGATGATTCATGCATATTCAAACTCACCATGGTCTACACGAATGGCACATGCACTAGCTTTTATGAAGTTTATAAACTTGGTGGAATTCGTATTTATGGCCATAGTCAGAATACGAATGATACTTAGATTTATGATCTTCACATTAGCCACATTCAGCCTACACTCTTAGGCTAACTTCAAAATGCACTGCATTTCTCAAAAATACAAAAAGTATTTCTCAATTCCTCAAATTCATATTCATTCATTTCATACATTTGCCCATTCCAATTCAAATTCCAAGTCAAGGAAATTGAATTCCTCAAAATCTCCTAAGTCTTATAGCAAAATCGATTTTCCCAAAAGCATTGAATTTCAAAGAATATTTCAAGTATTTCTCAAGTTCATAAACTCAATTTTCCAAAGTTATGCAGTCAATTTCAAAGTTTGAAGTTAGAGAAATCAAAAATTTTCTAAGTCTTATTCAAAAATCGATTTTCTCAAAATATGGATTTGCCAATGATATTTCAAGCATTTCCCAAGTTCCAAATTCAAATTTTCTAAGTTAGAATTTCAATTTCAAAGTTTGAATTCAGAGAAACCAAGTCTCTCAGAATAGATTTTCACCAAATGTCAAGGATTCCTCAAAATCGATTTTTACTTCTCTCAGAAGTACATTTCAAATCCCATTTCACGATTTTTCATGTGATATCATTTCCAAGATTTACATTTTCTAAATATTTCAATCATTCAAAGCAAACATCATGTTTTCAAATATGCATTTTCTGAAAATTCATAGCACATGCCTGATTTTATGTGCATTTAGAAATTAGAATATGATTTAGACAAGTTGAATAGAGCAGAGCAATAGATTGATCATTGGTTCGATTACCCCTGTTAAAGGTGGCAGGAATGGTCGAACCTCGTACCGACAGGCGAGTCCCATTCTACGGAATTTTCCCGCATTTTAAAACGGAGGCGAGTTATTTTCAAAAACTTTTCAAAGGTCAGTTTGACTCGCAAAAGTTAAAAAATTTTGCGATGATAACACTCGGGTTTTTCCTTTTTATATGGCGTTTGAAGTTTCGAGTTCCGACTCGGACTTCCTATCGGACTCGACACTCGTGTTGGAACCGATCATTCCTTTGAAGATTCGAGTTTTCAAACTCGGGTCTTCCTTTTTTTATTATTATTTTAAAGATCCGGGTTCCGACTCGAGTTTTTCCCTTTTATATGGCGTTTGAAGTTCCGAGTTCCGACTCGGACTTCCTATCGGATTCAACGTTCGTGTAGAAACCGATCGTTCCTTTAGAAATTCGAATTTTCAAAAACTCGAATTTTCTCTTTTATCTTTTATTTTGAAAACTGGGTTCCGACTCAGGTTTTCCCTTTTATCTTTCGTCTGAAGTTCTGGGTTCCGACTTGGACTTCCTTTTGGATCCAATGCTCGTGTTGGAACCAATCATTGCGTCGAGAATTCGAGTTCTCAAACTCGATTCACATTTCATTCTTTTATTTTGAAAAATTGGGTTCCGACTCGGATCCTCCCTTTTGTATATTCTTATTTCTGAAGTTTCGGGTTCCGATTCGGACTTCCTTTTGGTCCCGATGTTCGCATTGGACCAATTGCTACGTCGAGAATTCGAGTTCTCAAACTCGATTCTCATTTCATTCTTTTATTTTGAAAAACCGGGTTCTAACTCAGATTTTCCCTTTTGTATATTCTTATTTCTAAAGTTCCGGGTTTCGACTCGGACTTCCTTTTGGTCCCGATGTTCGCATTGGACCAATTGCTACGTCGAGAATTTGAGTTCTCCAACTCGATTCTCATTTCATTCTTTTATTTTTGAAAAACCAGGTTCCGACTCGGATTTTCCCTTTTGTATATTCTTATTTCTGAAGTTTCGAGTTTTGACTCGGACTTCCGTTTGGTCCCGATGTTCGCATTGGACTAATTGCTACGTCAAGAATTCGAGTTCTCAAACTCGATTCTCATTCATTCTTTTATTTTTGAAGAACCAGGTCCCGACTCGGATTTTCCCTTTTTGTATATTATTATTTCTGAAGCTCCGGGTTCCGACTCGGACTTCCTCTTAGATCCAATGCTCGTGTTGGAACCCATCGTTGCGTCAAGAATTCGAGTTCTCAAACTCGATTCTCATTCATTCTTTTATTTTGAAAGACCGGGTTCCGACTCGGATTTTCCCCTTTTGTATATTTTTATTTCTGAAGCTTCGAGTTCCGACTTGGGCTTCCTTTTGGATCCGACGTTCACATAGAACCAATTGTTGCATTGAAGATTCGAGTTCTCAAAACTCGAGTTTCTCATCCATTCCTTTATTTTCGAAAAACCAGGTTCCGACTCGGGTTTTCCCCTTTTATCTTCCATTTTCGCGATTTCGAGTTCGACTCAAATTTCCCCTTTGCTGATCCAATGCTCATATTCGGTCAAAGTTCTCCTTGCCTACCCCTTTCAGGTTAAGGGACAAACCTGAATTTCCCTTCAGGATAAGGGATAATTCTGAAACACCGACAATTATTCTCGCTTAATTCTCAAGTATCTTCAAATGTTAGTTTCTTTCTCAACTCTCTGTTGAAAAACCCAATGCTCGTACTGTTGTGCATCTTCGGAATCCAGTGCTCGTACTGGTGTGCACTTTCGAGAACCCAGTGCTCGTGCTGGTGTGCATTTCGAAACATAGTACTCGTGCTGGTGCGTATTTTCGAAAACCCAGCGCTCGTGCTGGTAGGCATTTTCAAAAACCAGTGCTCATACTGGTATGCGCTTTTTGAAAACCCAGTGCTCGTACTGGTGTGCATTTTCGAAACCTAGCGCTCGTACTAGGGCATTTTTTTTGAAATCCAGTGCTCGTACTGGTGTGTTTGTCAAAACCCAGTGCTTGTACTGGTACATCTTCAAATTTAGTACTCATACTAGTACATCTAGTGCTCGTGCTAGTGTCTGGCTGACTGATCAAGTTAGCCCTCCAGGTTCAGTCTTAGTACTAACCGATCATCACCAATTCAAGTTTTAAATTCTCAATTTCAACCTTCGGGTCATCACTTTTATAAAAAAAATTCAATCTTTTTCTCTTACGAAGGACCCTCTTTAGGGAGAGTTCGAGGGAGCTCGTTTCTATCGCATTGTAACCATCTTTTGTTCGCAAGAACCCTCTTCTAATGAGAGTTTGAAGGGACTCGTTTTCTTCGCGAACAGTTTGCAAAACAACAACCAACTTTACATAAAAGAACCTGTTTTCCAGGGAGAGCTTCAACGAAAGCTCGTTTCTTTTGTGGCCCCCGTTTTTCTCATCTTTGGCCAACCCCTTCACAGAGGACCCTCTTCTAGGGAGAGTGTGATGGACTCGTTCCTCTGTGATACTTTCGCAACTTTGTTTTCGGCCGCCTTTCCACAAGAGAAGCCTAGAGATAGGGAGTTTTGACGAAAACTTAATTTATCTTCGAAAGTTCCGTTTTGCAAACACCTCCTCTTTGGGGAAGAAATGAGTATTTCCAACTTCCCATTCAGGTAAGGGCTAAGCCTGAGTCTCTCTTTTTGGGGAAAAAGAGAGGAGAATTTTGTCATGGACGTGTCGATTTGATATCAAACAATCTCTTTCATCAAGGATTTCTAGAATACTTTACCAATTTGCTATCAAAAGTCATTTGTTGATCTCAAAGTTTTTATCGCATAAATAATCACATAAAACTACCTTTAGTATTATTTCCAAAAAAGCAAGACTTTTGCAAAATAAGAACTGAATTCAAGCTTTTTCTGTTGGTCGACCAAGAGGATGATGAAAAATCTTCGATGTGACTAGCGAAAGAAATATTCAATGATGTTGAAAAACCATAAGTTAACTGATATTGATCATAGTTATGGCACATTCTTAAAGATCATTCTTTTGGTAGTAAGACAGTGGAAATATCCTAGGCAGTAAAAAAGAACCTACCCAATCCATATCTCCTTAGTCATCTGAGCTGCAATCAAATATCCGCAAAAGGGATCTCTCAATTGTCGTCAAGATGAAGACGAAATATGCGAGCTAGACCCCCGGGGCCAAAGAAGATTTGGATCATCTCCGAGATGAAGGAGTTTGTGAAGGATCCTTCCAGGGAACATTTTGAGCACCGTCAAGATAAAGGCAACTGTGATGAACCTCCCTACAAACCCTAAAAGATATTTGATTTCTACTATTATCTAAAGATCTCGACCAAAGAACCAATATCATCAAGCCTAATTCTTGAGAAAGAAAAGAAGGATCAGAGCATCTCCAAGATGAAGGAGTTTGTGACGTACCCTTCCCCGAAAAAGAGAGAAAAGTCAGGACATCTCCAAAATGAAGGATGATGTAAAAGCCCAAGAAAGCTCCATGACTTAAAAGAGTGCAAAAAGATCATCATGGGAAAACACCCAGGATATCAAACTGCCCGAAACTGCTGTGAACACCCCAAATTTTTCAAAGTTTTGTAAAAATGTCCTTTTTGCCTCTGGCTCCATCTTCTGAAAAAAACCAAAGCTAAATTTAAGTCATTTTTCAGATTTTCTGGATTGAATCCCACATTAATATACTCAAACTCGATTCCGGGTCCGAACCCAGTGTTTTAAACCCAAATCTGAGCCCCGTTGTCCGATTTTCAAATTAAAATTACAAAAATATTAAAAATGGTTTTGAAAGGCTCGGGCAGTTCATCCGGGATCCTCTGGGATCCACAACCCTATGTTTCTCAGGTCAAGGTTAAAACCTCAAATATTTCCTAAAAATTCAGATATAAACCCATTTTCTGAAGGAATTTTCCCAAAGATCGCTTTGAGTTCTCAGAAAAACTCCCTTTTGTAAATATTTTGCAAAAATACAAAAAAGTAGTTTTAATCTTTTTCTTCTCGTAAAACTTTAGGATTTTATTCTAAAAATGCAAAAAAATAAAAAAAACAACACAAAAACCAAAAGAATTTTTGGGAAAATATGGAGCTCCAATCCACTTTGAAGCTTGTTTTTGCTAAAAACTCCTCTTTAAAACCACTTTTTGAAAAGTCATTGTAAAGGGACCTTCTTTTTGAAAAAGAGAAAAGCTTGCAACGGCCGCGGGTTCGCGAGCTTCCCTTCTCCACCCTCGATCATCTGGGAGCTCCCCTCCTCCATTCATCCTCAACAAACCTCCACCCTCTAGAGCCTTCCACTCTTCCCTTAAGAAAAGCCCTCGAGGATCCCTCTGGCATCAGATTTTCTTTTGGCATCCATCGGTGATCGACATCCATTCTCTATCCCACTGAATCGAGTTCTTCTGCTAATCCATCTCCAACATTCCCCTTTCCCTCCATTTTCGATCTCCATCCTGCTACTCCTTGGAGCTGTCTCTTCAAGCAGTCGAGGAACGACCCTCCGCCAATAGAGCCACGCACCGATCCTACAATTGAAGTCTCGCCCAATTACCTTCAAGCTCTAGAAGTCCAGCCGATCCACAGTGAGTGCCCCTCTCTTCCCCTTTTCGTTTTTCTCTTTTTTGTTTCAGGTCTTTTCTTATTTCGGCCCCATAAATGCGTCACTCATGTTGTTGAGTTGCATATAGCAACCTCAACACCTCCCTATGCGACATTAAAAGGAACTTTCAGATTCCGACATTTGATTTCTGTAATTATATATCTTCTTTTTGGGTTTCTTATCATTTCACGACGTTCTGCTCTACATCAAACTCATTTTACATTCACTGTTACACCTGAAGTTTTATCATATTTGTTTAACCCCTTTCCCGCCGATTTCATTCTATTAGTTACATTTCCTTCTTTTTATGCTTTATGAAGGTTTGCTTTATCACTTTGATGACATATGAATCTCCAGCATCATCGCAACATCCGACCTATACAGGCACTTGCATTTTTTTTACTGTGTATGCCTCAATACATCTATATTTACTCTGTTGTATTCAACCTGTGAGTTAGTATTTAACTAGCTAAGGCCAAGCTGCGTGGGACCCCGATTATTGCTGTAAAGGAAATCATGTGCATCATAGATCATGATCGGGATACTGATGGTAGGAGTCAATCTGTTCATTCCTTGATGTGTTGATATGTTGATCTGTTAAGATTGATCTGTCGGGTCATGGCAACGTATGATCGGGTTGCTGGTACTGAATTATGATTGACTTACAGGAAAAGTTCAATCCCCAGTGATCTAAGATAAGACCATACCAGTTGTCTGCGTGTCTCTAGGTTTAGATTTACATCGAATAATAATCCAACCTGATATAACGATAGATCTGAATGATTTTCTGGCATGAAGTTTATTTACTTGTTCATTTATATACTTATTTGTTTTTTTTTTGGAGAGTATTTGGCTCACTACCTTCCAAGTTTCATTGGTATGGTTGTACAGGGAATAGTGTGTATAGTCATATAACTTCATAGGACTCTCGAGGTGTGAGGGGAAAAGTGCGCGCAACTAATGCCTTAGAATCATTGTCCGAAAAATTTATAAATTCTGCAAGCAACTTGATGATCATGGCAGGGCCATGTTCCATCGGTCTTGGCACCATCATTTTTTTTTACTATCCTGTTCATTGTTATTGCTCCTTGGATAGTTCGCTTTTTATTATTGGAGGAAAAGGATTCATGTGGAAGACCCCAAATGAATTTCTTTTTTGGTTCATATCGCTGACCCCAATGGTTTTGGGATGAAGGCGTAGTTGTTGTTGTTGTTGTAAGGATTTGGTTTTGATGATTCTCTATAATGCATTCTTCTAATGACTTTTGGGGAAGATAAAGAACTAAAACAGTAGACATGATCTTTATTACTTTATTTTCTGTGGCTGCAAGAATTCACTTGCTCTTCGACTATCTGCATCTGCTGCTACAACAAGGCTTCGATGATGCATTATTCAAATTGAACCAAATTTTTTTTTCTTTCTTTCTTTTAGCATATCCATGGAAAACTCTGTTCCTTATGTCAAGTTTGTTGAGTTGATTTGTTAAGCAGTCCCTGGTGAAACTGTAGCGCCAGCTAAAGGCCACCCATTTGAAGAGAACTCAGATGTATCCCCCCCAAAATCATCTCGGTTGGGAGAATCTCCAGTGATTAATCTTAACATTTATCCAATTGCTATCGAATATGCCGATGTTCATTAGAAATAAATCTGATAATCAGCATTACTGAGGTATATTTTGCATTTACCAGCAACTATCATTAGGTATGGCTGCAACTGAGTTTTTGTAATAAACCTTAATGTATATTACACTTGTGTTGTACATTTGAAGTCTTTCTTTACATAATGAGTTTACTGTGTTGCATCAGAGTTCGAAATTAGGATCCATTTCTTTCTCTTTTTTTTTGGGTAAATGCTAAGAAATCTGTGTGCAGGTGTAAATCTTATAATTGAAGGAGTTAGTCCTGGAGATTGAATATAGTCTGTAATAAGTCAGTATGTGTCTTAACAGTCAGCATAGGTAAATAATGTTGAACCAGGGTTAGCAGGAGATAACATTGGTGTTATAACATGTGCATTAGTCTTCAACATAAGGGGTTTTCTTCACAGTCACCAACGTCCCTTGATGCCTCTTTCCATTTCCTACCACCTGCTATAGATGTCTCAACAGCACTCTGCTGTCGCCCATTCACAAGTATCGTAAGACATCATAGAGCCGAAAATTTTCCCAAGTAAATTCACAAAGAGATATTATGGTTTTTCTTCCTTATGGCAGTTCACCAAAAGAAATGCCATAAAACTGTGATTTCTCACAGTGGCTCACCAGGGGAGTTACTATATGTCCTTCATTTCCCACAGTGGTTCATCATGAACTGTATGGCCATCACATTTCACAATGGCCCATCTTGGACTATCTCAGCCCCTACTTTCACTCATTGCATCTGATTTTCATTTAACCATGGCAGTATTTATATATACATATATATATATATATATATATATATATATATATATATATATATACATATATCTATACACCTATATACCTATATATATATATTCATATACATATACATATATGTGTATAGATCTACATATATATACATGCATATACATATGCATATATATATATATATATATATATATATATATATATATATATATATATATATATATATTATTTTCATCTTTCCATGCTTTTAGATTTTAAATATCTTGGCATATGAACATTTTGTTTCTTTCATTAGCATCTTTGAAATCCATGTAATATATGTAAATTCACTTCCCTTTTCATACTAATCGAGTGTTTTTGCAGGGAATATGTGGAGAATATCATTTCTTGGGGTTGTAAATTCAATTTTTGTAATAAGTTAGATCTTAATAGAATTTATATTTTCTGTTTTAGATAGAATGAATGAGCATTGTAAAAATCATAAATTGCTTATTTTCATGCTTTTTACCTTTACTTTTTAAAATCTCACAATGGTGAAACACGAATGGCATGGGCACCATTTCGTAAGAGGTAATTAATCCTAAGTTGATGATTTACATCAATGGCCATAGTCAGGATGTAAACAAAACTTAGTGTTTTTATCTTTTATAAAATAACACTGGATCCACACTGGATCCTTTTCAAAATTCATCATATTTTTTTTAAATATCTTCCTCTTTTATCAGAGTTTAATTTAAAAATTAACTCAATATATATACCAATGGCCATAGTCAGGGTATATTGAGAGTTAATTTCATTTTAAACTCTATAAAAGCACCAAAGATGAATTTTATTCTTCACTTGAATTTAAATGTGGTTATTATATAATACATTCAATGACCATAGTCAGGGATGTATTATATCTTTAATCTCATTTTTAATTCATTTAAAGAATGGAATAGCTTTTCAAAACCCAATTTCAAGATTCTTTAAATTCATTCATCATTTAGGATAGAACTGCATCATATTTTCAAAATTCTTTTCAAAATCTAAGTGATCTCAAATATCTTTCTTCAATCTCTATTTCAATTCATTCTTCTATCTTATTTCAAAGATTTAGATTTCAATTTCAAAGTTCAATTTGACTTTGAGATTTCAAAATTCAATTTTATATTCAAAATTCCATTTCCAAATTCCATTTTCAAAGTTCAATTCAACTTTGAAACCTCTGATTCATCTTCTGATTTCAAATTCAAAACGAAGTTTATCTTTCTCACCTTCAAAATTCAAAATCAAGGCTTGAGTTTGATTCTGAATCTCAAAACTTAACCCTTCTTAAACTTTATATTTAATCTAGGTTTTCAAAACCCAGATCCATCTTCAAAAATCCCATTCGGACTTTCAGAATCCAAATCCAAAGTTAGATCCTAATCCCAACTTGGATCCAGATTTCCAAGTACAAATCTTCACTTTTGGATCTCAGACTTCAGATTCAATCCCCATTTAGGATCCTAGATCCAGAATTCAACCTCATCTTGGATCTCAGATTATAGATCCAACATCCATTTTTTCCAGAATTCAATTTCATCTCAGATCTAAATTCCTTTAGGATCCAGAATCCAATTCCACTTTGGATCTCAGACTTCAGATCCAATTCCATTTTAGGATCCAGAATTCAACTTCCATCTTGGATCTCAGACTTCAGATCCAAATCCATTTTAGGATCCAGAACCCAGTTCCACTTTGGATCTTAGACTTTGGATCCAAAATCCATCTTAGGGTCCAGAGTCCAACTCTATTTTGGATCTCAGATTTCAGTTCTTAAATCCATTTTAAGATCCATAACCCATTTTAGGATTCAGAATCCAATAACATCTTGGATTCCAGATCTTGGATCCAATTTTATTCAGGATCCAGAATTCAATTTCATTCCCAATTCTAGATTTCAAAACCAATTCCATCTTCAGATCTCATCTGAACTTCCTAAATCCATTTCTATTTTTAAATACCATTTGATTTTCTCAAATCCATCCTGATTTCAAATTTTAAATTCAATTCCATTTCAAATTTTATCTCTTCTCCTAAATCTAAGTTCAAAGTCCATCTTCTGACTTTGAAATTTCCTTCCTTTTCCTTTTTCATTCATCTTCAAATCATTCTTTCCAAATTCAAAGATTCATTTCTCCTAAGCTCTGATTATTCCAAAAACTTAGAACTTTAAATCTTAAGATCTAAGTTAGAAACCATTTCTCTTCACTCTATTCATCTCAGAAAAACTTGAAAATTTTCAAAAATATCTTTTTCAAAAGAGCATACATCTTTGCATTCCACAAACATGATTCTTTGTGCATTTTAGACTTAGGATAAATTCTTAGATAATATTTAAGCAAAGCAAAAGGCATAAATTTGATCCTTGGTTCGATTACCTCTGGTAAAGGCGCCAGGAACGGTCGAACCTCGTACCGACGAGCGAATCCCGTCTCTCCATTTTCCCGCAATATATTTAAAAAACGAAGGCGAGTAATTTTCTAAATATTTTCAAATCCAGGTCAAGTGAGACCCCGCAAAAGAGTTCCTCTCTCTCTCTTCTTTTCTTTCTTTTCTCTTCTCTCTTCTTTTTCTATCTTTCATTTTCCTCCCTTCAAAAAGGAGGAAAATAGAGGTTAGAAAAAAAAAAGAGAAGGAAGAGAGAGAAACCACAAGAGAGAATTTTTTTTGCGATGATCACAGTTTTGGCGACCGAGATGGGACACATCTTCGTCCGGTTGAATCTATGCCTTTGCTTCGCTTTGATATTATCAAAATCTTTATTCTTCAAAATGTTAGCTTCATTTCCATGCAAACCTTAGGAACCTAGACTCTGTCCTAAGCTGACATTATTGCATATAGGATTTAAGTATGGTTTAGTAGGACCATATTGAGGAGATTATTCCATGTTCACATTAGATTTAGGTTTGAAATACAACTCTCCTCAATTTTAGGGATTGAATGTAAAACAATGTATGCAAGTCTATGCTTCTTTTCATTTAAATCTATCTCTTTAGGACTTGCATTAGAGCTTTCTGGTTTTATTTTGCATGTTGATCATGTTTTTTAAAACACCTCTACCTATATTGTCCCGGTCTTCACGTTGCTGGGCTGTCTCACTGAACCATAGTTTGGGAGAGAGCCTCATAACTGAACCACTTATTTGGGTTCGCGCCCCCCTACC
The DNA here is from genome assembly GCF_984573655.1 of Nuphar pumila. NCBI lineage: Eukaryota > Viridiplantae > Streptophyta > Magnoliopsida > Nymphaeales > Nymphaeaceae > Nuphar > Nuphar pumila. The sequence continues at coordinate 92,692,541 of NC_143252.1, read as the reverse complement.
ACGTACCTAAGGGCCATAGTCCGAGGTATATCGGTAGGTGCTCAAGGATGTTGGGAAGCCATTACCTTACAACCGGAGAAATACTTCTATGCCACGTACTTTAAGCTTTGGCTTGAGTATATCGGCGTATCTTGATTGGAATCAGATGATATGAACCATAAAGTTAGGATTAAGGTCCTACAAGCCATTTCAAATATTGCATTTAGAGTCAGCCTTTAGGGAGTGCTGTGTGCGCATCTTTGTTTGTGCAGCTCTGATTGTGTGATGTTTTCTCCTATATATATCAAGCCTTCTCGAAACCCTGGGGGTGTCATTCAAAGTTTCTCTTTATTTTAAAAAAACCCAGGTATATATTTTTCCTTTACCTACATTCTTTTCTCTTTTGTGTCAGATTTTCTTTAAGAACCCTGGAAAGTCTTTTTCTAAATCCCTTGATCTTTCAAAATTTCTAGGATTTATGTCTATCTTCTTCTTTTATCAAAAGTCTGCCCCGTAAGTCCTGCATTCTATTTTGATTCTCTTCCTCTTTTGCCTCAGTATCATTCCGATGACATCCGAATCTCTCGATGCTATCTTTTCCAGGGATCATGTCTACTATCAAGTAAGGGATGGAACCCTGGATCATCGGGTTATCCAGTCTCTTTCCTTCTTTCCTCGGTGGTATTATTCTTGGTTCGCCACCTTCTTGCGTATGTTCCCAAACCACTTGGATGGTTGTGGGTTGGAGATGGCATCGACAGTGGGCAAGCGAACCATCAACAACAATTTGATTCAGGCTATGGCAGAGCAGTGGAACCCGCGTACCTGCACATTCTGGTTCCCGTGGGGAGAGATGACTCTGCTAATGGATGAGTTCAGTGATATCATGGGATTGCCAGAGCTAGTTGGTCGACCAGATGATCCGGTTGAGCAGTAGTTCCTGATCAATGTCAAAGGGATAGACGTTCGAGAAGCATTAGTCAGAGCTACAGGAAGCAGATCTTGGCCTCTCATAGAAACCAACAGAAGTCAGTTCATCGATCTGTTCGGACTCTATTGCAAGTATGGAGCCTACGAGGAAGTTGACACCTTGTCCCGAGCAGCGAAGGAAAGAATCCAGCATGCCATGGTCCTATGCACAGTGGGATTAGCATTCTTTCAAGACGGTCAGAATTTCATCGATGTCAGAGTTGCTTAGCTTTTTCGAAGATGGGGAAGCAAGCAGACCCGTCAACTTTCAGTATCCATGGCAGCTCTAGCCTTTCTCTACAGAGGCTTAGCTCATTTTGCTCTCGGAGAGACCATTTTAGTAGGAGGATGCACGTATGCTTTGCAGTCTTGGTTCCTGCGACATGTGTTGTCAAAAGCCAGTTCCTTTAGGTTCAACAGCAAGAAGCCGAAGTCTGTTGTTCAATACCGAACTTTGATCAAGAAACTGCATCAGGAAGAGATCCTCTGGGACTATTTTGACAGACAAGAATCAGTTCCTCGCTACACTGATGCTCATAGCAAGTGTTACAGATTGCTTGGCCCTTTCTTCTGTGTCGACTATAAGCCAGAGAGGTGTCTCAGACAGTTTTCGCAGCGGCAGATTCATGTCAACACTCGCTTCCCAACGGGCCATATGCCAGAGTTTGATCTGCAATCGGATCAGTGGTCTGGGGCATACCATGTAACTAAGTACACCTCGGACTCCTTCATTCCTTTGTCTATGTTTCTTGGTCCTAATGTATCTTCGGAATATCGAGAATGGTGGAAAACTGTCTGCTCACCTTCTCTTTGTATTTAAACTTTTGTCATCAATAAAAATGCAACTTTATGTTCTGTTAAAAAGCTCTTTATGGCCAAAATTTTATTCTTTCTATGTGGTCACGATCCCCGTGACGACCTCATCCCTAGTGATAAGACTTCTTTCTTATATTCTTCTTCGGTTATTTCTCATCGTGATGGACGACCTCGCCTAGGTCATAAGGCGCATTTTTGTTGCCGCAAAATGGTGACACAATTATCGCAAAATTTGTGATGACTCGATCCCTGGTGATTGGATAACTTGCCTAAATTGTCTATCAATTCCTCTTTTCCTGTCTTTTTCTCAAAGGGTTGCATTTTCAAAAATTTCTCCGAGCTCTAACCATTCCTTTATTCCCTCAGAAATCATTGGCATTGGCAAGATGGTTCAGACCAGAGCTGAAAAAGAGACTGCTCTTCAGCACAGCGACAGCGAAGCCGAGGCAACAAACTCTCCTAAGTCAGTCAGAGGGCAGAATCAGAACCAAACCGATGATATAGATCCCGCCATGTACAGCCTGTTTAAGAGAATAATGATCAGAATGATGTCAGAGCAAGCCGAGGCCAATCAGAAAAAGGTTGTTCCAAAGAGCAAACCAAAGAAGAAAGCTGTGAAAAAGCCAGGCAAGATCATCAGAAAGAAAGTCCAGTCTGACACCACTTCTGAAGAATCAGAATCAGCTGAGGAAGAATCAGACGAGGAAGAACAATTTGTTTACCATCAGAATCCTCCACCGCAGTTTATAAAGACCGATGCAGAGCCCGAATCAATAAACAAACCTATTGCGTCTAATGATCTAATGCAAGAGCAGATGAAAGAAATGAATTGGGCCATCAAGGATATTCAGGCCAAAAGCAAAGGCAAGCAGACTTACTCTGGTGAAGATTTTTACAATGGCCTAGATGGGGATGACAATCTGGAAAATCTCCCTCGGAAGTTCCTCAAATTTGACGGAACAGACAACCCTAAGGCTCATTTGGCCACTTTCTATGCTGAGTGCGGCCGTTTCAGGAAGGACAACCAAACATTATTCATTTGCTTTCCTCGCAGCATGGAGGGTGTAGTGGCCAGGTGGTATGCAGACTACATCAATCCTATCGAACTACAAGAGTTCGATAAGGTCGTAAACTTGTTCATTGAGCGCTTCATGTTTAATGTTGAAGCCTCACCAACCCTCAACCATCTATACAATTTAAAACAGAATGAGAATGAGAAGGCCAGCGAATTCATCCACAGGTGGAGGAGCACCTGTAACAGAATGAAGGTTCCCGTCCCAGAAGAGTACGCCCTGCAGATTATCTTGAACAACTTTGCTCAGCCTCTAAGGAGCCTCATTTCTACATCGCCTGCCAAATCATTCATCAAGTTGATTGAGAGAGCTGAGTGGCTCAAGACCAGCTTGGACAATGGATTGTATGAAGGATATCCTTTTGTCAAAGGGAATCCTGATCAAAAGAAGAAGGCACACGTCGCCTATTCTATAGAGTTTTCAGATCATGGCAGTAGCTCTAACAACAAAAAAAGCAAGAGAAACCGCCAAAAAGACTCCGGACCCCCTAAGGCTGAAAGGACCAATTCGGCAACTCAAAAAGGAAAATTTGTAAAGCCGCAGCATATCCAAGCAGCGCCACAGGCATAAACAAAGCAACAAGAAAAACCAAAACATGAAGGCTAGAGTTATGATCGAGAGTTTACCGCTCTTGAGCAATCCCGCGAAGACATCTTGGAATATATGATGTCGAAGGGAATGATCAAACTCCCCAAGGTGGCAGATCCTTTCGTTGCTATGGGTAAATGGACTGATAAGTTCTGCAAGTTCCACCGGACGGTTGGACATGACAGAGAGCACTGTTTTGTCCTGAAGAACATCATCTAGGATTGCATCGACAAGAACTTGTTAATTGAGGATGAGGAAGAACAACCAAAAATCTTGTCCAAGACGTTTCCCAAGCATTCAACTTCAGTCATCACAGAACAAACATTTTCTCTGCAAGGTAGCATTCAACCATGTTCCAATCAGGACATCCAGGATCAACATCAGGTCCTGGTCCTTCATCAAGCGCAATCTTCCGCCAAGAGGGTGGATATTATTGCATTTTCCAGCAAAAAGAAAACAACTAAGGAACCAGCCAAAGTAGCGGCAGACATTGCCAAGCTAGTCCCCAGGATTTCGAAGCGCTTCGTCAAGGCGGCTTCGAAGAAAAAAGAGGCTTTAGGGTCAGTTCAGAAGTCAATTACTGCTTTATCCAACATTTCTATCCTGGATCTGACCCATGCTTCCCCAGAGCACCAGCAAGTGCTAGAAGATCTGCTCAGAAAGATCAAGGTCAAGCCTAACACAACACCACAGGACATGGCTCAAATCGTCAATCAGGCCATGACAAACTCACCAATCACTTTTTCTGATGAGGATTTGCCAAAACCTCATTCATTTTACAACAATGCCTTATACATAGTAGTGCGAACCAGGGGCATGACAGTCTCTCATGTGCTAGTTGACGAGGGCAGCAACCTAAATATCTGTCCAGAAATGACGACTAAGGCATTGGGCATGAAAGAAGAAGAATATACCCTAGATCCGATCACGATCTACGGTTTCGACAACCATGGGCAGACAGCCAAGGGGAAGATATTTCTCGAAATCTTCATTAATTATTCGGTGCATACTGTGCTCTTCCACGTGGTCAATGTGCCGCCCACATACAATCTTTTGCTCGGGCGCACTTGGATCCACAATACCAATGTTGTTCCTTCGACCCTTCACCCGTGTATCAAATGGTCGAAGGGAGGCATGATCACCACGGTCCTAGGAGAGGATCCAGAAGAGAGACTTCCGCAGCCAATGATTCCCCATCCTACTTTCACTGCCGACATCCCAAGCATCAGGGAAGTCGATGAAATCAATCTGAGTGAAAGTCTGGACTTGTTAAAGTCAAAAGAGGTCCAGCCAACAGAAAATGTGGCAGCAGTAACCTAGTGGCAGGGACCTCGCTTCTTCAAGTTAGGCGGGCGCCTTGATTGCACTTCACTCAAAGATCACCCTCTTTTCCCTCAGTTCTCAAAAACTAAGAGAGGGTTTGATCTTCTGATGAAACACGGTTATCAGCCCTTCAGGGGCCTGGGCAGAAATGAAGATGACATTCTGGAGCCGATCGTCCTTGCTCGACATATTGATAATACAGGCTTGGGATTCACAGGTCAATCGTTCGGCAGGAAGACCACCGTCGTCAAAGGAGCCCAGTGAAGAAGACAATGCCAGTGTTTTTTGCCTTCTCTTTTCTTTTTCAATGTCATCTTGTAAAGGGCAAAGATCCACCCCGGTTTCTTTCTTTCCTTCAACAATCCTCTGTAAATATCAAAATTACTTAATCAATGAAAATTTTGTTTCCTTTACTCATCTTGGTGTATACAAACGCTTTGCTTATATCCTTTTCTATGATTGTCCGTCTTTGTTTTTGTACAAAAGGCTATTTTCAAATCTTTTATCCTTTTCTCAAAAAACTTCTTTGCGCTTTCAGGATTGCCAGAATCATGGCTTCTAAATCGCTCAAAAGGCTCGTTATCAATACCAACTTTTCTCAAAATGAATTCAAACCGGCCACAATCTGCAAGACAAAGGCAAGGGCAGAGGTCAGCAAGGTAACACGGCAAATCGAAGAGTTAGCAGAGTTCGACTCAGCGATTCAAGAGTTGCCAGTATTCAGAAGCAGGATAAACCATCGTCGTTGGTTCAGGATCTGACAGAGGATGTCAACATCGGTTCAAATGATGATCCAAAAATCCTCAAAATTGGCTCCAGCTTAAGTTCAGATGAGAAGAAGAAACTCATCCATTTCCTCAAACAGCACCAAGAAGTCTTTGCCTAGACTTATGAGGATATGCCGGGCTTAGATCCCAAGCTGATCGAACATTGCCTTGTGCTGAAGCCAGATTGCAAACCAATCAAGCAGAAATTAAGAAAAATGGATCCCCGAGTAGCACCACAAGTTAAGGAAGGACTTGAGAAGTTGTTAAAAGCAGGATTCATCCGGACTATTGAATACCCAGACTGGTTGGCGAACATCGTGGCAGTTTCTAAAAAGAATGACAAAGTTCGGATTTGTATTGATTTCAGAGATCTAAACAAAGCAACCCCAAAGGATGATTATCCACTCCCCAACATCGATCTTTTGATCGATAGCACGACAATCCATGCCTTATTTTCCTTTATGGATGGATACTTAGGCTACAATCAGATTAAATTGGCCGCTCGTGACCAATCCAAAACTTCTTTTATTACATCTTAAGGTACATTTTGCTATACGGTCATGCCATTCGGGCTCAAGAATGCTAAGGCAACCTATCAAGGAGCAATGGCAGTCATTTTCCATGACCAGATGCACAAGAACATGGATGCCTATGTGGATGACATCTTGGTCAAGTCAAAAGAGGGAGAGGATCATCTTGATGCTCTCGGCCAAGTCTTTGAAAGACTTATCCTCTACAAGTTGAGACTCAATCCGCAGAAATGTGTCTTTGGAGTAGAGTCAGGCAAGCTGTTAGGCTATATGATCAACAAGAAAGGCATAGAGGTGGATCCTGCCAAGGCAAAGGCAATCATTGATATGCCGCCTCCCACCAATCTCAAAGAACTGCGAAGCCTTCAAGGTCGCATTCAGTCAATTCGTCGCTTCATCTCAAATTTGGCCATAAGATGCGAGCCCTTCAATCATTTGTTGAGAAAAGAAGTGAAATTTGAGTGGGGACCATAATGTCAGCTCTCATTTGAGCGCATCAAGCAGTATCTTCTCAATCCACCTGTTTTGAAGCCACAAAACTCGGAAAGCCACTCCTTTTATATATTTTCGTTAACCATAATGCTTGTGGCGGATTTCTTGCGCAGTACGAGGAAGGCAGCCAGATGGAGCATGCCATCTACTACATCAGCAAGACCTTCATCGATTATGAGAAAAGATACTCTCAGATGGAGAAGACATGTCTAGCCTTAGTATGAATGTGTCAAAAGCTGAGACATTATCTTTTAGCTTCGAAAGTCAAAATTTTATCAAGGCTCAATCCTCTCAAGTACATCCTTGAGCAGTCTTTTCTTACAGGATGAATTGCAAAATGGCAGGTCCTCCTGATGCAGTATGACTTGGAGTATGTCTCTCAGAAGTTAGTCAAGGGTAGGTCCATCGCAGATCAGTTGGCAGACTTTCCGTTGACAGAAGAAACCAAAGCAGAAGATGATTTCCCTGATGATCGCATCTGCAATATTCAGGAGTCCCCAGTTTGGACCCTTTTCTTTAACGGAGCCAGAAACATGTCCAGTATAGGGATTGGGATCTTGTTGATCACTCCCGAAAAATAGATGTTCCCTTATTCCCTCAAGCTCAATTTCCAATGTACTCATAATATGGCCGAGTATGAAGCTCTAATTCAAGGCCTCAAGATTTTGAAAGACCTTGATATCAAGAAAATACATGCCTTCGGCGACTCATTGCTTGTTGTCAATCAAGTTAACGCTGAGTGGCAAGTCAAGGATTCCAAATTAATCCCCTATCAAAAAATTGCCTTAGCTCTTATAGGCAACTTTGAAGAATTTCAGCTTAATCATGTCAAGAGGGAATACAATCATATAGCCAATGTCTGTAAACATCCCAAATTTTCACCCTCATCCAGTGTTTACATTTCATATATCATCGTAATATCATTGCATGCATTTGACATGTCATTTCATTAAATTGCATAGCATTGCATGTCATTACATCTCATTTTCTACATCCAACACTCCTGTTTTCAAAATATTTAATCCAGATTTGGGTTTTAAAACTTTTCTTTCAAAAACAATTTTAAAACCTGGGTTTTTAATCAACATTCTGTCATTTGCCAACCCCCAGGATCATATATTTTGAAAGGTTTTCTCAGAAAACAATCTGGATTTGTTTTAAACTCAATTTTCAACTGATTTCAATTCTCAGATGAGACCCATTTAGGTGGTGTCACTTCTGGATTCCTTCATTTATAAAAAATCTCAAAAAATTTAGAGTCCTAGTTGGATCAGCCGCTGAATCTGAAGGGACTGGATTTTGTTGGCACATGTCGCAGGAACCAAGACTGCAAGGCATACGTGCATCCTTCCACTAAAATAGCCTCTCCAAGGGCAAAACGAGCTAAGCCTCTGTAGAGAAAGGCTAGAGTTGCCATGAACACTGAAAGCTGACGGGTCTGCTTGCTTCCCCATCTTCGAAAGAGTTGGGCGACTCTGACATCAATGAAATTCTGGCCGTCTTGGAAGAATGTCAATCCTATAGTGCATAAGACCATTGCATGCTAGATTCTTTCTTTCGCTGCTCGGGATAAGGTGTCGACTTTTTCGTAGGCTCCATACTTACGATAGAGTCCGAACAGGTCGATGAACTGACTCCCGTTGATATCGGTGAGAGGCCAAGATCTGCTTCCCGTAGCTCTGGCTATTGCTTCTCGAACATCTATCCCCTTGACATTGATCAGAAACTGTTGCTCGATCGGATCATCTGGCTGACCAGCTGGCTCTGGCAATCCCATGATGTCACTGAATTCATCCATCAGCAAAGTCATCTCTCCCCATGGAAACCAAAAGGTGCAGGTACGTGGATTCCACCGTTCTGCCATAGCTTGAATCAGACTATCGTTGATGGTTCGCTTGCCCACTGTCGATGCCATCTCCAATCAACAATCATCCAAGTGGTCTGGGAACATACGCGAGAAGGTGGCGAACCAAGAATAATACCACCAAGGGAAGAAAGAATGAGACTGGATAACCCGATGATCTGGGGTTTCATCTCTCATTTGATAAAAGACATGATCTCTAGGAAAGATAGCATCGAGGGAATCAGACGCCATCGGAATGATACTGAGGCAAAGAGGAAGAGAATTAGATAGAATGCAGGACTTACGAATAGACTCTTGATGAAAGAAGAGGATAAACACAAATCTTGGAAATTTTGAAAGATCAAGGGAATTTAGGAAAAGGGATTTTCAGGTTTTTTTAAAGAAAATTTTAATATAAAAGAGAAAGAATGTGGGTAAAGGAAGAATATACACCTTGGATTTTTGAAAATAAGGGGAAACTTTGAATAATATGCCCAGGGTTTTGAAAAGGATTAATATATATAGGAGAATACAAGGAAATATCGCATAATCAAAGTTGCACAAACAAGGATGCGCACACAGCACTCTCTAAAGGCTAACTCTAAATGCAATATTTGAAATGGGTTGTAGGACCTTAATCCTGACTCTATGGTTCAGATCATCTAATTCCGATCAAGGTATGCTGATATACTCAAGCGGAAGCTCAAAGTACGTGGCATAGAAATTTTTCTCTGGTTCTAAGGTAATGGCTTCCCAACATCCTTGAGCACCTACCGATATACCTCAGACTATGGCCCTTAGGTACGTGGCAGGGGGCGCGAACCCAAATAAGTGGTCCAGTTGTGAGGCTCTCTCCCGAACTATGGTTCAGTGAGACAGCCCAGCAACGTGAAGACCGGGACAATATAGGTAGGGATGTTTTCGAAAACATGTTCAACATGCAGATAAAACCAGAAAGTTCTAATGCAAGTCCTAAAGAAATAGATTTAAACGAAAAGAAGCATACACTTGCATACGCTGTTTTGCATTCAATCCCTAAAATTAAGGAGAGTTGTATTTCAGACCTAAGTCTATGTGAACATGGAATAATCTCCTCAATATGGTCCTACCAAACCATACTTAAATTCTATATGTAATGATGTCAGCTTAGGACAGAGTCTAGGCACCTGAGGTTTGCACGGAAATGAAGCTGACATTTGAAGAATAAAGACTTAGATGATATGAAAGTAAAGCAAAAGGCACTAATTCGATCGGACGTTGACGTGTCCCATCACAGTCGCCAAAACTGTGATCATCGCAAAATTTTTCCTCTCGTATCTTTCTCTCTCTTCCTTCTCTTTTTCCTTTCTAACCTCTATTTTCCTCCTTTTTGAAGGGAGAAAAAATAAAAGAAAGAAAAGAAGAGATTAGAGAAAAGAAAAGAAGAGAAGAGAGAGAAGAGGAACTCTTTTGCGGGGTCTCACTTGACCTTGATTTGAAAAATATTTAGGAAAATTACTCGCCTCCGTTTTGAAATATATTTGCGGGAAAATGGAGAGACGGTATTCGCTCATCGGTACGAGGTTCGATCGTTCCTGGTGCCTTTACCAGGGGTAATCGAACCAAGGATCGAATTTATGGCTTTTTGCTTTGCCTAAATGCTATCTAAGAATTTATTCTAAGTCTAAATGCACAAAGAATCATGTTTGTACAATGCAAGGATGTATGCTTTTTTGTTTTTGAAAAAAATGGTTTTGAAAATCTCCAAGTATTCTGAGATGAACTTGATAATGGAGTGAAGAAATGATTTCTGAATGGTAGAATCTAACTTAGAACTTGAGATAGATCAGGAAGGATATTTTGAAATTCTAAGTCTTTAAAATTATCAGAGTTGGGAAAATAAGTCTTTGATTTTAAAAAGGATGACTTGAGATAAAGGGAAAATGAAGGAAGTTTTCAAAGTCAGAATTTGACTTTGAATTTGAATTTTGAACATAGATTTAGGAAATAAAATGAATCTGGAAATGGAATTGAATTCCTATTTCAAAATTTGAAATCGAGATGGGATTTGAGAGGTCGAAATTGATTTTGAAAAATAGATTTGGATTTAATATATGTGGATGGGATATAAAAATGGAATTGGTTTTTGGAATCAATATAAACTCAGATTTTGTAATCTGGAATTGGGAGTAGAATTTGATTTGAAATCTGGAATTTAAGATGGTATTTGATTTTGAAATCTGAATCCTAAATAGAATTTGAGATCCAAGATGAAATTGAATTCTGGATTTAGAATCCTAAATGGGAATTGGATCTGAAATATGAGATCCAATGATGGAATTTGGATATGAAGTTTGAGATCCAAGATGAAATTGAATTATGGATCCTAAAGGGAATTTGGATTCAAGATCTGGAATCCAAGAGAAAGTTGAGTTCTGGACCCTAAGATGGATTTTGGATCTGAAGTCTGAGATCCAAGGTGGAATTGGATTCTGGATCCTAAAATAGAATTTGATCTGAAGTCTGAGATCCAAGATGAAATTGGATTCTGGATCCTAAAATGGAATTGGATCTGAAGTCTGAGATTCAAGGTAGAACTGAATTCTGAATCATAGAATGGATTGGGTTCTAACTTTGGATTTGGACTTTTTGAAAGTCCAAATGGGACTTTTTGAAAGTTCAAATGGGACTTTTTGAAGATGGATCTGGGTTTTGAAAACCCAGATTGAATTTAAAATTTAGGAAGGGTCAAGCTTTGAGATTCAGAATCAATCTCAAACTTTGATTTTGATTTTGAAGATAAAAGATAAACTTGGTTTTGAATTTGAAGATGAATCAGAGTTTTCAAAGTTTAATTGAACTTTGAAATTGGACTTGGATTTGGATTTGAATTTTTGGATATATAAATGAATTTCAAAGTCAAATTGGACTTCGAATTTAAAGTTAGAATCTGAAAATGATATTTGAATTTACAAGAGTTGAAAATTGATTTGAGAAGTGAAGAAGATATCTGAAGGAAATCACTTGGATTTCTGAAAAAGAATTTTGAAAATATGATGCAATTCTATCCTAAATGATGAATGAATTTAAATAATTTTGAAATTGGATTTTGAAAAGCTATTCCATTCTTTAAATGAATTAAAAATGAGATTGAAGATATAATACATCCCTGACTATGGTCATTGAATGTATTATATAATAACCACATTTAAATTCAAGTGAAGAATAAAACACATCTTTTGTGCTTTTATAGAGTTTTAAAATGAAATTAACTCTCAATATACCCTGACTATGACCATTGGTATATATATTGAGTTAATATTAAATTAAACCCTGATAAAAGAGGAAAATATTTAAAGAAAATATGATAAATTTTGAAAAGGATCCAGTGTGGATCCAGTGTTATTCCATAAAAGATAAAAATCCTAAGTTTTGTTCACATCCTGACTATGGCCATTGATGCAAATCATCAACTTAGGGTTAATCACCTCCTATTAGAATGGTGCACGTGTCATTCGTGTTTCACCATTGTGAGATTTTCAGAAAATAAAGGAGAAATATGAGAACAAGTAATTTATGATATTTAAATACTCATTCATTCTACCTAAAAGCTGGAAATGTAAAGATTTCTCATTAGCATCTGGCTATTACAACTTTAAAATTGAGATGATAAGATCCTAATCTAAAGGGGGACTTCAATGAGTTTTATATATCTCCTGCAAGGGTCAAGTTAGCACAAGACAAAAGATGTAGCAAGAAGGAAGTTTGCCAAATGTCATACTGATATGATGCTTTTACATATACTCTATACTAATGATGATCATATTTGATAAGAAAATGCATATATATAAGGTGCTAGGCTAATGAAGAGATTTGAAATATACAAGCAATATCCTAAGAAAAGAGAAAGAGAAGAAAAAAAAATGTAACAAACTGCTGGAGCTACTCGTAATAACCTGCTGGAAATTACAGTCTTTGCAGGTTTGCAATGATCAATAACTTAGAGACATTCATGCAGAAAGACATGGTTTCAAAGTAATGTTGTACTAAATACTGTAAAACCTCATAGGAGCTGTCAGCCGATGGACAATATATAGGTAACAGGAGGGGTTGAATTGCACATCTACGGCAAAATGGGATGCTATGAATAAAAAAAAAAATGTATGCAATGAAATGAAGACTGTTGTAAAAGAAATGTGAATTACTGCTGTAAACTGAGACTTGGATCAACAACTATATATGCAATGAAACAATGTGCAATGTTGCTGGGAATGCAAGTGCACAGGGACTGTGCGTAAGTGCTGGAGGCAATACATAAATAAATTTATCACAACAGCCAAAGAAAATGGTTGTCTTTGCCCCTTTCCTACCGAACTCAACAACTGACACATATGATGGCAGGGGAAAATCAGTTCCCACGCATGTGCTGGTTATGCCCTAACAAAGAACAAAACAGACAGGCAGAAACCAATCACCTGTGACCCATATGGGAGTAGAAATCTATTTGCAGCAATTGGAGTGGATTCGCAAAGCCATGACCCAGTATGATATGCACATGAAGTAAAGTATGACCTAATATAGGCATTGGCAATGCTGCCATGAAATTTATTTGATTTAGGTAGATTCAAACTAAATGATTTCTGCATTATTACTGATTTTCTCCTTAGCTTTCTTAATAACCGAAGGTATGAACCCACTATCTTCTGTAGCAAGATTATCTGTACTTGTGAAGACCCTTTTGCCCTACGTCTGCAAATACCATGAGGTCTCAAACTTTCAATGATGATGATCACTATGACTTTCCTAAGGGTGTCTATGCTTTTCTTGTAATAGCCCACGATCGGTGGGACATCATTGACAAGGTTTGTAGAGAAGAAACTTTCCCTAAGAGCAGAACATACTCTTGCCTCAGAGATTAGATGATTAAGATCAGCAGGAGTTATCTCTTCTTTTGACTCATAATGATACTTTTATTCCTCTCATATTTCCAACGGAGTGCAATTATGAGGAGGGGCATTGAAATAGGAAATAGAACCTAACCACCTGGTGGAATTCCATTGAGTAGAAGAAGTCATATCTTTTGTTTCACAGAAGAGGGAAAACCATAAAGAGGAATACAACAAGGCATTTGTAATGAATGACCAGCCCCTTTCCCCATCACGTAGATCTGACCCTTCAAGAAACATTTGATGGGTCTTTCTCATGGAGCAAAATCTGACTGAGTAATGTCCAGCCAATTAAATCATGGTTATAACAACCGTGAGTTTTTATTTGGAATGGGTGAATCAGGGATGGTAAATGAAACATGCACAAGTTTGACTTATATCCATATATTATGTGAATGCTAAGAACACACAGGGGACCATGGCATGTACACATTTGCCTAGAATTACAATGGATCATGATGTCATGAGTGATGAAGAGGTGAGTGCAACAAACAACGAATAAGAATTGTGCGTGGGTGGGTATATGCTGTGATATATGACCTAAATACAATGGTGTGTGAGACACAGTTAAATAGTTGAACAACATGCTAACTAGTAAGTTTCTTCTATAATTTCAAAAGAAATGCACAAGTGGATGAAGGCAACTATATGACACTCACCTGGCTGGAAGGCGGTGGCAGTGATAATCAGACAGCTGGACAGTGTGCAGAGGAGTGGATATCAGTGAGATTATACCTGTAAAAAAAAATGAGAACATATCATTCTCAAATCAGGATATACGATTATTGATCATGGGTTATAAGGCAACTGTGACAATTGTGAGTCTAGAAGTATATGGATGCCGTGAAGGGTGAATGAAGCTTCAAAAAGGCGGCAGATGAGGTGCATTAGCTGTGCACAGGGTGAGGGTAAGCAGAGGCTACACAGGGTAATAACCTATAATGATTCACATATACATACTTGACAACACTGTGCTGTGAGTGATGGCGCAAATTTGGAACCTGATTCTCTTCCCATTTCAGATATAACATACAAATGAAGGCCAGGATGCAGAGATCAGCATGTTACAACAGACAAGATACAGAGAATAAAATTATGTGGAGTTTGCCACGGCAAAATCATGGCTGGAACGACCACGATATTTGCAAATCTGTGAACCTGAAATCCCAACTCACGCAGTCAAACTGCCTATCTGAAGCTCCACCTTGATCTACTCAGAACGAAGCATCGCAATTCTTTTCGTTTCCCTTCACAATTTTCTGGAGTAGGGACCAGGATAGATAGGAGGCCATACCTTCCATTAATATACCATCGTGGTACCACTTTTGTGGAGAATATGATTCCATTATCAACGACAGAGAACATATCATCCAGAATTGTATGTATAAAAGAAAAAGAACTCTTGACGATAGAATACTTTGAAATGAACAAACTAAAATGCTTTTATCAGGTATATGAATGCCCACAGACCACCTGATCATTCCTTGTTATGACAGATATACCTTGTGTTGTTCAATTACACAGAGATATTGAGCAATTAGCTCTGATGGATATCAGAGGACGATTATTAGTCTAATGAGATTGCCAGAATGATACTAATGTAAATATCAACTTCAAATGCGTAACAAGATAAGACAACAGAAATCATGTAATTAATTGATATATAATGAGAATGCCATGGTGGTGGTGACGAACATAAGGTGATGAGCTAAAACCATCCACACTGACAACAACGTCCTCAAATTATTGCCCTCCAGGAACAATTGCCGAATCAAAATACTACCTCATGTCTTTGATTCACCGACCCATTCTACTGTACTGATGTTAATCTGTTTAGGTAAGCATAATAAGGCATGTAAATAATGAAAGATGCTGGAAGAGCAGGGTCGAGTCTTCATCATTAACGTCACCAAATTTAAGGTCACAGGGTCCGGACCAGGGGTGCGGAAAAGAAATGAGAAAATTAACAACTTAATGTCGAATATAACATTATAGTAAAAACACAGACGCTGATTTCAGATGGTCTGGGCTTAATCCGATGGTAGATATCTCGATGGTGCAGTAATCTCTGTCTATGTTGAGATAGATTCCTGACGCCTCATATGATTTGATAAACAGGAAGATGCAATAAGTAATGCAGATCAAAGCAAATAGATCAAAACAGAGAAAATTGATTAAAACAGGATAACTATTGAAAGAGACTTCAAGAAATGCATAGAATGCAGGCTTGGTTTTAAGGCTTTTCCACTTTGCCTTAATTGCAGGAATCAAAATGCAATTTCATTGTAAGGGAGCACAAAATACCAGTTAGGGAGATGAGGATAAAGAGGATGCAATGATTACGAGCAAGGCACAATGAATCAAATTCACGAAATATTTAATCACAGCGGTATTACCTAATTCAAACAATTATTCGGAAAGAAACAATCATGAAGACGAAACAGATTAGTAATGCTAAACTGTGAGATATCATAAAGAAGCTTTATAGAATAATACTAAAAAATTTGTGAAGCAAGCTGGATGATATGCTAAAACAGTGATCTACGATCGTAATAAATTTAACAATATGGATGACTGACGAATGTACAAGTTCAGTAACAACTTCTATTAGAGGAATAAGATGACAAATTAACAAAGGAACTGCGGTAATCATGAGCAAATACTAAACACAGTGAGCGATTCGCAACAAAACTAAAAGAGAAAAAAAAAGAAAACGAAAGAAAAAAGAAGAAAGAAAAAAAAAAGAAAAAAAATGTGGGAATCTGATATCATTCCGTTGGTTGTTGCACAATAGAAGGATCGGTGTTGCTATAAGCAATCCCAGTCCCTCAGGGGTGCGTTAATAAGGACTGATGTAGAGAAAGAAGAAAAGAAGAAACAGGGGAAAAGGATTTACCATATTCCCCTTTGTAGAAGTGGTTGATCTCCTGGTTCTGCTAGGATCTTTTGACGAATGAGGGATAGTTCATTCCTTCAGCAACCCGGGTGCCTAGAAAAGATTCGCGAGAGGAAAGGGGGTCGGATTTAGCTCGGTGATAAAGGATGGGTGAGAGGCGATGCCCGAATAGTCGATCCTCCTGCTGATTGGGGAAGAAGACCGACTGCTTGAGATTCCGATGAAGATTGCTCGTGATGGGTGTTGCTCAAAGAAGGTGGACGCCCGATAGTAGATGCGAAAAAAAAAATCTCTTAAGAAGATCGATGATGTAAATAGTGGGTGCCTTGGATGAGAATGCTTTTCTTCTTTCTTTTTTTTTCTGGTCCCCTTTCCCCTCTCTTGTGCCTCCTCTTATAGACGCCGAAGAAACCTCGAGAAGGGGGTTTCTGTTGCGGATGGAGGGTGGATGAGAAGGGTTTGAAGGATGGCCATGAGGCCGTTGGTGATGGAAGGTTGACAAGGAGAGCTTTGGAGATTGGCCGATCGTCTCCCTCCATCTTGCAACCTTGGTGTTGCCTACTGCATCCTGCGGAAAAACCAAAACCCTAGCCGGTCCCGAGAAGGGGAGAGTCTATTAGGCATCGAGGGTTGAGGATGAAACGGGGACTGATCGCAGGGGTGGCAAGTGAAGAGGGGCCCATGGCTGCGATGAACCGGAGAGGAATCGGGCGGCTGATGGGGGGAGAGGAAGCTTCTGGGGAGTTTGCGAGAGAAAAAAAAGAGAGAGAAGAGACTCCCGTAAAAAGAAAACTTTTCGTAAAAAAAGTTTTTTGCCAAAAGGCGGTTCCCTGTTAAAAAAAAAAATTCAAAATGGTGGTCTTTTCCAAAAAAAAAATTGCAAAAGAATGGTTTCAAAAGTGGTTTTCAAAAAAAACAATTTTTGTTTCTTTTCTATTATATTATTATTTTTTTTTCTTTTTGTATTTTCCATTTTTTTTTGAATTTTTTTGAAATAAAACTATGAGGCTAGGGAAAAATAAGGATTTTAGAAATCATTTTATAAATTTTTTTTTTTGAGAAATATTTACAAAAGAAGGTTTTCAAGGCTATTTTGGAGAAATTTCTTCAGAAAATGGGTTTGGATCCAAGTTTTGAGAAAATATTCGAGTTTTAAACCTCGAATCGAGGAATATAACATGATGGATCCAAACGGATACCAGACGAACTGTCTGAGCCTTTCAAAAGGTTATTTTGGTAATTTTGAGAATTTGATTTAAAAATCGGATGACAAAGCTAAGATTTAAATTTTGACAGTGGATCCGAATCCAAAATTGGGTCAGATGTATAAAATGATTTAATTTCAGTAAAACCTAAGAAATAAACTGGCATTTTAGATTTAAAACTGACTCAATTGCCCAGAAAATGAAGATAAAGGGCAAAAAGGGAATATTTACAAACTTTTGAAAAAATTGGGGTGTTCACACCACCCACACCTTCTGCTGCATATGTTACATTCACTTGCTTACCACTATTGCATATGCTATGCCAATCTACCTGTAGTGTCACTTTCACATTTGCTATAGCTACATCTTCTCCCCTCACACCACAGTATGCATTCCATCTGTTGTAGGGGCTATGTAACAGCCCATTTTCCTGCATTTTTCAGCACTCCCCCCTGTACACACTTCGTACACTAAATACACTGTCATCCCTTGCATATGCACAACCCCTATACACATTGCATGCATCTCGGTAGCATATCTTTACTCCCTGTACCCTGGCCATCGACACATTCACAGTGCTCATCATCTTTGCAACCCGCTTCAACAACACATGCATCTGTTATACATCATACATTGCACCTTGTGTGAACACCCCAAATTTTCCAAAAAATCCAAAAATTCCCTTTTTGCCCCTAGCTCACATCTTCTGAATAATCGGGTCAACTTCTGATAAAAAATCCATTCATTTCTCGAATTCACTGGAATCCAGATTCAATTTTTATTTTTTATCCAACTTCTGATCCAAATCAGATATCCGGATCCAATTCTGATCCCAGATCCTTTATTCTTCAAAAAATCAAAAAAATCAATTCTTTGAATTTTCTCGGATGTTTTGTCTAGATTTAATCTCAAATTGAGAAACAAACCCAATATTTTCTGAAAATCTTGATCTAGATCCATTTTGAGCTTCATTTTCTGAAACAAATCCTGCATTTTTCATAAAAACGTCATTTTAGAAAAATCTTAAAGTCTTAAAACAAAAAATTTGTAAAAATGCTTCAAAAACCTCATTTGGGTCTCGCTTGTTAAAATCCTCACTTTTTCCTTACATTTTCGGGTCTTTCCTTCAAAAATTCGAAAAATTAGTTTGCCCGCCTTTTCAGCAACCCCTTTCAGATAAAACCCCTTTTGAAAAGCTCATTTTTCTAAAAACCCTCTTTTGAAATTTTTGGAAAACATAGGGGACCCCTATGGTAAAAACCATAACGGTTTCCCGTTATAAAAACACAATCGAGGGATCCTCCACTGCATCGCCTCTTCACCCCTCCATTGTGTATAATCACCTTCTTCTTCCTCTCAATCCCCTTTTTCCCCTCTTCTTTTTCCTTTATTTTCATCGAAATCTCCAGAATCGCCATACAGAAAACAACGAAGAAACTAATCTGCGAGAATCCATTTCGTTTCAGCTAAACCATTTCACAACACCTCTGTGCCTCAACCGCATCGCCTCTTCGCCCCAGCATCTTTGTTCCTCTCCACTAGTTCTGAAAGGAATTCTACAGTCAAACTCCTCCCTCCTTCAGAATCTCTGCAGAGCCACGGTAAGTAGCCATTCACTTTCCCTTTGTGCCCTTTTTCTGAAAATTCTTCAACTATGACTCTTCTTTGTTTTTTCTTCTTTACTTTGTTCCTTATCAAAATACTGTGAACACCCCAAATTTTTCAAAATCTTTTAAATATTCCCTTGTTGCCCCTGATATCATTTTCTGAGCAACTGAGTCACTTTTAAATCTAAATTCCACTTCATTTCTCAAGTTTTACTGAAATTAAACTCATTTTATATGTCTGACTTGGTTTCGGATCCGGACCCATCATCCTGATCAAAATCTGAGTCTCATTGTCCAAATCTTAAATTAAAATTATAGAAAATACCAAAAATAGTTTTTAAAATAGCTCGGACATTCCATCCGACATCCGTTTGGATCCATCATGTGTATTTCTTGATTCAAGTTTCAAAAACTCGAACATTTTCTAAAAACTCGGGTCCAAACCCAGTCTCCTGAAGAAATTTTCCGAAATGGTCTGAAATTCTCAGAAAAATACTTTTGTAAATATTTCTCAGAAAAATATAAAAAAATTAGTGTTTAATCTTTGTTTTCGTGTAAAAACATAGATTTTTGTTCCAAAAATACAAAAAATGGAAAAATCATGCAAAAAACCAAAAAAATTAGGAAAAACTATGAGAAAAATAAGTTGTTTTTTGAAGATTTTGCCGAAAAACTCACCTTGAGCCATTTTACAAAAAACCTTTAGAAAAGGAGCCCCCTCTTTGTATATTTGGGAAAATGGCAAACGGCCATCTCACGTGCATCCTCCCTCTCGCTTGCCTACCCTCCATCTTCAAACGGCTTCTTCATCCCTCAACCTTCCATCTTTAACCAATTCCTTCCTGAATCCTCCTCCTCTTTAAAAGAATCTCTCCATCCTCTTCTTCAGGATCCGCCTTTCACCCCACCATCTTCACGCTTCATCCGATTCTTCCTCCATCTACCCCTCTTTCTTCTTCTTCTTCTTCTTCCCCTTTCCTCAGCAATCCATCTTCGACCCCTCCATCCTCTTCTTCTTGATCCGTCTCCTACCTCTCCACCTCAAACCAATGAGTTTATCCATGGTCGACTCCCCATCTTCTTGAAGACATCAACATTTTCTCTAAGGGATTCATCATCGTGGGTTATAATAGCAGAAGACTTCTACAGCAGAGAAGAAGAACTCAGCTCCCTTTTTCAAAGCTCTGAGCAACCCGGTAAGTACCTCTTTCACTAAATATCCCTTCATAGTGTTGCAATTTTTTCTTTTCTTTCTTCTTCCTTTTGCTTCATCATTTGGTTTGTCCCTCTGATTTTGCCCTGTTAAAGCACCATAGGTGGTATTAGATTGCTTGTGCAATCTCAACCCACCTCCTGTGCAAAAGCAAATGGAAGTTCCCAACTCCCACATCTCTTTTGCGTTTCTTTTCTTTTCTTTTTTTTTTTTACTTTCGCTTTCTTTCTCTGATTTCGTTATATCCCTCTCTTGCTGGTCATAGTTGATTTGCTATGTTTGGTCCTATGTATTTGATAAATCTGTCACTCGATACAGTATGAGTCTCCTTGATTCCACGCTGTTTTCTAAATATCGAATTCTAATTTGTAGTCTGTATCATTTCAGATTATGTTGAGATAGGCCTTTAGTAGCATTCCGTTCATATAATTCATTGAATCTCCAGCACTTTAACCATGTTTTGCCTTATCACATCTTCATATACCCTCTGATTCATTGATTTTTTTTTTGTTGTTTCTTTGTTGTTTTGATTTGAATCCTTTATAATTTCATTGGTTTACTTGCGTTACCAGGCTTTCAAATATCCAATAGTCATTAATATAACTCAGTACCTACTTGGGTCTGATTCATGGTAAAACCCCTTTTGCTCTGTATTCGATATCACCATGAACCCAACTTCTGGATCGGATATGAGGGCTGTTCTCATCCCTGTCGAAGAATTTCCCACCATCCACCATGAAGCTCACCATCCCCAACATCACTACAGGAAATGCCGTGCAATTTGATCCCTGAACTGTATATTTACTTTGTGTTACATTCAGCATCTGAGGTTGGTGATGAAAACGATCAAATGGAATCAAATATAAACTTGTGTTATCAGAGTTTACAGGTAGAGAACCTTGTCTGGTTTAAAACGAGCACAACCTTGGATCCTTTTCATTTGAAGCTGCACCAACACATATTATTCTGGAGACACATTGGTTTGCTGTGAGTAAGGAAGTTATTTTTGCTGAGTGAAACTATCATGAAGTAAGTCGGATCATTGATTCAGGTCTCCCTTTTT
This sequence comes from Nuphar pumila, assembly GCF_984573655.1. Taxonomy (NCBI): domain Eukaryota; kingdom Viridiplantae; phylum Streptophyta; class Magnoliopsida; order Nymphaeales; family Nymphaeaceae; genus Nuphar; species Nuphar pumila. The sequence continues at coordinate 92,671,252 of NC_143252.1, read as the reverse complement.
CCTGTGAAAAGTATATAAAGTTAAATTTAAAAACTAGATGCTTAGTTTACCTCTCATTACAGTTTCTTTTATTTGATTACCTTTTTGTTGCATCTTTATGTTGTATTACACCTCATCACGCCCCTCCTAGCAGACCCATTGCAGGGTTATTGCTAAATTACCTTTCAAAATTACAAGGTCATAGGTGTTGTGGCCTTAAAAGCTAGATATGGGGGTTAAACATTTAGGGTCATGGACAAAACTTTGAAGATAACCAGACAACGCCATACAGGTCGATCTAAAAAGTCAGGTATAACCAAGGTAACGCTCAGTGATTCAATATCATCTCTATTTTTATGTCATTAATGGTCGTCCCTTTTATATATCTAATTGAATTAATACCAATGAAAGTCTGACTGAGACCTAATAGATGCTCTCATTGATAGAATAATAATTCTATAGATGGATATTTTCATGATATCCACTTGTTTCAGGCTGCCTCATTATCGTGTGGATACCAAATAGCCATCCTAAGCCTCTCGTGGAAAGCTTCCTGCCTCTGCAAAACAAATTATTCACCCCACCTATATGCACTTTTCTGCACATTGGCATTCTCCAACTTCATCACATAGCACATTTACCATCCCTCTGTACACAGTTTTGTGTGTATCACCACCTATAGCAGGCTTGTGAGTTCGTCTCTGCCATCTGCACCTTCTCACCATATAACCCACACTGACTTTTCAATCATCTACTGTATTCATCACCAAGGCAGGACCTATTAGGCTTCACCACTGTGCACTCAGCACTCTACCAAATCTACCAATAGCATAAGCCTCTAGCCTTTCTCTTCAATCCCATTGCACACACTACTATATGCACCTACAGCACATCGTTGCTGTCACCACATTGCAAGCATTATGTTTCCCATTTCATCATCATTTTGCCACAATCACACTCACCTATGGCTGTCATCACTAGCTCATACTCACTATGCACAACCTCCATTTTCTATAAATTCCCTGTACATTTCTTTACTCCTGCACCCTGTTAGCATTCAAGGGACATTTGCTCTGCAAAAGTTCTTTGTTAACTATTGCTGAAAATTACCCCACAAAGGTAGGTTGTTTACTGACTGTAAATCAGGATGCGTACACTTGCGAAGAATCGAGAGAATCCACCAGATGGGTTCATATACCCAGGGAATGGAAGGTGCTAGTTGGGTACTATGACACTCTTGCTCCTGCAGATAGCAGTGACACAAAAAACGTGAATCTGTCCTTGTTTAACATCAACTTCACTGTTGGGCAATTTCCAGATTTGAAACAGACTGGATTGTAGCCCAAAGCTTTATGCAATCTCTCTATCAAAACCAAATTAGTGTCTTGAGCAACATTATAGATATCAGTGGTGTGATAATCGTGCTTATAAATAGATAGTTGCTCATTAATCCCTAATGGTTGATAATGTTTGTGATTGGGCAACTTGGAGAAGTTCCTCTTTCCCACTAGAAACTGCTAGCTCCAATTCTTTATTTGCTGAAATTCTAACTCCTGTATGAATAAAGCAGCAGGCACTGGTACTTGGCACCTTATAATGGTACTATGCATTGGTTATTCAACATTAGATGGGTTAAACTATATCTCATTTATATTCAAATATATCTATTGCAACTCCAGCCACCCTGTGACATTGTATTCATTGCTACAGTCCATACCTTCACAACCAACTTTATATTACTCACTTTAACATTCGTTGCTAGAGTCCCTTACCACATCTCACATTTCATAAGCCATTGCATATGCCCTACATAATATATACATATGTACATATATACGTACCTATCTATATGGATATACATATATATATGCATGAACATATATGTATGTATATGCCATTTTCCATCTTTTCATCATAAATACCATGGCATGTGAGCATCTCATCATCTGTATCTTCGAAATCGATGTGACATTCTCTTTTGCTTTCATACTAACTAGAGTGTTTTGAAGGGAATATAGGGAAAATATCATTACTTGGAGTTGTAAATTCTATTTTATAGGTTGTAATAGTTAGATTTTAAATGAGAATTTATATTTCCAATTTTAGATAGAATGAATGAGCATTGTAAATACCATGAATTGCTTATTTTCATACTTTTTACCTTTATTTTTCAAATTCTCACAAATGGTGAAACACGAATGGCACGTGCACCATTTCGTAAGAGGTAATTGATCCTAAGTCGATGATCCACATCAATGGCCATAGTCAGGGTGTGGACAAAACTTAGTATTTTTATCTTTTACAAAATAACATTGGATCCACACTGGATCCGTTTTCAAAATTCATCATATTTTCCTTAAATATTTTCTTCTTTTATCAGAATTTAACTTAAAATTAATTCAAAATATATACCAATGGCCATAGTCAGGGTATATTGAGAGTTAATTTCATTTTAAATTCTATAAAAGCACCAAATGTGTTTTATTCTTCACCTGAATATAAACATAGATTATTATATAATACATTCAATGACCATAGTCAGGAATGCATTATATCTTCAATCTTATTTCAATTCATTTCAAGAATGAGATAGCTTTTCAAAATCCAATTTCAAAAATTTAAATTCATTCATCATTTAGGATAGAATTGCATCATATTTTTTAAAAAAATTCTTTTTCATAAATCCAAGTGATTCTTTTCCTTCATTTCTCATATCAAAACCTATTCATGAATTCAAGTTTCTCAAAAAGATCCAAGAATTCAATTTCAAGGTCCCATTTGACTTTGAAACTTCAGAATTATCTTGTATTTCAAATTCCAAATTCTATCTCAAATTCAAAGTACAATTTAACTTTGAAATTCATCTGTATATTCAAGCTTCAGTCTCTAAAATTCATTCAATTCAAACTTAGAAATTCTTGATTCATCCTCTAAGTTCCAGATTCAAACTTCAAATTCAAAGTCCAAATTTGACTTTGAAATTCATATTCCAAGTTCAAAATTCTCAAATCAAATTTTGAAGTTCCAAATCCAAAGTTAGATCCTAAATCCAAACATGGATCCAGATTTCCAAGTACAAATCCCCACTTTTGGATCTCAGACTTCAGATCCAATTTCCTTATAGGATCCAGACCAAGTTCACCTTGAATCTCAGACTTCAGATCCAAATCTACTTTAGGATCCAAAATCCAATTCCACTTTGGATCTCAGACTGCAGATCCAAATTCATTTTAGGATCCAGAACCCAGTTCTATTTTTGGATCTCAAACTTCAGATCCACTCCATTCTAGGATCCATAACCCAATTCTACATTGGATCTCAGAACACAGATCCAAATCCATGTTAGGATCCAGAATCCAACTTCACCTTGGATCTTAAATTACAGATCCAAAATCTATCCTTGGATCCAGAATCCAATTCTACTTTGGATCTTAGACTTCAGATTCAAATCCATTCTAGGATCCAGAACCCAATTCTATATTTGGATCTCAGACTTCAGATCCAAATCCATCTTAGGATCCAGAACCCAATTTTATATCGGATCTTAGATCCCAGATCTTAAATCCATTTTTAGATCCAATTCAATTTCAATATCTGGATTTCAAATCCAAGTCCATTTCCAGATCTCATTGGAACTCCCTAAATCCATTTCTATTCTTAAATACCATTTTTTTTTCTTTTCCCAGGTTCATTCTAAGATTCAAATTCAATATCACTTCAAAGAACTACATCTTCTTCTCCCAAATCCATGATTAAATTCAAAGTCCATTTCTGACTTTAAAACTTCATTTCCTTTCCTTTCAAAGCTTTAAATCATTCTTTCTCCAAATCAAGATTTATTCTTCCAACTCCGATTTACTTCAAAAACTTAGAACTTCTATGATCTATCTCAAGTTCTAAGTTAGATTCAATCATTTCTTCACTCCTTTACCAAGTTCATCTCAGAATACTTGGAAATTTCCAAAACATTCTTTTCAAAAGAGCATACATCCTTGCATTGCACAAGTATGATTCTTTATGCATTTAGAGTTAGAATAAATTCTTAGATTATATTTAGGCAAAGAAAAAGGCATAGATTCGATCCTTGGTTCGATTAGCCCTGGTAAAGGCGCCAGGAACGGTCAAACCTCGTACCGACAAGCGAATCTCGTCTCTCTATTTTCCCGCAAATATTTTCAACACGGAGGCGAGTTAAATTTCTAAATATTTTTCAAATCAAGGTCAAGTGAGACCGCGCAAAAGAATTCCTCTTCTCTCTTTCTTTCTTTCTTTTCTCTTCTCACTTTCTTTTCTTTCTTTTATTTTTCCTCCCTTCAGAAAGGAGGAAAATAGAGGTTAGAAAAGGGAAAGAGAAGGAAGAGAGAGAAACCAACAAGAGTATAGGAAAAATTTTGCGATGATCACAGTTTTGGCGACCGTGATGGGACCCCGTCTTCGTCCCGGTTGGATCTATGTCTTTGGTTTGCTTTTATATAATCTAAATCTTTATTCTAACATATGTCAGCTACATTTTCATGCAAACCTTAGGAGCCTAGACTTTGTCCTAAGCTGACATTATTTGCATATAGGATCTAAGTATGGTTTGGTAGGACCATATTGAGGAGATTATTCCATGTTCACATTAGACTTAGGTCTTAAATACAACTCTCCTCAATTTTAGGGATTGAATGCAAAACAATGTATGCAAGTGTATGCTTCTCTTTATTTAAATCTATCTCTTTAGGACTTGCATTAGAGCCTTCTGATTTTTTTTGCATGTTGATCATATTTTGAAAACATCAATACCTATATTGTCCCGGTCTTCACGTTGCTGGGCTGTCTCACTGAACCATAGTTCGGGAGAGCGCCTACAACTGGACCACTTATTTGGGTTCGCACCCCCCTACCACGTACCTAAGGGCCATAGTCCGAGGTATATCGGTAGGTGCTCAAGGATGTTGGGAAGCCTTTACCTTAGAACCAGAGTAAATAGTTTATATGCCACGTACTTCGAGCTTCGGCTTGAGTATATCGGCGTACCTTGATTGGAATCAGATGATCTAAATCTTAGAGTTAGGATTAAGGTCCTATCAGCCATTTCAAATATTGCATATAGAGTCAGCTTTAGGGAGTGTTGTTTGCGCATCCTTGCTTGTATATCTGTGATTGTATGATATTTTATATCTTCCTTATATTTTCAAAAACCCTGGGTATATATTTCAAAATTTTCCTTTTTGTTTCTAAAAACCCAGGTGTATTTTCCTTTCTCTTCCTCTAAATTTCTTCAAAATTCTTCTGATCCTGCCTGCAAGTTCTTCAAATTTTTACCATTTATTCTCAAATTCCATTTTTCCTCGTATTTTTCTTCTGATTTTATATTCTTGTTTATATTTTCATAAAAATCTCTTTCCGTCAAGAGATATCCTTTTCAAAATAATATTTTTTTTTTCTTCATATTTTTAGTTGGTTACTCCCCCCCGCAGAGTAAAAAATGCAATTGTCACAAATTTTGTGGCGTCTCGATCCCTAGTAATGGGATACAATTGTTTAGATTTCAACCTAAATCCTCTCTCTTGTCAAAACTTCTCCAAAAAAGTTTCTTTGGTCTAAAAACCTCCACTTTTTCTCCACAGAGGGAGAACTGATTTTTCAAAAATGGTCACGACAAGAGGGGGAAAAGAAACAGTTCCTCAACTCAGCGACAGTGAGGCGGAAGAGATAAGCTCTCCTAAATCAGTCAGGGGACAGGGTCAGAACAAAAAAAATGACATCGACCCTGCTATATATGATATGTTCCAAAAGATGATGGCGAGAATGATGTCGGAACAAGCCGAGGCCAAGCTGAAAGAGGCAGTTCCTAAAAGCAAGCTGAGGAAGAAGCCTGTAAAAAAGCAAATCCGAATCATCAGGAAGAAGGTACAGCCAGACACTACTTCTGAGGAATCAGAGTCAGTCGAGGAAGAATCAGAAGAGGAAGAGCAGATTGTCTACAAACAGAATCCTCCGAGACAGTCTGTAAAGATAGCTGCAGAAGTGCCTGAATCCGTCAACAAGCCCAAGTCTGGGGCTCCAACAGAGGACCTGATGAGCAAGCAGATGGAGGAGATGAATCAAGCAATCAAGGACATTCAAGCCAAGGGTAAGGGCAAGCAGACCTACACCGGCGAAGATTTTTATGATGGTCTAGATGGGGACGATAACCTGGAGAATCTTCCCCGCAAGTTTCTCAAATTTGACGGGACTGGCAACCCTAAAGCCCACTTGGCCACATTTTATGCAGAGTGCAGCCGTTTCAGGAAAGATAACATGGCTCTGTTCATCTGTTTTCCCCGCAGTCTGGAAGGTGTAGCGGCCAGATGGTATGCCGATCACATCAATCCTATCGAACTACGAGAGTTCGATAAGGTAGTAAATTTGTTCATCGAGCGCTTCTTATTCAACACTGAAGCCTCACCTACATTAAATCATCTTTACAACCTAAAGCAAGGAGAGACCGAAAGAGCAGGTGATTTCATTCACAGGTGGAGAAGCACCTGTAATAAGATGAAGGTACCCATTCCAGAGGAGCACGTATTGCAGGTGATCCTCAACAATTTCTCTCAGCCCATAAGGAGCCTCATCGCCACTTCCCCGGCGAAATCCTTCATCAAATTGATTGAGCGAGCCGAGTGGCTCGAAGCAGGAATAGAAAGCAGGCTTTACGAGGGCACACCTCTGGTCAAGAATGTCCAAGACCAGAAGAAAAAGGAGCAATTCGCTCATTCAGTTGATGCCTCCTGCAATAATCTTGGCAGCAACAACAAAGGAAACAAAAACAACAGTGGCAGTGGCCCGAGAGTAGATCAGAACAAGGGGCAAAAGGAGAGATCTTATAAGAACAATGACAAACCGCTTCCAATTGGCCTTCAGCAAAAGGGTGATCTTCAAGCGAAGCCCAAGTACATCAAGTGGGAGAAAAATCGAGTCTTCACTCCGTTATCTGAGAGTTTAGAAGTGATTATGGATTACCTTTTGAAGCACGAGATGATCAAACTCCCTAAAATCGCAGATCCTCCCGTAATCTTGGGAAAGTTCAAGGACCAATTCTGCAAGTACCATAGGGCAACAGGGCACGACACCGAGCACTGTTTCGTCCTCAAGCACATGATACAAGACTGCATTGACATAAGTGAGCTGATAGAGAACGAGGAAGAAGGACAGCCAGCAGTCCTGACAGAGCCATTCCCGGACCACTAGAAGAATTGATAAAGCCAAATTTTTTGTTTGCTTTCGCCTCTTTTTGTCAATTGCTTGTAGGGGCTAGTCAGCCCAGTCTTTTATGAATCTTTTCCTTTTAAAAAGTTCTTGTAAATATTCAATTGTTATCAAACCTTTGCTTATCAATGAAATGTCGATTTTTCTTTATATCTTTGACATTCAAATACTTCCTTCTTTTGCCATACTGGGGCATTTAAATTCCTGTTCTTTTCAGAATGCGAGACAATCCTGACATCATTCATGAGAGAAATGATATTACCTATGAGGGCTTTTCAAAAATCATGAAATTTCAAAAAGTCTTTGTTATGACCAAAAAGTTCAAATATTCTTTGGTCCAAGCTTTGTCAAAAATCAACCCTCGTGTTGATCATGTTTTCAAAAATAGGTTTTCGAACCATTGCATTGGAAAATCAACCCTCGTGTTGATCATGTTTTCAAAAATAGGTTTTCGAACCATTGCATTGGAAAATCAACCCTCGTGTTGATCATGTTTTCCAAAATAGATTTTTGAACCATTGCATTGAAAATTCAGAACTCGTGTTGATCCTATCTTCTAAGATCGGTTTCAAAATGTTATATTCAAAGATCAACCCTTGTGTTGGTCTTATCTTCCAAAATGGATTTCAAACCTTTATATTCAAAGATCAATCCTTGTGTTGGTCTTATCTTCCAAAAATGGATTTCAAATCTTTTTATTTCAAAGATCAACCCTTGTGTTGGTCTTATCTTCCAAAACTGATTTCAAATCCTTATATTCAAAGATCAACCCTTGTGTTGGTCTAAATCTTTCAAAATGGGTCTCAAATCATTCAAAAATCAATCCTTGTATTAATTTTAAATCATTATTCAAAGATCAACCCCTGTGTTAGTCTTATCTTCCAAGATTGGTTTTTAAAACATTATATTCAAAGATCAACCCTTGTGTTGATCTTATTATCAATTTTGAAATGTCATTTTTAGAAATCAAATCTGTTGTTGATCTTCTTTTTCAAAAATTAGATTTCAAAACCATTGCCTTCAAAAATTGACCCTCATGATGATCTCTCATGGTTGATTTAAAGGATCAGATCTCGCGCTGATCATTCTTCTTATGGTGGATTTTCTTCCCCCAAGTTGATTTCTCACTTATCTTTTAAATAAACATTTTCAGGATCCCATATGCAGGCAGGATCAGAAAAAGTCTTTTTTCTCAAATCTTATAAATCTTCAGTTAATTTTGATATTTTTATCAGTTTCATTCATTTTATTCATATTTTTATCAAGTTTATGTCAATTTTATCAAGTTTTATCGAATTTTCCTCAATTCTATTAAATTTTATCAAATCTTATACCCTTTCAGGTTAAGGGATAAACCTGATGCCTCTTTCCCATGAGGTATTTCCTTTATTCTTATTTTCCCGCTCAGGTTAAGGGATAAACCTGACCCTCGTTGTCCGAGGTTTTCCCATTCAGGATAAGGGATAATCCTGAGACCCCTCGCAGGAGCAATAACGTTACCTATGAGGATTCTTTTATAAATACAAGTCTTGTCAATCTTTGTTGATTTTCTAGATTTATATCAATTTCCCTTCATTAAATTTTCTTAAATTCTATTCTTTTTCCCATTCAGGATAAGGGAAAACCCTGAGATCCCTCGTAGGAGCAATAACGCTACCTATGGGGATTCTTTTCTAAATACAAGTTTCGTCAACCTTCATTGATTTTCTAAATTTATATCAATTTCTCTTTATTAAAATTCCTTAAATTCTTTTTCCCATCCAGGATAAGGGATAATCCTGAGACCCCTCGTAGGAGCAATAACGCTACCTATGAGGATTCTTTTGTAAATACAAGTTTTTGCCAATCTTTATTGATTTTCTAGATTTATATCAATTTCCTTTCATTAAATTTTCTTAAATTCTATTCTTTTTCCCATTCAGGATACAGGAAAATCCTGAGACCCCTCATAGTTGCAATAACGCTACCTATGAGGATTCTTTTGTAAATACAAGTTTCGTAAACCTTCATTTAATTTTCTAAATTTATATCAAATTTTCTTCATTTTAATTCCTTAAATTCTTTTTCCATTCAGGATAAGGGATAATCCTGAGACCTCTCGTGGGGGCAACAATGCTACCTATGAGAATTCTTTTTGGCAAATACAAGTTTTATCGATCTTTATTGATTTCTAAATTTATATCAATTTCTCTTTAAATTCTATTCTTTTTCCCATTCAGGATAAGGGATAATCCTGAGATCACTCATAGGGGCAACCATGCTACCTGTGAGAAATTCTTTTTATAAAAATAAACCATTTTTCTCAAATGTTCTACATTTTTTTCAAAGTTCTATATCCTTCTGTCTTCTCAAAGTTTATTCTTTCTATATTCCTCGTCACATACCTAGTCCATCTAAATCATAGATCATAAATTCTAAATCTTGTTATATCCCTTCTAAATTCAAGTCTCAGGTTATCTCTTCATAAAATCTTCTATTTCCCTTTCACGATAAGAGATAATCCTAAAACCCCGACAATCATTCCTGCTTCAATCTCTAAATATCTTAAGAATGCCGGTCTCCTTCCCGACTCTCAGTTGGAAAACCTAGCACTCGCATTGGTTATGTTGCTAAAATTTTCAAACCTAAAGATCAAGTTCAGTCCTCGTGCTGTTTGTCCCTCAGAAAGTCTCAATCTTAGATAAAATCATTAAATCAAGGGTCATTAAATGATTAAATAAAATGTCCCAGCTACTTCGCTGGTCGTTAAATGATTAAATGAAATGTCCCAGCTACTTCGTTGGTCGTTAAATGATTAAATGAAATGTCCTAGCTACTTCGCTGGTCGTTAAATGATTAAATGAAATGTCCCAGCTACTTCGTTGGTCGTTAAATGATTAAATGAAATGTTCCAGCTACTTCGCTGGTCGTTAAATGATTAAATGAAATGTCCCATCTACTTCGCTGGTCGTTAAATGATTAAATGAAATATCCCAGCTACTTCGCTGGTCGTTAAATGATTAAATGAAATGTCCCAGCTACTTCGCTGGTCGTTAAATGATTAAATGAAATGTCTCAGCTACTTCGCTGGTCATTAAATGAAAGGTTCCAGCTACTTCGCTGGTCGTTAAATGAAAGGTCCCAGTTTTTACTGGTCGTTAAATGAAAGGTTCCAGCTACTTCGTTGTTCATTAAATGAAAGGTCCTAGTTTTTTCTGGTCATTAAATGAAAGGTTCCAGCTACTTCGTTGGTCGTTAAATGAAAGTTCCCAGTTTTTACTGGTCGTTAAATGAAAGGTTCCAGCTACTTCGCTGGTCATTAAATGAAAGGTCCCAGTTTTTTCTGGTCATTAAATGAAATGTTCCAACTCCTTCGTTTGTCGTTAAATGAAAGGTCCCAGCTACTTCGCTGGTCGTTAAATGAAAGGTTCCAGTTACTTTGCTGGTCGTTAAATGAAAAGTCCCAGTTTTCGCTGGTCATTAAATGAAAGGTTCCAGCTACTTCGCTGGTCGTTAAAAGTCCCAGTTTTTACTGGTCGTTAAATAAAAGGTTCCAGCTCTTTCGCTGGTCATTAAATGAAAGGTTCCAGTTTTCCTGGTCAGAATGTCCAAAATAATAAATTGCAATTAAAGGTCTTATCAAAATCTATATTGAGTGATTATTTCACAAAGACTTCATGAAAAATTTGCCAATTTGCTAAAAGTATTTGTTGATTCCAATATTCTTAAATGCACAAAAGAATCACCTCAGATTACCTCTAGTATTTCTTTCCAAAAAGGTGAAACTTTTTGCGAAAAAGAGGTAAAATTCAAATCTTTTCCTAATGATCAACCAAAAGGATGTAAGAAATATCTTCGGTATGATTGGCAAAATAAATATTCGATGACATTGAAAAGCCAAGAGCAAATTGATATTGATCATGGCTATGGCGCGTGTTTAAAGATGACTTTCTGGCAATCAGACAGTGGAAATATCCTGAGCTACAAAAAAACCCACTTAATCCATATCTTCTCATTCTAAAGTTGCAATCAAATATCTGCAAAAGGGATCTCTCAATTGTCGTCAAGATGAAGGCGAATTAAGCGAGTAGACCCCCGGAGCCAAAGAAGATTTGAATCATCTACCGAGATGAAGGAGTTTGTGAAGGATCCTTCCAGGGAAAGTTCAGATCATCGTCAAGATGAAGGCGAGTGTGATGGACATACCGACAAACCCTAAATGATATTTGATTTCTGCTATCATCTAAAGACCTTTGAGCCAATACCATCATATATAATCCCTGAGAAAATGAAGGATCAGAACATCTCCAAGATAAAGGAGTTTGTGACGTACCCTTCCCTGAAAAAGAGAGAAAAGTCAGGAACATCCAAAATGAAGGATGATGTAAAAGCCCGAAAAAGCTCAATGACTCAAAAAGAGTGCAAGAAGATCATCATGGGAAAAACACCCAGATATCAAACTGCCTAAATTGCCAGAAGTCATCTTTTCTTATGTGAAATTCTTTTATCAATATCTTTTCACTACTGGCTTTTATGAAATTGAGAATATTTCTTCTCTTCTCATATCAGGGAAATGGATAACTTCCTTGAAGAAAATCATCAACGCTAAAATTTTGAATTTGACTCTTAAGACCGAGAAGTTAACCTTGTTGGAGGAAATACTCTAGGTAAAAAAGAGAGAATATCTTTTGCACACATGTGCACATTTTCAAGCGTTGAAGTCAACTATAAATTTATCTTATTGGCAAAATTTTCTAGATATTCTAAGAATAAAGTAAATATTCAATATCCATTTTGATGCAACCTAGCGTTGTTTTCCAGAAGAGTTACCCCATTCAGTTGAAGTATCTCTCCTGTCCCATCACGGTTTCGAGAAATCCGTATGGTTGTTCCCACTCAGGTTAAGGATCAAAACCTGTACTTTCTGCGAAAGGTCATTAAATTCAAAAGCTATTTCAGTCTCAGCCATGAGACGCCCAAGATCCTCCCCTTTTCAAAGCTTTAAAGAACCCCATTTCCTTCCTCCTTTCGCAAACCCCTCTCGGGTTTGTTCGTCCAAACCCCGAAGGTCCTATCATGGTCTCTTCATTCGAGGATTTCATATGGTCGTCCCTTTCAGGTTAAGGGTTAAGCCTGAACCCCGCCCCTCGAGGTATTTTTCTTTTCAGGTTTGGGTTAAACCTGAGTCTCGTTTCGACGACTTGTTTTCCTTCCAAGTCCCATCATGATTCTTCCCATCGAGAAAACCATGCTTTGTATATTGTAAACACCCCAAATTTTCACTCATCCTCTCGACATCGCCCTCAATCGGCACGTGTCAGTTCTCCAGAAGCAATGAAGGGCAAAATAGTCATTTTCCAAGATTGAACCTTGAAGAAAGTCCTAAATCTCATTCTTGAGCCTCAAAATTTCTTTATTTAGGTTCAGAGACATCTTCAAATTGCAAAATTTCAAAATCCTCTTTCTGGACAAAAGTTAGAATTTTCAAGTCCGAGCTCAGAGTGACATTTCACTGAAACATGTCTTTGCATCGCATTGCATGAACACTTTGCATCATTTCATTACATAGCATATCAGTTTGAGATCCAGAACTCCTGATTTGCAAAATTATCCATCCAGATTTGATGTTTAAACTTTTTATTGATTTTTAAAACCCTGGGTATTCAAAACTACCAAATTTTCCCATTTTACCCCCAGGACTTTGAATTACAAAAATTTTCTCAACAAAACAATCTGGATATTTGGATATTGATTTTAAAGATTTTATCTCAAAACTGTTTTTGCAAAAGATTTTAAATCTCTTTACAAATTTTGTTTTTACATTTATCCATATTTTTGCCCTGAAAACCCAATTTTTCCAAATTCTTGAAAAAAAAAAAAAAAAAAAACAAATAAGGTTTTATCTCGTATCTTCAAATAAATGGAGCGGGACCCACCCGAAATCCATACCAATTTGCAAATTTTCTTTTTTTTTTTATTTTTCTCAATATTATTCATTTTTAGTTAGTGGGCCCACACACATGTGGCACCCCACTTGAAAATAAAAGATTTGCAAAAACAAAATAAAGCTTTATTTTCAAAAGGATTTTAAAAGTGAATTGAGGTGGCATTTCCATAAAAGCCTCTCATTTATTTCCTTTTTATTTTATTTGTTTTAATAAATTTTTTTTTTAGAAAGAGGCAGCCTTAAAGTGGCACAACCGAACTTCCAAAAAAAAAAAAAATATAATATAATAAATTTACCTAAAACTTAGGTAAATGAAGCAAAGTTTTAAAAAAACCCAAGATGCGTTTTTTTTTTAAAAAATAGCAAGTTTTAAAAATTCAGTTACAAAACTTTCAAAAGTTTTCAAAAAAAAAAAATTGTAACGGAAGGGGGAGCTGCGTTTTTTTTTGTGAGAAGAGAAAGTTTTTAAAAAGGGGGGGGCAGGGCATTCACGGGGGGTGGCCAATTGAGTTGGAGATTTTGGGTTTTGCAGAGGATTCCATTACCAGCACCACCTTCCTTCCCCACCAGGAGAAGATCAAGCCAGCCGCAGCCCATCATTTCTCTACCTCCAGCAGCAAAAACTGCATCTTCTTCAACCCATCGGTTGCTGTCCATCCTCTTCTCCAGCACCAGCCATCAAGAAGATCCATCGTTTGCTGTCCATCTTCTTCTCCAGCACCAGCCATCAAGAAGATCTATCGGCTGCTGTCATTTTCTTCAGCCCACCAACAGAAGGATACCCAACGAAAGGGGGATTCACCAAGAAGGTACCCATTTTCCTTCAGCTGAAAGAAGGAGGAAGCCAATCTGCGTTTTCTGAAGTATCGTTTTATCTATCGTGGGTTCTTCCCCTCTTGGAGGCTCGTTTCCTTCATCCAGCGTGAAGGGCTTCATACCTTCAACTCTTAGCTGAAGGGTGGCGTTTCCTAGAGTGCAAGAGACTCAGCCATCTCAGCCCATCTTCAGCCGCACATCCTCCTTCAGCCGATCTTCTTTAGCCCAGCCACCTCCAGCCTATTTCAGCCCAGCCAGCAAGAAGCCCAGCCGCTCCAGCCTATTTCAGCCCATCAGCAGAGATCCCTTGGTGCAGAAAACACGGCAGGGTCATTCCCCATATTCCTTTAGCCCAGCCGAGATCATTTGGAACAAGGAATCACGAGCAGCCATCATCCTATCTGTGATTTTAGTAGCAGCAATAACATTCCAGGATACCTCCTTTCATTTGATTCACGGTAAGCAACATCAATTCCATAATCGATGTCATCTTTTTTTTTCCTTTTTCCCATGTCATTTTTTTTTTTCTCTGTTTTCACGTTTTTCTCATTTCCCACTTCCCTGTTCTCCCAAAACTCAGTATTGTGTAGTATTGAATTATCAATAGTAGCAGCAATGTTTGCAATCATCTTCTGAACTTGTTATATTCCATCCATCGAATTCAAGATTCATCATGCCATTCACAAATTTGTTCTTGTGCATCAATGCATTTCTGCATTTTTTTTATTATCATGATAGTAGTCATTTTTTTTTTATTTATCCTGAAGCATCACACGATTCATTGCTGTCTGATTCTTTTGATTGTGCAATAGTTTTGAGCACCGATATACTTCCCTCTAAGTTTTTTTTGTTGTTGTTTTGTTTCTGCTGAAACAGAAGGTGTTTTGTGTGTGATATGTCATTGCTGCATTTGCTACATGTATCAATAAATGAACAGTAGTCGTTGGTTTCTGAAATTGTCAATATGGCTGTAATGAAATCAGCAAGCTGCATATGCTTGCAGAGGCAAACATACTCCATTTTCTGGACTGTATGGCAATTATACATGTAGATGCGGACACAAATGGAACGCATACTCTGTGTCTGGAGTGATTATACCCATTCAGTGTGTTGCTGGACCTATTTGATTCCTCAATGTTTACAGAGTGGTGGGCTGATATAATACACCTGCAAATTTACACAAGCAAGATAAAAACCTTGTTTAGATTAAAACCATTGCAATGCTGAAATTCAAGGTGTTGACCATAATGGCTGAAGTTAATTAGATTCCATAAAATATTACACCAAGGCTATAAAAGGTGAAGGGTGGACAGTTTGCTGAAATTGGTCTGTGGCTGGAATATCATTTGAGTAAAATTTTATTAGTCACCTGTATATCTCATAGTGGCTGTATCCAGCATTTCGTTACAGTTTTCAACTCTCATTCTTATTTAACCCCTGTTTTAGCAATGTTTATTATCATTGGGACCATAGTCATTAACCCTCCATGCATTCCCTAGTAATTTTATGTTTTATGTCATCATATCAGTTACTACCTCTCCCTTACACTTTCCACAACGCTTTCCCAATATCCTTGATATTGCTTCATCATATATCATACACATTTCGTATATCCTACATTTAGCCACTCTCTTTCCTGCAGGTACCCAGTCTTGATAATCAGCCATATTCATGAATGGATATATCCATATCCGTTCATTATCTCTGTACCATCTTTTGCACATTTCATTATTGATATATAGGGAAGCTCCATACCCGATTTTGTTGAGAAATATGTTGTAATTTGAGAAATATGATTATGTAAAATTCCCTACAGAAACTGTATATACCTGTATTTTTTTTTTGTTTTACCCATTATATGGAATTTTCATTAAAAATGTATATTTTCTCATCATAGGTATATACATATCTAGGTATATGTATGTCTATTGTATATCTACCTATATGTATACGTATATATGTATATACATATGTATATATATATACATATATACATACTTATATATATATATATATATACCTTCATGTGCATTGGATATCATATATATTTTTCCTTTTCTTTTACTTTTTTCTTTTTTTTGTATATATATCGTCATTACCATATATCATTTAGCATAAATTCAAATATTTCTATATCTACATATATATCTTTGTTGTATATAGTATATATGTTCATTCCCTCGGTTATTTTGTACTAACTCTCATTTTGCAGGAAAATCTAGAAGATGCAGATTCCTTGGCTCCATTTCAATTTTCTTTTACTTTATGTTATGCAATGTAACAATCCAATGTAAACCTTGGAATAAGATTTACTTTTATTGCTTAGATTAGGCCGCATCTCATATAGTTTGATTTCAGTAATATCCTGATTCCATGATGCATATATCTCAAATTTTCAAAATTCACCGTGGATGAACACGAATGGCACGTGCACCAACTCTTAGAGAGTTGATGAACTCGGTGGAATCCATATTTACGGCCCTAGTCGGAATATGGACGAGACCCAGATCCATCATCTCTCTACCAGTAACATTGAGCCTACACTCTTAGGTTATCTTGAAAATGCACCTCATATTTCCAATGTTTTCAAAATATTGTGAATTAACTCAAATAAACCCTGAATATATTCATGGCCACAGTCAGAATATATGAAGGATTTACTTTGGCTTAATCCACATTTTTCCAACAAAATTTTCAGAAAGTTTTTCAAAGTGCATTCATTCATTCAAATCATCTGCATCATTCATTTTTCTCATAATTTTCTCAAAAGATTTTCACTTCATGGAATCGATTTTCTCAAGAAACTATGATGATATTCGGAGTTGGATTTTCCAAATCAAAGTTTTCCTATGATTTTTCTTGAAAATGTTATTTTCTTAAGATTCTTTTCAAAAGGAATTTTTCATCTTTCTCAAGAACCCAAGTTGATTTTCCAACATTTCAAAAGACAAGATTCTCAGGAATTCAACTTCCTAAGTTTTGAATTTCTTTCTCCAAAGAATTTTCTATAAATTTTCTATCATTTCCTTGAGAAAATTCTCAAAGTCCGAGTTATCCCGACAAATGCTTTCCTTTTCAAATGATCATCTTTTCTCAGGAATTCTTCCCATTTTCCTGAGATACTCATTTCTTCATAGTTTTCCAAGTTTTATAAATTTTCTCAAAATTTTCCTGAGATTCTCATTTTCCAAGTCTTTATAAATTTTCTTAAAACTTTCCTGAGATTCTCATTTTTGCAAGTCTTTCTAATCTTTCTCAACATTGTCCTGAGATTCTCAATTTTCTAAGTCTTTATAAACTTTCTCAAAATTTTCCCAAGATTCTCATTTAAACTTTCTCAAGATTCTCACTTCTTCAAAATTTTCTAAGTCTTCATAAACTTTCCCGAGATTTCAAACCTTCTTCGTCTGAGTTTTTCTGAGAGATTGATTTCCATCTTTTTCCTGAGAAATGCTTTTCAACTCCAAATGTTTTCTAAGCATACATCATATTTTCCAACTTGCATTTTACAAAATTGTATAGCACATGCCTGAATTCTCTGTGCATTTAGGATAGAACACCATTTCGATGATTTTACTAAGTCAAGCACAATTTTGGTCCTTGGTTCGATTACCCCTGTTAAAGGCGGCAGGAACGGTCGAACCTCGTACCGACAGGTCGAGCTCCATCCCATGGATTTTCCCGCAATTTTCAAAACGGAGGCGAGTATTTCAAAACATTTTCCAAAATCCGGTCAAGTTTGAATCGCGAAACCATTTCCCTCTCTCTTCCGCAAGGAAGGGAAGACGGGAAAAATTTTGCGACGATAACAGGTTTGGCGACCGAGATGGGACCTGTCCTTGTCTGACTAAAATTGTGCTCGACTTAGTTCAATTATCGAAATTATGTTCACAAAATGTCAGCTTTTACTTTCAATATCATGTGAGCCTAGGAGCCTAGATTTTGACCTAGCTGACACTGATTGCATATAGACTAGGCATGGTTTGGTAGGACCAGATTGAGGAGATATTTTCATGTTCCCATAGACTTAGGTCTAAATACAACTCTCCTCAATTTAGGATCTGAATGCAAACAATGTATGCTTCTTCAAAGATTTTCAAAGTCTATCTCTCTAGGATTTAGAGCCCTCTATTTTCTGGCATGTGATCATTTTTCAAAATCTCCATTACCTATTATTACCCGGTCTTCACGTTGCTGGGCTCTCTTCCAGAACCCTAGTTCGAAACAGAGCCTCACAACTGGGCCAATGATTTGGGTTAACACCCCCCCTACCACGTACCGCAGGCCACAGTCCGAAGTATATCGGTAGGCGCTCAAGGATGTTGGAAAACCTTACCTTAGAACCGGAGTTGAAATTATATGCCACGTACCTCGAATTTCGGTTCGGGTATATCGGCATAACTGGATTGGACGAAGATGATCTAAACCTAGAGTTAGGATTAAGGTCCTACAACTATTTTCAAATTGATGCATCTAGAGTCAGCCTTTTAGGGAATGTTGTATGCGCATAAATGTTTGTGCAGGATGTGATTGTATGGGTGTTATTTCTTCAATTCTTTATATTTCCCAATATTTTTCAACTCATTAGGTCTTTTTCAAAATATCCTTATTTTCCACAAGGTCTTTTTCTCAAACCCTGGAAGATTTTCCCAAATATCCAATTTTTTTCAAAACTCCAGGTGATTTTACATTCTACCTTTCCACTGGATCTCAAATTTCTAGCTGCATTTTATCCTGCCTGCAAAATTTTTCAAAATTTCTCATATTTTCCTAAGTCTCATTCTGAGTCTTTCTCTGTTTTCAGTTCGATGGCATCCAGTCAAGTCGATCCTATCTTTCCTGAAGGTCACATCTCCTTCGAGGTGCGACAAGGTCGTCCTGAACATCGAGCCCTTAGCACCGGAACTTTCATTCCACGGTGGTATTATTCCTGGCTAAAGAGCTTTTCCCGAATGTTCCCGGACCATTTGAGCGAGTGCGGATTAGAACTGGCGTCAGCAGTCGGAAAGCAGACCATCAATGGCAACTTGATCCATGCAATGGCGGAGCGATGGAATCCTTGGACGTGCACCTTCTGGTTCCCATGGGGAGAGATGACCGTTTTAATGGATGAATTTTCAGAAATCATGGGGTTGCCAGAACCAACCGGTCAACCAAGCGATCCATTAGAACATCAATTCTTGATCAATGTCAAGGGTTTAGACCCCCGAGACTCCTTAGCTCGTATGACAGGCCGCCGATCTTGGCCCCTGATCCAGTTAGAAGGAAATGAATATGTTGACCTACTAGAGTTATACCGCCAGTACGGGACCTTCGTCGAAGTCAGCTCGCTATCAAGAACAGCCAGAGAAAGGATTCAGAATGCAATGGTTTTGTGCACTGTAGGATTATCCCTCTTCCCAGATGGACAGAATTACATGGACATCAGAATAATCCAGCTTATGAGAAGATGGGGAAGTCGGCAAACCAATCGTCTTTCTATAGCCATGGCAGCGCTCGCCTTCCTATATCGAGGTCTGACTCGATTCTCACTTGGAGAATCTATCTTAGTTGAAGGATGTATCTATGCGCTTCAATCCTGGTTCTTTCAGCATGTTCCAGCCCGAGCAAGCTCTTTTAGATACAATGGACAAGAGCTCCTTCCAGTGGCCCAGTACCGGTCTATGATCAACAACATTCAAGAAGATGATGTGGTATGGGACTATTTTGATCGACAACTATCTCCTCCTAGATACACCTATGCTTATGGTAAGAGGTTCAAGTTACTAGGCCCATTCTTCTGCACTTACTACCAACCAGAGAGGTGTGTCCGGCAGTTCTCCCAGAGACAGCAGTACGTCGAAGCCCGATTGTTATCAGGTGTTGTGGCAGAGTTTGATCTCACTTCCGCGCAATGGTCTGGGGCCTATCATTCTGCCCGCTACGGCTGGGATTCCTTTGTCTCTCTTAAAATTTTTCCTGGTCCTAGAGTGTCTGCTGATTATCGTGAATGGTGGCAAATTGTCTGTCCTCCACCTCTTTGTCAAGATCAATAAAATCATGTTTTCTCATTTTAATAAGATTCTCTCTTTTTCTATTATGGCTTGATGACCTCGCCTAGGTAACAAGGCATATTTTCGTTGTTTGTTTCTCGTGCCAAGAATTGACAACACAATTGTCGTGATTCTCGCAATGGGATATCTTCTTCAAATTGTCTACCATATTTTTCCAAAAGCCAATTCCTTCATAATCTAATCAGGTCTTTGCCCTACAGGAGAGCATCCACAGCAAAATCTGAGAGCATCCATAACATTTGATGGTTCAGACAAGATCAGGCAAAAGAACAACGGCATCGCAATACTCGTCAGCCTCAGAAGAAGAGATGGGCTCTCCCCGATTCGAGAAGAGTCAAGAGCAGCAACGAGAGGATGATGGCATAGACCCTCAAATGTACGCCATGTTCCGAAAGATGATGAATAAAATGATGAATGAACAGGCTGGAACTAGTGCAGAAAAAAATCAATTCAGAGAAAAGTTCCACGGACATAAGAATGAGAAAGCTCCCAAAAAGCAGATTCAGTCAGAAGAAATCTCAGATGAATCCGAATCAACTGAAGACACTGAGGAAGAATATGAGGTGCCTCCGGCATTTCAGAAACGTGGCCGAGAACAAAGGAGGAGCCGCAAAGCAAAGAATCAAGTCACAGAAGAACCTCTGCAGTCACAATTCAGGGAAATGGCCCGAGTTGTTAAGGATCTCCAAGCCCGCGACAAGGGCAAGAAAGTCTTCACCAGTGAGGACTTCTATGACGGCTTCGAAGGGGATGACGATCTCGAAAATCTTCCCCGAAAATTTATCAAGTTCGATGGTTCTGGCGATCCGAAAGCCCATCTCGCCACTTTCTTCACAGAGTGCTCAAGATTCAAGAGAAATAACAGAGCACTGTTCCTGTGTTTCCCTCGTAGCTTGGAAGGAGTTGCAGCTAAATGGTATGCTGAGCATATCAATCCCATCGAGCTCAAGGAGTTCGATAAAGTGGTGAATTTATTTATTGAACGCTTTTTGTTCAATACAGAAGCGCTCCCGACATTAAGTCATCTCTGCAGTCTGAGGCAGAATGAGAATGAAAAAGCACGGGATTTCATTCACAGGTGGAGGTCAGCCTGTAATAAAATGAGAGATCCCATTTCAGAAAGGCACGCCCTGTCCCTAATCCTCAATAACTTTTCGCAGCCGTTAAGAGGATTAATCTCTACCGCACCGTCCAGGACCTTCATTGAATTAACTGAGCGAGCAGAATGGCTCGAGCTGAGCGTAGAAAATGGAGTCTATGAAGGCTTCACTTTTTCCAAAAATAACCAAGGTGAGCAGAAGAAGAAAGCTCACTTCACCTTCTCTGCCAACAATAATAACAACAATAGCCGAAATCAGTACAAAGGGCAGAAGAAAGATTACTGTTACGGCGCAGGCAATCCCAACAATAAAAAAGATCAGAAAATGAAGCCTGTTCCTCAGTTCAGCAAGCCTTCTCAGCAAGACCAAGGGCCTAAATTGCGTGAAAAAGTTAAACATGAAGGATGGAGTTATGATCGAAAATTCACTCCTCTCGATCAATCACTCGAAGATGTGCTCGAGTATATGTTGTCGAAGGAAATGGTCAAATTACCGAGGTTGGCTGATCCCCCTGTGCCTATGGGGAAATGGAAGGATCAATTCTGCAAGTTCCACAGAACAGTGGGACACAGCACTGAGAATTGTTTCGTTCTCAAGAACATTGTGCAGGATCTTATCGATAAAAATCTATTGGTAGAAGGAGAAGAAGAAGAAAAAATGGACATTCTTAAGCAGCCTTTTCCTTCACACACCACAGCAGTAGTATCTGCCCAACCATTTCTGCCACATGAGCGCATCAAGCCATGTTCTGCACAAGATCTTCAAGTTCAACATCAGGTATCAGTACTTCGACAAGCAACTCCTGATTCTAAGAAAATGGATCTAATCTCAGCATTGGGTAAGATGAAAGTCTCTGAAGCATCGGTAAAGTCAGTCCCCAAGTCAAAGGGACTTCCTGATTTTCTCAATCAAATCATCAAGCCCAAGCCGGGGAATTCAAGTCAGAAGCCTCTGACCGCTTTGTCCAATATTTCCATTTTTGACTTGGCCAAAAGTTCCTGCAAGCATCAGCAAGTACTGGACGATCTGCTAAGAAAAATCAAAGTTAAGCCCAGTACCACTCCTGAAGACATGGCACAAATTGTGAATTCAGCCATGACTAATGCGCCGATCACTTTCTCAGATGAGGACCTTCCAAAGCCTCATTCCTTTCACAATAATGCTCTTTACATCGTCGTTCGGGTCAGGGGAATGACAGTACCCCATGTGCTAGTAGATGGAGGTAGCAGCCTCAATATATGTCCTGAAATGACCGCAAAGGCGCTAGGCATTAAGGAAGAAGAATACATTCCAGACCCTATTACCATCTATGGGTTTGACAATCATGGTCAGACGGCTAAAGGGAAGATATTCCTGGAAGTATTCATTAATTATTCGGTACATTCCGTGCTTTTTCATGTGGTCAATGTGCCACCCACCTACAATTTGCTGCTCGGAAGGACATGGATTCATAATGCAAATGCAGTGCCTTCCACCTTACATCAATGCGTAAAATGGTCAAAAGGTGGAATGATTACAACTGTGCTCGGAGAGGACCCAGAAGAAAGGCTACCACAGCCTATGATACCTCGACCATCATTTACTGCAGATATTCCTAGCATCAGAGAGAATGAAGAAATCAGTCTCAAAGAAAGTCAGGAGATATTCCAGGCAACATCAGAATTATCTTTGCACACTGTAGCCATGACCCGATGGAAAGGTCCCAAGTTCTTCAAAGTTGGAGGTCGTGTCAGCTACGACACTGTCAAAGATCATCCATTGTTTCCACAATTCATGAAAGCAAGAAAGGGATTTGACTTACTTCTGAAGCATGGTTATCAACCGTTTAAAGGACTGGGCAAAAATGAAGATGGTCGTGTCGAGCCAATAATCCAAAAGCATCGTCCCCACAGGGCAGGATTAGGGTTTTTCGGCGGAAACTCACCAAAGAAGACTGTTTTTGTCAGAGGGGCACATTGAGAATCGTTGTTGCATTTCCTTCTATTCCTTTCAAAATAAATGTCTCCATGTCTTTTATCAATTCAAATCAATAAAATGTCAATTTTCTCTGTTTATCTGGGTGCCATCTGCCTCTTTTGTCTCTACATTCTCATTTTATAACTCAATGTCATTTTATGCATAATTCTTTTTGAGGGTTTGTCGTATGATGGACGATTTTTCCTGAATCACATTTCTTATCCAAAATTTCAGGAATGTCTTCTCGAGCAATCAAGAAACTCGTTATCAATCCAAAGGTTTTCCAGAAATCGGCAGCAATTCACCGAGTCAAAGCAAGCACAGGAGACAGCAAGGTTGCAAAGCAGTTAGATGATTATGCAGAATTTGACCCGTCTCTTCAGGAATTACCAGAATTCACCTCAGTTCAGAAGCAAGATGAACCATCTGCTCTAGTACAAGATCCTACTGAAGATGTCAATATCGGCTCAGAGGAATATCCCAAGATTCTCAAGATCGGTATCAGTCTAAGTCCGGAAGAGAAAGAAAGACTTACAAATTTTCTCAAGCAGCATGAAGAAGTGTTTGCATGGACATATGAAGATATGCCGGGTTTAGATCCCAAATTGGTCGAACATCGACTCGTTTTGAAGCCGGATGCTAAGCCAGTTAAGCAAAAGCTGAGAAAAATGGATCCTAGAATAGAGCAACAAGTCAAAGAAGGACTTGAAGATCTGCTCAAAGCAGGATTTATCCGACCTATTGACTATCCAGATTGGTTAGCCAATATCGTCGTTGTCCCAAAGAAAAGCGGCAAAGTCAGGATTTGTATAGACTTCAGAGATCTCAATAAGGCAACTCTGAAAGATGACTATCCACTGCCAAGCATTGATCTTTTGATTGACAGCACAGCAGGACACGCCATGTTCTCCTTCATGGATGGATATTCCGGCTACAACCAGATTAAGTTGGCCGCCCGCGACCAATCTAAAACTTCCTTTACTACGCCTTGGGGCACTTTCTGCTATACGGTTATGCCTTTTGGGCTCAAGAATGCTGGAGCAACATATCAACGGGCAATGGCTGTTATATTTCATGATCAAATGCGCAAAATCATGGATGCGTATGTTGATGATATTCTCGTGAAATCTAAAGAGGGAGAAGATCACCTCGAAGCCCTTGATCAAGTCTTTAAGAGACTCATTCTTTACAAGTTAAGGCTTAACCCGCAAAAATGTGTCTTTGGAGTCGAATCAGGCAAACTGTTGGGTTTTCTGGTCAGTAAAAAGGGAATTGAAGTTGACCCGGCCAAAGCCAAGGCTATCATTGATATGCCACCCCCGAAAAATCTCAAAGAGTTGCGTAGCCTTCAGGGACGCATGCAATCAATCCGGCGATTTATTTCCAACTTGGCGATGAGATGTGAACCTTTCAACCACTTGCTCAGAAAAGGAGTGAAATTCGAATGGGGACCAGAATGTCAGCAATCGTTCGATAGAATCAAGAAGTATCTTCTCAATCCTCCAATCCTGAAGCCGCCAGAATTGGGAAAACCTCTTCTGTTATACATCTCAGTCAATCAAGTCGCATGTGGCGGATTCTTGGCACAATACAAAGAAGGCAGCCTGATAGAGCACGCCATTTATTATGTGAGTAAGACTTTCATAGATTATGAAAAGAAATACTCTCATATAGAGAAGACCTGCCTAGCTCTGGTATGGATGTGTCAGAAGCTAAGACACTACCTGTTGGCATCAGAAGTCAAAATCTTGTCTAAACTCAATCCTCTCAAATACATCTTGGAGCAACCTTTTCTCAGCGGACGAGTCGCCAAATGGCAAGTCTTATTGATGCAGTATGACTTAGAATATGTTTCACAACAATCAATCAAAGGCCAAGCAATTGCAGATCAATTGGCAGATTTTCCTCTAGTAGAAGAGGTGAAAGCCGAAGATGACTTCCCTGATGAGCAAATTTGCAATATCCAGCAATCTCCAGTCTGGAATCTATTTTTCGATGGTTCTAAGAATATGGCCGGAATAGGCATCGGAATTTTATTAATCACTCCTGAGAAGGAGATGATTCCATTTTCCCTCAAGTTAGATTTTCAATGCACTCATAATATGGCTGAATATGAAGCCCTAATTCAAGGTCTAAAGATTCTACTAGACTTCAATGTCAAGAGAGTACATGCCTACGGTGACTCATTACTTGTTGTCAATCAAGTTCGAGCCGAATGGCAGGTCAAAGATCAGAAGTTGTTTCCCTATCAAAAGATTGTTTCAGCTCTTGTCAGCAAGTTTGAAGAATTTCAGTTATTCCACATCAAGAGAGATTTTAATCAAGTAGCCGATAGTCTCGCCAGTTTAGGCTCCATTATAGCATTCAAAAATGGAGAATCTTGTCGCTCTTTTGAAATTGGCAGACTTGACCAACCTGCTTTCATTCCAGCGGAACAAGTAAACCAAGCTGAGCAAAGGAAAAAGCCTTGGTATTACAACATCAAAACTTTCATAGAAACTGGCGAATTTCCTCCAGAACTCTCAAAGAAAGAGCAACGAGCAATCCAGCGTATGTCTACTCGATATTTTATTTTGGCCAATGTCCTCTATCGTCGTGGATTCAGTTCAGAGTATTCCAGATGTTTAGACGAAGATGAAGCCAAAGAAGTCGTGCGAGAAGCACACGAAGGCATTTGTGGTGGCCACGTCGGTTACCAAACCCTTGTCAAGCAAATCATCAGAGCAGGTTACTACTGGAAGACTATGCAACAAGACCGTTATCATTATGTGATAAAGTGTGTGCAATGCCAGATACACGCACCTTCCATCCATGCTCCGGCAACTTATTTACAGTCTGTTGTCTCTCCATGGCCATTTTCTATGTGGGCCTTCGATGTCGTAGGTCCCATCACTCCTTCAGCTTCAAATGGCCATAAATATTTCCTTGCTGCAACAGAATATTTCACCAAGTGGGTAGAAGCTATCACTCTTCGCACAGTAGAAGGCCGACACGTGGTCTCTTTTATTCACAAGAACATCCTTTGCCGTTTCGGCATCCCACATGACATTGTGTCAGACAATGGCAGTCATTTCAAGAATGAAAAGATGAAAACATTCTGCTCAAAATTCAAGATCTATCACCATTTTTCCGCTCCATATTATCCTCAAGGGAATGGTCAGGCAGAGGCCACCAACAAGATTTTAATTCGTATTTTGGAGCGAACTGTGGAAACAGGCCGTGACTGGCATGAGAAAATCCACGACGCACTATGGGCCTATCGGACCACCATTCGTACACCAACGAATGCTACCCCATCAGAACTGGTCTATGGAACAGAAGTAGTGTTGCCGCTACACGTTCAAAAGCCCGCTTTGAAATTTGCATCGCTTCTGCAATTACCCCTTGATCAATGCCAGCAGCAGCGACTGGTACAGTTAGACTTACTCGACGAGAGAAGGTTAAAAGCAGCAGAGCATGCTCAATCTTATCGCCAGAGAGTAGCCAGGCAATATGCGAAGTCGGTCATCGAAAGAAGATTCAAAGTCAATGAGTTAGTGCTTCGATCCACAGCTTATCTCAAGCATCATCCTGGCGGTAAATGGTCGCCAAATTGGGAAGGCCCATATGTCGTCAAAGAAGCATTACCCCGCAACGCATATCGGCTCATCAATGCCGATGGGGTAGAATTGCCAGATCCTATTAACGCGCGACATTTGAAAAAGTTTTATACTTGAAACATTTATTCTTCTCTTGTAAATCCTTCCTGTTTCCTTCAGATAATGATCCAACCTTCTTTCCCAGTTACACTGGGGGCATTTTTAAATTTTTGTTCTGTATGCAGGCAGGATAAACAAATTTCTCATTTCATGCACTTGTGCATTCATAGGCATCAATTCATATTCATTTGCATTCAACTGCATGAATAACAATCCAGTCAGTATTGAGATTTCAACAAACAGTCCCATCACAATTCCTAACGATTCAAAATCAAAAGGTCATCACCAATACTGAACCAAAAACCCAGCGCTCGGACTGGTATTATTCCAAAATCCAGTACTCAAACTGGCACATTTTCAAAATCCCAATTTTTCAGAAAATCGAGTTCCGACTCGGGTTTTATTTCAAATCATTTTCATTGGTTGATCCGGGTTCCGACTCGTGATCTCTGTATTTCATTCGAGCTTTGACTCGAATTCATTATTCTCATTTGTTTATCCAAGTTATTTCGATCATCAGAGTCTGTCAGTTGCTCAAAATTCGATGTTTTGCCCTCTAAATTCCAATTTAAATATTCAAATCAGGCAATTCTCCAATTTCGACCTCTGGGTCACCCAATTTTCAATTCTCAATTTCAAATACCAATTTCCAATTTTGACCTTCGGGTCAATCAATTTCCTACCTTCAACTTTCGGGTCAATCAATTTTTGATCTGTTGGGTCGCCCAATTTCCGAAATTTCGACCTTTCGGTTAACCAATTCCAAATTTTCGACCTTCGGGTCAATCAATTCTCAATTTCGACCGTTAGGTCATTCAATTCCCAATTTTGACCCCAGAGTCACCCAATTTTCAATTTCAAATTCCAATTCTCAAATTTCGACCTTCGGGTCACTCAATTTCCAAATTTCGACCTTCGAGTCACATAATTTCGATCTTTTGGTCAACCAATTCTCAATTTCGACCGTCAGGTCATCCAACTTTGACCTTCGGGTCAATCAATCTCAATATCTAATTTCAATCATTTTCTCTTGCGAGAGACCCTTTTTAGGGAGAGTTCGAGGGAGCTCATTCTTTTTGCATGCTATCCAACTCGTTCACTTAGCCCCTTTTCAGGGAGAGTTTGAAGGGACTCGCGTCTTTGTGAACCGTTTGCAAAACAATTTCCAATTTCACACAAGAAACCCTTTTAAAGGGAGAGGCTTGACGGAGACTCGCTTTTCTTGTGACCCCCCAATTTCATACTAGGCCATTTTCGTCATGAAAGACCCTCTTTGCAGGGAGAGTGTGATGGACTCGTTCCTTTCATGACCCAATTTTCAGACCTCACTATTTTCGGCCCCCTTTCCATAAGAGAAGCCTAATATTAGGGAGCTTTGACGAAAGCTCAATTTCTCTTCGAAAGTTCGTTTTGCAAACACCTCCTCTTCAGGGAAGAGAGGAGTATTTCCCATTTCCCATTCAGGTAAGGGCCAAGCCTGAGTCTCTCTTTTTGGGGAAAAAGAGAGGAGAATCTTCGTCACGGATGTGTTGAACCGGACTTTAAATACTCACTTTCACCAAGGATTTCAAGAAAATTTTGTCAATTTGTCAATCAATTGTTGATCTCAGAATCTTTATTGCACAAATCTTTATTTCAGTTTACCTTCAGCATCATTTCCAAAAGAGTGAAGCTTTCGCGAAAAGAGATTCAAAACTCAAATTCTTTCTATCGGCCAGCCAAAAGGATGAAGGATAAATCCTCGATATGGCCAGCAAAGAAAATTCAATGTTTTGCAAAGCCATGGATGATCGATATTGATCGCAGTCAATGGCGCATCTTTAAAGGCTATTCTTGTAAAGACGAGGCAGTTGAAATATCCTGAGTGCTAGAAAAGAGAGCATTTACCCAAGCCTTGTCTCCTCAGAATCATCTAAGCTGCAATTAAGTATCCGCAAAAGGGATCTCTCACCTGTCGTCAAGATGAAGGCGAATTAGGCGAGTAGACCCCCGGGGCCAAAGAAGATTCGAAACATCTCCAAGATGACGGAGTTTGTGACGGATCCTTCCAGGGAAGGTCCAAAGCACTGTCAAGATGAAGGCAGATGCGATGAACCTCTCGACAATCCCTAAAAGATATTTAATTTCAGCTATCATCCAAAGATCTCTAGCCAAGAAGCCAATATCGTCAAGGAAGGATCGAAACATCTCCAAGTTGAAGGAGTTTGTGACGTACCCTTCCCAAAAGAGAGCAAGAAAGGAAAAAGAGACAGAGAGAAAGTCAGAACATCTCCAAAATGAAGGAGAATATAGCCAAAACACCAAAGAGGCCCAAAAGAGTGCAGAAAGATTATCAAGAGAGAAGCTCTCAGGATATCAAACTGCCAAATCTATCAAGAATCCTCTTTAATCTTGTGAAATTCTATTATCAATACTCTTTCATCAACTGCTTTCACAATATCAAATTCTCTTTCTTGTTCATATCAAGGAAATTGATAGCTTCCTTGAAGAAGGTCAATTGCAAGCAATTTGGATTTCAAGTCTCGATTCTACGAAGTGAACCTTGTTTGGAGGTAATACTTTGGGTAGAAAAGAAAGAATATCTTTGCAACAATGTGCAACATTTTCAAAAATTTCGAATCAACAGCAAAATTTCCAACATTTTGACAATATTTTCTAGTCATCCTGACGTGAAGCGAGAGCTTGATGTTCGTTTTCGATGCATCCTGACATCAATTTTAATCCCTCTGAAGGACTTGATTCCTTCCCTTCTTTGAGAGCATGAACTCTCAGATTGCACACTTCCCTGTGTCCCCACTGTCCCATCATAGACAGTCCCATTTCGGTTCGAGGTCGAACCAACAATCATTTGTCGCAAAAGGTAATTTCAAAAGCTATTTAGTCTCAGCAATGAGACACCCAAAATCAATCCTTTTTCAAGCTTTAGGGACCCCATTTTCTTTCCTTTTGCAAAACCCCTGTCGGATTTATTGTGCAAAATCCGAAGGTTCCATCATGGTCTCTTCTTTCGAGGATTCCATCCATTTTCCACCCGATCAGGATAAGGGTATAAACCTGAGCCTCATTCAAGGAGGTATTCCATTTTCCACCCGATCAGGATAAGGGTATAAACCTGAGCCTCATTCAAAGAGGTATTCCATTTTTCCGCCCGATCAGGTTAAGGGTATAAACCTGAGCCTCATTCAAAGAGGTATTTCATTTTTCGCCCAATCAGGTTAAGGGTGCGAACCTGAGTCTCACTTCGATGAGATATTCCATTCCCCAATCAGGTCAAGGGTTGAAACCTGAGCTTTGTTCCATACGAGATATTTCTATCCCATCCAGGTTAAGGGCATAAACCTGAATTTCACTCTCACAGAGTGAGTCTTTTCTCTCCATTCTTCGCTTCATATCTACCATTTTCCTCGGGCTAATTTCCTCACACCCAGTCAGATCCTTCTAACTGGGGCATTTTTTTTTTATATAGCCCAAATTTGGTGTGTTTTCTTTGCCACTAAGCTCGGCCATAAGCCGGCTTAGTAGCAAAGAGGGGCATCTGTAAACACCCCAAATTTTCACTCATCCTCTCGACATCGCCCTCAATCGGCACGTGTCAGTTCTCCAGAAGCAATGAAGGGCAAAATAGTCATTTTCCAAGATTGAACCTTGAAGAAAGTCCTAAATCTCATTCTTGAGCCTCAAAATTTCTTTATTTAGGTTCAGAGACATCTTCAAATTGCAAAATTTCAAAATCCTCTTTCTGGACAAAAGTTAGAATTTTCAAGTCCGAGCTCAGAGTGACATTTCACTGAAACATGTCTTTGCATCGCATTGCATGAACACTTTGCATCATTTCATTACATAGCATATCAGTTTGAGATCCAGAACTCCTGATTTGCAAAATTATCCATCCAGATTTGATGTTTAAACTTTTTATTGATTTTTAAAACCCTGGGTATTCAAAACTACCAAATTTTCCCATTTTACCCCCAGGACTTTGAATTACAAAAATTTTCTCAACAAAACAATCTGGATATTTGGATATTGATTTTAAAGATTTTATCTCAAAACTGTTTTTGCAAAAGATTTTAAATCTCTTTACAAATTTTGTTTTTACATTTATCCATATTTTTGCCCTGAAAACCCAATTTTTCCAAATTCTTGAAAAAAAAAAAAAAAAAAAAAAAACAAATAAGGTTTTATCTCGTATCTTCAAATAAATGGAGCGGGACCCACCCGAAATCCATACCAATTTGCAAATTTTCTTTTTTTTTTATTTTTCTCAATATTATTCATTTTTAGTTAGTGGGCCCACACACATGTGGCACCCCACTTGAAAATAAAAGATTTGCAAAAACAAAATAAAGCTTTATTTTCAAAAGGATTTTAAAAGTGAATTGAGGTGGCATTTCCATAAAAGCCTCTCATTTATTTCCTTTTTATTTTATTTGTTTTAATAAATTTTTTTTTTAGAAAGAGGCAGCCTTAAAGTGGCACAACCGAACTTCCAAAAAAAAAAAATATAATATAATAAATTTACCTAAAACTTAGGTAAATGAAGCAAAGTTTTGAAAAAACCCAAGATGCGTTTTTTTTTTAAAAAATAGCAAGTTTTAAAAATTCAGTTACAAAACTTTCAAAAGTTTTCAAAAAAAAAAAATTGTAACGGAAGGGGGAGCTGCGTTTTTTTTTGTGAGAAGAGAAAGTTTTTAAAAAGGGGGGGGCAGGGCATTCACGGGGGGTGGCCAATTGAGTTGGAGATTTTGGGTTTTGCAGAGGATTCCATTACCAGCACCACCTTCCTTCCCCACCAGGAGAAGATCAAGCCAGCCGCAGCCCATCATTTCTCTGCCTCCAGCAGCAAAAACTGCATCTTCTTCAACCCATCGGTTGCTGTCCATCCTCTTCTCCAGCACCAGCCATCAAGAAGATCCATCGTTTGCTGTCCATCTTCTTCTCCAGCACCAGCCATTAAGAAGATCTATCGGCTGCTGTCATTTTCTTCAGCCCACCAACATAAGGATACCCAACGAAAGGGGGATTCACCAAGAAGGTACCCATTTTCCTTCAGCTGAAAGAAGGAGGAAGCCAATCTGCGTTTTCTGAAGTATCGTTTTATCTATCGTGGGTTCTTCCCCTCTTGGAGGCTCGTTTCCTTCATCCAGCGTGAAGGGCTTCATACCTTCAACTCTTAGCTGAAGGGTGGCGTTTCCTAGAGTGCAAGAGACTCAGCCATCTCAGCCCATCTTCAGCCGCACATCCTCCTTCAGCCGATCTTCTTTAGCCCAGCCACCTCCAGCCTATTTCAGCCCAGCCAGCAAGAAGCCCAGCCGCTCCAGCCTATTTCAGCCCATCAGCAGAGATCCCTTGGTGCAGAAAACACGGCAGGGTCATTCCCCATATTCCTTTAGCCCAGCCGAGATCATTTGGAACAAGGAATCACGAGCAGCCATCATCCTATCTGTGATTTTAGTAGCAGCAATAACATTCCAGGATACCTCCTTTCATTTGATTCACGGTAAGCAACATCAATTCCATAATCGATGTCATCTTTTTTTTTCCTTTTTCCCATGTCATTTTTTTTTTCTCTGTTTTCACGTTTTTCTCATTTCCCACTTCCCTGTTCTCCCAAAACTCAGTATTGTGTAGTATTGAATTATCAATAGTAGCAGCAATGTTTGCAATCATCTTCTGAACTTGTTATATTCCATCCATCGAATTCAAGATTCATCATGCCATTCACAAATTTGTTCTTGTGCATCAATGCATTTCTGCATTTTTTTTATTATCATGATAGTAGTCATTTTTTTTTTTATTTATCCTGAAGCATCACACGATTCATTGCTGTCTGATTCTTTTGATTGTGCAATAGTTTTGAGCACCGATATACTTCCCTCTAAGTTTTTTTTGTTGTTGTTTTGTTTCTGCTGAAACAGAAGGTGTTTTGTGTGTGATATGTCATTGCTGCATTTGCTACATGTATCAATAAATGAACAGTAGTCGTTGGTTTCTGAAATTGCCAATATGGCTGTAATGAAATCAGCAAGCTGCATATGCTTGCAGAGGCAAACATACTCCATTTTCTGGACTGTATGGCAATTATACATGTAGATGCGGACACAAATGGAACGCATACTCTGTGTCTGGAGTGATTATACCCATTCAGTGTGTTGCTGGACCTATTTGATTCCTCAATGTTTACAGAGTGGTGGGCTGATATAATACACCTGCAAATTTACACAAGCAAGATAAAAACCTTGTTTAGATTAAAACCATTGCAATGCTGAAATTCAAGGTGTTGACCATAATGGCTGAAGTTAATTAGATTCCATAAAATATTACACCAAGGCTATAAAAGGTGAAGGGTGGACAGTTTGCTGAAATTGGTCTGTGGCTGGAATATCATTTGAGTAAAATTTTATTAGTCACCTGTATATCTCATAGTGGCTGTATCCAGCATTTCGTTACAGTTTTCAACTCTCATTCTTATTTAACCCCTGTTTTAGCAATGTTTATTATCATTGGGACCATAGTCATTAACCCTCCATGCATTCCCTAGTAATTTTATGTTTTATGTCATCATATCAGTTACTACCTCTCCCTTACACTTTCCACAACGCTTTCCCAATATCCTTGATATTGCTTCATCATATATCATACACATTTCGTATATCCTACATTTAGCCACTCTCTTTCCTGCAGGTACCCAGTCTTGATAATCAGCCATATTCATGAATGGATATATCCATATCCGTTCATTATCTCTGTACCATCTTTTGCACATTTCATTATTGATATATAGGGAAGCTCCATACCCGATTTTGTTGAGAAATATGTTGTAATTTGAGAAATATGATTATGTAAAATTCCCTACAGAAACTGTATATACCTGTATTTTTTTTTTATTTTACCCATTATATGGAATTTTCATTAAAAATGTATATTTTCTCATCATAGGTATATACATATCTAGGTATATGTATGTCTATTGTATATCTACCTATATGTATACGTATATATGTATATACATATGTATATATATATACATATATACATATATATATATATATATATACCTTCATGTGCATTGGATATCATATATATTTTTCCTTTTCTTTTACTTTTTTCTTTTTTTTGTATATATATCGTCATTACCATATATCATTTAGCATAAATTCAAATATTTCTATATCTACATATATATCTTTGTTGTATATAGTATATATGTTCATTCCCTCGGTTATTTTGTACTAACTCTCATTTTGCAGGAAAATCTAGAAGATGCAGATTCCTTGGCTCCATTTCAATTTTCTTTTACTTTATGTTATGCAATGTAACAATCCAATGTAAACCTTGGAATAAGATTTACTTTTATTGCTTAGATTAGGCCGCATCTCATATAGTTTGATTTCAGTAATATCCTGATTCCATGATGCATATATTTCAAATTTTCAAAATTCACCGTGGATGAACACGAATGGCACGTGCACCAACTCTTAGAGAGTTGATGAACTCGGTGGAATCCATATTTACGGCCCTAGTCGGAATATGGACGAGACCCAGATCCATCATCTCTCTACCAGTAACATTGAGCCTACACTCTTAGGTTATCTTGAAAATGCACCTCATATTTCCAATGTTTTCAAAATATTGTGAATTAACTCAAATAAACCCTGAATATATTCATGGCCACAGTCAGAATATATGAAGGATTTACTTTGGCTTAATCCACATTTTTCCAACAAAATTTTCAGAAAGTTTTTCAAAGTGCATTCATTCATTCAAATCATCTGCATCATTCATTTTTCTCATAATTTTCTCAAAAGATTTTCACTTCATGGAATCGATTTTCTCAAGAAACTATGATGATATTCGGAGTTGGATTTTCCAAATCAAAGTTTTCCTATGATTTTTCTTGAAAATGTTATTTTCTTAAGATTCTTTTCAAAAGGAATTTTTCATCTTTCTCAAGAACCCAAGTTGATTTTCCAACATTTCAAAAGACAAGATTCTCAGGAATTCAACTTCCTAAGTTTTGAATTTCTTTCTCCAAAGAATTTTCTATAAATTTTCTATCATTTCCTTGAGAAAATTCTCAAAGTCCGAGTTATCCCGACAAATGCTTTCCTTTTCAAATGATCATCTTTTCTCAGGAATTCTTCCCATTTTCCTGAGATACTCATTTCTTCATAGTTTTCCAAGTTTTATAAATTTTCTCAAAATTTTCCTGAGATTCTCATTTTCCAAGTCTTTATAAATTTTCTTAAAACTTTCCTGAGATTCTCATTTTTGCAAGTCTTTCTAATCTTTCTCAACATTGTCCTGAGATTCTCAATTTTCTAAGTCTTTATAAACTTTCTCAAAATTTTCCCAAGATTCTCATTTAAACTTTCTCAAGATTCTCACTTCTTCAAAATTTTCTAAGTCTTCATAAACTTTCCCGAGATTTCAAACCTTCTTCGTCTGAGTTTTTCTGAGAGATTGATTTCCATCTTTTTCCTGAGAAATGCTTTTCAACTCCAAATGTTTTCTAAGCATACATCATATTTTCCAACTTGCATTTTACAAAATTGCATAGCACATGCCTGAATTCTCTGTGCATTTAGAATAGAACACCATTTCGATGATTTTACTAAGTCAAGCACAATTTTGGTCCTTGGTTCGATTACCCCTGTTAAAGGCGGCAGGAACGGTCGAACCTCGTACCGACAGGTCGAGCTCCATCCCATGGATTTTCCCGCAATTTTCAAAACGGAGGCGAGTATTTCAAAACATTTTCCAAAATCCGGTCAAGTTTGAATCGCGAAACCATTTCCCTCTCTCTTCCGCAAGGAAGGGAAGACGGGAAAAATTTTGCGACGATAACATATATCCATCAAGAACAAAATCCTACTTGAGCTTCATCTCATGAAGCATTTTCTCAAAAATGTCCCATCAAGGTCATCATATATTCCCTTCCCCATTCAGGTTATTTTGAGATATATTCGTCCCATCCAGGTTAAGGGCTAAAACCTAAGTCATTCCACAAGGCTAATCTTGTCTCACCCATAAGACTCAATCAAACTTCTTATCTTTTATCATTTCGGGATCTTTACCCAAGTCCCATCATGATTTCCTCATTTCTATTATTCAGTCATATCATTTTTTTTCGAGGATTTTGTTTCCCCCAAGCCATTCAGGATAAGGTATTAAGCCTGAAACCATGTCTCTAAAATAAATTCTTCCACACCCAGTTCAGATCTGCTGACTGGGGCATTTCTTTCAAAATTTGGAGTGTTATCTTTGCCACTAAGCTTGGCTTTCAACCGGCTTAGTAGCAAAGAGGGGCATCTGTGAACACCCCAATTTTTTCAAAATATTTTAAATATTCCCTTATTGCCCCTGATATCATTTTCTGAGCAACTGAGTCACTTTTAAATCTAAATTCCACTTCATTTCTCAAGTTTTACTGAAATTAAACTCATTTTATATGTCTGACTTGGTTTCGGATCCGGACCCATCATCCTGATCAAAATCTGAGTCTCATTGTCCAAATCTTAAATTAAAATTATAGAAAATACCAAAAGTAGTTTTTAAAATAGCTCGGACATTCCATCCGACATCCGTTTGGATCCATCACGTGTATTTCTTGATTCGAGTTTCAAAAACTCGAACATTTTCTAAAAACTCGGGTCCAAACCCAGTCTTTTGAAGAAATTTTCCGAAATGGTCTGAAATTCTCAGAAAAATACTTTTGTAAATATTTCTCAGAAAAATACAAAAAAATTAGTGTTTAATCTTTGTTTTCGTGTAAAAACTTAGATTTTTGTTCCAAAAATACAAAAAATGGAAAAATCATGCAAAAAACCAAAAAAATTAGGAAAAACTACGAGAAAAATAAGTGGTTTTTTGAAGATTTTGCCGAAAAACTCACCTTGAGCCATTTTACAAAAAACCTTTAGAAAAGAAGCCCCCTCTTTGTAAATTTGGGAAAATGGCAAACGGCCATCTCCCTCGCATCCTCCCTCTCGCTTGCCAACCCTCCATCTTCAAACGGCTTCTTCATCCCTCAACCTTCCATCTTCAACCAATTCCTTCCTGAATCCTCCTCCTTCTCTTTAAAAGAATCTCTCCATCCTCTTCTTCAGGATCCGCCTTTCACCCCACCATCTTCACGCTTCATCCGATTCTTCCTCCTTCTACCCCTCTTTCTTCTTCTTCTTCTTCTTCCCCTTTCCTCAGCAATCCATCTTCGACCCCTCCATCCTCTTCTTCTTGATCCGTCTCCTACCTCTCCACCTCAAACCATTGAGTTTATCCATGGTCGACTCCCCATCTTCTTGAAGACATCAACATTTTCTCTAAGGGATTCATCATCGTGGGTTATAATAACAGAAGACTTCTACAGCAGAGAAGAAGAATGCAGCTCCCTTTTTCAAAGCTCTGAGCAACCCGGTAAGT
This sequence comes from Nuphar pumila, assembly GCF_984573655.1. Classification (NCBI taxonomy): domain Eukaryota; kingdom Viridiplantae; phylum Streptophyta; class Magnoliopsida; order Nymphaeales; family Nymphaeaceae; genus Nuphar; species Nuphar pumila. Next base: position 92,634,072 of record NC_143252.1, on the reverse strand, counting down.
ACCTCTTTCACTAAATATCCCTTCATAGTGTTGCAATTTTTTCTTTTCTTTCTTCGTCCTTTTGCTTCATCATTTGGTTTGTCCCTCTGATTTTGCCCTGTTAAAGCACCATAGGTGGTATTAGATTGCTTGTGCAATCTCAACCCACCTCCTGTGCAAAAGCAAATGGAAGTTCCCAACTCCCACATCTCTTTTGCGTTTCTTTTCTTTTTTTTTTACTTTCGCTTTCTTTCTCTGATTTCGTTATATCCCTCTCTTGCTGGTCATAGTTGATTTGCTATGTTTGGTCCTATGTATTTGATAAATCTATCACTCGATACAGTATGAGTCTCCTTGATTCCACGTTGTTTTCTAAATATCGAATTCTAATTTGTAGTCTGTATCATTTCAGCTTATGTTGGGATAGGCCTTTAGTAGCATTCCGTTCATATAATTCATTGAATCTCCAGAACTTTAACCATGTTTTGCCTTATCACATCTTCATATACCCTCTGATTCATTGATTTTTTTTGTTGTTGTTTCTTTGTTGTTTTGATTTGAATCCATTATGATTTCATTGGTTTACTTGCATTACCAGGCTTTCAAATATCCAATAGTCATTAATATAACTCAGTACCTACTTGGGTCTGATTCATGGTAAAACCCCTTTTGCTCTGTATTCGATATCACCATGAACCCAACTTCTGGATCGGATATGAGGGCTGTTCTCATCCCTGTCGAAGAATTTCCCACCATCCACCATGAAGCTCACCATCCCCAACATCACTACAGGAAATGCCGTGCAATTTGATCCCTGAACTGTATATTTACTTTGTGTTACATTCAGCATCTGAGGTTGGTGATGAAAACGATCAAATGGAATCAAATATAAACTTGTGTTATCAGAGTTTACAGGTAGATAACCTTGTCTGGTTTAAAACGAGCACAACCTTGGATCCTTTTCATTTGAAGCTGCACCAACACATATTATTCTGGAGACACATTGGTTTGCTGTGAGTAAGGAAGTTATTTTTGCTGAGTGAAACTATCATGAAGTAAGTCAGATCATTGATTCAGGTCTCCCTTTTTCCTGTGAAAAGTATATAAAGTTAAATTTAAAAACTAGATGCTTAGTTTACCTCTCATTACAGTTTCTTTTATTTGATTACCTTTTTGTTGCATCTTTATGTTGTATTACACCTCATCACTCCCCTCCTAGCAGACCCATTGCAGGGTTATTGCTAAATTACCTTTCAAAATTACAAGGTCATAGGTGTTGTGGCCTTAAAAGCTATTGATTTTTACCAGGCAGTGATATGGGGGTTAAACATTTAGGGTCATGGACAAAACTTTGAAGATAACCAGACAACGCCATACAGGTTGATCTAAAAAGTCAGGTATAACCAAGGTAACGCTCAGTGATTTAATATCATCTCTATGTTTTATGTCATTAATGGTCGTCTCTTTTATATATCTAATTGAATTAATACCAATGAAAGTCTGACTGAGACCTAATAGATGCTCTCATTGATAGAATAATAATTCTATAGATGGATATTTTCATGATATCCACTTGTTTCAGGCTGCCTCATTATCGTGTGGATACCAAATAGCCATCCTAAGCCTCTCGTGGGAAGCTTTTTGCCTCTACAAAACAAATTATTCACCCCACCTATATGCACTTTTCTGCACATTGGCATTCTCCAACTTCATCACATAGCACATCTACCATCCCTCTGTACACAGTTTTGTGTGTATCACCACCTATAGCAGGCTTGTGAGTTCGTCTCTTCCATCTGCACCTTCTCACCATATAACCCACACTGACTTTTCAATCATCTACTGTATTCATCACCAAGGTAGGACCTATTAGGCTTCACCACTGTGCTCTCAGCACTCTACCAAATCTACCAATAGCATAAGCCTCTAGCCTTTCTCTTCAATCCCATTGCACACACTACTATATGCACCTACAGCACATCGTTGCTGTCACCACATTGCAAGCATTCTGTCTCCCATTTCATCATCATTTTGCCACAATCACACTCACCTATGGCTGTCATCACTAGCTCATACTCACTATGCACAACCGCCATTTTCTATAAATTTCCTGTACATTTCTTTGCTCCTGCACCCTGTTAGCATTCAGGGGACATTTGTTCTGCAAAAGTTCTTTGTTAACTATTGCTGAAAATTACCCCACAAAGGTAGGTTGTTTACTGACTGTAAATTAGGATGCGTACACTTGCGAAGAATCGAGAGAATCCACCAGATGGGTTCATATACCCAGGGGATGGAAGGTGCTAGTTGGGTACTATGACACTCTTGCTCCTGCAGATAGCAGTGACACAAAAAACGTGAATTCGTCCTTGTTTAACATCAACTTCACTGTTGGGCAATTTCCAGATTTGAAACAGACTGGATTGTAGCCCAAAGCTTTATGCAATCTCTCTATCAAAACTAAATTAGTGTCTTGAGCAACATTATAAAAATCAGTGGTGTGATAATCGTGCTTATAAATAGATAGTTGCTCATTAATCCCTGATGGTTGATAATGTTTGTGATTGGGCAACTTGGAGAAGTTCCTCTTTCCCACTAGAAATTGCTGGCTCCAATTCTTTATTTGCTGAAATTCTAACTCCTGTATGAATAAAGCAGCAGGCACTAGTACTTGGCACCTTATAATGGTACTATGCATTGGTTATTCAACATTAGATGGGTTAAACTATATCTCATTTATATTCAAATATATCTATTGCAACTCCAGCCACCCTGTAACATTATATTCATTGCTACAGTCCATACCTTCATAACCAACTTTATATTACCCACTTTATCATTCGTTGCTAGAGTGTTATCGTCGCAAAATTTTTCCCGTCTTTCCTTCCTTGCGGAAGAGAGAGGGAAATGCTTTCGCGATTCAAACTTGACCGGATTTTGGAAATTGTTTTGAAATACTCGCCTCCGTTTTGAAAATTTGCGGGAAAATCCATGGGATGGGGTTCGACCTGTCGGTACGAGGTTCGACTGTTCCTGCCGCCTTTAACAGGGGTAATCGGACCAAGGACCAAAATTGTACTTGACTTAGTAAAATCATTGAAATTGTGTTCTATCCTAAATGCACAGAGAATTCAGGCATGTGCTATGAGAATTTTGGAAAATGTAAATTGGAAAATATGATGTATGATTAGAAAACATTTGGAATTGAAAAGCATTTCTCAGGAAAAGATGGAAATCAATCTCTCAAGAAAACTCAGACGAAGAAGGTTTGAAAGTCTCAGGAAAGTTTATAAAGACTTAGAAAATCTTGAAGAAGTGAGAATCTCGAAAAAATCTTGAAAAGGTTTATAAGGACTTGGAAAATCATGAAGAAGTGAGAATCTCGAGAAAATCTTGAGAAATTTTATATAGATCTGAAAAATCATGAAGAAATGGGAATCTCAGGAAAATTTTGAGAAAGTTTAGAAAGACTGAAAAAAACATGAAAAAATAAGAATCTCAAGAAAATGAAGGAATTCTTGAGAAAAGATGATCATTTGAAGAAAAAAAACACTTATTAGGAAAACTTGGATTTTGAGAATTTTCTTAGGAAAATGATAGAAAATTTTGTGGGGAAACTCATTAGAGAAGGAAATTCAAAACTTAGGAAATTGAATTCCTGAGAATCTTGTCTTTTGAAATGTTGGAGAATCAACTTGGATTCTTGAGAAAGATGAAAAATTCCTTTTGAAAATGGATCTTAATAAAATAACTTTTTAGGGAAAATCACGGGAAAACTTTGATTTCGGAAATCCAACTCCGAATATCATCATAGTTTCTTGAGAAATTGACTCCATGAAATGAAAATCTTTTGAGAAAATCATGAGAAAAACGAATGATGAAGATGATTTGAATGAATGAATGCACTTTGAAAGACTTTCTGAAAAATTTGTTGGAAAAATGTGGATTAAGCCAAAGTAAATCCTTCACATATTCTGACTGTGGCCATGAATATATTCAGGGTTTATTTGAGTTAATTCACAATATTTTGAAAACATTGGAAATATGAGGTGCATTTTCAAGATAGCCTAAGTGTAGGCTAAATGTGACTGGTAGAGAGATGATGGATCTGAGTCTCGTCCATATTCCGACTAGGGCCGTAAATATGGACTCCACCGAGTTCATCAACTCTCTAAGAGTTGGTGCACGTGCCATTTGTGTTCATCCACAGTGAATTTGGAAAATTGAGATATATGCATCATAGAATCAGGATATTACTGAAATTAAACTATATGAGATGCGGCCTAATCTAAGCAGTAAAAGTAGATCTTATTCCAAGGTTTACATTGGATTATTACATTGCATAACATAAAGTAAACAAAAAATTGAAATGGAGCCAAAGGAATCAGCATCTTCTAGATTTTCCTGCAAAATGAGAGTTAGTACAAGATAACCAAGGGAATGGATATATATATATATACTATATACAACAAAGATATACATGTAGATATAAAAAATACTTGAATTTATGATAAATGATATATGATAATGAAGATATATTTGCAAAAAGTAAAAGAAAAAGAAAAAAATATGTAATATCCAATGCACATGAAGGGATATATATATATAAGTATATATATATGTATATATATACATATATACATATATGTATACATATATACGTATACATATGGGTAGATATATATACCTATAATAAGAGAATATACATATAAATGAAAATTCCATAGAATGGGTAAAATCAGAAAATACAGGTATAAACAGTTTCTGTAGGGGATTTTACACAATCATATTTCTCAAATTACAACACATTTCGCAATGAAATCGGGTATGGAGCTTCCCTATATATCAATAATGACGCGTGCAAAAGATGGTCAAGAACTCATGAACGGATATTAAAATATCCCTCCATGAACGTGGCCGAATATCAAGACTGCACACCTGCAGAAAATGGATATGTGCAGGAAATGGGTTGTGGAAGCATCATGGGCTATTTCAAGGATATCATGAAAAGGATATGAAAAGCTTAGTGAAAAGGTGAAAATGTTGTGTAAAATGATGAAACAATATGTATAATTGGTGCTGCAAATGGGGGGAACGATATGCAGAGCCTATATCATTTGACTCTTGCTATTTATTTTACAAGTGCAGGAAAACAGCAATACGTTATTTCATTTCTAGATCCAGTTGTTACGGTTGCTATAAAGGATATGTAAGTAATAGAATATGAATACCTAGGCTACAGGAAACATAGGCTACAGGAAATTAATAAACGAAATGACATAACGATAAACCATTATAGCTAAAATGCATGACAAGGTTATGAAGACTAATAAAGGCACAGTGGCCCTACAATCAGATAAGAAGTTAGTAATGTAGACAAGATGTTAAACATATTACAGGGAATAAAAGATTCCAGTAAAAAAAATTTGAGACCAATCAGTCCAGATTCTGTTTTTGATGATACTCTTTAATGTAACCATGAATATACCTGTACCATGAACAATACCCTGGAATATTATGTTTACAGGTCTTGAGTATTACAATAGGAAGCAAGCTGTCCAATGGGAAACGTATGTAAAAGGGAAGGCCTAAAATACTAACGTAAGTGAGTTTCAATAACAAGTAACAAGGCAAGTAAAAAAAAAAAATGACAACCGACTAAATTACAGTAAGATTATAAACTCAGATTCACATCATCAATCAAGGTTATCAGCTATGGAGGTTGATGAGTATTCTTTAAATGTATTACTAATCAAAAACCATTCAGATGTACACAGACTGAAAATCGACCAGACATTGACATCTAGAAACTTATTAGTTACTCAAATGAAAACTCTAGACAATCGTGCATAGAGTAACCCTCATTGAGAATCAAATTACAGTAAATGTTGCAGAGGAAAATGCCTTTCTTGCTAAAAAAATGAGACTTCAAATGTTCCATCCTCTTACATTAATTCCATCTAAACAGCCTGCAGCAGGGTTTTATTTAGTAAAATTGACTGAATGGATGGTAGAATCTTAAACCACACGTTACCTTGTTGATCCTTTGTGCAAATCAAAACTGCAGGTAGCGATAAAGAGGTTGATCCTCTTCTATTTGGCTGAGGGAAATGGGTAGACAGCCTTGTGAATCCTGCTGGCTGGGTCCTCTACTATTGAGTTGAAGATGGGTGGTGTGAAGGAAAATGGATTGAAGAAGATGCAAACTTCATGCTGGATGAAGGGAAAGTGCAGCAACAAAGGTCTTTTTCACTGGCTGGGCTGAAGTGGATGTGAATGTGCGGCAGCTTGAAGGAAGGAGGGAGCGGAAATGGCCGATCTCTCTGCTGGTGGGTTAAAAAAACATGCAACGGCTGGGCTGAAGAGAAGGTCCTGTGATCATCGCAAAATTTTTCCTCTCGTAATATTCTCTCTCTTCCTTCTCTTTTCCTTTCCAACCTCTTATTTTCCTCCTTTTTGAAGGGAGAAAAGATAAAAGAACAGAAAGAAAGAGAGAAGAGAAAAGAAAGAAGAGAAGGGAAGAGGAACTTTTTTGCAGGTCTCACTTGACCTTAATTTTAAAATATTTGAAATAACTCGCCTCCGTTTTTTTTTTTAAATATTTGCGGGAAAACTGGGAGACGGGATCCGCTCGTTGGTACGAGATTCGATCGTTCCTGGCGCCTTTACCAGGGGTAATCGAATCAAGGGTCGAATTAATGCCTTTTGCTTTGCTAAGAAATTATCTAAGTATTTATCCTAAGTCTAAAATGCACAATGAATCATGCTTGTGCAAATGCAAAGATGTATGCTCTTTTTGAAAATGTTTTGAAGAAATCCCAAGTGAATCCGATAAAGTGAAGAAATGCTTTCTAACTTAGAACTTTAAGATTTTGAGGTTCTAAGTTTTTAGAATAATCAGAGCTTAGGAAAATGAATTTGGATCTTTGAGAGAAATGATCTTGAAACTGAAAGAAAGAAAATTTCAAAGTCATAAATGGACTTTGAATTTGGAAGCTTGAACTTGGATGAATATTTGGAATGGAATTGAATTCTAACTTTGAAGTTTTGAAGCTAGAGGGAAACGTGGGAAATCTAAAGGAATTGAGAAATGAGATTTGTAAAAGTTGGATTTTCAAGATGAAATCCGAATCCAAGTTCTTGATAAAGTTTTGAGTTGATTTTTAGGATCCGAAATAGGGACTTAGTTTGAATGAAATGAAATTGACTTTAAGAATTTGGAATTTAAATGGAATTTTGGATTTGGAATTTTGAAGGGAATTGTATTTAAGATTTGGAATATGAGATGGTATTTAGATCTGAAATCTGAGATCCAAAATAAGGTTGGACTCTGGATTCTAAGATGGAATTGTATCTGAAATCTGATATCCAAAACAGAATTGGGTTCTGGATCTTAGAATGGATTTGGATCTGAAATCCGAGATCCGAGGTGAATTGGGTTCTAGATCCTAAAGAATGGATTTTTGGATCTGAAGTCTGAGATCCGATGGTAGAATGGGATCTGAATCCTAAATGGATTTTGGATCTGAAGTCTAAGATCCAAAGTAGCATTGGGTTCTAGATCCTAAAGAATGGATTTTTGGATCTGAAGTCTGAGATCCAAAGTGGAATTGGAATTTTGGACCCTAAGAATTGAAATTTGGATCTGAAGTCTGAGGGATCCAAAATGGAATAGAGTTTCACACTTGGAAATCTGGATCCAAGTTGAGATTAACTTTGTATTTTGGGTTTTGAAAATGGGACTTTTGAAGCTGGATCTAGGTTTTGAAAACCCAGATTGAACTTTAGGAGGGTTTGGATTTTGAGATTCAGAGTCAATCTCAACTTTGATTTAAAACTTGAAGAAAACTTTGATTTTTGTTGAATCAGAAGATGAATCATAAACTTTGAAATTGGATTTGAACTTTGAAATTGGATTTTGAATTGAGTTTTGAATATAAAATGATTTTGGAAATTTCAAAGTCAAATTGGACTTTGAAATTGAATTTTTGAATATTGAAATGAGATAGAATTGGATTTGGATAATATTTGATTTCAGAAGAAGAATCACTTGGAATTTTGAAAAGGAAGTTTCGAAAATATGATGCAATTCTATCCTATATGATGAATGAATTTAAACCTTTGAAATTGGCTTTTGAAAAGCTATTTCATTCTTTAAATGAATTAAGAATGAGATTGAAGATATAATATATCCCTGACTATGGTCATTGGATATATTATATAATAACCACATTTAAATTCAAGTGAAGAATGTAATACATTTTGGTGCTTTTATAGAGTTTAGAATGGAATTAACTCTCAATATACCCTGACTATGGCCATTGGTATATATATTGAATTAATTCTAAGTTAAACTCTAATAAAAGGTAAAAATATTTGAAGAATATGATGATTTTTGAAAGAGGATCCAGTGTGGATCCAGTATTATTTCATAAAAGATAAGAATACTAAGTCTTGTTTACACCCCGACTATGGCCGTTGGTGTAAATCATCAACTTAGAATTAACTTACCTTTTATGAAATGGTGCACGTGCCATTCGTGTTTCACCATTGTGAGAATTTGAGAAATAAAGGAAAAAAAATGTATGAAAACAGGCAATTTATAATGTTTACAATGCTCATTCATTCTACCTAAAACAGGAAATGTAAATATTCTCATTAATACCTAGCTATTACATCATTGATATTGAAATTTACAGTTTCTAAAGCTAGGAAAGACAATGACATCTTCTATATATATTCCCTGCAAAACAAGGCATAACATACATAAGGAGGTAAAATGCTATCTTGAAAATAAGGTGGACAAAACCATATCTAAATGATAAAATGGGCATTAGACTATTTATATGACATGCTGGGCCAATGGGAGCATATAGATTTGGAATGCCTATGGATGTTAGTAAGAGATTGCTCATGAATTGCTTAAACACAAGGCTTAATGCATGTTGCATCTACCTATAATGCTCACGCTAAATGAAAGGGGTATTGTGGCTTAGTAGAGCAAAGGGGTGGGATACGAATGGTATGGGATAGATGAGGTGATAAATATGGACCTATATTGGTGCGACAGTGAGTAGATGCTATGTTGGAGGATGGAAAATGTATGAGAAAGTGATATTGAACAAGTAAGTGGGATGGAATATTTCACCCATTGAAGGCACAACTGAGCTTACTGCAACATCATTCAATTATTTTCCAGATTCTTGCTAGACTTCAAGGCTATATTGGCAATGGTCAGGGACCCAAAACCATTAGCAAGGCAAAGATCTCTATGGTATCCAGCACTACCAGACCAATGTATCACATGCAAGGACTTATCACCTACCAGAGATGAATTTCAAGGTATGAAAGACAGTATTGATCTAATAATGATCTCTGACAGTTGAAGGCTATAACCTCTATGCTGCATGGTGGTATCTAATTGACCCCACGAAGTGATGGAGCTGGAATGGAACTTCCAGAGTCAGGGGAGTTTTGTACAGGGAATTAAATTCCTATGAGATTTAAACAAGACACTTCAGCTGGAAATCGAAAGAAGCCATTTTGTATAATTGACCAACCAGAACATGATGGTATTCCTGTGATCGAGAACTCAAATAACCTGCTGATTACTGGCAACAACATCCTTGGGATGTGGCCTTCATCCTTTCTCACTAACAGGCTGTCACCAACTATGGGAGACAGATGTCAAAGGATATTTGATGGTAAGGTTATGGATCATACTGTAGAGCTGGTGGGTTGTAGAGATAATAGGTGGCAGGATGAAGGTGGTGATCGTGAAGACATGCTAACAGGGAAGTGACAGTAGTGAGTTGAAATGCTGCCATAGGGAGCAGAAGTGGAATGGGGTGAATGATGCACGATGAATAGCAATCTACTGTGTACAAAAGATGCGGCTGCTGACAAATTGTAAGTGTGTAAAAAGGTGAATAACAATGAACGTATGTAAGTACTAGAAAAAAAAAATGATGATAAAAGAAAATTATCTCTTGTACACAGCACCGACAATATCCCCTTTATGATTCCCTAAAATCATGAACATAACCCACAATGGACCCTGTAGAACATGCTTGTTGCTAATCAAGGGAAAGGCATGCACTTACGTCAGTTTAAAGAATCACTGAACTGACCTCAATGAATATTATGGCTGAACCAACAAATTATTCCAAATCTTGACAAGAGAAATATCATAGAGCATTAATAAGTGGAAATCTTCATAATATTCCTATGTCATGATAACAAAAGAATGGGGATGGTGAGATATGATCACCCTGAACTAGCATTAGCATGAACTCAACTTAAACAAATGTCTTTAGCATGGTGTGTGTTCAAATGAGTAATGTTGTCAATGATGTGCAAATGTGCAGGTGTAGGTAACAATGAGTGCTAACGTTCATTAGATGTAGAGTGTTCTAGAAATTTTCAGAGAGTCAAACATCTTTTCCAACCAGGGAACAATGCTATGCTGGAAAATATAGATAATAATAACAAATATTTTCTCCCTTCAGCCAGCTTCAAATCCCCAAAATTCAGAATTGAAAGCTTGCAAACCAGAAAAATAAATAGACATATCTGCATGTTTTTTTTTTTTTTACCAGGAAATATTCATGCATCTCCACCCAAAAAAAAAATAATAATATTCAGATGTTATAAGAAATCTCTTGAAAACCCAGCAAAATTTGGACCAAATACAAGAAGCTTTGAACATATCACGAATGTTAGATTAGACTAAATGCTTTTATTGGGTACAAAAATGCATAAAAGACTGATATTCCTAAGATTTCTCGATATGCCAAACCAATAAACTTTTGAGGACCCCAAGGGTCCATTTGAAGAAAATTTACAGCCTAATCATTAGACATGCTCTATCTTATCCCCTAACTTACAAAGTTGCATCATAATCAGAATAGCAAAACATTCTCTAGTAATGAGGCTTTTGGGTTATGCCCCAACGGAGGATAAAGATTTACAATCTATGAAAGCCACAACTATGAGTTTGGAATAATAACCAAGCTATAGGGGGAAAACGAAATGGTACATGCTTTTAAAGGTAGCTATAGGCATTGCCCCTTTTTTTTTTTTTTAGTTACATGCTAATAGCCCAAACTTAAAAAAAAATAAGAGGTTCAGAAGGTGTATAATTAGGAAACACCAGATGCATTGTGAGTAAAATGATCATGAAAGGCAATATGTATGCCGATAACCATTTTCTCCACTCACCGAGATGGATTGGTCAGAAGTTGCAAAATCACGATTGGACTCATGCTCAGAAACCAGAAAGTTTTCAGTACAGTGGCTCCAAACATGCCTATCGGGAGGATAACAGGGTTTGCTAAGAGTTAAAAGGCTCTAGTGCATACCTTAAAGATGGATCCCTTTCTGCTGGAGGAGGAATGGACTACATCTGATTAGTACAGGAATGAAGCAAAATACAGAAATCACATAATCGCATAAGTAGCGGACATCAGCACAAACATGGGGATGGGCAAGATGTTGCAGAAATATAACCGTAAATGAGATGTAATAAAAAAAAACGCAAAATTACAAATTAAGAAATGATGCATGATGTTGGATGAACTTAAGATAATAAAGAAGTAAAAAAAAAAAAAAATATGTGAATGCCAAATGATTGAAGCATAATACAGATACTAGATGCTAAATTTATTCAGAAACGAGAATCTGGCCTATATGACTATATGAATGTGGAGTGAGGCACAAATCTATTGGTAGAACATGATAAATCACCTAAAAAAAAAATACCAAATCACAGAATAATATCTACAGAATATGAATCACAGGACAAATATCTCTGAAAATACCAATCTCCCCATGAACGACATCTTCCAATTACAACTCGCAGAGTTGTGATCCCAGGAAACGCGAACCGGTAAAATGGATCAGCAATTCTCAAATCGCCATTTGCAGAAACATATGAAAGAAAAGTAAAGAAGAAAAAAAAAATGAAGAATAACAAAAAGGGAAATGATCTGGTGAACTGCGAAAAGGAGTATTAAGCCTAAATAATATAAATAGAGGAGCAAATTGCGGAAAACAATGAAGAAATTTGCAACGAATTGTAAGGATAGAGGAGAAATGTTGGAATGTATACATTCCAGTAATGTTACACACAGACGGACCGACATTGCTATAAGCAACTCGATACTATCCAAGGTGTTTTAATGGAGGCGATAGGAAAAACCAGTAAAAGAAAATGAATATGAAGAAGGAAGGTGAAGGACTCTTACCGTAGTTTACAGAGTTTTGCGAAGGGAGGAATTCTCTTTTTCCTTCTCGTGGAACTCCTTTCGGCTTCTTGCAGAGGAGGTGCTTTGGGGAAGGATCGTTCTACAGCGCCTTGCAGAGGAGAAGCCTCAAGAAGGAAAGGGGAAAAGCGGGTGATTCGAGTAACAGAAGGTAATGGGTGGATTGATGATCGGATTGGGTGAATATTGGATTGGAAAATTTCGTTCTCAGGAAGAACCCGATGAATGATGTATTACTTAGAGAAGGTTGATGATGCGAAAAAAAATGGGATCCTCCGTTCTTCTCCGAGTGCTGCTCTTAAAGGAGAAGAACGAAGGTTCGAGAGGAAGGTTCGTTGAGGATCGAGGGTGAAGAGCGAAGAAGGCCGTTTTGAGATTAACGATGGAAAGAGGAGAGGCGGGGCGCGGGAAGAGTTTGTTAGAACTTTTTCCCAAATTTTCAAAAAGGTGGTTTCCCTTTTAAGAATTTTCTAAAAAACTGGTTAAGGAATGAGGTTTTTGGTAAAAATGTTTCAAAAAGCTTGAAAATCATCAGATTTTTTTGTAGCTTTTCTCAATTTTTTTGGTTTTTATGTTATTTTTCTATTTTTTTGTATTTTTAGAATAAAATCCTAATTTTTTTGTGTTTTTGTAAAATATTTACAAAAGGGGATTTTTCTGAGAATTTTAAAAAGCTATTTTGAGAAAATTTCTTCAGAAATGGGTTTATGTTCGAATTTTTGAGACATATTCGAGGTTTACAACCTCGAACTGAGAAATATAGGGCCGAGGATCCAATAGAGTGCCAAATGAGCCACCCGAGCCTTTCAAAATCATTTTTTTTTTGGTATTTTTGTGCTTTTATTTTGGAAAATCGGACAACGGGGCTCAGATTTGGATTTAAAATACTGGGTTCAGAACCGGAGTTGAATTTGAATATGTCAATGTGGAATCTAATCCAGAAATCTGAAGAAATAACTTGATTTTCTCAGAAAACGAGGTTAGGGGCAAAAAGGTCATTTTCACAAGACTTTGAAAAATTTGGGGTGTTCACAGATGCCCCTCTTTGCTACTAAGCCGGTTGAGAGTCGAGCTTAGTTGCAAAGACAACACTCCAAATTTTAAAAATGCCCCAGTCAGCAGGTCTGAACTGGGTGTGGAAGAATTATTTTGAAAATATGATTTTTGAGGCTTTGAAACCTTATCCTGAATGGTTTTGATGAGGCGAAATCTTCGAAGATGATATGGTTGAGTAGAAAATTGAGGAAATTGTGATGGGACTTTGGGTGAAATCCCGAAATGGTGGGAAATGAGCATTCTGATCAGGTCTCATGGATGAGACAAGATACTCTCTTTGGAATGATTCAGGTTTATCCCTTGACCTGGATGGGACGAAGATCTATCAAGATGAATTTGAATTAAGGAAAGAGATACACGGGGACCTTGATGGGACATTTTGGAAAATGCCTCGTGAAATGAAGCTTTAGTGGAATCCTATCCTGGGTGGATATACAAAGCATGGGTTCCTTGATGGGAAGAACCATGATGGAAATCATCTCGTCCAAACGAGGAATCTCGTTGGAACGAGACTCAGGTTTAACCCAAATCTGTAAGGAAGATACCTCGCGAAGCGAGGTTCCGGGTTAACTTTTAATCTGGATGGGAAATCTACCATACGGGTTTCTCAAAAATGGAGAAAGCACGATGGGACCTTCGGAATTTGGAGGAACAAATCCGAGAGGGATTTTTGCGAAAGGAGGAAATATAGAGTCCCTAAAGCTTTGAAAAGGGGAAGAAATTGGGCGTCTCATCGCTGAGACTGAAATAGCTTTTGAAATCAAAGAATCTTTCGCAAATGGTTCAGGTTTTTACCCTTATCCTGAGTGGGTCGTCCCTACGGAATTCTTTTAATGAGAAAACCGTGATGGGACAGGAAGAGATGCTTCCACTGGATGAGGCAACTCTTCTGGAAGATATAGACAACGCTAAGTTGCATCAAAATGGATATTGAATGTTTATTTCATTCTTGAAATGGCTAGAGAAATTTTGCCAATAGGATAAAATTATAGCTGATTCAAATGCTTGGAAATGTGCACGTATGTGGAAAAGATATTCCCTCTTTTACCTAGAGTATTTCCCCCAAATGAGGTTAACTCCTCAATTCTAAGAGTCAGATTCAAATTTTTAGCACTGATGATTTTCTTCAAGGAAGCTATCCATTTCCCTGATATGAGAATAAAAGAAATATTCTTAATTTCATAAAAGCAAGAAATGAAGAGATATTGATAAAAGAATCTTGCACGAGAAAAGATGACTTCTGGCAACTTCGGCAGTTTGATATCCGGGTGTTTTTCCCACAATGATCTTTTTGCACTCTTTTGAGTCATTGGGCTTTCTTGGTTTTTCACATCATCCTTCATTTTGGATGCCCTGTCTTTTCTCTCTTTTTCAGAGAAGGGTATGTCACAAGCTCCTTCATCTTGGAGATGCTCCGATCCTTCTTTCTCTCAGGGATTATATATGATATTGGCTCAAAAAGGTCTTTTAGATGATAGCTGGAATCAAATATCTTTTAGGGTTTGTCGGTAGGTTCGTCGCATCTGCCTTCATCTTGACAGTGATCCGAACTTTCCGTGGAAGGATCCGTCACAAGCTCCGTCATCTTGGAGATGTTTCAAATCTTCTTTGGCCCCGGGGATCTACTCGCTTAGTTCGTCTTCATCTTGACGACAATTGAGAGACCTCTTTTGCGGATATTTGATTGCAACTTTTAAACGAAAAAAATGAGAAGAGATGGGTTGAGTGGATTCTTTTTATAGCTCAAGATATTTCCACTGCCTGATTGCCAGAAAGTCTTTTTAAAACATGCGCCATAGCTACGATCAATATCAATTTACTTCTGGCTTTTCAACATCATTGAAGATTTCTTTCCTTGATCATATCGAGGACATTTCTTACATCCTTTTGGTTGATCAACAGGAAAAGATTTGAATTTTACCTCTTTTTTGCAAAGAGTTTTACCTTCTTGGAAGGAAATACAGGAGGTAATCTAAGGAAATTCTTTTTGTGTAGTCAAACTTTTTAGAATCAACTAATGCTTTTAGCAAATTGGCAAAGTTTTCGCTAATCTCTTGCGAAATAATCATTCAATATAGATTTTGATGAGACCCTTAGCTGTAATTTAAAGAAATGGTGCAAGAGTCAGACTTTAGAAAACTGAACTGATGAAATACATTAGGTTTTGGAAATCCTGACCAGTTTATGAGAAACTGAATTTTTGATAATCCCGACCAGTGAAAACACTGGATTTCAAAACCCGACCAGTGAAAAATACCGGATTTTAAATCCCGACCAGTTTATGAAAACTGGATTTCAAATCCCGACCAGTGAAAAATACTGGATTTTAAATCCCGACCAGTTATGAAAACTGGATTTCAAATCCCGACCAGTGAAAAATACTGGATTTTTAAATCCCGACCAGTTATGAAAACTGGATTTCAAATCCCGACCAGTTATAAAAACTAGATTTCAAATCCCGACCAGTGAAAAATACTGGATTTTTTAAATCCCGACCAGTTATGAAAACTGGATTTCAAATCCCGACCAGTTATGAAAACTGGATTTCGAAACCCGACCAGTGAAAAATACTGGATTTTTAAATCCCGACCAGTTATGAAAACTGGATTTCAAATCCCGACCAGTTATAAAAACTGGATTTCAAATCCCGACCAGTGAAAAATACTGGATTTTTTAAATCCCGACCAGTTACGAAAACTGGATTTCAAATCCCGACCAGTGAAAAATACTGGATTTTAAATCCCGACCAGTTATGAAAATTGAATTTCAAATCCCGACCAGTTATGAAAACTGGATTTCGAAACCCGACCAGTGAAAAATACTGGATTTCAAATCCCGACCAGTTATGAAAACTGGATTTCGAAACCCGACCAGTGAAAAATACTGGATTTCAAATATGAAGGATTTAACCTGATGGTTTGAAAGATGACTGAACTTGAGAAATTATAACCCGAGGGTTGATGAAATTCTGAAGATATTGCAACCAGAGGTTGGGAAACTGATAGAATTTTTTAAAAGATTGAAGATCTTGAAGGTTTTGGAAATGATAGGATTGAGAAGTCGCACCCTAAGGGTTTGATCTTCTGGAATACACGACCAGCGGGAGCTGGATCTTTTGGAATACAGGACCAACGAGATGCTGGATCCTCTGGAAATACATGACCAGCGAGATGCTGGATCTTTTGGAAATATATGACCAGCGAGATGCTGGATCCTTTGGAAATACATGACCGGCAAAAGCTGGATCTTTTGAAAATACATGAAGTTTTGGAATATTTAAGTCAGAACTTGAATTTAGAAGGAGAAAGGTCTTTGGTCAGAAGACTGATTTTAGAAGGTTACCGGTGTGAGAACCGGGTTTTTCAAATGTGCTCTATATATGATTGAAAAGTTTGAAAACAACCAGTGCGAGAACTGGGTTTTGAAGATGAGCTTAGATTTTTCAAAATGAGTTTTTAGAAGATAATTCAGGATTTATCCCCTTATCCTGAACGGGGGAAATAAAAGGAAGAATACCTCATTGAAAGGAGGCATCAGGTTTATCCCTTATCCTGAAAGGGTGTTTTGAAGATAAAAGTAGAGAAAATTTTTTAATAAGATTGGAAAATTTGTTAAAACTTGACATAAACGAGCATTAGCTTGATGTAAATCTGATCAAAGCAAAATGAATCAAATGAAAAGACAATAAAAATCACAGGATCAATTAAGAATTAACAAAATTTGAGGAGAAGAACTTTCGTCTAATCTTGCCTGCATATGATGGAAGAAGATGATTATGGATTAAAATAAAATGCCCCAGTATCATGGAGAAGAATGTAAGAATTGATAGAAGATCATTATTTTTATTGAAATGGCTCTTTGAATAGTATAAAAGATTTTTGAATGAAAATTCTAAGTATAAAATTTCTTCAAATGCAGAGCATTAATGGGATCTGGCATCTCCACTCCATCTGCATTGATTAGACGATACGAATTGCGAGGCAAAGCTTCCTTAACCACATAAGGGCCTTCCCAATAGGGTGACCACTTGCCTTGTGGTCGATGCTTGAGATGAGCTGTCGATCTGAGCACCAAATCGTTAACTCGAAATTTTCTCTCAATGACAGACTTGGCATAATGTCGAGCTATCCTCTGTCGATAAGCTTGAGCGTGCTCTGCTGCTTTGAGCCTCTTTTCATCTAGTAAATCTAGCTGCACCAATCTCTGCTGCTGATACTGATCAAGTGGCAATTCTAAGAGAGAAGCGAATTTGAGAGCGAGCTTTTGGATATGGAGAGGTAGCACCACTTCAGTCCCGTAAACAAGTTCTGAAGGAGTGGCATTAGTCGGGGTCCGAATGGTGGTCCGATATGCCCAAAGCGCGTCATGAATTTTCTCATGCCAGTCTCGACTTGTCTTCACAGTCCTTTCCAAAATACGAATCAAGATTTTATTGGTGGCTTCAGCTTGGCCGTTCCCTTGAGGGTAATAAGGGGCTGAGAAATGATGGGAAATTCTGAATTTCGAACAGAATGTCTTCATCCTCTTATTTTTGAAATGGGTTCCATTATCTGAGACAATATCATGTGGTATGCCGAAGCGGCAAAGGATGTGCTTATGAATGAAAGAAACCACATGGCGGCCTTCTACTGTGCGTAGAGTAACAGCTTCAACCCATTTTGTGAAATACTCTATCGCAGCCAGGAAGTATTTGTGTCCGTTGGAAGCAGAAGCAGTAATCGGGCCGACGACGTCAAAAGCCCACATAGAAAATGGCCAAGGAGAAACAACTGATTGTAGATATGCAGCCGGAGCATGAATATAAGGTGAGTGCAATTGGCATTTGACGCACTTCTTCACAAATCTATGACAGTCCTGCTGCATGGTATTCCAATAGTACCCTGCTCGAACGATCTGCTTGACGAGAGTTTGATAGCCAGCATGGCCACCACAAATCCCTTCATGTGCCTCTTGGATAACTTACATAGCTTCTTCTTTGTCTAAGCACCTTGAATACTCAGAACTGAATCCACGGCGGTAGAGGACATTGGCGAGAATGAAATATCGGGTAGACATACGCTGGATTGCACGTTGCTCCCTTTTTGGCATCTCTGGTGGAAATTCACCAGTCTCAATGAAATTCTTGATACTTTGATACCAAGGCTTCTCCTTCTGATTGACCTGGTTTACTTGCATAATTGAATCAAAAGCGGGTTGTTCGAGTCTGCCAACTTCGAAAGAGCGACATGACTCACCACCTTTGAATGATAAAATGGAGCCCAAACTGGCTAAGCCATCGGCTATCTGATTATGCTCTCTTCTGATATGATTGAGCTGAAATTCTTCGAAGCTGTCTACAAGAGCTAGGACGATCTTCTGATACGGAATCAATTTGGAATCTTTCACTTGCCATTCAGTGTTAACTTGACTGACAACAAGTAGGGAATCACCAAAGGCATGTACTCTTTTGACATCAAAATTTTGCAAGATTTTGAGGCCTTGTATTAGAGCTTCATACTCGGCCATATTATGAGTGCATTGGAAACCAAGCTTAAGAGAATAAGGGATCATTTCTTTTTCTGGAGTGATCAACAGGACTCCAATCCCGATGCCAGACATATTTTTAGAGCCATCGAAGAACAAGTTCCAAACTGGGGGCTGTTGGACATTACAGATGTGCTCGTCAGGAAAATCATCCTCTGTTTTAATTTCTTCTGTCAGAGGGAAATCTGCCAACTGATCTGCGATCGCTTGGCCCTTAATCGACTTTTGAGAAACATACTCTAAGTCATATTGCATCAACAGGACTTGCCACTTTGCGATTCGTCCAGTGAGAAAAGGTTGCTCAAGAATGTATCTGAGCGGATTGAGCTTTGAAAGAAACTTAATTTCAGAAGCCAACAAGTAATGTCTCAATTTCTGGCACATCCAGACCAGAGCCAGACAAGTTTTTTCCATCTGAGAATACTTCTTTTCATAATCAATGAACATTTTGCTTACGTAGTAGATGGCGTGCTCTATCAAACTGCCTTCTTCATACTGAGCGAGGAATCCACCACAGGCATTCTGATTGACTGAAATATATAGCAAGAGAGGCTTTCCCAGCTTTGGCGGCTTCAAAATTGGTGGATTAAGGAGATACTGCTTGATGCGCTCAAACGAGAGTTGGCATTCTGATCCCCATTCGAATTTAACTCCTTTTCTTAGCAAATGGTTAAAAGGCTCACATCTCATAGCCAAATTGGAGATGAACCTGCGAATAGACTGAATACGCCCTTGAAGGCTTCGCAGTTCTCTCAGATTAGTTGGAGGCGGCATGTCAATAATGGCTTTCGCTTTAGCCGGATCCACTTCGATCCCTTTCTTGCTGATGATGAAGCCGAGCAGCTTGCCAGATTCGACTCCAAAAACACATTTTTGAGGGTTAAGTCTCAATTTGTAAAGAATAAGTCTTTCAAAAACTTGACTAAGAGCATCAAGGTGATCTTCTTCTTCTTTAGACTTAACCAAAATGTCATCCACATATGCATCCATATTCTTGTGCATTTGATCATGGAAAATAACGGCCATCGCCCTTTGATAAGTTGCCCCGGCATTCTTGAGCCCAAATGGCATCACTGTATAGCAGAAGGTTCCCCATGGGGTAGTAAATGAAGTCTTTGACTGATCACGAACGGCCAACTTAATCTGATTATAACCTGAATATCCGTCCATGAAGGAAAACATGGCATGACCTGCTGTGCTATCGATCAACAGGTCAATATTAGGAAGTGGATAATCATCTTTCGGGGTGGCCTTATTGAGATCCCTGAAATCAATGTAAATCCGAACTTTTCCGTTCTTTTTAGGGACTGCTACAATATTTGCCAACCAATCTGGGTAATCAATGGCTCGGATGAAGCCTGCTTTTAATAAATCTTCAAGTCCTTCCTTGACTTGTTGCTCAATTCGAGGGTCTAATTTCCTCAGTTTCTGCTTGATCGGTCTGGCTTCTGGTTTCAACTTGAGTCGATGCTCAACCAGCTTGATATCCAATCCTGGCATATCTTCGTAAGTCCAGGCAAATACTTCCTGATGCTTTTTGAGGAATTGGATGAGTCTAGCTTTTTCAATTTCGCTTAGACTCGACCCGATTTTGAGAATTTTTGGATTATCTTCCGACCCAATGTTAATATCCTTAGTTGGATCTTGAACCAAAGATGATGGTTCATCCTGCTTTTGAATGTGAGCAAATTCTGGCAAATTCTGAATAGTGGAATCAAATTCAGCTGGCTCTTCAGTCTGCTCTGTTGCCTGACTGACCTCTGCTCTGTCTTTCATCTCAGGAAACCTTGCCAATTTTAGATACTTGGGATTGATAACAAATCTTGTCATTGATTCAGGAGTTAATGGTCCTGAAAATGTAAGAAGGGTTTTTATTTAAGATAAAGTACGAGTCAAATCAAATTTTTGTATAAGTAAAGAACAATGATATCGACAAAATATAAGAAAAAAAATGATAGATGCTCAAAATGTGAAGAGAAAGTTGATCTTTCATTGATTGGAAATGAAGTATTTACAAGACATTGACAAAAGGTGGGATCGCGTTGTCCCTACAAGATTTAACAAAAGATAAGAAAAGAAAGCAGGAAAACTAAGGCATCATCTTCATTTGTTTCCTCTGACAAATACTGTTTTCTCGCTGGAATCCTGGCCGGTAAATCCCAACCCTGAACTGTCTGCATGCCGAACTGAAATGATGGGCTCTATCATGCCATCTTCATCTTTTCCCATGCCTCGGAATGGCTGGTATCCGTGTTTTATCAGCAGATCAAATCCCTTTCTTGCTTTAGAAAACTGAGGAAATAAGGGATGATCTTTGAAGGAGGCGTAATTGATGCGTCCTCCTAGCTTGAAGAAACAAGGTCCCTGCCATTGGACCGTGGCTGCAACATTTTCCTCTCCCATGACATCTTTTAGCTTCAGCATCTCTAGACTGTCACTGAGATTGATCTCATCCGCTTCTCGGATGCTTGGAATATCAGCTGTGAATGTCGGACGAGGGATCATAGGCTGTGGCAGCCTCTCTTCAGGATCTTCACCCAAAATGGTGGTGATCATTCCACCTTTGGACCACTTTATGCATTGGTGGAGAGTTGATGGAACTGCATTGGCGTTGTGGATCCATGTTCGTCCCAATAATAGATTGTAAGTTGGCGGCACATTGACAACATGGAATAACACAGTATGCACTGAGTAGTTGATGAAGATTTCCAAAAAGACTTTGCCTTTGGCAGTTTGCCCATGATTATCGAAGCCATAGATGGTGATGGGATCAGGCACATATTCTTCCTCTTTCAATCCCAATGCTTTCGCTGTCATCTCTGGATAAATATTGAGGCTGCTGCCTCCATCAACCAGTACATGCGGGACAGTCATGCCCCTGGTCCTGACCACGATGTATAATGCATTGTTGTGGAATGAATGAGGCTTAGGCAAGTCCTCATCAGAGAAAGTAATAGACGCATTAGTCATTGCTTGATTTACAATCTGTGCCATATCTTCGGGTGTAGTGCCCGGTTTTACCTTGATCTTCCTCAATAGATCATCTAGCTTTTCCTGATGCTGGGGAGAATCATGAGTCAACTCGAAAATGGAGATGTTGGAGAGCGCTGTAATAGGCTTCTGAAGGCTTCTGACCCGCTCTTCTGCTGCTTCTGAGGTTTCTGCTTCCTCTGTGCAGGCTTCTCTTTTCACAAATCTTTTTGGAAAAACTTGGATTTTTCCACTCTCAACTGACATGTTTCTAATATTTAAAAATGAGAGGATATCCCCTCTCTGAAATGCAGGTTGATTCTGATGTAGAACCATCACCTGATGCTGCAAACTTATTTCTTCGCTGGAGCAAGGATGTATGTGACTCTGCGGGAGAAAAGAACCTTCTGAAACGGTTGACACTGAATGTTTTGGGAATGGGGCGGACAGAATGTCCATTTTGCCCTCTTCTTCATCCTCGATGAGGATGCTTTTATCAATACAATCCTGAATCAGATGCTTCAGGACGAAGCAATACTCAGTGTCGTGGCCCATCGCTCTGTGGAATTTGCAGTATTGTTCCTTAAACCTTCCCATGAGCACTGGTGGATCTGCCACCTTGGGAAGTTTTACCATCCCGTGAGACAGCAAATATTCCAAAATTTTCTCCAGAGGCTGGTCGAGGGGAGTGAACTTACGATCCCTACTCCAGTTTATATGTTTGGGCTTTTCTTGAAGGTCCCCCTTTTGTTGAGGACCGGTCGGAAGAGGCTTATCATTGTTCTTGAAGAATTTCCCTTTCCTTCCTCTGTTTTGCTCGGGCTTCGTGCCACTGCCACTGCCCTGTTTACTGCTACTGCCCTGATCATCCCCTGGAACCTCGGCGGAGTAGGTGAAGTGTGCCTTCTTCTTTGGGTCTTGCACATTTTTGGCTAAGGCAACACCTTCGTACATCCCGTTCTCTACTCCCATCTTGAGCCATTATGCTCGCTCCGTCAGTTCAATAAACGATTTGGAGGGATATGGGAAGAGGAGGCTTTTTAGGGGCTGGGAGAAGTTGTTGAGAATGACTTGGAGGGCATGCTCCTCAGAGATAGGGTTTCTCATTTTGTTGCACAGGCTTCTCCACTTGTGGATAAAATCCCTAGCCTTTTCATTGGGCTCTTGTTTCAGGTTGCACAGGTGGTTCAGGGTGGGCAGAGCTTCCGTGTTGAATAGGAAGCGTTCCACAAACATATTAACGACTTTGTCAAAATCCCTTAACTCGATGGGATTGACATGCTCGGCATACCATTTGGCGGCTATTCTCTCCAAACTGTGGGGAAAACAGAGGAAGAGGGCACGGTTGTCTTCGCTGAACCGGGCGCATTCTGCGAAGAACATGGCAAGGTGGGCCTTGGGGTCTCCAAATCCATCGAATTTAATGAATTTTCGGGGGAGGTTCTCCAAATTGATGTCCCCCTCTAAACCGAGGTAGAAATCCTGCCTGGTATATGACCTTTTTCCTTTGTCCCGGACTTGCAGGTCTTTGACGATTTTTGTCAGTGCCTGGATCGAGTCTTCTGCCGGGGACCCATACTTGGGCTTGTTCACTGACACTGGCTCCTCTACCGGCCTCTTGGACTGCCGCAGATGTTTCGGAATGTAAATCAACTGCTCTTCTTCAGAATTTTCTTCCGCTGACTCAGAATCTTCAGAGGTACTGTCACGCTGTACTTTTTGCTTGCTAATTTTGACGGGCTTCTTCATGGGCTTTTTCTTCGTTTTGGTCTTAGACGCCGCCTTCTTTGGAGCCGCCTTAGCCTGCTCGGCCATCATTTTAGTCATCATTTTCTGAAAAACCCGGTACATGGCCGGATCAACATCGCTTTCATCTCCGGAGTCATGCTTCTTGGACAATCTAGGAGAATTCATCTCCTCTGACTCGTTGTCACTGTGTTGTTGAGCAGCCCTCTTGTCAACCCTTGTCTGAACCATTTTTCAGATGCCAAAGCTTTCCTGCAGAATATGGGAATGGTTAGAGTATGGAGAAGCTTTTTTTTTTTTGTTTTTTTTTTTAAATCATAATTTCTTTGAGAGAAAGCAAGAAACGAAGGAATTTGGTAGACAATTTCAAGAGATTATCCCATTACCCGGGATTGGGTCATCACACGATTTGTGATAATTGTGTTACCATTTGATGATAACAGAGAAATGTGCCTTGTTACCTAGGCGAGGTCGTCAACCATGATAAGATATATTGAAGAAATGCGGAAGGAATATCCCTTTTTCCCGGGATTAGGTCGTCATCCAAAATTTGTGACTTTTATTTGTGCTATAGAGAACAATATTTTTGGCCAAAAAGTAAATTTTTATTGATATTTTTAACTTTCAAAGACAAAGAGAGGGTGGACAGATAGTTTGCCACCACTCCTGATATTCAGATGATACATTTGGTCCAGGAAATATAGACAGAGAAATAAAGGAGTTCCAGGTATATTTTGCGACATGATATGCCCCAGACCACTGATCCGACTGCAGGTTGAATTCTGACACGTTGCCTGTCGGGAAACGGGTGTTGGCACGAACTTGCCGTTGCGAAAACTGCCTCAGACATCGTTCCGGCTGATAATCAACACAAAAGAAAGGGCCCATCAATTTGTAGCGCTTGTCACGAGCATAAGTGTATCGAGGAGCAGTCTCTCTTCTGTCAAAGAAATCCCAGGTGATCTCCTCCTGATGCAGCTTCTCGATCAGAGCTCGGCATTGGATGACTGTCTTTGGTTGCTTACTGTTGAATCTGAAAGAACTGGCCTTCGAGGGAACGTGGCGTAGGAACCACGACTGCAAGGCATAAGTGCATCCTTCTACCAGAATGGTCTCCCCAAGAGCGAATCGAGCCAAACCTCTGTAAAGGAAGGCTAATGCGGCCATGGAGACTGAGAGCTGACGGGTCTGCTTGCTTTCCCATCTCCGAAAGAGCTGAGCAACTCTGATGTCTATAAAATTCTGACCATCTTGGAAGAAGGCTAACCCCACTGTGCACAGGATCATGGCGTGCTGAATTCTGTCCTTCGATGCTCGGGACAAAGTGTCAACCTCTCTGTAGGCTCCGTACTTTTGATATAATTCGAACAGGTCGATGAACTGATTCTCACCAATCTCGGTGAGAGGCCAGGATCTGCTCCCCGTTGCTCTTGCTAAGGCTTCTCGAACATCTACCCCTTTGATGTTGATCAAAAATTGCTGCTCGACAGGATCATCTGGCTGACCAGTTGGTTCGGGCAATCCCATAATGTCGTTGAATTCGTCCATCAGCAGAGTCATCTCTCCCTAGGGAAACCAGAAGGTGCAGGTACGTGGATTCCATCGTTCTGCCATGGCCTGAATCAACGCTCCATTGATGACTCGCTTGCCTACCGCTGATGCCATCTCCAACCCACAGTCATCAAAGTGATCTGGGAACATACGTGAGAAGGTGGCGAACCAAGAATAATACCACCGTGGGAAGAAAGTACGAGACTGGATGACCCGCAGATCTGGGGTTCCATCCCTTATTTGATAGAGGACATGATCCCAAGGAAAGATAGTATCGGGAGATTCAGATGCCATCGGAGTGATACTGAGGCAAAAGGAGGAAGCGAGTCAGATAGAATGCAGAACTTACGGATAGACTTTTTTAAAGAATCAAACCTGGACATTTTGAAAGATTGAGGGGATTTTTAAAAGAGTTTTCCAGGGTTTTGAAGAAAATTTGTCCTAAAAAGAGGAAAAAGAAGATGTAGGTAGATAGAAAATATACACCTGGGGTTTTTTAAAATAAAGGTAAGTTTTGAATAATACACCCAGGGTTTTTTGAAAAAAAGGTTTGATACATATAAGAGAAATATCACACAACCAAAGCTTCACAAACAAGGATGCGCATACAGCACTCCCTAAAGGCTGACTCTAAATGCAATATTTGAAATGGCTTGTAGGACCTTAATCCTAACTCTAAGGTTCAAATTATCTGATTTCGATCAAGATACGCCGATATACCCAAGCCGAAGCTCGAAGTACGTGGCATAGAAATATTTCTCCGGTTCTAAGGTAATGGCTTCCCAACATCCTTGAGCACCTACCGATATACCTCGGACTATGGCCCTTAGGTACGTGGTAGGGGGGCGCAAACCCAAATAAGTGGTCCAGTTGTGAGGCTCTCTCCCGAACTATGGTTCAGTGAGACAGCCCAGCAACGTGAAGACCGGGACAATATAGGTAAGGGATGTTTTTGAAAACATGTTCAACAAAAAGTCAGATGGCTCTAATGCAAGTCCTAAAGAGATAGATTTAAAATAAAGAGAAGCATACACTTGCATACATTGTTTACATTCAATCCCTAAATTTGAGGAGAGTTGTATTCAAGACCTAAGTCTAATGTGAGCATGGAATAATCTCCTCAATATGGTCCTACCAAACCATACTTAAATCCTATATGCAATGATGTCAGCTTTAGGACAGAGTCTAGGCTCCTAAGGTTTGCATGAAAATGTAGCTGACATATGTAGAATAAAGACTTAGATAATATCAAAGCAAAAGAAAAGGCATAATTCGACCGGACGGAGACGAGTCCCATCTCGGTCGCCAAACCTGTGATCATCGCAAAATTTTTCCTCTCGTAATATTCTCTCTCTTCCTTCTCTTTTCCTTTCCAACCTCTTATTTTCCTCCTTTTTGAAGGGAGAAAAGATAAAAGAACGGAAAGAAAGAGAGAAGAGAAAAGAAAGAAGAGAAGGGAAGAGGAACTCTTTTGCAGGTCTCACTTGACCTTAATTTTAAAATATTTGAAATAACTCTCCTCCGTTTTTTTTTTTAAATATTTGCGGGAAAACTGGGAGACGGGATCCGCTCGTCGGTACGAGATTCGATCGTTCCTGGCGCCTTTACCAGGGGTAATCGAATCAAGGGTCGAATTAATGCCTTTTGCTTTGCTAAGAAATTATCTAAGTATTTATCCTAAGTCTAAAATGCACAATGAATCATGCTTGTGCAAATGCAAAGATGTATGCTCTTTTTGAAAATGTTTTGAAGAAATCCCAAGTGAATCCGATAAAGTGAAGAAATGCTTTCTAACTTAGAACTTTAAGATTTTGAGGTTCTAAGTTTTTAGAATAATCAGAGCTTAGGAAAATGAATTTGGATCTTTGAGAGAAATGATCTTGAAACTGAAAGAAAGAAAATTTCAAAGTCATAAATGGACTTTGAATTTGGAAGCTTGAACTTGGATGAATATTTGGAATGGAATTGAATTCTAACTTTGAAGTTTTGAAGCTAGAGGGAAACGTGGGAAATCTAAAGGAATTGAGAAATGAGATTTGTAAAAGTTGGATTTTCAAGATGAAATCCGAATCCAAGTTCTTGATAAAGTTTTGAGTTGATTTTTAGGATCCGAAATAGGGACTTAGTTTGAATGAAATGAAATTGACTTTAAGAATTTGGAATTTAAATGGAATTTTGGATTTGGAATTTTGAAGGGAATTGTATTTAAGATTTGGAATATGAGATGGTATTTAGATCTGAAATCTGAGATCCAAAATAAGGTTGGACTCTGGATTCTAAGATGGAATTGTATCTGAAATCTGATATCCAAAACAGAATTGGGTTCTGGATCTTAGAATGGATTTGGATCTGAAATCCGAGATCCGAGGTGAATTGGGTTCTAGATCCTAAAGAATGGATTTTTGGATCTGAAGTCTGAGATCCGATGGTAGAATGGGATCTGAATCCTAAATGGATTTTGGATCTGAAGTCTAAGATCCAAAGTAGCATTGGGTTCTAGATCCTAAAGAATGGATTTTTGGATCTGAAGTCTGAGATCCAAAGTGGAATTGGAATTTTGGACCCTAAGAATTGAAATTTGGATCTGAAGTCTGAGGGATCCAAAATGGAATAGAGTTTCACACTTGGAAATCTGGATCCAAGTTGAGATTAACTTTGTATTTTGGGTTTTGAAAATGGGACTTTTGAAGCTGGATCTAGGTTTTGAAAACCCAGATTGAACTTTAGGAGGGTTTGGATTTTGAGATTCAGAGTCAATCTCAACTTTGATTTAAAACTTGAAGAAAACTTTGATTTTTGTTGAATCAGAAGATGAATCATAAACTTTGAAATTGGATTTGAACTTTGAAATTGGATTTTGAATTGAGTTTTGAATATAAAATGATTTTGGAAATTTCAAAGTCAAATTGGACTTTGAAATTGAATTTTTGAATATTGAAATGAGATAGAATTGGATTTGGATAATATTTGATTTCAGAAGAAGAATCACTTGGAATTTTAAAAAGGAAGTTTCGAAAATATGATGCAATTCTATCCTATATGATGAATGAATTTAAACCTTTGAAATTGGCTTTTGAAAAGCTATTTCATTCTTTAAATGAATTAAGAATGAGATTGAAGATATAATATATCCCTGACTATGGTCATTGGATATATTATATAATAACCACATTTAAATTCAAGTGAAGAATGTAATACATTTTGGTGCTTTTATAGAGTTTAGAATGGAATTAACTCTCAATATACCCTGACTATGGCCATTGGTATATATATTGAATTAATTCTAAGTTAAACTCTAATAAAAGGTAAAAATATTTGAAGAATATGATGATTTTTGAAAGAGGATCCAGTGTGGATCCAGTATTATTTCATAAAAGATAAGAATACTAAGTCTTGTTTACACCCCGACTATGGCCGTTGGTGTAAATCATCAACTTAGAATTAACTTACCTTTTATGAAATGGTGCACGTGCCATTCGTGTTTCACCATTGTGAGAATTTGAGAAATAAAGGAAAAAAAATGTATGAAAACAGGCAATTTATAATGTTTACAATGCTCATTCATTCTACCTAAAACAGGAAATGTAAATATTCTCATTAATACCTAGCTATTACATCATTGATATTGAAATTTACAGTTTCTAAAGCTAGGAAAGACAATGACATCTTCTATATATATTCCCTGCAAAACAAGGCATAACATACATAAGGAGGTAAAATGCTATCTTGAAAATAAGGTGGACAAAACCATATCTAAATGATAAAATGGGCATTAGACTATTTATATGACATGCTGGGCCAATGGGAGCATATAGATTTGGAATGCCTATGGATGTTAGTAAGAGATTGCTCATGAATTGCTTAAACACAAGGCTTAATGCATGTTGCATCTACCTATAATGCTCACGCTAAATGAAAGGGGTATTGTGGCTTAGTAGAGCAAAGGGGTGGGATACGAATGGTATGGGATAGATGAGGTGATAAATATGGACCTATATTGGTGCGACAGTGAGTAGATGCTATGTTGGAGGATGGAAAATGTATGAGAAAGTGATATTGAACAAGTAAGTGGGATGGAATATTTCACCCATTGAAGGCACAACTGAGCTTACTGCAACATCATTCAATTATTTTCCAGATTCTTGCTAGACTTCAAGGCTATATTGGCAATGGTCAGGGACCCAAAACCATTAGCAAGGCAAAGATCTCTATGGTATCCAGCACTACCAGACCAATGTATCACATGCAAGGACTTATCACCTACCAGAGATGAATTTCAAGGTATGAAAGACAGTATTGATCTAATAATGATCTCTGACAGTTGAAGGCTATAACCTCTGTGCTGCATGGTGGTATCTAATTGACCCCACGAAGTGATGGAGCTGGAATGGAACTTCCAGAGTCAGGGGAGTTTTGTACAGGGAATTAAATTCCTATGAGATTTAAACAAGACACTTCAGCTGGAAATCGAAAGAAGCCATTTTGTATAATTGACCAACCAGAACATGATGGTATTCCTGTGATCGAGAACTCAAATAACCTGCTGATTACTGGCAACAACATCCTTGGGATGTGGCCTTCATCCTTTCTCACTAACAGGCTGTCACCAACTATGGGAGACAGATGTCAAAGGATATTTGATGGTAAGGTTATGGATCATACTGTGGAGCTGGTGGGTTGTAGAGATAATAGGTGGCAGGATGAAGGTGGTGATCGTGAAGACATGCTAACAGGGAAGTGACAGTAGTGAGTTGAAATGCTGCCATAGGGAGCAGAAGTGGAATGGGGTGAATGATGCACGATGAATAGCAATCTACTGTGTACAAAAGATGCGGCTGCTGACAAATTGTAAGTGTGTAAAAAGGTGAATAACAATGAACGTATGTAAGTACTAGAAAAAAAAATGATGATAAAAGAAAATTATCTCTTGTACACAGCACCGACAATATCCCCTTTATGATTCCCTAAAATCATGAACATAACCCACAATGGACCCTGTAGAACATGCTTGTTGCTAATCAAGGGAAAGGCATGCACTTACGTCAGTTTAAAGAATCACTGAACTGACCTCAATGAATATTATGGCTGAACCAACAAATTATTCCAAATCTTGACAAGAGAAATATCATAGAGCATTAATAAGTGGAAATCTTCATAATATTCCTATGTCATGATAACAAAAGAATGGGGATGGTGAGATATGATCACCCTGAACTAGCATTAGCATGAACTCAACTTAAACAAATGTCTTTAGCATGGTGTGTGTTCAAATGAGTAATGTTGTCAATGATGTGCAAATGTGCAGGTGTAGGTAACAATGAGTGCTAACGTTCATTAGATGTAGAGTGTTCTAGAAATTTTCAGAGAGTCAAACATCTTTTCCAACCAGGGAACAATGCTATGCTGGAAAATATAGATAATAATAACAAATATTTTCTCCCTTCAGCCAGCTTCAAATCCCCAAAATTCAGAATTGAAAGCTTGCAAACCAGAAAAATAAATAGACATATCTGCATGTTTTTTTTTTTTTTACCAGGAAATATTCATGCATCTCCACCCAAAAAAAAAAATAATAATATTCAGATGTTATAAGAAATCTCTTGAAAACCCAGCAAAATTTGGACCAAATACAAGAAGCTTTGAACATATCACGAATGTTAGATTAGACTAAATGCTTTTATTGGGTACAAAAATGCATAAAAGACTGATATTCCTAAGATTTCTCGATGTGCCAAACCAATAAACTTTTGAGGACCCCATGGGTCCATTTGAAGAAAATTTACAGCCTAATCATTAGACATGCTCTATCTTATCCCCTAACTTACAAAGTTGCATCATAATCAGAATAGCAAAACATTCTCTAGTAATGAGGCTTTTGGGTTATGCCCCAACGGAGGATAAAGATTTACAATCTATGAAAGCCACAACTATGAGTTTGGAATAATAACCAAGCTATAGGGGGAAAACGAAATGGTACATGCTTTTAAAGGTAGCTATAGGCATTGCCCCTTTTTTTTTTTTTTAGTTACATGCTAATAGCCCAAACTTAAAAAAAAATAAGAGGTTCAGAAGGTGTATAATTAGGAAACACCAGATGCATTGTGAGTAAAATGATCATGAAAGGCAATATGTATGCCGATAACCATTTTCTCCACTCACCGAGATGGATTGGTCAGAAGTTGCAAAATCACGATTGGACTCATGCTCAGAAACCAGAAAGTTTTCAGTACAGTGGCTCCAAACATGCCTATCGGGAGGATAACAGGGTTTGCTAAGAGTTAAAAGGCTCTAGTGCATACCTTAAAGATGGATCCCTTTCTGCTGGAGGAGGAATGGACTACATCTGATTAGTACAGGAATGAAGCAAAATACAGAAATCACATAATCGCATAAGTAGCGGACATCAGCACAAACATGGGGATGGGCAAGATGTTGCAGAAATATAACCGTAAATGAGATGTAATAAAAAAAAACGCAAAATTACAAATTAAGAAATGATGCATGATGTTGGATGAACTTAAGATAATAAAGAAGTAAAAAAAAAAAAAAATATGTGAATGCCAAATGATTGAAGCATAATACAGATACTAGATGCTAAATTTATTCAGAAACGAGAATCTGGCCTATATGACTATATGAATGTGGAGTGAGGCACAAATCTATTGGTAGAACATGATAAATCACCTAAAAAAAAAATACCAAATCACAGAATAATATCTACAGAATATGAATCACAGGACAAATATCTCTGAAAATACCAATCTCCCCATGAACGACATCTTCCAATTACAACTCGCAGAGTTGTGATCCCAGGAAACGCGAACCGGTAAAATGGATCAGCAATTCTCAAATCGCCATTTGCAGAAACATATGAAAGAAAAGTAAAGAAGAAAAAAAAAATGAAGAATAACAAAAAGGGAAATGATCTGGTGAACTGCGAAAAGGAGTATTAAGCCTAAATAATATAAATAGAGGAGCAAATTGCGGAAAACAATGAAGAAATTTGCAACGAATTGTAAGGATAGAGGAGAAATGTTGGAATGTATACATTCCAGTAATGTTACACACAGACGGACCGACATTGCTATAAGCAACTCGATACTATCCAAGGTGTTTTAATGGAGGCGATAGGAAAAACCAGTAAAAGAAAATGAATATGAAGAAGGAAGGTGAAGGACTCTTACCGTAGTTTACAGAGTTTTGCGAAGGGAGGAATTCTCTTTTTCCTTCTCGTGGAACTCCTTTCGGCTTCTTGCAGAGGAGGTGCTTTGGGGAAGGATCGTTCTACAGCGCCTTGCAGAGGAGAAGCCTCAAGAAGGAAAGGGGAAAAGCGGGTGATTCGAGTAACAGAAGGTAATGGGTGGATTGATGATCGGATTGGGTGAATATTGGATTGGAAAATTTCGTTCTCAGGAAGAACCCGATGAATGATGTATTACTTAGAGAAGGTTGATGATGCGAAAAAAAATGGGATCCTCCGTTCTTCTCCGAGTGCTGCTCTTAAAGGAGAAGAACGAAGGTTCGAGAGGAAGGTTCGTTGAGGATCGAGGGTGAAGAGCGAAGAAGGCCGTTTTGAGATTAACGATGGAAAGAGGAGAGGCGGGGCGCGGGAAGAGTTTGTTAGAACTTTTTCCCAAATTTTCAAAAAGGTGGTTTCCCTTTTAAGAATTTTCTAAAAAACTGGTTAAGGAATGAGGTTTTTGGTAAAAATGTTTCAAAAAGCTTGAAAATCATCAGATTTTTTTGTAGCTTTTCTCAATTTTTTTGGTTTTTATGTTATTTTTCTATTTTTTTTGTATTTTTAGAATAAAATCCAATTTTTTTTGTGTTTTTGTAAAATATTTACAAAAGGGGATTTTTCTGAGAATTTTAAAAAGCTATTTTGAGAAAATTTCTTCAGAAATGGGTTTATGTTCGAATTTTTGAGACATATTCGAGGTTTACAACCTCGAACTGAGAAATATAGGGCCGAGGATCCAATAGAGTGCCGAATGAGCCACCCGAGCCTTTCAAAATCATTTTTTTTTGGTATTTTTGTGCTTTTATTTTGGAAAATCGGACAACGGGGCTCAGATTTGGATTTAAAATACTGGGTTCAGACCCGGAGTTGAATTTGAATATGTCAATGTGGAATCTAATCCAGAAATCTGAAGAAATAACTTGATTTTCTCAGAAAACGAGGTTAGGGGAAAAAAGGTCATTTTCACAAGACTTTGAAAAATTTGGGGTGTTCACAGGTCCACACGCTGGCTGGAACTTCTGCTATTGAGTTGAAGAAGATGATGTTGGTGGTGGCCTTTCCTATGGTTGGACTGAAGAGAAGGCAGCAATCCGTTGAATCCTTGGCTGGGCTGAAGATGAATAGGAGCAGGAACACGTTGGAATGTCTGGTGGCTGAAGAAGGATGAAACGCAAATGTTGGAGATGGCTCCCCTGCGGCTGGGGCTGAAGAGGATCGGATGCTCTCTCACCCTTCCGAGCTTCCTCTCTCTGCAAAACTTCCAAAAGAGAAAATTTTTAATCCTCTCCTTCGTGAATGCCCTGCCCTTTTTAAAAACCTTCCTTTCCCCCAAAAAAAATGCAGCCCCCTTGCTTATTCATGAGGGTCCGTTATCATTTTTTTGAATTTTTTTTCAAATCGGATTTCAATGCTGCCGTTTTCAAAAGGGCGCATCTTGTTTTTTTTTTTTTTTTTTAAACTTTGGCTTTATTTCCCTAAGTTTTTGGCAACATTAGATTGGTTTCTTTAGGGAAATTCGGCTGTGCCATTTAAGGCTGCCTCCTTCTAAAAAATTTTTTTTTTTTTGTTTTTTATTAAAACAAATAAATAAAAAGGAAATAAATGAGAGGCTTTTATGGAAATGCCACCTCAATCCACTTTTAAAATCCTTTTGAAAATAAAGCTTTATTTTGTTTTGTAAAATCTTTTATTTTCAATTGGGGTGCCACATGTGTGTGGGCCCACTAACTAAAAATGAATAATATTGAGAAAAATAAAAAAGAAAATTTGCATACTGGTATGGACTTCGGGTGGGTCCCGCTTGAGAATAAGAAACTTACCTGAGAGTCTGACTATGATGCTAGTTCAAAGGCGGGTCCCGCTCCATTTATTTGAAGATACAAAATAAAACATTATTTGTTTTTCAAGAATTTGGAAAAATTGGGTTTTCAGTGCAAAAATATGGATAAATGTAAAAACAAAATTTGTAAAGAGATTTAAAATCTTTTGCAAAAAGTTTTGAGATAAAATCTTTAAAATCAATATCCAAATATCCAGATTGTTTTCTTGAGAAAAATTTTTGTAATTCAAAGTCCTGGGGGTAAAATGGGAAAATTTGGTAATTTTGAATACCCAGGGTTTTAAAAATCAATTTGAAAAAGTTTAAAAATCAAATCTGGATTGACAATTTTGAAAATCAGGAGTTCTGGATCTCAACTGACATGCTATGCAGTGAAATGATGCAAAGTGTTCATGCAATGCGATGCAAGGACATGTTTCAGGAAGTGTTACTCTGAACCAGGAAGTGGAAAGTCTACTTTCTTCTCCAGGAAAAGGATTTTGAAATTTTTCAATTTGAAGATGTCTCTGAACCTAAATATAACAATTTTGAGGCTCAAGAATGAAATTTAGGACTTTCTGCAAGGTTCAATCTTAGAAAATGACCATTTTACCCTTCATTGCTTCTGAAGAACTGAAATATGATAATTAAGGGCGATGTCAAGAAGGTGAGTGAAAATTTGGGGTGTTTACATAGAGTCCCTTACCACATCTCACATTTCATAAGCCATTGCATATGCCCTACATAATATATACATATGTACATATATACGTACCTATCTATATCGATATACATATATATATGCATGAACATATATGTATGTATATGCCATTTTCCATCTTTTCATCATAAATACCATGGCATGTGAGCATCTCATCATTTGTATCTTCGAAATCAATGTGACATTCTATTTTGCTTTCATACTAACTAGAGTGTTTTGCAGGGAATATATGGAAAATATCATTACCTGGAGTTGTAAATTCTATTTTATAGGTTGTAATAGTTAGATTTTAAATGAGAATTTATATTTCCAATTTTAGATAGAATGAATGAGCATTGTAAATACCATGAATTGCTTATTTTCATGCTTTTTACCTTTATTTTTCAAATTCTCACAAATGGTGAAACACGAATGGCACGTGCACCATTTCGTAAGAGGTAATTGATCCTAAGTCGATGATCCACATCAATGGCCATAGTCAGGGTGTGGACAAAACTTAGTATTTTTATCTTTTACAAAATAACATTGGATCCACACTGGATCCGTTTTCAAAATTCATCATATTTTCCTTAAATATTTTCTTCTTTTATCAGAATTTAACTTAAAATTAATTCAAAATATATACCAATGGCCATAGTCAGGGTATATTGAGAGTTAATTTCATTTTAAATTCTATAAAAGCACCAAATGTGTTTTATTCTTCACGTGAATTTAAACATAGATTATTATATAATACATTCAATGACCATAGTCAGGAATGCATTATATCTTTAATCTTATTTCAATTCATTTCAAGAATGAGATAGCTTTTCAAAATTCAATTTCAAAAATTTAAATTCATTCATCATTTAGGATAGAATTGCATCATATTTTTTAAAAAAATTCTTTTTCATAAATCCAAGTGATTCTTTTCTTTCATTTCTCATATCAAAACCTATTCATAAATTCAAGTTTCTCAAAAAGATCCAAGAAATCAATTTCAAGGTCCCATTTGACTTTGAAACTTCAGAATTATCTTGTATTTCAAATTCCAAATTCTATCTCAAATTCAAAGTACAATTTAACTTTGAAATTCATCTGTATATTCAAGCTTCAATCTCTAAAATTCATTCAATTCAAACTTAGAAATTCTTGATTCATCCTCTAAGTTCCAGATTCAAACTTCAAATTCAAAGTCCAAATTTGACTTTGAAATTCATATTCCAAGTTCAAAATTCCCAAATCAAATTTTGAAGTTCCAAATCCAAAGTTAGATCCTAAATCCAAACTTGGATCCAGATTTCCAAGTACAAATCCCCACTTTTGGATCTCAGACTTCAGATCCAATTTCCTTATAGGATCCAGACCAAGTTCACCTTGGATCTCAGACTTCAGATCCAAATCTACTTTAGGATCCAAAATCCAATTCCACTTTGGATCTCAGACTGCAGATCCAAATTCATTTTAGGATCCAGAACCCAGTTCTATTTTTGGATCTCAAACTTCAGATCCACTCCATTCTAGGATCCATAACCCAATTCTACATTGGATCTCAGAACATAGTTCCAAATCTCCAGAATACAACTTCACCTTGGATCTCAAATTATAGATCCAAAATCCATCCTAGGATCTAGAATCCAATTCTACTTTGGATCTTAGACTTCAGATCCAAATCCATTCTAGGATCCAGAACCCAATTCTATATTTGGATCTCAGACTTCAGATCCAAATCCATCTTAGGATCCAGAACCCAATTTTATATCGGATCTTAGATCCCAGATCTTAAATCCATTTTTAGATCCAATTCAATTTCAAAATCTGGATTTCAAATCCAAGTCCATTTTCAGATCTCATTGGAACTCCCTAAATCCATTTCTATTCTTAAATACCATTTTTTTTTCTTTTTTTTCTTTTCCCAGGTTCATTCTAAGATTCAAATTCAATATCACTTCAAAGAACTTCATCTTCTTCTTCCTAATCCATGATTAAATTCAAAGTCCATTTCTGACTTTGAAACTTCATTTCATTTCATTTCAAAGCTTTAAATCATTCTTTCTCCAAGTCAAGATTTATTCTTCCAACTTCGATTTACTTCAAAAACTTAGAACTTCTCTGATTTATCTCAAGTTCTATGTTAGATTCAATCATTTCTTCACTCCTTTACCAAGTTCATCTCAGAATACTTGGAAATTTTCAAAACATTCTTTTCAAAAGAGCATACATCCTTGCATTGCACAAGTATGATTCTTTGTGCATTTAGAGTTAGAATAAATTCTTAGATTATATTTAGGCAAAGAAAAAGGCATAGATTCAATCCTTGGTTCGATTACCCCTGGTAAAGGCGCCAGGAACGGTCGAACCTCGTACCGACAAGCGAATCCCGTCTCTCCATTTTCCCGCAAATATTTTCAAAACGGAGGCGAGTTAAATTTCTAAATATTTTTCAAATCAAGGTCAAGTGAGACCGCGCAAAAGAATTCCTCTTCTCTCTTTCTTTCTTTTCTCTTCTCTCTTTTTTTTCTTTCTTTTATTTTTCCTCCCTTTAGAAAGGAGAAAAATAGAGGTTAGAAAAGGGAAAGAGAAGGAACAGAAAGAAACCAACAAGAGTATAGGAAAAATTTTGCGATGATCACAAATACCTCGAAGCACAATCTAGAAGATCGGGCTGCACAATTGCAGCATCGACCTAGGCGTGCGTATCAAATGGAATGAATCATTCCAACATTTTTTTTCCTTTCTTCCTCTTAGTTTGTCTCTGAATTCCTTGATATTTTTGTACGCTTTACCTAGTTTATAATTCCTTTTTCTGCATTCGTATGGCTCACTTTCTATTTTAATCTTCTCTTTTTTTTTTACTGCTTGTAATTTTCGTTGGTATCTCGTCTTCTTGTCCTCATTATCCTTTGATCTTGAGCTTTTGTTCATATCTTTGATTTCCTCCATCTTGATTTTTCACATGCTATAATAAGATATTAGCTATATTCATTGTTGTCTTGGTTTGCTTATCATTCGTTATTGTGTCTCCATTGTCAAAAGTGATTTAAATCCATTTAAGCGAATATTTTCATTGATCTATTTCAGATTCCACGATTTATCTTCCCCATAGATTAGCAGTTGGGTCATCTCTGCTTTACTGCTTAGCATTAATGCCATCCTCTGCTTCATCTGATTTGTGAAAGGTGTTCACCATGTATAATCGATTTGCTCATTTCAATCGCATAACAAGGCTCGCCATATGACTGACTCATCGTAAGGTTCTCTTATGTGAATCGATTTTGTGGGATCAAGCCCTTAGTGCATCTAGTTATTGGGTCATTTAGCAGAACGTTCCTCTGGTTTTAATGAAATATAGGGATTAGAGGCTCAGCGGAATGTGTGCTTCGCCCGGGCACTTCATGCTGGATCGTGTCATTATGTATAATCCTGGTCCATCAGATGCTTTTTGTTTTTAAGTCACATTGACAGTCTGTATCTAATCCTTTTGATGACCTCCCCTCTCCATCCATAGCTTACCCTGAATCAAAATCAATCAGACGTGAGGGGTTTTACTTCATTGCAATTTCAAAGGGGTATGCTGTAATGATAGATATTACTTTCATTCTTACATCCCACCACAGTACCTGTCATCATATTGTAGCCCATTCACTACATGCAAACACCCACATAAATCTAGATTAGTCACTTACTTGCATACCCATGACATCTCTTGTATTTCACATTCATACATTTGTGGTCCAGTCGCATATGTATACTCGTATCTCTGCATTTTCCTGTATATCCTCTTTAAAATCTTCAAGAAACCTCAGATCATGTGGTGAAATATTATAGCATAGCCATGTGGCGAACTATACATACAAGATGCCCCTCTCAAACATAGCAACATGAGAGTCATCCCAACCAAATGCAGTCAATGAATCTGCAAAACTCAGTAAATGCGATCTAGCATTGTGGCAGTCATGCAGGATAGAATCCTGCCTCTTACAGCATATGGGAGTCCCAGCTTCTTAACAAAGCTTGAGGAGTGTGCTACAGACTGGATCTAATCTGGATCCATTGCAAAGCAAATTAACTAGATTCTTCGCAACAAGGTGCGATGAGCTCTTACTCACAGCAATAGCAGGGACAATCACAATAGTGCCAGAGGCAGTGGCATACTCAGCAGCAATTCCAGCACTCGTGCTCTTTAGCAACACCCCAAGTGTTTATAATACAACAACCCAATGGGGATGCTGTAATTTATTATGTTCTTCAGGACTCTCCAGTTTCCTTAGATTTTGGCTCCTAAAGTTGTGGTGAGATTATCAGGAGATGAGGGGCCAAGAAGTTTAAATGAAAGCATCAGAGAATATTGAAATTCAGATTGAATAACATGTTAGTAAACTCTTGCAGGTAGATTTAGAGTAGCCAAGATCTGGGTTTTCCAGACTACTTCCATTTCCAAGAAAGGTATGAGTATCAGTCATGATGGTTGCAATTTGATTCTCGATTATCCTGTTCGTTAACAAAGTTAACTATATTAGGTCCTTGATTAATTTATCACCCAAACACAGAATATTTGTATGTCTATGATATTACCCACCCCGCTTCACATACATTTCCTGTAATATTCGTTACCTTGTAATTTATCATTTGCTACTAACCACCTCATATGTATTATCCCCACCTACACTACACATCAACACCTACAATCACTTACACATTCACCATCACCAATCTTCACTATCATCCTCCTGTTAACACCCACCTGTTCACTGCACTTCATAATACTTACCATCTAACACCCACTATGCATATGCTGCACCTGTTGGTTCCACAGTCCCTTATTTCCTGATATATCCCACACATCCCTTCCCCACAGCACATCTACATACTCACTCAGGCTGTCATCAACTTCCATGATTTTACTACTTATACCCTATTGCACGACATATCTCCATTTCATCTATATACAACCCTTCATTATTCATTTCAATTTTCTGCATCAATGTATAAATCCCAGTTGCATATCGCATCAACATCTCATTACAATCCTCATACAACACTTATTCCACCTTTCCATTCACTTGTCATTGTTTTCACCACATTCTACAGCATACCCCAATCGTTGTACCTCTATGCTTCATCTTCCATTGCTACATTCATCTATACATCCCTGCGACACTAATTTCACACAAAAATCATTAATGCATATGCTCCATTCCCTGTAATTCTTTCTTGCACAACTACCTCCTGCATTTATTACATCATTGTCCACCTTGGCTCATGAATAAGCATCCTCTTTCGATATGTTTCCTTCATTAAGCATTCATATATCAATTTGCATATACATGCCTCTTCATCAATATAGATCATTGTGTTTCGTCATACTCGTGACATACCTTTGGTGAATGCATACTTTTAAAATGAGCATAATCATATACATTTCATCATTAAAGGTGTTCATTGCGTCTCCATAGGCATTTAGGTAAATGCATATGCATCTTCCATGTAATATAAGCCTGACATTTAGATTTTGTCTCATATTTTTTTTTTTACCATTCTCTACGTTTTGCAATCTTTCTTTGTGCTAACCTTGTTTTGCAGGAGATACATGGCAATTGCTATTTTTCTTCCTAGAATTAGAGACTTTTTGTAATTCTGAATTAAATTCAATATTGTAATCGCTAGATATCAATAGGATTTTTTTAATTTTTAGCTTAGATTAGAATATATGAGCATGCATACGTTCTAGAAATGCTTGTTTCATATCAATTCTCTCTTTTATTTCAAAAATTCACGAATGAGAACACGAATGACACGTGCACCATTCCAATAAAAGGTGATTAAATCCTAAGTTGTCGATTTGCATCAATGGCCATAGTCAAGGTGTGAGCAAAACTTAAGATTTTCAGCTTTTATAGAATAACATTGGATCCACACTGGATCTCTTTTCAAGAAATCATCATATTTTTCTAAATATTTTTCCTCCTTTATCAGAGTTTAGTTTACAATTAACTCAAAATATATATCAATGGCCATAGTCAAGATATATTGAGAGTTAATTTTATTTTAAACTCTATAAAGGCACCAAAATGTGTTTTATGCTTTACTTGAATTTAAATATAATTATTATATAATACATTTTATGACCATAGTCAGAAATGTATTATATCTTCAATCTTATTTCAATTCATTTAAAGAATGAAATATGATTTTCAAAAAAAAAAAACAAATTCAAATTCTATTGATTCATTCATCATTTAGGATAGAATTACATCATATTTTCAAAATTCTTTTCATATTATTTCAAAATCCAAATGATTTTGAGATAATTCTTCAAATATCTTCTTCACTTCTCAAATCAATCTTCAATTCTTATAAATTCAAAATTCTTCTTTCTATCCTCAAATTCTATCTTATTTCGAAAATTCAAACTTCAATTTCAAAGTCCAATTTGACTTTGAAATTTCAAATTCATTTTTATATTCAAAATTCAATTCCCAATTCATGTCAAATTTCAAAGTTCAATTCAACTTTGAAATTCCAAATTCATTTCCAGATTCAAGATTCAAGTTCAAATTCAATCTAATATTTAAAATCAAATTTCAAAGTTCAATTCAACTTTGAAATTTCTAGATTCATCTCCTGATTTCAAAATTCAAGTTTCATTCTCTACCTTTCTTTCCAAATTTCGAAAGTCGATCTAGGATCTCTCAAATCCAATCTCAAGTTTCATCTGGATTTCTAAAATCCAATTTTATCTTCAAATTCCATGGGGATTTCTCAAATCCAATTCAGATTCAATATGGATTCTCAAACTCAATTCTGGATTTCTCAAAATCCAATTTTCCACTTTTAAATTCAACTTGGATATTTTAAAGATCCAAATCCAAATACATGTTCAAAATCCAGACTTCGAATCCAACTCCATTTAGGATTCCTGATTCCGGATTCAACTCCATCTTGGATTCCAGACTTTGGATCCAATTCCATTTAAGATTTCAGATCTCAAATTCAACTCCATCTTGGATTCTAGACTTCGGATCCAATTCCTTTTAGGATTCCAGATTTCAAATCCAATCCCATCTTGGATTCCATACTTCAGATCCAATTTCATTTAGGATTCCAGATTTCGGATTCAAATCTATCTTAAAATCCAATCCTGCTTTCAAATTCCACCTAGATCCAAGATCTATTCTAGTTTCATATTTTAAATCTAGAATTCAATCCCATTTTAAAATCCCATCTCAAATTCAAATCTAGATTCGAAATCAAACTCAAAGTTCATTCTAACTTTGAAAATTCATGTTCATTTCAAAAATTCTATCTCAGTATTCAAATCTCTCCTTTTTCTATATTTTTTCAAATTCAATATTTATTTTCAAGTCTCTGATTATCCTAAGAATTGGAATTTCAAGTCTTCCTCTAGATCTATTTCCAAATTTTGAATTACATTCAAAATCTACTTCAAAACCAAGTGCAAATCTTTGAATCATTTCTTCATCCCGCTATCAAATCTATCTCAAAATCACTTGAAAAAACCCCAAAATTTCTAAACTATTTTTTTCAAAAGCATACATTTCTGCATTTGCATTATACACACATGATTCTTTGTGCATCCTTAGACTTAGAATAATTTCTTAGACAATATTTAGGCAAAAGCAAAAAGGCATAAATTCGACCCTTGGTTCGATTACCCCTGGTAAAGGCGCCAGGAACGGTCGAACCTCGTACCGACGAGCGAATCCCGTCTCTCCATTTTTCCTGCAAATATTTTAAAATGAAGGCGAGTAAATTTCAAAATGTTCTTCAAAATTAAGGTCAAGTGAGACCTTCATAAAAGAGTTCCTCTCTCTCTTCTTTTTTTTCTCTTATCTCTTCTTTTCTATCTTTTATTCTTCTCCTTCAAAAGGAGAAATAGAGGTTAGAAAGGAAAAAAGAAGGAACAGAAGGAATACAAGAGGAAAAATTTTGCGATGATCAGAACTTGTTGTGCCCACATCTCAATTTGCATCATAACATGGCATTTTTTATCACCTATACTCTGCGCTTCATTGGCAACATCTGTATACCTGTAGATCATTCAAATATATGTCACTTCATTGCATTAATAGTATATGTGTGTCACTTAGGCATATGCATCTCACCTTTTGCACAAGGCATTGCATCTCCACCTTGGCATGCTACATTCATTCTAGTTATGCAGATCATATACATTTCTCCATTTAGTTCAGACATAATACTTAGGTCCCACATATGCATCCCGCATTTAGCATAAGCATCATCCCTAGCTAAATGCATATACACCTCTCATGTATATTTTCTCATTTAACATGAACCCTTGACATACACATCCTCATATGCATTCCATAATTAACATAAGCATATGCACTTTTTTTTTCCACTTAGCTTAGGCATTGCATTTGGCATATTTTCTTCATTAGAATAGGCATTTTCAAGTATGTCTTTAGCTTTAAATACAATATTTTCAATTCTTCCTTACATTTTGTATTTTGTGCTAACTCTGTTTTGCAGGAATATATGAAAAGATTGAATTTCTTTCTTAGATTGGAAGTTTTCGATATTTTCGATTCAAGGTTGTAATAATTAGATATTAATGAGAATTTTAATTTACAGCTTAGAATATAATGTATGAGCATGTAGATATTATGCATTACTTGTTTCATATCATTTTTTTCTTTCTTTTATTTCAAAATTTCACAAATGGGAACATGAATGGCACATGCATCATTTTAATAAAAGGTGATTAAATCCTAAGTTGACGATTTGCATCAATGGCCATAGTCAAGGTGTGAACAAAACTTATGATTTTCATCTTTTATGGAATAATATTGGATTCACACTAGATCTTTTTCAAGAATCATATTATTTTTCTAAATATTTTCTTTCTTTATCAATGTTTAACTTAAAATTAACTCAAAATATATATCAATGGCCATAGTGAGGATATATATTGAAAGTTAATTTCATTTTAAACTCTATAAAGGCACCAAAATGTGTTTTTATTCTTCATTTGAATTTAAATATGATTATTATATAATACATTTTTATGACCATAGCCAAAAAATGTATTATATCTTCAATTTTATTTCAATTCATTTAAAGAATGAAATATGCTTTTCAAAAACCCAATTTCAAATTCTTTAATTCATTTCATCATTTAGGATAGAATTACATCATATTTTTAAAAATTCTTTTCAAAATCCAAGTGATTTTGAGATATATTCTCAAATATCTTCTTCAATCTTTAAATCTTATCCAAATTCATCCTTCTATTCCCAATTCTATCTTATTTCAAAAATTCAAACTTCAATTTCAAAGTCTAATTTGACTTTGAAATTTCAAATTCATTTGTATATTCAAAATTCAATTCCCAATTCAAATCAAACTTCAAAGTTCAAATCAAACTTTGAAAATTCTAAATTCATTTTTAGGATCCAACTTCAAAATCTCAGATCAAAATTCAAACTTTAATTTAACTTTGAAATTCCCAGATTCATCTCCTGATTTCAAAACTCAAGTTTAAAATCCAGTTTATTCTTTATTTTTCAAAATCTCTAAAGTTCTATCCAAATATTGAGTCTTGATTCTCAATTCAAAATCAAGGTTTTAAGATTGATTCTGAATCTCAAAATTTGATTTTCCCTAAAGTTTAAAGCCCACTTTTAAATTCAAATCCACATTTCCAAAATCCATATCCATCTTCAAAGTCCCATTCTGGATTTTCAAAATCCAATCCCATCTTGGATTCTAGACTTCGGATCCAATTCTATTTAGGATTCCAGATTTCGAATCCAAATCCATCTTGGATTCCAGACTTTGGATCCAATTCCATTTAGGATTCCATATTTTAGATTCAACTCCATCTTGGATTCCAGACTTCATATCCAATTCTATTTAGGATTCCAGATTTCGGATCCAAATCCATCTTGGATTCTAGACTTCAGATCCAATTCTATTTAGGATTCCAGATTTTGG
Organism: Nuphar pumila; assembly: GCF_984573655.1. Classification (NCBI taxonomy): domain Eukaryota; kingdom Viridiplantae; phylum Streptophyta; class Magnoliopsida; order Nymphaeales; family Nymphaeaceae; genus Nuphar; species Nuphar pumila. The sequence continues at coordinate 92,589,247 of NC_143252.1, read as the reverse complement.
ATTCAACTTCATCTTGGATTCCAGACTTCGGATCCAATTCTATTTAGGATTCCAGATTTCGGATCCAAATCCATCTTGGATTCCAGACTACGGATCCAATTCCATGTAGGATTCCAGATTTCAGATTAAATTCTATCTAGGATTCCAGATTTCAGATTAAATTCCATCTAGGATTCCAGATTTCAAATCCAATTCCATTTCCAATTCCTATTTCCAAGACCATTTTTTAATCTATTTCTTAAGTCCAAACCCAAATTCTATTTTCAAATTTCACCTAGACCCAAGATCCATTCTAGTTTCAGACTTTAAATCTGGAATTCAATTCCCTTTCAAAATGTTATCTCAAATTCGAATTCTAGATTCAAATTCAAAGTTTATTATGACTTTGAAAATTCATTTTTACTTCAAAATTTCTATCTCAGTTTCAAATCCCCCATTTTTCTTCATTTCTTCAAATTCCAAATTCATTTCTAAGTCTCTGATTATTCTAAAGACTTGGAACTTCAAGTCTTCCTCCAGATCTATTTTAAAAATTCTGAGTTAGATTCAAAAATCTAACTTTTTTAAACCAATTTCAGACCTTTGAACCATTTCTTCACTCCATTATCAAATTTATTTCAGAATAACTTGAAAAATTTCAAATTTCTAAACTATTTTCTCAAAAGCATACATTTCTGCATTTGCATTGCACAAGCATGATTCTTTGTGTATTCTTAGACTTAGAATAAATCCTTAGACAATATTTAGGCAAAGCAAAAAGGCATAAATTCGATCCTTGGTTCGATTACCCCTGGTAAAGGCGCCAGGAACGGTCGAACCTCGTACCGACAAGCGAATCCCGTCTCTCCATTACCTGCAAATTTTTAAAATGGAGGTGAGTAATTTCAAAACATTTTTAAAATTAAGGTCAAGTGAGACCTTTGCAAAAGAGTTCTTCTCTTCTTCTTTCTTTTCTTTTCTCTCTTCTTTTCTATCTTTTATTCCCCTTAAAAAAAAATGTTATAGAGGCTAGAGAGGCGAAGAGAAGAAAAGAGGGAATAAAGAGGAAATTTTTTGCAATGATCACAGAAGTTGGCGACCGTGATGGGACTCGTCTTCGTCCGGTCGGATTTTTGCCTTTTGCTTTGCTTTGATATTATTTAAGTCTTTATTCTTCAAATGTCAGTTTCATTTCCATACAAACCTTAAGAGCCTAGACTCTGTCCCAGCTGACATAATGCATATAGGATTTAAGTATGGTTTGGTAGGACCATATTGAGGAGATTTATGAATGCTCACTTAGACTTAGGTCTGAAATATAACTCTTCTCAATTCTAGGGATTGAATGCAAACAATATATACAAGTGTATGCTTCTCTTTATTTAAATTCTATCTCTCTAGGACTTGCATTAGAGCCATCTGGTTTTTATTGCATGTTGAACATGTTTTCGAAAACATCCCTACATATATTGTCCCGGTCTTCACGTTGTTGTGTTGTCTCACTGAACCATACTTCGGGAGACAGCCTCACAACTGGACCACTTATTTGGGTTAACACCCCCCTACCACGTACCTAAGGGCCATAGTCCTAGGTATATCGGTAGGTGCTCAAGGATGTTGGGAAGCCATTACCTTAGAACCGGAGAAATATTTTCTATGCCACGTACTTCGAGATTCGGCTTAAGTATATCAGCGTACCTTGATTGAAATCAAATGATCTAAACCATAGAGTTAGGATTAAGGTTCTACAAGCCATTTCAAATATTGCATTTAGAGTCAGCCTCTAGGGAGTGCTATGTGCGCATCCTTGTTTGTGCAACTATGATTATGTGATGCTTTCTTATAATTCCCTATTAACCTTTTCAAAACCTTGGGTATATTATTCAAAATTTCTCCTTATTTTCAGAAACCCAGGTGTATATGTTCCCTCTATCCACATCCTTTTCTCTTTTATGTTAAATTTTCTCCAAAACCCTGGAAATCCTTTTTCTAAATTCCCTCAATCTTTCAAAAATTCCAGGATTTGTATCTATTCTCTTTTCTTCAAGAGTCTATCCATAAGTCCTGCATTCGATCTGATTCTCCTTATTCTTCTTTGCCCCATTATTATTCCGATGGCGTCCAATTCCCTCGATGCTATCTTTCCCAGAGATCATGTCTTCTATCAGATAAGGGATGGATCCCCAAATCATTGGGTTATCCAGACTCATTCCTTCTTCCACTGGTGGTATTATTCTTGGTTTGCCACCTTCTCGCGTATGTTCCCAGACCACTTGGATGATTGTGGATTGGAGATGGCATCGGCAGTAGGCAAGCGGACCATCAACAAAAGTCTAATTTAGGCTATGGTAGAGCGGTGGAATCCACATACCTGCATATTTTGGTTTCCATGGGGAGTGATGACTCTACTGATGGATGAATTCAATGACATCATGGGATTGCCAGAACCAGCTGGTCAGCCAGATGATCCTGTCGAGCAGCAGTTCCTAATCAACATCAAGGGGGTAGATGTTCGAGAAGCTTTAGCCAGAGCAACAGGGAGTAGATCTTGGCCTCTCACCGAGATTAGTGGAAATCAGTTTATTGACCTGTTTGGACTCTATCACAAGTATGGAGCTTACGAGGAAGTTGACATCATGTTCCGAGCAGCTAAAGACAGAATTCAGCATGCCATGGTCCTATGCACAGTGGCATTAACATTCTTTCAAGACAGTCAGAATTTTGTTGATGTCAGAACTGTCCAACTATTTTAAAGATGGGTAAACAAGCAGACCCGTTATCTTTCAGTTTCCATGGACGGCTTATCCTTTCTCTACCGCGGCTTGACTCGATTTGCTCTTGGAGAGACCATTTTGGTGGAGGGATGCACCTATGCCTTACAGGCGTGGTCTCTACGACATGTGCCATTAAAGGTCAGTTCCTTTAGGTTCAACAGTAAGAAGCCGAAATCTGCCATTCAGTGTCGAGCTTTGATCGAGGGTCTGCATCAGGAGGAGATCGTTTGGGATTACTTCGACAGGCAGGGATCAGGTCCTCGCTACACTTTTGCCCATGAAAAACGTTATAGATTGTTGGGGCCCTTCTTTTGTATTAATTATCAGCCGAAGAGGTGTCTCAGACAGTTCTCGCAGTGGCAGATTTGTGTCAACACTCGTTTCCCGACAGGCAACATGCCAGAATTCAATCTACAGTCAAATCAGTGGTCTGGGGCATACCATGCGGCCAAATACACTTGGGATTCCTTCATTTCTCTTTCTGTATTTTTTGAACCCAATGTATCTACTGAATATCAAGAGTGGTGGCAAATTGTCTATCCACCCTCTCTTTGTCTCTGAATCTATTATCAATAAAATTTACTTTTTGTTCTACTAAAAAGCATTTTTGGGCCAAATATTATTACCTTATCCCTGGCAATGGGGACATTCTTTTAAATATCTTCTCATTCATCTTCAGTATCTTTTATCATGGTTGACGACCTTGCCTAGGTAACAAGGCACATTTTTCAGTAATCATGAAAATGGTAATGCAATTGTCACAAATCTTGTGACAATCCAATCCCTGGTAATGGGATAATCCTTTTAATTCTCTACCACGTCCTCTATTCTTTCCTCAAAATTTGTTTTAAAAAAGGTTTTTCCTCGCTCTAACCATTTCCTTATTCTGTAGAAAGCATTGGCATTGTCAGAATGGTTCAGACAAGGATTGGAAAGGAAACAGTTCCTCAACACAGTGATAGTGAGGTGGAAGAAATGGACTCTCCTAAATCAGTCATAGGATAGAGTCAGAACAAGGGAGATGATATTGATCCCGCTATGTATGGTCTGTTTAAGAAGATGATGGCCAGGATGATGTCAGAGCAAGCCGAGGCCAGTCTGAAAAGGGTTGTTCCTAAGAGCAAACTGAAGAAGAAGGCTGTGAAAAAGCAGGTCAGGATCGTTAGAAAGAAAGTTTAGCCAGACATTACTTCTGAAGATACAAAATCAGCAGAAGAAGAGTCAGAAGCGGAAGAGCAATTTGTCTTCAGTCAGAATCCTCCGCGGCAGTTTATAAAGATCACTGAAGAGTCTGAATCTATGAACAAGCCTAAGTATGGGACTCCAACTGAGGATCCGATGCGCGAGCAATTGAGAAAAATGACTCGAGTAATCAAAAATATTCAAGCCAAGAGCAAGGGCAAGCAAACCTATTCTGGCAAAGATTTCTATAATGGCCTAGACGGGGATGATAACCTAGAGAATCTCCCTCGCAAGTTCCTCAAGTTTGATGGAACGGGCAATCCTAAAGCCCATCTGGCCACGTTCTATGCAAAGTGCAGCTGTTTCAGGAAAGATAACAAGGCTTTGTTCATTTGCTTCCCGCGCAGTTTGGAAGGAGTAGCAGCCAGATGGTATGCAAACCACATCAACCCTATCGAACTACGAGAGTTCGATAAAGTAGTGAACCTATTCATCGAGCACTTCATGTTCAATGTTGAGGCCTCGCCTACTCTCAACCACTTGTATAATCAGAAGCAGAATGAGAACGAGAGAGCAGAAGAATTCATCCACAGGTGGAGGAGCACTTGTAACAAGATGAAGGTTCCCATCCTAGAGGAGCATGCCTTGCAAATCATCCTCAACAACTTCTCCCAACCTCTGAGGAATCTCATCTCCACGTCTCCTAAAATCATTCATCAAGTTGATCGAGAGAACTGAATGGCTCAAAATAGGGCTAGACAATGGCCTTTATGAAGGTTCATTCGTCCGAGGTAACTCCGAGCAGAAGAAGAAGGCACATTTCATCTATTCCGTTGACATCTCAGGCGGTAGCAGCGGTGCTAGCGACAAGACAAACAAGAAGAACCACAACAAGAGATCAGGAAGCTCTAAGGCTAAAAGAACAAATTCTGCAGCCCAGAAAGGAAAATTCGTCAAGCCGCAGCCTATTCAGCCAGTGCTACAACCTGAAGAACATCCAATGAAACCAAAGCACGATGGCTGGAGTTATGACAGAGAGTTCACAGCTCTAGAGCAATCCCGCGAAGATGTTCTGGAATATATGTTGTCAAAGGGGATGGTCAAACTCCCTAAGGTGGCTGATCCTCCAGTTGTTATGGGTAAGTGGACGAAAAAATTCTGCAAATTCCACCGAACTGTAGGACATGACATAGAGCATTGTTTTGTCCTCAAGAATATCATTTAGGATTGTATCGGCAAGAATCTGTTGATCGAGGATGAGGACGAAGAGCAGCCTAAGATCTTGTCCAAGCCTTTCCCAAAACATTCAGCTTCAATTATTTCAGAATAAGCAATCTTTCTTCAAAACAATATTCAACCATGTTCCAACCAGGATATTCAGAATCAACATTGGCTCCTAGTGTTGCGTCAAGCACAGTCTTCCACCAAGAGGGTGGATGTCATCTCAGTTCTCAGCAAAAAGAATCCATTCAGTGAGTTAGCAAAGGCAACAACAGAAGTTGCCAAGCAAGCTCCTAGATTCCTGAAGCATTTCATCAAGGATGTTTTAAAGAAGGGTGAAACATCAGAATCAGTTCAGAAGCCGATCACAACTCTATCAAACATCTCCATCCTAGATTTGACCCATGCTTCTTCTGAGCATAAGCAAGTCCTGGATGATCTGCTAAGAAAGATCAAGGTCAAGCCGAGCACAACTCCATAGGACATGGCACAGATAGTCAACCAAGCCATGACGAACACACCAATAACTTCCTCAGATAAGGATTTGCCAAAACCTCATACATTCCACAACAATGCTCTTTATATAGTGGTGTGGACCAGGGGCATGATTGTCCCTCATATGCTCGTAGATGGAGGCAACAACCTCAGTATTTGTCCGGAGATGACAGCTAAGGCCTTGGGTCTGAAAGAAGAAGACTATGCCCCAGATCCCATAATGATCTATAGCTTCGACAACCATGGGCAAACAACCAAAGGAAAGATCTTCCTTGAAATCTTCATCAATTATTCAGTCCACACTGTGTTGTTCCAAGTGGTGAATGTGCCACCCATGTACAATCTTCTGCTAGGGCGCACTTGGATCCACAATGCCAATGTCGTCCCCTCTACTCTTCACCAATGCATAAAGTGGTCAAAGGGAGGCATGATCACCATGATTTTGGGAGAAGATCCGGAGGAAAGACTTCTGCAGCCCATGCTTCCTCGTCCTACTTTCATAGAAAATATACCGAGCATTCGAGAAATCGATGAGATCAATCTGAGTGAGAGTCTGGACATGCTGAAGCTGAAGAAAATCCAGCCAACAGAGAATGTGGCAGCAGTGGTTCAGTGGCAGGGACCTCACTTCTTCAAGTTGGGAGGGTGCCTCAATTGCGCTTCTCTAAAAGATCATCCTCTTTTCCCTCATTTTTCAAAGATCAAGAAAGGGTTTGATCTTCTAATGAAGCATGGCAACCAACCCTTCAAGGGACTTGGTAATAATGAGGATGGCATCCTAGAGCCAATCATACCTTCTTGGCGCATCACCGACACTAGTTTGGGTTTTATAGGTCAATCATCGGCAAGCGCACTACCTTCATCAAAGGAGCAGAATGAAGAAGATAATGCCATTATTTTCTTCTTTCTTTTCTCATCATCTTGTAGGGACAACTTAGTCCCAGTTTTCCTTTCTTTTGCAAAATCTCTTGCAAATATTGAGTTGATGTTCTCAACTTTCATTCTATCAATGAAATTTTGATCTTTTCTCTCCATATCTTGGCGTATATGATTCTTTGCTTACATTTTTGTCTATGTCATCATTCTTTGTTTATGTATAAAAGGCCATTTTTGAATTGCTTACTTCTTCTCAAAAATCTTCTTTGCGATTTTTAGGATTGCCAAAATCATGGCTCCTAAACTGCTTAAAAGGCTCGTTATCAATCCCATTTTTTCTCAAAATAACTTCAAACCAGCCAGAATCTGCAAGGCAAAGGCAGCGGCACGGGTCAGCAAGATGGCATAACAGATTGAAGAGCTAGCAGAGTTTGACATAACGATTCAAGAGTTGCCAGAATTTGCCAGTATTCAGAAGCAGGATGAGCCATCGCCTTTTGTTTAGGATCCAACAGAGGATGTCAACATTGGTTTAGAAGATGATCCGAAGATCCTCAAGATTGGCTCCAGTTTAAGTTCAGATGAGAAGGAAAAGCTCATCCATTTTCTCAAACAATATCAAGAAGTCTTTGCTTAGACCTATAAGGATATGCCAGGTTTGGATCCCAAGTTGGTTGAGCATCGTCTTGTTTTGAAGCCGGACATTAAGTCAATCAAGCAGAAGTTAAGAAAAATGGATCCCCGAGTGGCACCGCAAGTTAAAGAAGGACTTGAGGAGTTGTTAAAGGCAGGATTCATCCGGACTATTGATTATCCAGACTGGTTGGTGAACGTCGTAGCAGTTCTAAAAAAGAATGACAAGGTCAGAATTTGTATTGATTTCAGAGATCTCAACAAGGCTATCCCAAAAGATGATTATCCACTCCCCAATATCGATCTTTTGATCGACAACATGGCAGGCCATGCCATGTTTTCCTTTATGGATGGATACTCAGGCTACAATCAAATCAAATTGGCCGCTCGTGACCAGTCAAAAACTTCTTTTACCATGTCTTGGGGTACATTTTGCTATACAATCATGTTGTTTGGGCTAAAGAATGCTGAGGCAACCTATCAAAGAGCAATGGCAGTTCTTTTTCATAACCAAATGCATAAAAACATGGATGCCTATGTAGATGACATCCTGGTCAAGTCTAAAGAAGGAGAGGATCATCTCAATGCTCTCGGCCAAGTCTTTGAAAGACTCATTCTATACAAGTTGAGGCTCAACCTACAAAAATTTATCTTTGGAGTAGAGTCAAGCAAATTGCTTGACTTTATTATCAGCAAGAAAGGAATAAAGGTGGATCCAACTAAGGCAAAGGCAATAATTGATATGTCGCCTCCTACCAATCTAAGAGAGCTGAGGAGCCTTCAAGGGCGCATTCAGTCGATTCGAAGCTTCATCTCTAATTTGGCCATGAGATGCGAGCCCTTTAATCACTTGTTGAGAAAAGAAGTGAAATTCGAGTGGGGATCAAAATGTCAGCTTTTCTTTGAGTGCATCAAGCAGTATCTCCTCAATCCACCCATTCTGAAGCCATCAGAATTGGGAAAGCCACTACTCTTGTACATTTTCGCCAATCAAAATGCTTGTGGCGGATTTCTTGCACAGTATGAAGAAGGCAGCCGGATAGAGCATGCCATCTACTATGTGAGCAAAACTTTCATCGACTACGAGAAGAGATATTCTCAGATAGAAAAAATATGTCTAGTCTTAGTATGGATGTGTCAGAAGCTGAGACATTACCTGTTGGCATCCGAAATCAAAATTTTGTCAAGGCTCAATCCTCTCAAGTATATCCTTGAGCAGCCTTTTCTTACTAGACGGATTGCGAAATGGAAAGTCCTCTTGATGCAATACGACTTAGAGTATGTATCTCAAAAGTCGATCAAAGGCCAGTCTAAAGCAGATCAGTTGGCAGAATTCCCGCTGACAGAAGAGATCAAGGCAGAAGATGATTTTCTCGATGATCGCATCTGCAACATTCAGAAATCTGCAGTTTGGACCCTATTCTTTGATGGAGACAGGAATATGTCCGTTATAGGTATTGAGATCTTGTTGATCACTCCCGAAAAGGAGATGATCCCTTATTCCCTTAAGCTCAACTTTTAATGTACTCATAACATGGCCGAGTATGAAGCTCTAATACAAGGCCTCAAGATTCTACAAGACTTCAATGTCAAGAGAGTACATGCCTTCAGTGATTCATTGCTTGTAGTCAACCAAGTTAATGCAGAATGGCAGGTGAAGGATTCAAAATTGATCCCCTATCAGAAGATCGCCTTAGCTCTCATAAACAACTTTGAAGAATTTCAGCTCAATCACATCAAGAGAGAATACAATCATATAGCGGATGGTCTAGCCTGTTTGGGGTCCATTTTGTCATTCGGAGATAGTGAATCCTATCGTTCCTTCGAGAATGGCCGACTTGATCAACCTACCTTCATTTTAGTTGAGCAAGTAAACCAAACCACTCAGAAAGAGAAGCCTTGGTACCAAGACATCAAAGACTTTATTGAAATCGGTGAATTCCCACTGGAGATGCCAAGAAGGGAGCAACATGCAATCCAGTGCATGTCAGCCCGCTATTTCATCCTTGCCAATACTCTCTACCACCGTGGGTTCAGTTTTAAGTATGCCAGATGCTTAGACAAGGACGAGGCCATGGAAGTTGTCCAAGAGGAACATGAGGAAATTTGTGGTGTCCATGTCGGCTACCAAACACTCGTCAAGTAGATCATCCAGGCAGGATATTACTGAAAAATCATGCAGCAGGACTGCCATCGTTTTGTGAGGAAGTTCATCAAATGTCAAGTGCACGCATCTTTCATTCATGCGCCAGCCACATATTTGCAGTCTGTAGTTTCTCCTTGGCCTTTTTTAATATGGGCCTTCGACATAGTAGGCCTGATTACTCCTTCTACTTCTAATGGCCACAGATATTTTCTCGAGGCTACAAAATACTTCACCAAATGGGTCGAGGTTGTAACTCTACAAACAGTAGAAGGCTGACATGTGGTTTCTTTTATTCATCAGAACCTTCTTTGCCGTTTCGACATACCACATGATATTCTGTCCGATAATGGTAGCCACTTTAAGAATGAGCGGATGAAGACCTTCTGTTCGAAGTTTAGGATTCATCATCACTTCTCGTCTCCGTATTATCCTCAAGGGAATGGTCAGGCAGAGGCCACCAACAAGATTTTGATCCGCATTCTGGAAAGAACTGTGGAAACAGGTTGTGATTGGCATGAAAAGATGCATGATGCACTTTGGGCGTACCGAACCACCATTCGGACTCCAACCAACGCTACTCCTTCAGAACTTGTTTATGGGACCAAGGTAGTATTGCCTCTCCATGTTCAGAAGCCTGCATTTAAATTTGCATCGCTCATCGAGATCCCACTTGATCAATATTAACAACAGAGATTGATACAACTCGATTTATTGGATGAAAAGAAACTCAAGGCAACAGAGCATGCTCAAGCTTATCGTTAAAGGATAGCTCGACACTATGCCAAATTAGTCATCGAGAGAAAATTTTGAGTTAATGATCTAGTGCTCAGATCGACAACTCATCTCAAGCATCGACCACAGGGCAAGTGGTCACCCAATTGGGAAGGACCCTATGTGGTTAAGGGAGCATTACCTCGCAATTCGTAAAGTCTGATGAACGCAGATGGGGTAAAACTACTAGATCCTATCAATGCTCTGCACTTGAAGAGATTTTATACTTAAAATGTTTATTCTAGCCTTTTGTACTCTTCAAAGAGCCTTTTCAATAAAACAATGATGTTCTGTCATTCTCACATTCTTCTCCATAATACTGGGGCATTTTTTTATTTTATATACATCTGTCTTTCCTTCATCATATGCAGACAGGATCAGACAAACTCTTTTTCCTAAAATCTTGTCAATTTTCAGTTAATCTTGTTATCTTTATTAGTTTCATCCATTTTTATTCATTTTTCAATTTGATCAAATTTTCATTAATTTACTATCAATTTTATCGATTTTTATCAAGTTTTATCAAATTTTCATCAATTTTATTAAATTTTATCATTTTTTTCCCTTTTACTCTTTCAGGTTAAGGGATAAACCTGATGCCTCTTTTCAATGAGGTACTCCTTTGTTTTTTTCCCCTTTCAGGTTAAGGGATAAACCTGAACCTCGTCCTACGAGATCCTTCTTCCTTCAGGATAAGGGATAATCCTGAAATCTTTCATTATCAACTTTCCTCCAATTTCTACCAAATTTTCACCTATCATTTTTAATTTTTATTGTCAATTTTATCAATTCTATTGATTCTTTTTCAATTTTATCAATTTTATTAAATTTTGTCAATTTTTATTCTACTCTTCTTCAAGATAAAGGATAATCCTGAAACCATCATAAATAAATTCAAATCTTAGGCCATCTTGGTTCAAGAATCTTGAATAAATCTCTCATCTTCTTCATCATTGTCGGAATCTAATCATACCTTCTGTCAATCTCTCAAAAATCTGACTCTCGGGTTGTGTGAACACCCCAAATTTTTTAAAATTTTATAAATATCCTCCTTTTGCCCCTGGCCCCCATTTCCTGATAAATTGAGTCATTTTCACTAAAAATTCTAGTTTATTGCTCGAATTTACTGGAATCAAATCCATTTTCTATATTTGACTCAATTTCGGATCCAAACCCGTTGTCTGAGAAAATTTCAAAAGTTTTTCTCAGAAAACTCCTCTTTTTGGTAAATATTTCTCAAAAATACAAAAATAGTTTTAAAACTCTTATTTTGCCTAGATTTTAGGATTTTATTTCAAAAATAAAAAAAAATGCACAAAAATATGATGAAAAGAGCAAAAAAATCAAAACATGAAGGAAATTATAAATAAATAAATAAATAAATAGTTTTAGAAAACCCTTTTTAAGAAAACTTTTTCTTTTAGAGCCTTGTCTTTGAAAAATCAAAAAATCGTGCTCATCGTGCTCATCTTGTTCGTTGCGCTCGTCTCGCTCATCTCTCTCTCTCTCTCTCTCTCTCTCTCTCTCTCTCTCTCTCTCTCTCTCTCTCTCGCTCTGAATCGGCTTGCGGCAGAGATTGGGGCTAGGGTTTTTCGGTATCAGACGGTAGGCAACGCCGAGGGGATGTTCGATCGAAGGAGGCGATCACCCGATCCTTGAAGCTCTCCTCATCGACCCTTGATTCCCCAACCATTCTCTCATCTTCCCTCGCTCTCTCTTTCGCTCAATGGCCATCCATCGATCGCCTCCTCATCTTCCTTCATCCACCCTTGATCCCCAACAAAATCCTCTCTCGATCGATCCACCATTGGATCAGGGTCCCTCACACCTCATCCATCATTCGCCAACCGTTGTCCCCTTCTTGATCCTTCCTCTTTTCCCTATATAAACAGACATCGAGGACATCCAATAGCGCCTTCATCGATTATTCACCATCGCACCTCCCTTCTTCCCCTTTTCTGATCCTCTTTCCTCTCATTACCTTCCCTTTCCTTCATCGAAAAGAATCTCGACGGAAGAAGAAGGAAGCTCCCTCTGATTCCTTGCAAAGCAAAATAATCCGGTAAGTCACCACTCTCCTTTCCTCTGATATGATCCATTTTGTTTCATTTTTTTTCCTTTTTTTTCTTTTTCTTTTTTTTTATATCCATCTGGTTTCTCCTTCTTCAATTTCCTTTGAGATTTTCCTTTGTTTCTATTATTGCTTTATTATAGCACTCCTGATGGGGTTGACTTGCCTGTGCAACATCGACTCATCCTCGTGCTACAGCAAAAGGAACACTTATGTTCCAATAGCTTCGTGTTTTGTTTGCTCCATTGATCTGCAATTTTATTCGATTCTTGTTCATGTTGTTAAGTTCAATCATCTTATGCCCTTCAGAAGGATCTCAATCCAAATTTTCTACTAGATTTTGCTTTCATATTAGTCTTCTGTTGAATTTCAGATGTCTTATATGATCTCCATTTCAATATTTCAATTTATTACCCTTGTTAGCCATGATGTTTTGATTTTCATTGATATTACTATTGCTGGATATTGCTTAAGTCTGACATTCATCACACTGTGTTTTTAACAGTTTTTGTAATTTCTATGTTTATACTCTATGTCGTTATTCCCTTTTCATCCATGTAATTTTATCTATTTATTTCCATTCTGATCATTATCATAATATGATATATTTGATATCTAGTTCGTTTGTTCCCCCTTCATTCAATTTGTTTGATGCTTATGACCAACACGGTACTTTGCATCCCCATTTTTTTTTGGTGCCATTCATCTTATCACTGAAATTCTGCTAATTCCTCTACTTGTGCTTATATAGAAATATATAGTATCATACACCATCACTCCACGATGCTTTCACATTCTGTTTTGCATGTCAATATTTACTGCATCTATCTCATTTGTTCAGCATTTCTGCAACATCCACATCCTCCAAGGAAAGGGATATCATGTGCTCCATTAGAAAATTTTGCTGACAAGAGATGGCTAATATCTGCTGATAAACAAAAAAAAAAATGTGTGTTGGTACCTCAGAATGGTTGGACGAGTCATGTGTTTACCGTTAATGAACTTGGTAAAAAAAAATGTTATGAAGATAGCATGTTCTCAACAAGGAATTAATTATGAACCATTTAGGGAAGCCATTTCGTATATCAAGTCAATATCTGTTTCAGGGTTTAGAGAACCGTGCATATGGTCACACTGGTTATTCAACTGGCTCTGTGGTGAGGACATCTTGCCTATCCCTGTGTATTCGGATTGACTACAATAATTGCAGTCATGGTTGTAACTGAATGCTAGGGACTGATCACCAGATTTCTTATAAAAGGTGGGAATGATCAAAGAGGGGGCTCAAAAGGTCCACTATGTGGTGTTTGACGAGAATGGAAGGCCTACGCAGGGCAAGCCTGCAGTTGAATCAGTCAAAAGGGTAATCATCGAATATGCACACCACCATCTCTGACCAGAGATCCTCATGTGTCTCAGTCTGGGATTGGTTTTACTAGATTTTGCTCCTGCAATAAAAGATTGGAGGTGCACCATCCATTCTGATCTACATTCAGTGATCTCCCTGGATTTTATAAATAGTCCCTTTTGATTTCAGGATTAGATATTCTTTTCTTTTTGTTAACGGGTTTTGGTCTTCACCCTTTGGGAAATATATAGGTGGGAACAAATAGCTTCACTTCAATTATCTGTTAACCTTGATTTTGTTGTAGCCATCTGTTGCATCGCATTTTCTTATATTGCCAACATGGAATCTGGTTCATCTTCTGAGTTTTTGTGAAGAATCCAACCTATACACATTTCCTGTAAATTTGAAAATATTGTTATATATTTTATATTTGGTTGACGTTCGTTCTCACTTTCAATAGTCTATTAGTCTCATCTTTCATTTGTTTAGCATCACATATCACCCCCACTGGCATGCTTGACTCATCTCTTTTCACCATCCATTATATATTATCTCTTTTTGCTGTTTATTCCATTCATGATATCCATCAAAATCAGACCTCACTTCATATTTCATAACACTCCCCCTTTTTTTTTAAAGCTCATTTTGCATTCACTATCGTAATCCATATTTTCTACATTCCTAAGTCTCATTATTTTCATTTCATTTTCAATATTTTGTTGATTTCATTAATATTTTGTTATTTCTAAAATTTTGTTTCATCATTAGTATATTATACATCGATATGCCCTACCATCTTGCGAAATGTCCTGAAGGTAAATTTCTCAGTAACCTCTACTTTGAGATTCTCAATATTTGTGTAGAAGCATTGAGTTGTTGAACCATGCCAGTGCTTTCGGCTTGAACCGAGCCCAACATCATCTGTAATTTTGATGATTGGAAAGGATTTGCAGTTAATTCCTAAGTAAATCTCAGGATTTGCCTTGAACTATACAATAGAGAAATGTATTTCAGTATGTAACTAAGGTGGAAACATGAATCACTGGGAAGTATATTCAAGGATTAAAAGCGTTGCATATTGGAATCATGATGGCCTCATGAATTCACAAGATCACTGATTTTTGTTACAGATGTTATGTGTAAGCGAGTGACTACAGGTGAGTTAGTTCCTTCTGAAAAAAGCATTGTAGGGGATTTTCCATACTATCCCCTTTAACATCATGGAAGTTGCGGCGAGCAGGGTCGTACTGCACAAAATACCAAAGTGCTTTGTGATTTAACCCAAAAAGAATCTGCTGATGCAACTGAACTTCTCATTAGTCCCTTGTAGTTCTGTTCATTTTCCATTCCAGCTCACCTTCAACATTTTTGTTAATAACATTTTACTAACTCTAAAATCTGGTTTTATTATCAATATGTACATATTCCCAATATCTCTTTACATATGAATACTCTCTGCAAACATCACTGTTCATTCATATTATATCACGTCACCTACACATAACATCCACCTTATGCATATACCTATAGTAAAAAAAAAAAAAACCTTTACAACCCTCTCTTTCCTAGCCACTCATATTCACTTATCACTCACTTAGAATCATTGTTTCACAACATATTCCCTGCATTTCTATAGCAATATTCCTTGCACTTAGTAGTGAAACTTTCTTAATTATCATGGCTCTCACACACCTATAGCAGTGCCCAACACTGCCGTCATTTTTATTTTTGGATACCTGTAGCAGTGCTAGGCACTGCTGAGACTTTCATATACTCACAACAGTGCCAAGCACTGTTGTGATTTCCTATTCTCCCTTATCATCCATCCCCTGCTAGCCCTGTCCCACTGTCATCATTTCATCTACTACCTTCAGTAGCATATGACACTTCACCCTATGCGAGCACAACACCTGTGTACATTATATAAGCATATCATCATTACCAAATTGCATTTTTGCATATAGAACTTACCATTGCATATGCACTGGTACCAGCATCTACACTTTCACTGCATTACTTCATTTCTTGGACGTCTACAAAAGCACCTGGTTGTGCCACCTCCCTGTAGCCTACCATACTTGCTGCACCATTACAACACTTCCAGCATGGTCTACCTTTATTAAGCTCTTTCACATTCTATCCCCTACTTCCCTCATCACAACATCCATTACCATATCATGATCAATCTACCACATGTATTGCAATAGGTTTTCTTCATTAAGATAACATATAGATATCCTATAATTCATAGTGAGTTTAGGATTTAGTATATGTAAAACCCGAAAATTTTATAAAATTTTGCAAATTGGGCCTGGATCCAAATTACAGATCCAGGACCCATAAAGTGGTTTTTTTTGCATACATTTACCTCGTAAATTTGATATGTACGTATAAGTACAATAATTTGTAATTAACTAAATAATTCGGAGAATAATCATTCAATAGGGGTGCGTAGATGGGTATGGGATCCATATACTGGATTCATGTGCATATATATATTTATATATATCTAAATATATATATATGTGTATAATCATAAATAAATAATATTAATATTTGTAATACTATAGAAATAATATATATATATATATATATATATATATATATATATATATTAAGCGGATTCGAGGATCCACAGTTGGATCCACTTGGATCCAACTTGCGGATCCATTTTGGTGGGGGTTAAGGTTTTATATAAAATGCGAGATTTAAAATGAATAAAATTTTTAAGTTTTTTTTTATTTATCTGAGGATTCACAGTGGATCCATTTGGATCCACTTGTGGATCCATTTTGACTTGGGGTCGGGTTGCGGGTCTCGGGTTCGGACCCGAGCCCCACCCCATATTCTTCAGCCCTGTTAAACGAAAAGGGCAACCCGATAAGGGTTGCCCGATGAAACCCTAGCAGAAAGCAAAAGGGGGCGCAGGGGGTTACGCAGAGCGTAACGACCCCGCGCCCATCTCGGCAGAGGAGGGGGAGTCCGGGTCGATAAAAGGAGGTGGAGAGGAAGCCCTCTCCACTCGCCTCTCCCTTTTCACTCAGTCCTTCTCTCTCACTCGTCTCTCTCCCTGTCTGCGTGCGCGCACCGGGGGTAGAAGATCGCCGACAAGTTGCGACAGCCACCGCAGCTCCAGCAAGCACCCTTCTTCACGGTAGCAGCGTGGAGCGACACCAGCCGACTGTGCCTGCACGTCTCCAGCCTCCGATCGCCGGAAAGATCACCGGAAAACCAGCGAAACAGGTACGGTGCCTCTTGGATTTCGGGTTAGGGATCGAACATGGGTTCGATTCCATGCGTGGGTTTGTGGGGAGGATTCGGAGATTAGGTTGTTTCCCCATTTCGAAAACCCAAATCGATTTGGGGATTTACTGTACCTAACCCTAAACTGAAACAAAGTCCAACCCAAATCGATTTGGGGATTTTCTTACCTAACCCTACATTTCAAAAATCCCTAGCCCAAACGATTTGGGGTTCGGCTGTGGTATCGAATTAGCCCCATTCGTGGGGTTTCCGATTCTTTGAAATGGATAACCCCAATTTTTGGGGGATTTCTGTTTTGGGACCCAATAACCTAGATACTAAAGGGAAAGAGGAAATTGGAGTTTGCTTATGTTGGGTGCTAAACCATATGGAAGAATTTGTATCTTGGTTCAATTAAGTTTTTGTTTCAGCAGGATGCCCAGTTTCAACGTTATTTGCTACAGAAATCTTGAGTTTTATTTAGGAAATAAATTGGTAATAATTTTATGAGTTGTTGGTTTATGCTAGGCATCGATTGTTTTAAGATGATTCACATGCATTGTTGATTCCAGGTGAACCGATGTTTATGGATAGGTGTTTGAAAGATTGTATATACAAAACTGATCCTGTGATATTTCATGTACCCATTTCATTGATTTGAATTTGATAAGCCTTAAAACCAAATCTCCATTGAAACAAATGGAAATGGAGTCTGCAGTTTTTGTTAGCATTAATATATTAAATTTTACCCTGTTTCTTGATGAACTGCATGAGCAAATTCCCCATCTGTGTTTTCTATTTGGACGTTCTTTATGATTTTTGCATAATTAATGTTGATTAAGATATATATATATACAAGAACTGGACCACAGGCTGTATGATTTCACTCTTAATCTTATATGTACGTTGTCTGAAGGGGATGTGAGATTTCTATTTTTCTTATATAAAAAGGGGGTTTATTAGTTGTTGCATCCTCTGTCTTTGGAATTTGAGCATTTCTTAGGTTATGACTCAAAGTTTGCTCTTAAATTGTTAATGGTCTGTCTCAGGTATTGAAATTTTATCTTAGGCAGATATGGTCTTACTAGAGTTATGAATTATGACTTGCATTTTTCTTTGTAAAGATACATATATTAGACGTTCTCAAGACCATATGGGTTACGCTCAGGCTTGCTATTAGCTGGACCATGTGCATTCAATGCTTTTGATATCAAATCCATAGTGTTGCTGTGTATATTTTTGTAAATAAACCATAAGTCATTTTATGTATAGAAATTCTTTTATAAGTGTTCATTTGACTACAGTAGTCTTAATCAATGACTTTATACTAAGTGTCAATATTAAAGAAAAAAACTATTATGCTTGCATTGCATTTTTGGCTTCTTGCAGTACTGTTTCCAACCATGCATCTCTTTCACAACAAATTAATTAGTGGTGAAATACTCTCTTGGAACTTATTTGGAAGTATACCTCTTAGCATACTAAAGTCAAAGTTTTCAGAAATATTGTATATATTCTCTTAAGCTTCATTTGAACTGTCTGAAAAAGTTTTCCATCAGTTGAAAAGGGAAAGGAAAGAAACTCAGCTGATTTAGGAGTACTAGCTGTGAAGTTTTGTCTGAACTGTGAATGTTTCCTTTTAACTGTTGATGATGCAGAAATTTGATTGTTGATCTTTTAATGACAAAGCAATGGCTAGCTGGAATGTCCATTTTGACTAGCGTTAGAACCAGTTAGCATGACCATTGTGCTGTTTTTGACAATTTTAGTCTTGTTGTTTTGTTATAAGTATTGAGTGGAAAGAGAGCATAAGATCATGGGTTGTGTGGTACCCTGCCAAGCCCAGCCGACTGGTGCTGGATTATATTTTTACAAAGGAAAATATAATAAATGCTATTCCCTTAACCTGTCCATGCTTGTGGACAAAGGACAGGTCCATTGAATCCTTGTTCATGTATAGTATGAATCATATGGAAGCTTAGCTTAATACCTTAAGTTTTCAGAATACTAGCTAATCATGTTAGATCTGGCTCTTTGAATACAGGTGAATGAAAATGTGAATAGGCTTAAACTTGATTTGATATGCTTGAGTTGGATATCGTTGTCTAGTTGTTTTCATGGGCATGAGCAATCATGAAAGTAATGTTTTATTGCTTAAATCTACATGCATGGGTGTTCACGTGATATAATAAAAATTATCAAGGAATGACAACATACATTTTTGAATAAATATGTGAATCCTTGCACATGAATCTTTGAAACCGTGCTTGTGAATGTTGTTGTTTTATGTCCATGGTTATATTGGCATATATGGATGTGCATTTGGAAACACTTGTCGTGGAGATTTATGCTTTCACTTGACTGTTATGACTATGGTTCGCATGAGTGTGAGCATGATTCAATTGTTGGTAAGTCTTCTTGAACATGTACGCTTGATTATTGTGTGAATTGGTACATGTACACTCACACACTTAAAGAAACCATGGATTGGTTAAGACCCATATGTGATGTGGGTAACACACACATATTGAAAATGCATATGAATGAATTATGACATGCATATGTTTGGGTTTATATTTGCATGAATATATATGTTGTTTGGCATTTTGGCCTAGTGTTATGAATGAAACACTACTTGGTTTTATTATGTGATGCACTAATGGCCAAATTGGACCATCACCGGCCTGAAGAGCCGTGGGTTTGGTTTTCTTTTAATTATGTTTTTAAATGCATCACTTGGCACATTACTACACTGTTCTAGTGGTGGATACGGGCTGGAGTCCCGAATGGGTCCCTGCAAGGGAGGATGCGGGGTTTTCACTTTACTTTTGCATATGTGTGGCAAACTTAAAGAATGAACTTTAAATAAAAATAATGAATAAGAACAGTGTAATATACATTCTGGGATATCTCATCTGGAGTATGAGAATCTTGGATATCCGGTCTTGGGGAGACTGTGAGGATACAAAAAACTTCGTGTGCGTTGTTGCCCCTGAACCCGATATTGAGGTTCTTCTCCTGGCCACGGTTTTAGGGAGAGCCCACCACTTTACCCGGGAGTGGTGTGTTAGTCACAGCTGTGAGTTTATGGTACCAAGGAAGTGGCACTTGTGGGCGTGGGGTGTCCCTTGTGTCCCCGACATTAGATGTGGAGGTCTAATGTTCCGATGGATGGTGCTGTTTCCTGATATCGGTCGAGGGCTAAGTTGGAACCCAGTAATAAAATATAAATTGTGTGTTAAGCTACCCTGGGAACCTACTTGACCTCGGGGTTTGTACCCGTTTGGTGTATCCGCGGGCCACGGTAATTAAAAAGAGGAACTTAAAGATGTGTGCATCTAATAGGGCATGCATATGGAAAGATGGAACTTAAATGAAAGATAACAGAAGGAATCATGCATTGCACATAATCATGCATTTTTTCTTTTATGCATTAGATCATGCATGTTTGAATCATTCTTGATATCATGACATCATTTGGTGGTTGCATACGTTTTACTTTGTGAGATCATGCTGAAAGGTTGGTTATTTAGTTATTGATATGAGACATTGCTGTACTGTTCCTGACTGGTGAGGAAATGCAATTATTGGTAGTTATAGATATTTAAATGTTGCAAATTTTATATCTGCATTCACTCAAATCACTGCATGAAATCTTATTCATGTTCTTTCTCTCACCTGTTTCTTTAGAAGTAGCTGTGCTCAGAATTTCGGTTCTGACACCCTACTTTGTTGGTTTTTCACAGGTAAGGGTGAACAGTGAAGTTGGACATGCATTTGGCGATGGATGAGTTACACTTGGGCTTATCAGCTTCAGTAGAGGATAGATTGGCTCTTTCTTTTGTCTTTCAGTTCTTTTAAATTCTGCAATTGTTATTTTACTTTCAGTTGAAGGAAACTTTGTCTTTGAAATTTTATTACTCATTAATAAAAGAGTTTTAGTTGGTTGATATGGATGATAATTGCAACTTCGTTTGTGGTGTGTGGTTATCCAACTGAAATTGGAACTGTAGGGACCCCAGGTCTCTGGGATGTTTTCCGCAACTCTTAGAAAAAAAAAAAATATTCCGCATTTTGCAAAAGTAGGAGTTGGGGTCGTTACAGGTTTGGTATCAGAGCCACCACAAAGAATTGCAATTTTATCATCTTTTGAGTATTAAATTTTTATTTTAGTATATGAGCCCTGTCCTGAAGCGTCAACAAGTGTGACTCATCCTCCAGAGCAGTCTTCTTCACTGGTATGATTATTTAATACTTTTACTTTAAGTATGTGAATTCTGTGTGATTGATTGTAATTATAGTTTAATATTCTTTGTTGTGAATTTAAAAGTCTGATGTGAGTATATGAATGATTATTGTTCGTGATCAACCCCAAGGGGGTAGGATCATAGAGGGTCTAAATTTGCGAGGCTTACGTGCGATATTTAATTTTGGTACTACTCACATTTAGTACGTTTTAATTTCGCGGACGAAATTCTTTTAAGGGGGAAGGGATGTAAAACCCGAAAATTTTATAAAATTTTGCAAATTGGGCCTGGATCCAAATTACAGATCCAGGACCCATAAAGTGGTTTTTTTTGCATACATTTACCTCGTAAATTTGATATGTACGTATAAGTACAATAATTTGTAATTAACTAAATAATTCGGAGAATAATCATTCAATAGGGCTGCGTAGATGGGTATGGGATCCATATACTGGATTCATGTGCATATATATATTTATATATATCTAAATATATATATATATGTGTATAATCATAAATAAATAATATTAATATTTGTAATACTATAGAAATAATATATATATATATATATATATATATATATATATATATATATATATATATATATATATATTAAGCGGATTCGAGGATCCACAGTTGGATCCACTTGGATCCAACTTGCGGATCCATTTTGGTGGGGGTTAAGGTTTTATATAAAATGCGAGATTTAAAATGAATAAAATTTTTAAGTTTTTTTTTATTTATCTGAGGATCCACAGTGGATCCATTTGGATCCACTTGTGGATCCATTTTGACTTGGGGTCGGGTTGCGGGTCTCGGGTTCGGACCCGAGCCCCACCCCATATTCTTCAGCCCTGTTAAACGAAAAGGGCAACCCGATAAGGGTTGCCCGATGAAACCCTAGCAGAAAGCAAAAGGGGGCGCAGGGGGTTACGCAGAGCGTAACGACCCCGCGCCCATCTCGGCAGAGGAGGGGGAGTCCGGGTCGATAAAAGGAGGTGGAGAGGAAGCCCTCTCCACTCGCCTCTCCCTTTTCACTCAGTCCTTCTCTCTCACTCGTCTCTCTCCCTGTCTGCGTGCGCGCACCGGAGGTCGAAGATCGCCGACAAGTTGCGACAGCCACCGCAGCTCCAGCAAGCACCCTTCTTCACGGTAGCAGCGTGGAGCGACACCAGCCGACTGTGCCTGCACGTCTCCAGCCTCCGATCGCCGGAAAGATCACTGGAAAACCAGCGAAACAGGTACGGTGCCTCTTGGATTTCGGGTTAGGGATCGAACATGGGTTCGATTCCATGCGTGGGTTTGTGGGGAGGATTCGGAGATTAGGTTGTTTCCCCATTTCGAAAACCCAAATCGATTTGGGGATTTACTGTACCTAACCCTAAACTGAAACAAAGTCCAACCCAAATCGATTTGGGGATTTTCTTACCTAACCCTACATTTCAAAAATCCCTAGCCCAAACGATTTGGGGTTCGGCTGTGGTATCGAATTAGCCCCATTCGTGGGGTTTCCGATTCTTTGAAATGGATAACCCTAATTTTTGGGGGATTTCTGTTTTGGGACCCAATAACCTAGATACTAAAGGGAAAGAGGAAATTGGAGTTTGCTTATGTTGGGTGCTAAACCATATGGAAGAATTTGTATCTTGGTTCAATTAAGTTTTTGTTTCAGCAGGATGCCCAGTTTCAACGTTATTTGCTACAGAAATCTTGAGTTTTATTTAGGAAATAAATTGGTAATAATTTTATGAGTTGTTGGTTTATGCTAGGCATCGATTGTTTTAAGATGATTCACATGCATTGTTGATTCCAGGTGAACTGATGTTTATGGATAGGTGTTTGAAAGATTGTATATACAAAACTGATCCTGTGATATTTCATGTACCCATTTCATTGATTTGAATTTGATAAGCCTTAAAACCAAATCTCCATTGAAACAAATGGAAATGGAGTCTGCAGTTTTTGTTAGCATTAATATATTAAATTTTACCCTGTTTCTTGATGAACTGCATGAGCAAATTCCCCATCTGTGTTTTCTATTTGGACGTTCTTTATGATTTTTGCATAATTAATGTTGATTAAGATATATATATATATACAAGAACTGGACCACAGGCTGTATGATTTCACTCTTAATCTTATATGTACGTTGTCTGAAGGGGATGTGAGATTTCTATTTTTCTTATATAAAAAGGGGGTTTATTAGTTGTTGCATCCTCTGTCTTTGGAATTTGAGCATTTCTTAGGTTATGACTCAAAGTTTGCTCTTAAATTGTTAATGGTCTGTCTCAGGTATTGAAATTTTATCTTAGGCAGATATGGTCTTACTAGAGTTATGAATTATGACTTGCATTTTTCTTTGTAAAGATACATATATTAGACGTTCTCAAGACCATATGGGTTACGCTCAGGCTTGCTATTAGCTGGACCATGTGCATTCAATGCTTTTGATATCAAATCCATAGTGTTGCTATGTATATTTTTGTAAATAAACCATAAGTCATTTTATGTATAGAAATTCTTTTATAAGTGTTCATTTGACTACAGTAGTCTTAATCAATGACTTTATACTAAGTGTCAATATTAAAGAAAAAAACTATTATGCTTGCATTGCATTTTTGGCTTCTTGCAGTACTGTTTCCAACCATGCATCTCTTTCACAACAAATTAATTAGTGGTGAAATACTCTCTTGGAACTTATTTGGAAGTATACCTCTTAGCATACTAAAGTCAAAGTTTTCAGAAATATTGTATATATTCTCTTAAGCTTCATTTGAACTGTCCGAAAAAGTTTTCCATCAGTTGAAAAGGGAAAGGAAAGAAACTCAGCTGATTTAGGAGTACTAGCTGTGAAGTTTTGTCTGAACTGTGAATGTTTCCTTTTAACTGTTGATGATGCAGAAATTTGATTGTTGGTCTTTTAATGACAAAGCAATGGCTAGCTGGAATGTCCATTTTGACTAGCGTTAGAACCAGTTAGCATGACCATTGTGTTGTTTTTGACAATTTTAGTCTTGTTGTTTTGTTATAAGTATTGAGTGGAAAGAGAGCATAAGATCATGGGTTGTGTGGTACCCTGCCAAGCCCAGCCGACTGGTGCTGGATTATATTTTTACAAAGGAAAATATAATAAATGCTATTCCCTTAACCTGTCCATGCTTGTGGACAAAGGACAGGTCCATTGAATCCTTGTTCATGTATAGTATGACTCATATGGAAGCTTAGCTTAATACCTTAAGTTTTCAGAATACTAGCTAATCATGTTAGATCTTGCTCTTTGCATACAGGTGAATGAAAATGTGAATAGGCTTAAACTTGATTTGATATGCTTGAGTTGGATATCGTTGTCTAGTTGTTTTCATGGGCATGAGCAATCATGAAAGTAATGTTTTATTGCTTAAATCTACATGCATGGGTGTTCACGTGATATAATAAAAATTATCAAGGAATGACAACATACATTTTGGAATAAATATGTGAATCCTTGCACATGAATCTTTGAAACCGTGCTTGTGAATGTTGTTGTTTTATGTCCATGGTTATATTGGCATATATGGATGTGCATTTGGAAACACTTGTCGTGGAGATTTATGCTTTCACTTGACTGTTATGACTATGGTTCGCATGAGTGTGAGCATGATTCAATTGTTGGTAAGTCTTCTTGAACATGTACGCTTGATTATTGTGTGAATTGGTACATGTACACTCACACACTTAAAGAAACCATGGATTGGTTAAGACCCATATGTGATGTGGGTAACACACAGATATTGAAAATGCATATGAATGAATTATGACATGCATATGTTTGGGTTTATATTTGCATGAATATATATGTTGTTTGGCATTTTGGCCTAGTGTTATGAATGAAACACTACTTGGTTTTATTATGTGATGCACTAATGGCCAAATTGGACCATCACCGGCCTGAAGAGCCGTGGGTTTGATTTTCTTTTAATTATGTTTTTAAATGCATCACTTGGCACATTACTACACTGTTCTAGTGGTGGATACGGGCTGGAGTCCCGAATGGGTCCCTGCAAGGGAGGATGCGGGGTTTTCACTTTACTTTTGCATATGTGTGGCAAACTTAAAGAATGAACTTTAAATAAAAATAATGAATAAGAACAGTGTAATATACATTCTGGGATATCTCATCTGGAGTATGAGAATCTTGGATATCCGGTCTTGGGGAGACTGTGAGGATACAAAAAACTTCGTGTGCGTTGTTGCCCCTGAACCCGATATTGAGGTTCTTCTCCTGGCCACGGTTTTAGGGAGAGCCCACCACTTTACCCGGGAGTGGTGTGTTAGTCACAGCTGTGAGTTTATGGTACCAAGGAAGTGGCACTTGTGGGCGTGGGGTGTCCCTTGTGTCCCCGACATTAGATGTGGAGGTCTAATGTTCCGATGGATGGTGCTGTTTCCTGATATCGGTCGAGGGCTAAGTTGGAACCCAGTAATAAAATATAAATTGTGTGTTAAGCTACCCTGGAAACCTACTTGACCTCGGGGTTTGTACCCGTTTGGTGTATCCGCGGGCCACGGTAATTAAAAAGAGGAACTTAAAGATGTGTGCATCTAATAGGGCATGCATATGGAAAGATGGAACTTAAATGAAAGATAACAGAAGGAATCATGCATTGCACATAATCATGCATTTTTTCTTTTATGCATTAGATCATGCATGTTTGAATCATTCTTGATATCATGACATCATTTGGTGGTTGCATACGTTTTACTTTGTGAGATCATGCTGAAAGGTTGGTTATTTAGTTATTGATATGAGACATTGCTGTACTGTTCCTGACTGGTGAGGAAATGCAATTATTGGTAGTTATAGATATTTAAATGTTGCAAATTTTATATCTGCATTCACTCAAATCACTGCATGAAATCTTATTCATGTTCTTTCTCTCACCTGTTTCTTTAGAAGTAGCTGTGCTCAGAATTTCGGTTCTAACGCCCTACTTTGTTAGTTTTTCACAGGTAAGGGTGAACAGTGAAGTTGGACATGCATTTGGCGATGGATGAGTTACACTTGGGCTTATCATCTTCAGTAGAGGATAGATTGGCTCTTTCTTTTGTCTTTCAGTTCTTTTAAATTCTGCAATTGTTATTTTACTTTCAGTTGAAGGAAACTTTGTCTTTGAAATTTTATTACTCATTAATAAAAGAGTTTTAGTTGGTTGATATGGATGATAATTGCAACTTCGTTTGTGGTGTGTGGTTATCCAACTGAAATTGGAACTGTAGGGACCCCAGGTCTCTGGGATGTTTTCCGCAACTCTTAGAAAAAAAAAAAAATATTCCGCATTTTGCAAAAGTAGGAGTTGGGGTCGTTACAGGTTTGGTATCAGAGCCACCACAAAGAATTGCAATTTTATCATCTTTTGAGTATTAAATTTTTATTTTAGTATATGAGCCCTGTCCTGAAGCGTCAACAAGTGTGACTCGTCCTCCAGAGCAGTCTTCTTCACTGGTATGATTATTTAATACTTTTACTTTAAGTATGTGAATTCTGTGTGATTGATTGTAATTATAGTTTAATATTCTTTGTTGTGAATTTAAAAGTCTGATGTGAGTATATGAATGATTATTGTTCGTGATCAACCCCAAGGGGGTAGGATCATAGAGGGTCTAAATTTGCGAGGCTTACGTGCGATATTTAATTTTGGTACTACTCACATTTAGTACGTTTTAATTTCGCGGACGAAATTCTTTTAAGGGGGAAGGGATGTAAAACCCGAAAATTTTATAAAATTTTGCAAATTGGGCCTGGATCCAAATTACAGATCCAGGACCCATAAAGTGGTTTTTTTTGCATACATTTACCTCGTAAATTTGATATGTACGTATAAGTACAATAATTTGTAATTAACTAAATAATTCGGAGAATAATCATTCAATAGGGGTGCGTAGATGGGTATGGGATCCATATACTGGATTCATGTGCATATATATATTTATATATATCTAAATATATATATATATGTGTATAATCATAAATAAATAATATTAATATTTGTAATACTATAGAAATAATATATATATATATATATATATATATATATATATATATATATATATTAAGCGGATTCGAGGATCCACAGTTGGATCCACTTGGATCCAACTTGCGGATCCATTTTGGTGGGGGTTAAGGTTTTATATAAAATGCGAGATTTAAAATGAATAAAATTTTTAAGTTTTTTTTTATTTATCTGAGGATCCACAGTGGATCCATTTGGATCCACTTGTGGATCCATTTTGACTTGGGGTCGGGTTGCGGGTCTCGGGTTCGGACCCGAGCCCCACCCCATATTCTTCAGCCCTGTTAAACGAAAAGGGCAACCCGATAAGGGTTGCCCGATGAAACCCTAGCAGAAAGCAAAAGGGGGCGCAGGGGGTTACGCAGAGCGTAACGACCCCGCGCCCATCTCGGCAGAGGAGGGGGAGTCCGGGTCGATAAAAGGAGGTGGAGAGGAAGCCCTCTCCACTCGCCTCTCCCTTTTCACTCAGTCCTTCTCTCTCACTCGTCTCTCTCCCTGTCTGCGTGCGCGCACCGGAGGTAGAAGATCGCCGACAAGTTGCGACAGCCACCGCAGCTCCAGCAAGCACCCTTCTTCACGGTAGCAGCGTGGAGCGACACCAGCCGACTGTGCCTGCACGTCTCCAGCCTCCGATCGCCGGAAAGATCACCGGAAAACCAGCGAAACAGGTACGGTGCCTCTTGGATTTCGGGTTAGGGATCGAACATGGGTTCGATTCCATGCATGGGTTTGTGGGGAGGATTCGGAGATTAGGTTGTTTCCCCATTTCGAAAACCCAAATCGATTTGGGGATTTACTGTACCTAACCCTAAACTGAAACAAAGTCCAACCCAAATCGATTTGGGGATTTTCTTACCTAACCCTACATTTCAAAAATCCCTAGCCCAAACGATTTGGGGTTCGGCTGTGGTATCGAATTAGCCCCATTCGTGGGGTTTCCGATTCTTTGAAATGGATAACCCCAATTTTTGGGGGATTTCTGTTTTGGGACCCAATAACCTAGATACTAAAGGGAAAGAGGAAATTGGAGTTTGCTTATGTTGGGTGCTAAACCATATGGAAGAATTTGTATCTTGGTTCAATTAAGTTTTTGTTTCAGCAGGATGCCCAGTTTCAACGTTATTTGCTACAGAAATCTTGAGTTTTATTTAGGAAATAAATTGGTAATAATTTTATGAGTTGTTGGTTTATGCTAGGCATCGATTGTTTTAAGATGATTCACATGCATTGTTGATTCCAGGTGAACCGATGTTTATGGATAGGTGTTTGAAAGATTGTATATACAAAACTGATCCTGTGATATTTCATGTACCCATTTCATTGATTTGAATTTGATAAGCCTTAAAACCAAATCTCCATTGAAACAAATGGAAATGGAGTCTGCAGTTTTTGTTAGCATTAATATATTAAATTTTACCCTGTTTCTTGATGAACTGCATGAGCGAATTCCCCATCTGTGTTTTCTATTTGGACGTTCTTTATGATTTTTGCATAATTAATGTTGATTAAGATATATATATATACAAGAACTGGACCACAGGCTGTATGATTTCACTCTTAATCTTATATGTACGTTGTCTGAAGGGGATGTGAGATTTCTATTTTTCTTATATAAAAAGGGGGTTTATTAGTTGTTGCATCCTCTGTCTTTGGAATTTGAGCATTTCTTAGGTTATGACTCAAAGTTTGCTCTTAAATTGTTAATGGTCTGTCTCAGGTATTGAAATTTTATCTTAGGCAGATATGGTCTTACTAGAGTTATGAATTATGACTTGCATTTTTCTTTGTAAAGATACATATATTAGACGTTCTCAAGACCATATGGGTTACGCTCAGGCTTGCTATTAGCTGGACCATGTGCATTCAATGCTTTTGATATCAAATCCATAGTGTTGCTGTGTATATTTTTGTAAATAAACCATAAGTCATTTTATGTATAGAAATTCTTTTATAAGTGTTCATTTGACTACAGTAGTCTTAATCAATGACTTTATACTAAGTGTCAATATTAAAGAAAAAAACTATTATGCTTGCATTGCATTTTTGGCTTCTTGCAGTACTGTTTCCAACCATGCATCTCTTTCACAACAAATTAATTAGTGGTGAAATACTCTCTTGGAACTTATTTGGAAGTATACCTCTTAGCATACTAAAGTCAAAGTTTTCAGAAATATTGTATATATTCTCTTAAGCTTCATTTGAACTGTCTGAAAAAGTTTTCCATCAGTTGAAAAGGGAAAGGAAAGAAACTCAGCTGATTTAGGAGTACTAGCTGTGAAGTTTTGTCTGAACTGTGAATGTTTCCTTTTAACTGTTGATGATGCAGAAATTTGATTGTTGATCTTTTAATGACAAAGCAATGGCTAGCTGGAATGTCCATTTTGACTAGCGTTAGAACCAGTTAGCATGACCATTGTGCTGTTTTTGACAATTTTAGTCTTGTTGTTTTGTTATAAGTATTGAGTGGAAAGAGAGCATAAGATCATGGGTTGTGTGGTACCCTGCCAAGCCCAGCCGACTGGTGCTGGATTATATTTTTACAAAGGAAAATATAATAAATGCTATTCCCTTAACCTGTCCATGCTTGTGGACAAAGGACAGGTCCATTGAATCCTTGTTCATGTATAGTATGACTCATATGGAAGCTTAGCTTAATACCTTAAGTTTTCAGAATACTAGCTAATCATGTTAGATCTGGCTCTTTGCATACAGGTGAATGAAAATGTGAATAGGCTTAAACTTGATTTGATATGCTTGAGTTGGATATCGTTGTCTAGTTGTTTTCATGGGCATGAGCAATCATGAAAGTAATGTTTTATTGCTTAAATCTACATGCATGGGTGTTCACGTGATATAATAAAAATTATCAAGGAATGACAACATACATTTTTGAATAAATATGTGAATCCTTGCACATGAATCTTTGAAACCGTGCTTGTGAATGTTGTTGTTTTATGTCCATGGTTATATTGGCATATATGGATGTGCATTTGGAAACACTTGTCGTGGAGATTTATGCTTTCACTTGACTGTTATGACTATGGTTCGCATGAGTGTGAGCATGATTCAATTGTTGGTAAGTCTTCTTGAACATGTACGCTTGATTATTGTGTGAATTGGTACATGTACACTCACACACTTAAAGAAACCATGGATTGGTTAAGACCCATATGTGATGTGGGTAACACACACATATTGAAAATGCATATGAATGAATTATGACATGCATATGTTTGGGTTTATATTTGCATGAATATATATGTTGTTTGGCATTTTGGCCTAGTGTTATGAATGAAACACTACTTGGTTTTATTATGTGATGCACTAATGGCCAAATTGGACCATCACCGGCCTGAAGAGCCGTGGGTTTGGTTTTCTTTTAATTATGTTTTTAAATGCATCACTTGGCACATTACTACACTGTTCTAGTGGTGGATACGAGCTGGAGTCCCGAATGGGTCCCTGCAAGGGAGGATGCGGGGTTTTCACTTTACTTTTGCATATGTGTGGCAAACTTAAAGAATGAACTTTAAATAAAAATAATGAATAAGAACAGTGTAATATACATTCTGGGATATCTCATCTGGAGTATGAGAATCTTGGATATCCGGTCTTGGGGAGACTGTGAGGATACAAAAAACTCTGTGTGCGTTGTTGCCCCTGAACCCGATATTGAGGTTCTTCTCCTGGCCACGGTTTTAGGGAGAGCCCACCACTTTACCCGGGAGTGGTGTGTTAGTCACAGCTGTGAGTTTATGGTACCAAGGAAGTGGCACTTGTGGGCGTGGGGTGTCCCTTATGTCCCCGACATTAGATGTGGAGGTCTAATGTTCCGATGGATGGTGCTGTTTCCTGATATCGGTCGAGGGCTAAGTTGGAACCCAGTAATAAAATATAAATTGTGTGTTAAGCTACCCTGGGAACCTACTTGACCTCGGGGTTTGTACCCGTTTGGTGTATCCGCGGGCCACGGTAATTAAAAAGAGGAACTTAAAGATGTGTGCATCTAATAGGGCATGCATATGGAAAGATGGAACTTAAATGAAAGATAACAGAAGGAATCATGCATTGCACATAATCATGCATTTTTTCTGTTATGCATTAGATCATGCATGTTTGAATCATTCTTGATATCATGACATCATTTGGTGGTTGCATACGTTTTACTTTGTGAGATCATGCTGAAAGGTTGGTTATTTAGTTATTGATATGAGACATTGCTGTACTGTTCCTGACTGGTGAGGAAATGCAATTATTGGTAGTTATAGATATTTAAATGTTGCAAATTTTATATCTGCATTCACTCAAATCACTGCATGAAATCTTATTCATGTTCTTTCTCTCACCTGTTTCTTTAGAAGTAGCTGTGCTCAGAATTTCGGTTCTGACACCCTACTTTGTTGGTTTTTCACAGGTAAGGGTGAACAGTGAAGTTGGACATGCATTTGGGGATGGATGAGTTACACTTGGGCTTATCAGCTTCAGTAGAGGATAGATTGGCTCTTTCTTTTGTCTTTCAGTTCTTTTAAATTCTGCAATTGTTATTTTACTTTCAGTTGAAGGAAACTTTGTCTTTGAAATTTTATTACTCATTAATAAAAGAGTTTTAGTTGGTTGATATGGATGATAATTGCAACTTCGTTTGTGGTGTGTGGTTATCCAACTGAAATTGGAACTGTAGGGACCCCAGGTCTCTGGGATGTTTTCCGCAACTCTTAGAAAAAAAAAAAAATATTCCGCATTTTGCAAAAGTAGGAGTTGGGGTCGTTACAGTATATGTATTTAATATCTATTCTCATCATTAGCTTAAGACATTGTATTTATTTATTTATTTTTATAGCTTAACATATGTATCCTGTTTGTCAACATATCCATTTTTGTTCCAATTTAATGTTTTAAATTTCTGCCCATATATGATGTTTTGCTAACTCTGTTTATTTTGCATGAAATAGAAAATGTCATTTATTTTCTTGATTTAGAGGTTCAATCCTAGAATTATAATAGCTAGATTATAATGAGAAACTTTCATTTCCTGTATTAGATAGAGTGAATGAGCATTGTAAATATCATGAATGGCTTGTTTCATACTATTTTTCTCCTTTATTTCTCAGAAATTCATGAATGGGAACACAAATGGCACGTACACCATTCTAATAAGAGATGATTAAATCCTAAGTTGATGATTTGCATCAATTGCCATAGTGAGGGTGTGAACAAAACTTAGGATTTTCATCTTTTATGAAATAACATTGGATCCACACTGGATCTCTTTCAAAAATCATCATATTTTCAAATATTTTCTTCCTTTATTAAAGTTTAATTTAAAATTAGCTCAAAATATATAGCAAAGGCCATAGTCAGGATATATTGAGAGT
The DNA here is from genome assembly GCF_984573655.1 of Nuphar pumila. Lineage (NCBI taxonomy): Eukaryota > Viridiplantae > Streptophyta > Magnoliopsida > Nymphaeales > Nymphaeaceae > Nuphar > Nuphar pumila. The sequence continues at coordinate 92,556,836 of NC_143252.1, read as the reverse complement.
TAATTTCATTTTAAACTCTATAAATGCACCAAAATGTATTTTATTCTTCACTTGAATTTAAATATGATTACTATATAATATATTCAATGACCATAGTCAGGGATGTATTATATCCTCAATCTTATTTCAATTCATTTAAAGAATGAAATATGCTTTTCAAATCCAATTTCAAAATTCTTTAAATCATTTCATCATTTAGGATAGAATTACATCATATTTTTCAAAATTCTTTTCATATTATTTCAAAAATCCAAGTGATTTTTTAGATAACTCTTCAAACATCTTCTTCATTTCTCAAACCAATTTTCAAATTCTATTTCCATTCATCTTTCTATCTCACTTCAGAATTCAAAAATCAATTTCAAAGTCCAATTTGACTTTGAAATTTTGAATTCTCTTCTTATACTCAAAATGCAATTTTCAATTCAAGATTTCAAAGTTCAATTCAACTTTGGAATTCCAAAAATTCATTTTCAGGACTCAATTTTTAAATTCAATTTAACATTTTAAATCAAATTTCAAAGTTCAATTTAACTTTGAAATTCCTGATTCATCTTCTGATTTCAAAACTCAAACTTTAAATCAAGTTTATCCTTTGTTTTTTATTGAGTCTTGATTCTCAATTCAAAATCAAAAGTCTTGAGATTGATTCTGAATCTCAAAATCTGATTCTCCCTAAGTTTTAAATTCAAATCTGGATTTTCAAAATCCAGATCCATCAAAGTCTCATTTGAATTTTCCAAATCCGATCTCCATTTTGGATCCCAGACTTTGGATCCAATTCCATTTAGGATTTCGGATTTCGGATTCAACTTCATTTTGGGTTCCAGACTTCGGATCCAATTTCATTTAGGATTCTAGATTTTGGATTCAACTCCATTTTGGGTTCCAGACTTCAGATCCAATTCCATTTAGGATTCTAGATTTTGGATTCAACTCTATTTTTTGGATTCCAGACTTCAGATACGATTCCATTTAGGATTCAGACTTCAGATTCAAATTCCATCTTGGATTCCAGATTTCGAATCCAATTCCATTCTAAAAAATCCAAATTTCAAAATCAATTTTATTTTTAATTTCTATTTGGATTTCTTAAAACCCAAAATTCCATCCTGATTTCGAACTTTAAATCTGGAATTCAATTCCATTTTAAATTCCATCTCCACTTTGAAATCTAGATTCAAAATTCAAATTCAAAGTCCATTTTGACTTTGAAACTTCATTTTTTTTTATCTCAACTTCAAATCTCCATTTCTCTTCATTCTTTTCAAATTTGAGATTTATTTTCTCAACTCTGATTATTTAAAGACTTAGGACTTCAAAATATCTTTTCAGATCTATCTCAAGTTCTAAGTTAGGTTCAACTTTCAATAAAACATTTCTTTACTCTTTCATCAAAATTTTTTCAGAATCACTTGGAAAATCCTAAATTTCCAAACTATTTTCTCAAACGCATACATTTCTGCATTTGCATTACACAAGCATGATTCTTTGTGCATTTTAGACTTAGAATAAATTCTTAGATAATATTTTCAGCAAAGCAAAATGCATAAATTCGATCCTTGGTTCGATTACCCCTGGTAAAGGTGTCAGAAAGGGTCGAACCTCGTATCGATGAGCGAATCACATCTCTCTATTTTCTTGCAAATATTTTAAAACGGAGGCGAGTGGTTTTCAAAATGTTTCTTTGGTCAAATGAGACCTTGCGAAAGAGTTCCTCTCTCTTCTTCCTTTTCTCTTCTCTCTTCTTTTTCTATCTTTTAATTCCTCTTTAAAAAGGAAAATAGAGGTTAGAAAAAGCGAAGAGAAGGAAAAGAGGAATGAGGAAAAAATTTGGATGATCACAGGAGTTGGCGACCGTGATGGGACTCGTCTCCATCCTGTCAAATTTATGCCTTTTGCTGTCTTTGCTTTGATATTATCTAAGTCTTTATTCTACAAATGTCAGCTTCATTTCCATGCAAACATTAGGAGCCTAGACTCTGTCCTGGCTGACATAATTGTTATCGTCGCAAAATTTTTCCCTTCCCTGTGGGAGAGAGGGGAAAATCTTTCCGCGAGTCAAACTTGACCAGAGTTTTGGAAATTGTTTTGAAATACTCGCCTCCATTTTGAAAATAGCGGGAAATATTCCGTGGAATGGGACTCGACCTATCGGTACGAGGTTCGACCGTTCCTGCCGCCTTTAACAAGGGTAATCGAACCAAGGATCAAATGTGTACTCGACTTAATTAAATCATCAAAATCGTGTTCTATCCTAAATGCACAGAGAATTCAGGCATGTGCTATGAAACTTGGTAAAATGCAGAATGGAAAACATGATATATGCTTTGGAGTTGGAAAAGTATTTCTCATGCAAAAGATGGAAATCAATTTATTAGGAAAACTCAGATAAAAGGATTTAAAAAATCATAAGAAAGTTTCTGAGGATGTGAGAAAATACTAGGAAAATGGAAAGAATTCTTGAGAAAAGATGAACATTGAAAGAGAAAATGTTTGTCAGGAAAACTCCAGCTTTGAAAATTTTCTTTGGAAAATGATTGAAAATTCATGGAAAAACTCTTTGGAGAAGGAAAATCAAAACTCAAAAAATTGAAATTCTGAGAATCCTAGCCTTGAAATATTTGAAAATCGATTTTGATTCTTGGGAATGATGAGAAACTCCTTTTGAAAATGAATCTTAAGAAAAGGACATTTTCCATGGAAAATCGTGGAAAACTTAATTTGGGAAATCCAACTTTGAAAGTTTTCAGAGTTTCTTGAAGAATCGGTTTCCTTGGAATGAAATTTCTCTTAAGAAAAAGTTTGAGAAATGTCGGTGATTTCATGATGCAAATGATTTGAATGGATGAATGCCTTTTTGTGAAAACACTTTTTCAAGAAAATATGCAGTTTTAGAATTAAACTAAGGTAATATTACCATATATTCCGACTATGGTCGTAAATATGTTTGTAATTTACTTAGTTAATTCCAAAATATTATGTAAAACTGAAGATATGCAGTGAATTTTGGAAGATAGCCTAAGAGTGTAAGCTCGGTGTGACTAGTAGAAAGAGGCTGAATCTGGGTCTCGTCCATATTTCGACTAGGGTCATAAATATGGACTCCACCGAGTTCATCAACTCCCTAAGAGTTGGTGCACTTGCCATTCGTGTATATCCATTGTGATTTCTGAAATATAATGCATGAATCACATTATTAGGATTTTGCAAAAATCCAAACTATATGATATGCATCCTAATCTAAGCGGAAAAATAAATATTATTCCAAATTTACAATTGGATTGTTACATTTCTGACATAAAGCAAAATAGAGCCAGCAGAAGCCACATCTTCCAAACTTTCCTGCAAGTGTGAGAATTGGTACAAGAAATACAATATACGAAGGAGAGATATAAAATTATACACTAATGATGAGGTGCCAGTGATAATGCATGAATTGTAATGCCTGGAATATGAATGAGAAAATTTAAAACTGAACGAGGAATATACATAACGAGCTTAGATGTAATATTCTTGTTTAGTAAGAAACATATATACAAGAAATAATAATATAGATGATGGTTTATATACCTATAGTGAAAAGAAACATTTTGGTAGTTATATATAAAAAAAATCTCATAAAGGGAGTGAATCTGGACGAACTTAGAACCAAAAGGGGTTACAAGTGATGACAGTAAAGCTAGCAAAAGATTTAATGCCACAGACACAAGATAAAAAAAAAAACTGAATGAAATTAAATTAGAGTCTAAGAGACAAAAATACAGAGCATGTGCTACATAATGACACAAATGATATATGGGAGGAAGAAGCTAGGGGATCACAGATAGGTAAAAGATGTTTTGAGTATATAATGGAATAAAGGTATATACAGTAGTAATATGAAGATGTAAAAGCCAGCATTGAAGTCAATGTAAGATGTAAATATTAGTAGATGGTCACTAATCACACCTTGAGATAAACAAACTGAAGTCTTAGTTGGATGACCGATCAGCTCCAGCAAATTAAATTTGTTCACTGGTTTAATGGCTCAAATTTAGGTATCATAGCAGAATAATGTGATAAGTCATCTTCAAATATAGCAGATCTGGTTTACAGCAAAATGGCTTCAAAGAGATTTTAAATGGATTGAATTCAACAGGTACAACAGACTAATCTCATGAATCAGAATCGGTTCTAAAAATATTGATTCTCCAGATTGAATATCTGAACTGGATAACAAATGAATCTCATACTTTTCAACATATTTAAGGCTATACAATAGGTTTATCAGCAAATCAATTATGACAAATCAGTGAAGCTAACTGATTATCCACAACACTGTGAGAGGGATTAGTAACTTTGTTTCTGCAAAAAGGTTATGACTGCATACTCATTTCACATAACTTCTTTAGGCATTTTGATAATGAACCAAGATGATCCTACAATAACTTGAGACAAATCTGCAGTATATGTCTAGATGTAAGCAACAATATGATGACATACAGTGAGGGTATAGCTATTGCCAAACATGTTACAGGTATAAAATGCCTCAAAGGGAAAAGATTAATTATAGATGCAGAGAATGGATCATATAACAGAGGAACTATATACAAATATGAAACACTAAATACAGATACAGATGATCCTGAGTAATATGAACTGAAGCAAATGTAACATGTTGACAATATATGATGAGGAAACTACTGACTGTGGTGAAACACACGGGTGAACAATGAACCTTACTCAGATGAACTATTACCCACAGACTGCTCCGTGTAAGCCAACTCATGGTACACATATACAAATAACATAAAAAACAAATCGTTGAACCCAACTAGATTTTAACTAGGTTGTTATCATCAAATGAACTTTCACCGATGGTTTCAACCTCAACAAACGCTTCATCATCACCTGTGCAAATTTAATAGTAGTAACATAAAACCTACCTGATGTATTTATGAAAAATAAGAGGGGAACTGGTTTTCTTTCTAAAAATCACTATCTAGTCACTGAGACGAAAACTAAGAGGCCAGGGACGGTCGGCTACAACACAAGAAAATGTTGGATGTAAGCTTACAAAAGGACAGCGAGTTATGTATATACAATGGGGGGGGGGGGCAATGAGCAACATGATTTTGCGGAAATGACTATACTGCTGACGATGGATACACATATACCTTAATACAGCTAGGGATATCAATAAGCTAAAACTGAATACAACTAAACCACGGGTGCTGAGTACTAAGAGTTATATAAAATTAGATTGGATTCTTATTAGATGATGATGTAAATTGAGTCGAACAACAAGCATTTACAAGATATTGAACATAGAGCAAAAAATCAGGAAATGTATGAATGATGAGATGATAGAGCATAAAAAAAAAAGAAAAAAGAAAAAGATGCAACACGAGATGGAATTTTAACAGAATGGGAATATGTAATAAATTTAAATGTAGTGTCTTTGTTAATGACACCCTTTACTGTACGATAAGTCCTACTGGACCTCGCTTAACCCATAATGTGGTATACAGACACTATTGTTAAAACCACATGAACGTATGAAAACCAATGATATACAAAAAAATTGGAATTAATTTTTAAGTAAAACTCGTAAGAAAGTAAGGACAAATACATGAAAATGAATATGCTACCATCAATGATCTATGAAATTTTGTTCATTGCATTCGCAGAAGACGAAAACATTGATAAAATGGAACTTCTTATAGAATGATTTTCTTGAACCTTGATGCAATCAATGATGCACAATGTGGGATAACCTTGGACGTGAACATGAAAACCATGAGTTTGAATATGAAAACCTTATTCCCCAATATTTATGATGCTGAAATAGAGCTGATGAAATCTTAGGGAAAACAACAATTTGATAAAAACATGATTATTCAAACGAATCGACAACGCCATTGCGAGGTGTTATCGGTTCTCAATGTGTCTAAATAAACAGAGATGCAAACCACATTATTAAATGCAATGGATCTGCGGTATATAATGTGAGCATGACGCTTATTTCACATAAAAGCGAAAGTAAAGGGTCTTTACCTTGGTTCGACAGAGGTTGAGAAGGTCCCTTCCTTTTGAGTGTTCTGCTGAAGGCTGGTGGAAGCAGTCCGTCGTCAATGGGAGAAGAAGGGAGATTAAAATGCAGAACGGACCCCCAATCGAGATCCTTTCAGAGGGTTTTGAAAAGATAACGCTGACAACAATGGAGGAAACTGAGGTATTCAGAGATAGGGGAAGCTGAAATCCCCAAAAATCGATCCCCCCTTTTGCTCCCAATGTGGTTCTCTTTTAAAGATTTTCAGGAGGTTTTTCAGAAAAATTGGCTATTTTGAAATCTTCCAAACCGAATTTTGAAAGCATTTGAAAATCTTCAAACAAATTTTTGAAAAATTTTGAAACTCGCCAATCTTTGAAAAGGGGACGGCTGGCTTGTTTTCTGAAGAAGAATTTTGAGTTCACTTTACCTAAAACTTAGGTAAAGTGAAATTTTTGGGTAGGGTTTCACGGTGGCGCCATCTGGGGCTACCTTTGTTAAAAAAAAAAGTAAAGAAAATGAAGGTAGAATGATAAAAAAAAAAAGGGGAATCTTAGAGTGGTGCCACCTCAGCCTGATTTAAAAATCTTTTTGAAATAAAGTTTTTATTTGATTTTCTCTGCAGGAATTTCTAGTGTGGCGCCACCTATGCGTGGGCCCACTTTCTTATTTTGTAAAATGAATAAAATGAAAAGAAAAAGGATTTGTGAATTTGTGCCACCCCAGGGTGGGCTTTGCTTGAAAATAAGAGAAATGCCTGGGAATTTGAGTTTGACGCCACTTCAGGGTGGGTCCCACGTCATTTATTTGAAATAAAAAGCAAAAATAACTTCTTTTTGGGATTTTTATAATAGGCAAATTAGCAAACATGAAATAAAATTTGGTTTGATTTCAAAAGTTTAGGAGAAAAATGGTCCTTCAGGGCAAAATATATATAAAAAAATGCAGAGATTTTGTAAAGAAACTCAGAGTCTTTTTGCAAAAGTTTGAAATAAAATCTTCTAAATTTAGAATTGTGTCCCCTTCTTTCCAACTGACAAAATTTTAAAATCAATATCAAAATATCCAGATTGTTTTCTTGAGAAAACTTTTGTAATTCAGAGTCCTGGAGGTTACGATGGGGGAAACTGACAATTTTGAAAAACCCAGGGATTTGAAATCAATTTTGAAAGAGTTAAAATTCGAATCTGGATTGATAATTTTGAAAATCGGGAATTCTGAAACTCAAAATGACATGTTGTTCAGTGAAGTGATATGAAATGCTCATGCGATGATATGCAAAGACATGTCTCATGAAATGCCTCTGAATCAGGAATTGGAAATTCTAGCTGTTGAGAAATTTGGTTTTGATGTCACATAATATGATACACTGTCTCATTTGATTTTATATATGATAATATGTTCTCTTGAAATAATGTTATATTATGACTGAATATGTGTTGCCATAAATCTAACGAGTATTTGATGCAAGGATATCTCACCCAATAAGGATGGAGACTTCCTGTTCAAGTACAACTATGGTGCAATCATACTCCTTGAAGAAAAAGCTTGATGAGCCATGCTTTCCTAAAGTTCAAATGAAGAAATCGGCTACCTCAAGATGAAGATTTTTTTCTTCTTTAGAGTCATATGTAACAGAACCTTCAGGAACTTGCATATTGCATATTACATACTCATTCTTAATCACTATATCATAAAAGTATACGATAGTTTCAAAAAGCTCCTTTTTGAAAACTAATAATTGTACCTTCTTACAACCTTTCATGAAAAAGATATTTTGTCATATAATAATTGTACCTTATACTATATACAAGACAACATGAAAAAAAAGGAATGTAGGAAAAAGACAAAAACATAACATCGACTACATGGAGAAAACAAATATAATATGTTTTTGAAAAGACTTTAGTTTCCCTCTCTAAAGAAATATCTTTTTATATAAAGAAGACAAAAACATAAAATCGACTACATAAGAAAAACAAATAAAATATGTCTTTGAAAAGACTTTAGTTATCTTCTTTAATGAAATATTTCTTAATACAAGAAGAAGACAAAAACATAAATCGGCTACACAAAAGAAAAAAAATAAAATATGTTTTTGAAAGGACTCTAGTTACTTTTTCTCATAACCATAGAATGTCGACTTACTTGAAGTCATCATTCTCTTTACAAAGCATTAAATGCCTCCTGTAACAAATCCTTGTTAATATCCTTCTCAAAGAATGTCGACCTTCTTTTGGTCCTTATTCTCTCTGGAGACTTTGAAAAACACAACATAAAGAAAACACTTGACATGACTATGTACAAATAAATATCTCAAAACACTCATAGTACTTACACTCATTTAAAGCAAAGAAGTACTAATGTACCTCAAATCATTAATTAGAATAAAGACAAAACTACAACCCAACGTTCAATGTACTATTGTAAGAAATAAACTTTTTACATAAAATATGTATTACCTAAAATAATACAAAGACTAGTGTACCCTCTATTTTACTCTTATGGAAAAAGGCATTCTCGAACTTCTCTAAAAGATATTTTTGAAATGACATAACATTTCACATTTCAAAAAGTTATAATTCCAAAATGTAACGACTACTTTTTAAAAGGCTATATAAACACACTCAAATAAACTATTCAGACAATGAAATGGAATAGACGTGTGAGCTTACAAAGAGAAAAATTTCTATTCGTGATTTGAAAAGAGAGCCTTGAAAAAGAAAGAGAAAAAGAAAAAGAAAGAAAAGAGAAAAAGTCAAGTCCAGCTCTTTGACAAAGAGTATCCTCTGAGTGACAAACAGATCATTTCTGAGAATCCTTCATTCGTGCATTCATATCATTCTGAAGGTTCTATAGGAAGTATTGTAACTCTGTTATTCACTGTATTCCTTCTTTGTTTAAAGAAGTAGACCTCTGTGAAAGAGGGTGTTGCCCTTCTCTGTTGAGAGAAGAAGACCTCTTGGGAAGAGGGTGTGCCCCTTCTCTGTTGAGAGAAGAAGACCTCTTGGGAAGAGGGTGTTGTACTATTTATCTGGTGACTCGGATGTTATAGTGGAAATCTCAAGTGGTTTGCTTGGGGACTGGATGTAGGTCTCGATACTGACCGAACCAGTATAACTTCTGTGTTTTATGTGTTGTGCCTTATTGCTTAATTATCTTTATTTTATCGATCATATTCAAATTTCACTATTCACCCCCCCTCTAGTGGAATTTCACTAGCTTCTTGTCAAGAATAGGATTTTAAAATTTTACAGTTTGAAGATATTTCTGAGCCTAAATAGAGGAATTTTGAGACTCGGGAATAAAATTTTGGACTTTCTGCAAGGTCCAATCTCAGAAAATGACCATTTTGCCTTCCAGTGATCTCGGAGAACCAAAATGTGATGATTGGTGGAGTTATCAGGAAGGTGAGTGAAAATTTGGGGTGTTTACAAATGCCCCTCTTTGCTACTAAGCCGGCTTGTGGCCGAGCTTAGTGGCAAAGAAAAACACACCAAAATTGGGCTAAAAAAATGCCCCAGTTAGAAGGACCTGACTGGGTATGGAGATATTAGCCTGGTGAAGATGGTAGATATGAAATGGAGAACGAAGAGGAAAGATTTGCTCTGTGGCGGTGAAGTTCAGGTTTTTGCCCTTAACCTGGGTGGGACAGAAAATGCTTCGCATAGGAAAAAGCTCAGGTTTGATCCTTAACCTGATTGGGGAATGGAATATATCATCGAAATGAGACTCAGGTTTGTACCCTTAACCTGATTGGGCAGAAAATGAAATACCTCATCAAATGAGGCTCAGGTTTATACCCTTATCCTGATTGGGGGGGAAATGAAATACCTCATCAAAGGAGACTCAGGTTTATACCCTTATCCTGATTGGGTGGAAAATGAAATACCTCATCAAAGGAGGCTCAGGTTTGTACCCTTAACTTGATCGGGCAGAAAATGAAATACCTCATCAAAGGAGGCTCAGGTTTATACCCTTATCCTGATTAGGTGGAAAATGAAATACCTCATCAAAGGAGGCTCAGGTTTATACCTTTATCCTGATTGGGTGGAAAATGAATGGAATCCTCGAAGGAAGAAACCATGATGGAACCTTCAAATTTTGCATAATAAATCCGACAGGGTTTTTGCAAATAGAAGGGAAATGGGGTCCCTAAAGCTTGGAAAGGGATTGATCTTGGGCGTCTCACTTCTGAGACTAAATAGCTTTTTTAATTGCCTTTTGCGATAAAATGATTGGTGGTTCGACCTCGAACCGAAATGGGACTCTCTGTGGTTGGACAGTGGGGACACAGGGAAGTGTGCGAATCTGAGAGCCCAGGCGCTCAGATTATAAAAAGAAGGGAAGGAATCTTGAAAACTCCCATAATCAAGTCCTAAAGAGGGATTAAAAATGGTGTCAGGATGTATCAAAAACGAACATCAAGCTCTCACTTCACGTCAGGATAGCTAGAAAATATTGTCAAAATGTTGAGAATTTTGTTGTTGATTAAAAGTATTTGAAAATGGTACACATTGTTGCAAAAATATTCCTTCTTTTCTACTTGAAGTATTACCTCCAAACGAGATTGACTTCGTAAAATCAAGATTTTGGAATCCAAATTACTTGTGATTGACCTTCTTCAAGGAAGCTATCAATTTCCTTGATATAAACAAAAAAGCGAGAGTATAATATTACGAAAGCAATTGATGAAAGAACATTGATAATAGAATTCCACAAATTTAAAAAAGATTCTTGATAGATGTGGCAGTTTGATATCCTGGGAGATTCTCTCATGATAATCTTTCTGCACTCTTTTGGGCTTTCTTAGGCTTCGAGGTAGTTTATTACATCATCCTTCATTTTGGAGATGTCTTGACTTTTTCTTTCTTTCTTTCTTTTTCTCTTGCTCTCTTTTGGGAAGGGTACGTCACAAACTCCTTCAACTTGGAGATGTTTCGATCCTTCTTTGCCCCGGGGGTCATGTTGTTGATATTGGCTTATTGGCTGGAGATCTCTTGATGATAACGGAAATTAAATATCTTTTAGGGATTGTCGGGAGGTTTATTGCATCTGCCTTCATCTCGACAGTGCTTTGGACTTTCCCTGGAAGGATCCGTCACAAACCCCGTCATCTTGGAGATGTTTTAAATCTTCTTTGGCCCCGAAGGTTTACTCACTTAATTCGCCTTCATCTTGACGACAATTGAGAGACCCCTTTTGCGGATATTTAATTGCAGCTTAGGTGATTTTGAGGAGACAGGGCTTAGGTGAATTCTCTCTTTTTCTAGCGCTCAGGATATTTCCACTGCCTCATTTTTACAAGAATAGTCTTTAGAGATGTGTCATAACTGCGATCAATATCAATCATTTATGGCTTTGCAATATCATTGAATTTTCTTTGCTGGCCATATCGAGGATTTATCCTTTATCCTTTTGGTTGGCCAATGGAAAGAATTTGGATTTTTGATCTTTCTTCGCAAAAGCTTCACTCTTTTGGAAGTAATGCTGGAAGTAAACTGAGGTAAATATTTGTGCAATAAAGATTCTGAAATCAACAAGTAATTGATTGACAGATTGGCAAAGTTTTCTTGAAATCCTTGGTGAAAGAGAGCATTTGAGGTCTGGCTCAACACATCCGTGACAAAAATTATCCTCTCCTTTCCCCAAAGGAGAAGACTTAGGCTTAGCCCTTATCTGAATGGGAAATGAAAATTTCTCCTCTCTTCCCTGAAGAGGAGGTGTTTGCAAAACAAACTTTCGAAGAGAAATTAAGCTTTCGTCAAAGCTCCCTAATATTAGGCTTCTCTTATGGAAAGGGGCCCGATAATAGTGAGGTCGGAAAATTGGGTCATAAAGGAACGAGTCCATCACACTCTCCCTAAAAAGAGGGTCCTCCATGACGAAAATGGCCTAGTATGAAAATTGAGGTGGGCCACAAGGAAAGCGATTTTCCGTCGAGCCTCTCCCTATAAAAGGGTTCCTTGTGTGAAATTATAAATTGTTTTGCAAACTGTTCACAAAGACACGAGTCCCTACAAACTCTTCCTGAAAAAGGGCTAAGTGAACGAATTGGATAGCATGCAAAAAGAACGAGCTCCCTCGAACTCTCCCTAAAAAGGGTCTTTCGCAAGAGAAAATGATTGAAATTTGGATATTGAGCCAATAGGCGTAATGAATATGACCATGATTGGCAAATGTGACCCGCAGGTCGAAAATGATTGAGATAGAATTGGTAACCCGAAGGTTTGAAATTGGGTGACCTAACGGTCAAAATTGAGAATTGATTGACCCAAAGGTCGAAGTTGTGTGACCCGGAGGTCAAAATTGAGAACTGAGTGACCCAAAGGTCGAAATTGGAAATTTAATGACCCGAAGGTCGAGATTGGAAATTGGTTGACCTGACGGTCAAAATTGAGAATTTGGTAATTGGAATTGAGAATTGGAAATTGGGTGACCCGGAGGTCAAAATTGGAAATTGGATTTTGATGAGAGGTTCGCACGAGGACTGAATCTAGAAGATTGACCGGTATGATTGGATACTAACACGGGGTTAGATTTTGGAAGAATACCAGTATAAACACTGGGTTTTATAAAGTGTACCATTACGAGCACTTGATTTTGGGAATGTGACAGTATGAACATTGGATTTTTTAAAACATGCCAGTTCTAGCACTGGGTTTTGAAATAGTACCAGTTCAAGTACTGGTTTTTGAGAAGTATGCCAGTACGAGCACTGAATTTTGAAATATACCAGTTCGAGCACTGGATTTTGAAAATGTGCCAGTTCGAGCACTGGATTTTGAAAATTTACCAGTTTAAACACTGGATTTAGAAATAATACTAGTTCGAGCACTGGATTTTGAAATAATACTAGTTCGAGCATTGGATTTCGGTTCAATGCTAATGATTGTCTTTCAATTTTGAATAACAATTAAGAATTGTGATGGGACTGTTTGTTGAAATCCCAATAATGACCAAATTGATATCATTATAGTTGAATGCAAATGAATGCACGTGGATGCACAAGTGTGTGAAATGAGAGATTTGTTTATCCTGCCTGCATACAAAATAAAAAATTTTAAAATGCCCCAGTGTAATTGGGAAAAGAAAATTTGATTCTTATTAAAGAATAGGAAGATTACAAAGGAAGAATAGATGCTTCAAGTATAGAACTTTTTCAAGTGTCGAGCGTTAATGGGATCTGGTAATTCTACCCCATCGGCATTGATGAGCCGATACGAGTTGCGAGGTAATGCTTCTTTGACGACATAGAGACCTTCCCAATTTGGCGACCATTTCCCGCCTAGATGATGCTTGAGATAGGTTATGGATCGAAGTACTAAATCATTAACTCTGAATCTCCTTTCGATGACAGACTTTGCATATTGTCTGGCTATTCTTTGGCGATAGGATTGAGCATACTCTGCTGCTTTTAGCCTTCTCTCGTCAAGCAAGTCTAATTGTACCTGTCGCTGCTGCTGGTATTGATCAAGAGGTAATTCTAGGAGTGACACGAATTTCAAAGCAGACTTCTGAACATGGAGAGGCAATACTATTTTTGTTCCATAGACCAGCTCTGATAGAGTAGCATTTGTTGGAGTGCGAATGGTGGTCCGGTAGGCCCATAGTACATCGTGGATCTTCTCATGCCAGTCGCGTTCAGTTTCTACAGTTCGCTCCAAGATACAGAATAGAATCTTGTTGGTAGCTTCTACCTGACCATTCCCTTGAGGATAATATGGAGCAAAAAAATGATGATTAATTTTGAACTTCGAGCAGAATGTCTTCATTCTCTCATTCTTGAAGTGACTGCCATTATCTGACACAATGTCATGTGGGATGCCGAAACGGCAAAGGATGCTCTTGTGAATAAAAGAGACCACATGTCGGCCTTCTACTGTGCGGAGGGTGATAACTTCTACCCACTTGGTAAAATATTCTGTTGCGGCAAGAAAGTATTTATGGCCATTTGAAGCAGAAGGAGTGATGGGACCTACGACATCAAAGGCCCACATAGAAAATGGCCATGGAGAGACAACAAATTGCAAATATGTTGCAGGCGCATGAATAGAGAGTGCATGTATCTGACATTGGATACATTTCTTCACAAAATGGTAACAGTCTTGCTGCATAGTCTTCCAATAGTAATCTGCTCTGATAATCTGCTTGACAAGGGTTTGGTAGCCGACGTGGCCACCACAAATGCCTTTGTATGCTTCTCGCATGACTTCTTTGGCTTCGTCTTCATCTTATCATCTAGAATATTCTGAACTAAATACACGTCGATAAAGGACATTGGCTAGAATGAAATATCGAGTAGACATACGCTGGATTGCTCACTGCTCTTTTTTTGAGAGTTCTGGAGAAAATTCACCAGTTTCTATGAAGTTTTTGATATTATAATACCAAGGTTTCTTCTTTTGCTCAGCTTGGTTTATTTGTTCGGTTGGAAGGAAGGCAGGTTGGTCAAGTCTGTCAATTTTGAATAAATGACAAGATTTTTTGTTCTTGAATGCCATAATGGAGCCTAGGCTGGCTAGGCTATCAGCCACTTGTTTAAAATCTCTCTTGATATGGAAGAGCTGAAATTTTTCAAACTTGCTGACAAGAGCTGAAACGATTTTCTGATAAAGAAATAGCTTTTGATCTTTCACTTGCCATTCGGCTCGGACTTGATTGACAACGAGTAATGAGTCGCCACAAGCATGCACTCTCTTGACAATGAAGTCTAGTAGAATCTTTAGACCTTGAATTAGAGCTTCGTACTCGGCTATGTTGTGGGTGCATTGGAAATCTAACTTGAGAGAAAATGGAATCATCTCTTTCTCAGGAGTAATTAATAAGATCCCAATGCCTATTCCAGCCATATTCTTGGAATCGTCAAAAAATAAATTCCAGATTGGAGATTGCTGGATATTACATATTTGCTCATCAGGAAAGTCATCTTCGGCTTTCACTTCTTCTGCCAAAGGAAAATCTGCCAATTGATCTGCAATTTGTTGACCTTTGATTGATTGCTGGGAGACATATTCTAAGTCATACTGCATTAGCAAGACTTTTCATTTGGCGACTCATCCACTTAGAAATGGTTGCTCTAAAATGTACTTGAGAGGATTGAGTTTAGACAAGATTTTGACTTCAGATGCCAGCAGATAGTGTCATAGCTTCTGACACATCCATACCAGAGCTAGGCAGGTCTTCTCTATTTGAGAGTATTTCTTTTCATAGTCTATGAAAGTCTTACTAACATAATAAATGGCGTGCTCTATCAAGCTGCCTTCTTTGTATTGCGCCAAGAATCCGCCGCATACGACTTGATTGACTCAGATGTATAGCAAAAGAAGTTTTCCTAATTCTGGCGGCTTTAGTATAGGAGGGTTGAGGAGATACTTCTTGATCTAATCGAATGATTGTTGACATTCTGGTCTCCATTCGAACTTCACTCCTTTTCTGAGTAAGTGGTTGAAAAGCTCGCATCTCATTGCCAAATTAGAAATAAATCGCCGGATTGATTGCATGTGTCCCTGAAGGCTACGCAATTCTTTGAGATTTGTCGGGGGTGGCATATCAATGATAGCCTTTGCTTTAGCTGGGTCAATTTCAATTCCCTTTTTGCTGACCAGAAAACCCAACAGTTTGCCCGATTCGACTCCAAAAACACACTTTTGGGGGTTAAGTCTTAACTTATAAAGAATGAGTAGTTTAAAAACTTGATCAAGGGCTTCAATGGGATCTTCTTCCTCTTTGGATTTCACGAGGATATCATCAACATATGCATCCATGATTTTGTGCATCTGATCGTGGAAGATAAGGGTCATTGCTCTTTGATACGTTGCTCCTGCATTCTTGAATCCAAATGGCATGACTGTATAACAAAAAGTGCCCCAAGGAGTAGTGAAGGAAGTTTTTGATTGATCGCGGCTGGCCAACTTAATCTGATTATAGCTGGAATATCCATCCATAAAAGAGAACATGGTGTGTCCTGCCATGTTGTCGATTAGAAGATCAATACTTGGAAGTGGATAGTCATCCTTCAGAGTTGCTTTATTGAGGTCTCTGAAGTCTATGCAAATCCTCACTTTGCCACTTTTCTTTGAAACAACGACAATATTGGCTAACCAATCGGGGTAGTCGATAGTTCGGATGAACCCTGCTTTGAGTAAATCTTCGAGTCCTTCTTTGACTTGTCGTTCTATTCTGGGATCCATTTTTCTCAATTTCTGCTTAACTGGCTTAGCATCTGGCTTTAGAACGAGGCGATGTTCAACCAATTTGGGGTCTAAACCTGGCATATCTTCATATGTCCATGCAAACACTTCTTTATGTTGCTTGATAAAGTTAGTGAATCTTTCCGTTTTTTCCGGATTTAGACTGGTATCGATCTTTAGAATTTTGGGATTGTCTTCTGAACCGATATTGACATCTTTAGTCGGGTCTTGGACTATAACTGATGGTTCATCTTGCTTCTGAGTGTGATCATCTCAAAAAATTTCCTCTTGTAGTTTTCTCTCTCTTCCTTTCTCTTTCCCTTTCCAACGTCTATTTTCTCCTTTTTGAAGGGAGAAAATAAAAAGAAAGAAAAGAAGAGAGAAGAGGAAAAGAAGAGAAGAGAGAGAGAGAAAAACTCTTTTGTGAAGGTCTCACTTGACCTTAATTTGAAAAATATTTAGGAAAATTACTCTCCTCCGTTTTGAAATATTTGTGGGAAAATTGAGAGACAGGATTCGCTCATCGGTACGAGGTTTGACCGTTACTGGCGCCTTTACCAGGGGTAATCAAACCAAGGATCAAATTTATGCCTTTTTGCTTTGCCTAAATATTATCTAAGAATTTATTCTAAGTCTAAATGCATGAAGAATCATGCTTGTGCAATGCAAATGTAGAAATGTATGCTTTTGAAAAAATGATTTAAAAATTTCCAAGTTTTCTCAGATGAAATTGATAATAGAGTGAAGAAATGGTTTCTAACTTAGAATTTGAGATTTTAAGTTTCTAAGTCCTTGAAATAATCAGAGTTTTGGGAAAATAAATCTTGACTTTGAAAAGAATGATTTGAAGCTGAGATAATAAGGTAAAGGAAAGGAAGTTTCAAAGTCAGAACTGGACTTTGGATTTATAATTTTAAACTTGGATTTAGGAGAGGGAATGAATATTTGAAATGGAATTGAATTCTATATTTGAAGCTTGAAATCAGAATGAGATTTTAGAAATCCAAATAGAATTGGGTTTAAGAGATCAAGATGGAATATGAGAAACGGAATTGGTTTTTGGAATTTTGGGAATCAAGGTAAACTTGGATTTTGAAATCTGGAATGGAGTTTGGATCAGAGGTCTGAGATCCAAGATGGAGTTGAATTATGGATCCTAAATGGAATTGGATCCAAGATCTGGAATCCAAAATGAAGTTGAACTCTGGAATCCTAAATGGAATTGGATCTGAAGTCTGGGATCCAAAATGGAATTTGGATTTGGAAATCTGGATCCAAAATGGAATTGGGTTCTAAATCTAGAATTGGATTTTGGAAAGTCCAAATGGGACTTTTGAAGATGGATCTAGGTTTTTGAAAACCCAAATTGAATTTAAGACTTAGGAAAAATTGAATTTTCAGAATCATTCTAAAAAACTTTGAATTGAGAATCAAGACTCAATCTTGGGATAAAGCTTTGAAGATAAAGAATAATTTTGAATTTTGAAATCAGAAGATGAATCAGAGGTTTCAAAGTTAAATTGAACATTGAAATTGGATTTGAGATATTGAATTAAATTTTGAATTTGAATTTGAATCTTGGAAATGAATTTAAAATTCCAAAGTTTAACTTTGAACTCTGAAATTTTATTTAAATTTGAAATGGAGCTTTGAATATAAAATGAATTTTGAATTTTCAAAGTCAAATTGGACTTTGAAATTGAATTTTGAATCTTGAAATGAGATAGAATTTGATGAATTGAAATAGAATTTGAAGAAAGACATTCAAGATCACTTGGATTTTGAAAAAGAAATTTGAAAATATGATGCAATTCTATGCTAAATGATGTATGAATTTAAAGAATTTTGAAATTTGATTTGAAAGGCATATTTCATTCTTTAGGTGAATTAAAATAAGATTAAAGATATAATACATTCTTGACTATGGTCATTGAATGCATTATATAATAATCTATATTTAAGTTCAGGTGAAGAATAGAACATATTTTGGTGCTTTTATATAGTTTAAAATGAAATTAACTCTCAATATATCCTGACTATGGCCATTGATATATATTTTGAGTTAATTCTAAGTTAAACTCTGATAAAAGAAGAAAATATTTAAAAATATGATGATTTTTGGAAAAAGACCCTGTGTGGATCTAATGTTATCCCATAAAAGATGAAAATCCTAAGTTTTGTTCACACCTTGACTATGGCCATTGATGTGAATCATCAACTTAGGATTTAATCACCTCCTATTAGAATGGTGCACGTGCCATTCATGTTCCCCTTTGTGAATTTTTGAAAGATAAAGGCAAAATGATATGAAACAGGCAATTCATGATATTTACATGCTCATACATTCTAATCTAAGCTGGAAATGTAAAATTCTCATTGATGTCTAGCTATTACATCATTGATAAGATTATAAATCTAGAAGGGATTTCAACAATTCCTGCAAAACAAGGTTAATGTAAAGCAATATGCTAAAGATACAGAAGATATCATGACTAGGTGTGGTGTTTGCCTCTAATGTATATATATATGCATGGGATGGTGAATATGTCTAAATGTACCTAAGAACATACATGGGGGGGAGTGTATGTAAAGGTATATACCTAATGTATATATACACAGATATACATGCATATGTATATATATATATATATATATATGCCTATGACTTGAAAACTTTCACAAGGTTTGAATTTGTTTATACACATATTATGTATATGAAGTTGGTGAAATGTAGTGGTGTATAGGTTAGAGATAGTGGATATCTGCTATTATTGTAGGGTGTGAATGGAATGCAAAGATGGGCTGAAAATGGGTATAGATGGATAACAGGGGCAGCTTTAGACAACTTAAATAAATGAGTTATTCTTGATTGTGATGCTCCAATTACCCTTAATTTCATCTCTTCCATATTTGCTATCATCTGTGTCATCCCATAGAACATTATTTTGCAGCTCTTCATTAGCATGGCCTGCAGCTTCACAGAATGGGGGATTCAATTGGATTGATGGACCCAAATTTAGATCTAGAATTAATGGACTGTTGTCCAAATTCTCTGCAGCTCCTAAGTAGGACAGATGTAGACTGAGTCCCTAAACTTGACAGTTTAGGCACAGAACCTGATAACGGAGGCCGATGAAGCAAAACTGGGAACTCACCATATTTAAAATTGGGGAAGAAAATTTTACTCTCTCAATGGGACTTGATTTTCACATGGATTTCAGTAGCAAAAGTTCCATCTTCTGTAGGATGCCTTCAGCTATCTTGAACAGTCACAACCAGAAGTTGGGATTTCAATAACAATGAAACATGTTTCTGCTACGAACTGTGAGTTTGAGATGGGGAATATGTTGTGTGGTGACATGGAGATTTAAGTACTCAACAAATTTTGGGTGAGTGGCGATTGCAATAGGGTAAATCAGTGCTGGTGGATATGTGTGGAAAATGTGCAATATGCTGGTGCATAAGTGCAGAAAGAAAAAAATAACGTGAAGGATGGGTGCAGCACACCGGTGATTGATGAGTTGAATCTGTAGGTGTAGCTAGTGAACTAAAGTCATAACTGACTAGTGATGTACTAATTAGATGACTAACTGGGTGCCATCCAGTTTTCTATATCTTTCCAGAGCTGGACTAAGAGCATATATGCATTGAATATGTACATATCATCGAAATGATAAATACCTAGGCTGCTAAAAGTGCACGCATGCTTATAACATACATGACAAAATAATAACACATGTGAACAACTGTATATGTGTTTGCAATGTACAAATGCATACATAGATACCTATACCAAAAGTAAGTGCAACGAAGATGTTGATTGTCATGGAAAGAATTTTACAGAAGATGTAACTACCAACCTGTATCCCTTACAAGATGGTTCAACCAAAATTTCTCTGGTATATGCCACCGGATCCTGCACACAGAATACTTAATATTCAGACCATCTCTGGGCAATCTTTTCAAGTCTCTATGCCAAATCATTTGTTTGAGCCACTAGATTTGTCTTACAGAAGCTTGTTTTGAAGAATAGAATACAGTGGGGAAAACATAATCCTGCCACAAAACCTTACAATGACCTTTTATAGGAGTTTTAGCTAAAATCTATCAACATCAGAACTATTGGCAAAACCGTGACATATCCACATTATGAGAGGGGCACGTTGGTTTTCTCAGATATCTGCTAGTTCTCAGTGATTTGATACAGTTGAGATCACCATACTATGCTTGATATAATCAGTAGTCTGTTTAAATTCAGTGTATTGATAGGATTAACACCAATGCTATGTTGAAAACAGAGACAAAATGCTAAAAAAAAATGAGCTACAGGCAGATGTCAGTTACAAAATATGGATAGCACAATAAGACTTGAAATATTGAGTGGAATATGGTGATGATCATAAAGAAACTGAGGATATAGATAAAAAGAAATAATGTTACAGAAAACATAGATGAAAAGCACAAGGCTATCTGTAAAAATATTAGCACATAGCAACTAGAAATCGCAGAAATGCCAACTCTTACGTTACAATCCATTAAATATGAACTGAAGTAAAAAAAAATACAATGAGATTGAAATGAAAATCTAGAAAATCACAGTAGCCTCTAGGGCTGCTATGTCGTGAGACACAGAGGGAGATAAAGGCGATAAATGCTGAACTTAACAATATATAGATGCAATCATTGTTAATGCAATGCAAAATGGGTATGAATAACCATATGGTATGTAAAATAAAATAAGAAAAAATTAAACTACAACCATCGAGTGACAGGGGCTGATTTGCAGCCCGATATGAACTTGAAATCTTTGTTTCTTCTGGAGGCTCTTTGATCAATGACACGGGCATCTTCATTTCTCTTTCTTCCAATCAAACGATAATTTCAACGGTTGCCATCTAATGCAAATTTGATTTGAGCTTTGCTCATTTTCCTTCAGTAGACTGGAGTGGATTAGTTCTGTAGGTGCCTCCTTTGTGCTTCTGCAATGATCCCACGACTAAACAGGCATTGGTTGCTGCTTTCACGATTCAGCAACGCCGAACGCCATTTGGGCATCTATCAATTCCTACGATAATCAAGGACTACAAAATATGAATCTTGCAACTGAAAACATCTGAAGATGGTATGTTACTCAGTTTGCACCATACACATGTGCCCATCTCATAACACTGGGAAATCACTGAAAATTCAGATTGAATCTATACAACAGATCCCCTTCAAATTGATTTCACATTAGCTTCAATGCATCAGACTTTTCCCAAATTGGGACTCAGATAAACAGGTTAATTTCAAAAATTGATTACATTAATCTATTTTGATGAATTTGAATTTACATAGTATAACCAGTTATAATTCACATTCATATCGTAGAGGCCTAGCTCATGCTTTAACAAATCAGAATGGATAAGCAACAGTTCAAATCGGGGTCAGATAAATTCTTTAGTTCATGAAGAGATATCAAACCCAAGGGATCTGATGGGGCCTTTCAAAACCAATGTCCGTTGAGATGAAGCCATCGGATGATTCTCAAAACAAAATCATTGCAAAATACCAACTGCCAAGAGCTTGAGCAAGGAATGAAAGATGTACGTGCAGAAGCAGTAATTCTCAAAAGAATGTAAACTGGGGATAAAGGAAACCTGAAAGAGCCGAGAAGGCAACTCTTGCTGCTTGCTCGAAGTTAGAGAAGCACTCCCCTCAAAAGCTTTGTCAATCTATTGATGCCACTTCCACCCTTACTCAAAAGATACACGATAATCCAGGCCTTGATAACATCAGCCACACATTCTTTCTTCAAGGGTCCTTTACTCTTGATAAATTTCAGAAGTCTCTCTGTAACAACAAGCCTTTACAACAGGTACTTTATAGCCAAAACCATGAAAATGCAGAAAAGATTAGATCATACCTCCTGGATGAACCCATCATGATTGAGTTTAATGTGAGACTGATCGTGAGAAAGCACAAGGTGTTTAAGCGAGGTATACAGGAACCATCATCCAGATTTTATGGTAAATTCATATGTGAGCGAATTATCATTTTGCCTCAGAGGAATGGAACAGAATCTGGTTCGCCTTTTGAGCGAATTAAACATGAATCCACCTCTTTTTTTTTTCTGGCACAACGAGGGTATCATGGTAAGCATCGAGATTTTACAAAACGTTGATAATACTGCATTGTGACCAAAATAAAACCTCAACAAGCCAAACACAGAGGGTTTTAATCAGGGTAGCCTCGTGTAGCTCTTGTTATAACGATTACCCCTCCAAAACCGTGAGATAAAAGGAAGAAATCATAACAGAGAACAATAACAAATAGGGAGAAGAATCAATTTGATGAAATGAGTCAGATGGTGGGTTACGTCAAAGGAGATTACATAGTGTGAACACCCCAAAATTTTCAAAATCTTTTAAATATTCCCTTTTTACCCCTGATTTCATTTTCTAAACAAATAAGTCGCTTTTAAATCTAAATTCCAGTTCATTTCTCAAATTTTACTGAAATTAAATTCCTTTTATATGTCTAACTTGATTTCGGATCCGGATCCATTGTCAAGATCCAAATCTGAGTCTCGTTGTCCAACTTTTAAATTAAAATTACAAAAAATACCAAAAATAGTTTTTAAATAGCTCGGACATTCCATCCGGCATCCATTTGGATCCATCGCGTTGTATTTCTCAATTCAAGTCTCAGAACTCGAACATTTTCTCAAAACCTGGATCCAAACCCATTCTTCTAAAAGAATTTCCCCAAAATAACCCTGACTTTTCAGAAAAACTCTTCTTTTGTAAGTATTTTGAAATTTTGTAAAAGTAGTTTAAATTCCTTAGCTTTTAGAATTTTGTCTTCAAAAAAATACAAAAAAAATATATTGAAATTCAAAGAAAAGAACAAAAAAAAATAATATTATTAGAAATCCAAAAAAAACTCAGAAAATATGCAGTTTACCCTCCTTTTTAAAACTTTTTGTTAAAAACCCTCTCTTAAAAACCACTTTTTGAAAATCAAGAAAACCATTTTTTAGAAAAATCCTGAAAAGGAGACCCCTCTTTGGAAATAGAGGAAAGATGCAACGGCCGCAGGCTCGCCCCTTTCGTTTTCACCTTCAATCGCCAACCACCTGGGTTCTCCTCCATTCATCTCTAACGATTTTCTCTCGAATGCTCCTCTTCTTCTTTAAAAGGGGAGCACGCAGGAGGATTAAGGATCCGCTCTCACCTCTCCACTGCTCATTCCCGAATCCATCATCCATTTCCATCCACAATTCGCCTCCCCAATCACATTTTCAGTCTGCATCTTCTTCTCCTCGATCAAGTCTCCTTCCTCTCTCAAGATTTCTTTTGCTGAACAAGGTAAGAAACTCCATCCTTCATCACTTCTTGATAAATTTCCCTTCTATTTTTTTTTATCCTCAATATTTGTTGTAGATGAATCTGCTTCTGCATTTTAACTTCCCGCATTTGCTTATATTTTTAGTCTTACGATTTGTGAACACCCCAAATTTTTCAAAATCTTTTAAATATTCCCTTTTTGCCCCTGATATCATTTTCTGAGCAATTGAGTCACTTATAAATCTAAATTCTAGTTCATTTCTCAAGTTTTACTGAAATTAAATTCGTTTCATATGTTTGACTCAATTTCGGATCCAGATCCATTGTCCAGATCCAAGTATGAGTCTCATTGTCCAATTTTAAATTAAAATTATAGAAAATACCAAAAATAGTCTTTAAATAGCTCGAACAGTCCATCCAACATCCGTTTAGATCCATCACGTTGTATTTCTCAATTCGAGTGTCAAAACTCGAACATTTTCTCAAAACTCAGGTCGGAACCCATTCTTCTAAAGAAATTTTCCCGAAATGGTCTGAAATTCTCAGAAAGATACTTTTGTAAATATTTTTTAGAAAAATACAAAAAAAAATAGTGTTTAATCTTTGTTTTTGTATAAAAACTTAGATTTTTGTTCCAAAAGTACAAAAAAATGGAAAAATCCTGCAAAAAATCAAAAAAATCGGAAAAACTACAAAGAAAATAAGTAGTTTTTAAAGATTTTGCCAAAAAACTCACCTTGAACCATTTTACAAAAATCTTTAAAAAAGGAACCTTCTTTTTGGAAAAGAGGGAAAGGGCGAACGGCTTGCTCCCGCGCATTTCTTTTCTCTCTCTCCCACCGTTGATCTCAAAACAACCCTCTCACTTTTTTACCCTCCATCTTCAACCATCGAGCTTCCCATCTTCTTTAAGAAGAGACACCCGAGCCTCTTCTAGGCATCAGTTTTTCTTCTGGAGGATCCCCTCTCGCATCAAGTATCTCCTGCCTCTCTTTTCCCTGGGATTCCCCTCTTTTCTTTTCTGATAACAGAAAGAAATCCAATCGGTAAATAGAGGAGCCCTCTCTTCCCAAGATTGATCGGAGCTAAACCGGTAAGTTCTTCTTTCCCTGTTCTTTCTTCAATCTGATTTCCTGCAATTTGTATATAAAACTTCTAATTCCAATCACATTAGTCGTATTAGCTTTAGCACATCCTGATTTTTTGTAACAAGTTTAGAAGATAAGATTGCAAAATCCTAACGATTGATCGAGTGGTGATGTATCGATATTTCCGGCAAATGTCTTCTTATAAAAAAAAAGGGGGAAAAACAGATCGACTATTTCAATTTTCGGCTGATTGCCTACAGTTCATCAAAGGTTTGATTTACAATAATCAAGTTAGGGAATTCCAATATTTGATTATGAGATTTCCAGTAGTTGAAATCTGATTTGTATAAGGAGTAATCGATCATCTGATCGTTTATTACTCGTTCCCGGCAATAAAAATCTTGGAATCCAGTGACAGTATGATCACCAGATCTACTGATCTCCGATTCAAATGGAGGTTTGGATCGACCTGAACGGAGTTCTGCCGGAATTTTGTTAATATCCTACCGGATTAAAGGCCATCAGAAATTTGGAATCGGACGCCTTAAGTTTTTACCAGCTCCATCAATCTCCGCAAATCAAATGACCTTCAACATCACTCAGATTTCTGATCGGTTGGAGTCTGATTAAGGCTTGAACAATCGATTATCTGCATATTGCTGGGTGGTAATTTGATCCTCGGCGAATAACTACCTGATTGATGATCGTCGGAACTCTGTTATACCACAACTTCAATTGATTCCTCTCTGGTATCGAATGATCGATCGTTGGATTTCAACCAAGCGATAACCTGAGTGTCCGAATCAACTAATCAACCTCCAGCAGATCTCTTTATAGGTAAATTTTGATCTTGTTGCTTTATCATAATCATTTAGGATTATCCTGTTTTGATCATTTGTAAAGAACAACTTGATTTTACTCTGTTTTATTTCTTTATCAGAATGATTCATTTCTGGATTCCTCCTGATGATCGGACCCTCAAGGTTAAAAATATTGATTACTAATAACCGGCTATTTAAAAGATCAGTTGATAACAATCTGAGTGTCGATCAAGTGTTTACTAATCTCTGGCTTGAATGACCATTGATTTGTTAAATTTTCTGGCTTGATCGAATATCATCTATTGATCTCCTATGAGCACTGTTTTGAAAGTGGATCAATTGATCCTCTGCATTAATCGATTCACTGATTCCTGAAGGTCGAATTCTTATTGTTTGTCTAAGTTCCAGCTGTTGATGCCTTGATGTTGTATTCAGAACTTCTTACCTTCTGAATTCTAACTTCTACCATTGATATTGCATTTAGAACTCTTCACTAAGGTGTTCAAAGCTGTTGAGTACTATTTGATGAATTTTGTAGTCTAATTTCTGATTTATTAATTGTTGGATGCAAAATTATTGTCTGAATGATCTCTCAACTATGGAGCTGAGATGATCAAAACAAATGGTCTAGGTGTTTTATATTATTCCAGATTCATCCTCTTTCATCATGGGAAAACCGATGAGGTATTATTTAGCAATATATATATATATATATTCTGAGTTTAATACATACTTTTCTCTGCATCTATACATTAAAACAACATAATTGTTTCCTGTCCCATAACATCTACTGTAGCCTCAGCACAACGTCACCTGTGCACTTCAACTTCATTCACCAGCATAGCTCTATTACCCACCTCGCAGCATTCATTGTTGCATCTATCTTCTGAAATTCACCTGCAGGAATCGATCAACAAGCCAATTTGCTGTGTTTCTCCATGGATCCACTATTACATTAACTATTGAAATGAATAAGTTGGCTGAAGGCAAATCACTGACGACTGATTTGCTGCTAAAAGGTTCATAAGTCTGCTCTTACAGGAAAATCCCCTGGTTTGCTAAAGTGATTTTAACTTGTTATGAAAGCATACACTAAATCATTGATTCAACCACTGAATTTTCGGTGACAAAATGTATGAACATTTCACTTGAAATCATATCCTTGATTTGTTGTGTAGCTGTATGTCAGTAATATCCCTGCACTTCCCATTCCTTCACAACCACAACAATGCTAATCACTGTTGTAGCTTCCTTGCATCTACGACAATGTCAAACCCTGCTGTAATAATTATTTGCATCTATACCAAGCATTGTGGCAATAACTTTATGCATCCACAGCAATTCTCTGAGTTGTTGTAGCTTCATACTTCCTATAGCAATTCAGTGAATTGCTGTGAGTCGCCTCCTTGCCCTTCATAAAATGCACTATGTCATTTCATATGTATATAGCACATCTTGCACTTTGTCCACTGCATCTCATCCATAGATATATGTATGGCCTTGAGTAGATAAATATAGACTTTCATTTAGTCTAAGGCATTGTATATGCCTTTCCCATATAGGACTTCATTAGCCTTAGGCAGATAAATACCTCTTTTTCATTTAGCTTAAGGCATTGCATATGCCTTTTCCATATAAATCTCCATCATATTCACATGCATATTTTCCCCTTAATGTAAGGCTTTCCATATGAATTTTAGATTTAAACATGAGAATAGCATTTTGTATATATATCCTCCATTAGAATAGGCATAAGCATGTGCATTTGCATTTTCAATGAAATATCTTCCTTATATATTTACATGGTGCTAATCTAGTTGTTTTGCAGGGGAATATATGGAAAAGGTCATTATTTGGAGTTGTAAATTCAATTTCATGTATTGTAATAGTTAGATATTAATGAAAAATTACATTTCCTGTTTTAGATAGAATGAATGAGCATTGTAAATATCTTGAATTACTCGTTCTTCATGCATTTTTCCTTTATTTCTCAAATTCTCACAAATGGCAACACGAATGGCACGTGCACCATTTCGTAAGAGGTAAATTAATCCTAAGTTGATGATTTACATCAACGGCCATAGTCGGGATGTAAACAAGACTTAGGATTTTTATCTTTTATAAAATAACACTGGGTCCACACTGGATCCTTTTTAAAAAATCATCATATTTTTAAATATTCCATCTTTTATCATAGTTTAACTTAAAATTAATTCAATATATATACTAATGGCCATAGTCAGGGTATATTGAGAATTGATTTCATTTTAAACTCTATAAAAGCATAAAAATATGTTTTATTCTTCACCTGAATTTAAATATAGATTATTATATAATACATTTCAATGACCATAGTCAAGGATGTATTATATTTTCAATCTTATTTCAATTCATGTAAAGAATGAAATATAATTTTCAAATCCAATTTCAAAATCTTTAAATTCATTCATCATTTAGGATAGAATTACATCACATTTTCAAAATTCTTTTTCATAAATCCAAGTGATTTCCTTCAGATATCTTCTTCACTTCTCAAATGAATTTTCAACTCTCGTAAATTCAGATATCATTTTCAGATTCTAACTTTAAATTCGAAGTCCAAATTTGACTTTGAAATTTATTTGTATCTCCCAAATTCAAACTTCAAAATTTAAGGTCTAATTTGACTTTGAAATTCATTTGTATATTCAAGATTCAATTTCTAAAATCAATTGGAAATTCTGATTCATCTCTTGATCCCAAATTCTAACTTCAAAATTCAAAGTCCAATTTGACTTTGAAATCCATTTGTATATCCAAAATTCAAATTCTAACTTCAAATTCAAAGTCCCAATTGACTTTGAAATTCATTTGTATATCCAAAATTCAAAATCTAAATGAAATTTCAAAGTTCAAATTAACTTTGAAACTTCTGATTCATCTTCAAACTCAAAACCAAGTTTATCTTTAAATTCAAAATCAAAGTTTGAGATTGATCCTGAATCTCAAAAGCTTGGCCTTTTCTAAATTTTGAATTCAATCTGAGTTTTCAAGACCCAGATCCATATTCAAAAGTCCCATGTGGACTTTCAAAGTCCAAATCCAAAGTTAGATCAACTTGGATCCAGATTTCTAAATACAATCTCCACTTTTGGATCTTAGACTCTAGATCCAAACTACATCTAGGATTCTATACCTTGGACCCAATTCCATTTAGGATTCAGAATCCAACTTCCACTTGGGATCTCAGACTTCAGATCCAAATCCATTTTAGGATCCAGAACCCAGTTCTACCTTTGGATCTTAGACTTCAGATCCAAATCCATTTTAGGATCAAGAACTCGATTCTACTTTGGATTTCAGACTTCCGATCCAAATTCCATCTTAGGGTCTGGAGTCCAATTCTACATTGGATCTCAGACTTCAAGATCCGAATCCATTCCAGGATCCAGAATCCAGAATCCAATTTCATTCCCTAGTCCAATTTTTTTCAAATCCAATTCCATTTCATTTCCAGATTTCAAATCCAAATCCATCTACAGATCACATCTGAATTCCTTAAATTCATCTCTATTTTTAAATACCATTTGGATTTCTCAAATCCATTCTAAATTTCAAACTTCAAAATCTAAATTCAATTCCATCTCAAATATTCATTTCCCTTCCTAAATTCAAGTTCAGATTCAAAGTCCATTTCCGGCTTTGAAACATCATTTTCAAAGCTTCAAATCATTCTTATTCAAAAACAAGATTTATTCTTCTAACTCTGATTTACTTCAAAGACTTAGAATTTCTTTGATCTATCTCAAGTTCTAAGTTAGATTCAATCATTTCTTCACTCCTTTATCAAGTTCATCTCAGAATACTTGGAAAATCTTCAAAACATCTTTCAAAAGAGCATACATCTTTGCATTGCACAAGCATGATTCTTTGTGCATTTAGAGTTAGAATAAATTCTTAGATAATATTTAGGCAAAGCAAAAGGCATAGATTCGATCCTTGGTTCGATTACCTTTGGTAAAGGCGCCAGGAACAGTCGAACCTCGTACCGACGAGCGAATCCCGTCTCTCCATTTTTTCTGCAAATTTTCAAAACGGAGGCGAGTTAAATTTCTAAATATTTTTCAAATCAAGGTCAAGTGAGACCGCGCAAAAGAGTTCCTCTTCTCTTTTTCTTTCTTTTTCTTTTCTCTTCTCTCTTTCTTTTCTTTCTTTTATTTCTCTCCCTTCAAAAAAGAGGAAATAGAGGTTAGAAAAGGAAAAGAAAAGGAAGAGAGAGAAACCACAAGAGAGGAAAAATTTTGCGATAATCACAGTTTTCGCGACCGTGATGGGACCTCGTCTCCGTCTGGTCGAATTATGCCTTTGCTTTGCTTTGATATTATCTAAGTCTTTATTCTTCTATGTCAGCTTCATTTTTCATGCAAACCTTAGGAGCCTAGACTCTGTCCTAAGCTGACATTATTGCATATAAGATCTAAGTATGGTTTGGTAGGACCATATTGAGGAAATTATTCTATGTTCACACTAGACTTAGGTCTTAAATACAACTCTCCTCAATTTTAGGGATTGAATGCAAAACAATGTATGCAACTGTATGCTTCTCTTCATTTTAATCTATCTCTTTAGGGCTTGCATTAAAGCCATCTGATTTCTTGCATGTTGAGCATATTTTGAAAACCACCCTACCTATATTGTCCCGGTCTTCACGTTGCTGGGCTGTCTCACTGAACCATAGTTCAGGAGACAGCCTCACAACTGGACCATTTATTTGGGTTCGCGCCCCCCTACCACGTACCTAAGGGCCATAGTCTGAGGTATATCGGTAGGTGCTCAAGGATGTTGGGAAGCCATTACCTTAGAACCGAAGAGATATCTTATATGCCACGTACTTCGAGCTTCGGCTTGAGTATATCGGCGTACCTTGATTGGAATCAGATGATATAAATCTTAGAGTTAGGATTAAGGTCCTATCAGCCATTTCAAATATTGCATATAGAGTCAGCTTTAGGGAGTGGTGTTTGTGTATCCTTGCTTGTATATTTGTGATTGTGTGATATTTTATATCTTCCTTATATTTTCCAAAACCTTGGGTATATATTTCGAAATTTCTTCTTTGTTTTTAAAATCCAGGTGTATTTTTCTTTATCTTTTTCTTCTTCTTCTAAAAATTCTTCAAAAATTCTTCTGATCCTGCCTGCAAGTTCTTCAAATTTTAAATCTTTACCATTTATTCTCAAATTTCATTTATTCTTTTATTTTTTCTTCTGATTTTATATTCTTGTTTATATGTTCATAAAAATCTATTTTTATCGAGAGACATCCTTTTCAAAATGGTATTTTCTTTTATATTTTAGTTGGTTACTCTCCCTCGTAGGGTAAACAACACAAATTGCCATAAATTTTGTGGTGACTCAATCCCTAGTAATGGGATACAATTTTTAGATTTCAACCTAAATCCTTCCTCTTGTCAAAAAGGTTTCTTTTGGTCTAAAAACCTCCAATTTTAACTACAAAAAGCGCTGATATTCAAGAAAATGGTTCAGACAAGAGATGGAAAAGAAACAGTTTCTCAACTCAGCGATAGTGAGGCAGAAGAGATGAGCTCTCCTAAATCAGTCAGAGGACAGGGTCAGAACAAGAAAGATGACATTGACCCCACTATGTATGATATGTTCCAAAAGATGATGACAAGGATGATGTTGGAACAAGCCGAGGCTAAGCTAAAAGAGGCAGTTCCTAAAAGCAAGATGAGGAAGAAGCCTGTAAAAAAGCAAATCAGAATCATCAGGAAGAAGGTACAGCCAGACACTACTTCTGAGGAATCAGAGTCAGTCGAGGAAGAATCAGAAGAAGAAGAGCAGATTGTCTACAAACAGAATCCTCCAAGGCAGTCCGTAAAAATAGTTGTAGAAGAGCCCGAATCCGTCAACAAACCCAAGTCTGGGGCTCCAGCAGAGGACCTGATGAGCAAGCAGATGAAGGAGATGAATCGAGCAATTAAAGACATTCAATCCAAGGGTAAGGGCAAGCAGACCTACACTGGCGAAAATTTTTATGATGGTCTGGATGGGGACGATAACCTGGAGAGTCTTCCTCGCAAGTTTCTCAAATTTGACGGGACTGGCAACCCTAAAGCCCACTTAGCCACATTTTATGCAGAGTGCAGCCGTTTCAGGAAAGATAACAGGGCTCTGTTCATCTGTTTTCCTCGTAGTCTAGAGGGTGTAGCAGCCAGGTGGTATGCTGACCACATCAATCCTATCGAACTACGAGAGTTCGATAAGGTAG
Organism: Nuphar pumila; assembly: GCF_984573655.1. Taxonomy (NCBI): domain Eukaryota; kingdom Viridiplantae; phylum Streptophyta; class Magnoliopsida; order Nymphaeales; family Nymphaeaceae; genus Nuphar; species Nuphar pumila. The sequence continues at coordinate 92,525,102 of NC_143252.1, read as the reverse complement.
TAAATCTGTTCATCGAGCTCTTCTTATTTAACACTGAAGCCTCACCTACATTAAATCATCTTTACAACCTGAAGCAAGGAGAGAATGAAAGAGCAGGTGATTTCATTCACAGGTGGAGAAGCACCTGTAATAAGATGAAGGTACCCATTCCTGAGGAGCACGCATTGCAGGTGATCCTCAACAATTTCTCTCAGCCCATAAGAAGCCTCATCTCCACTTCCCCGGTGAAATCCTTCATCAAGTTGATTGAGCGAGCTGAATGGCTCGAAGCAGGAATAGAAAGCGGACTTTACGAGGGCACGCCTCTGGTCAAGAATGTCCAAGACCAGAAGAAGAAGGCTCAATTCGCTCATTCAGTTGATGCCTCCTGCAATAATCTTGGCAGCAGCAGCAAAGGAAACAAGAACAACAGCGGCAGTGGTCCGAGAGTAGATCAGGGCAAGGGGCAGAAGGAAAGATCTTATAAAAACAATGATAAACTGCTTCCAATTGGCCTTTAGCAAAAGGGTGATCTTCAAGAGAAGGCCAAGTACATCAAGTGGGATAAAGATCGAGTCTTCACTCCGTTATCTGAGAGTTTAGAAGTGATTATGAATTACCTTTTGAAGCACGGGATGATCAAACTCCCTAAAATCGTAGATCCTCCCGTAATGTTGGGAAAATTCAAAGACCAATTCTGCAAATACCATAGGGCAACGGGGCATGATACCGAGCATTGCTTCATCCTCAAGCATATGATACAAGACTGCATTGACAGAAGTGAGCTGATAGAGGATGAGGAAGAAGGGCAGCCAGCAGTCCTGACAGAGCCATTTCCAGATCACTCCAAGAATTGAGGATGCCCAAGTTTTTTTTTCTTTTTTCTGCACTGTCGTTTTCCTTTGTGTTAGTCATCTTATAGGGGCAAGTCAGCCCAGTCTTCTTTTTATCCTTTCTGTTTGAAGTTCTTGTAAATATTTAGTTTGTTATCGAACTTTTGCTTATCAATGAAATGTCAATTTTTCTTTATATCTTTGATATTCAAATACTTCCTTCTTCTTGCCATACTGGGGCATTTACATTTCTGTTCTTTTCAGAATGCGAGACAATCCTGACATCATTCATGAGAGAAATGATATTGCCTATGAGGGATTTTTAAAAATCATGAAATTTCAAAAAGTCTTCATTATGACCAAAGGGTTCAAATATTCTTTGGTCCAAGCTTTGTCAAAAATCAACCCTCGTGTTGATCATGTTTTCAAAAATAGGTTTTCGAACCATTGCATTGAAGGATCAACCCTTGTGTTGGTTTTATCTTCCAAAAATAGATCTCAAATCTTGTGTTGATCATATTTTCCAAAAGTGATTTGTCAAACCATTACATTCAAAGATCAACCCTTGCATTGATCTTATCTTCCAAAATGGGTTATAAATCATTATGTTCAAAGATCAACCTTTGCGTTGATCTTATCTTCCAAAAGGGGTTATAAATCATCATATTCAAAGATCAATCCTTGCATTGGTCTTATCTTCCAAAATGGGTTTTAAATCATCATATTCAAATATCAACCCCTGTGTTGGTCTTATCTTCTAAGATTGGTTTTTAAACATTATCCTCAAAAATCAACCCTTGTATTGATCTTATTATCAATTTCGAACTGTTATTTTTAGAAATCAGATCTATTGTTGATCTTATTCTTCAAAAATAGGTTTTCAAAACCATTGCCTTCAAAAAATTAACCCTCATGATGATCTCTCATGTTTTGATTTAAAGGATCAGATCCTCGCACTGACCATTCTTCTTGTGGTGGATTTTCTTCCCCCGAAATGATTTCTCACTTATCTTTTTAAATAAACATTTTCCTATCAAAGATCCCATATGAAGGCAGGATCAGAAAAACTCTTTTTTTTTCAAATCTTATAAATCTTCAGTTAAATTTGATATCTTTATCGGTTTCATTCATTTTGTTCATATTTTTATCAAGTTTACATCGATTTTATCAAGTTTTATCAAATTTTTCTCAATTTTATTAAATTTTATCAAATCTCTTACCCTTTCAGGTTAAGGGATAAACCTGATGCCTCTTTCCCATGAGGTATTTCCTTTATTCTTCTTCCCGCTTAGGTTAAGGGATAAACCTGACCCTCGTTGTCCGAGGTTTTTCCATTCAGGATAAAGGAAAATCCTGAAAACCCCTCGTAAGAGCAATAACGCTACCGATGAGGATTCTTTTGTAAATACAAGTTTTGTCAATCTTTGGTAATTTTCTAGATTTATATCAATTTTCCTTCATTAAATTTTCTTAAATTCTATTCTTTTTCCCATTCAGGATAAGAGAAAATCCTGAGACCCCTCGTAGGAGCAATAACGCTACCTATGAGGATTCTTTTGTAAATACAAGTTTTGCCAAATCTTTATTGATTTTCTAGAATTATATCAATTTTCCTTCATTATAATTTTCTTAAAATCTATTCTTCTATTCCCATTCAGGATAAGGGAAAATCCTGAGACCTCTCGTAGGGGCAACAATGCTACCTATGAGAATTCTTAATCCTGAAAATTGGATCGCATACAGCTAGCTGTGCTAGTCCACCTAAATCATAGATCATAAATTCTAAATCTTGTCATATCCCTTCTAAATTCAAGTCTCAGGTTATCTCTTCACAAAATCTTCTATTTCCCCTTCAGGATAAGGGATCATCCTGAAACCGCGGCAATCATTCCTACTTCAATCTCTAAATATCTTAAAGAATGCTGGTCTCCTTCCCGACTCTCACTTGGAAAAACCTGGTGCTCACACTGGTTATTTTGCTAAAGTTGTTAAATCTAAAGATCAAGTTCAGTCCTCGTACTGGTTGTCTTTCAAAAGTTTCGAACTTAAATCAGGTCATTAAATAAAAAGTCCCAGCTAATTCGTTGGTCGTTAAATGATTAAACGAAATGTCCCAGCTAGTTCGCTGGTCGTTAAATGATTAAATGAAATGTCCCAGCTACTTCGCTGGTCGTTAAATGATTAAATGAAATGTCCCAGCTACTTCGCTGGTCGTTAAATGATTAAATGAAATGTCCCAGCTACTTCGCTTGTCGTTAAATGATTAAATGAAATGTCCCAACTACTTCGTTGGTCGTTAAATAAAATGTCCCAACTACTTCGTTGGTCGTTAAATAAAATGTCCCAGCTACTTCGCTGGTCGTTAAATGAAATGTCCCAGCTACTTCGCTGGTCATTAAATGAAATGTCCCAGCTACTTCGCTGGTCGTTAAATGAAAGGTCCCAGTTTCCCCTGGTCATTAAATGAAATGTCCCAACTACTTCGTTGGTCGTTAAATAAAATGTCCCAACTACTTCGTTGGTCGTTAAATAAAATGTCCCAACTACTTCGTTGGTCGTTAAATAAAATGTCCCAGCTACTTCGCTGGTCGTTAAATAAAATGTCCCAGCTACTTCGCTGGTCGTTAAATGAAATGTCCCAGCTACTTCGCTGGTCATTAAATGAAAGGTCCCAGTTTCCCCTGGTTATTAAATGAAATGTTTCAACTACTTCGTTGGTCGTTAAATAAAATGTCCCAACTACTTCGTTGGTCGTTAAATAAAATGTCCCAGCTACTTCGTTGGTCGTTAAATGAAATGTCCCAGCTACTTCGCTGGTCGTTAAATGAAATGTCCCAGCTACTTCGCTGGTCGTTAAATGAAAGGTCCCAGTTTCCCCTGGTTATTAAATGAAATGTCCCAACTACTTCGTTGGTCGTTAAATAAAATGTCCCAACTACTTCGTTGGTCGTTAAATAAAATGTCCCAGCTACTTCGCTGGTCGTTAAATGAAATGTCCCAACTACTTCGTTGGTCATTAAATGAAATGTCTCAGCTACTTCGCTGGTTGTTAAATGATTAAATGAAATGTTCCAACTCCTTCGTTGGTCGTTAAATGAAATGTCTTAGCTACTTCGCTGGTCGTTAAATGATTAAATGAAATGTTCCAACTCCTTCGCTGGTCGTTAAATAACTAAATGAAATGTCCCAGCTACTTCGCTGGTCGTTAAATGACTAAATGAAATGTCCCAGCTACTTCGTTGGTCGTTAAATGACTAAATGAAATGTCCCAGCTAATTCACTGTTCGTTAAATAACTAAATGAAATGTCCCAGCTACTTCGCTGGTCGTTAAATGACTAAATGAAATGTCCCAGCTACTTCGCTGGTCGTTAAATGACTAAATGAAATGTCCCAGCTACTTCGCTGGTCGTTAAATGACTAAATGAAATGTCCCAGCTACTTCGTTGGTCGTTAAATGACTAAATGAAATGTCCCAGCTACTTCGCTGGTCGTTAAATGACTAAATGAAATGTCCCAGCTACTTCGCTGGTCGTTAAATGATTAAATGAAATGTCCCAGCTACTTCGTTGGTCGTTAAATGATTAAATGAAATGTCCAAGCTACTTCATTGGTCGTCAAATGATTAAATGAAATGTCCCAGCTACTTCGCTGGTCGTTAAATGAAAGGTCCCAGTTTTTACTGGTCATTAAATGAAAGGTTCCAGTTACTTCGCTGGTCGTTAAATGAAAGGTTCCAGTTTTACTGGTCGAAATGTCCAAAATCATAAATTGCAACTAAAGGCCGTATCAAAATCTATATTGAGTGATTATTTCACAAAGAATTCTTGAAAACTTTGCCAATTTGCTAAAAATATTTGTTGATTCCAAATAAATCTTACTGCACAAAGGAATTTCCTCAGCTTACCTCTAGTATTCTTTCCAAAAGGGTGAAACTTTTTGCGAAAAAGAGGTAAAATTCAAATCTTTTCCCTGTTTGATCAACCAAAAGGATGAGAGAAATATCCTCGGTATGATTGGCGTAAGAAATATTCAATGACGTTGAAAAGCCAGAAACGAATTGATATTGATCAAGGCTATGGCGCATGTTTAAAAATGATTTTCTGGCAATTAGGCAGTGGAAATATCCTGAGCGATAAAAAGAATCCTCTCATTCATGTCTCCTCATCCACTTAGAGCTGCAATCAAATATCTGCAAAAGGGATCTCTCAATTGTCGTCAAGATGAAGGCGAATAGGCGAGCAGACCCCCGGGGCCAAAGAAGATTTGGATCATCTACCGAAATGAAGGAGTTTGTGAAGGATCCTTCAAGGAAAAGTTCAGATCACCGTCGAGATGAAGGCGAGTGTGATGGACCTACCGACAAAACCCTAAATGATATTTGATTCTTGCTATCATCTAAAGACCTTTGAGCCAATACCATCATATATAATCCCTGAGAAAAAGAAGGATCGGAGCATCTCTAAGATGAAGGAGTTTGTGACGTACCCTTCCCTGAAAAAGAGAGAAAAGTCAGGACATCTCCAAAATGAAGGATGATGTAAAAAGCCCGAAAAAGTACAGTGACTCAAAAAGAGTGCAAAAAGATTATCATGAGAAAACACTCAGATATAAAACTGCCTAAATTGCCAGAAGTCATTTTTTCTCATGCAAAATTCTTTTATCAATGTCTTTTTACTACTTGCTTTTATGAAATTGAGAATATTTCTTCTCTTCTCATATCAAGGAAATAAATAGCTTCCTTGAAGAAAGTCATCAGCGCTAAAATTTTGAATTTGACTCTTAAAACTGAGAAATTAGCCTCGTTGGGGAAAATACTCTGGGTAAAAAAGGGAATATCTTTGCACACATGTGCACATTTTCAAACGTTTGAGTCAACTATAAATTTATCTTATTGGCAAAATTTTCTAGATATTCTAAGAATGAAATAAATATTCAATATCCATTTTGGTGCAACCTAGCGTTGTTTATATCCTCCAGAAGAGTTACCCATTCAGTTGAAGAATCTCTCCTATCCCATCACGGTTTCGAGAAATCCGTATGGTTGTTTCCACTCAGGTTAAGGGTCAAAACCTGTACTTCTTACGAGAGTTCATTAAATTCAAAAGTTGATTTTGTCTCAGCAATGAGACGTTCAAAGTTCACCCCATTTCCTCCTTTCGCAAACCCCTTTCGGATTTGTTCGTCCAAACTCTGAAGGTTCCATCATGGTTTCTTCATTTGAGGATTCCATCTGGTCGTCCCCTTCAGGTTAAGGGTTAAGCCTGAACCTCGCCCTTCGAGATATCTTCCTTTTCAGGTTTGGGTTAAACCTGAATCTCGTTCCAAAGAGTTTCCTTCATTTCGACAAGGTGTTTTCCTCCAGTCCCATCATGATTCTTCCCATCGAGGAATCCATGCTTTGTATATCCATCCAGGACAAGGATCCTATTTGAGCTTCATCTCGCGAGACATTCTCTCATAAATGTCCCATCAAAGTCCTTGTATATTCCTTTCCCCATTCAGGTTATTTTGAGATACATTCATCCCATCCAGGTTAAGGGCTAAACCTGAGTCATTCTGAAAAGCTGATCTCGCCTCACTCATGAGACTTATCAAAATTCTTACCTTTCATCATTTCGGGATCTTCACCCAAAGTTTCATCACAATTTCCTCATTTTATACTCAGTCATATCATTGTTGAGGATTTCGTCTCCCCTGAGTCATTCAGGACAAGGCTTTGAGCCTGAAAAACATGTCTTTCAAATAAATTCTTTCACACCCAGTTCAGATCTGCTGACTGGGCATTTTCAAAATTTGGAGTGTTATCTTTGCCACTGAGCTTGGCTTTCAACCGGCTTAGTAGCAAAGAGGGGCATCTGTGAACACCCCAAATTTTTCAAAATCTTTTAAATAATCCCTTTTTGCCCCTGATATCATTTTCTGAGCAATTGAGCCACTTCTAAATCTAAATTCCAGTTCATTTCTCAAGTTTTACTGAAATTAAATTTGTTTCATATGTTTGACTCGATTTCGGATCCAGATCCAAGTATGAGTCTCATTGTCCAATTTTAAATTAAAATTATAGAAAATACCAAAAATAGTCTTTAAATAGCTCGAACAGTCCATCCAACATCCGTTTGGATCCATCACATTGTATTTCTCAATTCGAGTGTCAAAACTCGAACATTTTCTCAAAACTCAGGTCCGAACCCATTCTTCTAAAGAAATTTTCTCGAAATGGTCTGAAATTCTCAGAAAGATACTTTTGTAAATATTTTTTAGAAAAATACAAAAAAAAATAGTGTTTAATCTTTGTTTTCGTATAAAAACTTAGATTTTTGTTCCAAAAGTACAAAAAAATGGAAAAATCCTGCAAAAAATCAAAAAAATCAGAAAAACTACAAAGAAAATAAGTAGTTTTTAAAGATTTTGCCAAAAAACTCACCTTGAACCATTTTACAAAAATCTTTAAAAAAGGAACCTTCTTTTTGGAAAAGAGGGAAAGGGCGAACGGCTTGCTCCCGCGCATTTCTTTTCTCTCTCTCCCACCGTTGATCTCAAAACAACCCTCTCACTTTTTTACCCTCCATCTTCAACCATCGAGCTTCCCATCTTCTTTAAGAAGAGACACCCGAGCCTCTTCTAGGCATCAGTTTTTCTTCTGGAGGATCCCCTCTCGCATCAAGTATCTCCTGCCTCGCTTTTCCCTGGGATTCCCCTCTTTTCTTTTCTGATAACAGAAAGAAATCCAATCGGTAAATAGAGGAGCCCTCTCTTCCCAAGATTGATCGGAGCTAAACCGGTAAGTTCTTCTTTCCCTGTTGTTTCTTCAATCTGATTTCTTGCAATTTGTATATAAAACTTCTAATTCCAATCACATTAGGTGTATTAGCTTTAGCACATCCTGATTTTCCGTAACAAGTTTAGAAGATAAGATTGCAAAATCCTAACGATTGATCGAGTGGTGATGTATCGATATTTCCGGCAAATGTCTTCTTATAAAAAAAAAGGGGGAAAAACAGATCGACTGTTTCAATTTTCAGCTGATTGCCTACAGTTCATCAAAGGTTTGATTTACAATAATCAAGTTAGGGAATTCCAATAATTGATTATGAGATTTCCAGTAGTTGAAATCTGATTTGTATAAGGAGTAATCGATCATCTGATCGTTTATTACTCGTTCCCGGCAATAAAAATCTTGGAATCCGGCGACAGTATGATCACCAGATCTACTGATCTCCGATTCAAATGGAGGTTTGGATCAACCTGAACGGAGTTCTGCCGGAATTTTGTTAATATCCTACTGGATTAAAGGCCATCAGAAATTTGGAATCGGATGCCTGAAGTTTCTACCAGCTCCATCAATCTCCGCAAATCAAATGACCTTCAACATCACTCAGATTTCTGATCGGTTGGAGTCTGATTAAGGCTTGAACAATCGATTATCTGCATATTGCTGGGTGGTAATTTGATCCTCGGCGAATAACTACCTGATTGATGATCGTCGGAACTCTGTTATACCACAACTTCAATTGATTCCTCTCTGGTATCGAATGATCGATCGTTGGATTTCAACCAAGCGATAACCTGAGTGTCCGAATCAACTAATCAACCTCCAGCAGATCTCTTTATAGGTAAATTTTGATCTTGTTGCTTTATCATAATCATTTAGGATTATCCTGTTTTGATCATTTGTAAAGAACAACTTGATTTTACTCTGTTTTATTTCTTTATCAGAATGATTCATTTCTGGATTCCTCCTGATGATCGGACCCTCAAGGTTAAAAATATTGATTACTAATAACCGGCTATTTAAAAGATCAGTTGATAACAATCTGAGTGTCGATCAAGTGTTTACTAATCTCTGGCTTGAATGACCATTGATTTGTTAAATTTTCTGGCTTGATCGAATATCATCTATTGATCTCCTATGAGCACTGTTTTGAAAGTGGATCAATTGATCCTCTGCATTAATCGATTCACTGATTCCTGAAGGTCGAATTCTTATTGTTTGTCTAAGTTCCAGCTGTTGATGCCTTGATGTTGTATTCAGAACTTCTTACCTTCTGAATTCTAACTTCTACCATTGATATTGCATTTAGAACTCTTCACTAAGGTGTTCAAAGCTGTTGAGTACTATTTGATGAATTTTGTAGTCTAATTTCTGATTTATTAATTGTTGGATGCAAAATTATTGTCTGAATGATCTCTCAACTATGGAGCTGAGATGATCAAAACAAATGGTCTAGGTGTTTTATATTATTCCAGATTCATCCTCTTTCATCATGGGAAAACCGATGAGGTATTATTTAGCAATATATATATATATATATTCTGAGTTTAATACATACTTTTCTCTGCATCTATACATTAAAACAACATAATTGTTTCCTGTCCCATAACATCTACTGTAGCCTCAGCACAACGTCACCTGTGCACTTCAACTTCATTCACCAGCATAGCTCTATTACCCACCTCGCAGCATTCATTGTTGCATCTATCTTCTGAAATTCACCTGCAGGAATCGATCAACAAGCCAATTTGCTGTGTTTCTCCATGGATCCACTATTACATTAACTATTGAAATGAATAAGTTGGCTGAAGGCAAATCACTGACGACTGATTTGCTGCTAAAAGGTTCATAAGTCTGCTCTTACAGGAAAATCCCCTGGTTTGCTAAAGTGATTTTAACTTGTTATGAAAGCATACACTAAATCATTGATTCAACCACTGAATTTTCGGTGACAAAATGTATGAACATTTCACTTGAAATCATATCCTTGATTTGTTGTGTAGTTGTATGTCAGTAATATCCCTGCACTTCCCATTCCTTCACAACCACAACAATGCTAATCACTGTTGTAGCTTCCTTGCATCTACGACAATGTCAAACCCTGCTGTAATAATTATTTGCATCTATACCAAGCATTGTGGCAATAACTTTATGCATCCACAGCAATTCTCTGAGTTGTTGTAGCTTCATACTTCCTATAGCAATTCAGTGAATTGCTGTGAGTCACCTCCTTGCCCTTCATAAAATGCACTATGTCATTTCATATGTATATAGCACATCTTGCACTTTGTCCACTGCATCTCATCCATAGATATATGTATGGCCTTGAGTAGATAAATATAGACTTTCATTTAGTCTAAGGCATTGTATATGCCTTTCCCATATAGGACTTCATTAGCCTTAGGCAGATAAATACCTCTTTTTCATTTAGCTTAAGGCATTGCATATGCCTTTTCCATATAAATCTCCATCATATTCACATGCATATTTGCCCCTTAATGTAAGGCTTTCCATATGAATTTTAGATTTAAACATGAGAATAGCATTTTGTATATATATCCTCCATTAGAATAGGCATAAGCATGTGCATTTGCATTTTCAATGAAATATCTTCCTTATATATTTACATGGTGCTAATCTAGTTGTTTTGCAGGGGAATATATGGAAAAGGTCATTATTTGGAGTTGTAAATTCAATTTCATGTATTGTAATAGTTAGATATTAATGAGAATTTACATTTTCTGTTTTAGATAGAATGAATGAGCATTGTAAATATCTTGAATTACTCGTTCTTCATGCATTTTTCCTTTATTTCTCAAATTCTCACAAATGGCAACACGAATGGCACGTGCACCATTTCGTAAGAGGTAAATTAATCCTAAGTTGATGATTTACATCAACGGCCATAGTCGGGATGTAAACAAGACTTAGGATTTTTATCTTTTATAAAATAACACTGGGTCCACACTGGATCATTTTTCAAAAATCATCATATTTTTAAATATTTCATCTTTTATCAGAGTTTAACTTAAAATTAATTCAATATATATACGAATGGCCATAGTCAGGGTATATTGAGAATTGATTTCATTTTAAACTCTATAAAAGCATAAAAATATGTTTTATTCTTCACCTGAATTTAAATATAGATTATTATATAATACATTTCAATGACCATAGTCAAGGATGTATTATATTTTCAATCTTATTTCAATTCATGTAAAAAATGAAATATAATTTTCAAATCCAATTTCAAAATCTTTAAATTCATTCATCATTTTGGATAGAATTACATCACATTTTCAAAATTCTTTTTCATAAATCCAAGTGATTTCCTTCAGATATCTTCTTCACTTCTCAAATCAATTTTCAACTCTCGTAAATTCAGATATCATTTTCAGATTCTAACTTTAAATTCGAAGTCCAAATTTGACTTTGAAATTTATTTGTATCTCCCAAATTCAAACTTCAAAATTCAAGGTCTAATTTGACTTTGAAATTCATTTGTATATTCAAGATTCAATTTCTAAATTCAATTGGAAATTCTGATTCATCTCCTGATCCCAAATTTTAACTTCAAAATTCAAAGTCCAATTTGACTTTGAAATCCATTTGTATATCCAAAATTCAAATTCTAACTTCAAATTCAAAGTCCCAATTGACTTTGAAATTCATTTGTATATCCAAAATTCAAAATCTAAATGAAGTTTCAAAGTTCAAATTAACTTTGAAACTTCTGATTCATCTTCAAACTCAAAACCAAGTTTATCTTCAAATTCAAAATCAAAGTTTGAGATTGATCCTGAATCTCAAAAGCTTGGCCTTTTCTAAATTTTGAATTCAATCCGGGTTTTCAAGACCCAGATCCATATTCAAAAGTCCCATGTGGACTTTCAAAGTCCAAATCCAAAGTTAGATCAACTTGGATCCAGATTTCTAAATACAATCTCCACTTTTGGATCTTAGACTCCAGATTCAAATTATATTTTGGATTCCAGACCTTGGACCCAATTCCATTTAGGATTCAGAATCCAACTTCCACTTGGGATCTCAGACTTCAGATCCAAATCCATTTTAGGATCCAGAACCCAGTTCTACCTTTGGATCTCAGACTTCAGATCCAAATCCATTTTAGGATCTAGAACTCAGTTCTACTTTGGATTTCAGACTTCCGATCCAAATTCCATCTTAGGGTCCAGAGTCCAATTCTACATTGGATCTCAGACTTCAAGATCCGAATCCATTCCAGGATCCAGAATCTAATTTCATTACCAAGTCCAATTTTTTTCAAATCCAATTCCATTTCATTTCCAGATTTCAAATCCAAATCCATCTACAGATCACATCTGAATTCCTTAAATCCATCTCTATTTTTAAATACCATTTGTATTTCTCAGATCCATTCTAAATTTCAAACTTCAAAATCTAAATTCAATTCCATCTCAAATATTCATTTCCCTTCCTAAATTCAAGTTCAGATTCGAAGTCCATTTCCGACTTTGAAACATCATTTTCAAAGCTTCAAATCATTCTTTCTCAAAAACAAGATTTATTCTTCTAACTCTGATTTACTTCAAAGACTTAGAATTTCTCTGATCTATCTCAAGTTCTAAGTTAGATTCTATCATTTCTTCACTCCTTTATCAAGTTCATCTCAGAATACTTGGAAAATCTTCAAAACATTTTTCAAAAGAGCATACATCTTTGCATTGCACAAGCATGATTCTTTGTGCATTTAGAGTTAGAATAAATTCTTAGATAATATTTAGGCAAAGGAAAAGGCATAGATTTGATCCTTGGTTCGATTACCCCTAGTAAAGGCACCAGGAACGGTCGAACCTCGTATCGACGAGCGAATCCCGTCTCTCCATTTTTCCCGCAAATTTTCAAAATGGAGGCGAGTTAAATTTCTAAATATTTTTCAAATCAAGGTCAAGTGAGACCGCGCAAAAGAGTTCCTCTTCTCTTTTTCTTTTCTCTTCTCTCTTTCTTTTCTTTTTTTTATTTCTCTCCCTTCAAAAAGGAGGAAATAGAGGTTAGAAAAGGAAAAGAGAAGGAAGAGAGAGAGAAACCACAAGAGAGGAAAAATTTTGCGATGATCACACGATTGATTCTTTGTTTTGCTTGATACACTCCCCTTTATACTGGTAAATCAGCAGTGCCTCACCACAGCATCGTCGATCCATCCAGACTCTGAATTCCAGTTTACATCTGAATTTATTTTATTTCTTTGCTTCTCTTTTAATTTTGGTTTCTTTATGATTTTCAATCCCCTTTAAGTCTCATTTTTTTTTATCTTTCTGGAGCACCCATGTAATGTCGGCTTGCTTATAGCAAAAAACGACTTACACAATGCGAGATTGATGGAATATCTATTATTCCTATATATTAAAAACTTCCTTCCCTTTGATTTTTTTTTCCTTTTTTTTTCTTTCTCATCTTCTACAATTGTCATTCTTCCTGTTTCATTACTTTTTGGTTTTAGTAGTCGGTTGATATTATCGATTCACAATTTATTTTTAATTTTCTGCCCCCATCATCGTGCATTGATATTCTATGGATGCGATCTGGTCACCTGCCATAGGATTGAGCTTAAACAGGGAGACTTCGTATTAATATCCTGTAAAATTCTGGTGAACTATTAGTTGCTGGCTCTCATCGTCTCTTATGTTGGAAAAGGGTTTTTCCAATTTTTGAGGTATGGTTGTCGATCAATCTCACGGTTCCATCTGCAAGAAATCATCAACAGAGGTTCTTATTCGCACCCAGTTCATAAGAGTTCTGTTTAATATTTCATTCATTTTTAGCAATTCTCTGTTGATTTCGTTCTCAATATTTTCTTGCTTTAATAAAATTTAACAACATTCTGTTCACCATGTTCTCATTCATTTTAAATACATTCATTACTCGTCTTTGGTATCGATAGCATCAACATTTTTTTATCTAGTTTGTTTAATATCATTTGCATCCATGAGATGATCATTTTATCATCCTCCCGAAGGCCATGGTTGCTTCTCCAAAGTCCCCACCAACGAAAGTGGAAGGGATGACGATAGAGTTGTTGCCTCAAAGATGGATTTGATAAGTGATTCTTTTTTTTTATTCAGAAATCTAAGCTTATCTGGAGGTATATATTTGTTTATCGAAACTGGTAAAAAAAAAAGAAAAAAAGAAAAAAAAACAAAGAAATCATTGAGAGACATTGTATTAGAGAAGATCATCAAGTGTTATGGTATTACATTTTGCAGAAATTTTTTTTTGGAGAGTTTCCTTTGTCAGCGATAGAAACTCTAGGCATGTTACGAAAGTTTCCAGGGAGAGTCCCCATTCAAAGGTCGTTTTGCCTACTGTAAGTCGTTACCAAATCAACAATTCCATTTCCTATGTTGTTTATGGAATTACTTTTGAGAACCCTGCTGACCGGTACTATCAGTTTGCAACAAGAATACAGATAGTTGTTATTATATCTGTGGCACCACATGGAGTTCTTTGATGTGTTTCAGTCCGAATATTTGCTGAGAGTATAGATTTTGTCAACCACGTAAGAAAGATGTTCATGCAGTTAGGTGTCAACCACAATTCTCCATCTGAAAGTCCGCTACAGTATCGAGGCAAACATTACATATGCCAAAATTTTTTGATGCTCATGGTCATATTGACTCAAACAAGGTCGTCCATGCTAAAATGGAAAGACATGACCCTTTTGTTGATGAGATTCATGGTCAATTTATCTTCAGTCATCCCACTTGCTTGTTATCTAATGAATTCAAAACAAAAGCTTTTGGGGATTTGTTTCGGCAAAAGACTCTCGCATCGGAGAACCCCAACTGGAGATGGTATTAGCAGGAAGAGCTCCAGCCGCTAGCTTAACCTCTTCCATGAGATCAAGGCAACTCCTATCATAAAGGTCAGTCTTTTCACAACATAAATTTGTTGAAAGCAGAATGTCTCTTTGTGATCATTGCAAAAATTTTCCTCTCGTAATATTCTCTCTTTTCCTTCTCTTTTCCTTTTCTAGCCTCTATTTTCCTCCTTTTTGAAAGGAGAAAAATAAAAGACAAAAAAGAAGAGAGAAGAGAAAAGAAAGAAGAGAAGAGAGAGAGGAATTCTTTTGCGGGGTCTCACTTGACCTTGATTTGAAAATATTTAGAAAATTACTCACCTCCATTTTTTAAAATATCGCGGGAAAATGGAGAGACAAGATTCGCTCGTCGGTACGAGGTTCGACCGTTCCTGGCGCCTTTACCAGGGGTAATCGAACCAAGGATCAAATTTATGCCTTTTTGCTTTGCCTAAATATCATCTAAGAATTTATTCTAAATCTAGATGCACAAAGAGTCATGCTTGTGTAATGCAAGGATGTATACTCTTTTTGAAAGATATTTTGAAGATTTCCAAGTGTTCTGAGATGAACTTGATAATGGAGTGAAGAAATGGTTTTTGAATGGTAAAATCTAAGCTAGAACTTGAGATAGATCAGAAAAGTTCTAAGTCTTTGAAATAATCAGAGTTGGGAAAATAAATCTTGATTTGAAAAGAATGATTTTTTGAAGCTGAGATAAAAGGAAAAGGAATGAATTTTCAAAATCAGAAATTGACTTTGAATTTTGAACCTGGTTTGAAGAGAAGGAGATGAAATTTGAAATGATATTGAATTCTAGATTTAAAATTTGAAGTCAAGATGGATTTGAGAAAATCAAATGGTATTTACAAATAGAAATGGATTTAGGAAGTTCAAATGAGATATGAAGATGGAATAGGATTTGAAATCTGAAAATGAAATGAAATTGGATTTAAAAGTTGGAATTGAAAATAGAATTTGATTTGAAATCTGGAATTCAAATCCGAAGTCTGGATCTTAAGATGGATTTGGATCTGAAGTCTGAGATCCAAAGTAGAATTGGATTCTGGATCCTAAAATGGAATTGGATCTGAAGTTTGAGATCCAAAGTGGAATCGGATTCTGGATCCTAAAATGGAATTGGATCTGAAGTCTGAGATCCAAAGTGGAATTGGATTCTGGATCCTAAAATGGAATTGGATCTAAAGTCTGAGATCCAAGATGAGATTGGATTCTGGATCCTAAAATGGAATTGGATCTGAAGTCTGAGATCCAAAGTGGAATTGGATTCTAGATCCTAAAATGGAATTGGATCTGAAGTCTGAGATCCAAGATGAGATTGGATTCTGAATCCTAAAATGGAATTGGATCCAAGGTCTGGAATCCAAGATGTAATTTGGATCTGGAGTCTAAGATCCAAAAGTAGAATTGTATTTAGAAAACTGGATCCAAGTTGATCTAATTTTAGATTTGGGCTTTGAAAGTCCAAATGGGACTTTTGAATATGGATCGGGATTTGAAAACCCAGATTGAATTTAAAATTTAAGAAGGATCAAGCTTTGAGATTCAGAATCAATCTCAAACTTAGATTTTGAATTTGAAGATAGGAAGATAAACTTGGTTTTGAATTTGAAGATGAATCAGAAATTTCAAAGTTAATTTGAACTTTGAATTTGATTGGAGTTTTGAATATAAAATGAATTTGGAATTTCAAAGTCTATTTGAACTTTGAAATCTGATTTGAATTGGAATTTTTCTAAAATGGATTTGAAATTTCAAAGTTAAATTGGACTTTGAGAATGAAAATGAAATAGAATTGAAAATGAAAAGATGAATTTGGATTTTACAAGAATTGAAGATTGATTGAAGAAGATATTAACATCACTTGGAGTTTTGAAAAAGGGAATTTTGAAAATATGATGCAGTTCTATCCTAAATAATGAATGAATTTGAAGAATTTAAAATTTGATTTTGAAAAGCATATCTCATTCTTTAAATGAATTAAAATAAGATTGAAAATATAATACATCCTGGACTATGGTCATTGAATGTATTATATAATAACCTGTATTTAAATTCATGTGAAGAATAAAACATATTTTTGTGTTTTTATAGAGTTTAAAATGAAATTAACTCTCAATATATCCTAACTATGGCCATTGGTATATATATTGAATTAATTTTAAATTAAACTCTGAAAAAAAGAGGAAAATATTTAAAGAAAATATGATGAGTTTTGAAAAAAGATTCAGTGTGGATCCAGTGTTATTTTATAAAAGATAAAAATCCTAAGTTTTGTTTACATCCTGACTATGGCCATTGATGTAAATCATCAACTTAGGATTAATTACCTCTTACGAAATGGTGTACGTGCCATTCGTGTTCCCATTTGTGAGGTTTCGTAAAATAAAGATAAAAGCATAAAAATAAGCAATTTATGATATCTACAATGCCCATTCATTCTATCTAGTGTAGAACAAAATGACAATTCTCATTAAGATCTATCTATTACATCGAATGGCATTGCAATTACAAAATTTCTAATCTCAGAAGGAGGATAACATTGCATATCTCCTGCAAAACAAGGTTAGTACAAGACGAAAGATGTATATAAGAAGTAGTTTACAACACATCATTTTGAACCTAAAACGTAACTACTCAAACACTCAGGTATGCACTTTATACTTATGGAGATGCCATACCAACATATACCTTAGAATACTAATTTACAAAAGGGGAATTTACAAGTATACAGCTAGTGAAATACATATATGCATGATGATATTGGTGAGGTAAACATGAAGAAGGCAAGTTCTAATGCCAAACAAATGGACGCATGAGAGGCTAGGCAAATGAAAGGGGTTGAAGGTGCAGTAGCAAATGAAGGGTTGCAGGATATGAGTGTTGTGTTTTGGTGAAATGAGTGGTGTAAATGTCCAAATGATATGGCAAATGAAGCTGTGAATGGAGAAGAGGTGCTACAGATGGTATGAGAGGTGATTGGTGAAGTGCTGCAATATAGTGGATATAGATGCAAGGGGAAGAAGGTGTTGTGATTGTGACGACAGCAAGTATAATCAAGGTGTGGAGCTGGTGGCCATAGAGGTGCGGTACTGGTATACAGGGAACAATGCTGCAAATGTAATTCAGCAGGTGGGGGGCACAACAATGTTGAAACTGAAGTGCTAAAATAGAGGAAGGGGAAGTGACGATGTTAATGGAGTTGTGGGAGATATGGTGGAGAGGTGACTGATATGAGTCAGCAATGTGGGTACAGCAAGTGAGAACTTTGCTGTAATGGGAGATGATGCCATATTAATTCAGCATAAAAAAAAGGAGTCTAACGGATGGAGTGGTGCTTAGGTGGTAAGTGAAATGTGCTGCTGTAGAGGGGGAGATATATTGCTGAAAGGGATTGGAGGTAGGCAAATGTGAATTGCTACAAAAAGGTGTGGCAGCGGATGGTGTTATAGCACAAATGCAAGGCATGCTGTAGCGGCTGTAGGTGCAGCTATAGGTAAACATGAATATTATGAACGGACGTTGGGGCAGTGAGAATGTGACGTGAGAAAGGGGAATGTGTTGTGCAGCACACGTGAAAGATGTCATCGAGTGAATGTAGTGGGGGGACATGCAGTAGTTAAGACTGAAGAGGGTATGGTGATGCTGCAACTACAGCGAATGAACATGAAATGGCTGACGTAGCAAGTGGTATAGAGGCAATGTATGATAGGATGAAGGTGACTATGAGCAGTAAGTGAAGCTAAGCATTGGGGGTTAGCTATATATTATTTCAAATTGGTGGTGAACAATGTATATAGCAGTAAGCAACAACAACAGGTCAATCGAGCTTCCAGACTATTTTGTGTAACCAGTTAGCCCAACAAACTGAATTGTCACAACATCTTTAAAATTTGCAGTAGCACTCATCCTTCTGCATGGTATATAAAAAAAAAATCATAAAGATATTGACATAAACAAAGAAAATTCATCTGTACTTCCTTCAGTGGCACTCATCCTTCCGAACCACGATAGTAAGCATGGAACTCACTTGATCTTGCGATATTACTCCTTCGTTTTGGTTGGTTATGACATATACCTGAAGGATATCCTGTATGCTAAGTCAATTGGATTTCATGGTGAGAGATTGGTTGGTAAAAAAAAAAATGAATATATGATGCAAGGGTGGGCAATAAAATGTAAACAACAAGTGGTGTATGGATGGTATACAGTTGTGATGCATTACAATTGCAGAGAATGAATATGAATAACAGGGCATAAATGAACAGTGTGCTTTGCAGAGGAACAAAGGTGCCCCTCAAGTGCCTAGTGTGTTGGTGATCATGCATAATACTTGCATTTTATTAATCATTATTTATGCATGATCCGTGTTAAAATCGATCTAAAAACCCATTTTTATTGTTAGTTCTGAGAAATTGCATTGAATTGAATTTTATCAGAAATTCGTATTTTTCAAAGCTTTCCCTGCATATATTTTCTTTAGTGTTTCTATTATAGTTAGAATGTTTTAATCATAGTTTAGTTTGCTTAGGTTTTTTAATTTTTAGGAAGTTTGTTTGTTTGTTTTTAGACAATAAAAGTTGTTTTACTAAAATGGGTCTTTTGAAAAATATGGAAAATTGTGGACTTGTTTTGAATTTTTTCTTTTACCCTAATTTAGTATTATAAGTAATCTTCTACAGCCAAAAAAAAAAGACGTCTCTCTCTTTGGGATTGACGCCTCTCTCTCTCTCTCTCTCTCTCTCTCTCTCTCTCTCTCTCTCTCTCTACCTTCAGCCGGTTCTTCTTCTTCTTCTTCTTCTTCTTCTTCTTTTTCTTCTTCTTCTTCTTCTTTCTAGCCAGCGGGTTCCTCTTCTTCCTTCAGCAAAAGGGAGGCAACGTGAAAATCTGATATAGGGAGAGACTGTTCTTCCCTCAACCAGTCCAGCCGATCCACTCGGTAACTTCTTCTCCCCTCTTTTTTTTTTACGTGTTCAGAATAGTTTCTTATTTTTTTTTTTGCTAAAAAGAATAAAAAAAAATCATATCCTAAATTCTGCGTAAATTGTTTCCTTCTTTTGTCTTTAGGGTTAATGTGTGTGGTGTGTACCGTATAGTTAGATCTACATGGTATACAGTTTCTTTGTTTTTTGTCCGTCAAAATTTTAAAAAAGAGAAAAAAAAAGGGGTAGCAACGTGTTTGATCTTTTATTTTGATTCCTTCTCAACGGTCGGCTCAGTCTGTGCATATAGTGTTAGGTTCAGCAATATTTTTTGGGCCGGTAGTTTATTTTGCTTCATTGTGTTTGTTTTATTCATTCTTGTTCAACGTTTTTGTTTCTGTAGGTTCAGCATCTTTGTTTTACAGCGTGATTCAGTTTAACATCAGCATTTTCTTAAGTCAATAACATAGTTTAGTCAATACATGCTTAAGTGCCTTAGCTTTTAATTTCATTAGTTATATGTTTCAGCCATTTATTCCTTAACCAACGTTTTAAGCAATTGCAGTTAACAGATTTTTATGTAGGTAAGGTTATTTGATTTTTACATAGGTTAGTGAATCATACTTTAGGCAGATTCAAGTAACGTTTTAGCCTTCTTTTTGTTGCTTCCTATTAACGGGTTTTGTTTTGTCAACTAGTGCATTGCCTGTAGCGATAGCTTAGGGTAGTTTTATTTAGTTAGTTTATATTACATTGAACTCACGTGATTTGTTGTAGGGTTATTGAGCATGCATATGTAGTCAAAAACAGGGTAGTTGATTGCTATGTTATCATTGCATTGACATATGTTTTATCATAGTTGGGTCAAACATATATTTGTGTTTTATTTCCAGATTCTATTAGTTTATATTCATCTTCCTTACAACATAGAATTTAGACTGAATTAGTTTATTTTGTCATTCATTAGTTAGTTAATAATTTTTGTTATCTTGCACATAGTTAATAAGTAGTTTTAATCAATTCGGGATTAGCCAATTAGGGTAATTTACCTTCAGCCAATTTTTAGTTCTCATTCATGTCATTACTTGTTAATATTAGTTAATAGGTTCAGCTGATTACCTTTTTGATTTTTTTTAATTCACTTTAGTTAATCTATTGCTTCTTGAATTAGTTAAGTTTAGCTACTACAATTGTTTTCTTGATTTTTTTAGTTAGTTAGGTAGTTTTGCTACTCTGGCTTTTAGTGTAGGTTGTTACATGTTCGTTCATAGTTCAGTTCATGTTTAGTTTAGTTTAGTTAAGTCAAATCCTGTTTGTGTTAAATTTTTTGTCATTTGTTAGGAAATTCCTAGTTAGTCTTCCTCGTACTGCTTTTTGTTTTGTTTTTGTGTTTTGCAGGAAAGCGTTTGGACGTGCGAGAGAAGTGATCTCGAGCTTCTAAAGAGCCCTCTGAGGTCCCCTCAAGTGACCCTTAGACCCTCAGAAAGGTCCTCAAAGAGCCCTTAGAAAAGCAAAAGTTCAAGAAAACATACATTACCTCAAGAAGGGACAAGAAGACTCGAAGCACTGAAGCCTTTCTTTTCTTTTTAGATTAGGGTTTTATTTTATTTTTATTAATTGGGTCTGTAATAAAACCATTTATTTATTTTGTTTAAGCCCTCTGCGTAGGGCCGTACTCTCGTAGTTAATTATTTAATTAATTCTTTTTATTTTGGCAATAAAGAGTAGTTAGATTGTGTGTTTGAATACGAAGTATTTTCCGTTCCCTGAGATCGACCCGGACTCCACCACCTGTGCGAGCCGGTTTTTATATTTTTGGTGTCTGGCTTTCACCGGATTTTCATTAAAAATATTGTTTTAAAAAGGGTTTTCATAAAACTCACACCAAATTTTGGCGTCGTTGCCGGGGAACGGCGAAATACTAGTATTCACTTTATTGCCTTGTGTTTGTTCTCGTATTTATAGGTTGTTAGTTTAATTCAGTTCTTTAATTAGGATTGTTTAGTTTGCTTTTCGCATTTAGGCTTAGAACCACGTGTGTGCATACCATAGAGACAAGCTTACTTTTCTGCACAGCTCACCCATTAGGATCCCCTTAGAAGTGACTGTGTACGATTGGTACCGTGCACATAGATTTCATTTTCATAAATTCTCTACTGAGTGCAACTGCGTGGTGCTTGTTATTTCTTGTTTTCAGTAATTGTTTTTGTTACTCGTTTATGGTTTGTGTGGTTTGGCCGCTAGCGCTTTAATTAGGTAGAAAACCCCAATTTAGGATGGTTGCTGCACCGGTCTACCCTTTGGTGCATGCACGGGCGACGTTCGCTTGAACCTGAGCTTGCCGAATTTGTTGAGGATCCCGAATCTTTCTTTAGGAGAGCCCATCAATCCAGCCCCATGGCTGAAGATCAGCAGTTGATCCGTCCTCTTAGGGAGTACTTCATGCCCAACACATACACTCCTGCCTCCTGCATCACAAGACCTGATGTGGGAGCGAACCATTTTGAAATCAAGGCCAGTGTCATCCAGATGTTACCCTCCTTTTATGGCCTTAGTAACGAAGACCCATACCGTCATCTCGACGAATTTCTCGAGATCTGCTCTACGGTGCGAATCAACAATTTTGGAGATGACGCGTTAAGGTTGACATTATTCCCCTTCTCCCTTAAGGATAAAGCCAAGCATTGGCTGAAGGCCCTCGATACAGTTCAAATTACCACTTGGGAACATATGCAAAGGGAGTTTTTAAAGAAATACTTCCCAATTGGTAAGACGAACCAGTATCAAAAAGCCATCACTAGCTTTTCACAGATCGAGGGAGAAATGTTTCATGAAACGTGGGAGAGGATGAAAGATCTTCTCCGCAAGTGTCCCCACCACCAGGTGCCCCGCTGGCAACTGGTGCAATATTTTTATGATGGTCTCACTGAGAAGAACCGTCAAATGGTTGACGCTGCCTGTGGGGGCACTTTTATGCTCAAAAGTGAAGATGAAGCATGGGCCCTTTTTGAGACCTTAAGCGAGAACTCCATGCACCATGCTTCTGCTTCACGATCTGAGAGGGCCACACCTGTGCAAGATGGCGTGAAGAAGGCTGGTATATTCGAGATAGGGATGCACCTTGAGTTGCAAAACAAGGTCGACCAACTGTCTCAGAAATTAGATCAGTTGTTGTCGGGTCCCTCTCCAGTCCTACAGGTGTGTGCGTTGTGTGCTAGCCCTGCACACCATGTTGTTGATTGCCCCGTTGCGCCACAATACCCTGAGTTTGTCCAGAAGCAAGCTCAGATGGCGCAGAGTTTCGCTAGGCCCGCACCCAATCCATATTCCAGTACATATAACCCGGGCTGGCGGAACCATCCTAATTTTTCATGGAGAAATCCACAAGCCCAACCTCTCAACCCTTCCCAAAGCCAACCCAGGCAAGGCGGTTATGCGCCTGGATTTCAGAGAACTAGCTACCCTTCAGCTCAGCCTACTTATAATCAACCCCAGTCTCAGGAGCCTTCATCCAGCCAGTCCTTTGAGGACAAGATGCTGCAAGCCTTCTCGGATATCAAGGCAAATCTGAGCCCCCATACACATTCTATTGCGAAGCTTGAGACGCAGATGGGACAACTCGCTGAGGCGCTTAGCAAGCAGAGTGAGGGGGCTTTACCTAGCCAACCGGTGGTGAACCCTAGGGGTAAGGAGCCGATGCATGGCTTGCACATGACAGATGCCCATCAAGAGCAGGCTCAAGCGGTAATAACCCTTAGGAATGGGAAGCAATACCAGGCGAGGGAGGCTGCAGAAGAAAGAGAGAGAACAAGTGAGAAGCAGCCTGTCCCTACCGTCCCACCTCAGGAAAGCGAGAGGGCTCTACCAACTGAGCCTTCAAAGTCCTATACTCCCAAAGCCCCCTTTCCTGAGGCGCTAGAGAGACCGAAGTCATTAGGCAAGCATGGAGTGAACATGCAGGAGATGCTTGAGATATTCAAGCATGTCCAGATAAACCTCCCCTTGCTTGATGCCATTCAACAAGTCCCTGCATACGCAAAGTTTCTAAAGGAGCTTTGTACGCAGAAAAGAAAGTTGAAGTCACAAGTGCCGAAGAAGATATACTTGACTAAGCAGGTGAGTGCGGTGCTGCAACACCAAACCCCACTAAAGCTTAAGGACCCAGGGACTCCAATTATTTCGTGTGTCATAGGAGACATCACTGTCGAGCGTGCATTGCTCGACCTTGGGGCAAGTGTCAATATCTTGCCGGGTTTCTTTTATGACAAATTTGGATTAAAGGAGATGAAGCCATCACCTATGACCCTGCAGCTTGCAGATAGATCAATCAATGTCCCGCGAGGGATTTTGGAAGATGTTTTAGTCAAGGTAGAGGACTTATACTTCCCTGTCGACTTCATCATTTTAGATATGGAGGGAGTTAATGATATGCGACAGACCCCCATTATTCTTGGACGCCCCTTTCTGGCCACTGCCAATGCGTGCATTAATTGCCGCACAGGTGCGATGGATGTCTCATTTGGCAACAGGAAGATGAGGCTGAACATTTTTCATGCGGCGATGGGACCTGCCGGCGATGAGGCTTCTTTCGAGGTCGACTTCATTCAGGACCTGGTAGAAGCAGAGCATACCTGGTTATTGAGTGAACCACCTCAGGAGGAGGTTGATGAATCACTCGAAGAAGATTTTCATGGGTCAATAGAGAGTCAGACAGGTGAGCTGAGTTGGACCTGGCACTTTGAGCCGCTTCCTGAATTGGCAGAAAAGCCGGCCCGACCATCCATAGAGAGTCCGCCTGAGCTTGAGTTGAAGCCCTTACCGGCCACACTCAAGTATGCCTTCCTAGGCAAGGACCAGACTCTCCCCGTCATTATTTCTGCAGACCTGACTGACACACAGGAGTGTTAGCTTTTACAAGTCTTGCACGAGCATAAAGAGGCGATTGGATGGTCGGTGGCAGATCTGAAGGGGATAGACCCGTCCTTTTGCATGCATCGGATTATCATGGATAAGGGGGCTAAACCCTCAAGAGAGGCGCAAAGGAGACTAAATCCCCATATGAAGGAGGTGGTAAAGAAAAAGGTAGTCAAATGGTTGGATGCTGGGATCATTTATCCCATCTCCGACAGCCAGTGGGTGAGCCCTACCCAGGTTGTCCCCAAGAAGTCTGGGCTCACTGTAGAGATGAATGAAAAAGGAGAGAGTGTCTCCATGAGAACTACCACGGGATGACGAGTATGCATAGATTATAGAAAGTTGAACAATGCAACTAGGAAGGATCACTTCCCTCTGTCGTTCATCGACCAGATCTTGGAGAAACTCGCGGGTCAGCAGTATTTTTGTTTCCTGGATGGTTATTCAGGATACAATCAGGTGGCCGTTCATCTCGAGGACCAGGAGAAAACGACGTTCACCTGTCCATATGGCACTTTTGCTTATAGGAGAATGCCGTTTGGGCTCTGCAATGCCCCGGCAACATTTCAGCGGTGCATGATGGCGATCTTCTCACATATGATGGATGATGTCCTTGAGATCTTCATGGACGATTTCTCGGTCTATGGCTCTTCATTTGACGATTGTCTCCAAAAGTTATCGCATGTGCTTCAGCGTTGTGGGGAGACAAATCTGGTTCTTAGTTGGGAAAAGAGTCATTTCATGGTGAGACAAGGGATTGTTCTTGGACATATTGTGTCTGAGAAAGGGATCGAGGTTGATAAGGCCAAGGTGGAGACCATTGAAAAATTAGCCCCACCAACCTCTGTGCGGCAGGTGCGATCATTTCTAGGGCACGCAGGTTTTTATAGAAGGTTCATTAAGGACTTTAGCCAGATTTCTCGACCGTTGTGCAACCTGCTAACAAAAGATCAGTCGTTTGTGTTTGATGATGCCTGTCTGAAGGCATTCTTGGCCCTGAAGGAGGCTCTGACTACTGCTCCTATTCTTCGATCTCCTGAGTGGTCCGTGCCATTTGAGATTATGTATGACGCGTCAGATTACGCGGTTGGAGCGATTCTCGGTCAGAAGATTGAGCGACGATCTCATGTGATTTATTATGCTAGTAGGACCCTCTCTGATGCACAAATGCACTATACCACCACAGAGAAGGAATTATTAGCCGTAGTTTTTGCTCTCGAGAAGTTCCGCTCATATTTGTTAGGCTCCAAGGTCATCATTTACTCAGATCATGCAGCATTGCGATATTTAATGAGTAAAAAGGATGCCAAACCGCGTCTCATTCGATGGATCCTTCTGTTACAAGAATTTGATCTCGAGATTCGAGATAAGAGGGGATGTGAGAATCTTGTAGCAGATCATTTATCCAGACTGACAATGGAGACATCTACTGATCAGGGGCAGATTGATGATTCATTTCTGGATGAGCAGCTCTTTCGTGTCAAGCATCTGCCTTGGTTTGCACATATCATCAACTTTTTGGTGACTGGAGAGTACCCTGCGCACTGGAACCGCAATGAGAGAGATCGATTTTTCTCGCAGGTAAAGCACTATTTTTGGGAGGAACCAGAGTTGTTTCGATTATGCCCAGATCAGATGATTCGGAGGTGTGTTCCTGAGGAGGAGTATGACTCCATTCTATCATTTTGTCATTCCTTGGCTTGTGGAGGCCATTTTTCTAGTCGAAAGACCACCGCGAAGGTCCTCCAGTCAGGATTTTGGTGGCCGACACTGCATAGAGATGCCCATGATTAGGAGGTGCTTGCGCTGTCAGCAGACAGGACACATTGCCAAGCGTGACATGATGCCCCTTCTTCCTATTTTAATTGTTGAGATTTTTGATGTGTGGGGCATTGATTTTATGGGTCCTTTCCCGCCTTCGTTCAGATTTATTTATATTCTAGTGGCGGTTGATTATGTCTCCAAATGGGTCGAGGCCGTGGCCACCCGAACCAATGATCATAAGGAAGTGCTCTGATTTAACAAGCACAACATTTTTAGTCGGTTCGGAGTCCCTAGAGCGATCATTAGTGATGGTGGTACGCACTTTCGTAATGTACAAGTAGCTTCCTTACTTAGGAAATACTCAGTACATCATCGAATTGCCACACCGTACCACCCACAGACTAGTGGCCAAGTCGAGGTCTCCAATAGGGAGATCAAGCGGATTCTTGAAAAAACAGTCCGGCCAGACCGCAAGGACTGGTCTCAGCGCCTTGATGATGCCCTTTGGGCCTATAGGACTGCTTTCAAGACTCCAATTGGCATGTCCCCATATCGATTGGTTTTTGGGAAACCATGCCACCTTCCTGTTGAATTGGAGCATAGGGCATATTGGGCTATCAAGAAGTTCAATTTTGATATGGCCCAAGCTGGCGCTGAGAGGAAGTTGCAGTTGAGTGAGCTTGAGGAGTTGCGCAATGAAGCCTACGAGAGTGCCAAAATATACAAGGCTCGAACCAAGCATTTCCATGATCAACATATTGTGAGGAAGCAGTTCGAGCCTGGTCAAAAGGTGTGGCTTTATCATTCACGTCTCCATCTTTTTCCAGGGAAGCTGAAGTCCAGATGGGATGGACCATTCATAGTCCATAGAGTTTTTCCACATGGAGCGATAGATCTTTTGGACCCTCGAACGGGTAGCATTTTCAAAGTTAATGGGCAGCGACTGAAGCCCTACATTTCTGATATGGTGGTGCAGCAAGACATTGAGGCTATTAACCTCGTGGATGCATGAGGGGGAGCACAGGTTTGTATGTTGTATTTTTAGTAGGATCTAGTAAATATCATAGATGGTTTTTTGTTATTTTGCTTTGCTTTCTTGTATCTCATGAGTGTTTTGTTAGATCAGGTATGCATTCTTGTGTAATCGTAGGACATGCATTCATATGTCATCTCAGGTGACTTCTGCTCTTTTCTCCCAATTATTTTGTTCTCAAGTACAACCTCTTAGTTTCATACAAGCATGGGGGAGTGTCACTGAGGACAGTGTCATTCAAGCATGGGGGAGGGTGTAGTTTGCACACCTAAACTTTTCATGTCTTTATACTTGCATTTTTTATGTCAACTCATTAAAATTAGGCTTTTAGGGAACGAGTTTGAACTTATATGACTGCTTTGCAACATCTAATATTTTTAGAGAATTTTTAAGCCCCACGAAAAACTTTTTCTAGAATCTAGAAAACCATGGTTGTTTATGTGGATTTCAAAGAAATGATTATGGATGCATGTTAGAGTTTATTTTGAATCACAAGTATGAATATGCACAGTTTTATTTTTGAAAACTAAGCAAATGAACAACGTTGCAAAAGAGCTCAAAAAGTGAAACGAGCATACATTTAGTTGTTTGACATCTTCGTACTCCCTAGTAGCTGGGCTTAGACACAAGTTGAAGTGTTTGAGTCCATGTTGAAAAGGATAACGAAGGAAGTCAATTCTTTGTCTACGTTGATATTTGTGGCCTATTTTGTTCGAGCAAGTAGAGCCTGAGGGGTGTTTACACCTGGTGCCCTAAAGCCATCTGGTTTCGGAGTCATCGGCCCGAAAGCTCGTTACATGGACTTTATAGAGAGCCTAATAGATATTGACATTGCACATGACAGAGAAGTAGACTATACGTAAACTATAGAAAATTGAAGGTCTAGTGACTCGAGCAATTAAGTCTGAGGGATACTTTGTATCTGGTGCCCTAAGGTCGTCTGGCCTGGGAGTCACTGACCCAAAGCTCGCTACACGGGTCACAAAAACTGGAAATTGGGTATAGTGCTCAGAAAAAAATTTGATTGAAAAATGTGGAAAATTAAAAATCAAGAAAGAGAAAAGAGCATAAAAGAGAAAAGTTCATTGCTTAAAAGCAAATATTGAGAAAACCTGTGCAGAACACATATGAGTGAGGATAAGTAAATAATGATATGTATGTATTTGAATTTCTAAGGATGAAACATAAATGATTATGCTATTTAGAAAAGTGAAAGAAAATATTTTATTCTGTGGTGGCAAGTAGATGACTCTAATCATGTTTTGATGATGCAATGGCATGAAATATTTGTGGAAACGAACTCCTTAACTGCCTAATGCTTTGTGTTTTAAAATTCTTATGCATACTTGACACATATGTTTGTGGGTAGCATCTCTGCAAACCCTCACGAGACCTTACTCGTCCACTGAGGTAAATCAGGGGTTGAAAGGGCTTGTTGCATATGCTAAATGTAACCGTGATTCCTACGAAAGTGAGTTAGGTATTTATTGTGTGTCTAGTTTAGTATTTTTGTTTTTGCTTCAGTTTGCCCGAGGACTAGCAAACGATAAGCATGGGGGTATTTGATCATGCATAATACTTGCATTTTATTAATCATTATTTATGCATGATCCGTGTTAAAATCGATCTAAAAACCCATTTTTATTGTTAGTTCTGAGAAATTGCATTGAATTGAATTTTATCAGAAATTCATATTTTTCAAAGCTTTCCCTGCATATATTTTCTTTAGTGTTTCTATTATAGTTAGAATGTTTTAATCATAGTTTAGTTTGCTTAGGTTTTTTAATTTTTAGGAAGTTTGTTTGTTTGTTTTTAGACAATAAAAGTTGTTTTACTAAAATGGGTCTTTTGAAAAATATGGAAAATTGTGGACTTGTTTTGAAAATTTTCTTTTACCCTAATTTAGTATTATAAGTAATCTTCTACAGCAAAAAAAAAAAGACGTCTCTCTCTTTGGGATTGACGCCTCTCTCTCTCTCTCTCTCTCTCTCTACCTTCAGCCGGTTTTTCTTCTTCTTCTTCTTCTTCTTCTTCTTTCTAGCCAGCGGGTTCCTCTTCTTCCTTCAGCAAAAGGGAGGCAACGTGAAAATCTGATATAGGGAGAGACTGTTCTTCCCTCAACCAGTCCAGCCGATCCACTCGGTAACTTCTTCTCCCCTCTTTTTTTTTTACGTGTTCAGAATAGTTTCTTATTTTTTTTTTTTTTGCTAAAAAGAATAAAAAAAAATCATATCCTAAATTCTGCGTAAATTGTTTCCTTCTTTTGTCTTTAGGGTTAATGTGTGTGGTGTGTACCGTATAGTTAGATCTACATGGTATACAGTTTCTTTGTTTTTTGTCTGTCAAAATTTAAAAAAAGAGAAAAAAAAGGGGTAGCAACGTGTTTGATCTTTTATTTTGATTCCTTCTCAACGGTCGGCTCAGTCTATGCATATAGTGTTAGGTTCAGCAATATTTTTTGGGCCGGTAGTTTATTTTGCTTCATTGTGTTTGTTTTATTCATTCTTATTCAACGTTTTTGTTTCTGTAGGTTCAGCATCTTTGTTTTACAGCGTGATTCAGTTTAACATCAGCATTTTCTTAAGTCAATAACATAGTTTAGTCGATACATGCTTAAGTGCCTTAGCTTTTAATTTCATTAGTTATATGTTTCAGCCATTTATTGAGCATGCATATGTAGTCAAAAAACAGGGTAGCTGATTGCTATGTTATCATTGCATTGACATATGTTTTATTATAGTTGGGTCAAACATATATTTGTGTTTTATTTCCAGATTCTATTAGTTTATATTCATCTTCCTTACAACATAGAATTTAGACTGAATTAGTTTATTTTGTCATTCATTAGTTAGTTAATAATTTTTGTTATCTTGCACATAGTTAATAAGTAGTTTTAATCAATTCGGGATTAGCCAATCAGGGTAATTTATCTTCAGCCAATTTTTAGTTCTCATTCATGTCATTACTTGTTAATATTAGTTAATAGGTTCAGCTGATTACCTTTTTGATTTTTTTTAATTCACTTTAGTTAATCTATTGCTTCTTGAATTAGTTAAGTTTAGCTACTACAATTGTTTTCTTGATTTTTTTAGTTAGTTAGGTAGTTTTGCTACTCTGGCTTTTAGTGTAGGTTGTTACATGTTCGTTCATAGTTCAGTTCATGTTTAGTTTAGTTTAGTTAAGTCAAATCCTGTTTGTGTTAAATTTTTTGTCATTTGTTAGGAAATTCCTAGTTAGTCTTCCTCGTACTGCTTTTTGTTTTGTTTTTGTGTTTTGCAGGAAAGCGTTTGGACGTGCGAGAGAAGTGATCTCGAGCTTCTAAAGAGCCCTCTGAGGTCCCCTCAAGTGACCCTTAGACCCTCAGAAAGGTCCTCAAAGAGCCCTTAGAAAAGCAAAAGTTCAAGAAAACTTACATTATCTCAAGAAGGGACAAGAAGACTCGAAGCACTAAAGCCTTTCTTTTCTTTTTAGATTAGGGTTTTATTTTATTTTTATTAATTGGGTCTGTAATAAAACCATTTATTTTTTTTGTTTAAGCCCTCTGCGTAGGGCCGTACTCTCGTAGTTAATTATTTAATTAATTCTTTTTATTTTGGCAATAAAGAGTAGTTAGATTGTGTGTTTGAATACGAAGTATTTTCCGTTCCCTGAGATCGACCCGGACTCCACCACTTGTGCGAGCCGGTTTTTATATTTTTGGTGTCTGGCTTTCACCGGATTTTCATTAAAAATATTGTTTTAAAAAGGGTTTTCATAAAACTCACACCAGTTGGACAGGTATGCTGTAATGCCAGGGTAGATAGAGGTTCTAAGAAATACCAGAAAGGTGAAGGGAATTGTAAGCATAATAGTGCTTATGGGAAACATACAATAGGCGTGCAGTAAGCCATTGTGCCAGTGGTAAAAGTGGGTGATGGCAAAGAATGAAAGTGTGGGTGAAAAGGTGGATGTAGCGTCTGGAAGCTACAGGTGATGGGTGAAATATAAAGTGCTGCCCTGTGTGTGTAGGGAACATGGGGGGTAGAGTGGACATACCATGGAGTTATGGAAGGTAGGCTGCGTCAGTGAGGGTGAGTGCCACGTGCTGCCCAAAGGTTGGCATAAAAGAATTCTAGCAGAATTGCTAAATAAGGAAATGGCGTAAGGGCATGAATAGTGCCCTTTGCAGGTGAAGCAACGTGCATGAAAATTGTTGCACATGATGTATGTGTCCTGTATGGAAGGGTGTAATGATATACAAGAAGGTGTAAAACTTACTTATGATGACATATATGAGCTCGCAAGGCGATTTTCCCTAATGGCATTGTTCCCCTTTTTTAGTAGATAAGACGATCAGCCTTGGAGCCTACCCCATCATGGGCCTCTTAGATTATGAGCAACCCTGGATGTCCGGGGGAAGCTGGCACCAGCGATGAAGGCTTATTGTATGCTTTGACCACTTGTTGTTAAAATCCTCAACAGAAAAACTGTAGGGGAAATTGCAATGAGAAGAAGGCTTTTCTAACAGAATATGTTCAAGCCTTGCTCCAGTATTGGCGAAGTTATGGATTCTGCCTTAGTATCTGTGACCACCCCAAATTTTTCAAAGATTTGCAAAATGACCCTTTTGCCCCTGGCCCTCATTCTCTGAGAAGATAAAAAGCAATGTCAAAGCTAAATTTCAGTCATTCTTCAGGTTTTTTGAATTAAATTCCATATTGGTATATTCAAAATTAATTCCGGATCCGAATCCAGTACTTTAAATCCATATTTCCTCAAAATTCGGATCCAAACCCATTTCTGAAGAAATTTTCTCAAAATAACTTTTAAATTCTCAGAAAAATTCCCTTTTGTAAATATTTTTGCAAAAACACAAAAAAAAAGTAGTTTTAATCTTTGTTTTCTCACAAACTTTAGGATTTTATTCTAAAAACACAAAAAAAATTGAAAATAACACAAAAACCAAAAAAATGGAAAAATTTCGAGAAAAATGAATTAGTTTAAACTTTAAAAAATCATTTTTTTGCTAAAAAGCCTCGAGAGCCCCTTTTTTTTGTAAAAAGTCAAAAATCAAAGGGGAGTCATATGCAAAATCCTATTTTTAGGGTTTTAAAACCCTTCGTAAGAAAAAAGAGAAAAATGCCGCCCCCCCCCCCCCCTCCATTTCTCTCTTCACTCTCTCTCTCTCCCAATTCTCTTCTTCACGAAACCCTCTATCACGAAACCACCCTCTCCTTCCATCGTCGATTCCCAACTAATCTTCTGCTCAAACCTTCCTCTCCTTCTTTAAAAAGGCACTCGAGAAAACCCTAAAGGCATCCATTCTCTTGCTAATATCCATTCCCCGTCTCTAGCATCCATTTTTTTTATCAAACATCATTCATTCACTGGGATCGACTTTCGTCTCTATCGCTCATTTCCCTCCTAATTCCATTGCTAATTCCCTCTCTTAAAAGGAGCTCTGCAGAATCACCACATTTCCTCCTCTTTTAGCAACAAGTGCTCTGGACAACAGAACAAAGAGAAGATTCCCTGTTTCATTTCGGATCTACGGGCATCGATGAGTACTTCATTTTCTCCCCTCTGTTTTCTATAATTTTTCTCTTAAATTTTAAAATTGGGCCACCATTAACACACCATGGATGACGCTGAGTTGCATATAGCAACCTCAGTGCACCACTGTGTAATAGTGACAGGAATTCCCCGATTCCAATATCATCTTTTGTTTCTTTTTCTTTTTTTTAGTTCTAATCTGGTTACCCGATTCGCATCTTTTTTTTGCTTTTCTCATTATTTTGATAGTGATCGGTGACTCCCTCGTTTCACCTTGTCTGCTCATTGTAAGAGTATTTAGAATTAATTTGATCCTTCTTATACTCCTCTGTGCGTCGATTGTGTTCTCACAAAACGCGATTCCATCGCCTCATGTGCTTTCATTTTTTTTTTTTTTACTAATTTCAGTATCTACTATCGTTAATATTCTCGTTGGGCATTACCTTGATGAACACCTTTGATAACGGTGTATTAATTTCTGACATCTCTAAGGAAGCTGCTCTCCTCACGTTCGATTTTTTTTTTTATACTATTGCTAATGAATATTTTTGTGCAGGTCATCACCTGCAGTTCAATGATTTAAGCTTGTTGAGTTAGGCTAAAATCTGTTCCAAATTAAGTAGTCAACAGGCTTCCAAATAATAGTCTTACAATGATTGTTAAATAGTTTTGCTCTCCCATGATCTATATTTTTTTTTGTTAGAGTTACTTAATATCGATTTAGGAGAGAAAGTTTTCTGGTTTCTATGAATTGTATTCTTGAGAAAATATGCTCTAGCATCAATTGTAGATGGGTTACTATCAATTGTTAGTAACCAAATTTGCCTTCTTTCATTATGCTCTACTTTGTTAAAAGGAGGCCACAGGTTTGCTCTGAAACACCATTCTTTTGTCCTCTGTGATTACCATTCTTATTTCTGTCCATGCTAAGATCTGCAACTGTGGGTTATGAATCCTCAAGAGTCTCCATAAGAAGCGTGATATACATCAGGGCGCGAGTTATATATATACCCACCATTCAAGTGATAAGAGTTCACGTCTGTCTTGCGCCAACATGATTTTCAGGGAACATCTCGACATCCAACCTTCAGATCTCAAGTTCACATTCGAATTGAAGAAGCAGAGCTCTTGTCCGTTGCGTCTGGTTAACAAGACAGATCATTATGTTGCTTCCAAGGTTAAAACAACGAATTCAAAGAAATACTGTGTGCGGCCAAACACAGGTGTTGTCATGCCCAGAAGCGCTTTTGATGTTACTGTTACAATGCAAGCGCAACAGGAGGCACCACCTGACATGCGATGCAAAGACAAGTTCCTCATTCAGACTGTCATTGCAAATCATGGAGTGACTGCTAAAGACATCACTAGAGAAATGTTCAATAAAGAGGATGGGAAAGTTGTTGAGCAGTGCAAAGTGGGGGTGGTATATGTTCCTTCACCCCAACCTACATCACCAGTTCCAGAAGAAGCAGAGGAAGATTCCTCGCCGCAGGCTTCTTCTCAGTTAGAAGACGGGAACTTCAGCCCATCTTTATATGATTCTGTATCAAAAGCATCTGAAGAGTCAAAAGAAAAACATTCAGAGGACATTAGAAATAGTGAAACACAGAGGCCCACTTCCACTGATATATCTATAATGATCAATAAATTTTCATTAATTCATAGAATTATCATTGGGTGCTGCAAAGCACATCGGTACAGTTAATTTCAAATCTGAGCCATGCTGTGCTCCCTTTGTATTGGTCCATCAGAGACCGATACTACTGTGGTGCGGCCAGTTCATCAGCAAGGACTAGAATGCTAAGCTGGGGACGCTTCCTCATGGTTGAAAGGGTCTACTGGTCAATGACCGTAGTCGTTCTAATGAAAGGGGGGTTTGACAAGTTAACTCAAATACAGTCCTGAATTCAAAGCCACCATGTTCATGATCCATCCTTAGAGATCAGTCATTTAGCAGAGATGGGTTCTATAACAGATATTACCACGGGTGTTGGATTGGGTTCTGCAGTCAGGGCAATGTTGTTTTGCCTTTGTATCAACAGCCGCATCCAGCATTTCATAATAGCAATCCCTTTGCTATTTCTTACAACACTTTTCCTGCGCTAAGTTTTAACCTCCACAACCCACACCTGTTACTATTATAGCAGCATGCCACCAAGGTGCACAGATCCTGCACGACAACATTGCATATCACTCCTGCACTTCACTACACTCAGCACATTTATCATATCAGGTGAAGCCTAGTCAGCCTACCCTCCACTACCAGCATCTTTATATTCTATATCTGCAATACCTTCATTTTTTTTTTTTACTTAACTGCTATGGTTACCTGCCACTTTAGTTTATCACTGACCCTCTATGGTCTTCATTACAGGTAACACCTGCGGCTCCCATAGCAGGTACACACACTCTTGCATCCATTTCATGACTAATCATTTTAATATCTGTAAATTACTTCTCAACTTCTATAACACCTGCCGTAGCATATCAATTGATATGCTTACATCATATCATATTGACACTCTTCACTCATTTACAGCACATCATGCATTTAAGCATATTTTCACTCTTCATTCGTTTACAGCATTGCAGAATCACCAATGCACCATTCGCTGCATTTATACACCTATGTAACATCACCTAGGTATATTACATTTACACATGCTGCTACCTTTGTCATAAGTTTCAGTTTATTCCACACACAGCTGCGCCTTTTGCACCCTTCACAATCCTTTACTTAGCCTTCTGTCCATATATGCATAGCACTTTCATGTGCATCTTATATCTTGTCAATGTACAATATCTGCATGATGGGTCATGATTACTTGTGACAGATTACAAACCGCAGCAACTCTTTGACAATTCATGAACTGTCATGCAGGCTTCTCAATAGGCATGTGCATCCTTTTAATATATGACATGCTTGTGCTCATTGGTATAATCACTGTATATACATTTTCCTTCCTTTTTCATAAATCATCATATTACAATTTTTCAACATAACCTCTTGGTTTCTTTTTCATGTTCCATATTTGGTACTAACCTTGCTTTCAGGAAATATGTAAGATTATCTTCCTTCTGAGATTAGAAATCTTGTAATTACAAATAGATATATATTAATGAAAAATCTCCATTTCCTATATTAAGATTAGAATAGATAAGCATATTAAATGTCATTTGTTTCATTATTTGCCTTTATTTCTCAAGTTTTCACAATGGTGAAACACGAATGGCACGTGCACCATTTCGTAAGAGGCAATTAATCCTAAGTTGATGATTTACATCAATGGCCATAGTCAGGATGTAAACAAGACTTAGTGTTTTTATCTTTTACAAAATAACACTGGATCCTTTTTCAAAATCATCATATTTTCTTTAAATATTTTTCCCTTTTATCATAATTTAATTTAAAATTAATTCAATATATATACCAATGGCCATAGTGAGGGTATATTGAGAGTTAATTACATTTTAAATTCTATAAAAGTACCAAAATGTATTTTATTCTTCACTTGAATTTAAATGAAGTTATTACATAATATATTCAATGACCATAGTCAGGGATGTATTATGTCTTCAACCTCATTTTTTAATTCATTTAAAGAATGGAATAGCTTTTCAAATTCCAAATTCAAAATCTTTAAATTCATTTCATCATTTAAGATAGAATTGCATCATATTTTCAAAAATTCCTTTTAAAATCCACGTGATTGTGAATATCTTTTCTTCAAATTCCTATTTCAATTCTATCTCATTTCCAAAACTTTGAAATCAAATTCAAAGTTTAAAATTCAACTTGATTCATTCTATAAATTCCAAATTCAAGTTCAAAGTCCAATTTGACTTTGAAATTCATTCTCAAATCAATTTTAAAATTCCAAAATCCAAAGTTTAGATCCTAATCTTGGATCCAGATTTCCAAGTATAAATCCAATTCCACCTTGGATCTCAGATTACAGATCCAAATTTCATTTAGGATCCAGAATCCAACTTCACTTTGGATTTCAAGATTTCAGATCCAAATCCATTCTAGGATCCATATTCCAATTCCACCTCGGATCTCAGATTACAGATCCAAATTTCATTTAGGATCCAGAATCCGACTTCATTTTGGATCTCAGATTTCAGATCCAGAACCCAATTCTGCTTTGGATCTCAGACTTCAGATCCAAATCCACCTTAGGATCCAAAACCAATTCTACTTTGGATCTCAGATTACAGATCCAAATTCCATTTAGGATCCAGAATCCCATTCTACTTTGGATCTCAGACTTCAGATCCAATTCCATCTTAGGGTCCAGAATCCAATTCTATCTTGGATCTTAGACTTCAGATCCAAATTTCATCTTGGATTCCAAATCTTGAATCCAATTCCATTCAAAATTTTGGATCCAAATTTCATCTTGATTCCAATTCTTAGAACCAAATCCATTTTATTTCCAGATTTCAAATCAAGTTCCCATTTCGGATCCTAAATCCAAAAATTCAACTTTGAACTCTATTCAGAATCCAGATCTTGGATTCGGATTTCATCTTGAAATTCCAACTTTCAAATCAATTCTATTCCTCAAAAAAATTCTATTTAGATCTCCCACATTTTACTTTGATTTCAAAGCTTCAAAATTAGAATTCAATTCCATTCCAAATAGTCATCCAAGTTCAAAACTTCTAAATTCAAAATCCATTTATGACTTTGAAATTTCCTTTCTTCTCTTTTTATCTCAGTTTCAAAATCATTTCTTTCAAGATCCAAATTTATTTTTCTAAGCTCTGATTATTCTAAAAACTTAGAACTTTAAATCTTAAGTTCTAAAGTTAGAAATCATTTCTTCACTCCATTATCTGATTCATCTCAGAAACACTTGGGACTTTTTTAAATCATTTTAAAAGGAGCATACATCCTTGCATTTGCACAAGCATGATTCTTTGTGCATCTAGACTTAGGATAAATTCTTGGATAATTTCTTAGCAAAGCAAAAGGCATAAATTCGACCCTTGGTTCGATTACCCCTGGTGAAGGCGCCAGGAACGGTCGAACCTCGTACCGACGAGCGGATCCCGTCTCCCAGTTTTCCCGCAAATGTTTTAAAAAACAGAGGTGAGTTATTTTTCATTTTCAAAATTAAGGTCAAGTGAGACCCCGCAAAAGAGTTCCTCTTCTCTTGTTTTCTTTTCTTTTCTCTTCTCTCTTTCTTTCTGTCTTTTACTTTCTCCCTTCAAAAGGAGGAAATAAAGAATGGAAAGGAAAAGAGAAGGAATAGAGAAAATATTATGAGAGGAAAAATTTTGCGATGATCACAGTTTTGGCGACCGTGATGGGACTCGTCTTCGTCTGGTCGAATTATGCCTTTTTTCTTTTGCTTTGACATTGTCTAAGTCTTTATTCTTCAAATGTCAGCTTCATTTCCATGCAAACCTTAGGAAGCCTAGATTTTGTCCTAAGCTGACATCATTGTATATAGGATCTAAGTATGGTTTGGTAGGACCATATTGAGGAGATTATCCATGCTCACATTAGACTTAGGTCTGAAATGCAACTCTCCTCAATTTTAGGGATTGAATGCAAACAATGTATGCAAGTGTATGCTTCTCTTCATTTTAATCTATCTCTTTAGGACTTGCATTAGAGCCATCTGATTTCTTGCATGTTGAGCATATTTTGAAAACCTCCTTACCTATATTGTCCCGGTCTTCACGTTGCTGGGCTGTCTCACTGAACCATAGTTCGGGAGAGAGCCTCACAACTGGACCAGTTATTTGGGTTCGCGCCCCCCTACCACGTACCTAAGGTCCATAGTCCGAGGTATATCGGTAGGTGCTCAAGGATATTGGGAAGCCATTACCTTAGAACCAGAGAAATATTTCTATGCCACGTACTTCGAGCTTCGGCTTGAGTATATCGGCGTATCTTGATTGGAATCAGATGATTTGAACCCTAGAGTTAGGATTAAGGTCCTATAAGCCATTTCAAAATATTGCATTTAGAGTCAACCTTTAGGGATTGCTGTTTGTGCATCCTTGTTTGTATATCTATGATTGTATGATATTTTATATTCCCTATATTTTCCAAAACCCTGGGTATATATTATTCAAAATTTCCTCTTTATTTTAAAACCCAGGTGTATTCTCCTTTTCTTCTCTTAAATTTCTTCTAATTCCTTTTGATCCTGCCTGCAATTCTTCAAAAATTTTCTTTTTTTTATATATATTCTATTCCTTACCCTCATTTACAATAAAACATCTTTTTGTCAGGATATGTCCTTTTCAAAATTTATCTTTATTCACATTTTACTTGTCTATCCTTTTTCAGAAAA
Organism: Nuphar pumila; assembly: GCF_984573655.1. Classification (NCBI taxonomy): domain Eukaryota; kingdom Viridiplantae; phylum Streptophyta; class Magnoliopsida; order Nymphaeales; family Nymphaeaceae; genus Nuphar; species Nuphar pumila. The sequence continues at coordinate 92,486,176 of NC_143252.1, read as the reverse complement.
ACAGTGCGGTTGTCGCAAATTTTGGTGACAACCCGATCCCTCGTAATGGGATGTTTTCATTTTCAGATTATGATTTCCTCCTTTATTAAAATTTCTTCCTAGATCTTTTCTAAAAACCCCATTTATGCTCTACAGAGAGCATCGGCGCTATCAGTTGAGTCAGGCAAAGCTCAGAGATTACACTGCTCTAATATCTCAGTTACAAGCAGAGAGAGTAAGGAATGGATTCTCAAAAATATGTCAGAAAGGGAGTTCAGGACAGCAAAAGTGAGATCGATCTCGCGATATACCAATTATTCAAGAAGATGATGGTTGAAATATTGTCTGAACAAGCTGAAGCCAATTGCAGAAAAGCTCCCACAGAAAGAAAGGCACCTGTCACTTTTCCCATGAATAAACACGGCAATATCGGTATAGGAAATTCCAAAGCCAGCAAGAGCAGCAATCAAGGCAACCAGGGCAGCAACTTGAGAGAGTATAAAAGCCAGATTGGGAAATATTGTGAAAACCGTGATAGACCTCTTCAATACAGTCCTCAGTAAAAAGGCAAGAAGCAAGAAGAACCAGAGCGCAAGGATTGGAGCAAGGGTCGAGATTTTACTCCTTTAGATGAGCCGCTCGACAAAGTCCTCGAATACATGTTGTCTAGCGGATTACTCAGGCTCTCAAGAGCCGCCAACCCTTCCACAGTCATTAGAAAATATATAGACCAGTTCTGCGGATACCATCAAGTAACAGGGCACGACACTGAGCATTGCTTCATCTTCAAGAATATCGTTCAAGATTGCCTTGATAAAAATCTCTTTGTCCAAAATGAAGGAGAAAAGCATCCAAATCTCCCAAACATGCAAGCTCAGTCCAGCTACCAGGCAGGGGTCAACACTTGGCAGAAATTAAGCAAGCCGAAGAAAGCAAAGCATGAAGGTTGGGGTTATGATCGTCAGCTTACTCCTCTAGGTCAGCCGATCGAAGAAGTTCTCCAATACCTGCTCGAGAAAGAAATGATCAAACTCCCAAAGCAGGATGATCCCTCTGTCACCAAAGGGAAATGGAAGAATCGCTTTTGCAAGTTTCATCGAGCGAGGGGGCATGGCACGGAGCACTGCTTCGTCCTTAAAAACATTGTGCAGGACTACATTGATAAAGAGCTTTTGGTACCAGAGGAAGGAGAAGAGCAGCCTGCAGTTTCAACCGGACCTTTTCCAGACCAATCAGAGAATTGAGAATACCAAGAGTTTTTCGCTTTTATCCCTTTCTGTCAGTCGCTTTGTAGGGGCAAGTCAGCCCAATCTTTGTGATTTCTTTTAGTTAAAATACTTGTAAATATTCAGTTCTGTTATCAACTTTTGCTTATCAATGAAATGTCGATTTTCTTTATATCTTTGATATTCAATACTTTCTTCTTTTTGCTATGTTGGGGTATTAAATTTCTTTTTCAAAATTCGGGACAATCCTGACATCATTCATGAGAGAAATGATATTACCTATGAGGGTCTTTCAAAAATCATGAAAATTTTAGTTCAAATATTTTATTACAACCTTTTTAAAAGATCAACCCTTATGTTGATCATATTTTTCTGCAAATTGATTGCAAATCATTGCATTTCAAAAGATCAACCCTTGTGTTGATCATATTTTCCGAAAATTGATTTCGAATTATTGCATTTCAAAGATCAACCCTTGTGTTGATCATATTTTTCTACAAATTGATTGTGAATCATTGCATTTCAAAAGATCAACCCTTGTGTTGATCATATTTTCCGAAAATTGATTTCAAATTATTGCATTTCAAAGATCAACCCTTGTGTTGATCATATTTTTCTACAAATTGATTGCGAATCATTGCATTTCAAAAGATCAACCCTTGTGTTGATCATATTTTCTGAAAATTGATTTCAAATTATTGCATTTCAAAGATCAACCCTTGCGTTGATCATATTTTCCAAAAATTGACTTCGAACCATTACATTCAAACATCAACCCTTGTGTTGATGTCATTTTCCAAAAAAAATGATTTCATTGCATTCAAAGATCAACCCTTGTGTTGATCCCATTTTCCAAAAAATTGATTTCATTTCATTCAAAGATCAACCCTTGTGTTGATCTCATTTTCCAAAATTTGATTTCATTACATTCAAACATCAACCCTTGTGTTGATGTCATTTTCCAAAAATTTGATTTCATTACATTCAATCATCAACCCTTGTGTTGATATCATTTTCCAAAAAATTGATTTCATTGCATTCAAACATCAACCATTGTGTTGATGTCATTTTCCAAAAAATTGATTTCATTGCATTCAAACATCAACCCTTGTGTTGATCATATTTTCTAAAAATTGATTTTGAATCATTGCATTTAAATATCAACCCTCGTGTTGATCATATTTTCTGAAAATTGATTTTCAAATCATTGCATTCAAAGATCAACCCTGGCGTTGATTATGTTTTCTAAAAAAAATGATTTCAAATCATTACATTCAAAGATCAACCCTGGCGTTGATTATGTTTTCTAAAAAAATTGATTTCAAATCATTGCATTCAAAGAACAACCCTCGTGTTGATCATATTTTCTGAAAATTGGTTTTCAAATCATTGCTTCAAAAAATTAACCCTCATGATGATCTCTCATGAATGATCCCTTTTCAAAGATTAGCTCTCGCGGTTAATCTTTCTGTCCAAAAATGATTTTCTCATCTTCTTCTCTCATTTTAAAGATCCCACATGCAGGCAGGATCAAACTATTTTTCTCAACTTTTATCAACCTTTTGTTTATTCATCTTTATCAGTTTTATAAATTTTATTCATTTTTATTATTCATCCATTCTTCTTAATTCTTATTAATTCTTATTTCAAAATTTCCCTTTCAGGTTAAGGGATAAACCTGATGCCTCTTTCCCATAAGGTATTTCTTTTTCCTTCTTTTCTTTCTTTTTCCCCCCTTCAAGTTAAGGGATAAACCTGAAACCTCATCCTACGAGGTCCTTCTTTCTTCAGGATAAGGGATAGTCCTGAATGTCATTCTCTTTTAAAGCTTCATTAATCTCTGCTAAATCTTTTTCTTTATCCAATTTTTACCAATTTTATTTCTTTATCAAATTTTATCTTTTCTTTATCAAGCCTTTTATTAATTTTTGGCCAAAATTTATTCCTTTCCCATTCAGGATAAGGGATAATCCTGAAACCCCTCATAGGAGCAACAATGCTACCTGTGAGAATTCTTTTACAAACATAATTTCCAAAAAAAATCCTTTGATTCTTCTCTTTTGTCAAATCTTCCAACAATTTCTATCTCTTCTCGTCAGTTCCTTCTCAGATTTTATTTCATCTCCAGTCAAGATAACGGGGCAATCAGATCGCATCCAAATAAATTTAGTCCTATAAATGGTCATTCTCAATCTCAGGTCCGGTCCTCGCACTGGCAAATTTTCAAAAACTCAATCTCTTGATTAAAAACTTTTTGTCAAAAACCTGAGTTTCCACTCGGACTTCTCCCTTTATTCCCTCATTCGAAGTTCTGAGTTCCGACCAGGACTTCCTTTTGAATCCAATCCTCGCATTGGAAAATCAATCATTTCTTTAGAAATCCGAGTTCCAGCTCGGGTTTTCTTCTATTATTTTTCGTTCGAAGTTCTGAGTTCCGACCAGGACTTCCTTCTGAATCCAATCCTCGCATTGGAAATCAATCATTTCTTTAGAAATCCGAGTTCCAGCTCGGGTTTTCTTCTATTATTTTTCGTTCGAAGTTCTGAGTTCCGACCAGAACTTCCTTTTGAATCCAATCCTCGCATTGGAAAATCAATCATTTCTTTAGAAATCCGAGTTCCAGCTCGGGTTTTCTTCTATTATTTTTCGTTCGAAATTCTGAATTCCGACCAGGACTTCCTTTTGAATCCAATCCTCGCATTGGAAAATCAATCATTTTTTTAGAAATCTGAGTTCCAGCTCGGGTTTTCTTCTATTATTTTTCGTTCGAAGTTCTGAGTTCCGACCAGGACTTCCTTTTGAATCCAATCCTCGCATTGGAAAATCAATCATTTCTTTAGAAATCCGAGTTCCAGCTTGGGTTTTCTTCTATTCTTTTTCGTTCGAAGTTCTGAGTTCCGACCACGACTTCCTTCTGAATCCAATCCTCGCATTGGAAATCAATCATTTCTTTAGAAATCCGAGTTCCAGCTCGGGTTTTCTTCTATTATTTTTCGTTCGAAGTTCTGAGTTTCGACCAGGACTTCCTTCTGAATCCAATCCTCGCATTGGAAATCAATCATTTCTTTAGAAATCCGAGTTGCAGCTCGGATTTTCTTCTATTATTTTTCGTTCGAAGTTCTGAGTTCCGACCAGGACTTCCTTTTGAATCCAATCCTCGCATTGGAAAATCAATCATTTCTTTAGAAATCCGAGTTCCAGCTTGGGTTTTCTTCTATTATTTTTCGTTCGAAGTTATAAGTTCCGACCATGACTTCCTTTTGAATCCAATCCTTGCATTGGAAAATCAATCATTTTTTTAGAAATCCGAGTTCCAGCTCGGGTTTTCTTCTATTATTTTTCGTTCGAAGTTCTGAGTTCCGACCAGGACTTCCTTTTGAATCCCATCCTCGCATTGGAAAATCAATCATTTCTTTAGAAATCCGAGTTCCAGCTTGGGTTTTCTTCTATTCTTTTTCGTTCGAAGTTCTAAGTTCCGACCAGGACTTCCTTCTGAATCCAATCCTCGCATTGGAAATCAATCATTTCTTTAGAAATCCGAGTTCCAACTCGGGTTTTCTTCTATTAATTTTCGTTCAAAGTTCTGAGTTCCGGCCAAGACTTCCTTTTGAATCCAATCCTCGCATTGGAAAATCAATCATTTCTTTAGAAATCCGAGTTTCAGCTTGGGTTTTCTTCTATTATTTTTCGTTCGAAGTTCTGAGTTCCGACCAGGACTTCCTTTTGAATCCAATCCTCGCATTGGAAAATCAATCATTTCTTTAGAAATCCGAGTTCCAGCTTGGGTTTTCTTCTATTATTTTTCGTTCAAAGTTCTGAGTTCCGACCAGGACTTCCTTCTTAATCCAAATCCTCGCATTGGAAATCAATCATTTCTTTACAAAATCGGGTTTCAGCTCGGGTTTTTCTTTTATTATTTTTTCGTTCGAAGTTCTGAGTTCCGACCAGGACTTCCTTTTGAATCCAATCCTCGCATTGGAAAAACAATCATTTCTCTAGAAATTTAAGTTTTCAAAACTTGGGTTTCTCTTCATCTTTTATTTTCTGAAGATTCGAGTCCCAACTGGGCCTCTCTTCTTTTTCAAAAAATCCCAACTGCCAGGCGGGATATTCTTCCAAAATCCAGCCTTCCGGCTAATCCATTTCAAAATTCAAAAATTCAGGTTTATTCACTTTGAAAATTCTTCCTACCCTTTCAGGATAAGGGATAAGCCTGATGCCTTTTGCTAACGAGGTATTTCTTCCTTTTTCCCTTCAGGTTAAGGGATAAACCTGATGCCTCCTACTAACGAGGTATTTCTTCCCTTTCCCCTTCAGGTTAAGGGATAAACCTTATGCCTCCTGCTAACGAGGTATTTCTTTCCTCCCTTTCCAGTTCAGGATAAGGAGATAAATCCTAAAAACAGACCACAAGCAGTTAGGATGTGATGGTCCATTGAATTCAGAATCTTTCATCAAATTTTACTTTCCTAGCTCATCTTCACAACCCAGTCCTCGCACCGGTTATTTCTCAAAAAAATTTCAATCATATGTTGAGCTCATTTAGAAAATCCGGTTCTCGCACCGGTAACCTTCTAAATTCAGTGCTCTGATCAAATTCTTTCCTTTTTACAAAGTTCAAGATTTGACTTAAATCTGATGTGTTTCCAAAAGATCCAGCATCTCGCTGGTCATGTATTTCCAAAAGATTCAACTTTCGTTGGTCATGTATTTCCAAAAGATCCAGCTTTTTTTGGTCATGTATTTCAAACGTTCCAGCTTTTGCTGGTCATGTATTTCAAACGTTCCAGCTTTCGCTGGTCAGGTATTTCAAACATCCCAGCTTCTGCTGGTCATGTATTTCAAAAAGTTCCAGCTTTTTGCTGGTCATGTATTTTTCAAATCAAAGATTGCAACTCAAGGTCTCATCAAAATCTATATTGAGTGATTATTTCACAAAGAAATTCGTGAAAACTTTGCCAATTTGCTAAAAGCACTTGTTGATTCTAAAAATTTGACTGCACTAAAGAAACTCCTCAGATTACCTCTAGTATTTCTTTCCAAAAAGGTAAAACTTTTTGCGAAAAGAGGTAAAATTCAAATCTTTTCCTGATTGATCAACCAAAAGGATGTAAGAAATGCCCTCTATATGATCAATGAAAGAAATCTTCAATGATGTTGAAAAGCCAGAAGCGAATTGATATTGATCTTGGCTATGGCGCATGTTTTAAAATAACTTTCTGGCAATCAGGCAGTGGAAATATCTCAAGCTATAGAAAGAATCCACTCGACCCATATCTTCCCATTCGTTTAGAGTTGCAATCAAATATCCGCAAAAGAGATCTCTCAACTGTCGTCAAGATGAAGACGAATATGCGAGCAGACCCCCGGGGCCAAAGAAGATTTGGATCATCTCCAAGATGAAGGAGTTTGTGAAGGATCCTTCCAGGGAAAGTTCAGATCACCGTCGAGATGAAGGCGAGTGCGATGAACCTACCGACAAACCCTAAAAGATATTTGATTTCAGCTATCACCTAAAGACTTTTTGAGCCAGTGACATCCATAAAATCCCTGAGATAAAAGAAGGATTGGAACATCTCCAAGATGAAGGAGTTTGTGACGTACCCTTTCCTGAAAAAGAGAGAAAAGTCAAGACATCCAAATGAAGGATGATGAGAAAAACCGAGAAAGCCCAATGACTCAAAAAGAGTGCAAAAAGATCATTGTGGGAAAACACCCAGATATCAAACTGCCAAAGTTGCCAGAAGTCATCTTTTCTCATGCGAAATTCTTTTATCAATATCCTTTCACTATTTGCTTTTATAAAATTAAGAATATTTCTTCTCTTTTCATATCAAGGAAATGGATAGCATCCTTGAAGAAAATCATCAGCGCTAAAATTTTGAATCTGACTCTTAGAACTGAGGAGTTAACCTCATTTGGGGGAAATACTCTAGGTAAAAGAGGGAATATCTTTTGCACATACGTGCACATTTCCAAGCGTTTGAATCAGCTATAATTTTTATCTTATTGGCAAAATTTTCTAGCTATTCCAAGAATGAAATAAACATTCAATATTCATTTTTGATGCAACCTAGCATTGTTTATATTTCTCAAAAGAGTTGCCTCTGAAGAAAGTATCTCTTCCTGTCCCATCACGGTTTTCTCATTGAAGAATTCCGTATGGATGACCCACTCAGGATAAGGGTCAAACCTGAACTATTTTGCGAAAGATCATTTGATTTCAAAAGCTATTTCAGTCTCAGCAATGAGACGCCCAATTTCTTCCCCTTTTCAAAGCTTTAGGGAACCCTATTTTTTCTCCTTTCGCAAAAACCCCTTTCGGATTTGTTCGTCCAAATTTCGAAGGTCCCATTATGGTTTCTCCATTCGAGAAATCCATATGGTAGATTTCCCCCACTCAGGATAAGGGTCAAACCTGAACCATCTGCGAAAGATCATTTGATTTCAAAAGCAATTTCAGTCTCAGCAATGAGACGCCCAATTTCTTCCCCTTTTCAAAGCTTTAGGGAACCCTATATTTTCTCCTTTCGCAAAAACCCCTTTCGGATTTGTTCGTCCAAATTCCGAAGGTCCCATTATGGTTTCTCCATTCGAGAAATCCGTATGGTAGATTTCCCCCACTCAGGATAAGGGTCAAACCTGAACCATCTGCGAAAGATCATTTGATTTCAAAAGCTATTTCAGTCCCAGCAATGAGACGCCCAATTTCTTCCCCTTTTCAAAGCTTTAGGGAACCCTATATTTCCTCCTTTCGCAAAACCCCTTTCGGATTTGTTCGTCCAAATTCCGAAGGTCTCATCGTGCTTTTTCCATTTTTGAGAAAACCTGTATGGTAGATTTCCCCCACTTAGGTTAAGGGCCAAACCTGAACCCCCTACGAGAGGTCATAGATTTTAAAAGTTATTTCAGTCTCAGCAATGAGACACCCAATTTCTTCTCCCTTTTCAAAGCTTTATGGAACCCTATATTTTCCTCCTCTCGTAAAACCCCTTTCGGATTTGTTCGTCCAAGCTCCGAAGGTCCCATTATGGTTTCTCCATTTGAGAAACCCGTATGGTAGATTTCCTATTCAGACTAAGAGTTAACCTGAAACCTCACTTCGTGAGGTACCTTCCTTTCAGGTTTGGGTTAAACCTGAGACTCGTTCCAATGAGATTCCTCGTTCTAACGAGATGTTTCCTTCCAATCCCATCATGGTTCTTCCCATCGAGGAATTTGTGCTTTGTATATCCATCCAAGATAGGATCCTACTTGAGCTTCATTTCACAAGACATTTTTTTAAAAATGTCCCATCAAGGTCTTCACATAATCCTTTCCTCATTCAGATCATTTTTTATACATCTTCGTCCCATCCAGGTTAAAGGCTAAACCTGAATCATTTCAAAAAGAGTATCTTGTCTCACCCATGAGACCTGATCAAAATTCTCATTTCCCACCATCTCGGAATTTCCATCCAAATCCCCATCACGATTTCCTCATCCTCTATTATTCAACCATCTCATTTTCGAGGATTTCGTCTCCCCAAAACCATTCAGGATAAGGTTTTAAGCCTGAGAAGCCATGTTTTTAAAATAATTCTTCCACACCCAGTTCGGATCTGCTAACTGGGGCATTTTAAAAAATTGGAGTGTTATCTTTGCCACTAAGCTCGGCTTTCAACCGGCTTAGTAGCAAAGAGAGGCATCTGTGAACACCCCAAATTTTTCAAAGATTTGCAAAATGATCCTTTTGCCCCTGGCCCTCATTCTCTCAAAAGATAAAAAGCAATGTCAAAGCTAAATTTCAGTCATTCTTCAGATTTTCTGAATTAAATTCCATATTGGTATATTCAAAATTAATTCTGGATCCGAATCCACTACTTTAAATCCATATTTCCTCCAAATTCGGATCCAAACCCATTTCTGAAGAAATTTTCTCAAAATAACTTTTAAATTCTCAGATAAATTCCCTTTTGTAAATATTTTTGCAAAAACACAAAAAAAAAGTAGTTTTAATCTTTGTTTTCTGACAAACTTTAGGATTTTATTCTAAAAACACAAAAAAAATTGAAAAATAACACAAAAACCAAAAAAATGGAAAAATTTCGAGAAAAATGAATTAGTTTAAACTTTAAAAATCAATTTTTTGCTAAAAAGCCTCGAGAGCCCCTTTTTTTTGTAAAAACTCAAATCAGCGGGGGGTCATATGCAAAATCCTCTTTTTAGGGTTTTAAAATCCTTCGTAAGGAAAAAGAGAAAAAGGCCGCCCCCCCTCCATTTCTTTCTTCACTCTCTCTCTCTCCCGATTCTCTTCTTCACGAAACCCTCCATCGCGAAACCACCCTCTCCTTCCATCGTCGATTCCCAACTAATCTTCTTCTCAAACCTTCCTCTCCTTCTTTAAAAAGGCACTCGAGAAAACCCTAAAGGCATCCATTCTCTTGCTAATATCCATTCCCCATCTCTAGCATCCATTTTTTTTATCAAACATCATTCATTCACCGGGATCGACTTTCGTCTCTATCGCCCATTTCCCTCCTAATTCCATTGCTAATTCCCTCTCTTAAAAGGAGCTCTACAGAATCACCACATTTCCTCCTCCATTAGCAACAAGTGCTCTGGACAGCAGAACAAAGAGAAGATTCCCTGTTTCATTTCGGGTCTACGGGCATCGATGAGTACTTCGTTTTCTCCCCTCTGTTTTCTCTAATTTTCTCTTAAATTTTAAAATTGGGCCACCATTAACACACCATGGATGACGCTGAGTTGCATATAGCAACCTCAGTGCACCACTATGTAATAGTGACAGAAATTCCCCGATTCCAATATCATCTTTTGTTTCTTTTTCTTTTTTTTTAGTTCTAATCTGGTTACCCGATTCACATCTTTTTTTTGCTTTTCTCATTATTTTGATAGTGATCGGTGACTCCCTCGTTTCACCTTGTCTGCTCATTGTAAGAGTATTTAGAATTAATCTGATCCTTCTTATACTCCTCATGTGCTTTCTTTTTTTTTTTTTACTAATTTCAGTATCTACTATCGTTAATATTCTCGTTGGGCATTACCTTGATGAACACCTTTGATAACGGTGTATTAATTTCTGACATCTCTAAGGAAGTTGCTCTCCTCACGTTCGATTTTTTCTTTTATACTATTGCTAATGAATATTTTTGTGCAGGTCATCAGCTGCAGTTTAATGATTTAAGCTTGTTGAGTTAGGCTAAAATATGTTCCAAATTAAGTAGTCAACAGGCTTCCAAATAATAGTCTTACAATGATTGTTAAATAGTTTTGCTCTCCCATGATCTATATATTTTTTTTTGTTAGAGTTACTTAATATCGATTTAGGAGAGAAAGTTTTCTGGTTTCTATGAATTGTATTCTTGAGAAAATATGCTCTAGCATCAATTGTAGATGGGTTACTATCAATTGTTAGTAACCAAATTTGTCTTCCCTCATTATGCTCTACTTTGTTAAAAGGAGGCCACAGGTTTGCTCTGAAACACCATTCTTTTGTCCTCTGTGATTACCATTCTTATTTTTGTCCTTGCTAAGATCTGCAACTGTGGGTTATGAATCCTCAAGAGTCTCCATAAGAAGCGTGATATACGTCAGGGCGCGAGTTATATATATATCCACCATTCAAGTGATAAGAGTTCACGTCTGTCTTGCGCCAACATGATTTCCGGGGAACATCTCGACATCCAACCATCATATCTCAAGTTCACATTCAAATTGAAGAAGCAGAGCTCTTGTCCGTTGCGTCTGGTTAACAAGACAGATCATTATGTTGTTTCCAAGGTTAAAACAACAAATTCAAAGAAATACTGTGTGCGGCCAAACACAGGTGTTGTCATGCCCAGGAGCGCTTTTGATGTTACTGTTACAATGCAAGCGCAATGGGAGGCACCACCTGACATGCGGTGCAAAGACAAGTTCCTCATTCAGACTGTCATTACAAATCATGGAGTGACTGCTAAAGACATCACTAGAGAAATGTTCAATAAAGAGGATGGGAAAGTTGTTGAGGAGTGCAAAGTGGGGGTGGTATATGTTCCTTCACCCCAACCTACATCACCAGTTCCAGAAGAAGCAGAGGAAGATTCCTCGCCGCAGGCTTCTTCTCAGTTAGAAGACGGGAACTTCAGCCCATCTTTATATGATTCTGTATCAAAAGCATCTGAAGAGTCAAAAGGAAAACATTCAGAGGACATTAGAAATAGTGAAACACAGAGGCCCACTTCCACTGATATATCTATAATGATCAATAAATTTTCATTAATTCATGGCATTATCATTGGGTGCTGCAAAGCACATCGGTACAGTTAATTTCAAATCTGAGCCATGCTGTGCTCCCTTTGTATTGGTCCATCAATGACCGATACTACTGTGGTGTGGCCAGTTCATCAGCAAGGACTAGAATGCTAAGCTGGGGACGCTTCCTCATGGTTGAAAGGGTCTACTGGTCAATGACCGTAGTCGTTCTAATGAAAGGGGGGGTTTGACAAGTTAACTCAAATACAGTCCTGAATTCAAAGCCACCATGTTCATGATCCATCCTTAGAGATCAGTCATTTAGCAGAGATGGGTTCCATAACAGATATTACAACGGCTGCTGGATTGGGTTCTGCAGTCAGGGCAATGTTGTTTTGCCTTTGTATCAACAGCCGCATCCAGCGTTTCATAATAGCAATCCCTTTGCTATTTCTTACAACACTTTTCCTGCGCTAAGTTTTAACCTCCACAACCCACACATGTTACTATTATAGCAGCATGCCACCAAGGTGCACAGATCCTGCACGACAACATTGCATATCACTCCTGCACTTCACTACACTCAGCACATTTATCATATCAGGTGAAGCCTAGTCAGCCTACCCTCCACTACCAGCATCTTTATATTCTATATCTGCAATACCTTCATTTTTTTTTACTTAACTGCTATGGTTACCTGCCACTTTAGTTTATCACTGACCCTCTATGGTCTTCATTACAGGTAACACCTGCGGCTCCCATAGCAGGTACACACACTCTTGCATCCATTTCATGACTAATCATTTTAATATCTGTAAATTACTTCTCAACTTCTATAACACCTGCCGTAGCATATCAATTGATATGCTTACATCATATCATATTGACACTCTTCACTCACTTACAGCACATCATGCATTTAAGCATATTTTCACTCTTCATTCGTTTACAGCATTGCAGCATCACCAATGCACCATTCGCTGCATTTATACACCTATGTAAAATCACCTAGGTATATTACATTTACACATGTTGCTACCTTTGTCATAACCTTCAGTTTATTCCACACACAGCTGCACATTTTGCACCCTTCACAATCCTTTACTTAGCCTTCTGTCCATATATGCATAGCACTTTCATGTGCATCTTATATCTTGTCAATGTACAATATCTGCGTGATGGGTCATGATTACTTGTGACAGATTACAAACCGCATCAACTCTTTGACAATTCATGAACTGTCATGCAGGCTTCTCAATAGGCATGTGCATCCTTTTAGTATATGAAATGCTTGTGCTCATTGGTATAATCACTGTATATACATTTTCCTTTCCTTTTTCATAAATCATCATATTACAATTTTTCAACATAACCTCTTGGTTTCTTTTCCATGTTCCATATTTGGTACTAACCTTGCTTTCAGGAAATATGTAAGATTATCTTCTTTCTGAGATTAGAAATCTTGTAATTACAAATAGCTATATATTAATGAAAAATCTCCATTTCCTGTATTAAGATTAGAATAGATAAGCATATAAAATGTCATTTGTTTCATTATTTGCCTTTATTTCTCAAGTTTTCACAATGGTGAAACACGAATGGCACGTGCACCATTTCGTAAGAGGTAATTAATCCTAAGTTGATGATTTACATCAATGGCCATAGTCAGGATGTAAACAAGACTTAGTGTTTTTATCTTTTACAAAATAACACTGGATCCTTTTTCAAAATCATCATATTTTCTTTAAATATTTTTCCCTTTTATCATAATTTAATTTAAAATTAATTCAATATATATACCAATGGCCATAGTCAGAGTATATTGAGAGTTAATTTTATTTTAAATTCTATAAAAGCACCAAAATGTATTTTATTCTTCACTTGAATTTAAATGAAGTTATTACATAATATATTCAATGACCATAGTCAGGGATGTATTATGTCTTCAACCTCATTTTTTAATTCATTTAAAGAATGGAATAGCTTTTCAAATTCAAAATTCAAAATCTTTAAATTCATTTCATCATTTAAGATAGAATTGCATCATATTTTCAAAAATTTCTTTTAAAATCCAAGTGATTGTGAATATCTCTTCTTCAAATTCCTATTTCAATTCTATCTCATTTCCAAAACTTTGAAATCAAATTCAAAGTTTAAAATTCAACTTGATTCATTCTATAAATTCCAAATTCAAGTTCAAAGTCCAATTTGACTTTGAAATTCATTCTCAAATCAATTTTAAAATTCCAAAATCCAAAGTTTAGATCCTAATCTTGGATACAGATTTCCAAGTATAAATCCAATTCCACCTTGGATCTCAGATTAAAGATCCAAATTTCATTTAGGATCCAGAATCCAACTTCACTTTGGATTTCAGATTTCAGATCCAAATCCATTCTAGGATCCAGATTCCAATTCCACCTCGGATCTCAGATTACAGATCCAAATTTTATTTAGGATCTAGAATCCGACTTCATTTTTTATCTCAAATTTCAGATCCAAATCCATCTTAGGATCTAGAACCTAATTCTGCTTTGGATCTCAGACTTGAGATCCAAATCCACCTTAGGATCCAAAACCAATTCTACTTTGGATCTCAGATTACAGATCCAAATTTCATTTAGGATCCAGAATCCCATTCTACTTTGGATTTCAGACTTCAGATCCAATTCCATCTTAGGGTCCAGAATCCAATTCTATCTTGGATCTTAGACTTCAGATCCAAATTTCATCTTGGATTCCAAATCTTGAATCCAATTCCATTCAAAATTTTGGATCCAAATTTCATCTTGATTCCAATTCTTAGAACCAAATCCATTTCATTTCCAGATTTCAAATCAAGTTCCCATTTCGAATCCTAAATCCAAAAATTCAACTTTGAACTTTATTCAGAATCCAGATCTTGGATTCGGATTTCATCTTGAAATTCCAACTTTCAAATCAATTCTATTCCTCAAAAAAAATTCTATTTAGATCTCCTACATTTTAGTTTGATTTCAATGCTTCAAAATTAGAATTCAATTCCATTCCAAATAGCCATCCAAGTTCAAAACTTCTAAATTCAAAATCCATTTATGACTTTGAAATTTCCTTTCTTCTCTTTTTATCTCAGTTTCAAAATCATTTATTTCAAGATCCAAATTTGTTTTCCTAAGCTCTGATTATTCTAAAAACTTAGAACTTTAAATCTTAAGTTCTAAAGTTAGAAATCATTTCTTCACTCCATTATCTGATTCATCTCAGAAACACTTGAGAATTTTTTAAATCATTTTAAAAGGAGCATACATCCTTGCATTTGCACAAGCATGATTCTTTGTGCATCTAGACTTAGGATAAATTCTTGGATAATTTCTTAGCAAAGCAAAAGGCATAAATTTGACCCTTGGTTTGTTTACCCCTGGTAAAGGCGCCAGGAACGGTCGAACCTCGTACCGACGAGCGGATCCCGTCTCCCAGTTTTCCCGCAAATGTTTTAAAAAACGGAGGCGAGTTATTTTTCATTTTCAAAATTAAGGTCAAGTGAGACCCCGCAAAAGAGTTCCTCTTCTCTTCTTTTCTTTTCTTTTCTCTTCTCTCTTTCTTTCTGTCTTTTACTTTCTCCCTTCAAAAGGGGGAAATAAAGAATGGAAAGGAAGAGAGAAGGAAGAGAGAAGGAAGAGAGAAAATATTACGAGAGGAAAAATTTTGCGATGATCACAGTATCATACACTACTGTAAAAGAGAAAAAGGGGGAAGACCCTAATTCCCTGTTTCTTGAAGGCATCCAAGGATCCTCCACTCTCCTTTTACAAATGAATCTTTATCAGAGGCATGTATGCTTGGCACAATCATGATGGAAACGAGATTTACAAGATATAAATAAAGTAAAGAGAGATGATACAGGCATACATTGAAAACAAAATGACAACAATTTTAAATCAAGAAATCAAATAGAAATGGGTGATGCCTCCTCAGAAGATGAAAACGATGATGGGAGGTATTGTTGTGGGATTGCTGCTAGAGGTTTGATAACATCCATTCAAAATTAACATAAAAAGAAAAGTTACAAAATTGCAAATAATAACAGAGGTTGATGTGATATATAAAGAAGAAGATACATGGACCCTAACGTTAATTCACCATGGGGCAGTACATGAAACAAAACAGGGGATCCAAAAAAAAAATGATTGAAGGCAAAAGATCAGACGTAGGTAGATACTAAAAAAAAAATGCAAAAAATGATACTATGAGAAGGAAATGCATTATTGAAGAGGAGAAAATATAAATCCCAGCAGCATCCAAATGGACATTACAGGTAACTAAATTGGAATGCTGAAATAAAAGATCATTCGTATAGATACTCAAACATATAACAGTCAATATAACAAAGCTCGATAAATGGAATTAAAATGAAATGGTAGACTGAAAGAGAAAGGAAATATCATTCGATGTGAAGATGCAAAAGGACAAATGAAATAATAAGAAAAGAATAGAAAAAAAATAATAATAATAATGAAAATAAGAAAACGAAACCGAAGGAAATTGTAAACAGGGAATCAATGATGAGAGAAAAGAAGGAAATACTATGACCAGGAGCATAAAAAAAAATCCCAATGAAAGGCATATATGTTCAATTAGAGCATAAATAACCCAAAACTTCAAATCGAGCAAAGGGGGAAGAGATGTTGGAGTAAAAACTCCATTGATATACCAATGTATAGGCTGGTGATGCCATAGGCAATCCAACGCTACAGCAGGTGCGTCAATGAGGCAAAACTGAGAAAGTTAAAAGTAAAACCAGAAGAAAAAGGAAAAGAGTAAAATGAATGTGAAAATGAAATCGAAATCAGACGAATCAGCGATGCCATTGCGAGGCATCATTGATCATCAACATATAAGGAAAGTGGTTCAACAAAATCGGAAATCCATGGAAGTAAACACTAGAAATCAAAGAAAATGCGAATGAAGAATTACGTATAACAGATTATAAAAATGAAGACAGAAAAAAAAAATCATATGTTAAAATCCGTGAAAATCAAAAGAATTTGTGAATAATTCATGAAAGAGAGGAGGGATGATTGATTTACCTCAGTCTTGTAGGGATTGAAAAGAGAGGGAGGCTCTCTCTCTGAATACAGCTTGGTTCTTCAAAAACTTGGTTTGTTGATATTCAATTCCAAATGGAATTATGACGCCCCGTAGTGTTGCGGATGTCCTGAAGAAGAAGAGGAAGCCTTTCCTCTCTTCATACTGTGGAGATCCCCTCCCCTTTTTTCGAAGAGGAAGAGCAGGAGGAATGAAGAAAAGGGGAAGAAGAAATAAGCCAGGAGGGACTGTTCGAGCTATTAAAAAAACTATTTTGGGTATTTTCTGTAATTTTAAATTTAAAAGTTGGACAACAAGACTTAGATTTGGATCTGCACAATGGATCCGTATCCGAAATCAAGTCAAAAATATAAAATGAATTTAATTTCAGTAAAACTTGAGAAATGAACTGGAAATTAGATTAAAAAGTGACTCAATTACTCAGAAAATGATATTAGGGACAAAAAGGGAATATTTAAAAGATTTTGAAAATTTTAGGGTGTTCACAGATGCCCCTCTTTGCTACTAAGCCGGTTGAAAAGCCGAGCTTA
The DNA here is from genome assembly GCF_984573655.1 of Nuphar pumila. NCBI lineage: Eukaryota > Viridiplantae > Streptophyta > Magnoliopsida > Nymphaeales > Nymphaeaceae > Nuphar > Nuphar pumila. The sequence continues at coordinate 92,469,121 of NC_143252.1, read as the reverse complement.
GTGGCAAAGATAACACTCCAAATTTTGAAAATGCCCCAGTCAACAGATCTGAACTTGGTGTGGAAGAATTATTTTGAAAAGACATGATTTTCAGGCATAAAACCTTATCCTGAATGGCTTGGGAGAGACAAAATCCTCGAAAAAGATATGACTAGATAACAAAAGTGAGGAAATCGTGATGGGACTTTGAGGATCCCGAAATGATAAGAGATAAGAATTTTGATCGAGTCTTGTGGGTGAGACAAGATCAACTTTTCGGAACGAGTCAGGTTTAGCCCTTAATCTGGATGGGACGAAGATATCTCAAAATAACCTGAATAGGGAAAGGAATATATGATGACCTTGATGGGACATTTTTGGAAAATGCCTCATGAGATGAAGCTTAAGTAGGATCTTGTCCTGGATGGATATACAAAGCATGGATTCCTCGATGGGAACAACCACGATGGGACTGGAAGAAAACACCTCGTCGAAACGAGGGAAACTTATTGGAACGAGATGTAGGTTTAACCGAAACCTGAAAAAGGAAGATACCTCGATAGGCAAGGTTTAGGATTAACCCTTACCCTGAAGGGGACGACCATACAGAATCCTTGAGTGAAGAGACCATGATGGGACCTTCAAAGTTTGGACGAACAAATCCGAAAGGGGTTTGCGAAAGGAGGAAATGAGGTTCCCAAAAGATTTGAAAAAGGGCTGATCTTGGGCGTCGCATGGATGAGACTGAAATAGCTTTTGAATTTAATGACCTCTCACGGAAAATACAGATTTTGACCCTTAACCTGAGTGGGAACAACCATACGGATTTCTTGAAACCGTGATGGGACAAGAGAGATACTTCAACTGAATGGGGTAACTCTTCTGGAAGATATAAACAACGCTAGGTTGCATCAAAATGGATATTGAATATTTATTTTATTCTTAGAATATCTAGAAAATTTTGCCAATAAGATAAATTTATGGTTGACTTCAACGCTTGAAAACGTGCACGTATGTGCAAAAGATATTCCCTCTTTTACCTAGAGTATTTCCTCCAACAAGGTTAACTTCTCGGTTTTAAGAGTCAAATTCAAAATTTTAACGGTGATGATTTTCTTCAAGGAAGCTATCCATTTCCTTGATATGAGAAGAGAAGATATATTCTCAATTTCATAAAAGTAAGTAGTGAGAAGATATTGATAAAAGAATTTCGCATAAGAAAAGATGATTTCTGGCAATTTTGGCAGTTTGATATCTGGGTATTTTCCCACGATGATCTTTTTTTGCACTTTTTTTGAGTCATTGAACTTTTTCGGGCTTTTTACATCATCCTTCATTTTGGAGATGTCCTGACTTTTCTCTCTTTTTTGGGGGAAGGGTACGTCACAAACTCCTTCATCTTGGAGATGTCCCGATGCTTCATTTATCTTAGGAATTATATTAATGATACTGACTCAAAAAGGTCTTTAGATGATAGCAGAAATCAAATATCTTTTAGGGTTTGTCGGTAGGTTCATCACGCTTGCCTTCATCTCGATGATGATCTGAACTTTCCCTGGAAGGATCCTTCACAAACTCCTTCATCTCGATAGATGATCCAAATCTTCTTTGGCCCCGGGGGTCTGCTCGCCTATTCTCCTTCATCTTGACGATAATTGAGATATTCTATTTGCAGATATTTGATTGCAGCTTTAGAATGAGAAGATATGGATTAAGTGGATTCTTTTTGTAGCTTAGAATATTTCCAATGTCTGATTGTCAGAAAATAATCTTTAAACATGCGTCATAGCCATGATCAATATCAATTCGCTTCTGGCTTTTCAACGTCATCGAATATTTCTTTCGCCAATCATACCGAGGATATTTCTCTCATCCTTTTGGTTGATCAACAGGGAAAAGATTTGAATTTTACCTCTTTTTCGCAAAAAGTTTCACCTTTTTGGAAAGAATACTAAAGGTAATTTGAGGTGATTCTTTTTGTGTAGTAAGAATATTGGAATCAACAAATATTTTTAGCAAATTGGCAAAGTTTTCATGAATTCTTTGTGAAATAATCACTCAATATAGATTTTGATGCAACCTTGAGTTGCATTTATGATTTTAGACATTCTGACCAGTAAAACTGGGACCTTTCATTTAACGACCAGCGAAGGAGTTGGAAACCCTTCATTTAACGGTCAGTAAAACTGGGACCTTTCATTTAACAACCAGCGAAGTAGCTGGGACATTTCATTTAACGACCAGTGAAAACTGGGACATTTCATTTAACGACCAGCGAAGTAGCTGGGACATTTCATTTAACGACCAACGAAGTAGCTGGGACATTTCATTTAACGACCAGCAAAGTAGCTGGAACCTTTCATTTAATGACCAGTAAAAACTGGAACCTTTCATTTAACGACCAGTGAAGTAGCTGGGACATTTCATTTAACGACCAGCGAAGTAGCTGGGACATTTCATTTAATCATTTAACGACCAGTGAAGTAGCTGGGACTTTTCATTTAATCATTTAACGACCAGCGAAGTAGCTGGGACTTTTCATTTAATCATTTAACGACCAGCGAAGTAGCTGGGACTTTTCATTTAATCATTTAACGACCAGTGAAGTAGCTGGGACTTTCCATTTAAACATTTAACGACCAGCGAAGTAGCTGGGACTTTTCATTTAATCATTTAACGACCAGCGAAGTAGCTGAGACTTTTCATTTAATCATTTAACGACCAACGAAGTAGCTGGGACTTTTCATTTAATGACCTGATTTAAGTTTGAAACTTTTGAAAGACAACCAGTACGAGGACTGAACTTGATCTTTAGATTTAAAAACTTTAGCAAAATAACCAGTGCGAGCACCGGGTTTTTCCAACTAAGAGTCGGGAAGGAGACCAACATTCTTAAGATATTTAGAGATTGAAGCAGGAATGATTGCCGGGGTTTCAGGATTATCCCTTATCCTGAAGGCGAAGTGGAATAGACATTTGATGAGAATTTAGGTAAAGAATGATTCAGGTTTATCCCTTAACCTGAAGGGGAAATAGAAGATTTTGTGACGAGATAACTTTGAAACTTGAATTTAGAAGGGATATGACAAGATTTAGAATTTATGATCTATGATTTAGATGGACCAGATATGCAGTCCAATTTTCAGGATTAAACCCTTATCCTGAAGGAGAATATAGAAAGAATAAACTTTGAGAAGACAGAAGAATATAGAACTTTGAAAAAAATGTAGAACATTTGAGGAAATTGATTTATTTTTGTAAAAAGAATTCTCACAGGTAGCATGGTTGCCCCTACGAGAGGTTTCAGGATTATCCCTTATCCTGAATGGGAAAAGAATAGAATTTAAAGAGAAATTGATATAAATTCAGAAATCAATAAAGATCGATAAAACTTGTATTTGCAAAAAGAATTCTCGTAGGTAGCATTGTTGCCCCTACGAGAGGTCTTAGGATTATCCCTTATCCTGAATGGGAAAAAAGAATAGAATTTAACGAAAATAAATGAAGAGAAATTGATATAAATTTAGAAAATCAATAAAGGTTGACGAAACTTGTATTTACAAAAGAATCCTCATAGGTAGCGTTATTGCTCGTACGAGGAGTTTCAGGATTATCCCTTATCCTGAATGGGAAAAAGAATAGAAATTAAAGAGATTTAATGAAGGGAAATTGATATAAATCTAGAAAATCAATAAAGATTGACAAAACTTGTATTTATAAAAGAATCCTCATAGGTAGCGTTATTGCTCCTACGAGGGGTTTCAGGATTATCCCTTATCCTGAATGGGAAAAAGAATAGAATTGAAGGAAATTAAATGAAGAGAAATTGATATAAATTTAGAAAATCAATAAAGGTTGACAAAACTTGTATATACAAAAGAATCCTCATAGGTAGTGTTATTGCTCCTACGAGGGGTGTCAGGATTTTCCCTTATCCTGAATGGGAACACCTCGGACAACGAGGGTCAGGTTTATCCCTTAACCTGAGCGGAAAAACACTTCGGATAACGTTGGTCAGGTTTATCCCTTAACCTGAAAGGGAAACACCTCGGACAACGAGGGTCAGGTTTATCCCTTAACCTGAAAGGGTAACACCTCGGACAACGAGGGTCAGGTTTATCCCTTAACCTAAAAGGGTAGTGTGAAAGAATAAAATTTTTGGGAGAAAATTAATAAAGAGAAATTAATAGACATTTACAAAATCGAGAAAATTTGGAAAAGAATTCTCATAGGTAGCATCATTGCTCCTACGAGGGGTTTCAGGATTATCCCTTATCCTGAATGGAAACAAGAATAGAATTTAAGGGAAATAAATGAAGAGAAATTGATATAAATTTAGAAAATCAATAGAGGTTGACGAAACTTGTATTTATAAAAGAATCCTCATAGGTAGCATTATTGCTCCTACGTGGGGTCTCAGGATTATCCCTTATCCTGAATGGGAACACCTCGGACAACGAGGGTCAGGTTTATCCCTTTACCTGAAAGGGTACACCTCGGACAACGAGGGTCAGGTTTATCCCTTAACCTGAGGCGGAAACTTCAGGTTTGTCCCTTAACCTGAAAGGGAAAGAGATTTGATAAAATTTAATAGAATTGAGGAAAATTTGATAAAACTTGATAAAATTGACGTAAACTTGATAAAAATATGAATAAAATGAATGAAACTGATAAAGATATCAAAATTAACTGAAGATTTATAAGATTTGAGAAAAAGGAGTTTTTCTGATCCTGCCTGCATATGGGATTTTGAAAGGAAAATGTTTATTTAAAAGATAAATGAGAAATCATTTTGGGGGAAGAAAATCCACCACAAGAAGAATGATCAGCGCGAGATCTGATCCTTTAAATCAAACATGAGAGATCATCATGAGGGTTAATTTTTGAAGGCAATGGTTTTGAAAACCTATTTTTGAAGAATAAGATCAACAATAGATCTGATTTCTAAAAATAACAGTTCGAAATTGATAATAAGGTCAATACAAGGGTTGATCTTTGAAGATAATGTTTAAAAACCAATCTTTGAAGATAAGACCAACACAGGGGTTGATCTTTGAATATAATGATTTAAAACCCCTTTTTGGAAGATAAGACTAATGCAAGGATTGATCTTTGAATATGATGATTTATAACCCATTTTGGAAGATAAGATCAACGCAAGGGTTGATCTTTGAATATAATGATTTATAACCCATTTTGGAAGATAAGATCAACGCAAGGGTTGATCTTTTAAATGTGGCGGTTTGAAAAACCACTTTTGGAAAATATGATCAACACAAGATTTGAGACCTATTTTTGGAAGATAAGACCAACACAAGGGTTGATCGTTCAATGCAATGGTTCAAAAACCTATTTTGGAAAACATGATCAACACGAGGGTTGATTTTTCAATGCAATGGTTCGAAAACCTATTTTTGAAAACATGATCAACACGAGGGTTAATTTTTGACAAAGGTTGGACCAAAGAATATTTGAACTCTTTGGTCATAACGAAGACTTTTTAAAATTTCATGATTTTTGAAAATCCCTCATAGGTAATATCATTTCTCTCATGAATGATGTCAGGATTGTCCCGCATTCTGAAAAGAATAGGAATTTAAATGCCCCAGTATGGCAAAGGAGGGAAGTAAAAAAGATAAAAAGAACATCGACATTTTATTGATAAGCAAAGGTTCGATAACAAGACTGAATATTTACAACTTTAAAAGAAAAAAAGATTCATAAAAGACTTGGGCTGACTTGCCCCTACAAGACGACTAACAAAAGAAAACGACAGTGCAGAAGAACTTGGGCATCCTCAATTTTTGGAGTGACCCGGAAATAGCTCTGTCAAGACTGCTGGCTGTCCTTCTTCCTCGTCCTCTATCAGCTCACTTCTGTCAATGCAGTCTTGTATCATATGTTTGAGGATGAAGCAGTTCTCTGTATCATGCCCCATTGCCCTGTGGTATTTGCAGAATTGGTCCTTGAATTTTCCCAAGATTACAGGAGGATCTGCGATTTTAGGGAGTTTAATCATCCCATGCTTTAAAAGGTAATCCATAATTACTTCTAAACTTTGGGATAACAGGGTGAAGACTCGATCTTTCTCCCACTTGATATACTTGGGCTTCTCTTGAAGATCACCATTTTGCTGAAGGCCAATTGGAAGCGGTTTGTCATTGTTCTTATAGGCTCTCCCCTTCTGCCCCTTGCCCTGATCTACTCTCGGACCACTGTCACTGTTGTTCTTGTTTCCTTTGCTGCAGCTGCCAAGATTATTGCATAAGGCCTCAACTGAATGAGCGAATTGCGCCTTTTTCTTCTGGTCTTGGATATTCTTGACCAGAGGCGTGCCCTCGTAAAGCCCGCTTTCTATCCCTGCTTTGAGCCATTCAGCTCGCTCAATCAACTTGATGAAGGATTTCACCGAGAAGTGGTGATGAGGCTCCTTATTGGCTGAGAGAAATTGTTGAGGATCACCTGCAATGTGTGCTTCTCTAGAATTGGTACCTTCATCTTATTACAGGTGCTTCTCCACCTGTGAATGAAATCACCTGCTCTTTCAGTCTCTCCTTGCTTCAAGTTGTAAAGATGATTTAATGTAGGTGAGGCTTTAGTGTTGAATAAGAAGCGCTCGATGAACAAATTTACTACCTTATCGAACTCTCGTAGTTTGATAGGATTTACGTGGTCAGCATACCATCTGGCTGCTACACCCTCCAGACTGCGGGAAAAGCAAATAAACAACGCTTTGTTGTCTTTTCTAAAATGGCTGCACTCTACATAAAATGTGGCTAAGTGGGCTTTAGGGTTGCCAGTTCCATCAAACTTGAGAAATTTACGAGGAAGGTTCTCCAGGTTATCATCACTATCTAGACCATCGTAAAAATCCTCGTTGGTGTAGGTCTGCTTGCCCTTATCCTTGGCTTGAATGTCTTTAATTGCTCGATTCATCTCCTTCATCTGCTTGCTCATCGGGTCCTCTGCTGGAGTCCCAGATTTAGGCTTGTTGACAGATTCAGGCTCTTCTACATCTATTTTTACGAACTGCCTCGGAGGATTCTGTTTATAGACAATTTGCTCTTCCTCTTCTGACTCTTCCTCGACTGACTCTGATTCTTCAGAATTGGTGTCTGGTTGTACCTTCTTTCTGATGATTCTGACTTGCTTCTTTACAGGCTTCTTCCTCATCTTGCTTTTAGGAACTGCCTCTTTCAGCTTGGCCTCGGCTTGCTCCGACATCATTCTTGCCATCATCTTTTGGAACATATCATACATAGCGGGGTCGATGTCATCTTTCCTATTCTGACCCTGTCCCCTGACTGATTTAGGAGAGCTCATCCCTTCTGCCTCATTGTTGCTGTGTTGAGGAACTGTTTCTTTTCTATCTCTGGTCTGAACCATTTTAAATATCAGCACTCTCTGTGCAGAGGAAAGTGGAGTTTTTTAGACCAAAGAAACTTTTGGAGAAGTTTTGACAAGAGGAAGGATTTAGGTTGAAATCTAAAAAATTGTATCCCATTACTAGGGATTGAGTCGTTACAAAATTTGTGACAATTGCATTGTTTACTCTACGAGGGGGAGTAACCAACTAAAACATGAAGAAAAATGTTTATTTTGAAAAGGATATATCTTGATGAAAAGAGATTTTATTTATGAAAATATAAACAAGAATATAAAGTCAGAAGAAAAATAAGAGAAAAAGATAAAATTTGAGAATAAATGGTAAAGATTTAAAAAATTTGAAGAACTTGCAGGCAGGATCAGAAGAATTTTGAAGAAATCTAGAGGAAGAGAAAGGAAAATACATTTGGGTTTTTAGAAACAAAAAAGAAAATTTTGAAATATATACCCAGGGTTTTGGAAAATATAAGGAAGATATAAAATATCAGACAATCACAAATATACAAACAAGGATGTACAAACAATACCCCCTAAGTTCGACTCTATATACAATATTTGAAATGGCTGATAGGACCTTAATCCTAACTCTAAGATTTATATCATCTGATTCCAATCAAGGTACGTCGATATACTCAAGCCGAAGCTCGAAGCACGTGGCATATGAAAATATTTCTTCAGTTCTAAGGTAATGGCTTCCCAACATCCTTGAGCACCTACCGATATACCTTGAACTATGGCCCTTAGGTATGTGGTAGGGGGGCGCGAACCCAAATAAGTGGCCCAGTTGTGAGGCTCTCTCCCGAACTACGGTTCAGTGAGACAGCCTAGCAACGTGAAGACCAGGACAATATAGGTAGGGATGTTTTAAAAAACATGATCGATATGCAGATAAAACCAGAAAGCTCTAATGCAAGTCCTAAAGAGATAGAATTAAATGAAAAGAAGCATACACTTGCACACATTGTTTGCATTCAATCCCTAGGATTGAGGAGTGTTGTATTTCAAACCTAAATCTAATGTGAACATGGAATAATCTTCTCAATATGGTCCTACCAAACCATACTTAGATCCTATATGCAATGATGTCAGCTTAGAATAGAGTCTAGGCTCCTAATGTTTGCATGGAAATGAAGCTGACATTTATAGAATAAAGACTTAGAAAATATCAAAGCAAAGCAAAAGGCATAATTCAACCAGACGGAGACGAAAGTCTCATCACGGTCGCCAAAACTGTGATCATCGCAAAAAATTTTCTCTCGTAATATTCTCTCTCTTCCTTCTCTTTTTGTTTTCTAGCCTCTATTTTCCTCCTTTTTGAAAGGAGAAAAATAAAAGATAGAAAAAAAGAGAGAAGAGAAAAAAAAGAAGAAAAGAGAGAGAGAAATTCTTTTGCGGGGTCTCACTTGACCTTGATTTGAAAATATTTAGAAAATTACTCACCTGCATTTTTGAAAATATCGCGGGAAAATGGAGAGACAGGATTCGCTCATCGGTACGAGGTTCGACCGTTCCTGACGCCTTTACCAGGGGTAATCGAACCAAGGATTGAATTTATGCCTTTTTGCTTTGCCTAAATATCATCTAAGAATTTATTCTAAATCTAGATGCACAAAGAGTCATTCTTGTGCAATGCAAGGATGTATGCTCTTTTTGAAAGATATTTTGAAGATTTCCAAGTGTTCTTAGATGAACTTGATAATGAAGTGAAGAAATGGTTTTTGAATGGTAAAATCTAAGTTAGAACTTGAGATAGATCAGAAAAGTTCTAAGTCTTTGAAATAATTAGAATTGGGAAAATAAATCTTGATTTGAAAAGAAAGATTTTTGGAAGCTGAGATAAAAGAAAAAGGAATGAATTTTCAAAATCAGAAATTGACTTTGAATTTGAATTTTGAACCTGGTTTTAAGAGAAGGAGATGAAATTTGAAATGATATTGAATTCTAGACTTAAAATTTGAAGTCAGGATGGATTTGAGAAAATCAAATGGTATTTACAAATAGAAATGGATTTAGGAAGTTCAGATGAGATCTAAAGATGGAATTGGATTTAAAATCTGAAAATGAAATGGAATTGGATTTAAAAGTTGGAATTGAAAATACAATTTGATTTGAAATCTGGAATTCAAATCCGAAGTCTGGATCTTAAGATGGATTTGGATCTGAAGTCTGAGATCCAAAGTAGAATTGGATTCTGGATCCTAAAATGGAATTGGATCTGAAGTCTGAGATCCAAAGTGGAATCAGATTCTGGATCCTAAAATGGAATTGGATCTAAAGTTTGAGATCCAAAGTGGAATGGGATTCTGGATCCTAAAATGGAATTGGATCTGAAGTCTGAGATCCAAGATGAGATTGGATTTTGGATCCTAAAATGGAATTGGATCTGAAGTCTGAGATCCAAAGTGGAATTGGATTCTGGATCCTAAAATGGAATTGGATCTGAAGTCTGAGATCCAAGATGAGATTGGATTCTGGATCCTAAAATGGAATTGGATCTAAAGTGTGAGATCCAAGATGGAATTGAGTTCTGGATCCTAAAATGGATTTGGATCCAAGGTCTGAAATCCAAGATGTAATTTGGATCTGGAGTCTAAGATCCAAAAGTAGAATTGTATTTAGAAAACTGGATCCAAGTTGATCTAATTTTAGATTTGGGCTTTGAAAGTCCAAATGGGACTTTTGAATATGGATCAGGGTTTGAAAACCTAGATTGAATTTAAAATTTAGGAAGGATCAAGCTTTGAGATTCAGAATCAATCTCAAACTTAGATTTTGAATTTGAAGATAGGAAGATAAACTTGGTTTTGAATTTGAAGATGAATCAGAAATTTCAAAGTTAATTTGAACTTTGAACTTTGAATTTGATTGGAGTTTTGAATATAAAATGAATTTGGAATTTCAAAGTCAATTTGAACTTTGAAATCTGATTTGAATTGAAATTTTTATAAAATGGATTTGAAATCTCAAAGTTAAATTGGACTTTGAGAATGAAAATGAAATAGAATTGAAAATGAAAAGATGAATTTGGATTTTACAAGAATTGAAGATTGATTGAAGAAGATATTAACATCACTTGGAGTTTTGAAAAAGGGAATTTTGAAAATATGATGCAGTTCTATCTTAAATAATGAATGAATTTGAAGAATTTAAAATTGGATTTTGAAAAGCATATCTCATCCTGACTATGGCCATTGGTATATATATTGAATTAATTTTAAATTAAACTCTGAAAAAAAAGAGGAAATATTTAAAGAAAATATGATGAGTTTTGAAAAAGGATCCAGTGTTATTTTATAAAAAATAAAAATCCTAAGTTTTGTTTACATCCTGACTATGGCCATGGATGTAAATCATCAACTTAGGATTAATTACCTCTTACGAAATGGTGTACGTGCCATTCGTGTTCCCATTTGTGAGGTTTCATAAAATAAAGATAAAAGCATGAAAATAAGCAATCTATGATATCTACAATGCTCATTCATTCTATCTAGTGCAGAACAAAATGACAATTCTCATTAAGAGCTATCTATTACATCGAATGACATTGCAATTACAAAATTTCTAATCTCAGAAGGAGGATAACATTGGATATCTCCTGCAAAACAGGGTTAGTACAAGACGAAAGATGTATATAAGAAGTAGTTTACAACACATCATTTTGAACCTAAAACATAACTACTCAAACACTCAGGTATGCACTTTATACTTATGGAGATGCCATACCAACATATACCTTAGAATACTAATTTACAAAAGGGGAATTTACAAGTATACAACTAGTGAAATACATATATGCATGATGATATTGGTGAGGTAAACATGAAGAAGGCAAGTGCTAATGCCAAACAAATGGAGGCATGAGAGGCTAGGCAAATGAAAGGGGTTGAAGGTGCAGTAGCAAATGAAGGGTTGCAGGATATGAGTGTTGTGTTTTGGTGAAATGAGTGGTGTAAATGTCCAAATGATATGGCAAATGAAGCTGTGAATGGAGAAGAGGTGCTACAGATGGTATGAGAGGTGATTGGTGAAGTGCTGCAATATAGTGGATATAGATGCAAGGGGAAGAAGGTGTTGTGACTGTGACGACAACAAGTATAATCATGGTGTGGAGCTGGTGGCCATAGAGGTGCGGTACTGGTATACAGGGAACAATGCTGCAAATGTAATTCAGCAGGTGGGGGGCACAACAATGTTGAAACTGAAGTGCTAAAATAGAGAAAGGGGAAGTGACAATGTTAATGGAGTTGTGGGAGATATGGTGGAGAGGTGACTGATATGAGTCAGCAATGTGGGTACAACAAGTGAGAACTTTGTTGTAATGGGAGATGATGCCATATTAATTCAGCATAAAAAAAAGGAGTCTAACGGATGGAGTGGTGCTTAGGTGGTAAGTGAAATGTGCTGCTGTAGGGGGGGAGATATATTGCTGAAAGGGATTGGAGGTAGGCAAATGTGGATTGCTGCAAAAAGGTGTGGCAACGGATGGTGTTATAGCACAAATGCAAGGCATGTTGTAGCGGCTGTAGGTGCAGCTATAGGTAAACATGAATATTATGAATGGACTTTGGGGCAGTGAGAATGTGAGGTGAGAAAGGGGAGTGTGTTGTGCAGCACACGTGAAAGATGTCATCGAGTGAATGTAGTGGGGGGACATGCAGTAGTTAAGACTGAAGAGGGTATGGTGATGCTGCAACTACAGCGAATGAACATGAAATGGCTGATGTAGCAAGTGGTATAGAGGCAATGCATGATAGGATGAAGGTGACTATGAGAAGTAAGTGAAGCTAAGCATTGGGGGTTAGCTGCTATATTATTTCAAATTGGTGGTGAACAGTGTATATAGCAGTAAGCAACAACAACAGGTCAGTCGAGCTTCCAGACTATTTTGTGTAACCAGTTAGCCCAACAAACTGAATTGTCATAGCATCTTTAAAATTTGCAGTAGCACTCATCCTTCTGCATGGTATATAAAAAAAAAATTCATAAAGATATTGACATAAACAAAGAAAATCCATATGTACTTCCTTCAGTGGCACTCATCCTTCCGAACCACGATAGTAAGCATAGAACTCACTTGATCTTGAGATATTACTCCTTCGTTTTGGTTGGTTATGACATATACATGAAGGATATCCTGTATGCTAAGTCAATTGGATTTCATGGTGAGAGATTGGTTGGTAAAAAAAAAATGAATATATGATGCAAGGGTGGGCATTAAAATGTAAACGAGTGGTGTATGGATGGTATATAGTTGTGATGCATTACAATTGCAGAGAATGAATATGAATAACAGGGCATAAATGAACAGTGTGCTTTGCAGAGGAACAAAGGTGCTCCTCAAGTGCCTAGTGTGCTGCACAGGTATGCTGCAATGCCAGGGTACATAGAGGTTCTAAGAAATACCAGAAAGGTGAAGGGAATTGTAAGCATAATAGTGCTTATGGAAAACATACAATAGGAGTGCAGTAAGCCATTGTGCCAGTGGTAAAAGTGGGTGATGGCAAAAAATGAAAGTGTGGGTGAAAAGGTGGATGTAGCGTCTGGAAGCTACAGGTGATGGGTGAAATATAAAGTGTTGCCCTGTGTGTGTAGGGAACATGGGGGGTGGAGTGGACATACCATGGAGTTATGGAAGGTAGGTTGCGTCAGTGAGGGTGAGTGCCACGTGCTGCCCAAAGGTTGGCATAAAAGAATTCTAGCAGCATTGCTAAATAAGGAAATGGCGTAAGGGCATGAATAGTGCCCTTTGCAGGTGAAGCAACGTGCATGAAAATTGTTGCACATGTTGTATGTGTGCTCTATGGAAGGGTGTAATGATATACAAGAAGGTGTAAAACTTACCTACTTATGATGACATATATGAGCTCGCAAGGCGATTTTTCCTGATAGCATTGTTCCCCTTTTTTAGTAGATAAGACGATCAGCCTTGGAGCCTACCCCATCATGGGCCTCTTAGATTATGAGCAACCCTGGATGTCCTGGGGAAGCTGGCACCAACAATGAAGGCTTGTCGTATGCTTTGACCACTTGTTAAAATCCTAAACAGAAAAACTCTACAGGAAATTGCAATGAGAAGAAGGCTTTTCTAACATAATCTGTTCACACCTTGCTCCAGTATTGGCGAAGTTATGGATTCTGCCTTAGTATCATACACTACTGTAAAAGAGAAAAAGGGGGAACACCCTAATTCCCTGTTCCTTGAAGGCATCCAAGGATCCTCCACTCCCCTTTTACAAACGAATCTTTATCAGAGGCATGTATGCTTGGCACAATCATGATGGAAACGAGATTTACAAGATATAAATAAAGTAAAGAGAGATGATACAGACATACATTGAAAACAAAATGACAACAATTTTAAATCAAGAAATCAAATAGAAATGGGTGATGCCTCCTCAGAAGATGAAAACGATGATGGGAGGTATTGTTTGTGGGATTGCTGCTAGAGGTTTGATAACATCCGATCAAAATTAACATAAAAAGAAAAGTTACAAAAATGGAAATAATAACAGAGGTTGATGTGATATATAAAGAAGAAGATACATGGACCCTAACGTTAATTGACCATGGGGCACATGAAACAAAACAGGGGATCCAAAAAAAAAATGATTGAAGGCAAAAGATCAGACGTAGGTAGATACTAAAAAAAAAATGCAAAAAATGATACTATGAGAAGGAAATGCATTATTGAAGAGGAGAAAATATAAATCCCAGCAGCATCCAAATGGACATTACAGGTAACTAAATTGGAATGCTGAAATAAAAGATCATTCGTATAGATACTCAAACATATAACAGTCAATATAACAAAGCTCGATAAATGGAATTAAAATGAAATGGTAGACTAAAAGAGAAAGGAAATATCATTCGATGTGAAGATGCAAAAGGACAAATGAAATAATAAGAAAAGAATATAAAAAAAAAATAATAATAATAATGAAAATAAGAAAATGAAACCGAAGGAAATTGGAAACAGGGAATCAATGATGAGAGAAAAGAAGGAAATACTATGACCAGGAGCATAAAAAAAAATCTCGATGAAAGGCATATCTGTTCAATCAGAGCATAAATAATCCAAAACTTCAAATAAAGCAAAAGGGGAAGAGATGTTGGAGTAAAAACTTCATTGATATAGCAATGTATAGGCTGGTGATGCCATAGGCAATCCAACGCTACAGTAGGTGCGTCAATGAGGCAAAACTCAGAAAGTTAAAAGTAAAACCAGAAGAAAAAGGAAAATCAGAAGAAAAAGGAAAAGAGTAAAATGAATGTGAAAATGAAATCGAAATCAGACGAATCAGCGATGCCATTGCGAGGCATCGTTGATCATCAACATATAAGGAAAGTGGTTCAACAAAATCTGAAATCCATGGAAGTAAACACTAGAATTCAAAGAAAATGCGAATGAAGAATTGCATATAACAGATTATAAAAATGAAGACAGAATAAAAAAATCGTATGTTAAAATCCGTGAAAATCTAAAGAATTTGTGAATAATTGATGAAAGAGAGGAGGGATGATTGATTTACCTCAGTCTTGTAGGGATTGAAAAGAGAGGGAGGCTCTCTCTCTGGATACAGCTTGGTTCTTTAAAAACTTGGTTTGTTGATATTCAATTCCAAATGGAATTATGACGCCCCGTAGTGTTGCGGATGTCCTGAAGAAGAAGAGGAAGCCTTTCCTCTCTTCATACTGTGGAGATCCCCTCCCCTTTTGCCGAAGAGGAAGAGCAGGAGGAATGAAGAAAAGGGGAAGAAGAAATAAGCCAGGAGGGGGTGATGGCGGATGAAGCCGATGGAATGGAAAAATGGATGACAATGGAGAGGTAGGAGACAGACCCATCTTCTTCCTGCGTGCTCCCCTTTTATAGAACAAAGGGAGGTTGTTGGTTGAAGATCAATGGAGGAGAACCCAGGGATTCGTTGAAGATCGAAGGGTAGCAAGCGAGAGGGAGGATGCGCGGGAAATGGCCATTGTGATTTTTTGCTTTTTTTCAAAAAGAGGGTTCCTTTTAAGAAATTTTTCTAAAAAACAGTTTAAGATGAGGTTTTTAGTAAAGATAAATTTCAAAAAGCTAGAAATCATTTGTTTTTCTCGTAACTTTTCCAAAAATTTTGGTTTTGTGTTGTTTTTTCCATTTTTTTTGTATTTTTGGAACAAAAATCTAAGATTTTACAGGAAAACAAAGATTAAACACTAAATTTTTGTATTTTTCTGACAAATATTTACAAAAGTGTTTTTCTGAGAATTTCAGACCATTTTGAGAAAATTTCTTTAGAAGAATGGGTTTGGACCCAGTTTTTGAGAAAATGTTTGAGTTTTGACACTCGAATCAAGAAATACAACATGATGGATCCAAACAGATGTCGGAGGGACTGTCCGAGCTATTAAAAACACTATTTTGGGTATTTTCTGTAATTTTAAATTTAAAAGTTGGACAACGAGACTTAGATTTGGATCTGGACAATGGATCCATATTCGAAATCAAGTCAGAAATATAAAATGAATTTAATGTCAGTAAAACTTGAGAAATGAGCTGGAATTTAGATTAAAAAGTGACTCAATTACTCAGAAAATGATATTAGGGACAAAAAGGGAATATTTAAAAGATTTTGAAAAATTTGGGGTGTTCACACTCTTCCACCTGAAGTATCTTCTGGTTTAATTTCTAGCATAAGTGATACTGTTAATTCTAAGAATTGGCGTTGGGGAAGCTGTAGATTCAAATCCATCTTTTTTGTGGAAATCGGTACATTAACAAACCTACTCATTTGTGTTTGTCTCTGCATATCTTTGCATTTAACACCCTGCAAAGTGAACTATTCACTTCCAATATCTGTCACTTCTTTACTCTGTTGCATGTCACCATCTCCAATAGCAGTTGTACTGTAGTGTTTTCACTTGTTGCAGTGTCTTTTACTGTTGTAAATCTCTGTCATACATTCATTTTTTTTATTTTCTCCACTTCCTCTATTTATCACAGCAACACTTGATGCTACCATAATTTCACTCGGCTGTTGTATTTTCCAATGAACACCATCCCACTAGTGTTACTATTTCAGCTTCATCCCTTTCACTTATTATACACAGCATAGCATATGTGTGTCGCCAGTCTTGCAACACAACCCACACCCACTTTTACCATTATCCAGCAATCCAAGGAGGTTGTCCCATGCTGGGCAATGAGAGCAAGCCCAGCCGAAAGAATTGATGCAACCGCAGATGCAATCTCAGTTACAGTACCTCCATTCTTCATCTGCACCAACTCCACTTCTACGGCAACATTGTTGTTGCCATTTTTGCAGGAAATTATCCCCTGTCATCCACCCGACGTTCCTGCAGCCCCATCACCATCTATTTTCCTGCTGTTATATGGCACCCATACAACACCCTGTTACCTGTATACCCTGGCCATAGCAGCACCAATTTTCACTGCCAAAACATCTTATATATAACGTCACACCCCCAGCACATACATAGTTGTTCCCTTCATTCACACTGTCATCACTCTACACTTGATCATATCCCCTTTCACAGTATAAACACTACACTTCACAGCACATGTCATCTACACTGTTCATTATTCACCTGCAGCATCCATCACCTCCTGCACTTCCTTCACCCAACTACTTGCTTTTAAATCCATATATTTCATCATCTACACCCACTTTGCAGCTCCAAACGCTATCCACATTCTTCCCATTATCATTATTTTCCTCCCACACTTAGCATAATTCCCATGATTCCCCAGCATATGTTGTAGCTTAAAGCAGGCACCATCTGTGTCCAGTCTCTATACAGCTTCAATTCATCGAATGCCACAGTCTATTGTCCTCATCTCCCATTTTGTTTCATCTAGTCCATCACTGCTGCGCATAGCTTATGCACCTCCTTCACCTGTGGCATTGCTCCCTGCACTTAGAATTCCCATTTTAAGGAGCCTCATCGCCACTTCCCCGGCGAAATCCTTCATCAAGTTGATTGAGCGAGCTGAATGGCTCGAAGCAGGGATAGAAAGCGGGCTTTACGAGGGCACGCCTCTAGTCAAGAATATCCAAGACTAGAAAAAGAAGGCGCAGTTCGCTCATTCAGTTGAGGCCTCTTGCAATAATCTTGGCAGCAGCAACCAAGGAAACAAGAACAACAGTGGCAGTGGTCCGAGAGTAGATCAGGGCAAGGGGCAGAAGGAGAGAGCGTATAAGAACAATGACAAGCTGCTTCCAATTGGCATCCAACAGAAAGGGGATCTTCAAGAAAAGCCCAAGTACATCAAGTGGGAGAAAGATCGAGTCTTCACTCCTTTAGATCAAACTATGGAAGCAATTCTGGATTACCTGTTGAAGCACGGGATGATCAAACTCCCTAAGATAGCGGATCCTCCCGTAATCTTGGGAAAATTCAAGGACCAATTTTGCAAATACCATAGGGCAACGGGGCACGACATAGAGCATTGTTTCGTCCTCAAGCACATGATACAAGACTGCATCGACAGAACTGAGCTGATAGAGGACGAGGAAGAAAAGCAGCCAACAGTCCTGACAGAACCATTCCCGGACCACTCAAAGAATTGATAAAGCCAAAGTTTTTTGTTTGCTTTCGTCTCTTTTTATCAGTTGTCTTGTAGGGGCTAGTCAGCCCAGTCTTCTATGAGTCTTTTCCTTTTCAAGTTCTTGTAAATATTCAGTTGTTATCAAACCGTTGCTTATCAAATGAAATGTCGATTTCCTTTATATCTTTTTCTTTTCCCTTTGCCATACTGGGGCATTTTAATTCCTGTTCTTTTTCAGAATGCGGGACAATCCTGACATCATTCATGAGAGAAATGATATTACCTATGAGGGCTTTTCAAAAATCATGAAATTTTGAAAATCTTCGTTATGACCAAAGAGTTCAAATATTCTTTGGTCCAACCTTTGTCACAAATCAACCCTCGTGTTGATCATATCTTCAAAAACAGGTTTTCGAACCATTGCATTGGCAAATCAACCCTCATATTGATCATATCTTCAAAAATAGGTTTTCGAACCATTGCATTGGCAAATCAACCCTCGTGTTGATCATATCTTCAAAAATAGGTTTTCGAACCATTGCATTGGCAAATCAACCCTCGTGTTGATCATGTTTTCCAAAATAGATTTTTTTTGAACCATTGCATTTAAGGATCAACCCTTGTGTTGGTCTTATCTTCCAAAAATAGGTCTCAAATCTGGTGTTGATCATATTTTCCAAAAGTGGTTTTTCAAAACCGTCACATTTAAAGATCAACCCTTGCGTTGATCTTATCTACCAAAATGGGTTATAAATCATCATATTCAAAGATCAATCATTGCATTGGTCTTATCTTCCAAAAATGGGTTTTAAATCATTATATTCAAAGATCGACCCTGTGTTGGTCTTACCTTCCAAGATTGGTTTTTAAGCATTACCTTCAAAGATGAACCCTTGTATTGATCTTATTATCAATTTCGAACTATTATTTTTAGAAATCAGATCTATTGTTGATCTTCTTCTTCAAAATTAGGTATTCAAAACCATTGCCTTCAAAAATTAACCCTCATGATGATCTCTCATGTTTGATTTAAAGGATCAGATCTCGCGCTGATCATTCTTCTTGTGGTGGATTTTTCTTCCCCCAAAATGATTTCTCATTTATCTTCTAAATAAACATTTTCCTTTCAAAATCCCATATGCAGGCAGGATTAGAAAAACTCCTTTTTCTCAAATCTTGTAAATCTTCAGTTAATTTTGATATCTTTATCAGTTTCATTCATTTTATTCATATCTTTATCAAGTTTACATCAATTTTATCAAGTTTATCAATATTTCCTCAATTCTATTAAAAATTTTATCATTTCTTTAACCCTTTCAGGTTAAGGGATAAACCTGACCCTCGTTGTCCGAGGAGTACCCTTTCAGGTTAAGGGAAAAACCTGACCCTCGTTGTCCGAGGTTGTACCCTTTCAGGTTAAGGGAAAAACCTGACCCTCCTTGTCCGAGGTTGTTCCCGCTCAGGTTAAGGGATAAACCTGACCCTCGTTGTCCGAGGTGTTCCCATTCAGGATAAGGGATAATCCTGAGACCCCTCGTAGGAGCCACAATGCTACCTATGAGGATTCTTTTGTAAATACAAGTTTTGCCAATCTTTATTGATTTTCTAGATTTATATCAATTTCCCTTCATTAAATTTTCTTAAATTCTACCCTTTTTTTCTCACTCAGGATAAGGGATAATCCTGAAACCCCTCGTAGGAGCGATAACGCTACCTATGAGGATTCTTTTGTAAATACAAGTTTCGTCAACCTTCATTGATTTTCTAAATTTATATCAATTTCTCTTTATTAAAATTCCTTAAATTCTTTTTCCTATTCAGGATAAGGGATAATCCTGCGACCTCTCGTAGGGGCAACAATGCTACCTATGAGAATTCTTTTTGCAAATACAAGTTTTATCGATCTTTATTGATTTCTAAATTTATATCAATTTCTCTTCAAATTCTATTCTTTTTCCCATTCAGAATAAGGGATAATCCTGAAACCCCTCGTAGGAGCCACAACGCTACCTATGAGGATTCTTTTATAAATACAAGTTTTGTTAATCTTTGTTGATTTTCTAGATTTATATCAATTTCCCTTCATTAAATCTCTTTAAATTCTATTCTTGTTCCCACTCAGGATAAGGGATAATCCGGAAACCCCTCGTAGGAGCGATAACGCTACCTATGAGGATTGTTTTGTAAATACAAGTTTCGTCAACCTTCATTGATTTTCTAAATTTATATCAATTTCTCTTTATTAAAATTCCTTAAATTCTTTTTCCCATTCAGGATAAGGGATAATCCTGAGACCTCTCGTAGGGGCAACAATGCTACCTATGAGAATTCTTTTTGCAAATACAAGTTTTATCGATCTTTATTGATTTCTAAATTTATATCAATTTCTCTTCAAATTCTATTCTTTTTCCCATTCAGGATAAGGGATAATCCTGAAACCCCTCGTAGGAGCCACAACGCTACCTATGAGGATTCTTTTATAAATACAAGTTTTGTTAATCTTTGTTGATTTTCTAGATTTATATCAATTTCCCTTCATTAAATCTCTTTAAATTCTATTCTTGTTCCCACTCAGGATAAGGGATAATCCTGAAACCCCTCGTAGGAGCGATAACGCTACCTATGAGGATTGTTTTGTAAATACAAGTTTCGTCAACCTTCATTGATTTTCTAAATTTATATCAATTTCTCTTTATTAAAATTCCTTAAATTCTTTTTCCCATTCAGGATAAGGGATAATCCTGAGACCTCTCGTAGGGGCAACAATGCTACCTATGAGAATTCTTTTTGCAAATACAAGTTTTATCGATCTTTATTGATTTCTAAATTTATATCAATTTCTCTTCAAATTTTATTCTTTTTCCCATTCAGGATAAGGGATAATCCTGAAACCCCTCGTAGGAGCCACAACGCTACCTATGAGGATTCTTTTGTAAATACAAGTTTTGTTAATCTTTGTTGATTTTCTAGATTTATATCAATTTCCCTTCATTAAATCTCTTTAAATTCTATTCTTGTTCCCATTCAGGATAAGGGATAATCCTGAAACCCCTCGTAGGAGCCACCACGCTACCTATGAGGATTCTTTTGTAAATACAAGTTTTGTTAATCTTTGTTGATTTTCTAGATTTATATCAATTTCCCTTCATTAAATCTCTTTAAATTCTATTCTTGTTCCCATTCAGGATAAGAGAAAATCCTGATACCCCTCATAAGAGCAACAATGCTACCTTTGAGAATCCTTTTTGCAAATACAAGTTTTATCGATCTTTATTGATTTCTAAATTTATATCAATTTTTCTTTAAATTCTATTCTTTTTCCCATTTTAGGATAAATGATAATCCTGAGATCACTTATAGGGGCAACAATGCTACCTGTGAGAATTTTTTTTACAAAAATAAATCAATTTCCTCAAATGTTCTACATTTTTTTTCAAAGTTATATATCCTTCTGTCTTCTCAAAGTTCATTCTTTTTATATTCCCCGCCAAGGTAAGGGTTTAATCCTAAAAATTAGACCACATACCTGGTCCATCTAAATCATAGATCATAAATTCTAAATCTTGTCATATCCCTTCTAAATTCAAGTCTCAGGTTATCTCTTCATAAAATCTTCTATTTCCCCTTCAGGATAAGGGATAATTCTGAAACTTTGGCAATCATTCCTGCTTCAATCTTCAAAAATCCTAAGAATGTCGGTCTCCTTCCTGACTCTTAGTTGGAAAAACCCGGTGCTCGCATTGGTTATTTTGCTAAAGTTTTTAAATCTAAAGATCAAGTTCAGTCCTCGTACGGCAAATCTTTCGATCAAAGCGAAAGATGAGGAGGGCAATCCTTTTAGAAAGAAGAAGGCTAATTTTTCGATCAAAGTGAAAGATGAATAAGGCAATCTTTTTGAGGAGAAGGCAAATGTTTTGATCAGAGCGAAAGATGAATAAGGCAATCCTTTTAGCATGAGAAGGAAAATCTTTCGATCAAAGCGAAAAATGAATAAGGCAATTCTTATGAAAGAGGGGAAGGCAACTCTTTTGACTATGCGAAAGAAGAAAATGGTAACACCAAGATGTATCAAAACAAACATCAAGTTATTATTTCTTAATCAGGAAAGCTGGAAAATATTGCCTAAATGATAAAAATTATAGTTGTTTCAAGGTAATTGAAGGTAAGCGCTTTTGAAAGATGTTCCTTCTTCCACCTAGAGTATTACCCCTAACTGGATTAACTTTATAGAATCCAGAATTAAAGTCAAATTATTGTTGTTGGTTTTCTTCAAGGAAGCTATCAATTTCCTTGATATGAAAAGAGAGGAAATATTCTTAGCTTCATAAAAGCATTTGAATGAAAAGATATTGATAGAAGAATTTCACTAAAGAAGATTCTTAATAGTTTGGGCAGTTTGATATTTTGAGTATTTTCCCATGATGATCTTTTCGCACTCTTTTTGAGTCATGGGGCTTTCTTGGGCTTTTACATCATCCTTCATTTTGGAGATGTCCTGACTTTTCTCTCTTTTTCGGGGAAGGGTACGTCACAAACTCCTTCATCTCGTAGATGTTCCGATCCTTCCTTTTCTTTCTCAGGAATTATGCTTGATGACATTGGTTCTTGGGTTGAAATCTATAGATGATAGCAGAAATCAAATACCTTTTAGGGTTTGTCGGGAGGCTCATTGCAGTCGCCTTCATCTTGACGATGCTCAGAACGTTCACTAGAAGGATCCGTCACAAACTCTTTCATCTCGGAGATGATCCAAATCTTCTTTGGCCCCGGAGATCTAACTCACATATTCGTCTTCATCTTCACGATAATTGAGAGATCCCTTTTGCGGATATTTGATTGCAGCTCAAATGACTGAGGACATATGGATTGGGTAGGTTCTTTTACTACCCAGGATATTTCCATTGTCTTACTGCCAAAAGAATGATCTTTAAGAATGTACCATAGTTATGATCAATATCAGTTCACTTATGGCTTTTCAACATCATTGAATTTTCCTTCGCCAGTCATATCGAAGATTTTTTCTTCATCCTCTTGGTTGACCAACAGAAAATTTGAAGTTTGAGTCTTTTGTCACAAAAGCTTCACACTTTTGGAAGGAATACTAAGGAGATTTGAGGAAATTCTTTATGAAATAAAAAGTTTGAGATCAACAACTAGTTTATGGCAATTTGGCAAGATATTCCTGAAATCCTTAATGACGAAAACTTTGCTTAACATCGAGTTTTGATACATCAGTGGGGTTCTGGAGAAAAATCCAAGACGAGGCTGAATTCTGAAGGTAAATACAAATTTGGAGTTTTTGAAGGCAAGCTTGGCATAAAACTGGATTTTGAAGGTAAGCCCAACTCAAAAGTTGGTTTTCTTTTGAAAGAATATCTGAATCAGGACTCAGATTCTACAAGGAAAACAGGAAAATTCGAGTCAAAACTCGAGCCTTTGAAGGAGAGCTAGGAAGTTTGGTTTTTAAGGAGAGAAAATTCGGGTCGAAAACCCAAATCTTCAAAGGAAAATTCAAATCGTAACTCAAATCTTCGAAGGAAAGCTGGAAGGTTCAGATTTTTTGAAGGAAAGGAAGACTCGAGTTAAAACTCAAATCTTCAAAGGAGAGTTGGAAAATTTGAGTCGGGGCTCGAATCTCAAAGGAAAAATGGAAAGTTCAGATTTTTAAGGAAAAGAAGACTCGAGTTAAAACTCAAATCTTCAAAGGAAAGCTGGAAAATTTGAGTCAAGGCTCGAATCTCAAAGGGAAAGTTTGAAAGTTTATTTATTGAAGGAAAGGAAACTCGAGATCAAACTCAAATTTTCGAAGGAAAGCTGGAAAGTTTGAGTCAGGGCTCGAATCTGGAAAGTTTGGGTAAAAAAACTTGAATCTCAAAGGAGAATCAGAAGTTTGAGTCGAAACTCAAATCTCAAAGGAAAATCTTTAATCAGAAGATTGAATTTTGAAAATTGCCAGTACGAGGACTGAGATTGAAAGTGTTGGGAATGACCAGTTTGAGGACTGAATTATCTGACTTGCAATGAAGAAGACCATCATGGTTGATTGTATATGGTCTGATTTCAGGATTATTCCCTTATTCTGAACAAGGAACGAATAAAATTGAGGCAATTTGATGAAAAAGGACAAAAAAAATTGATGAAAGATTGATAGAAATTAAGGAAAATGGAGGAAAGATTGATGAAGAATGTAACCTGAAGGCTTGAAATTGAGAATTGAATAACCCGAAGGTCAAAATTGGAATTAGAGCTTTTGATGAATGGTTAGTGCAAAGACTGAACCTGAGGGGCTAACTGATCGGTCAGCCAAACACTAGCACGAGCTCTAGATGTACCAGTGCGAGCACTGGATTTTGCAAATATACCAGTACAAGCCCTTGATTTTTGAAAAATACACAAGTGCGAACTCTGGATTTCTGAAGATGCATCAGTACGAGTACTAGTTTTTTTGGAAAACAAAATGCCCCAGTATGAGCACTGGGTTTTGAAATTGCATTAGAACGAGCACTGATTTTCGAAAATGCCCCAGTATAAGCACCAAGTTTTGAAATTGCACCAGTACGAGCATTGGGTTTTGCAAATATACCAGTACGAGCATTGAATTGTGAAAATGCACCCCCATGAGCTCTAGCTTTTCTGACCGAGAGTCAGAAGAGGAGACCAGCATCTTCAAGACACTTGGAAATTGAAGTGAGAATGATTGTCGGGGTTTTCAGGATTATCCCTTATCCTGAAGAGAAAAAAAAAGAAATAAGTTGATAAAAGTGATAAAGGTTGATGAAGAATAAAATTGATAAAAGTTTAATAAAGAAAAGATTGAAAAAGATTGACAAAGCATCAAATAAAATTGATAAAAATTGATAAAGAATTAATAAAATTGGCAAAAATTGACAAAGAATAAAAATTGACAAAGACTGACGAAAGTTTGGTGAAAATTTAGTAAAAATTGGTGGAAAATTTGATGATAAAAGACTTCAGGATTATCCCTTATCCTGAAGGAAGAAGGAGAAATACCTTGATAAATGAGGTTCGGGTTTATCTTAACCTAAAAGGGGAAAAGAAAATACCTCAAAGGCCGAGGTTCAGGTTTATCCCTTAACCTGAAAGGGAAAAAAAATACCTCGAAGGCCGAGGTTCAGGTTTATCCCTTAACCTGAAAGGGTAAAAGAATAAGATTTATAAAAGTGGGGAAAAATTAAATAAATTTATGAAAATTTGTTTTTTGAAAAGAATTCTCACAGGTAGCCTTGTTGCTTCTGTGAGGGGTCTCAGGATTATCCCTTATCCTAAATGGGAAAAGAATAGAATTTAAGGAAAATTAATGAAGAGAAATTGATATAAATTTAGAAAATCAATAAAGATTGATAAAACTTGTGTTGCAAAAGATTTCTCATAGGTAGCATTATTGCTCCTATGAGGGGTTTTAGGATTTTCCCTTATCTTGAATGGGAACACCTCGAACAACGAGGGTCAGGTTTATCCCTTAACCTGAGCGGGAAAAGAATAAATTTTATAAAAAGTGGGGAAAGATCGAATAAATTTATGATAATTTTGTTTTTGAAAAGAATGCTCACAGATAGCCTTGTTTCTTCTGTGAGGGGTGTCAGGATTATCCCTTATCTTGAATGGGAACACCTCGGACAACGAGGGTCAGGTTTATCCCTTAACCTGAGCAGGAAAAGAAAATACCTCGAAGGCTGAGGTTCAGGTTTATCCCTTAACCTAAAAGGGAAAAGAAAATACCTCGAAGGCTGAGGTTCAGGTTTATCCCTTAACCTAAAAGGGAAAAATGAGAAAGGAATACCTCATGGGAAAGAGGCATCAGGTTTTTCCCTTAACCTGAAAGGGTACAGAATAAAATAGAATTTTAGGGAAAATTAAAAGAGAAATTGATAGAAATTTACAGAAATAAAGAGAGGTTGATAAAAATGGTTTTGCAAAAAGAATTATCATAGGTAGCAATATTGCTCCTATGAGGGGTCTCAGGATTATCTCTTATCCTGAATGGGAACACCTCGGACAACGAGGGTCAGGTTTATCCCTTAACCTGAGCGGGGAAAAGAATAAAGGAATACCTCATTGAAAAAGAGGCATCAAGTTTATCCCTTAACCTGAAAGGGTAAAAATTGATAAAATAAAATTGAGGAATAATTGATAAAACTTGATAAAATTTGATAAAATATATGTAAAGTTGATAAAAATATGAATAAACTGAATGACATTAATAAAAATAACAAGATTAACTGAAAACTTATAAGATTTGAGGAAAATGAGTTTGTTTGATCCTGCCTGCATATGGGATCTTTAAAGTGAGAGGGGAATGTTTATTTGAAAAGACAAGTGAAAAATTATTTTTGGGAAGGAAATCAACCGCAAGGTGAAATTGGGAGAATGATTGACGTGGGAGTTGATCTTCGAAGAAGAATCAACACGAGGGTCGATTTCTGAAGATAGATCATCATGAGGGTCGATTTTTTAAAATGGTTCAAACCTATTTTGAAGAAGAAGATCAATAGCAAGGTTGATTTTTTAAAACAATGGTCTGAAACTAGCTTTGTAAAATAAGATCAACACAAGGGTTGATTATTGAAGATAATGGTTTTAAAGCCCAATTTTGGAAAAGAAAATTAACACAAGGGTTGATTTTGGAGATAATGGCTCAAAATCAATTTTGGAAAAGAAAATCAACACAAGCATTGATTTTTGCAGAGAATGGCTCGAAACCAATGTTGGAAAAGAGAATCTACACAAGGGTTGGTTTTTTAAAAAGATTGGACCAAAATATTGAACCCTTGGCGATCATAACGAAGATTTCGAGGAAATTTTTTTAAAAATTTCATGATTTTGAAAAACCCTCATAGGTAATATCATTTCTCTCATGAACGATGTCGGGATCGTCCCTCCTTCTGAGAAGAATAGGAATTTAATGTGGTTTAGAAGCCGATGAGGAAGAAGATTTTTGAAATGAAAATATAATTTTTCAAAAACAAATGCCCCTGTGTGGCAGAGGAAGGAAGTATTTTGATATCAAAGATATGAAGAAAATTGACATTTCATTGATGAGCAAAACTAATAACAAAAAGACTGAAATATTTACAAGTACTTTGACCAAAAGGTCACAAAAGACTGAGCTGACTGGCCCCTACAAGGTGACTGGAAAAAGGGGAGGAAAGCATAAAATTCTGGCATGATCAATCTTCTGAGTAGTCTGGGAAAGGCTTGGTCATGATGGCTAGCTCGTCTTCCTATTCGTCTTCAACAAGGAGACTCTTGTCGACGTAATCCTGAAAAATATTTTTGAAGAAGAAACAGTGATCGATGTCATGCTCCACTGCTCGATGGAACTTGCGGAACTGATTCATGAACCTTCCCATGACTGTGGGAGGATTCGTGGCCTTTGGGAGTTTCACCAATCCCTTGGTAAGCATGAATTCAAGGGCTTCTTCGAGCGATTGTTTCAGAGGAGTGAACTCGCTGTCATTACTCCAACCTTCGTGTTTTATCTTTTCCTTTTGTGGAGAGTTAGATTGAGACAGCTTGTCATTCTGCTTGGAAGACTTCTCCCCTTGAGCTGCACTGTGGTTCTGGCCATTTTTGTTGTCATTTTTGTTTCTCCTGCTGTTGTCATGATCATCGTCAGAGGTATCAACTGCATGAGTGAATGGTGCCTTCTTCTTCTGGTCTTGGATATTCTTGACCAGGGGCATTGTGAACACCCCAAATTTTTCAAAGATTTGCAAAATGACCCTTTTGCCCCTAATTACATCTTCTGAGAAAATCAAAGCGATTTCAAAACTAAATCTCAGTCATTCTTCAGATTTTCTGAATTAAATTCCATATTGATGTATTCAAATTCAATTCCGGATTTGAATCCAGTGTTTTAAATCCATATTTCCTCAAAATCCGGATCAAAACCCATTTCTGAAGAAATTTTCTCAAAATAGCTTTTTAAATTCTCAGAAAAATCCCCTTTTGTAAGTATTTTTGCAAAAACACAAAAAATTAGCGTTAATCTTTGTTTTCTCACAAACTTTAGGATCTTATTCTAAAAATACAAAAAATTTGAAAAATAAACCAAAAAAAATTGAGAAAAGCTACAAAAAAAATGAAGGATTTCTAAACTTTTTGAAGCCCTTTTGCCAAAAACCTCATTTCTTAAACCACTTTTCAAAAATCTTTCTAAAAGAGGACCACCTTTTTGAAATAGGGAAAAATGTTAACGAACTCCTCCCGCGCTTCCCTCTTCTCCTCTCTCCATCGTCCATCTTCAAACAGCCATCATCGTTTTCCACCCTCAATCTTCAACGACATCCCTCTCGAATCCTCCATGACTCCTTTAAGAAGGGACCTCCACCACTTCTCGAGGAGAGCTCTTACCATCCATCAATTTCATCGGTTGCAATCGATCAATTTCATCCACGATCGCCATTCACTTTTTTTGCTAACGAACATCGATTATCTCCTTTTCTTCTGAGGCATCCATCCCATTATCGAGCATTTTCTCTTTTTCGATCGAAGGACTCTCAGTTTTAGCAAACAAGCGAATCAGAAGCCTCACTTCCTCCGACCTCTTCGGCATAAAGCAATTCAGTAAGTAGCTCTCTCTCCCTTCGATTATTTCCAATTTATTCTGGTTTTCCCTATTTAGAACTTCGTTATGCACTATCGGTGGTATTGAGTTGCCTGTGCAACGTCAATCCATCCCTGTGCAACATCAATAGGAATCTCTAGATTCCAACATCCTCTCCTTCTTGTTGCAATTTTTCTTCAGTTTGCTTAAGTCTTCAGCATTTTTTTTTCATTATCGATCATCAAGCACTTATAATTTCTTATGTTCAGACTGTTTATAATGTACATTTTGGCTCCTCTTGTTTTATTCTGTATGTTGCATCGCATGTGACCAATGTCGATTCTTATGCATTTACTCTGACTGTTTGGATGATCTATCACATACCATTTCTCAGTTTGCATTAGACTCTTTTTTTTTTTCTTACTTATTCTGGGCCATGTTTGATCGATCTATTAACTACATCTTTCCCTATTATTCTCTGTGTTGCGTTCATTTCTGTTTGCCTTTCTTTAGTATTTATTTCATTGCAAAACAAACTTTTGTTAACTTTAGCTATCACAAGTAATCATCAGCATTATTTTACATCACCACATTCAAGATTTCTTTGGCAAGAGCATATATGAGGGGTGGTGGATTGAGTGTATCTATGCCGATATCTGTCTCTCCTCTGTTCTTCCCCATTCCGGAAGCAGGTTACATTTTATATGGCAGCACTACAAACAAGTCTTTCCATATTTGGAGAGCCTCAGAAGAGAAACAGAAAAAGTTGCTCTGGAGGAATCGTTGAATATAGTGCAGAGGTTGGGTGTCCCACTAGTCATGAGTTGCCACATTTTGGCGTTTCTCGAGAGAAATCAACATAAGGGAGTTATGGTGTTGATTGCAGTGTCAGATTGGCAATTTTGCAACCGCCCGATCAAATAGTTGATATTAAGTCGGTAAGTTGTGCGTGATGCAAGTTTATCTGCTAGTTTGAGCAGATTTACCAGGTTTAAGCATATGTACCACAAAATGGCATATCTAATGATGCATTTCAGGTGTGTTAATTTGACTTGCAGTTGCCAAAGGCTCTGGTATGGAGTTGCACGCTCCTGGCACAAGTACATTATTACTTCCAGATTGCCCAAACTTTTACAATTCCCAGTCAGAGGTTTAGAGAGGGGAAGCCCATTCCCTTTGTTTACCACATGGACAAAACCCTGTTGGAGCATTATCTGTTTAAAACTTCAGCTCCAGTTACTGCAAAAATACTTGCAGCAGTAGCAGTTGCTGCTATGGGGCATTAGGTTGTTAGGATCACCAACTCATTCATAGCGTGGCAGTCCTAAGGCTGCAGGGAAAGCCCCTGTTTTCATAAGCCTGCCACTGATGCTTTGCTTTTATTTCACCCTCCAGCACGCTTGCCTGCATAACCATTCAACGTTTGATATCAAAGGGGGAGAGAAGGTTAGATTTTTTTGGATCGGACCACTACAGGTATGTTTTGCACTTGCTTTTCTGTTTTTTAGTTGTGCTTGGTGCCCATTGTTTTTTTTCCAGAACATATATGTATCCCCCCATCTTAACCAACCCCAACACATCAATACAATTAACGTAATCACATTTCATTCTCACCCATCTGACATGCAGTAGGAAAGAGGTTTGTTGCAGAGAACATGATTGGATTCACATTGTCCTCAATAAATTTGTTGAAGAAAGGCATTTGCGATTTTGCAAAAGTGTCTGTTATAATGGCTCGACCACCTTGCAAGCTAGAGATTTTTTCATTAAAGGGAAATGCTGAGATGTTTAGTTCTAGGATGATGTCTAAAGTCATACAGGCCATGCTATTGCTGCTGAGCCCCCTCTCTGCTTTGTGATACGGTAGGGGAGGGGCTGAGCCCCCTCCCTGCTCTTTGTTTTGACAGGGGAGGGGGTTGAGCCCCTCCCTGCTCCTTGTTACAGCAAGGGAGGGGGCCGAGCCCTCCCTGTGCATCTTTTATCGTTAGGTAGGGGCATCGCCCCTGCCTTCGCTGTTTTTCGGCAGGCCAGGGCAAGCCCCCTCGCCTCGCTTTTCATTGGCATCAGGCGGGCCTTCGTTCATTGTTGAAAGGCAAGGTGCGGTCTCCTACTTCCCCCTTAGTGGCTCGCAGGAAAGGGCCTCGCTTCCTTGCACTCTTGGCTGGCAGGGCGAAGCCTCCCTCGTTGTCTTCTTCTGGCAAGGGTGCGACCCCCTGCCTCCCCGTTGTTTGCTGACATCATGTCAGCAGGGACTCGTGGCCCTACCTCTGCTTCTTGCGCTTATAGCAGGTGCACATGTGCACGATGCCCCTGCTTCCCTTACGTCAGGACGACGATAGTGCCCCTGACTTTCTATTTTGGTATTAGCTTGCTAAGATCGTTACTTTTGCAGCTCGTACGACAGACCCTGCTCGCGCTTTGCGACCCGCGCTGCCAATCGCGTACATCCGTGGACGACAACAAATTTGCAACTCTCAAAGGTAGGGGAAGATTGCACAGAAGACTTGGACAATTGAATTAAGTTCAATTAACTAAAAAGGGACCATTAAATAAATATATATATATATATAGAAAAAATATATATATATATATATATATTTATACAAGTACACATTTAACTCAAGGACGCGGTTTCGCAATCCTTGTCCTTTACTTTGCCGTCGCGCTTTGCGCCTAGGCTCTTGCCTTTGCATATGTGTTGGTATTGCCTTGCTATTGCAGTTGACGTGCAGGTTCTTGCTCTTTGCGTATGCCTTAAAGGCATCCTCGTGGAGGATGCAAGGGGCATTTACCCCTCTCCCTCTTGCGACAAGAGTTCAGTCGGGAGCGAGCGGCACATCCTCGTCTAAGGAGAGGGATACCTCGCAAGGATCCTGGCTCTTCGTGTGTGCAGTTCTACAGAGTCGACTTGAGATTTCAGAGAGCTACGTAAAAACATCAAAGACTGCTCCAAATCGAAGCATTTAGAAGGATGTGACTGGCTGGTTTTGCTCGCCTTTTTGGCATATCTCGGGTGATCCCGAATTGGGGGTTCAAGCGAACTTCTTAGCGAGTGTTCTGTTGAGAAACCCGTATCTCGTCTATCGAGGCCGGTATCGAGTCATGCGAGACATGTAGATACCTCGATAGCTGATGTGATTCGAGATAATCACATGCATCATGTTGGCACAAGGTACTGTTGTTTCAAAAGATAGAGTAAAGTTGATAAACTTTACATCTTTGTGAAACACTCCTGTTGAGGCTTCTATTGAGGAGCTATACCCCCTTCATCCTAGAGTACTTGTAGTCGTGCATGACACGTCTAGTATTGCGATTATCGGATGAGACAGTCGTGTGACCTCGAACAACGCTAAATGCAAAATGTTGTAATCACATAAATGGCCTCACATTCGCCTTCACAGGCAAGATGCTCGAGTGGTTTAAATACCACAGCATAGAATGGGTCGTTAGTTAAGCAACCCCTAACGTACCTATACGCTTCTTTGTGTCTGTCAAGGGAGAGGACAGAGCAGTACAGACTCCAATGGACAGGTTGTTAACAACCACCCTACGGGCAACGATCCGGCCTCCCTAGTCATTGGAGTTAGGGGAAAGGGGCTACATTAGTTAGCTCAACACTTCTGCAGAAGTTGGATGCGTCTGTGGCACAACCTCCTTTGGGGAATCCTCTCTCGGCTAAAGCCGTCCCTTTGGAGCGAACTCAACTAGCTATTCGGGTTATTGAAAATACATAGAATAACAGACGCCCAAACTAGTTTCAGTTGGGTCTACGTTTTGCCTGCGCGTACCCGCAAGTTCGTAATTATCGAAACATAAGGTCGGTTCACACTGGTCGTTGAGTCGTGAGATTCGCTTGCACTACTGCTTCTCTTGCACTATTGTTTCGCTTGCACTACTGTTTCGCTTGCACTACTAATTCGCTTGCTTGCTTGATAGTTCAGTATGCTACTCGTTGAGTTGTGCACGCCTATCAAGGCGTTACTCTAGTTGGTTAAACTGCTTACGCAGTTCTTTGCGGAGTAATAAGGAGTTTCTCATACTAGTTAAATACTTATAATAGTAGCATTATGCCAGTTGCTACATATTAGCATGTGACTTGCTTTATCCCTTGGTCGAATTGTTTAGTGCTTATTGTAGCGTAGCACTTGTTGGCTTGCATCTCTTATGATTGATGTGATTGCATACAACTCGTAATCTACGAACTGGTGGCAACTAGGATTGATGTGGCCACTTGTCTTATAAGCTGCTTACATATTGGGATATAATTATTGTCGTATGATTGCTTATGAATGGCTTGTGATGTAATGGTTTATGCCTTACGATTAATTTAATTACTTGTTGATGGACTGAGCCATTTTATGGTAATTATATGTTTTACGAGCATTGTTATGAGTGCTTGTCTTATTCAGTTGTTTTGTTTGGCTAACGGGTAGAGTTAGTTACCCTTCGCCCATAGAACCAACTGAATTGCCATATTTGCGCGTTCTCATGTGTCATTTACACATGCTTTGAGGGCCTATTTGAGGATTGTAATATTCCTTGTGGCAATAACACGATGCGTAGGATTATATGCTTCTATGTGAAGTGATACGATGCATGTATCACTGAGTGGGGTGTCTGTCGAGCACCTGATGTCCAAAGGATTATCTGCGAGGGCGTGCATGATCAAGACCAGGTACCCGACTAGAGTGGTAGATTCTCTGTGAGGATGTACACTGTCCACGAACGGGTAGCCGCAAAGACGGTGAACTTCTGTGAGGAAGTGTATGGTCCAAGACCAGGTATACCATCTAGGGAGGAATTCCTTGTGAGGTTATACATGTCCCAGACCAGGTGATCTGGGCATTGATCTTGTTGTTTGTATTAGTGGCTATCGACCCTGAGAGCGGTCATTTGTGTGGATGCATGTATCGCAATGATTTTCATTGTATTTGGCATTTGTTAGGGACTGATCTCCCAAAGGTTTCGCTGTGAGGTTATACATTTCCTAAATCAGGTGACCCGGCTAGAGTGGGAGATCTCTGTGAGGATGTACACTGTCCACGAACGGGTAGCCGCAAAGACGGTGAACTCCTGTGAGTAAGTGTAGGGTCCAAGATCAGGTATACCCTTTAGGGCGGTAATTCCTTGTCCGGTCGTATATCTCTCAGACCGAACGGTCCGACGTGGATCTTGTGTTTTTGCTTACCATAAAAAGTTATGGTGAGCTATGATGATCTTCTGAGATTGTTTGTGATAGCCAACTATGAATTCATAGTTTCGGCTTTCTGTTTTAGCATGATTACATGCTTGACTCAGGTGTGAGAATCAGATCGGTAGCGATTTGAGTTAGTGATCATGTTTTGGACCATCTACGGAAGGGTGAGCTTTTCTGAGAAGGTATGACGCCTTAGTGTGTCATAACCGGTGACGGTTAGCCACGTAAGACTTTGAGAGATGAGGATAGATTAAGGTTGTTCGGGACAACGCGTTTGTTAGAAGTAGTGAGCGACAAATGATGTCCTGATGGTGATTAGATGTTGTGACCTCGTTCTAGGAACGAGAACAAGCTAGTTACGTAGTAGTTCACAGCTTACAATCAAATGGATCGTATGCTACGTTGGTCAGTTGCACTGCTTACTGTTTGCACTACTTACGCATTTGCACTGCTTACTCGCTTGCACTACTTACTCGCTCGCACGCCTTATTCGCTTGTATTGCTTACATGTTTGCACTATTCACCTGCTTGCATTGCTTACCTGTTTAACTGCATATCTACTTTAAACTGCGTAGCCTACTGAATTAAATGTACTTAATTCAGTTTCTTGTAGTCTCTCTTGTGCACCTACTAGTTTTTCGTGAAACTAACCCATTCTATGGGTATAGGTGATGATTAGGTACACTACGGGCGATGGCACGATTGCAAGATGGCTTCAAGACTTCTTCTTCCTGCTCTTAGCTCGCGTCCTGGACGCTATGGGTTTGTATCGGATTTTCCTTGGGATATCTGAATCTTGTGAGTTTTGGTTCTTTTAGCTAACGTGCCCAAAGTTGTCAGCTTGCCTTATGATTTATCAAAAGCAAAATCTTCCGTTGATTTCATAAAACAACTCTGAAGGAAAGAGATATTTGTAGTCTCTTGCCTGTTTTTCTGAAAAGGTTCACAAGTTTGAAATTTGGGGCGTTACACATGTCGCAGGAACCAAGACTGCAGGGCATAAGTGCATCCTTCCACCAGAATGGTCTCCTCAAAGGAGAAACGAGCTAAGCCTTGGTAGAGAAAGGCTAGAGCTGCCATGGACACTGAAAGTTGACGGGTCTGCTTGCTTCCCCATCTTCGAAAAAGTTGGGCAACTCTGACATCGATGAAATTTTGACCATCCTAAAAAAATGTCAATCCTACTGTGCATAGTGTTACGACAATGAAGCCATACATGATACTTCAAGTACAAGGTTTTGATGATGAGCAAGTGGAATCAACTGCATTTCAGCTAAGGCTATGAAGAAATTGTAGAATTCAGTGAAGAATCTTTGAAGACTAGTGTGCAAATGTTTAATTCATTAAAAGTCTTAGATTCTTGTAAGAGCCTTACTTAGAGTGCATATTTAGGTTGCATTTCACCTTAAAAGTCTTTAGAAAAACTTTTCTAAAAAGAACCCTCATGAAAATCTTTTTTGAAAACTCTTTTCTTAAATTTTCATGTTTATTAGTCGACCAATAGTCTTACCAGTCGACTAATCCTTTCGCGCCATATTTTCTAAAAAGTCATTTTTGTCAAATTAGTCGACCGAAGGTTTTATCAGTCGACTGGACAGAATGTCTGTTTTCTGGAAAATTAGCAGCAGTCGACTAATGGTTTTATCAGTCGACTGAACAGAACATGTGTTTTCTGAAAATTTAGCAGCAGTCGACTAATGCTTTTTATCAGTCGACCGAACAGAATGTTTGTTTTTCAGAAGATTTTAGCAGCAGTCGACTAAAAGATTTTTCAGTCTACTGATGATATTATCAGTCGACTAACTTTTCTCAAGTCGACTAAGTTTCAAAAGTTTAGATTTTCAAACGGCTCGATTAACAGATCAGTCGACCGACGACAACGGTCAGTCTACTAATAACTAACTATTAGTCGACTAACTGATGTTTCAGTCGACTAATTTTGTCGTTTTCCTGAAACTTCAAAAAGGTGTGTCTTTTCATTTTTCAAACGTTTTGATCATTCGAAATGGACAGTTTTGACACCCTTTCATACCCTCAACGTATGGAAAACTTTAACTATAAATATGAGTGCATTGTACACTAAAAAACAACAAGAATTCAATCGATTTGAATCATTTACTTATTGCTTTTCACTCCTATTCATTCAAGTATTTGTTTTCTCACTCACGTGATATTTTCACTTCAGTTTTTCACTCAAATCACTTTGAGAGATAGTGAATTCATGAGTAGAGTGTTTCAACAACCTCAAAAGCCAATTGCATCTCATTTGCATTCAAAAGGAAGGCTCATAGGTTGTATTGTAAGTTGTTATTTCTTTTCTGTAAAAAGAATGACTCCTTGGTTTAAAAGAGTTGTTTGCTTTCAGTAGGGTTGTTACTGAAAGTGGGACTAGTTATGGTCTGTGTGATCTTGTAGTTTACAAGGTTGATAGTAGATAATCTCAAGCGGGTTTTTCTTGGGGACTGGATGTAGAACGGGTTAGACCGAACCAGGATAAAATCTTGTGTTCTTTGTGTGTTTGCTTTGAGATTTTGCAAAATCATTCTATATTTCGCAGAAAATTTTAAAAGCACTATTCACCCCCTCTCTAGTGCTTGTTGCCTCGATCCTAGTGCACTTTCATTTGGTATCAGAGCACAGGTTTGCTATTACTTTGATTTGACCATCATCTAGCATGGCAACTACAACATCTCAGCACAAAGAAGGAAGCTCCTCTGTTCGTCCTCCTCTCTTCGACGGAACAAACTATGGATACTGGAAAGTAAGAATGACAATATTCTTGCAATCCATGGATCTCGATATCTGGAGAGTTGTTTCTGAAAAGTACCAAACTCCATCAACTGATTTCAGCCGATGGACCGATGATGAAAAGAAGACTGCTACACTGAATGCCAAAGCCATGAATGCATTATATTGTGGCGTTGACAAGGTAGAGTTCAATCGCATCTCTCAATGCTCTACAGCAAATGAAATCTGGCATACTCTTCTCGTGACTCACGAAGGTACGTCAAAGGTAGAAGAATCTAATGAAGAAGTCGCCAACATGTGTTTTGTAGCACAAGAAGATTCGGTAAGTCAATTTGACTATGATGAGTTATTTGAAGCATTTAATGATTTATATGCTAAACTTAAGAGTCTTAGTTCTAAAAATAAAGAGTTAAAAACTGAAAATTTAACTCTTGACTCTCAAAATAAAGTGTTACTTCAAGAAATAGAAGATCTCAAGAAGGAAAATTCTTGCCAAGCACTTGAGATAAAAGAAATTGGAGTTAGAACCAATCTCTTACAAAAAGAAATATCTAGTCTTAAAGAAAAGTCAAATAATCTTCTTTCTATAGTGACCAAATTCACAAATGGTCAAGAGAATCTAGAAAAACTTTTTGGTTCTCAAAGATGCTCGGTTAATAAAACCGGATTGGGATATAGCTTCTTTGATACTCAAAATAGACCAAACTATGTGGTGTAAAATCAAAGACATTATTCTCAACCTTTTGTTCATAAAACTAAACTTTCTAGTTCTAATAGAAATGCATCTAGATATGATTATTCTAGACATGTTTATTCTAAATCCTTTTATAGAAAGAATATTTATTATCAAAGGAAACCAAAATCCAAATGGATATGGGTTCCTAAGACTAACTCTCATGGACCCAAAAATAGAAAGGGGTCAAATGCTCTGTTTTCTGATTTTGTTGTAGGTACACAACATAAGGAGCAAATGGATAATGGACAGCGGCTGTTCCAAACATATGATTGGAAGGCCGGAGTTATTTTCCACCCTCCAAAATAAGGATGGAGGAACCGTCACCTTTGGTGACAATAACAAGGGAAAAGTGATAGGTATTGGTAATATTGGTAATCCAAAATTTCCCTTGATAGAAAATGTTCTTTTAGTAGATGGTTTAATGCATAATTTAATATCTATCAGTCAATTATGTGATAAAGGTTTTCATGTTTCTTTTGAAAATGATTTATGCTTAATTTCTGATTTTCAATCTAAAAAGATCATTTTTAAAGGTAAAAGAAGAAACAATGTGTATGAACTATATCTAGATGAATTACCCTCTTTTAATGAAAAATGTCTTATTGTTTCAAATGAAATTCAATGGTTATGGCACAAGAGACTTGGACATGTTAACTTTAAAATTATTTCAAAATTATCCAAGAATGATCTTGTAAGAGGCCTACTTAGAATACCATATAAAAAGGATCACTTATGTGATGCTTGTCAAAGAGGTAAACAAATCAAGAGTTCTTTTAAAGCTAAAGATATAGTTTCAACAAAACGTCCTCTTGAACTTTTGCATTTAGATCTATTTGGACCATCTAGAATTCAAAGTTTGAATGGTAGCAAGTATGCTTTTGTTATAGTAGATGATTATTCTCGGTTTACATGGGTGATTTTTCTAAAAAGCGAAAATGATGCTTTTTCAGAATTTTCTAAACTTTGTAGAAGAATTACAAATGAAAAATCTACATCCATTATTAAAATTCGTAGTGATCATGGTGGTGAATTTGAAAATGAATCTTTTCTAAAGTTTTGTGATTTACATGGTATATCTCACAACTTTGCTTTTCTTAGAGCGGCTCCACAAAATGGAGTTGTTGAAAGAAAGAATAGAACTTTGCAAGAATGTGCTAGAACCATGCTTCAAGATAAAAATTTACCAAAATACTTTTGGGCTGAAGCAATTAATACAGCATGTTATGTTCTAAACCGTGTTCTTATTCAACCAATTTTACATAAAACATGTTTTGAATTGTATTATGATCGTATACCAAAGATCTCATATTTCAAAATTTTTGGTAGTAAATGTTTCTTGTTAAATACCAAAGATAATCTTGATAAGTTTGATTCAAAATCAGATGAATCAATATTTCTTGGATATTCTTCTAGAAGTAAAGCATATCGTATTTTCAATAAAAGAACATCTTGTATTGAAGAATCTTTACATGTTGCATTTGATGAGAATTGTGAGCAGGTTATACCTCTAAGCGAAGAAGAAGAAGCAATACTTCAAGAAGAACCCTTGATAGAGAATACTTTTCAAGAAAATATTCCTCTTTAACCAGTTTGGAAAGAAGTTCCTAATCATCCACATGAACAAGTTATTGGTGAAATAAAGAGTGGTGTCCAAACTAGAAGGCAGTTAGAAAAATATATTGCAAATGTTGCTTTCATATCTAAATTAGAACCAAAGAATATCAATGAGGCTTGTGTTGATGAATTTTGGCTTTTGGCCATGTCTGAAGAACTTAACCAATTTACTAGGAATGATGTTTGGGATCTAGTTGATAGACCAAAGGATCATCCGGTAATTGGAACAAGATGGGTCTTCCGAAATAAGCTGGATGAAAATGGTGAAGTCATTCGTAACAAAGCAAGGCTAGTAGCACAAGGCTATAATCAAGAAGAAGGCATAGATTTTGATTAAACCTATGCACCAGTGGCTCGATTAGAGTCAATTTGAATGATGCTTGCATTTGCTAGTTACATGAACTTCAAGTTATATCAAATTGATGTTAAGAGTGCATTCTTAAATGGACACATCAATGAAGAAGTTTATGTAGAGCAACCTCCAGGCTTTGAAAATGAGAAATATCCAGAAAAAGTCTACAAATTAAAAAGAGCTTTGTATGGACTCAAACAAGCACCAAGAGCGTGGTATGAAAGACTATGAAATTCTCTAGAACAATCTGGTTTTTCCATTGGTCGAGTAGACTCCACTTTATTTATTAAAAATCTTAATTCAGATATCCTTATTGTGCAAATTTATGTTGATGACATAATATTTGGTTCTACTAATGATTCTCTTTGTAAAGAATTTGCTAAGGCTATGCAGGAAGAGTTTGAAATGAGCTTGATGGGCGAATTAAACTACTTCCTTAGACTTCAAATAAAGCAAACTGAAGAAGGAATCTTCATCAATCAGGCTAAGTATACAAAAGAACTTCTCAAGAGATTTGGGATGGACTCATCGAAATCTAGAAGGAATCCTATGAGTACAACTACTTCTCTTGATAAAGATGAAAATGGTAAAAGTGTAGATACTAAGCTCTACAGAGGTATGATCGGATCTCTATTATACTTAACTGTTAGTGGACCTGATATTATGTTTAGTGTTTGTATGTGTGCAAGATTTCAAGCTAATCCAAAGGAATCTCATTTAACTACAGTAAAACAAATTCTTCGTTATTTGAAATATACTTCAGATTTTGGTTTGTTTTACCCAAAATCATCTTCCTTTGATTTAGTTTCATATAGTGATGCAGATTTTGCAGGAAGTAAATCTGATCGCAAGAGTACTAGTGGAACTTGTCATTTCTTAGGAAATTCCTTAGTCTCTTGGTTTAGTAAAAAGAAAAATTCAGTATCACTCTCAACAACTGAAGCAGAATATATAGCGGCTAGTTTAGCATGTTCACAAATACTATGGATGA
This sequence comes from Nuphar pumila, assembly GCF_984573655.1. Lineage (NCBI taxonomy): Eukaryota > Viridiplantae > Streptophyta > Magnoliopsida > Nymphaeales > Nymphaeaceae > Nuphar > Nuphar pumila. The sequence continues at coordinate 92,429,002 of NC_143252.1, read as the reverse complement.
AACAAACCTTGAAAGATTTCGGTTTGAATTACTCCACAACAACTATTTATTGTGATAACACTAGTGCTATAAATATTTCGAAAAATCCTATTCAGCACTCAAGAACTAAGCATATTGAAGTTAGACATCATTTTTTAAGAGATCATGTGTTAAAAGGAGATATTTCGTTAAATTTTATTTCCACTAAAGAACAACATGCCGATATCTTCACTAAACCTCTTAAAAATGAAGATTTTATGAGAATTAGGAGAGAACTAGGTATTTGCTCATTTTTGGATTTATAAAAAATGTTGTTTTTTGAACAAAATCTCAAAATCGCACTATATTAGTCGACCGATAAAATTCTAGTCGACTGGTGTTTTAAATTTTGGAATGTATCGCACCATATTAGTCGACCGATATATTTCTAGTCGACTGATGATATTTTTAGAATGAGTCGCACATTCTTAGTCGACCGATAAAGATTTAGTCGACTAAAATTTTTTAAATGAAGGGACCCGATACCCCTTGGATTTTTAAAACACCCGTTCTTTTTAAAATAAGGCATTCTTTCACTTCGTACCTTTTCATTTTTTTTTTCTTAAAAAAAAAAAACGAAACCCTTAAACCGAAAATCCCTCTTTCTCTTTTGCCTCTCTCTCTTCCGAAAAACCCTCGGAGTGTCGTTCGATTCCATCTTCACCGAGATTTTCTTGCCGTGACAAGGAGACGCCGGAATCTTCTGGCCGTGATCTTGAAACGCCGGAATCCTCCTGTGTGATAGTGCATTGCCGGAATCCTTCTGTAGTAACTGGCGCATCTTCAAAACACGCAGGAACCCTCTTGTGTGACAGTGCATTGCCGGAATTCCCTTGTGGCCGACTTCTCACTCGCCGTCAGCCATTATATCCTCTTCTGGTTCTGTTTCACATCGCCGGACAACGTTCTACTTCTGTCGGAAATCATTTAGAAGCCATCATTGTTTTTGATAACTCTATTCTTTTTAACCATGCCTCGTACGAAGTCTGCATCTGCAAAAGGTTTAGGTTCTCCTCCTCCTACACCTTCTTCAAGACATGGTTTTTCACTCAGATTACTCCAAAATCCTCTTTTATATGATACTTGTGATTATTTTGGCTCAGTTTACAGAATTGTTACTTTTTTAATTATTTTGGCCACTGCCAATGTGTATTTTACAAACTTGTGGAAACAAAAACCATTTCTTCCTTATGGTTGTCTTTTAATCCGTATTTTTAGACATTTCAAAGTTCCTTTAACAAATGAAAAACACATTGAGCAAAAAGAGTTCTTTGATCAAACAATTTTTAAAAGAATGAAAATTAAATATCTGCCTCCTTTAAATGTTGATCAAACTGAACCATCTGATCCTAATAAACCATCTATTTCTGAACCTTCACCTTCTGCGACACCTTCATCTCATGCAAAAAGAAAGAAATTTTCGACAAATCAAGACCATAATGAAGTTATGCAGAGACTGGAAGCTTTGGAGCTGCATCAACACACTTTTCGTGAAGATGTGACTCAACAACTTGCTTCAATTCAGAAGGATGTAACTGCCATTAAGGATTTGCTAAACTCTCTTGTCTGATCTTTGTTGTCTAAACTTTCATACTTTATGGGTTGTAATATTTTAAACTTGTATCTCTATTTTGCTTATGCTATTTCAGCCCTTACTCTTTTTTTATTCTGACAAAGGGGGAGAAAAAGATGATAGCAATTACATTACAGGAGATCTTGCATGAGAAATGCAAAATTAAGAGAAAAAGAAAGCTTTGAATGAATGTATTTCTAAATGCATGAAGAAATGATGAATGGAAATGCAAACCAATCAATATGTGATATATGTGCTTTAAATGTGCTAACTTTTAATGTTTTGCAGCATATTGATAGGGGGAGTAAAATCTCCATCTATGCATCTAAATGCTTCATCTTTGATTAAGTTTGTCATCATCAAAAATGGGGAGATTGTTATGACAATGAAGCCATACATGATACTTCAAGTACAAGGTTTTGATGATGAGCAAGTGGAATCAACTGCATTTCAGCTAAGGCTATAAAGAAATTATAGAATTCAGTGAAGAATCTTTGAAGACTAGTGTGCAAATGTTTAATTCATTAAAAGTCTTAGATTCTTCTAAGAGCCTTACTTAGAGTGCATATTTAGGTTGCATTTCACCTTAAAAGTCTTTAGAAAAACTTTTCTAAAAAGAACCCTCATGAAAATCTTTTTTGAAAACTCTTTTCTTAAATTTTCATGTTTATTAGTCGACCAATAGTCTTACCAGTCGACTAATCCTTTTGCGCCATATTTTCTAAAATGTCATTTTTGTCAAATTAGTCGACCGAAAGTTTTATCAGTCGACTGGACAGAATGTCTGTTTTCTGGAAAATTAGCAGCAGTCGACTAATGGTTTTATCAGTCGACTGAACAGAACATGTGTTTTCTGAAAATTTAGCAGCAGTCAACTAATGCTTTTTATCAGTCGACCGAACAGAATGTTTGTTTTTCAGAAGATTTTAGCAGCAGTCGACTAAAAGATTTTTCAGTCTACTGATGATATTATCAGTCGACTAACTTTTCTCAAGTCGACTAAGTTTCAAAAGTTTAGATTTTCAAACGGCTCAATTAACAGACCAGTCGACCGACGACAACGGTCAGTCTACTAATAACTAACTATTAGTCGACTAACTGATGTTTCAGTCAACTAATTTTGCCGTTTTCCTGAAACTTCAAAAAGGCGTGCCTTTTCATTTTTCAAACATTTTGATCATTCGAAATGGACAGTTTTGACACCTTTCATACCCTCAACATATGGAAAACTTTAACTATAAATATGAGTGCATTGTACACTAAAAAACAACAAGAATTCAATCGATTTGAATCATTTACTTATTGATTTTCACTCCTATTCATTCAAGTATTTGTTTTCTCACTCACGTGATATTTTCACTTCAGTTTTTCACTCAAATCACTTTGAGAGATAGTGAATTCGTGAGTAGAGTGTTTCAACAACCTCAAAAGCCAATTGCATCTCATTTTCATTCAAAAGGAAGGCTCATAGGTTGTATTGTAAGTTGTTATTTCTTTTCTGTAAAAATAAGGACTCCTTGGTTTAAAGGAGTTGTTTGCTTTCAGTAGGGTTGTTACTGAAAGTGGGACCAGTTATGGTCTGTGTGATCTTGTAGTTTACAAGGTTGATAGTGGATAATCTCAAGCGGGTTTTGCTTGGAGACTGGATGTAGGTCGGGTTAGACCGAACCAGGATAAAATCTTGTGTTCTTTGTGTGTTTGGTTTGAGATTTGCAAAATCATTCTATATTTCGCAGAAAATTTTAAAAGCACTATTCACCCCCCCTCTAGTGCTTGTTGCCTCGATCCTAGTGCACTTTCACATAGGACCATGGCATGCTGGATTCTTTCTTTTGCTGCTCGAGACAAGGTGTCAAGTTCCTCGTAAGCTCCATACTTGCGATAGAATCCAAACAGATCGATGAACTGACTTTCGTTGATCTCGGTGAGAGGCCAAGATCTGCTCCCTGACGCTCTTTCTAATGCTTCTCGAACATCTATTCCCTTGACATTGATCAGGAACTGCTGCTCGACCGGATCATCAGGCTGACCAGCTGGCTCTGGCAATCCCATGATGTCACTGAATTCATCCATTAACAGTGTTATCTCTCCCCATGAAAACCAAAAGGTGCAAGTACGTGGGTTCCACCATTCAGCCATAACTTGAATCAAACTGTCGTTGATGGTTCGCTTGCCCACTGCCGATGCCATCTTCAATCCACAATCGTCCAAGTGGTCTGGGAACATACGTGAGAAGGTGGCAAACCAAGAATAATACCACCGGGGGAAGAAGAAATGAGACTGGATGACCCGATGATCCAGGGTTTCATCCCTCATTTGATAGAAGACATGATCTTCGGTAAAAACAACATCAGGGGAATTGGATGCCATCGGAATGATACTGAGGCAAAAAAGAAGAGAATTTAGATAGAATGCAGGACTTACGGATAGACTCTTGATGAAAGAAGAGAATATACATAAATCCTTAAAATTTTGAAAGATTAAGGGACTTTAGAAAAGGAATTTCCAGGGTTTTTCAAAGAAAAATTTGACACAAAAGAGAAAAGAATGTAGGTAAAGAAAGAATATACACCTGGGGTTTTTTAAAATAAGGGGAGATTTTGAATAATACACCCAGAGTTTTGAGAAGGTTTGATATATATAGGAGAATACAAGGAAACATCATATAATCCAAGCCGCACAAACAAGGATGCGCACACAGCACTCCCTAAAAGGCTGACTCTAAATGCAATATTTGAAATGGCTTGTAGGACCTTAATCCTAACTCTAGGGTTCAGATCATCTGATTTCAATCAAGGTATGCCGATATACTCAAGTCGAAGCTCGAAGTACGTGGCATAGAAATAATTCTCCGGTTCTAAGGTAATGGCTTCCCAACATCCTTGAGCGCCTACCGATATACCTCGGACTATGGCCCTTAGGTACGTGGTAGGGGGGCGCGAACCCAAATAAGTGGTCCAGTTGTGAGGCTCTCTCCCAAACTATGGTTCAGTGAGACAACCCAACAACGTGAAGACCGGGACAATATAGGTAGGGATGTTTTTCAAAAACATCATCAACATGCAGATAAAACCAGAAAGCTCTAATGCAAGTCCTAAAAGGGATAGATTTAAATCAAAAGAAGCATATACTTGCATACATTGTTTGCATTCAATCCCTAGAATTGAGGAGAGTTGTATTTCAGACCTAAGTCTAATGTGAACGTGGAATAATCTCCTTAATATGGTCCTACCAAACCATACTTAGATTCTATATGCAATGATGTCAGCTTAGGACAGATTCTAGGCTCCTAAGGTTTGCATGGAAATGTAGTTGACATTTGAAGAATAAATTCTTAGATAATATTTAAGCAAAGCAAAAGGCAAAAAATTCGACCGGACGGAGACAAGTCCCATCACGGTTGCCAACTTCTGTGACCATCGCAAATTTTTTCTTCTCTTGTATTTTCTCTCTCTTCCTTCTCTTTCCTTTTTCAGCCTCTATTTCCTCCTTTTTGAAGGGAGAAAATAGAAGACAGAAAAGAAGAGAGAAGAGAATAGAAAAGAAGAGAAGAGGAAGGAACTCTTTTGCGGGGTCTCACTTGACCTTAATTTGAAAAATATTTAGAAAATTACTCGCCTCCGTGTTGAAAATATTTGCGGGAAAATCGGGAGACAGGGCTCGCTCGTCGGTACGAGGTTCGACCGTTCCTGGCACCTTTACCAGGGGTAATCGAACCAAGGATCAAATTTATGCCTTTTGCTTTGCCTAAAATATTATCTAAGAATTTATTCTAAATCTAAATGCACAAAGAATCATACTTATGCAATGCAAGGATGTATGCTCCTTTGGAAAAATGATTTGAAAACTTCTAAGTTTTCTGAGATGAAGTTGATAATGGAGTGAAGAAATGATTTAAAGGATTGATTTTGGATCTTTAGATTGGAATCCAACTCAGGATTTGAAATGGCTCGGGAAGAAGAGATTTGAATTTTCAATTTGTGGAATGATCAGGATTTAGTGAGATAAATCTGTGGAAAGAGGAATTTAGAATTAGATTTTTTGAGATAAGAATGATTTTCAAAGTCATAATGGACTTTGAATTAGAATCGATTTTCAAGGATCGATTTTGAATTCAATATCAGAATAGGAATTCGAATTTAGACTTGAGAAATAAAATTGGAATTGGCTTTGAGAATAGAAGATGAAATTAGATTTGAAATGAAATTTTGATCTAATATCTAAGATGGAACTGGATCTGAGATTTGAGATCCGAGATAGGGTTGGATCTGGGTTCTGGAATTCTAAGTGGGATTGGATCCGAAGTCTGAGATCCAAGATTGGATTGGATCCGGAATCTGGAACCTAAATTGGATTTGGATATGAAGTCTGAGATCCAAGGTTGGATTGGATCCGGAATCTGGAACCTAAATTGGATTTGGATCTAAAGTCTGAGATCCAAGGTTGGATTAGATCCGGAATCTGGAACCTAAATTGAATTTGGATCTGAAGTCTAAGATCCAAGATTGGATTGTATCCAGAATTTGAAACCTAAATTGGATTTGGATCTGAAGATCTAGAATCTAAGATGGAATTGGATTCTTGATCCCAAATGGAATTGGATTCAAGATCTGGAATCCAAGATGGGATGGGATTCTGGAATCAAATCCAAGATCCGGAAATGGAATTTGGATCTGAAGTCTGAGATCAAAGATGGAGTTGGATTCTGGATCCTAAACTGGAATTGGATCTAAAATCTGAGATCCAAAGTGGAATTGGATTCTAGATTTAGAATTGGATTTTTGAAATTTAAATTTAGAAGATGAATCAGGAATTTCAAAGTTAAATTGAACTTTGAAATTGAATTTGGAAGTGAATTTTTGAATATAAAATTAAATTCAAAGTCAAATTGGACTTTGAAATCAAAATTTAAATCTTTGAAACAAGATAGAAGAATGAATTGAAATAGAGATTGAGGAAAGATATTTTGAGATCACTTGGATTTTGGAAAAGAATTTTGAAAATATGAGGCAGTTTTATCCTAAATGATGAATGAATTTAAAGAATTTAAAATTGGATTTTGAAAAGCATATTTCATTCTTTACGTGAATTAGAAATAAGATTAAAGATATAATACATCCCTGACTATGGTCATTGAATGTATTATATAATAATCATATTCAAATTCAAGTGAAGAATAAAATATTATTTTGGTGTTTTTATAGAGTTTAGAGTGAAATTAACTCTCAATATATCCTGACTATGGCCATTGATATATGTATTGAATTAATTTTAAACCAAACTCTGATAAAAGAGAAAAAAAAGAAAAAAAATACTTAGGAAAATATGATGATTTTGAAAAGGGATCCAGTGTTATTCCATAAAAGATGAAAATCCTAAGTTTTGTTCACATCCTAACTATGGTCATTGATGCAAATCATCAACTTAGGATTTAATCACCTCCTATTAGAATGATGCATGTTGTTATCATCGCAAAAATTTTCCCCTCCCTTGCGAGAGAGAAACGAATTTGCGAGTCAAACTCGACCAAAGTTTTGAAAATGGTTTTTGAAAATTACTTGCCTTCATTTTTAAAATTTGCGGGAAAATTCCGTGGAATGGGATCCACCTGTCGGTACGAGGTTCAACCGTTCCTGGCGCCTTTACCAGAGGTAATTGAACCAAGGATCAATTACGTGCTTTAATTTGACTCAAATAGCTAAATTATGCTCTATTTTTCCTAGAATGCACAAAGAATCAGGCTTGTGCTATGAAATTTTTAAAAAAAATGCAAGTTTGAGAAACTATGATGTTTGCTTTGGAAAATTGAAATATGCTTGAAAATTGATAGGAAAACTGCTTGAAAATTGAATTCCTGGGAAATCATTGAATTTCATTGGAAGTCAGAAATTTGCATTGTAAAGTGATTTCTCAGGAAAATTTGAACTTTGGAAAATCGATTTTGAAATTTGGAATTGCTTTTCTGGGAAAATGGATTTGAGAATTCTAAGAAAATCTAAGAAATTCATTGGAAAAGGATTTTTGAAATGAAAAATAGATTCTCAAGTAACTAGATTCTCAGGAAAATAGGAAATCTGAGAAAATCGATCTTTTTGAAAACTTGAAACATTGAAATTTGAGAATTTTAAAACATTGGAAAATCTTGGTTTGAACTTGGGAAATGCTTTGAAATCTCTTTTGAAAACTCAGTATTTTGAGAAAATCAGATCCTGAGAAAGACTTGGAAATTCTTGAGAAAGTTGAATTTTCTGAAATTGAAATTGGAAAATGAATTTGAGAATAATGCAATTTGAATGATATGAATGAATGAATTTGAATTTGAAAAGGGAATTTCCATTCAGGAATTGAGAAATCCTTTTGAAGTTTTGAGAAATGCAGTGCATTTTTGAAGTTAGCCTAAGTGTGTAGGCTGAATGTGGCTAATATGAAGATCATAAATCTTGGTTTTCTTCGTATTCTGACTATGACCATAAATACGAATCTCACCGAGTTTATAAACTTCATAAAAGCTTGTGCACGTGTCATTCGTGTAAACCATAGTGAATTTGAAAGAAATATGCATGAATCATACATCAAATATTGAAATTTGCAGAAATTAAACTATATGCAATGCAACCCTATTCTAAGCAGAAAAGTAACTCTTATTCGAAATTATTACATTTGAGGTTACATTGAATTGAAATAAAAATAAATAAAATCTAAGTCTTCTTCTTGAATGTTCCTGCAAAACTAGAAAACAAGGTTAGCACAAAAATGTAGGTTTTACTGAATTTATTCGAAAATATGGGAAATTATCGGATATTATTCAGATATAAACCCAAATTCATACCCCCTTTGATATAAACATGATAAATAATGAATAAATTTTGAAAATAAACTTGGAAATTCGAAATTGGTGTTAAAATGACCAAAATACCCCTAATGACCTTGAAATCAGGGTTTTCTTAAAGAAATTTTATAAATTTTGGAATTTTGAAAATCAAATGAAATAAATCAAACATAACATGATAAAATATGATGATATGCATGAAATTTTGGAGAATTAGAAATTGAAATTTCGAAATTTAGGTCAAAATGACCAAAATACCCCCGATAACAAGACTATGGCCTTGAAACCAAGGTTTTCTGAAATAAATTTTACAAAATTGAAAAATATGAAATGCAAATGACATTAAAATTAACCCTAATACGATTCTACATGCTTATGTGCATGATAAAAACCCTAAAATGACGAAAATATCATAAAAAATCAAATTTAACCTGATTTTCGCTTCTGAACTTAAAGATAAACTAACACATGGAGAAAATGAACTTGGAATTAAACCAAATTTGGCATGGAAACCTAAAATAACTCTAAAAACAGAATGGAGCTCGAAAATATAATTTTTTTATTTTTTTAAATATGAAAATTCAAATAAAAACCCTAAATTTTGTGATTTTTGCCTAAAATGTTGATTCTAAAGGGGATTTAGGATATCAAACTTCCATAAACATTTCCCAAATTTTATGGGGTGACAGAGGACAGTAAGGCAAGGATTTTTGCCTTTTACATTTTCTAGTTTTGACCTATGGTCGGAGCTGTGCCACTCCGGCAAGTCGGATCGGAATCCGGCGACTCTAGGATTTAGGAGAAATAGACAGGTTTCGGTAGAAAACATGGAAAAAATAGAATACAGATGGGAAAAAGTCTGAAATTGTGGGAAACTGTCCCTCACAAACAGAGTAAGATTTTATCTTTTGACAACATTGGTATTCGAGTTATGGTTTGGAAAAGGACACGCTGTTATCAGAGACCTAAATCTCTGAGATTTCTGGACATTGAAATCTGTTAGACAGAAAGGGAAAATCCGGTAAAAATAATGAAACAGATTCAAAACTTCCCAAATTTTGGGAAATGTCAGGAAATTATGTTAGAAACAACTTTGATGTTGAAAGTTTTTGCAGACGGGCTACAGATTGGATGGACTCGGTGCATTAGAGTCTGTCTATACCCTGACAAAAGAAAATCGATATTTTCCCAAGGGTGTGAGAAATCCGATTTTTTACAGAGGTCAAAACTAATTGGAAAAACCTCAAAATTTCATATCATTAGTAGATTCAATCTTGAATTCACTGTGATTTTTGAAGAATGATTCAAATCCCATCTAAGGGTGAATCCGAAGGTTTTTGTCTGCTAAAGCAGGAATTGAAATTTTTGGATGACAGAAAACCCGATTTAGGGTTTGATCGGTTTAGAAGGGTTCCAAAACCCAAATTGAATCAAATTTTCGGAAATAAAACAAAGACATATAATCCTACTTGATCTAAAATTTACAGAATTTATTGGTGCAGAAATTCTCATAAAATAATGCATGGATTTTGCACAAAATTGAAATTCTTATGGATTCTAAATCAACTATTAATAGAACTATATGAAATGAACAAAATACATAATGGAATTTAACTAAATGCAATTTTTAAATCTAAAATTGTATGAAACATGGAAATAAAATCAAAACCATCATGAAGGGTGTATGACCTATTTTGATGTTGGCTCTCAAAATGAGAGAATCAATCCCATAGATAGACGAATCTCATCGTTTACTTAGCCTAAATACGTGAGATGAAACTACTATCATATTTTTTTTTTAATTTAAGAACTATATATATATATATAAAACATTCATACCACTGTCAATTCAATCTTCGACTTGACTTTATAGCATCCATAAAAATAAAATAAGACTTGGATTTACCTTTGTACTGGTGGGAACGATGGTAATGAACCGGTTGAGGATGAGGTTTCGAGGCCCGAAAGGGTGGTTGGAGATAATGGTATGGATGTGGACTGATTGCACTTGATGGGGTTGTTGTAGATGATAACCAGTTGCAAAGGAGAGGAAGCAAAAGGCTGGGCGCCAATGAGGCCTATGATGCTGCCAACATGGAAGGGTGTTGTTGGACTCAAGGTTGGATGGCTTGGAGATTGCTGTCGTGATGAAGGATGAAGGATGAAGGATGAAGGTGGAGGAGCTGCAGCGGCTGCTTCAAGATCACTGCTACTATGCTGAACCAGTGGTGGAGAAGAGGCTGACGGTGGCTGGTTGCACTGCTGTGTGGCTGGGCAGGGCGTCCAAGGAGGCTGTCTTGCTGTAAAGAGGCGTGGCAATGGCTGCTACAAAGGAAGGAGTTGCTCCCTGATGAAGGGCTGCTTAGGCTGAAGTTGAGGATTCCCTTGTGGTGGCTGCAGCTGCTACAAAGGGAGGAGGAGCCAACTGCAACAAGGAAGGTGATGTGCCGGCTGAAGGAGGGAGCTTCAACGTGGAGCCTGTTGCTGGAACAATGGAAGTTGGTCTGCCTTTGGCTGAAGCTGGAGCAGAATGGACCAGCTACTGTTGGAAGGTAAGGATGGTGGCTGTGTTGGTGTTGGAGATGAAGACGTTGCTGCCTTGGCTGGAGAGAGAATCTCCTTGGTGGTGCTGTGAAACTTGAAGACGCTGGACTTCAAAGGGCTGCAAGAGGGAGTGGCTGGATTGTTTGAAGAAAGGTTCAAAATGCAGCCATGGAGGCTGCAACTCAAGAGAGAGAGAGATAGAGAGAGAGAGAGAGAGAGATGAGGGAATAGGCTCCCGTATCTTTTTTTTCTTTTAGCTTTTTTTGCTAACTTAGGTTTTGATGAAAATCAAAACCTAAGTTCCTAAAGATATTCTATGAATCCCAGGTAGTAGCCATTTTTCTTTGGAGGAAAATAGGGAGGGAATAAGAAAGAAAGGGGAAAGAAGGAAGGGAAGGAAAATGAAAGAAGAGGGGAAGAAGGAAAAAGAAAGGAAAGGAGGGAAAGGAGGGAAGAAAGAAGAGGGAAAGGAAGAGAGGCTTACGTGAATGGCTGGAGAGGAAAGGAGGAGGAAAGAAAGAAAGAAAGAAAGAAAAAGAAAGAGGGAAAGAAAAGAAATAAAATAAAAAATAAAATAAAAATAAAAAAAAAGAAAATGGAGGAAAAAGAAGAAAGGAAGTGGGCTGGAGGTTTGGGCGACCCCCTCGTGGGTCCCACCTCTCTAAAAAAAATAAAAATAAAAAATAAATAAAAATCAATAAAAACAAAAATAAACAAATAAAAAAACATCTTTTTTTTTTAAATAAAATAGAAATGTAAATGAATGGGCCATCTCAGAGTGGGTCCAAATTTTGATTTTGAAATTCATTTTGACGATTAGAGGGGTAAAATAGTCTTTTCAGAAAGTTTCCAAACGAAACGAGCTATTTTTGGCAGTTTTTGAAACGAACTCGGATTTTGAAGTTCATTACCTCGTTGCGAAGCAAATCCAATATAGAATTGAAAATTTTAATTTTGAAAGAAATTCAGATTGTTTTTCTCGAGAAAATACTTCCAAATTTAATTCCAGACGAAACGAGCTATTTTTGGCAGTTTTTGAAACGAGCTCGGATTTTGAAGTTCAATACCCCGTTGCGAAGCAAATCTAGTGTAGAATTCAAAAATTTGTGTTTGAAATAAATCCAGATTATTTTTCTTGAGAAAATATTTCCAAATTTAGACTCTTGGGGGTAAAAATGTCAATTTTGACAAACCTGAGGTTTGAAATTGATTTCTGAAAACTTTTAAAACTCAATCTGGATTGAAATTTATAAAACTGGAGTTCTGGACTTCAAAAATGAAATGAAATGTGATGAAATGTTATGAAATGCTAAGAAATGATATGAAATGATGAAAAATGACATGCGAAATGCAGACCGTGAATGAAGAATTTTAGATGTTAGACCCCGATTGGCAGCTGTACTAGTTTAAAAAGCATTAAAATTGATAAAATTTGCAAAATAGCTCAAGAAATGGTTTTCGGGACTCTACTGGGTCAGAGTGACACTGAAAATTGGGGTTAGAGCTGGATTGAACTGAGATGAGCTAGATTGAGCTGGGTTTTAGAGTTTCAAAACTCAAATGAACTCACCAGACACTGACTCAACTGACCTTTCCGACTGAATTTTCAAGAAAAGTTGCCATTTTTAGAGAAATGGTACGGAATGGTCACTGGAGTGAAATGAATTACGAATTTGAGCTGGCTTTGAGCTAAAAAAAAGTTAATAATACTGACATGAACTAAAATTGAAGCTCGAACATTAGCTCAATTGACTGAACTTAGCTCAATTTCAGCTGAAAGAGCAGAAATGGACTAAAATGGGCTCCTGGACACTTAGAAATGGTTTTGAACTGAAACAGGAGCACTCGAACTCCTGGTGAGCTCAAGTTATACTCTGGGGGATAAGACGGACTGTGAATGACTGACTCACAGACAATTGGCTTGGATTTGAGCAAGAAATGAGCTCATTTCTGAAGAAATGATCCCATTTTGGCAGGAATTGTCAGAAATGAAAATGGTCTTCTCACTGTGAGCTCAAATGAATTTGAAATGACTGATATTCTAAATGTTCTGAACTAACCAATGAGCTTAGTTGACTCCGACTGACTGGGGTCCGGGATGACCTAGGGGTAAAATGGTATTTTTCCTAATGAAAATGGGTAAAATGTTGATTTTTTGAAACTGACTCGGGGTTTGACTCCTACACTGACCTACAGGGTTGGCACTACACGAGGAGGGATTTTTAAGAATAGATGAGGAAAATTTGAGGTGTTTACACATGTGCCATTCGTGTTTCACCATTTGTGAAATTTTGAGAATTAAAGGCGAAATGAGATAATATACATAATTTATGAAATTTGCACGCTCATACATTCTAATCTAGTGCTAGAAATATAGAATTCTCATTTATAGCCTAGCTATTACATCATGGAATTAATATTAAAATATCCAAACCAAGAAAATAACATTTTTCATACACTTCCTGCAAGATCCAAATTAGCTTAAGATGAAAGATATGTGTACAAAAAGACATCATGTTGTATGCCCATGATGGAGTGGATATCCAATGTGTCCATGTGATATATTGTGCTAATGTGAGAACAAAATTCAAAGTGTACATGAGATGATGGAACACTCATATATCTAAATGAAGAATGTATGCAAAACGCATAGGACTAAGTATATGCATAGGACTAAGTATATGCCTATAAGGACATATCTACCTATGTATAGGCCTAAGTACACATGGAAATGCAATCCTAATATGCATATGTGATATTTATATACAATAGGTATGCACAACATGCATATGCAGTATGAGATACTCACGCCCATGTATATGTGTTGCAGGTAATGGAGATGATGCTGGTAATGAGTAAGTGGTCTAGACTATGGCTGTACCCAAGTTATAATGAAACACAAACAAGGCTACTTATTGTGAAATCCCAGCTTTTAATCTAACATAACCTGCTGCAACATGCATGTGCAGTGATGTTTTACAGGATATACATTACAAAGGATCTGTAGTGATGCCATATGTATATGGGTGCAGGAAATGGATACATGCTATTTGAGATGAGTGCCATATATACAGGGACGGTATTGCAACTATACAGTAGATCACAACAGTTGAAGAGGATAATCCATGACTGGGACTCATTGTAAAATGAGCGTGCAATATATAGGCAACATGCAAACAAGGAAACATTGACAAACGACAAGTGGTTCATTATGGGCTATCAGTAGCGAGTTAATTTCTGCAGAATAATTTCAGTGACCACAATAGACACAGGAGATTTGTGCCGGCATTTCAGATATATGTCTTTTTTTTACAACCAATCCCAACGAACTGGGTCCTTTCCCACATGATTTTTGGATTCCAATTTGACAACAGCTAGAGACAACACAGCTGGTTTACAATATAGCACCAGGAGTCCTCTTAAATCTATTTCGGTTTTTCAAAATAAACTTTTTCTAAAAGAACGTAGGTAATTCAACACAGCTAGAGACAACACAACTTGTTTACAACACAGCCGATGCACAGAACATAGTATCATCATATGCAGTGTGAAACTGGTAATTCAATTATGATATTTTTAAAAGACTTCACTAAGTTCAGTGTGAGCTACAACAGGATTCACAATATAAACAAGGTATCGTTCATGCTGTAAAGGGAAAATGTTAGAGGGAATCATTGCACTTGCCCAACTGATTTCAATAAAAAAAATAATATCCAGGATAATCAATGATGAATAGAACAAAGCAACAGGGTTTTTTAGTTTAAACTTAGCTCCAGCATGAAGAAATTTCGGCAAAATATCAATTGATACTAACTTTTTTATAAGAGAAAGTATATCCAACTTCAAATAAAAAAAAAAGAGATGAGATGAAACTTAACTGGTGAAGGAAGGTCCTAGGTATGCAATCCTGGTAGCCTTGTGTTGTAGGAAATAAGAGAAATAATGAGGATGTTAATGGCGGATAGATGCAAAAGAGTCGTGTGGTTGATGCGTGATTCTCAAGGGGTGAAGCAGATGTCCTTCCTCTCAGAGTCTATTGCTTGTTCCCCTTTTAAGGAGGAAGAGGAGAGTTCTGGAAACGGGGAGGCCGTTGGCGATGGATGGTTGGAAGGCCATGAGGGAGTTCGATGATGGAGGGATGAAAAAGCTCAACAGGGAAGCTTCTGGAGGGTGGCCTGCGAGAGGGTGGGGATGAAAGTCGTTGGTGATGGAGGGTGCGATGGGCGGTGGAAGGAGAAAAAGGCGTTGTCCCCCTTTTCTTACGAAGGGCCTTCAAAGAAACCCTAAAAAAATAGATTCAAAGGGAGCCCTTTTATTTTCAGGTTTTTACAAAGAGGGGGCTCCCTTCAAGAGTTTTCTAAAAAAATGTGGTTCTTCATAAAAACGTTTTTCAAAAAGGGGTTTTTTTAGAAAAGGATATTTTCAAAAGGAGGTTTTCAAAACTATTTTTTTTCTTTTCTATTTTTTTATTTTTTTGTTCTTTTCTTCATTTTCTATATTTTTTTTTGGTATTTTTGAAATAAAACTATGGAACTAAGGAAAATAAGGGATTTAAAAATCATTTTATAATTTTTTTTGAGAAATATTTACAAAAGAAGGGTTTTCTAAGAAATCGAGGTTTGATTTCTTCAGAAAATGAGTTTGGATTCAGAATTTTAGAAGATTTTCGAGTTTTTAACCTCGAAGCGAGAAATATAGAGCAATTAATCCAAATGGATGCCGTATGGACTGTCTGAGCCATTCAAAAACTATTTTTGGTATTTTTGTAATTTTAATTTAAAAATTGGACAACGGGGCTCAGATTTGGATTTTGGCAATGGATCCGGATCCGAAATCGAGTCAGCTATATAAAATGGATTTAATTTCAGTAAAACCTAAGAAACAAACTGGTATTTATATTTAAAACTGACTCAATTACCCAGAAAATGAGGGTAAAGGGAAAAAAGGGAATATTTACAATATTTTGAAAAATTTGGGGTGTTCACAATTATGGAACTCTCGAGGTTATTAAAAAGTTGAGGGTAAAAGAGGAATTGAAGTGGAAGTAGCGTGTCCGGGTGAAGTGGCTAGTGGCAGGCGATGATAACACCAGATTTTTTCACTCCTATGCATCTCATCGCCATAGAGAATTGTGTCATCCATTTATATTGAAGGCATCTTATATTAGGATCAAACAGTCAAACTGGCAATTATTGAATATTTTAAAAAGTTGTATTCCATACCGGCAGATTCAGGTGGCGTCATTGACTCAGACTTCTTTGGGATGATTCCATAACATTAAGCACATGTTTTACAACGAAGGTTCACTAAAGATGAAATTTATAGGGCCATTAAGGAGTTGTCCGGATGGAAGGCGCCAGGAGTGGACGGTTTTCATGTAGCTTTTTTTAGCAAGTTTTGGAATTGCATTAAGTACGATGTAGTCCAAATATTTAGCAAGTTTTATCATAATTCTTGGTTGCCCAGATGTGATCATTGCAAAATTTTTCCTCTTGTATCCTTCTTTTTCTTCTTTTAGCCTTTCTAACCTCTATTTCCCTTTTTGAATGGGAAATAAGAGACAGAAAAGAAGAAGAGAGAAGAGAAAAGGAAGAAGAGAGAGAAACTCTTTTGCAAAGGTCTCACTTGACCTTAATTTTGAAAATGTTTTGAAATTACTTGCCTCCATTTTAAAAATTTGTGGGAAAATGGAGAGATGAAATTCGCTCATCGGTACGAGGTTCGATCGTTCCTGGTGCCTTTACCAGAGATAATCGAACCAATGATCGAATTTATGCCTTTTTGCTTTGCCTAAATATCATCTAAGAATTTATTCTAAGTTCAGATGCAAAAAGAATCATGCTTGTGCGATGTGAATGCAGAGATGTATGCTTTTGAGAAAAATAGTTTAGAAATTTTGAGATTTTCTAAGTGATTATGAAATAAATTCGATAATGTAGTGAAGAAATGATCCAAAGGGTTGAATTTGATTCGAAAAAGTTAGATTTTGAATCTAACTTAGAATTTGAAATAGATCAGGAAGAAGAGACTTGAAATTCCAAGTCTTGGAATAAGCAAAGTTTGGAAAATGGATTTTGATTTAAAGAAATAAGAAGAAAAGGAGATTTTGAAACTGAGATAAAACTTTTAAAGTGAAGATGAATTTTCAAAGTTAGAATAAACTTTTGAATTTTGTTTTTGAATCCAGGATTCGAATTTGAAATGGAATCTTGAAAGGGAATTGAATTCTGGATTTAAAGTCTGAAATTAGAATGGATCTTGGGTCTAGGTGAAATTTGAAAACAGATATGGATTTGAAATCTGGATTTGGTTTGACCGACCAGCTCGAAAGCAGGATTTGTTGACCGACCAGCTCGAAAGCAGGATTTGTTGACCGACCAACTAGAAAGCAGGATTTGTTGAACTACAAGCTCGAAAGCAGGATTTGTTGACCGACCAGCTCGAAAGCAGGATTTGTTGAACTACCAGCTCGAAAGCAGGATTTGTTGACTGACCAGCTCGAAAGCAGGATTTGTTGACCGACCAGCTCGAAAGCTGGATTTGTTGACCGACCAGCTAGAAAGCAGGATTTGTTGACCGACCAGCTCGAAAGCAGGATTTGTTGACCGACCAGCTCGAAAGCAGGATTTGTTGACCGACCCGCTCAAAAGCAGGATTTTGTTGATTTAAAAATGATTGACATTAATGAAATTGTAACCCGAAGGCTTGGAAAGTGATAGATATTGACAAAGTTGTAAACCGAAGACAATTGTGGGAGATTTGAATTATCCTTCAAAAATCACAGTGAATTTATAATTGAATCTACTGATGATCTGGAAATTTTGAGGATTTTCCAAAAAGTTTGGACTTCTGTCAAAAATCGGTTTTCCCAGACCTCTGGGAAAATATTTATTTTCCTTCGTCAGGGTATAGACAGACCCTAATGCATCTAGTCCGCCCAATACGTAGCTTTTCTGCGAAAACTGTCAACATGAAAGTTGTTCCTAACATGTGTTTCTATCATTTTCCAAAATGTTGGAATTTTTGGATCTGGTTCAGTATTTTTACCGGATTTTATCTTTATGTCTAACAGATTCCAATGTCCAGAAATTCCAGAGATTTAGGTCTCTGATAACAGTGTGGCTTTTTCCAAACCGTAACCCGAAACCCAATTGTGTCAAAATATCAAACTTTCCCCTGTTTGGAAAGGATATTTTCCCACAATTTCAGCCTTTTTCCCATCTGTTTACTATTTTTCCTATATTTTCTACTGAAACCTGTCTGTTTCTCCCAAATCCTAGAGTCACCGGATTCCGATCCAACTTGCCGGAGTGGCACAGCTCCGACCATAGGTCAAAACCAAAACATGTAAAAGGCAAAAATTCTTGCCTTACTGTCCTATGTAACCCCATAAAATTTGGGAAATGTTTATGGAAGTTTGATATCCTAAATCCCCTTTAGAATCAACATTTTAGGCAAAAATCACAAAATTTAGGGTTTTTACTTGAATTTCTATATTTAAAAATATAAAAAAATTAGAATTTCGAGCTCCATTCTGTTTTTAGGGATATGTTAGGTGTCCATGCCAAATTTGGCTTAATTCCAAGTTCATTTGCTTTATATGTTAGTTTGTCTTTAAATTTAGAAGCGAAAATCAGGTTAAATTTTATATTTTATGATATTTTCGCCATTTTAGGGTTTTTATCATGTAAATAAGCATGTATAATCATATTATAATTAATTTCAATGTCATTTGCATTTCACATTTTTCAATTTTGCAAAATTTATTTCAGAAAACCCTAGTTTCAAGGCCATAGTCTTGTTATCAGGGATATTTTGGTCATTTTGACCATAATTTCGAAATTTCAATTTCTAATTCCATGAATTTTCATACATATCATCATATTTCATCATATTGTATTTGATTTATTTCATTTGATTTGCAAAATTCCAAAATTTACAAAATTTCTTTCAAAAAACCCTGATTTTAAGGTCATCAAGTGTATTTTGGTCATTTGACCCCAATTTCGAATTTTCAAGTTTATTTTCAAAATTTATTCATTATTTATCATGTTTATATCAAAAGGGATATGAATTTTGGGTTTATATCTGAATAATTTCCGATAATTTCAAAATTTTTTGGATAAATTCAGATAAACCTACATTTCTGTGCTAACCTTGTTTTCTAGTTTTGCAGGAACATTCAAGAAGAAGATTTAGTTTTTATTTCTTTTATTTCAATTCAATGTAAAAATCAATGTAATATTTGGAATAAGAGTTACTTTTCTGCTTAGAATAGGGTTGCATTGCATATAGTTTAATTTCTGCAAAATTTCAATATCTGATGTATGATCCATGTGCATTTATTTTAAATCCACTATGGTTTACACGAATGGCACGTGCACAAGCTCTTATGGAGTTTATAAACTCGGTGGGATTCGTATTTATGGCCATAGTCAGAATACGAAGAAAACCAAGATTTATGATCTTCGTATTAGCCACATTCAGCCTACACACTTAGGCTAACTTCAAAATGCACTGCATTCCTCAAAGTTTTAAAAGGATTTCCCAATTCCTCAATTGAAATTCCTTTTTCAAATTAATATTCATTCATTCATATCATTTAAATTGCATTATTTTCCAATTCATTTTCCAATTTCAATTTAAAAAAAATCAATTTTCTCAAGAATTTTCAAGTCTTTCTCACAATCTGATTTTCTCAAAATCCTAAGTTTTCAAATGACATTTCAAAGCATTTCCTAAGTTCAAATCAAGATTTTCCAATGTTAACGTTCTCAAATTTCAAAAATCCCAAGTTTTCATAAATCAATTTTCTCAAAGTTCTCATTTTCCTGAGAATCCATTTTCCATTTCAAAAGTCATTTTCCAATGAATTTCTTGATTTTCTCAGAATTCTCAAATCCATTTTCTCATAAAATCAATTCCAAGTTTCCAATCTCAAAACCAATTTTCTCAGATTTTCAAGTTTTCTTGAGAAATCACTTTCCAATGCAAATTTCTGATTTCCAATGAAATTCAATGATTTTCCCAGAAACTCCAATTTCAAGCACTTTTTCAATCATTTTCCAAATGCATTTCAATTTTCCAAAGCAAACATCATTATTTCAAAACTTGCATATTTTTTTAAATTTCATAGCACAAGCCTGATTCTTTGTGCATTCTAGGAAAAATAGAGCATAATTTAGATATTTGAGTCAAGTTAAAGCACATAAGTGATCCTTGGTTCAATCACCCCTGGTAAAGGCGCCAGGAACGGTTGAACCTCGTATCGACAGGCCGATCCCATTCCACGGAATTTTCCCGCAAATTTTCAAAACGGAGGCGAGTAAAATTTCAAAACCAATTTTCAAAATTTTGGTCAAGTTTGACTCGCAAAATTTTTTCTCTCTCGCAAGGGAGGGGAAAAATTTTGCGATGATAACAAATTTGGCGACCGTGATGGGACCTGTCTTTGCCTGATCAATTATGTGCTTTGACTTAGCTTAATTATCAAAATTATGCTCTATGAAATGTCAGCTTTAATTCTTGATATCATGTGAACCTAGGAGGCTAGACTTGAACCCAGCTGACATGGATTGCATGTAGACTAGGCATGGTTTGGTAGGACCATATTGAAGAGAATTATTCATAATCACATAGACTTAGGTCTGAAATACAACACTCCTCAATCTAGGACTTGTATGAAAACAATGTTTGCTTCTTCAAAAATTTTCAAAATTCTATCTCTTTAGGATTTAGAGCCCTCTGTTTGCCTACATGTCATCATATTTCAAAAACCACCCCACCTATGTCTACCCGGTCTTCACGTTGCTGGGATCTCTTCCAGAACCATAGTTCGGGACAAAGCCTCACAACTGGACCACTTATTTGGGCTAGCACCCCCTGCCACGTACCAAGGGCCATAGTCCAACGTATATCGGCAGGCGCTCAAGGATTTTTGGAAAACACAAGTCTAGAACCGGAGATAAATTTTTATGCCACGTACATTGAGCCTCGGCTTGAGTATATCGGCATAACTGGATTGGACATAGTTGATCTGAGCCTAGAGTCAAGATTAGGGTCCTAAAGCTCTTTCAAAATCAATGCATTTAGAGTCAGCTTCTTAGGGAATGTTGTATGTGCATAATTGTTTGTGATTGAATATATGATATTCATTTTTGCCTTATTTTCTCATATTTTTCCCAATTTTTCCAAAATACCGAACAATTTTCCAAAATACCTCATTTTCCATCTTTTGTGAAATATCTCCTTTTTCTCAAAAACCCTGGATGATTTTTCCAAATTATCCACCTTTTCTTCAAAACTCCACGTGATTTTCCATTCTTTCGTTCCTCTGGACTTCGAATTTCCAGCTTTTTATTTTATCCTGCCTGCAATTTTCAAAATTCTTGTATTTTTTCAAAAGTCTAATTTCTAATCTTCACATCTTTCAGTCCAATGGCATCCAGTCAGCTTGACTATGTTTTTCCTGAGGGTCACATCTCCTACGAGGTGCGACAATGACTTATCGAGCATCGAGCTCTCAGCACCGGACCCTTCTTCCCCCGGTGGTACTATGTCTGGTTCAAAAATTCTCTCGTATGTTTTCGGACCACTTGAGCGATTGCGGGTTGGAACTGGCATCTGCAGTGGGAAAGTTGACAGTCAATGGCAATCTGATCCATGCGCTAGCAGAGCGATGGAATCCGCGTACCTGCACGTTCTGGTTTCCGTGGGGCAAGATGACACTACTGATGGATGAATTTTCAGAGATCAGGGGACTGCCTGAGCCAGCCGGTCAGCCTAGAGATCCGTTAGACCAGCAGTTTCTAATTAATGTCAAGGGTCTGGACCCTAAAGATGTTGTGGCTCGCATGACACAGCGTAAATCTTGGCCACTGATTAAAGAAAACGGGAATGAGTACGTGAGCCTGATCGAGATCTACCGACAGTATAGAGAATTCGCAGAAGTCAGCTCGCTATCCAGAACAGCTCGAGAGAGAATTCAGCATGCGATGGTTTTGTGCACTGTGGGACTTGCTTTCTTTCCAGACGAACAGAACTATGTGGATGTCAGAATAGTTCAGCTTCTGAGGAGATGGGGAAGTCGACAGACCAGACGTCTTTCGATAGCCATGGTCGCGCTTGCTTTTCTATACAGAGGACTGACCCGCTTCACAATGGGAGAGTCCATCTTAGTCGAGGGATGTACCTATGCTCTTCAATCTTGGTTCCTTCATCATGTGCCAACTAGATCAAGTTCGTTCAGATTCAACGACAAGGAGCTCCTTCCAGTTGCACGATATTGGTTTCTGATCGATTATCTGCAGGAAGAGGATGTGGTATGAGACTATTTTGATCAAGAATTATCATCTCCCAGATACACCTATGCATATGGCAAGAGATTCAAGTTGCTTGGTCCATTCTTCTGTGCCTACTATCATCCAGAGCGGTGTGTTCGACAGTTTTCTCAGAGACAAAAGCACATAGAGATGCAACTGCTATCAGGAGTCGTGCCAGAATTCGACCTTACATCAGCGCAGTGGTCCGGAACATACCCTACTGCCAGATATGGCTGGGACTCTTTTGTTACTCTTTCACTTTTTCCAGGCCCTCGTGTCTCTGCTAGTTATAAAGAGTGGTGGCAATATGTCTGTCCACCCCCTCTTTCCCAAGTTTATTATTGATGCAATCATATTTTTTCTTCAATAAAAAAAAATCCTTCAACTTTCATTCTATCATGGTTTGACGACCTCACCTAGGTGACAAGGCATATTTGCAGATGTTCGTTCTCCTTGCAAAGAATGGCAACACAATTGTCGTGACTCCAGCGGCGACCCAATCCCTAGTAATGGAATATTCTTTCAATTATCTACCAAATTCTCATCAAATATTTTTCCTATATTTATTTCTATCCTGAATCTTCATCAACAAAATTTAATCATCCATCTTATTCTGTAGAGAGTATCAGTATTCCCAAGTGGTTCAGATCAGATCAAGCAAGAAGACGCCACTGTATCAGTGCATCAGTGATTTTAGAAGCAGGCAAGAAGAAATGGATTCTCCAAGATCTGTCAGAAGACAGAGTCTGAATGATAGGGATGACATTGATCCTGCTACATATCAGATGTTCAAGAAAATGATGATTAGGATGATGTCTGAGCAAGCTGAAGACAGTCTCAGAAAGGCTCCCATCAAGGAGAAGACATTTGTCTCCTTCTCTGAGAATATCACTGGCAAGAGCAACAAGTGATTTGGCGCGTGTCTGCCTGATATTTTACTCTCTCTGATGTCCTCTATCATCGTGGATTCAATTCTGAATATTCCAGATGCCTAGACGAAGATGAAGCCAAAGAAGTCGTGCGGGAGGTATACTAAGGCATTTGTGGTGGTCACGTCGGCTACCAAACTCTTATCAAGCAAATCATCTAGGCAAAATATTACTGGAAAACTATGCAACACTATTGCTATCATTTTGTGAAGAAGTGTGTTCAATGTCAGATGCATGCACCTTCCATTCATGCACCAGCGACATATTTGCAATTTGTCGTCTCGCCATGGCCATTTTCTATGTGGACCTTTGATGTTGTGGACCCCAACACTCCTTCTGTTTCAAACAGCTACAAATATTTTCTTGCCACAACAAAATATTTCACTAAATGGGTTGAAGCTATTACTTTGCGTACAGTAGAAGGTCGACATGTGGTCTCATTCATCCACAAGAATATCCTTTGTCGTTTCGGCGTACCGCACGATATCGTGTCAAACAATGACAGTCATTGCAAGAATGAGAGAATGAGGACATTTGGCTCAAAGTTCAGAATTCAGCATCATTTCTCTGCTCCCTATTATCCTCAAGGGAATGGTCAGGCAAAGGTCGCCAATTAAATCCTGATTAGAGTCCTAGAGCGAACTTTGGAAACAGGCCATGATTGGCATGAAAAGATCCATGATGCATTGTGAGCATACAAAACCACCACTCGGACACCAACTAATGCTACTCCGTCAGAACTTGTCTACGAAACTGAAGTAGTACTGCGTCTACATATTCAGAAATCTGCCTTGAAGTTTGCATCACTGCTGGAGTTATCGCTTGATCAGTATCAGCAGCAGCGACTGGTACAACTTGATTTTCTCAATGAAAAAAGCCTTCGAGTAGCAGAGCACGCTCAATCATATCAGCAGAGGGTAGCCAAACAATATACAAAATTTGTCATTGAAAGGAAATTCTGAGTCAATGATCTAGTGCTCAGATCAACGTCCTATCTCAAGCACTGCTCGGGTAGCAAATGGTCGCCTAATTGAGAAGGGTTGTATGTTGTCGAGAAAGCATTACCCCACAATTCATATCTGTTCATCAATGCCGATGGTGTAGAATTATCTGGCCCCATCAATGCTCAACATTTGAAAAATTCTATACTTAAATTCACTATTCCATCCTTTGTAATTCCTCAATATATTTTCTTCAATAAGGGTCAAATTCTTCTTTCCCAGTTACACTGGGGCATTATTTTGAAAATTGTCTTCAAAATGTTCCTTATGCAGGCAGGATCACACAAATCTCTCATTTTGCATGCATGTGCACCCATTTGCATTCATTTGCATTTGCATGCATTCATTCGCATTCATATGCATCAATTTGCATTTGCATCAAACTTCCCCTTTAGGTTAAGGGATAAACCTGAGTTTTCCTTTCAGGTTAAGGGATAAACCTGAACTACCCATTCAGGATAAGAAATAATCCTGAGACCCCGACAATCATTCTCGTTACAATTCCCAAAT
This sequence comes from Nuphar pumila, assembly GCF_984573655.1. NCBI lineage: Eukaryota > Viridiplantae > Streptophyta > Magnoliopsida > Nymphaeales > Nymphaeaceae > Nuphar > Nuphar pumila. The sequence continues at coordinate 92,404,277 of NC_143252.1, read as the reverse complement.
ATTTTAATAGCATAGATCTCTTTAAAAAATTCAAATTTCAAGGGTCTGAAAAACAAGGTATGTTTTCAAAATCCAGTGCTCGAACTGGTACATTTTCAAAATCCAGTGCTCGAACTGGTGTGTTTTGAAAAATCCAGTGCTCGAACTGGTATATTTTCAAAATCCAATGTCTATGTTGACATATTTTCAAAACTCGGTATTCATGCTGGTGTTCTTTCAAAATTGAGCACTCGTGGTTAGTCTCTCCCTGGTTGGTCGTATCACTCAACCTCTCGGGTTCAGTCTTTGTGTTGATCATTCATCAAAGTTCAAATTCCAATTACCAGTTTCGGCCCTTGGGCCATCCAATTTCCAATTTCGGCCTTCGGGCCATCCAATTACCAATTTCGGCCCTCAGGCCACCGAATTTTCAAGATTCCAATTTCGACCTTCAAGTCAATCAATTCCCAAATTTCCAATTTTGATCTTCGGGTCAATCAATTTCCCAATTTCCAATTTTCAAATTCCAAATTTCTAATTTCGACCTTTGAGTCAACCAATTTCAATTTCGACCTTTGGGTCAATCAATTCCAATTTCGACCTTCGGGTCAATCAATTTCCAATTTCCAAATATCAATTTCCAAATTTCAAATTTCAAATTTCAAATTTCAAATTTCAAATTTCAAATTTCAAATTTCAAATTTCAAATTTCAAATTTCAAATTTCAAATTTCAAATTTCAAATTTCAAATTTCAAATTTCAAATTTCAAATTTCAAATTTCAAATTTCAAATTTCAAATTTCAAATTTCAAATTTCAAATTTCAAAATTTCAAAATTTCAATATTCCAATTTTCAATTTTGACCTTTTGGTCATGCAATACCAATTCCAATCATTTCCTCTTGCGAGAGACCCTTTTTACAGGGAGAGTTCGAGGGAGCTCGTTCTTTTCGCATGCTATCCTTTGTTCACCTAGCCCCTTTTCAGGGAGAGTTTGAAGGGACTCGTGTCTATGTGAACCATTTGCAAAACAAATTTCCAATTTCATACAAGGAACCCTTAGTTTAGGGAGAGCTTCGACGGAAGTTCGCTTTCCTTGTAACCACAATTTCATACTAGGCCATTTCATCATGAAGGACCCTCTTTTTAGGGAGAGTGTGATGGACTCGTTCTTTCATGACCAATTCACCGACCTCACCATTACCGGCCCCCTTTCCATAAGAGAAGCCTAATGTTAGGAAGTTTTGACGAAAGCTTAATTTCTCTTCGAAAGTTCGTTTTGCAAACACCTCCTCTTCAGGGAAGAGAGGAGTAATTTCTATTTCCAATTTCTAAATTTTCTCCTTTGGGGAAAGGAGAAGAAAATTTATGTCATGGATGCGTTGCGTTGTACTTCAAATGCTCACTCTCACTAAGGATTTCAAGAAAATTTTGCCAATTTGTCATTAAATATTTGTTGATTTCAAAATCTTTATTGCACAAAAATATTACCTCAGAATACCTTCAGTATTACTTTCGAAAGGACAAAGCTTTCGCGAAGAAAGATTCAAAATTCAAATTCTTTCTATTGGCCAACCAAATGGATGAAGAATAAATCCCCGATATGGCCAGCAAAGGAAATTAAATATTGTTGCAAAGCCATAAGTGATCGGTATTGATCGCAGTCAATGGCACATTTTTAAAGATCATTCTTGGAAAATAAAGCAGTCGAAATATCCTGGGTGATACAGAAAAATCCATTCAATCCCTATATCTCATCAATCACCTAAAGCTGCAATTAAATATCTCCAAAAGGGATCTCTCAATTGTCGTCAAGATGAAGGCGAATTAGGCGAGTAGACCCAGAGCCAAAGAAGATTTGAATCATCTCCAAGATGACGGAGTTTGTGACGGATCTTTCCAAGGAAAGTTCAGAGCACCGTCAAGATGAAGGCGACTGCGATGAGCCTCCCGACAAACCCTAAAAGATATTTAATTTCCGCTATCATCAATAGATTTCCAACCAATGAGCCAATAACCGTCGACATAATCCCTGAGAGAAAAAGAAGGATCAGAACATCTCTAAGATGAAGGAGTTTGTGACGTACCCTTCCAAAAAAAAGAGAGAAAAGTCAGGACATCTCCAAAATGAAGGATGATGTAATAAAATCCCCAAAAGCCTAAGAGAGCTCTAATTTGTGAAATTCTATTATCAATATTCATTCACCAATTGCTTTCACAATATCAAGAATACTCTTTTTTCTATTCATATCAAGGAAATTGATAGCCTCCTTGAAAGAAAGTCAATTGCAAGAAATTTGAATTTGAATCTTGATTCTACGAAGTTGGAGGTAATACTTCAGGTAGAAAAGAGGGAATATTTTCAAAACAATGTGCATCATTTTAAATTATTTTGAATCAACAATAATTTTCAACATTTTGACAATATTTTCTAGCTATCCTGGCATGAAGCGAGAGCTTGAGGTTCAACTTTGGCGCATCCTGACATCAGTTGTTATCCCTTTTAAGGACTTGATAACGAGAGTTTTCAAGATTCCTTCCCTTCTGTTGGTATAATCTGAGCGCATGGGCTCTCAGATTCGCACACTTCCCTGTGTCCCCACTGTCCCACCATAGACAGTTCAATTTCGGCTTGAGGTTAAGCCACCAATAATTTTCTCGCAAAAGGTCAATTTCAAAAGTTATTTAGTCTCAGCAATGAGGCACCCAAAATCAAACCCCTTTTCAAGCTTTAGGGATCCCAATTTCATCCTTTTGCAAAACCCCTATCGGATTCATTATGCAGAAATCCGAAGGTTCCATCATGGTTTCTTCCTTCGAGGAATCCATTTCATTTTCCGCCCAATCAGGATAAGGGTACAAACCTGAGCCTCCTTTGATGAGGTATTTCATTTTTTGCCCAATCAGGATAAGGGTACAAACCTGAGCCTCCTTTGATGAGGTATTTCATTTTCCGCCCAATCAGGATAAGGGTACAAACCTGAGCCTCCTTTCATGAGGTATTTCATTTTCCGCCCAATCAGGATAAGGGTACAAACCCGAGCCTCCTTTCATGAGGTATTTCATTTTCCGCCCAATCAGGATAAGGGTACAAACCTGAGCCTCCTTTCATGAGGTATTTCATTTTCCGCCCAATCAGGATAAGGGTACAAACCTGAGCCTCCTTTCATGAGGTATTTCATTTTCCGCTCAATCAGGATAAGGGTACAAACCTAAGCCTCCTTTGATGAGGTATTTCATTTTTCGCCCAATCAGGATAAGGGTACCAACCTAAGCCTCATTCTGATGAGGTATTTCATTTCCCGGTCAGGTTAAGGGTACAAACCTGAGTCTCATTCTGATGAGGTATTTCATTTCCCAGTCAGGTTAAGGGTTAAACCTGAACTTCGTTTCTACACGAGGTATTTTCCGTCCCATCCAGGTTAAGGGCAAAACCTGAATCTCACTTCTTTGAAGTAAAATTCTCTTATTCATTCTCCATTTCATATCTATCATTTTCATCAGGGCTAAATCTCTTCATATCCAGTCAGATCCTTCTAACTGGGGCATTTTTATAGCCAAAATTTTGTGTGTTTTTCTTTGCCACTAAGCTCGTCCTCAAGACGGCTTAGTAGCAAAGAGGGGCATCTGTAAACACCCCAAATTTTCTACATTCATTCTCAAACCACCCTCCTCAGGCAGTGCCAACCCTGTTAGGTCAGTGTAGGAGTCAAACCCCGAGTTTGTGTCAGAAAATCACCATTTTACCCATTTATATTAGGAAAATTACCATTTTACCCGTAGGTCATCTCAGAACCCAGTCAGTCAGAGTCAACCAAGCTTGTTGGTCAGTTCAGAACAGTTAGAATATCAGTCATTACAAGCTCACCCGAGCTCATGATGAATAGACCACTTTCATTTCTGACCATTCCTGCCAAAATGGGATCATTTCTTCAGAAATGAGCTTATTTCTCACTCAAATCCAAGTCTTCGAGTCAGTCATTCATAGTCAGTCATACTCCCCAGAGTCTAACTTGAGGTCACCAGAAGTTCAAGCGCTCCAGTTTCAGTTCAAAACCATTTCCAAGTGTCAAGGAGCCCATTTTAGTCCATTTCAGCTCTTTCAGCTGAAATTGAGCTGAGTTCAGCCAATTGAGCTAGTGTTCGAGCTTCGATTTTAGTTCATGTCAGTATTATTGACCTTTTTTTAGCTCAAAGTCAGCTCAAGTTCGTAATTCACTTCACTCCAGTGACCATTCCATACCATTTCTCTAAAAATGGCAGCTTTTCTTGAAAATTCAGTTAGAAAGGTCAGTTGAGTCAGTGCCTGGTCAGTTCATTTGAGTTCTGAAACTCTAAAACCCAGCTCAATCTAGCTCATCTCAGTTCAATCCAGCTCGAACCCCAATTTTCAGTGTCACTCTGACCCAGTAGAGTCCCGAAAACCATTTCTTGAGCTATTTTGCAAATTTTATCAATTTTAATGCTTTTTAAACTGATACAAGTGTCAATCGGGGTCTGACATCCAAAATTCTTTATTCAAGGTTAGCATTTTGCATAGCATTTCATGTCATTTCTCATCATTTCATATCATTTCTCAGCATTTCGTAACATTTTATCACATTTCATTTCATTTTCGAAGTCCAGAACTCCAGTTTTATAAATTTCAATCCAGATCGAGTTTTAAAAGCTTTCAGAAATCAATTTCAAACCCTGGGTTTCCAAAATTGACATTTTTACCCCTAGGAGTCTAAATTTGGAAATATTTTCTCAAAAAAAATAATATGGATTTATTTCAAACTCAAATTTTTAAATTCTACACTGGATTTGCTTCGCAACGGGGTATTGAACTTTAAAATCCGAGCTCGTTTCAAAAACTGCCAAAAATAGCTCGTTTTGTCTAAAAATAGATTTGGAAGAATTTTCTCGAGAAAAACAATCTGGATTGATTTCAAAATCAAATTTTTAAATTCTACACTGGATTTGCTTCGCAACGGAGTATTGAACTTCAAAATCCGAGCTCGTTTCAAAAACTGCCAAAAATAGCTCGTTTCATGTGAAATTTTTTGAAAAGACTATTTTACCCCTCCAATCATCAAAATGAGTTTCAAAAGTGGAATTTGGACCTGCTCTGAGATGGCCCATTCATTTACATTTCCCTTTTATTAAAAAAAAATTTGTTTCTTTTTAATTTGCTTTTTATTTGTTTGCTTTTATTTTTTTATTTTTTATTTTATTTTGTGAGGTGGGACCCACCAAGGTGGTCAACCAAACCTCCAGCCCCTTCTCCCTTCCTTTCTTTCCTTTTCCTTTTCCTTTTTCCCTTTCTTCTTCCTTTCTTTCCTTTTCTTTTTCTTTTTCTTCCTTTTCTTTTTCTTCTTTTCTTCCCTTTCTTTCCTTCTTCCCTTTCTTCCTTCCTTCCTTTCCCTCTTGCCCAGCCATTCACGTAAAGGAGGGCTCCCCTTTTTCATTGTGTGATTAAGCCCTAAGTATGAGATGATCTTTCCCTAAGTTAGAAAAAACCAAAAAGGGAAAAAAAGAAAGGAGGCTAGACGGTTGCTCCCCATCCAATCTCACGCCTCTCTCTCTCTCTCCCTTTAGCTCTCTCTTTCTCTCCCCTTTGCTGCTACAGCCCCACAGAAACTCCTCCCTTTTGTAGCAGCCATTGCCACCATTGCTACCTTCCAACCACCGGCTGCGACCTACCCTTCAACACTTTCAGCACCCCCTTGGTTGCAGCCATGAGCCACAACACAACAGCCACCCACTGTTGCCCTTTCAAGACTTCCAGCTGGTGCTCCACAGCTCCTTCCTTCATTCGGTGCTCCACCACCTTCTCCAACAGTGCAGCCGGCACTATACCACCCACTACAGCTCCATCCAGTTGCAGCCCCCTTCAGCAGCATACCAGCCGGTGCATCATCAACTCCTTCTCCTCCACCACGGTAACTCCAACTCGCCAAGGCAGACCATCTCCACAGCACAGCCCCTCCTTGGTGACACCCTAGCAGATCCCTTCCAAGGTGAGATTCCCCATTACATCAAGATCTTCATTCTATACTACATACTACATGTTTGTTTTCATTTATATATATGTATATATCGTACGTTTGCTATTGAAAGAAAAGGATCCGTCCAATCAATGGACCGGATCTTCCCTTCTCATAGCCAAAGAAATAACATATGATTCGTACCTCCCTGCATTTATTTTATTTTTGTGGTTAAGTATGCATTTTAGATGTTTTATTAAGATAATTTCATTGTTTTATAAGTACTTTGCTTTAGTTTGTAGGTTTTGATTTTATACACAATTCCAGTCATTATTTTAGGTCTAATTATTTGTCAATAAATTTTAAAAAAATTGTTTGTGAGTGATTTCATTTATCCTAGATTCCCTGTCAAAAACCCAGATCAATTCGGGTTCTTTAACCCCATTCTAAAAATCAAAACATAAACCGGGTTTTCCATACTCTTGAAATTTCAAGTCCAGTTTTTGCAGACAAAAACCTCCGACACCACCATTGTGGGAGATTTGAATTGTCCTTAAAAAAATCACAGTGAATTTATAATTGAATCTACTGATGATATGGAAATTTTGAGGATTTTCCAGAAAGTTTTGATTTCTGTCAAAAATCGGTTTTCCCACACCTCTGGGAAAATATTTATTTTCCTTTGTCAGGGTATAGACAGACCCTAATGCATCGAGTCCGCCAAATACGTAGCTTTTCTACAAAAACTGTCAACATGAAAGTTGTTCCTAACATGTGTTTCTATCATTTTTCAAAAGTTTGGAATTTTTGGATCTGGTTCACTATTTTTCCCGGATTTTATCTTTCTGTCTAACAGATTCCAATGTCCAGAAATTCCAGAGATTTAGGTCTCTGATAACAGTGTGGCCTTTTCCAAACCGTATCCCGAAACCCAATTGTGTCAAAATATAAAACTTTTCCCTGTTTGGAAAGGATAGGTTCCCACAATTTCAGCCTTTTTCCCATCTGTTTACTATTTTTCCAATATTTTCTACCGAAACCTGTCTGTTTCTCCCAAATCCTAGAGTCGCGGGATTCCGATCCAACTTGCCGGAGTGGCACAACTCCGACCATAGGTCAAAAACAAAACGTGTAAAAGAAAAAAATCCTTGCCTTACTGTCCTCTATAACCCCATAAAATTTGGGAAATGTTTATGGAAGTTTGATATCCTAAATCCACTTTAGAATCAACATTTTAGGCAAAAATCACAAAATTTAGGGTTTTTACTTGAATTTCTATATTTAAAAATATAAAAAAATTAGAATTTCGAGCTCCATTCTGTTTTTAGGGATATGTTAGGTGTCCATGCCAAATTTGGCTTAATTCCAAGTTCATTTGCTTTATATGTTAGTTTGTCTTTAAATTTAGAAGCGAAAATCAAGTTAAATTTTATATTTTATGATATTTTCGCCATTTTAGGGTTTTTATCATGTAAATAAGCATATAGAATCATATTATAATTAATTTCAATGTCATTTGCATTTCACATTTTTCAATTTTGCAAAATTTATTTCAGAAAACCGTGGTTTCAAGGTCATAGTCTTGTTATCAGGGATATTTTGGTCATTTTGACCATAATTTTGAAATTTCAATTTCTAATGCCATGAATTTTCATACATATCATCATATTTCATCATATTGTATTTGATTTATTTCATTTGATTTGGGAAATTCCAAAATTTACAAAATTTCTTTCAAAAAACCCTGATTTCAAGGTCATCAAGGGTATTTTGGTCATTTGACCCCAATTTCGAATTTTCAAGTTTATTTTCAAAATTTATTCATTATTTATCATGTTTATATCAAAAGGGGTATGAATTTTGGGTTTATATCTGAATAATATCCGATAATTGCAAATATTTTTGGATAAATTCAGATAAACCTACATTTCTGTGCTAACCTTGTTTTCTAGTTTTGCAGGAACATTCAAGAAGAAGATTTAGTTTTTATTTCTTTTATTTCAATTCAATGTAAAAATCAATGTAATATTTGGAATAAGAGTTACTTTTCTGCTTAGAATAGGGTTGCATTGCATATAGTTTAATTTCTGCAAAATTTCAATATCTGATGTATGATCCATGTGCATTTATTTTAAATCCACTATAGTTTACATGAATGGCACGTGCACAAGCTCTTATGGAGTTTATAAACTCGGTGGGATTCGTATTTATGGCCATAGTCAGAATACGAAGAAAACCAAGATTTATGATCTTCGTATTAGCCACATTCAGCCTACACACTTAGGCTAACTTCAAAATGCACTGCATTCCTCAAAGTTTTAAAAGGATTTCCCAATTCCTCAATTGAAATTCATTTTTCAAATTTATATTCATTCATTCATATCATTCAAATTGCATTATTTTTAAATTCATTTTCCAATTTCAATTTCAAAAAAATTCAATTTTCTTAAGAATTTTCAAGTCTTTCTCAGGATCTGATTTTCTCAAAATCCTAAGTTTTCAAATGACATTTCAAAGCACTTCCTAAGTTCAAATCAAGATTTTCCAATGTTAACGTTCTCAAATTTCAAAAATCCCAAGTTTTCATAAATCGATTTTCTCAGAGTTCTCATTTTCTTGAGAATCCATTTTCCATTTCAAAAGTCACTTTCCAATGAATTTCTTGATTTTCTCAGAATTCTCAAATCCATTTTCTCATAAAATCAATTCCAAGTTTCCAATCTCAAAACCAATTTTCTCAGATTTTCAAGTTTTCCTGAGAAATCACTTTCCAATGCAAATTTCTGATTTCCAATGAAATTCAATGATTTTTCCAGAAACTCCAATTTCAAGCACTTTTCCAATCATTTTCCAAATGCATTTCAATTTTCCAAAGCAAACATCATTCTTTCAAAACTTGCATATTATTTTAAATTTCATAGCACAAGCCTGATTCTTTGTGCATTATAGGAAAAATAGAGCATAATTTAGATAATTGAGTCAAGTTAAAGCACATAAGTGATCCTTGGTTCAATCACCCCTGGTAAAGGCGCCAGGAACGGTTGAACCTCGTACCGACAGGCAGATCCCATTCCACGCAATTTTCCCGCAAATTTTTGTTACGACAATGAAGCCATACATGATACTTCAAGTACAAGGTTTTGATGATGAGCAAGTAGAATCAACTGCATTTCAGCTAAAGCTATGAAGAAATTGAAGAATTCAGTGAAGAATCCTTGAAGACTAGTGTGCAAATGTTTAATTCATTAAAAGTCTTAGATTCTTGTAAGAGCCTTACTTAGAGTGCATATTTAGGTTGCATTTCACCTTAAAAGTCTTTAGAAAAACTTTTTAAAAAGAAACTCTTTTGAAAATCTTTTTAGAAAACTCTTTTCTTAAAATTTCATGTTTATTAGTCGACCAATAGACTTATCAGTCGACTAATCCTTTCGCGCCATATTTTCTAAAAAGTCATTCTTGTAAAATTAGTCGACCGAAGGTTTTATCAGTCGACTGGACAGAATGTCTGTTTTCTGGAAAATTAGCAGCAGTCGACTAATGGTTTTATCAATCGACTGAACAGAACATGTGTTTTCTGGAAATTTAGCAGCAGTCAACTAATGGTTTTATCAGTCGACTGAACAAAACATGTGTTTTCTGAAAATTTAGCAGCAGTCGACTAATGCTTTTTATCAGTCGACCGAACAAAATGTTTGTTTTTCAGAAGTTTTTAGCAGCAGTCGACTAAAAGGTTTTTCAGTCTACTGATGATATTATCAGTCGACTAACTTTTCTCAAGTCGACTAAGTTTCAAAAGTTCAGATTTTCAAACAGCTCGATTAACAGATCAGTCGACCGACGATAACTGTCAGTCTACTAATAACTAACTATTAGTCGACTAACTGATGTTTCAGTCGACTAATTTTGCCGTTTTCCTGAAACTTCAAAAAGGCGTGTCTTTTCATTTTTCAAACGTTTTGATCGTTCGAAATGGACCGTTTTGACACCCTTTCATACTCTCAACGTATGGAATCTTTTAACTATAAATATGAGTGCATTTTACACTCAAAAATAACAATTTCAATCGATTTGAATCTTGCTTTTCACTCTTATTCAGTCAAGTAGTGATTTTCTCACTCAGGTGATATTTTCACTTCAGTTTTTCACTCAAATCACTTTGAGAGATAGTGAATTCGTGAGTAGAGTGTTTCAACAACCTCAAAATCCAATTGCATCTCATTTGCATTCAAAAGGAAGGCTCATAGGTTGTATTGTAAGTTGTTATTTCTTTTGTGTAAAAAGAAGGACTCCTTGGTGTAAAGGAGTTGTTTGCTTTCAGTGGGATTGTTACTGAAAGTGGGACCGGTTATGGTCTGTGTGATCTTGTAGTTTACAAGGTTGATAGTGGAAAATCTCAAGCGGGTTTTGCTTGGGGACTGGATGTAGGTCGGGTTTGACCGAACCAGGATAAAATCTTGTGTTCTTTGTGTGTTTGCTTTGAGATTTGCAAAATCCTTCAATATTCCGCAGAAAGTTTTAAAAGCACTATTCACCCCCCCTCTAGTGCTCGTTCCCTCGATCCTAGTGCACTTTCATTTGGTATCAGAGCACAGGTTTGCTATTACTTTGATTTGACCATCATCTAGCATGGCAACTACAACATCTCAGCACAAAGAAGGAAGCTCCTCCGTTCGTCCTCCCCTCTTCGACGAAACAAACTATGGATACTGGAAAGTAAGAATGACAATATTCTTGCAATCCATAGATCTCGATATCTGGAGAGTTGTTTCAGAAAAGTACCAAACTCCATCAACTGATTTCAGCCGATGGACCGATGATGAAAAGAAGACTGCTTCACTTAATGCCAAGGCAATGAATGCCTTATATTGTGGCATTGACAAGGTAGAGTTCAATCGCATCTCTCAATGCTCTACAGCTAATGAAATCTGGCATACTCTTCTCGTAACACACGAAGGTACGTCAAAGGTAAAGGAATCTAAAATTGCTTCTTTAGTTCATAAATTTGAATTGTTCAAAATGAAGCAAAATGAAGCAAAATGAATCTATATCGGACATGGTAACTAGAATGACCGATATAACTAACACTTTGAAATCCCTTGGAAAAGAATATTCACAAGTGGATTTAGTCAGAAAGATTCTAAGGTGTTTAACTCCTGAATGGGAAAGAAAAACCACTGCTATTGAAGAAGCAAATGATCTCAATACTCTCACTCTTGAAGACATAGTTGGTAACCTAATGGCATATAAGGTCCAACTTCAAGACAGACAAGAAGAAGAGCCTAAAAAGAAGTCTCTTGCTTTTAAGGCTACTTCTAACTCAGAAGATTCTGAAGAAGATGAAGATGAAGATATTGCCCTCATCACAAGGCAATTCGGAAGATTCATCAAAAAGGAAAGATTTCAAAGAAAAGCAAAGAAAGCAGATTCTTCCATTCCCAATGAAGTAAAGTGCTTTAACTGCAAAAAGGCAGGACATATCAAGAAAGATTGTCCTCTTCTCAAATTCAAGCCCAAGGACCAATTCAAGAAGAAAAAGGCATTTCAAGCATGTTGGGATGATAGTGACTTCTCTTCCGATGAAGAATCAAATGAAGAAGTCGCCAACATGTGTTTTGTAGCACAAGAAGATTCGGTAAGTCAATTTGACTATGATGAGTTATTTGAAGCATTTAATGATTTATATGGTAAATTTAAGAGTCTTAGTTCTAAAAATAAAGAGTTAAAAACTGAAAATTTAACTCTTGACTCTCAAAATAAAGTGTTACTTCAAGAAATAGAAGATCTCAAGAAGGAAAATTCTTGCCAAGCACTTGAGATAAAAGAAATTAGAGTTAGAACCAATCTCTTACAAAATGAAATATTTAGTCTTAAAGAAAAGTCAAATGATCTTCTTTCTATAGTGACCAAATTCACAAATGGTCAAAAGAATCTAGAAAAACTTCTTGGTTCTCAAAGATGCTCGGTTAATAAAACCGGATTGGGATATAGCTTCTTTGATACTCAAAATAGACCAAACTATGTGGTAAAAAATCAAAGACATTATTCTCAACCTTTCGTTCATAAAACTAAATTTTCTAGTTCTAATAGAAATGCATCTAGAAATGTTTATTCTAAATCCTTTTATAGAAAGAATATTTATTATCAAAGGAAACCAAAATCCAAATGGATATGGGTTCCTAAGACTAACTCTCATGGACCCGAAAATAGAAAGGGGTCAAATGCTTTGTTTTCTGATTTTGTTATAGGTACACAACATAAGGAGCAAATGGATATTGGACAACGGCTGTTCCAAACATATGACTGGAAGGCCGGAGTTATTTTCCACCCTCCAAAATAAGGATGGAGGAACCGTCACCTTTGGTGACAATAACAAGGGAAAAGTGATAGGTATTGGTAATATTGGTAATCCAAAATTTCCCTTGATAGAAAATGTTCTTTTAGTAGATGGTTTAATGCATAATTTAATATCTATTAGTCAATTATGTGATAAAGGTTTTCATGTTTCTTTTGAAAATGATTTATGCTTAATTTCTGATTTTCAATCTAAAAAGATCATTTTTAAAGGTAAAAGAATTTGCTAAGGCTATGCAGGAAGAGTTTGAAATGAGCTTGATGGGCGAATTAAACTACTTCCTTGGACTTCAAATAAAGAAAACTGAAGAAGGAATCTTCATCAATCAGGCTAAGTATACAAAAGAACTTCTCAAGAGATTTGGGATGGACTCATCCAAATCAAGAAGGAATCCTATGAGTACAACTACTTCTCTTGATAAAGATGAAAATGGTAAAAGTGTAGATACTAAGCTCTACAGAGGTATGATCAGATCTCTATTATACTTAACTGCTAGTCAACCTGATATTATGTTTAGTGTTTGTATGTGTGCAAGATTTCAAGCTAATCCAAAGGAATCTCATTTAACTGCAGTAAAACAAATTCTTCGTTATTTGAAAGATACTTCAGATTTCGGTTTGTTTTACCCAAAATCATCTTCCTTTGATTTAGTTTCATATAGTGATGCAGATTTTGCAGGAAGTAAATCTGATCGCAAGAGTACTAGTGAAACTTGTCATTTCTTGGGAAATTCCTTAGTCTCTTGGTTTAGTAAAAAACAAAATTCAGTATCACTCTCAACAACTAAAGCTGAATATATAGCGGCTAGTTTAGCATGTTCACAAGTACTTTGGATGAAACAGACCTTAAAAGATTTTGGTTTGAATTACTCCACAACAACTATTTATTGTGATAACACTAGTGCTATAAATCTTTCGAAAAATCCTATTCAGCACTCAAGAACTAAGCATATTGAAGTTAAACATCATTTTTTAAGAGATCATGTGTTAAAAGGAGATATTTCGTTAAATTTTATTTCCACTAAAGAACAACATGCCGATATCTTCACTAAACCTCTTAAAAATGAAGATTTTATGAGAATTAGGAGAGAACTAGGTATTTGCTCGTTATTGGATTTATAAAAATGCTGATTTTTGAACAAAATCTCAAAATCGCACTATATTAGTCGACCGATAAAATTTTAGTCGACTGATGTTTTATATTTTGGAATGTATCGCATCATATTAGTCGACCGATATAGTTCTAGTCGACTGATGATATTTTTAGAATAAGTCGCACTTTTTTAGTCGACCGATAAAGTTTTAGTCGACTACATTTTTTTTAAAAAAAATTTAAGTGAAGGGACCCGACACCCCTTGGATTTGTTTTAAAACCCGTTTTTTTTAAAAGAGGCATCGTTTCACTTCATACCTTTTCGTTTTTTTTTAAACGAAACCCTTAAACCGAAAACCCCTCTTTCTCTTTTGCCTCTCTCTCTCTCTTCCGAAAAACCCTCGGAGTGCCGTTCGACTCCATCATCGCCGGGATTTTCTTACCGTAACAGGGAGACGCCGGAATCTTCTGCCCGTGATCTTGAAACGCCGGAACTCTCTTGCCGTGACAGTGCTTTGCCGGAATCCCCTTTTGGCCGACTTCTCCTCATCGTTAGCCACCACATTGTCCTTCGTTTTTTATCGTCGGAAAGTTTTTTCCCCTTGCCGGACGTTATTTGGAAGCCGACATTTTGGTAACCATGCCTCGCACGAAGTCTGCATCTGCAAAAGGTTTAGGTTCTCCTCCTCCTACACCTACTTCAAGACATGGTTTTTCACTAAGATTACTTCGCAACCCTCTTCTCTATGACACTTTTGGATCAATTTCTGCACTACCTAGTTTACCAGGCCGAAATGTTCTATTTCACTTATTTTCTCGTTACAAAATAAGAGAATTATTTCCTGGTATTTCACATCTTTTTGATGCTTGTGCAGATACCCTTCACTATCTTTATCTTATTCACTTGTTTTACACAAATTTACAAATGAATCATGAAACTGGAGTTTTGTCTTCTCTTGTTTGTGATGTTGAAATCGAGTTTGATTCGAAATTGCTTGGAGAAATTCTTGAAATTCCACCTTCAGACACTCTTTTCAACACTATTGAATTGAATGATGAAAGAGTTTTTGAACAAATTCTTCTTTCAGAAGCACCTCACTGCCCTCCTTTCAAAAATACTAATCTTCAAACTCGTGCACGCATTGCTGGACGAATCCTTGCCCACAATGTTCTACCCAAAACTGGTTCTTTTGATTATTATTCCACAGATCTATCTACGGCTCTTTATGTTTTATTTGGAAATATTTCTGTCAACTGGGCCAATGTGTATTTTACAAACTTGTGGAAACAAAAACCATTTCTTCCTTATGGTTGTCTTTTAACCCATATTTTTAGACATTTTAAAGTTCCTTTAACAAATGAAAAGTACATTGAGCAAAAAGAGTTCTTTGATCAAACAATTTTTAAAAGAATAAAAATTAAATATCTGCCTCCCTTAAATGTTAATCAAACTGAACCATCTGATCCTAATGAACCATCTATTTCTGAACCTTCACCTTCTGCAACACCTTCATCTCATGCAAAAAGAAAGAAATTTTTGACAAATCAAGACCGTGATGAAGTTATGCAGAGACTGAAAGCTTTGGAGCTGCATCAACACACCTTTCGTGAAGATGTGACTCAACAACTTGCTTCAATTCAGAAGGATGTAACTGCCATTAAGGATTTGCTAAACTCTCTTTTCTGATCTTTGATCTTTGAAAAACATACTTTATGGGTTGTAATATTTTAAACTTATCTGCTTATGCTATTTTTGCCCTTACTCTTTTTTATTCTGACAAAGGGGGAGAAAAAGATAAAGATAGCATTACTTTGAAATTGCAAGGAGATCTTGAGAAAAAGATGATAGCAATTACATTACAGGAGATCTTGCATGAGAAATGCAAAATTAAGAGAAAAAGAAAGCTTTGAATGAATGTATTTCTAAATGCATGATGAATGGAAATGCGAACCAATCAATATGTATTATATGTGCTTTAAATGTGCTAACTTTTAATGTTTTGCAGCATATTGATAGGGGGAGTAAAATCTCCATCTATGCATCTAAATGCTTCATCTTTGATTAAGTTTGTCATCATCAAAAAGGGGGAGATTGTTACGACAATGAAGCCATACATGATACTTCAAGTACAAGGTTTTGATGATGAGCAAGTAGAATCAACTGCATTTCAGCTAAAGCTATGAAGAAATTAAAGAATTCAGTGAAGAATCCTTGAAGACTAGTGTGCAAATGTTTAATTCATTAAAAGTCTTAGATTCTTGTAAGAGCCTTACTTAGAGTGCATATTTAGGTTGCATTTCACCTTAAAAGTCTTTAGAAAAACTTTTCAAAAAGAAACTCTTTTGAAAATCTTTTTAGAAAACTCTTTTCTTAAAATTTCATGTTTATTAGTCGACCAATAGACTTATCAGTCGACTAATCCTTTCGCGCCATATTTTCTAAAAAGTCATTCTTGTAAAATTAGTCGACCGAAGGTTTTATCAGTCGACTGAACAGAATGTCTGTTTTCTGGAAAATTAGCAGCAGTCGACTAATGGTTTTATCAGTCGACTGAACAGAACATGTGTTTTCTGGAAATTTAGCAGCAGTCGACTAATAGTTTTATCAGTCGACTGAACAGAACATGTGTTTTCTGAAAATTTAGCAGCAGTCGACTAATGCTTTTTATCAGTCGACCGAACAGAATGTTTGTTTTTCAGAAGTTTTTAGCAGCAGTCGACTAAAAGGTTTTTCAGTCTACTGATGATATTATCAGTCGACTAACTTTTCTCAAGTCGACTAAGTTTTAAAAGTTCAGATTTTCAAACGGCTCAATTAACAGATCAGTCGACCGACGATAACTGTCAGTCTACTAATAACTAACTATTAGTCGACTAACTGATGTAGGTCGGGTTTGACCGAACCAGGATAAAATCTTGTGTTCTTTGTGTGTTTGCTTTGAGATTTGCAAAATCCTTTAATATTCCGCAGAAAGTTTTAAAAGCACTATTCACCCCCCCTCTAGTGCTCGTTGCCTCGATCCTAGTGCACTTTCAATTTTCAAAATGGAGGCGAGTAAATTTTCAAAACCAATTTTCAAAATTTTGGTTGAGTTTGACTCGCAAAATTTGTTTCTCTCTCGCAAGGGAGGGGAAAAATTTTGCGATGATAACAGCTGACCAGCTGGCTCTGGCAATCCCATGATGTCATTGAACTCGTCCATTAGCAGAGTCATCTCTCCCCATGGAAACCAGAATGTTCAGGTACATGGATTTCACTGTTCTGCCATAGCTTGAATCAGACTGTTGTTGATGGTTCGCTTGCCCAGTGCCGATGCCGTCTTCAATCCGCAATCATCCAAGTGGTCTGGAAACATACGTGAGAAGGTGGCGAACCAAGAATAGTACCACCGAGGGAAGAAGGAATGAGACTGGATAACCCGATGATCCGGGATTCCATCCCTCATTTGATAGAAGATATGATCCCTGAGAAAGATAGTATCGAGAGAATCAGACGTCATCGGAATGATACTAAGGCAAAAGAAGGAGAGAATCAGATAGAATGCAACACTTACGGATAGATTCTTGATGAAAGAAGAGGATAAACACAAATCCTGGAAATTTTGAAAGATTAAGGGTTTTTAGAAAAGGGATTTCCAGGGTTTTTTAAAGAAAATTTGACACGAAAGAGAAAAGAATGTAGGTAAAGGAAAATATATACCTGGGGTTTTTGAAAATAAGAGGAAATTTTGAATAATATACCCAGGGTTTTGAGAAGGTTTGATATATATAGGAGAATACAAGGAAACATCACACAATCAAAGCTGCACAAACAAGGATGCACAAACAGCACTCCCCAAAGGCTGACTCTATATGCAATATTTGAAATGGCTTGTAGGACCTTAATCCTAACTCTATGGTTTAGATAATCTGATTTCAATCAAGGTATGCCGATATACTCAAGCCGAAACTCGAAGTACGTGGCATAGAAATAATTCTTTGGTTCTAAGGTAAAGGCTTCCCAACATCCTTGAGCGCCTACCAATATACCTCGGACTATGGCCCTTAGGTACGTGGTAGGGGGGGCGCGAACCCAAATAAGTGGTCCATTTGTGAGGCTCTCTCCCAAACTATGGTTCAGTGAGACAGCCCAGCAACGTGAAGACCAGGACAATATAGGTAGGGATATTTTCAAAAAAAATAAGTTCAACATGCAATAAAACCAGAAAGCTCTAATGAAAGTCCTAAAGAGATAGAATTTTAAAATGAAAAGAAGCATACACTTGCATACATTGTCTGCATTTAATCCCTAAAATTCAGGAGAGTTGTATTTCAGACCTAAGTCTAATGTGAACATGGAATAATCTCCTTAATATGGTCCTACCAAACCATACTTAAATCCTATATGCATTATGTCAGCTCATGACAGAGTCTAGGCTCCTGAGGTTTGCATTGAAATGAAGCTGACATATGTTAGAATAAAGATTTAGAAAATATCAAAGCAAAGCAAAAGGCAAAAAAAAATCGACCAGACGGAGACGAGTCCCATCATGGTCGCCAAACCTGTGATCATCGCAAAAAATTTCCTCTCTTGTATCTTTCTCTCTCTTCCTTCTCTTTTTCCTTTCTGACCTCTATTTTTCTCCCTTTTGAGGGGAGTAAAATAAAAGGCAGAAAAAAAGAAGAGATAAGAGAAGAGGAAAGAAAAGAAAGAAGAGAAGAGAGAGAGTAACTCTTTTGCGGGGTCTCACTTGACCTTGATTTGAAAATATTTAGAAAATAACTTGCCTCCATTTTGAAATATTTTATGGGAAAATGGAGAGACGGGATTCGCTCGTCGGTACGAGGTTTGATCGTTCCTGGTGTCTTTACCTGGGGTAATCAAACCAAGGATCAAATTTATACCTTTTGCTTTTGCCTAAATATTATCTAAGAATTTATCCTAAGTCTAAATGCAAAAAGAATCATGTTTGTGAAATGCAAAATGTATGCTCTTTTTGGAAAATGATTCAGAAATCTCCAAGTATTTCTAAGATGAATTTGATAATGGAGTGAAAGGATGGTTTATAACTTTAGAACTTAAGATTTAAAGTTCTAAGTTTTTGGAATAATCAGAGCTTGGGGAAAATAAATCTGAACTTTGAAAGGAATGGTTTTGAAGTTGGGATTAAAAGGAGAAGAAAGGAAATTTCAAAGTCATAAATGGACTTTGAATTTAGAATTTTGAATCAGGATAGAGATGAAATTTGAAATTTTGAATTTCAGTTGTAAAGCGTGAAATCAGAATAAGATTTGAGAAATCAGAATAGAAATAAGAAATAGGATTTGGTTTTTTGAATTTTGAGAATCAAAATAAACTTGGATTTTGAAATCTGGGATGAAATGGAATTGATTTTAAGAATTGGAATTGAGAATAGAAGTTGATTAGAAATCTGGAATTCAGGATGGAATTTGAATCCAAAGTCTGGATTCTAAATAGAGTTGAGATTCAATAATTGAATTATGGGTTTAGAATCTTAAATGGGAGTTGGATCTGAAACCTGAGATCCAATGATGGAATTGGATCCAAAATTTGGAATGGAATTTGGATCTGAAGTCTAAGATCTAAGATGGAGTTGGATTTTGAATCCTAAAATGAATTTTTGGACCAGAAGTTTGAGATCCAAGGTGGGATTGAATTTTGGATCCTAAATGGAATTTTGGATCTGAAGTCTGAGATCCAATATGGGATTGGATTCTGGATCTTAAATGGAATTTGGATCTGAAGTCTGAGATCCCATATGGAATTGGATTCTAGATCCTAAAATGGATTTTTAGACGTGAAGTCTGAGATCCAAGGTGGGATTAGATTTTGGATCCTAAATGGAATTTTGGATCTGAAGTCTGAGATCCAATATGGGATTGGATTTTGGATATGAAATCTGAGATCCAAAAAGTGGAGATTGTACTTGGAAATCTGGATCCAAGTTGGGATTTAGGATCTAACTTTGGATTTGGATTCTAAAAAGTCCAAATAGGACTTTTAAAGATGGATTTGGGTTTTGAAAACTCAGATTGAATTTAAAATTTAAGAAGAGTCAAGTTTTGAGATTCAGAATCAATCTCAAACTTTGGTTTTGATTTTAAAATTTAGAAAAATAAACTTGATTTTGAAACAGAGGATGACTTCAAAGTTAAATTGAACTTTGAAGTTTGGATTTTGATTTGGAATTTGAATATAAAATGATTTTGAAATTTCAAAGTCAAACCGGACTTTGAAATTGAATTTTTGAAATGAGATAGAATTGAATTTGATTTTATAAATAAGATTTGATCTGAGAAATGAAGAAAAGGAATCACTTGGAATTTTGAAAATATGATGCAATTCTATCCTAAATGATGAATGAATTTAAATAATTTTGAAATTGGATTTTGAAAATCATATTTCATTCTTTAAGTGAATAAAAAATGAGATTGAAAATATAATACATCCCTGACTATGGTCATTGAATGTATTATATAATAACCACATTTAAATTCAAGCGAAGAATGAAATGCATTTTTGGTGCTTTTATAGAGTTTAAAATGAAATTAACTCTGAATATACCTTGACTATGGCCATTGGTATATATATTGAATTAATTTTAAATTAAACTCTGATAAAAGAGGAAAATATTTAAAGAAAAATATGATGAATTTTGTAAAGGATCCAGTGTGGATCCAGTGTTATTCCGTAGAAGATGAAAATCTTAAGTCTTGTTCACATCCTGACTATGGTCATTGATGCAAATCCTTAACTTAGGATTAGTCACCTCCTATTAGAATGGTGCACATGCCATTCGTGTTTCCATTTGTGAAACTTTGAAATGAAGGAAAATGATGCAACGAGTGATATTTATATGCTCATTCATTCTAATCTAGAACAAGAAATGTAAATTCTCATTAGGATCTAATTTATTACAACATTTAAAATTGAAAACACAAATCCCAAGTAATGACATTTTCCTCGTATTTCCTGCAAAACAACTGGTTAGTATGAAAAATAGGAAAGAATTACACATATCACATGGATTTCAAAAGATGCCAATGATAAGAGAAAATGCTCATATGTCAAGACATACCTGATGAAGAGATGAAAAATAACATACATACCTATATATATATACCTATGTGTACATGCATGCCTATATATATATATGACCATATATATATATATATATCATATACATACATTCAATATAGGTGGATGAGAGTGATGGTGTTGTAAGCAAAATGGTGCTTGTGGGAGATACATTGTGGAAGTGCATTGGGATAGTAAGTGCCTATGGGGCTGTAGTAATGAAATGATGAAACTGAAGAGAAGTACAAAGCAACAGGCTGATCCTAATGTAAATGCCAAGAAAACATATATATAGCACAATGGACTTACTTTCATATCAACTACCAAACCTAGCAAATAGCATTCATATAATGGGTTGTAAAAGACAGCGTCAATGGGTTATTTTGGCCATGGTGAACCTACGAATTAATCATAACATACAAGTTGGGGAATGACCTTTTGGCAATCAAGGATCAGTTCCTGCAAATGCTTACCGGAATCTAAGGTATGCCACATACCTATGTGCTGCTGCCAGTACAGAATATATAGATGCTAATTATGGACAGAGGGATATATCAGGCAGAATACTGTAGGAAAATGTAATGAATAATGATCACTGACGAGCTGGAGTGCAGTAGGCATATAGTGGATGATGTACTAATGTCAATGTGAAACCATGTCATGGGTGGACAACTACTGGTGACAGGAATCTGGTTTGAACTATAACCATGAATTTTGCAGAAAAGCATACCTTCTGCGCAGAGAAGACAGATGCCTACGAGGAACCTAGTATGCATAAGACAATGCATACTAAACATCCAGAATAGCTAGTTATATATATGTATAAATATATATATATATGTGTGTGTGTGTGTGTGTGTGTGTGTATTTTTGGCCGGGCAATGTCAATAGCAGAAAATTAGCATAATGATGGGTGTTGTTGCGACAATGCAGCAGCGAGGGCTAATGATAAGATGGAGATATAGGGTCTGATCACGGTGAGCCTATACTGTGACACAAATGCATCATGTAGGTGTGATGCAAATTTTAAAACATGCGAATGAATGGGAGATGAAATCAATCTTAATAGACATGCAGTGGCTTACAACAACAGTGGATTTCTGTGAACTGAATATCACAAAATAGGGAATGGAAGGTCATTCGTGGTTGTGGGAGTCTCTATAGTAAGGAAATGAGCTTAGGGAGTGGGCTCACTGAGCGTGTCTGCACAGAAAGTGCAGACGTTGAACCATTGAATGTGCACAGGAGAGAGCATTATGGGTGTATAATGCAAAAGATACAAAAAGGAAAAAAAAATTGTAAAACTGGAAACAGTAGAACCAAACCCTAGGAAGATTCTAATAGATATAAACAAGAGTTATACATAAAGATTTCATGGTGAGACTCCATCAAAGTATGGTCCCCCTAAGGTGAAAAATTCCACGAAAATGGGAAATTCTAGCCTAAGCCTAAAATCTTTATTGAAGATCTGAAGTTGCCCATATGTGGGATTAATATAATAACTAATCATACAGGGGATGAATGTCTGTAAACGTCCATTGGGGATGAAACAATCAGTTACCAACTAATAATGCCCATCAAAGTAAAAACATCTAAGCCATTAGAAGAAAAGCGTTGCTGAAATATATAAAAAAAAAACTTGACTCAAAATTTGACCTTACCAAAAGAGGATGGTGATGAAGGATCAATTAATATGTGAGTGCAGTGGTCATACATATTAAGGCCCAATTGATATGCATAAGTTAGTGAAAACAACACATGGCACCTATGACCAATTCAAGTAACAGACAAGATGAATAAGGGGTACGCACCTAATCACCACAACTTGACTGGCAGCCCTACTGTTATCATCGCAAAAATTTTCCCCCTCTCTTGCGAGAGAGAAACGAATTTCGCGAGTCAAACTCGACCAAAGTTTTGAAAATGGTTTTTGAAAATTAACTCGCCTCCGTTTTGAAAACTTGCGGGAAAATTACGTGGAATGGGATCCGCCTGTCGGTACGAGGTTCAACCGTTCCTGGCGCCTTTACCAGGGGTAATTGAACCAAGGATCAATTACGTGCTTTAACTTGACTCAAATATCTAAATTATGCTCTATTTTTCCTAGAATGCACAGAGAATCAGGCTTGTGCTATGAAATTTTGAAAATAATGCAAGTTTGAGAAAATATGATGTTTGCTTTGGAAAATTGAAATGCATTTGGAAAATGATTGGAAAAGTGCTTGAAATTGGAGTTTCTGGGAAAATCATTGAATTTCATTGGAAATCAGAAATTTGCATTGGAAAGTGATTTATCAGGAAAACTTGAAAATCTGAGAAAATTGGTTTTGAGATTGGAAACTTGGAATTGATTTTTTGAGAAAATGGATTTGAGAATTCTGAGAAAATCAAGAAATTCATTGGAAAATGACTTTTGAAATGGAAAATGGATTCTCAAAAAAATGAGAACTCTGAGAAAATCGATTTCTGAAAACTTGGGATTTTTGAAATTTGAGAATATTAACATTGGAAAATCTTGATTTGAACTTGGAAGATACTTTGAAATCTCATTTGAAAATTTAGAATTATGGGAAAATCCAATCATGAGAAACTTGAAAATTTTTGGGAAAACTGATTTATTTGAAATTGAAATTGGAAAATGAATTTGAAAATGATGCAATTTGAATGATATGAATGAATGAATATGAATTTGAAAAGGGAATTTCATTGAGGAATTGGGAAATTCTTTTAAAACTTTGAGAAATGCAGTGCATTTTGAAGTTAGCCTAAGAGTGTAGGCTGAATGTTGCTGATATAAAGATCATAAATCTTGGTTTTCTTCGTATTCTGACTATGGCCATAAATACGAATCCCACCGAGTTTATAAACTCCATAAAAGCTTGTGCACGTGCCATTCGTGTAAACCATAGTGAATTTGAAATAATGTGCATGAATCATACATCACATATTGAAATTTGCATAAATTAAACTATATGCAATGCAGTCCTATTCTAAGCATAAATGTAACTCTTATTCCAAATATTACATTAATTTTTTTTTACATTGAATTGAATAAAATACAGAAATAAAATAACTAAGTTTTCTACTTGAATGTTCCTGCAAAACTAGAAAACAAGGTTAGCACAAAAATGTAGGTTTTTCTGAATTTATCCAAAAATATGGGAAATTATCGGATATTATTTAGATATAAACCGAAATTCATACCCCCTTTGATATAAACATAATAAATAATGAATAAATTTTGAAAATAAACTTGAAAATTCAAAATTGAGGTCAAAATGACCAAAATGCCCCTGATGACCTTGAAATCAGGTTTTTCTAAAAGAATTTTTGTAAATTTTGGAATTTTGAAAATCAAATAAAATAAATCAAACATAATATGATAAAATATGATGATATGCATGAAATTTTGGAGAATTAGAAATTGAAATTTCGAAATTTAGGTCAAAATGTCCAAAATACCCCCGATAACAAGACTATGGCCTTGAAACCAGGGTTTTCTGAAATAAATTTTGCAAAATTGAAAAATATAAAATGCAAAGGAGATTAAAATTGACCCTAATATGATTCTACATGCTTATGTACATGATAAAAACCCTAAAATGACGAAAATATCATAAAATAGCGAATTTAACCTGATTTTCGCTTCTGAATTTAAAGATAAACTAACACATGGAGCAAATGAACTTGGAATTAAACCAAATTTGGCATAGACACCTAAAATAACCCTAAAAACAGAATGGAGCTCAAAAATCTATTTTTTTTGTATTTGTAAACATAGAAATTCCAATAAAAATCCTAAATTTTATGATTTTTGCCTAAAATGTTGATTCTAAAAAATATTTAGGATATCAAGCTTCCATAAAATTTTATCAAATTTTATGGGGTGACAGGGAACAGTAAGGCAAGAATTTTTGCCTTTTACACTTTCTGGTTTTGACCTATGGTCGGAGCTGTACCACTCCGGCAAGTCGGATCGGAATCCGGCGACTCGAGAATTTAAAGGAAACAGACAGGTTTTGGTAGAAAACATGGGAAAAATGGCAGACAGATGGAAAAAAGGCTGGAATTATGGGAAAATGTCCCTAACAAAAAGAGGAAGATTTGATATTTTAACATTATTGGGATTCGGGTTATGGTTTGGAAAAGGCCATATTGTTATCAGAGACCTAAATCTCTGAGATTTCTGGACATTGGAATCTGTTAGACAAAAAAGAAAAATCCAGAAAAAATAACGAAACAGATTAGAAAATTCCCAAATTTTGGAAAATGATAGAAAATTATGTTAGAAACAACGTTTATGTTGAAAGTTGTTTCAGATTGGCTACGGAATGGGCGGACTTGATGCATTAGGGTCTATCTATACCCTGATGAAGGAAAATAAAGATTTTCCTAGAAGTCTGGAAAATCTGATTTTTTACAGAAAGCAAAACTAACTGGAAAAACTTAAAAAATTTTAGATCATTAGTAAACTCAATCATGAATCCACTGTAATTTTTGTAGGATGATCCGGATCTCCCACGAGGGTGGTGCCGGAGGTTCTTGTCTGCTAAAGCAAAAATTGAAAATTCACAGAAGTTCAAAACCCGAATTGGGATTTGATTTTTGAAATAAAGTTGCATAACCCAAATCAATCTGGGTTTTTTACAGAAAATCACAAACACATATATGCATCTATAAAGAAAAACTCAGAATTTTTAAACAAAAATTTAAGCATGAAATTATAATTGGACTGGACACTCGAATCAGCCTTTAAGAACTGAAAAGCATATGTTAATTAAACTATTAGAATTAATGTCGAACAACTAAATGTAATACGTATGATCCCTAGCACACGTTACCTATATGAGAACATTAAAAATAAAAAAAAGATGAACAGGGCATATGAATCATAGTTTTCTTTTTTTTTTAGCTGTGGAAGGAATGATCCGGTCCATGCATCGGACGGATCTTTTCCTTTATGCAGCCTTAACAACCAAATCAAAAGCATAGGTTTATGAAATAAAATAAAACGTGTGAATCCAGCTTGGGACTGGGTTCACAATGATATTTTTATGAAAAGAAGGAATATGAATAAAAAAAAAAAGGAAAAAATGATTTACCTTGGGTTGTGCTTGCACCGGCTGGAACTAAAGCTTGAGGATGTGGCTGCCTTGGTGAAAAAGGGCTGCACCTTGACGTGGCTATTAGAAGATTGAAGGAGCCGTGCTAGTCGAACCGATTGTGGAGAAGGCTGGACCTGAAGGGATGTATGCTTCAAAGGGGCGTCAGCTGGACTTGAAGGGATGGAGGCTTCAAAAGGGGGCGCCGGCTGGAGCTTGAACCGGCTGGTGGCTGTTGGCTGGAGCAGAGAGCTTGGGGGTGGTCTTAATGGCTGGAGATGGGGAAGCTTGGTGGTGGTCTTAATGGCTGGAAGTATTTGCTACAGAGCTGGAGGTGGAGGAGGCTCCAACTGGAAACTTGAAGGAGTGGGTCGACAACTGCAAGTGGCTGCAAGGGAGGCGTTGAGTGAGAGGAGTGGTTGTTGGCTGGTGCTCCCCTCTGGTGGCTGAAGAAGAGCTGCAAGCTGGGGAAGATGGTGTGTTGCTGCTGCCAGAAGAGGTGGTGAAGGAGAAGCTGCTGTAGAGAGGTGAGAAGCTGTGTAATGGAAACCAAGAGAGAGAGAGAGAGAGGGAGAGAGAGAGAGAGAGAGAGAGAGACGTTGAATGGGGAGAGATAGCAGCCGTATGTTTTTCCTTTTAACTTTTATGCTAACTTAGGTTTTGATGAAAATCAAAACCTAAGTTCCTAAAGATATTCTATGAATCCCATGTACGTGAATAGCTGTAGCCATTTTTCTTTGGAGGAAAATAGGGAGGGAATAAGAAAGAAAGGGGAAAGAAGGAAGTGAAGGAAAAGGAAAGAAGAGGGGAAGAAGGAAAATGAAAGGAAAGGAGGGAAAGAAGAGGGAAAGGAAGAGAAGGGGCTGGACTGCCACACGTGAGTTGGATGGAGAGGAAAGAAAGGAGGAAAGAACGAAAGAAAGAAAAAGGAAGAAGAAAGAAAGAAAAGAAAAAAGGGAAGAAAAGAAATAAAATAAAAAGAAAAGAAAATGGAGGAAAAAGAATAAAGGAAGTGGGCTGGAAGGTGGGCTAGGGTGGTCGACCCCCTTGTGGGTCCCACCTTAGGAAGAATAAAATAAAAATAAAATAAAATAAATAAAATAAAACAAACGAAAAAAATAAAGAAAAAGATATTTTTTTTTCTTTTCTTATAAATTAAAGCAAGAAAATGCAAATGGATGGGCCATCTCAGAGCGGGTCCAAATTCCAATTTTGAAATTCATTTTGACGATTAAAGGGGTAAAATAGTCTTTTCAAAAAAATTCCAGACGAAACGAGTTATTTTGGCAGTTTTTGAAACGAGCTTGGATTTTGAAGTTCAATACCCCTTTGCGAAGCAAATCTAGTGTAGAATTTGAAAATTTGATTTTGAAAGAAATCCAGATTGTTTTTCTCGAGAAAATATTTTCAAACGAAACGAGCTATTTTTGGCAGTTTTTGAAACGAGCTCGGATTTTAAAGTTCAATACCCCATTGCGAAGCAAATCCAGTGTAGAATTTGAAAATTTGATTTTGAAAGAAATCCAGATTGTTTTTCTTGAGAAAATATTTCCAAACGAAACAAGCTATTTTTGGCAGTTTTTGAAACGAGCTCAGATTTTGAAGTTTAATAGCTCGTTGCGAAGCAAATCCAGTATAAAATTTGAAAATTTGATTTTGAAAGAAATCCAGATTGTTTTTCTCGAGAAAATATTTCCAAATTTAGACTCCCGGGGTAAAAATGTCAATTTTGGAAACCCGGGGTTTGAAATTGATTTCTGAAAGCTTTTAAAACTCGATCTGGATTGAAATTTATAAAACTGGAGTTCTGGACTTCAAAAATGAAATGAAATGTGATGAAATGTTTTGAAATGCTGAGAAATGATATGAAATGATGAGAAATGACATGAAATGACATGCGAAATGCAGACCCTGAATAAAGAATTTTGGATGTCAGACCCCGATTGACACTTGTACCAGTTTAAAAAGCATTAAAATTGATAAATTTGCAAAATAGCTCAAGAAATGGTTTTCGAGACTCTACTGGGTCAGAGTGACACTGAAAATTGGGGTTCGAGCTGGATTGAACTAAGATGAGCTAGATTAAGCTGGGTTTTAGAGTTTC
This sequence comes from Nuphar pumila, assembly GCF_984573655.1. Taxonomy (NCBI): domain Eukaryota; kingdom Viridiplantae; phylum Streptophyta; class Magnoliopsida; order Nymphaeales; family Nymphaeaceae; genus Nuphar; species Nuphar pumila. Next base: position 92,376,602 of record NC_143252.1, on the reverse strand, counting down.
AGAACTCAAATGAACTGACCAGGCACTGACTCAACTGACCTTTCTGACTGAATTTTCAAGAAAAGCTGCCATTTTTAGAGAAATGGTACGGAATGGTCACTGGAGTGATGTGAATTACGAACTTGAGCTGGCTTTGAGCTAAAAAAAAGGTCAATAATACTGACATGAACTAAAATCGAAGCTCGAACACTAGCTCAATTGGCTGAACTCAGCTCAATTTCAGCTGAAAGAGCTGAAATGGACTAAAATGGGCTCTTGGACACTCCGAAATGGTTTTGAACTGAAACTGGAGTGCTTGAACTTCCGGTGAGCTCAAGTTAGACTCTGGGGAGTATGACTGACTGACTCAGAGACAATTGGCTTGGATTTGAGCAAGAAATTAGCTCATTTATGAAGAAATGATCCCATTTTGGCAGGAATAATCAGAAATGAAAATGACTTTCTCACTGTGAGCTCAGATGAGCTTGAGATGACTGATATTCTAACTGTCCTGAACTGACCAATGAGCTTGGTTGACTCTGACTGACTGGGGTTCGGGATGACCTAGGGGTAAAATGGTAATTTTCTAATGAAAGTTGGTAAACTGGTGATTTTCTGAAACTGACTCGAGTTTTGACTCCTACACTAACCTAACAGGGTTGGCACTGCACAAGGAGGGTTATTTGAGAATGAATGATAAAAATTTGGGGTGTTTACAAATGCCCCTCGTTGCTACTAAGCCGGCTTGAAGACGAGCTTAGTGGCAAAGAAAAACACACCAAATTTTGGCCATAAAAATGCCCCAGTTTGAAGGATCTGACTGGGTATGAAGAAATTAGCCCTGATGAAAATGGTAGATATGAAGTGAAGAATAAAGAAGAAAATTTTACTTCAAAAGGAAGTGAGATTCAGGTTTTGCCCTTAACTTGGATGGGACAAAAAATACCTCGTGTAGAAACGAAGCTCAGGTTTGACCCTTAACCTGACCAGGGAATGAAATACCTCATCAAAGGAGGCTCAGGTTTGTACCCTTATCCTGATTGGGAGATTAAATACCTCATCAAAATGAGGCTCAGGTTTGTACCCTTATCCTGATTGGGCAGAAAATGAAATACCTCATCAAAGGAGGCTCAGGTTTGTACCCTTATCCTGATTGGGCAGAAAATGAAATTCCTCATCAAAGGAGGCTCAGGTTTGTACCCTTATCTTGATTGGGCAGAAAATGAAATACCTCATCAAATGAGGCTCAGGTTTGTACCCTTATCCTGATTGGGAAGAAAATGAAATACCTCATCAAAGGAGGCTCAGGTTTGTACCCTTATCCTGATTGGGCGGAAAATGAATGAAATCCTTGAAGGAAGAAACCATGATGGAACCTTCGGATTTCCGCACAATGAATCCGATAGGGGTTTTGCAAAAGGATGAAATTGAGGTCCCTAAAGCTTGAAAAGGGGTTTGATTTTGGGCGCCTTATTGCTGAGACTAAATAACTTTTGAAATTGGTAACCTTTTGCGAGGAATTGATTGGTGGCTTAACCTCAAGCCGAAATTGGACTGTCTATGGTGGGACATTGGGGACACAGGGAAGTGTGCGAATCTGAGAGCCCAAGCGCTCAGATTATACCAACAAAAGGGAAGGAACCTTGAAAACTCCCGTTATTAAGTCCTTAAAAGGGATAACAACTGATGTTAGGATGCGCCAAAGATGAACCTCAAGCTCTCGCTTCACGCCAGGATAGCTAGAAAATATTGTCAAAATGTTGAAAATTATTGTTGATTCAAAATAATTTAAAATGATACACATTGTTTTGAAAATATTCTCTCTTTTCTACCTGAAGTATTACCTTCGACTGGGCTTAACTTCGTAGAATCAAGATTTGAATTCAAATTGCTTGCGATTGGCTTTCTTTCAAGGAAGTTATCAATTTCCTTGATATGAACGGAAAAGAGAGAATTCTTGATATTGTGAAAGCAATTGGTGAAAGAATATTGATAATAGAATTTCACAAAATTAAAGAAGATCTTTTGGCAGATTCGACAGTCTGATATCCTGGGATTCTTTTCTCATGATGATCTTTCTACCCACTTTTTTTTTCTTTTTTTTTGGCAGATATAGAGCTCTCTTAGGCTTTTGGGGATTTTATTACATCATCCTTCATTTTGGAGATGTCCTGACTTTTCTCTCTTTTTTTTTTTTGGAAGGGTACGTCACAAACTCCTTCATCTTGGAGATGTTCCGATCCTTCTTTTTCTCTCAGAGATTATATCAACGGTTATTGGCTCTTTGGTTGGAAATCTCTTGATGATAGCAGAAATTAAATATCCTTTAGGGTTTGTCGGGAGGCTCATCGCAGTCGCCTTCATCTTGACGGTGCTCTGAACTTTCTCTGGAAGGATCCGTCACAAACTCCTTCATCTTGGAGATGATCCAAATCTTCTTTGGCCTCGGGGGTCTACTCGCCTAATTCGCCTTCATCTTGACGACAGTTGAGAGATCTCTTTTGCAGATATTTAATTACAGCTTTAGGTGATTGAGGAGATATAGGGATTGAATGAATTTTTCTTTATCACCCAGGATATTTTGACTGCTTTATTTTCCAAGAATGATCTTTAAAAATGTGTCATTGACTGCGATCAATACCGATCACTTATGGCTTTGCAACAACATTGAATTCCCTTTGCTGGCCATATCGAGGGTTTATTCTTCATCCTTTTGGTTGGCCAATAGAAAGACTCTGAATTTTGAATCCTTTTTCGCGAAAGCTTTGTCCTTTTGGAAGTAATACTGAAGGTATTCTGAGGTAATGTTTTAGTGCAATAAAGATTTTGAAATCAACAAATATTTAATGACAAATTGGCAAAATTTTCTTGAAATCCTTAGTGAGAGTGAGCATTTGAAGTACAACGCAACGCATCCATGACATAAATTTTCTTCTCCTTTCCCCAAAGGAGAAGATTCAGAAATTGGAAATAGGAATTACTCCTCTCTTCCCTGAAGACGAGGTGTTTGCAAAATGAACTTTCAAAGAGAAATTAAGCTTTCATCAAAACTTCCTAACATTAGGCTTCTCTTATGGAAAGGGGGCGGTAATGGTGAGGTCGGTGAATTGGTCATGAAGGAACGAGTCCCTCACACTCTCCCTGAAAAGAGGGTCCTTCATGATTAAATGGCCTAGTATGAAATTGTGATCACAAGGAAAGCGAACTTTCGTCGAAGCTCTCCCTGAACTAAGGGTTCCTTGTATGAAATTGGAATTTTGTTTTGCAAACGGTTCACAAAGACATGAGTCCCTTCAAACTCTCCCTGAAAAGGGGCTAAGTGAACAAAGGATAGCATGCGAAAAGATTGAGCTCCCTCGAACTCTCCCTGTAAAAAGGGTCTCTCGCAAGAGGAAAAGATTGAAATTGGTATTTGGTGACCAAAAGGGTCGAAATTGGAAATTGAAATTTTGAATTTTGAAATTTGAAATTAGAAATTGGAAATTGGAAATTGGAAATTGGAAATTGGAAATTGGAAATTGGAAATTGGAAATTGGAAATTGGAAATTGGAAATTGGAAATTGGAAATTGGAAATTGGAAATTGGAAATTGGAAATTGGAAATTGGAAATTGGAAATTTGGAATTTGGAAATTGATATTTGGAAATTGGAAATTGATTGACCCGAAAGTCGAAATTGGAATTGATTGACCCAAAGGTCGAATTTGAAAATTTGACAATTGGTTGACCCGGAGGTCGAAATTGGAAATTTGGAAATTGATTGACCCGAAGGTCGAAATTAGAAATTTGAAATTGGTTGACCCGGAGGTCTGAAATTGGTAATTGGGTGGCCCAAGGGCCGAAATTGGAATTGGAATTGCAAATTGAAAATTTTGAAATTGGAAATTGGAAATTTTGAAATTGATTGACCCGAAGGCCAAAATTGGAGTTGATTGACCCAAAGGTCAAAATTAGAAATTTGGAAATTAATTGACCTGAAGGTCGAAATTGGAATTTTGGAGATTGAAAAATTGGGAATTGGAAATTTGAAATTTGGTATTTGAAATTGGAAATTGAGTGACCCAAAGGTCAAAATTAGAGATTTGGAAATTGGGTGGCCCGAGGGCCGAATTGGTAATTGGATGGCCTGGGGGCCGACATTGGTGATTGGATGGCCTGAGGGGCGACATTGGAATTTGATTGACCCGAAGGTCAAAGTTGGGATTGGAAATTGAAAATTTGGAAATTGGATGACCTGGAAGTCGAAATTGAGAATTGGCTTACTGGGAAAAATATGGGTTCAATAGGAATTCAACCTAAGAACGACATTGGTTCACTGGGAACAACATGGGTTCAATAGGGATTCAGCCTAAGAACTATCAAATCCATAGGAATTTAACCTAGGGATCACAGTCTAAGAAGTAAGGATTCAACTTGTGAGGTTTGAATGGATCAGGTGCTAAACTGGGTTTTAAGGGAAGTTTCGAATCGGAATTCAAATCTTCAAGAAAAACTAAATGAATTGGGTTTTGAAAGAAAATTCGAGTCAGAACTCTAAGTTTCTAGACCAATTCTAGACATTTGAATTGGATTTGGAAGAAAATTCGAGTCGGAACTCTAATTTTCTAGACCAGTTCAGAAGGAAAAGAAAATTCAGGTCGGAACTCGAATCTTCGAAGGAAAACTGGATCCATTGGAAGGAAAGAAAATTTGAGTCGGAACTCGAATCCTGAAGGAAAACTAGACCGGTTAGAAGGAAAGGAAATTCAAGTCGGAACTCGAATCCCGAGGAAAAACTAGACTAATTAGAAGGAAAGAAAATTCGAGTCGGAACTCGAATCCCGAAGGAAAACTAGACCGGTTAGAAGGAAAGGAAATTCAAGTCGGAACTCGAATCCCGAAGAAAAATTAGACTAGCATGGATTAGGTTTGAAAACATTAACCAGTAAACCAGATTTAGAAAGTTTGACCAATAAAAATTGGATTTTGAAAATCCGACCAATAACAATTGGATTTTGAAAGATGTATCAGTGTGAATACCGAATTTTGGAAATGAACCAGTATAAGTACTGGATTTTGAAAATGGATCAGTACGAATACTGTTTTTGGAAGAATTACCAGTATGAACACTGGATTTTAAAGATTTACTAGCACGAACACTGGATTTTAGAAAATTTTACCAGCACGAACACTGGATTTTGAAAATCTTACAAGCACGAACACTGAATTTTTGAAAGTCTTACCAGCACGAACACTAGATTTTTGAAAATTTACCATCATGAACACTGGGTTTTGGAAATTTACCAGCACGAACACTGGGTTTTTGAAATTTTACCAGCTCGAAGATTGGTTTTTTTTTGAAATTTTACCAGCACGGACACTGGTTTTTTTTTTTTTTTAAATTTACCAGCACGAACACTGGATTTAGAAAATTTACCAACACGAACACTGGCTTTCAAAAATTTACCAGCACGAACACTGGACTTTGAAAATTTACCAGCACGAACACTGGATTTAGAAAATTTACCAGCACGAACACTGGCTTTCGAAAATTTACCAGCATAAACACTGGCTTTCAAAAATTTACCAGCACAAACATTGGATTTTGAAAATTTACCAGCACGAACACTGGATTTAGAAAATTTACCAGCACAAACACTAGCTTTCGAAAATTTACCAGCACGAACACTGGATTTTGAAAATTTACCAGCGTGAACACTAGATTTAGAAAATTTTACCAGCACGAACACTGGTTTTTAAAAATCTTACCAGCACGAACACTGGATTTTGAAAAATTTACCCAACTGATTCTCATGAGAGATTTTCAATCTTCATCCTCACGATGACTTAGACAAATTCGGGGTCTCAGGATTTATCCCTTATCCTGAATGGGTAGTTCAGGTTTATCCCTTAACCTGAAGGGGAAGTTAATATGATGCATATGTATGTGAATGAATGCATGCAAATGCAAATGAATGAAAATGTATGCAAATGAATGCAAAATGATGTAAGTGGATGCACATGCAAGCAAAATGAGAGATTTGTTTGATCTTGCCTGCATACAGGACATTTTGAAGACAATTTTCAAAATAATGCCCCAGTGTAACTGGGAAAGAAGAATTTGACCCTTATTGAAGAAAATATATTGAGGAATTACAAAGGATGGAATAGAGGATTTAAGTATAGAATTTTTTCAAATGTTTAGCATTGATGGGGCCTGATAATTCTACACCATCGGCATTGATGAGCAGATATGAATTGCGGGGTAATGCTTCCTCGACAACATAGGGCCCTTCCCAATTCAGTGACCATTTGCCACTTGGGCGACGCTCGAGATAAGCCATGGATCTGAGTACTAGATCATTGACTCATAATTTCCTTTCAATGACAAATTTTGCATATTGTCTGGCTACCCTTTGTCGATATGATTGAGCGTGCTCTGCTGCTCTGAGCCTCCTTTTATCGAGTAAATCAAGTTGCACCAGTCGCTGTTGCTGATACTGATCAAGAGGTAATTCTAGAAGTGATGCAAATTTTAGAGCAGGTTTCTGAACATGTAGAGGCAATACTACTTCAATTCCGTAGACAAGTTCTGACGGAGTAGCATTAGTTGGAGTCCAAATGGTGGTTCTGTATGCCCATAATGCATCATGGATCTTCTCATGCCAATTACGGTCTGTTTCCAAGGTTTGCTCCAGGATTCGAATCAGAATCTTATTAGTGGCCTCTGCCTGACCATTCCTTTGAGGATAATAGGGAGCGGAGAAACGATGCTGAATTCTGAACTTTAAGTCAAATGTCCTCATTCTCTTATTCTTGAAATGACTCTCATTGTCTGACACGATATCGTGCGGTATGCCGAAACAACAAAGGATATTCTTGTGGATGAATAAGACCATGTGTCGACCTTCTATTATACGCAAAGTGATAGCTTCGAACCATTTAGTGAAATATTCTGTTGCGGCAAGAAAATATTTGTAGCTGTTTGAAGCAGGAGTGATGGGGCCCACAACATCAAAGGCCTACATAGAAATAGCCATGGAGAGATGGCGATTCACAAATATGTTGCTGGCGCATGAATAGAAGGTGCATGTATCTAGCATAGAACGCACTTCTTCACAAAATGGTGGCAATCTTGCTGCATAGTCTTCCAATAATATCATGTCCGGATGATTTGCTTGATAAGAGTTTGGTAGCCGACGTGATCACCGCAAATGCCTTAATGTGCCTATCGCATAATTTCTTTGGCTTCTTCTTCGTCCAGACATCTGGAATACTCAGAACTGAATCCATGATGATAGAGGACATCAGCGAGAATAAAATATTGGGCAGGCACGTGCCGAATCACTTGTTGCCCTTGCCAGTGATATTCTGAGAGAAGGAGACAGATGTCTTCTCTTTGATGGGAGCTTTTCTGAGACAGTCTTCAGCTTGCTCAGACATCATCCTAATCATCATTTTCTTGAACATCTGATATGTAGCCGGATCAATGTCATCCCTATCATTCATACTCTGTCTTCTGGCAGATCTTGGAGAATCCATTTCTTTTTGCCTGCTTCTAAAATCACTGATGCACTGACACAGTGGTGTCTTCTTGCTTGATCTGATCTGAACCACTTGGGAATACTGATGCTCTCTACAGAATGAGATAGATGATTAAATTTTGATGATAAAGATTTAGGATAGAAATGAATATAGGGAAAATATTTGATGAGAATTTCGTAGATAATTGGAAGAACATCCCATTACTAGGGATTGGGTCGCCGCTGGAGTCACGACAATTGTGTTGCCATTCTTTGCGAGGAGAACAAACAACTGCAAATATGCCTTGTCACCTAGGCGAGGTCGTCAAACCATGATATAATGAAAATTGAAGGATTTTTTTTTATTGAAGGGAAAATATGATTGCATCAATAGTGGACTTAAGAAAGAGGGGGCGGACAGACAATGTGCTACCACTCCTTATAACTGGCAGAGACACGAGGACCGGGAAAAAGTGGAAGAGTAACAAAAGAGTCTCAGCCATATCTGGCAGAATGGTATGTTCCGGACCACTGTGCTGATGTAAGGTCGAACTCTGGCACGATTCCTGATAGCAGCTGCATCTCTATGTGCTTCTGTCTTTGAGAAAACTATCGAACACATCACTCTGAATGGTAGTAAGCACAGAAAAATGGACCAAGCAACTTGAATCTCTTGCCATATGCATAGGTGTATCTGGGAGGGGATAATTCTTGATCAAAATAGTTCCATACCACTTCTTCTTCCTGCAGATAATCGATCATGAATCGGTACCGCGCAACTGGAAGAAGTTCCTTGCCGTTGTATCTGAACGAACTAGCTCTGGTCGGCACATGCTGAAGGAACCAAGACTGAAGAGCATAGGTACATCCCTCGACTAGGATGGACTCTCCAAGTGTGAAGCGGGTCAGTCCTCTGTATAGAAAAGCAAGCGCGACCATGGCTATCGAGAGACGGCTGGTCTATCGACTTCCCCATCTTCTCAAAAACTGAACTATTCTGACATCCACATAATTCTGTCCATTTGGAAAGAAAGCAAGTCCCACAGTACACAAAACCATCGCATGCTTAATTCTCTCTCGAGCTGTCCTGGACAACGAGCTGACTTCTGCGAATTCTCCATACTGCCGATAGATCTCGATCAGGCTCACGTACTCATTCCCATTTTCTTCAATCAGTGGCCAAGACTTACGCCCTGTCATGCGAGCCACGACATCTTTAGGGTCCAGACCCTTGACATTAATTAGAAACTGCTGCTCTAACAGATCTCCAGGCTGACTGGCTGGCTCAGGCAGTCCCATAATATCTGAAAACTCATCCATGAGTAGTGTCATCTCACCCCACGGGAACCAGAATGTGCAAGTGCGCGGATTCCACCGCTCTACCAGTGCATGGATCAGATTACCATTAACTGTCAACTTCCCCACTGCAGATGTCAGTTCCAACCCGCAATCGCTCAAGTGATCCGAAAACAAACGAGAGAAGTTTTTAAACCAGACATAATACCACCGGGGGAAGAAGGGTCCGGTGCTAAGAGATTGATGCTCAGGAAGACTTTGTCGCACCTCGTAGGAAATGTGACCCTCAGGAAAAACAGAATCTAGCTGACTGGATGCCATTGGACTGAAAGACAAGAAGACTGGAATTAGACTTTGGAAAAATACAAGAACTTTGAAAATTGCAGGCAGGATAAAATGAAAGCTGGAAATTCGAAGTCCAGAGGAACGAAAGAATGAAAAATCTCCTGAAGTTTTGAAGAAAAGGTGGATAATTTAAAAAAATTGTCCAGGGTTTTTGAGAAAAGGGAGATATTTCATAAAAGATGAAAAATGAGGTATTTTGGAAAATTGTTCAGTATTTTAGAAAAATTGGGAAAAATATGAGAAAATAAGGCGAAAATGAATATCATACATTCAATTACAAACAATTATGCACATACAACAATCCTTTAGAAGCCGACTCTAAATGCATTGATTTTGAAAGAGCTTTAGGACCCTAATCCTGACTCTAGGCTTAGATCAACTGTGTCCAATCCAGTTATGCCGATATACTCGAGCCGAAGCTCGATGTACGTGGCATAAAAATTCATCTCCGGTTCTAGGCTTGTGTTTTCCCAACATCCTTGAGCGCCTGCCGATATACGTTGGACTATAGCCCTTGGTACGTGGCAGGGGGGCGTTAGCCCAAATAAGTGGCCCAGTTGTGAGGCTCTGTCCCGAACTATGGTTCTGGAAGAGAGCCCAGCAACGTGAAGACAGGGTAGACATAGGTAGGGTGGTTTTTGAAATATGATCACATGCAGGCAAACAGAGGGCTCTAAGTCCTAAAGAGATAGAATTTTGAAAATTTTTGAAGAAGCAAACATTGTTTTCATACAATTCCTAGATTGAGGAGTGTTGTATTTCAGACCTAAGTCTAAGTGAGCATGAATAATTCTCCTCAATATGGTCCTACCAAACCATGCCTAGTCTACATGCAGTCCATGTCAGCTGGGTTCAAGTCTAGGCTCCTAGGTTCACATGATATCAGGAATTAAAGCTGACATTCCATAGAACATAATTTTGATAATTGAGCTAAGTTAAAGCACATAAGTGATCAGGCGAAGACAGGTCCCATCACGGTCGCCAAAACCTGTTATCATCGCAAAATTTTCCCCCTCTCTTGCGAGAGAGAAACGAATTTTGCGAGTCAAACTCGACCAAAGTTTTGAAAATGGTTTTTGAAAATTAACTCGCCTCCGTTTTGAAAACTTGCGGGAAAATTCCGTGGAACGGGATCCGCCTGTCGGTACGAGGTTCAACCGTTCCTGGCGCCTTTACCAGGGGTAATTGAACCATGGATCAATTACGTGCTTTAACTTGACTCAAATATCTAAATTATGCTTTATTTTTCCTAGAATGCACAGAGAATCAGGCTTGTGCTATGAAATTTTGAAAATAATGCAAGTTTGAGAAAATATAATGTTTGCTTTGGAAAATTGAAATGCATTTGGAAAAGGATTGGAAAAGTGCTTGAAATTGGAGTTTCTGGGAAAATCATTAAATTTCATTGGAAATCAGAAATTTGCATTGGAAAGTGATTTATCAGGAAAACTTGAAAATCTGAGAAAATTGGTTTTGAGATTGGAAACTTGGAATTGATTTTATGAGAAAATGGATTTGAGAATTCTGAGAAAATCAAGAAATTCATTAGAAAATGACTTTTGAAATGGAAAATGGATTCTCAGGAAAATGAGAACTCTGAGAAAATTGATTTCTGAAAACTTGGGATTTTTGAAATTTGAGAATGTTAACATTGGAAAATCTTGATTTGAACTTGGAAGATACTTTGAAATCTCATTTGAAAATTTAGAATTATGGGAAAATCCAATCCTGAGAAACTTGAAAATGTTTGGGAAAACTGATTTATCTGAAATTGAAATTGGAAAATGAATTTGAAAATGATGCAATTTGAATGATATGAATGAATGTATATGAATTTGAAAAGGGAATTTCATTGAGGAATTGGGAAATCCTTTTAAAACTTTGAGAAATGCAGTGCATTTTGAAGTTAGCCTAAGAGTGTAGGCTGAATGTGGCTGATATAAAGATCATAAATCTTGGTTTTCTTCGTATTCTGACTATGGCCATAAATACGAATCCCACCAAGTTTATAAACTCCATAAAAGCTTGTGCACGTTCCATTCGTGTAAGCCATAGTGAATTTGAAATAATGTGCATGAATCATACATCACATATTGAAATTTGCATAAATTAAACTATATGCAATGCAATCCTATTCTAAGCAGAAATGTAACTCTTATTCCAAATATTACATTAATTTTTTTTTACATTGAATTGAATAAAATAAAGAAATAAAATAACTAAGTCTTCTTCTTGAATGTTCCTGCAAAACTAGAAAACAAGGTTAGCACAAAAATGTAGGTTTTTCTGAATTTATCCGAAAATATGGGAAATTATCGGATATTATTCAGATGTAAACCCAAATTCATACCCCCTTTGATATAAACATAATAAATAATGAATAAATTTTGAAAATAAACTTGAAAATTCGAAATTAAGGTCAAAATGACCAAAATGACCAAAATGCCCCTGATGACCTTGAAATCAGGGTTTTCTGAAAGAATTTTTGTAAATTTTAGAATTTTGAAAATCAAATAAAATAAATCAAACATAATTTGATAAAATATGATGATATGCATGAAATTTTGGAGAATTAGAAATTGAAATTTCGAAATTTAGGTCAAAATGACCAAAATACCCCCGATAACAAGACTATGGCCTTGAAACCAGGGTTTTCTGAAATAAATTTTGCAAAATTGAAAAATATGAAATGCAAAGGAGATTAAAATTAACCCTAATATGATTCTACATGCTTATGTACATGATAAAAACCCTAAAATGATGAAAATATCATAAAATATCGAATTTAACCTGATTTTCGCCTGATTTTCGCTTCTGAATTTAAAGATAAACTAACACATGGAGCAAATGAACTTGGAATTAAACCAAATTTGGCATAGACACCTAAAATAACCCTAAAAACAGAATGGAGCTCGAAAATCTATTTTTTTTGTATTTGTAAACATAGAAATTCAAATAAAAATCCTAAATTTTATGATTTTTGCCTAAAATGTTGATTCTAACGGAGATTTAGGATATCAAGCTTCCATAAAATTTTCTCAAATTTTATGGGGTGACAGGGAACAGTAAGGCAAGGATTTTTTCCTTTTACACTTTATGGTTTTGACCTATGGTCGGAGCTGTACCACTCCGGCAAGTCGGATCGGAATCCGGCGACTCTAGAATTTAGGGGAAACAGACAGATTTTGGTAGAAAACATGGGAAAAATGGCAGACGGATGGAAAAAAGGCTGGAATTGTGGGAAAATGTCCCTGACAAACAGGGGAAGATTTGATATTTTGACATTATTGGGATTCAGGTTATGGTTTGGAAAAGGCCATATTGTTATCAGAGACCTAAATCTCTGAGATTTCTGGACATTGGAATCTGTTAGACAGAAAGAGAAAATCCGGGAAAAATAATGAAACAGATCCAAAAATTCTTGAATTTTGGGAAATAACAGGAAATTATGTTAGGAACAACGTTCATGTTGAAAGTTGTTTCAGAAAGTCTACGGATTTGGTGGACTTGATGCATTAGGGTCTGTCTATACCCTGACGAAGGAAAATAAAGATTTTCCCAGAAGTCTGGAAAATCTTATTTTTTACAGAAAGCAAAACTAACTGGAAAAACCTAAAAATTTTCAGATCATTAGTAAACTCAAGCATTAATCCACTGTAATTTTTGTAGGATGATCCGGATCTCCCACGAGGGTGGTGTTGGAGGTTCTTGTCTGCTAAAGCAGAAATTGAAAATTCACCGAATTGGGATTTGATTTTTGAAATGAAGTTGCATAACCCAAATCAATCTGGGTTTTTTACAGAGAATCACAAACACATATATGCATCTATAACGAAAAACTCAGAAATTGTAAACAAAAATTTGAGCATGAAATTATAATTGGACTGGACACCCGAATCAACCTTTACGAACTGAAAAGCATATGTTAATCAAACTATTAGAATTAATGTCGAACAACTAAATGCAATACGTATGATCCCTAGCACACGTTACCTATATGAGAACATTAAAAATAAAAAAAAAGATGAACAGGGCATATGAATCATAGTTTTCTTTTTTTTTTAACTGTGGAAGGAATGATCCGATCCATGCATCGGACGAATCTTTTCCTTTATGCAGCCTTAACAACCAAATCAAAAGCATAGGTTTATGAAATAAAATCAAACGTGTGAATCCAGCTTGGGACTGGGTTCACAATGATATTTTTATGAAAAGAAGGAATATAAAGAAAAAAAAAAAAGGAAAAAAATGATTTACCTTGGGTTGTGCTTGCACCGGCTGGAACTAAAGCTTGAGGATGTGGCTGCCTTGGTGAAAGAGGGCTGCACCTTGACGTGGATGTTAGAAGATTGAAGGAGCCGTGCTAGTCGAACCGGTTGTGGAGAAGGCTGGACCTGAAGGGATGTATGCTTCAAAGGGGCGTCGGCTGGACTTGAAGGGATGGAGGCTTCAAAGGGGCGTTGGCTGGAGCTTGAACCGGCTGTTGGCTGTTGGCTGGAGCAGAGAGCTTGGGGGTGGTCTTAATGGCTGGAGATGGGGAAGCTTGGTGGTGGTCTTAATGGTTGGAAGTATTTGCTACAGAGCTGGAGGTGGAGGAGGCTCCAACTGGAAACTTGATGGAGTGGGTCGACTGCTGCAAGTGGCTGCAAGGGAGGCGTTGAGTGAGAGGAGTGGTTGTTGGCTGGTGCTCCCCTCTAGTGGCTGAAGAAGAGCTGCAAGCTGGTGAAGATGATGTGCTGCTGCTGCCAGAAGAGGTGGTGAAGGAGAAGCTGCTGTAGAGAGGTGAGAAGCTGTGTAATGGAAACCAAGAGAGAGAGAGAGACGTTGAATGGGGAGACATAGCAGCCGTATGTTGTTCATTTTAGCTTTTATGCTAACTTAGGTTTTGATGAAAATCAAAACCTAAGTTCCTAAAGATATTCTATGAATCCCATGTACGTGAATGGCTGTAGCCATTTTTCTTTGGAGGAAAATAGGGAGGGAATAAGAAAGAAAGGGGAAAGAAGGAACGGAAGGAAAAGGAAAGAAGAGGGGAAGAAGGAAAAGGAAAGGAAAGGAGGGAAAGAAGAGGGAAAGGAAGAGAATGGGCTGGACTGCCATACGTGAGTTGGATGGAGAGGAAAGAAAGGAGGAAAGAACGAAAAAAGAAAGAAAGAAAGAAAAAGGAAGAAGAAAGAAAGAAAAGAAAAGAAAAAAGGGAAGAAAAGAAATAAAATAAAAAGAAAAGAAAATGGAGGAAAAAGAATAAAGGAAGTGAGCTGGAAGGTGGGCTAGGGTGGTCGACCCCCTTGTGGGTCCCACCTTAGGAAGAATAAAATAAAAAAAATTAAAATAAATAAAATAAAACAAACCAAAAAAATAAAGAAAAAGATAATTTTTTTTCTTTTCTTATAAATTAAAACAAGAAAATGCAAATGGATGGGCCATCTCAGAGCGGGTCCAAATTCCACTTTTGAAATTCATTTTGACGATTAAAGGGGTAAAATAGACTTTTCAAAAAAATTCCAGACGAAACGATATATTTTTGGCAGTTTTTGAAACGAGCTCGGATTTTGAAGTTCAATACCCTATTGCGAAGCAAATCTAGTGTAGAATTTGGAAATTTGATTTTGAAAGAAATCTAGATTGTTTTTCTCGAGAAAATATTTTCAAACGAAACGAGCTATTTTTGGCAGTTTTTGAAACGAGCTCGGATTTTGAAGTTCAATACCCCGTTGCGAAGTAAATCCAGTGTAGAATTTGAAAATTTGATTTTAAAAGAAATCCAGATTGTTTTTCTCGAGAAAATATTTTCAAACGAAACGAGCTATTTTTGGCAGTTTTTGAAACGAGCTCAGATTCTGAAGTTTAATAGCTCGTTGCGAAGAAAATCCAGTATAGAATTTGAAAATTTGATTTTGAAAGAAATCCAGATTGTTTTTCTCGAGAAAATATTTCCAAATTTAGACTCTCGGGGTAAAAATGTCAATTTTGGAAACCCGGGGTTTGAAATTGATTTCTGAAAGCTTTTAAAACTCGATCTGGATTGAAATTTATAAAACTGGAGTTCTGGACTTCAAAAATGAAATGAAATGTGATGAAATGTTATGAAATGCTGAGAAATGATATGAAATGACATGAAATGACATGCGAAATGCAGACCCTGAATAAAGAATTTTGGATGTCAGACCCCGATTGACACTTGTACCAGTTTAAAAAGCATTAAAATTGATAAAATTTGCAAAATAGCTCAAGAAATGGTTTTCAAGACTCTACTGGGTCAGAGTGACACTGAAAATTGGGGTTCAAGCTGAATTGAACTGAGATGAGCTAGATTGAGCTGGGTTTTAGAGTTTCAGAACTCAAATGAACTGACCAGGCACTGACTCAACTGACCTTTCCGACTGAATTTTCAAGAAAAGCTGTCATTTTTAGAGAAATGGTACGGAATGGTCACTGAAGTGAAGTGAATTATGAACTTGAGCTGGCTTTGAGCTAAAAAAAAGGTCAATAATACTGACATAAACTAAAATCAAAGCTCGAACACTAGCTCAATTGGCTGAACTCAGCTCAATTTTAGCTGAAAGAGCTGAAATGGACTAAAATGGGCTCTTGGACACTCCGAAATGGTTTTGAACTGAAACTGGAGCGCTTGAACTTCCGATGAGCTCAAGTTAGACTCTGGGGAGTATGACTGACTGACTTGGAGACAATTGGCTTGGATTTGAGCAAGAAATTAGCTCATTTTTTAAGAAATGATCCCATTTTGGCAGGAATGATCAGAAATGAAAATGACTTTCTCACTGTGAGCTCAGATGAGCTTGAGATGACTGATATTCTAACTGTCCTGAATTGAACAATGAGCTTGGTTGACTCTGACTGACTGGGGTTTGGGATGACCTAGGGGTAAAATGGTAATTTTCTAATGAAAGTTGGTAAACTGGTGATTTTCTGAAACTGACTCGGGGTTTGACTCCTACACTAACCTAACAGGGTTGGCACTGCACAAGGAGGGTTATTTGAGAATGGATGATAAAAATTTGGGGTGTTTACACCTACCCCTACAAAAAAAGATTTAGTCAGATTGATGGCACAATAAATTAACTCTAAATAATGCATAATTTCCTTCATGGGCTTAAAGGAACCCGTAATCATGAAGAATCAATGAGGCCATGTCACCTTCTTGCGACATATACACAGCAGCAAGATACCTAGGAAAAGTAGTAAATATCAAATTTACAGGTTGGTTGTTGGGCTTGTGTAACCTGGATACTGAAAGGGATTGATGCCTCGGTAGATGGGTTTAAAATGAGACCACAACAATTCCAAAGTGCTACTGTGAAAAAGAAAAAGAAAATACAGCGGTGGTGTTGGAATATGGAGTTGGTTGAGTTTTCCACTAGTTTTGATATTTTGAGAGCACTATTTTCTTGCTGCAAAGAGAAATTTCACCACAATCCTGTGCACAACATCAACATTGCATCTTTAGTCAACACTTTCTGAGCATATTTTGCAAGAGACATGCCAACTCTGTCAGAACGAAGACTTCGATATTGCACAATGTAACTTTCTGGTATATATCAAGACACAGCACAACAAGATCTTCGACCCACCAATCTCTGTTCTACACATGCTATGGATGTGATAGTGTCGATGCTTTCGTTGACAGTTCTCAACTCCTTAGCTAACGGAAGCAGGTGATGATTTTGTAGTAACACTTTAGCCAGACTTCTTGAAGCTTTCGCAAACAGCCCCATCTCTGTGAACTTCTTATGCAGGGCAAAGTTTCCTTTATTCACTTCAACGATGATATCACTAAGCATATCAGGAGATATTCATCTCTTTCTTCCATACTAGTTGGAAATCAAGGACCAGTCGCAATCCATCTGGGTGATAAACAGAAAGAGCTGGATCCCTCCATAGCCGAGCAAGGTTGGGGTGCTAAACCAGAGGTTGGTTGAGGGAAATGGTTGAATGGTTGGTGTATCGGCCAAGGGAGGGGATAAATAAAGAGTTGCTTGATTCAGAAGGGTGAGATCCTTTCTATGAATTCAACATCAACTATGCCGGATGAACCCCACTTTTCTAGGTAACAGGAAATTCCTCACGCATTACAGCAAGGGACTTCTGAAAACACCAAACTCCTATTTCATCCAATTCTTCATGTAAGTGCTTCAACTGAGGGTGAGGTTTAACTTCAGTAAATCCAGACCTATCCAGATTATCAGAAAAATTCTCCCCCATACCAAACGATGACGCATTTGGGCTAGGCTTAGTGAGATACCAAACTCACACAGACTTGGTAAAACACAGTGGATATAGACTTTCAGTAAGTCTGAATCTCCCTTGACACATGAACGAAAGGGGTAACATAGGAAGTGGAGGGGATGCACGAGGGCAGGAAACACAAATGCAACATTATCGGGTTCCATGAATTGGGTAGACAGAAAATGAACAAATGCCTTGGATAAATAGTACAGGAATTAGGCAAATATCAGATGATTGAGATAACAAAGAGATTAAAGCACACCATAAATGATTCCAGTAAACAGTGAATGATCTAAATGAACAACATATTGAAATTAGTAAACGAGTGAAACAAGTTTTTGAACCATTGAAGCAACAGCTAGATTAAACAAATAGCGAACAACAATCTAAAACAACAGACGAGTTCAAACAGATAGTCAGTGGATTAAATGGACAACCTATAGCAGTAAATAGGTTAACAACACAATATTCTGATAATCGTGATTTCAATCAAGAATAAGGCACGATGAACCATAATTAGATGCCAAGGCTAATAAACAATTGCCACTTATGACCATAATCTTAATCTGCTATACACATTTGATGAAATCTAAGGTGATGTTGTGCTGAACTGTACATAAAACAGTGAGTGACAACCAAACACCGATGTCTAAAAAGAAGACACAGGCTTATGGAAGGAACCAATACAAAGAAAAAAAATGGAACGCAATAGCGTCAACTTCATAGGAAATAACAAGATATTATCTTATCTGAAATTGAAATCAAACATTAGTGAAGCCTTGATGAAATCATATTGGTATGCCATCAAATCCAAAGCACTGATAGGGTTACTGAGGTATAGAGGTACACTACAGGTCTTTGACTGCTGGTATTTGATAAAATACTGTGTGGTATGGGAATCAACAGAGAACAAGCTGATGTTATAAAATGCAGATCGTCACTGCATATGCGGGTCGATCATGCTTCAAAATGGGCAAGGGGGGGGGGGAGAAAGAGAGCCAAAGTTGTGCAATAACCCAAACAAGAAGTAGGAATCAATACCAGCGGATGATCAAAAATCAAATAATGCCCTCAACCTCCAGAACCAGAGATCCTGCCGAACATTTAATTGTGACCTACCCTGACTTGATGGGTACATGGATCCACCCAAGGAAATGCAGGCTTTAAACGACGACCAGATATGAAGAAAGAGGATGCTAAAAATATTACATGGAGTGAAATCCAAAAAAATGTCAGAGCGTGATCGCTCCATTATTGTTGCATAAGAGAGGGATTTGCATCGCTATAGGCGACCCAACTCCCTCACGGATGCGCCGAGAGATTCGAAAATAGGAAAATCACAACAGAAGAACAAGAGTGATTAATAAGGGGCAACGGGAATAAACAACACGAAGGGATAACACTTACTACTGAAGAGGTGCCTTACTTGCAGGGATCAGGAAGGCTGAAACGAGAGAAAACCACGACCGTACTGCAGAACTCGGCTTCTTTCTGATTGTTTTCTGGGACTTCGAAAGAGGGGGTTTAAGTAAGAATGGGAAAGATGGGCGCCCGATTTGAAGTCTTCTCTTCAGAAGAGGCTTGGGTGCTGATAGAAGGTCGATCTGAAGCGATAGGCACGAGAGGCAGAGAATGCTGCGTGAGGGTGGATGAGATCGATCGAAAAAAAATGGATGGATCCAGAGTGTGTGGAATGGCCTCCCTTTTAAAGAAGAAAGAGAAAGCTCCAGAAGGGCTTCCGTTAGAGATGGAGGGTTTGGAGAAAGGGGAAGGCCTGTGAGGCCGTTGGCCATCGACGGTTCTGGAGCCATGGCTATGGAGGGTTTGGGCGGCTGATGGGGGCGTGCGATGAAGGTTGCACATAGAGGAGTTCGGTGGAAGCTTCGTGAAGGAGGAGGAGAGTGGAGATTTCTGTTGCAGATGGACGGAGGCTATGGAGAAGCTCGTGGAGGATCGGTGATGGAGGGTGGAGGAGCTCAACGGGGAAGAGGGTTCTGGAAGAGGAAGAGAAGGTGGATTCGCGAAAAAGAAAAGGAAGAGACTCCCATAACCCTAAAATTTTTCATGAAAAGATTTTTTTGCCAACAGGCGGTTCCCTAAAAAAAAATTTCAAAACGGTGGTCTTTTCAAAAAGAGTTTTTGCAAAAGAATGGTTTCAAAAAGAGGTTTTTAAAAACTAATTTTTGGTTTCTGTTCTATTATATATATTTCATTTTTTATTTTTTTTTATTAAATTTTTTTCTTTTTGACATTTTCTATATATTTTTTTTGTATTTTTGAAGACAAAAACTCTAAAACTAAGGAATTTAAACTAATTTTGCAAAATTTTCAAAATATTTACAAAAGAAGAGTTTTTTCTGAAAAGTCAGGGTTATTCTAGGGAAATTTCTTCAGAAAATGAGTTTGGACCCAAGTTTTGAGAAAATATTTGAGTTTTAAACCTCAAATCGAGGAATATGATGGATCCAAACGGATATCGGATGGACTGTCTGAGCTATTTAAAAACTATATTTGGTATTTTCTATAATTTCAATTTAAAAGTTGGACAACGAGGCTCAGATTTGGATCTAGACAATGGATCCGGATCCGAAATCGAGTCAGATATATAAATGAACTTAATTTCAGTAAAACTTGAGAAATGAACTGGAATTTAGATTTAGAAGTGACTCAATTGCTAAAAAATGAAATCAGGGGCAAAAAGGGAATATTTAAAAGATTTTGAAAAATTTGGGGTGTTTACACATACCACCTAGCCGCTATGCCCTCTAGACTGCGGGGAAAGCAAATGAACAGAGCCCTGTTGTCCTTTCTGAAACAACAACATTCTGCATAAAAGGTGGCTAGGTGAGCCTTAGGATTGCCAGTTCCGTCAAATTTGAGGAATTTGCTAGGAAGATTCTCCAGGTTATCATCCCCATTTAGGCCATCATAAAAATCCTCGCCAGTGTAGGTCTGCTTGCCCTTACTCTTAGCTTGAATGTCCTTGATTGCTCGATTCATCTCCTTCATTTGCTTACTCATCGGGTCCTCTACTGGAATCCCAGACTTGGGTTTGTTGACGGATTCAGGCTCTTCAGTGGCTATCTTTACGAACTGCCTTGGAGGATTCTGGTTGAACATAGACTGTTCTTCTTCTTCTGATTCTGTCCCCTCAGAAGTATTGTCCGGCTGTCTCTTCTTTTTTATGATTCTGACATGCTTTTTCACAACCTTCTTTTTCAGCTTGCTCTTAGAGACTGCCTTTTTTAGACTAATCTCGGCCTGTTCTGACACCATCTTGGCCATCATCTTCTGGAACAAACCGTAGATAACTGGATCAACATCATCTCCTTTGTCCTGGCTCTGTCCTCTAGATGACCTAGGAGAGTTCATTCTTTCTATTTCACTGTCACTGAATTGCTGAAAAATTTCCTTTCCTGTCCTTGTCTGAACCATTTTTGAATATCAATGCTTTCTTCTGCAGAGAAAATGGAGGTTTTTAGACTGAAGAAATTTTGGGAGAAGTTTTGACAAGAGAAGGAAGTAGGTTAAAAAAATGATATCCCATTACTAGGGATTGAGTCCTCACAGAATTCGTGACAATTGCAATGTTACTCTACGAGGGAGAGTAACCAACTAAAACATGAAAGAAAATGCTATTTTGAAAAGGATATCTCTTGACGGAAAGAGATTTTATTTTATGAAACGATAAACAAGAAAATAGAATTTAGAAGATACATTGGAAAGATAGGAGGAAAAAGGAATTTGGTAAAGATTTATAATTTTGAAGAATTTGCAGGCAGGATTAGAAAAATTTGAAAAAATCAGAGAAAAAGGAAAATATACCTGGGTTTTAAAAACAAAGAGGAAATTTGGAATAATATATACCCAGGGTTTTGGAAAATATAAGGAGAATATAAAATATCACACAATCACAAATGTATAAACAAGGATGCACAAACAGCACTCCCTAGAAGCTGACTATAAATGCAATATTTGAAATGGCTGATAGGTCCTTAATCCTAACTCTAAGATTTAGATCATCTTATTCCAATCAAGATATGCCAATATACTTGAGCCAAAGCCTGAAGTACGTGGCATAGAAATTTTTCTCCGTTTCTAAGGTAATGGCTTCCCAACATCCTTGAGCACCTATCGATATACCTCGGACTATAGTCTTTAGGTACGTGGTAGGGGGGCGCGAACTCAAATAAGTGGTCCAGTTGTGAGGCTCTCTCCCGAACTATGGTTCAGTGAGACAGCTCAGCAATGTGAAGACCGAGACAATATAGGTAGGGATGTTTTTTAAAACATGTTCAACATGCAGATAAAACCAGAAAGCTCTAATGCAAGTCTTAAAGAGATAAAATTTAAATGAATAGAAGCATACACTTGCATACATTGTTTGCATTCAATCCCTAGGATTGAGGAGAGTTGTATTTTAGACTTAAGTCTAATGTGAACATGGAATAATCTCCTCAATATGGTCCTACCAAACCATACTTAAATCCTATATGCATTATGTCAGCTAGGATAGAATCTAGGCTCCTAAGGTTTGCATGGAAATGAAGCTGACATTTGAAGAATAAAGACTTAGATAATATCAAAGCAAAGCAAAGGCATAGATTCAATCGGACGAAGACGGGTCCCATCTCGGTCGCCAAAACTGTGATTATCGCAAAAAAATTTCCTCTCATTCCTCTTTTCCTTTCTCTTCGCCTTTCTAGCCTCTATTCCCTTTTTGAAGGGAAATAAAAGATAGAAAAGAAGAGATTATGAGAAAAGGAAGAAGAGAGAGAAACTCTTTTACAAAGTCTCACTTGACCTTAATTTTGAAAATATTTAGAAAATTACTCGCCTCCATTTTGAAATATTTGCGGGAAAATTGGGAGACGGGATTCGCTCGTCGGTACGAGGTTCAACCGTTCCTGGCACCTCTACCAGGGGTAATCGAACCAAGGATCGAATTTATGCCTTTTTGCTTTGCCTAAATATTATCTAAGAATTTATTCTAAGTCTAAAATGCACAGAAAATCATGCTTGTGCAATGTATATGCAGAAATGTATGCTTTTGAGAAAACACTTTTGGAAATCTGAGACTTTCCAAGTGATTCTGAAGTAAATGTGACAAAGGGGATGAAGGAATGAATTTTGAATAGTTGAATCTAACTTTGAACTTGAGATAGATCAGGAAAGATATCTGAAATTCTAAGTCTTTGAAATAATCAGTGTTGGGAAAATAAATCTTGAATTATGAAAGCTGAGAGAAAAGAAATGAAGTTTCAGAGTCAGAAATGGACTTTGATTTTTGAATTTTGAACCTGGAATTTAGGAGAGGAGATGAATTTTAAAGTGGAATTGAATTCCAGATTTAAAGTTTGAAAACAGGATGGAATTTGGATTTGAAATCTGGGATTGAGAATGGAATTGAATTTGAAATCTGGGATCCAAGATGGAATTTGAATCCGAAGTCTGAATCCTAAATGGAATTGGATCCGAAGTCTGGGATCCGAAATTGAAGTTGAATTCTGAATCTAGAATCCTAAATGGGAATTTGGTTCCGAAGTTTGAGATCCAAGATGGAGTTGGATCCAAAATCTGGATCCAAAGTGGAATTGGGTTCTAACATTGGATTTAGAAAGCCCAAATGGGACTTTTGAAGACGGATCTGGGTTTTGAAAAACCTAGATTAAATTTAAAACTTTAGAAAAGAATCGAATTTTGAGATTCACAATCAATCTCAAAACTTTGATTTTGAATTTGAGAATCAAGACTCAACGAAAAATAAAGGATGAACTTGATTTAAAGCTTGAGTTTTGAAATCAGAAGATGAATCAAAAATTTCAAAGTTAAATTGAACTTTGAAATTGGATTTTGAGATGCTTGATTTGAATTTTGAAATTGGATCCTGAAAGTGAATTTTGGAATTTCAAAGTCAAATTAAACTTTGAAATTTGATTTGAATGGGAATTTTGAATATAAAATGAACTTGAAATTTCAAAGTCAAATTAGACTTTAAAATTGGATTTTGAACTTTTGAAATGAAATAGAGTTGATGAATTGAAATAGAAATTGAAGATATATTCAAGGTTACTTGGATTTTGAAAAGGAATTTTGAAAATATGATGCAATTCTATCCTAGATGATGAATGAATTTAAAGAATTTAAAATTGTATCTTGAAAATCATATTTCATTCTTTTAAATGAATATAAATAAGATTAAGGATATAATACACTCCTGACTGTGGTCATTGAATGTATTATATAATAATCATATTTAAATTCAGATGAAGAATAAAATATATTTTGGTGCTTTTATAGAGTTTAAAATGAAATTAACTCTCAATATACCCTGACTATGGCCATTAATATATATTTTGAGTTAATTTTAAGTTAAACACTGATAAAAGAGAAAATATTTGAAAACATGATGATTTTGGAAAAGAGATCCAGTATTATTTCATAAAAGATGAAAATTCTAAGTTTTGTTCACATCCTGACTATGGCCATTGATGTAAATCATCAACTTAAGATTTAATCACCTCTTATAAAATGGTGCACGTGTCATTTGTGTGCCTATTTATGAAATTTTACAATAAAGGGGAAAATGATATGAAAACAAGCAATTTCTAAGGTATATACATGCTCATACATTCTAATCTAATACAAAAATATAGAATTCTCATTGATGTTTAGCTATTACATTTGAATGGAACTTGAAAAGTCTCTAATTTAAGAAAGGAAATTTAATTTCTTCATGTATTCCTACAAAACAAAGTTAGCACATAACAAAATGCCAAATATGAAAAGCAAATGGAAGATATGTGACCCTACTCATATAAATGAAGAGGTGCCTATAGATTAGTCCAAGTGGGATGCATATAGAAAGAGGATCACAAAATGTTATATTGAATCTAATATGCCAATGTTAGAGAATTCATGCACATGCATACCTATTACGTATGTATAAAGCTAAGCATAAGTGGATAAGAATGTCACTGCATCTTATGGACAATGAGGAGGAAAGGGCTACTGTGGATAGGAAGTATATATATATATATATATATATATATATATATATATATATATTGTTCGTGACATGGATGCTGGGATGATATAGGAAAATGCATGGGGGGGGGGGGGGGTTGATATATTGACAGGTAGAGTTATTGGTATAGTGATAGAAAGGTTAGAGGTAAATGGGTACGAAGGCACAAATAGTCGACATGGCTGTGAACACTATGTTACAAGTACTGGATGAAGGGAGAGAGAGAGCCATAGAGGCGTCTCGAGGGTGTTGGGGTATAGCTGCTAATATATAGAGTTGCATCAGGGTAGAGATGGGATGAAGTGCAACTACTGCTGTAGTTGCAGCAGTGAAGGGGGTATACTAACAGGGGAACACAATCCACAGGGAAATGTTGTGAAGGCATCATCTTTGAATAAACAGCAATGTGCACCTGCCCTGGAGGTGATGTAGGAGATGAGCGATGAGTGAATGAAGTTGTTGGGGATGAGATGGAGGTTGGTGATGCAATGGTGGCAGGAAGCATAGAAGTCACAGCAAGTAAGTGGGTACAAGTGTAAAGTGAAGTGGTGGGTGAGTGCACAACAGTTGTAAACTGCTGTGAATGCTTACAGCAGTAAATGGGAGGTATAGGGGATGGTGTTAGGTGAGTGAAAAGATGAAGGGGTGCTAGATGATTGTTGTGAAGGTATTGATTCAACAGGTGCTGAAAGTTAAGAAGGGTGATGGGCAACAAAGAAAAGAGAAATGAAGATGTAATGGAAGCGCAGGGAGTAGATAAATGGTGTTGTAATAGTGTATAGGTAGGTGGAAGTGGTTGGTACATGGTGTTAGGTGAGTGAAAAGATGATAGTAGGCTAGTTGGGAGTCCTCTTTCTCTTTTTCTTGTCATAGGGCGAACCAACAAACTTGTTCTCTGCGACCTGCTCTTCCTCCTGGTCACCAGTACCATGGTCGATACCCTCACATTCTATGCTAGAATAATGAATTCTGCTCCTTGTGTTTACGGGAGACGGATCAATGCTAACACAATGGTTGGGATTGACCAATTGGTAATCAGCGGGAGAGATCGTAGACATTCTAGTACTCTTCAGAAGACTGAAATTGCTAATGTTTTCTGGATATTTCCCATTAAGAAGGCATGATAAACTAGGGGCAGATGCTACCAAAGGGGCTATAGAATGATAATGAACCAGGTTAATGTTGGTCTGGTTTTTAAATGCAGCAGCATTCAATGGATAAAGAGTGTCCTGATGATGAGAAGGCACCTTACCCCTAAACCAGCATTTTCATCCATTGGCACCAAAGGATCTCAACAACTTGAAAATGATTCAACCATTCCAAAAGCAGAGCGGGATGCAGACTTTAGACAAGATGTCGTCGAGCACCCGGCGATCCCGACGCCTACTTCAGAATGTGAACCTAAAAACCCATTGCCATTTGGAAAATTTGAACCAGGAGGAGGAGGAGGAGGAGGAGGAATCCCACAGTTCTGCTCAAAGCCAAAATCTGCATTGCTACTAGAACCCATGGTCTAGAAAACACCACCACCTCACCAATATATGGTGAAAACTGCAAGCACACTAGAATTCCACCATCTATGAGCCTGAAAAAGGTGATGTGGACAAACCGCAGTCCTTACTCAACCAACTAGCAATGAGCTGATCAGAACTGGTACCAAATAAGAAAAAGGTTGTCACCAAGACAAGGGTATGAACTTAAAGCAAAGTGGTGGTTTGCCTGAACAGCTGGTAATTTCTTGCAAGGCTCAACAAGGAACAAACAATCAATGGTCTTGCAGAATCAAAATACCAAGATCAAGATGTGTCAAAGGTAAAGTACTCTTGTATGGCAACATCTGATACAGGGTTGTCATACAAGTTAACTGTGGATTGAAATGCAAGTTAACTGTGGATTGAAATATATAGACTGCAGAGATAACGCAATTCTCAATGATCTAAATGTGGACCATGACAAGATTGATAAATGTGAAAATATACTCAAGGATGCATAGTTGATGTAAAAAAGAAAAAAAATCACATGATGATGACATTGTATAATATCAAGGAAACCTGCAACGTGAGTAAAAAAGATGAATCAGATCGGACAAGAGAGATAGATCAAGCACATGGGTCCAGATTAGAACATATAGAACACCCTGAAACCCAAGTGTGGCATTAGTAAATAAACAAAAAAAATGAATGATAGTGCAAAAACAGACGCTAAAGGTAAAACCCGAAAAATCAAAACGTGAATCAGACAAGCACATAGAGAAATAAAAGTGATAAATAGAAAAAAAATTAACAACTACCAAGGGATATCGTAAATATAGACTGAAAACCAAAACTCCAAAAAAAATGCAAGTTAACTGTGGATTGAAATGTGAAATCCAAAATCTAAGAATTGTAAAACTATGGTTTTGAATCGATTCATGGAAGAATCGATGCAGAATTAGCATGGTATTCCAGGGATTATGATGTAGGTGAGAGGAAATGCAAATAAACGAAATCACAGATGCAGAAAATGGGATGGATCATTGGTACCGACCTGGTGCTAGAAAGCTCGCAGGTCTGGGACTCAATCCATTAAACACCATAGATGCAGAGACAGGGTGTGAAAATAAAGGGAATTCTGAGATGATCCAATAATGATATGAATCGACAGCCATTTTTAAAATTGATTGTTCAACGCTGATGAACAGTGGTCAAAAGCAATCTGTTGGCCTTCACTGTTTTGAATTTATGGAGAAAGCGAACCAGGGCTAAAGGAGCGATGCAAATCATCAGAAAACCTCAAATTCGAGACAGTCATTTAGGACCCCCTCACACCGATGAATGTTTAAACAAACGAAAATAAAAAAAATAGAAAAAAAGAAAAAGAAGGAGTGGTCACGAGTCATACGCTAACTATCAGGGACACAGGGAATTTCAAGGATACCAAAGCCGTTTGAGGCAGATCTGAAGCTATGAAACTTGCAGATCTGCTTTTATTCAAATGAAAGTAGATGTCCAAGTGCTAGAAATCGCCATGCCAATGAGAATCAGAATGAATTGACTATTAAACATAAAATTTCCAACATCAAAGGAGGGATTGCGATATAAACAGGAAATAAGAAAATCAAAGTAGAATGGGGAATCAGAGGAACGACTAAAAAAAATGAAAGAAAACAGAAGCAAAATGCTGTAAAAGAAAACGTTAAACCTTCCTTAGAACAAACACATGTATTTCATACCATGACATCCTGTGCATTTTTTGACCAAGAATACCTTCTAACACTGAAGCCAAGTTTTAAGGCATAATCATTGTAAAATTTATATGCACCTTCCTAATTATTAAACTGCATTCCTTCTATGGGAACAAAGTCAAGTGTACTATCATGTACATTCTCAGTGCTTGCACCTTTATCAAATGTACTGTCATGATCGTCTACCTCAATATCGAATTGCATTCCTTCTGCTGGAAGATTCAAGTCAAGAGTGAATCCAATGCCTGCACCCTTATTATTATGTGCATTATTAGTTCACATGTTCACTTCCATTCTATTGCAAAGATGCAGGTTGATGCTGCCATGAACAGGTCAACACCGCATATCCTGCTTTTAATGGATCAGAGGTATTGAACCAATGCTATAGAAATGGAAATCAAAGAAGAGAAAGAACAAAAGAAGAAAGAGAAAAAAAAAGAGAACGAGATCCAAAGAATAAAGAGGAAGAGGGGATAATCCTTACCTTGAAAAAGAAAGAGGAATGTCTCCCTGTCGGCTGAGCTCCTTTTGATGAAGAAGGAGAGGGAAAAAGGATTGAGCGGAGAAGCGTTCAATTCTGAATGGCACCGATCGATGATCTTCTTCGACTCCCCTGCGGTCCCTTTTATAACGAGAGACCGTTGGGGAGTCTTATGGATCGAGTCCCTAGTTTTTAAACAATTTTGCAAAATAATGGTTTTTTCAAAAAGGTTTTTCCTAAAAGGGTGGTTTTCGCAAACCTGATTTTCAAAAAGGTGCTTTAAAAGACCATTTTTTTTTGTGTGTGTGTTTTCTTTTTCGATTTTCTTATTTTTTTTGTTCTTTTCTTGACATTTTCTACATTTTTTTGTATTTTTTGAAAACAGAAACTCTAAAACTATGGGATTTCTAAAAGTTTACAAATATTTACAAAAAGAAGTTTTTTTGAAAGTTTGAGGTTATCTTTTGGAATTTTCTTCAGAAAATGGGTTTTCATCCTAATTTTAAGGAAATGTTTGAGTTCTTAACCTCGAATCGAGAAATATAGAGTCTCGAATCCAAATGGACACCGGTTCGACTATCTGAGCATTTTAGAATTTATTTTTGGTATTTTTGTAAAATTTAATATGAAAATCGGATAGTGAGGTTGAGATTTGGATTTTAACACTGGATCTGGATCCAAAATCGAGTCAGATATATAAAATGGATTTAATTTCAGTAAAACCTGAGAAATAAACTAGAATTTAGATTTAAAACTGACTCAATTACTTTGAAAATGGGGCCAGGGGCAAGAAGGGGATATTTACACAAATTTGAAAAATTTGGGGTGTTCACATACGGTGCCTTGAAAATCGGAGTAGTTTCAGGCAACAACTCGATACAAAATTTGATCTCTCTCTTTGGAGGTAATCCGGGCAGTTCTCCAGGGAACATATCTGGAAACTCCTGAACCACATAGAGGTTCTTGATTGGAACTATCTCTGGTTCAACTGGGGCAATACTGACCAAGAATGCAGTACCCCCATTTCGCAAGTACTTTTGAGCCTTGAAAGATGAAATCAAATGACTGTTCTGCATCGATCGAGAGAGTCTGGACTCCACAATCAGACGATTGGGTTGAGATAGGACAACTTTGCCTTCTCTACACACAACTTGAGCGTGATAGTCAAACAACAATTCCATGCCTAGAATGACATCAAACTCGGTCATGTCTAGTAGGATAACGTCAGCTGACAAGTTTTGACCTACCACTGACACCTCGAGGCTCAGAATATAAGAAACACATAGAGATTGATTGTCGGCCGGAGTACAGACCTCCAATTGGTAATTCAAAGGTTCAACAAAAATAGGCAAGGTTCTAGCAAATCTGACAGAAATAAAGGAATGAGAAGCTCTGCAATCAAACAAAGTAAATGCTGCTTATCCAGCAACTAATACGGTACCTTGGACCAATTCTCCCTTGGTCACTTGCTCTACAGTGGCCGCATACGCATGTCTTGCCACTGTTTTCTGATTGCCTGCCTTCTGCTGTTGAGATTTCTGTTGTTGTGGCAGTCGCTGATACGATGGTTGCGATGTTATAGAGGTGTTTCTCTTCATGTCATTTGACTGCTTCTTCCGGCAGTCCTTGATATAGTGACCTATCTTGCCACAATATAAACATTCTCCGGTGCCACGAGGATGATCCACTGAACACTTTAGGCAACCTGGTGTTCCCGCTGGCTTCTGTTGCTGATATTGCTGGTGCTATCGATTCTGATGATGATTGGGGTTTCCTTGAGGTCGATGCTTCTTTCCTAGGGGTGTGAATTTCTTTTCATTAGGATTCTTCTGAAAAGATCTTTTCTTAGGCCAACTCTCTTGGCATGAATGTTGGTTTCCTCAGAACGGTTGCATCTTCTGAGATTCAGACCAATCCTGCTCTAAGAGAGTCATCACTTCCAATGCTTCATCCAATGTCTTGGGACCACGGATGTAGACCTTCATCCTCAAAGCAGGCTTCAATCCCCGAGCAAACTTCATTGCTCGTTCTTCCTCTGTGGTGTAGACATTCGGACAATAGTGTTCTAAACTTCATGATGTATTTTGCCAACATAGATCCGCCTTGCTGAAGGTCTAGGAACTCTTGCATCTTTCTACTCTGCTTATGCTTTAGAAAGTACGCTGCAAAGAAAACTTCCACAAACTGCTCTCACATAACCGGTCCATTTGTGAATTTAACTTCCAAGGTAGTTGCCCACCACCTTTCAGCATCCTCGCAAAGTCGGTAAGTTTCAAAGTCCACCTTGCGTTCATCACTGACTTGAAGCACACAAAAAAATTGTTTGATTTCTCGGATCCAGTTGTCAGCAGCTTCTGCAGTAGTCTTTCTATTAAACGATGGAGGGTTCATACTCATGAACTGTTTGTATGGCACTTCATTGGCTAGAGTCGAAATAGGAGTCTCGTGCCCTTGAGTGGCCTGCTGAAGATTGTCGCCCATGGTGTGCATCGTTTCTACTTGGCGACCAACAACCTCTGTAAGGTTGTTGAGGGTATCCATGATGTCATTGTATCGCCATCGTCAAGCCATCATAAACAAGAAAAAGGCTCATATAAGTGAAGGTACAACTTTAAAAACACAAGTTCTTATCATAAAGCAAATAGTTCACGCATTTTCATTATATATCAAGCCAAAATACCCTTTTTCTATGACAGGGTTACAAAAGTATATCCAACTGGGTTGGAAAACAAAAATGAAACACTATCTCAGTGTCTCATCCAAAATGCTCATAACAAGGCAATCATCTTCATTTTCTACTAGTGTAAAGGTCTCGATAGTCATTCTGGTTCATACACCATCTCCGCTTAGGACGATGAGGAGATGCTGGTATATACTTAGGAGAATTCAGTGAAGTACGCCAAGCTATCTCGGGGCCTACGTCAGGAACTTCATTCAGCACTGGAGATAGAGGAGAAGTTGGCACATACTCAGTGGAATGCGAATGAGGTGTTGGTGAGTACGGTGGAGAGTTTGGCGAAGTGCTCAAATCTCCCTCAAGGTTGTCGACTTCTAGCGGTACTGGACTGGTTTCTGATGCTATGTCTTCTACGGTTTTGGCATTACCTTTCCAGATTTCATCTCCCAGCTTAAGCTGACACTCAACCTCAATATGCCCTCTAAGGCCACAATAAGGGCAATCACTCAGCTCACGGGGACAAACTTGTCCCACGTGTTCCAGCTTGCATCTGACACATGGAGGTGCCTGATTTGCAATCACTCATATACTACTCATGATAGTTTGAACCACTCAGTTCAAGTCTTTGATACCTTGAGCTAAGTTATACAAAGCCTCAAGTACAATGCCAGGTCTCCCATCGGATGACATCTGGCCACAAACATATTTGTGCTACAAGGAAAGTAAATAAAGCAATAATCAAAGGAAAAATTATTAACTTAATGTACAAGTTTCAATACATGTAGAAAGGTCTTACTAGTGCTATAAAAGCCTAGTCTAAGAGTCATCGTAGGAATCCAAGTGTGAAGAGCCTTTTTGAGTAAAAGTATTAGAAGTCATTTTCCTAAAAGGGGACAGACCTAGGGTTAGACTCCTACACTGACCTACAGGTTTGGCATCTATGGCAGGGGGGTGTCTAGAAGTGAACGAGAAAATTTTGGGGTGTTTACAACCAGATAGAGTAAAAGAAGAAGCCTTGGTACTAAGACATCAAAAATTTTATTGAAATTGATGATTTTTCATCAAAACTGCCAAAAAAGGAACAACAAGCGATCCAGTGCATGTTTGCCCAATATTTCATTCTCATTAATGTCCTTTATCGATGTGGTTTCAATACTGAGTATGTCAGATGCTTAGACAAAGATGAAGCTACGAAAATTATTTAAGAAGCGCACGAAGGAATTTGTGGTGGCCATGTTGGCTACCAAACCCTTGTAAAGCAGATCGTTCGAGCAGGGTATTATTGGAAAACTATGAAACTAGACTGCTATTGCTTCGAGAAGAAATGCGTCAAATGCCAGATACATGCACCTTCCATTCATGCATCGGCTGCATATTTGCAATCTATTGTCTCTCCATGGCGTTTTTCTATATGGGCTTTCGATGTCGTAGGCCCATTAAATAGGTACAAGTTTCTAAGAGTCTTTTGGAGTCTCAATATATCTAGAAAGGTCTTACTAGTGCTATAAACACTACAAGAAAAATGACCATTATCGATGGAAGTTTATGACGAGTTTTTTTCATCGCAACTTTACAGCAGATTAACAAGAGAAACAAATTCATCGCTAAAATCCGTAATATTTACGAAAATAGCGACGAAAAAACTTTCGTCCCCAAATCCGTCGCTACTTAGCGACATCAAATTTTTGTCGCAATACCCACGACATTTAGCGACACATTTGGCAACAGAAGTTTTTCTGTCGCTACTTAGCAATGACGTTAGCGACAAAAATATTCCGTCGCTAACTGGTCATGTACATTTGCGATGGCGTTGCGACGAAAGTTGGTCGTCACCAAATCCGTCGCTAAGTTTCCCGTAAATCCCTAATCAGAACCCTTCTTTCTCTTTCATGTTTCGTCTCTCCCGCCCGATGCATTCCCCCAGACGCCGCCCTCTCCTGCCCAACGCATTCCTCCGGCCGCCGCCCTCTCCCGCCTGACGCACTCCCCAGCCCGCCGCCCGTCGCTCCCTGGTCTGCCACCCATCCCTCCCCTGTTCCATCGCCCCCCGTTTCGTCGTCCGTCACCTCTTGTCTGCAACCCGACGTCTCTCAGGTAAGTGGGTCATTTTTTTTTTCGGCAGGGGGTGCGCCTGCCTCATTTTTTTTTCCAGTAGGGGGTCTCCCCTCTGCCTCATTTTTTATTTCTGGCAGGGGGGGGGTGGCGACCCCCTGCCTCATTTTTTTTTTCTAGCAAGGGGTCCCCCCCTCGCCCCCCCTGCCTCGTTCTTTTTTTTTGGCAGGGAGGGCACCTGCCTCATTTTTTTTTTCGGCAGGGGGTCACCCCCCTGCCTCATTTTTTTTTTTCGGCAGGGGGGTCGCCCCCAGTCTCTTTTTTTTTCGCACCCTCTGCCTCTTTTTTTTTTCGGCAGGGGGTTGCCCCCCCCCCCTGCCTCATTCTTTTTTTCCGGCAGGGGGGGCGCCTGCCTCATATTTTTTTTTGGCAGGGGGTCACCCCCTGCCTCTTTTTTTATTTTTGGCAGGGGGGGTCGCCCATGCCTCTTTTTTTTTCGGGCAGGGGGCGACCCCCTGCCTCATTTTTTTTTCTGGCAAGGGGTCGCATTTTTTTTTCGGTAGGCGGGGCGACGGGCCGGGGGGCACCCGACGATCATCGGGTTCCTGAACCACGGTATCACCCCGTGCCTGCCACTCTAAAGGATGATCACTGCCTCCGGAGACCTCGTGCTGCTGTCGTACATCGCTGGCCTACTGACTGAGCAGCCGAACTCGAAAACCTGTTGGGCCGAACGGAGAGGTGGTCGACGCCTGAGAGGCATTCCGCCTCATCAGAATCCTGTCTGACTTCGATATTTATTCTAATTTTTTTCCTTTCGGCAGAGGGTGACTTCATTTTAACACAGTGTCTCTTACAGATTTTTCAACGAATGTCGCTTGTGCCCCGCCACCCGTGGTAAGTAAGTGACAAAAATAATGCAAATCGGGTAAATACCCGTGGTGAGTAAGTGATGCAAGCACATCACATGTTATTTAATTTATTGAATGCAACACTTTACTGTTCACACACTCACTTAGTTGTTGATATCTAGGACTACTTTGTTAGAGTTTGGAGATCATGTTGAGCATGATTTTAATGTATGAGAATAGAAGTGTTCTTATTTTTGGAGTACAGATTCCATGCTAGGCATGGTAGTAGTTAGCGGGATATTGGAGTGCATTTGTTGCAGGTATATGTTTGACATTTTTTTGATATGAATGTTTTCGATGTATTGCAATGTTTGATGTGATTGTATCCATGCTTGCATGTAGTTACTTTCAATTTTATTATGACTTACATGTGAAATTGTATAATGAAAGCATGCTTCAATTGAATGTATCGTATTATGAATAGTTTGCACATGAAAATATTAAGTTATCAATGCATGCATCATAATTCTTGTGATTGTATGACATCATATATTGCATGATAAATTTGATATTTTCTTCATCATAACATTCTGATGATTCTCTTTTAACTGGTTAGGATACTATTCGTAACATCATATGACAAAATGACTGCAAACCGTGAATGGATGTACCGTAGGATAGTTGACAATAAGTTATCGCATGAATATATGGGTGGTGTTGAAAGTTTTATTGAATTTGCAACGGCACGTGTGAGTATAGTGAATCCCACAGGTTGGATTATTTGTTATGTATTGCAATACTTGAATGTATTCCAATGTTTTGAATGTATTGCAATACTTGATGTGAATGATTTGAATTATTTGAATATATAGAAATGTGTGACAATGATTTGAATGTATTGCAATACTTGATGTGAATGATTTGAATTATTTGAATATATTGCAATACTTGATGTGAATAATTTGAATGTATTGCAATACTTGATGTGAATGATTTGAATATATTGCAATGATTTGAATGATTTGCAGGTATTCCAATGATTTGAATGTATTACAATACTTGATTTGAATTATTTGAATGTATTGAAATGTATTGCAATGATTTGTAGGTATTTCAATTATTTGAATGATTTAAATGTATTGCAATACTTTATTTGAATGTATTGAAATGTATTGCAATGATTTGCAGATATTCGAATGATTTTAATGTATTGCAATACTTGATTTGAATTATTTAAATGTATCGAAATATATTGCAACGATTTGAATGATTTGTAGGTATTTCAATGATTTGAATGATTTGAATGTATTTCAATGATTTGAATGTATTTAAATGTATTGCAATGATTTGAATGATTTGTAGGTATTCCAATGATTTGAATGATTTGAATGTATTGCAATACTTGATTTGAATTATTTGAATATATTGCAATGATTTGAATGATTTATAGGTATTTCAATGATTTGAATGATTTGAATGATTTGAATGTATTGCAATACTTGATTTGAATGATTTGAATGTATTGAAATACTTGATGTGAATGATTTGAAACAATTTGAATGTATTGCATGACATTTTTTATTTGTTAGAATATGGTTCGTGGAGCTTACAGTGGTCGTTCATCCAGTAGTATCCAGTTTCAGCCTTCATCTTCACAGGCTCCTTTGATAGGTATATCATTTAACTAATTGCATGTTTGATTAGTTGAAATGCGCATTCTGAGAATTTCTAACGTATTTTTTTACAGATGATGTTTCGCTTGTACATGACCCACCTACACCAGTTGATCATACAAGTCAGGAACCAACACAAGATGTAGAGTCTTCTCAGTCTAGCACAAGAAGACTCATTCGAATAGTGTATATCAATAATCGGCCGTAAGTATTTCATTTTCACTTATTGCATATCTTATAAATATTGTATATTGATATTTATTGTATACCAATTCATGTGCAGCACGAGGTTCGAGCCACAAGAAGTAGTACGCGATATTAGGAATTCACTACTTCAACATCTACCAGGACTGATCGCTCAATGGAAAGAGTATCCAAAAGAGGTGATAGACATATTGTGGTCCTTATTCACGGTATATAGTTGTTTGTCATAGTTAATGTATTTCATATTTAATTATTTGTTATAGTCATGTCTACTAACTTTCTGAAAATATTTGTAGGCTTCGAATCGCTTTGCGACTATGATGGAAGAACATAATGCAAGGAAGGTGTGGCAGAAGGTCGCTGCCAATCGATTTGCAGATATGTTGCACAATATGAAGACTACAGCAAGAAAAGCATCTGGCGGGATAGATGATCCACTGCAGTGGAAGGGCCATGAACCTCCTACTATAAGGTCAGATGTTTGGGATGCAATATGTGACAAGTGGGCTGAAGATGCATTTCAAAACCGCTCAGCGAAGGCTGCACAAAATCGAGCGAAAATGCCTGATGCCCATCTACACAAAGGTGGATCTAGGACTTTTGGGAGTCACCTGAAGAAAATGGTAACTCATCAATATATAAAGAAATCACTTTTATAAGTATTGTTGCAAACCTGTTAACTAAATCTTTTATCATTTCACTTTGCAGGAAGCAGAAAAAGGAGGCATTGTGCCATACAAGGATGTGTTTGTTCAAACACATAAACGTAAGACCACGGAAGAGTTCGTATCGGAAAAGGCGAGAATGACAACGGTATGTATGTATTGTATTAATAATCATTGTAATATACAAGTTATGATAAACATTGTAATTCTTAATTATCAATTTATACTGTAAACATTATTTTGTAGGAGTCATACGAGCAACAGATGGTAGAGCAATATGGCAATGACTCCACTTAGCATCCGCCTTTTGATCCTGCAGCATGGGTGACTGCAGCAGGTGAACCCAAAAAGGGTCGTGTGTTCGGGTTTGGGAGTAATATGAACACCTTGCCAATCGTTGCTTCCTCCAGTCACGGCCAGAGACTTCTCCCGTCCACATCACCTCCAAGCATCCGACTGATTCTTGGGATGATGTACGCCAGATCCTTAAGGACAAATTGCGTGACTACTTCTATGAAACAATTGCCGACGTTCTCCGATATGAGTTCAACAGTTTTTTGCAGAACATGAGAAATTCGTTTGCAGGTGCCTCTCAGGTATAAAAGTTTCATGTGATGTATTGCATGTCGTTAGATTTCATATAACTTTAATTGCCTTAACTTAGGTGCATTGCATATAATTTATTTCAGTATATTTTGTTTATCAATACTGACCTTTTATATAATATTTCAGTATAATATTTTTAATGCCTTAGAATACATATGAACATGATAGAATCACATATACAGTTTTTTTACTGCCTTTGAACACATATGAGCATGATAGAATCACATATACAGTTTTTTGCCTGCCTTAGAGCACATATGAGCATGATAGAATAACATATACAATTTTTTGACTACCTTAGAGCACTTATGAGCATGGTATAATCATATATACAGTTTTTTTGACTGCCTTAGAGCACATATGAGCATGATATAATCACATATACAGTTTTTTGCTTGCCTTAGAACATATATGAGCATGATAGAATCACATATACAGTTTTTTGCCTGCCTTAGAACACATATGAGCATGGTATAATCACATATACAGTTTTTTGCCTGCCTTACAGCACATATGAGCATGATAGAATCACATATACAAATTTTTTTATTGCCTTAGAACACATATGAGCATGATATAATCACATATATAGTTTTTTGCCTGCCTTAGAGCACATATGAGCATGATAGAATCACATATACAATTTTTTGCCTGCCTTAGAGCACATATGAGCATGATAGAATCACATATATAATTTTTTTGATTGCCTTAGAACACATATGAGCATGATATAATCACATATACAGTTTTTTGCCTGCCTTAGAACACATATGAGCATGATAGAATTACATATAAAGTTTTTTGCCTACCTTAGAGCATATATGAGCATGATAGAATCACATATAAAGTTTTTTGACTGCCTTCGAACATATATGAGCATGATATAAACATATATAAAGTTTTTCGTCTGCCTTAGAACAGATATGAGCATGATATAATCACATATACAGTTTTTTGTCTGCCTTAGAACACATATGAGCATGGTATAATCACATATACAGTTTTTTGCCAGCCTTAGAGCACATATGAGCATGATAGAATCACATATAAAGTTTTTTTGACTGCCTTAGAACACATATGAGCATGATATAATCACATATACAGTTTTTTGCCTGCCTTAGAACACATATGAGCATGATAGATTCACATATATAGTTTTTTTTATTGCCTTAGAACACATATGAGCATGATAGAATCACATATACAGTTTTTTGCCTGCCTTAGAACACATATGAGCATGATAGAATCACATATAAAGTTTTTTTGACTGCCCTAGAACACATATGAGCATGATAGAATCACATATAAAGTTTTTTTGACTGCCTTAGAACACATATGAGCATGATATAATCACATATACAGTTTTTTGCCTGCCTTAGAACACATATGAGCATGATAGAATCACATATACAATTTTTTTGATTGCCTTAGAACACATATAAGCATGATATAATCATATATACAGTTTTTTGACTGCCTTAGAGCACATATGAGCATGATAGAATCAC
This sequence comes from Nuphar pumila, assembly GCF_984573655.1. NCBI lineage: Eukaryota > Viridiplantae > Streptophyta > Magnoliopsida > Nymphaeales > Nymphaeaceae > Nuphar > Nuphar pumila. The sequence goes on along the minus strand of NC_143252.1, from coordinate 92,338,268 downwards.
ATATACAATTTTTTTGACTACCTTAGAACACATATGAGCATGATATAGTCACATATACAGTTTTTTGTCTGCCTTAGAACACATATGAGCATGATAGAATCACATATAAAGTTTTTTTACTGCCTTGGAGAACATATGAGCATGATAGAATCACATATAAAGTTTTTTTGACTGCCTTAGAACACATATGAGCATGATATAATCACATATACAGTTTTTTGTCTGCCTTGGAACACATATGAGCATGATTGAATCACATATATAGTTTTTTGACTGCCTTAGAGCACATATGAGCATGGTAGAATCACGTATAAAGTTTTTTTACTGCCTTTAGAACACATATGAGCATGATTGAATCACATATAAAGTTTTTAACTACCTTAGAACACATATGAGCATGATATAATCACATATACAGTTTTTTGCCTGCCTTATAACACATATGAGCATGATAGAACCACATATACAGTTTTTTACTGCCTTAGAGCATATATATATGAGTATGATAGAATCACAAAAATAGTTTTTTTACTGTCTTTAGAACACATATGTGCATGATTGAATCACATATAAAGTTTTTTTACGACCTTAGAACACATATGAGCATGGTACAATCACATATACATTTTTTTGACTGCCTTAGAGCACATATGAGCATGATTGAATCACATATAAGTTTTTTTTACTTCTTTAAGAACACATATGAGCATGATAGAATCACATATACAGTTTTTTTTTTTGCCTTAGAACACATATAAGCATGATAGAATCACATATACAGTTTTTTGACTGCCTTAGAACACATGAGCATGATAGAATCACATATAGAGTATAATTTATTTCAGTATATTTTATTTATCAATACTGACCTTTCTTTTCTCGTGTAGGTTGCTGGTGATAATCAACGTAGTGTAGCTAAAGGGACAAATCAAGACAATGAACAAGAGGACGCACAAAATCTTGGCGATGATTAGATTCATGTGTTGAATTTGTTCTACCTTCTTTTTGTTTCAAAAATGTAAATGTTGAATTGTAAATAATTAGAACTTGCGAATTTTATAGTGGATCGATTAATTGTTTTAGTTTCCTTTTATATGTATTTTGATGTGTACTTTGTTTTTTATTCACAAAAAATATAAATTGTACAGGAAATATAAATTGTATCACGAGAATTTTTTTCTCGATATTTAATTTTCAAATATTTTTTTTAATTTTTTTTCTTGTTTGCGATGGATTAGCGACCGATATATCCGTCGCTAATTACTATTAGCGTTGAATGTAGCGACGAATTAGCGACGACTATAAATCTGGCTCAACACCAAAGTCATCGTATAGTAAAGATGACCTTACGACGGATGTTGGCATTCATTATTCTGTTGCAACTTAGTGACGGAACTAGCGACAGATACATTCTGTCACTACTTAGCCACAGAATGGGCGACAGATATATTTCGTCGTGAATTAACGTCGAAAAAGTCACAATGGAAGCTATTCGTGTTTAATCCAATGCTAATCTGTCGCAAAGTTATTTAGTGATGAATTAACAACAGATTAGCGACGGATTTAGGTCGTCGCTAATCCATAGGTTTCTTGTAGTGAAAAGCCTAGTCTAAGAGTCATTGTAGGAATCCAAGTATGAAGAGCCTTTTTGAGTAAAAGTATTAGAAGTCATTTTTCATCATCGTTCTTCACTTTTCTCTCCATTCTATATTTTTATTCTCTTCAGGGCAGCGGTGAAAGAGATGAAATATGATAAAGGTGCATCTTTTTTATAAGAGGTTGAATCGATCATTAGAAAAAAGAATCAGGCCAAACTTTTCAAGGGAACCTGCTGATGTCGATGTTGTGTCTGGTAAAGCTTAACCATTTAATGAACACATGACAAGTGAATCAACAATAACCCTGACGAACAAGATGTATTGAATCGGACATGTTCCAACTGCCCGCCCATCCACAAAATGGGATTGGGTGGTGATCGGTTCATGATTTGTTCAGGCAACTGTTCCTTAAGGATTTCTGGATCCCACTTGAATCATTACCAGGCAGATTCTGCCAAATCATGTGAAATGGATTCCTAGCTGAACCATGCTCAGTCTTTACTCATCTCAGGATCCAGTCGAGACCTGATGAGTCAACCGTTTTGTCATTCTATTTTTAGGAGCCGCATGGGATTAAATAGTTGTTCCTTTATGACTCTTACAGCTAAGAAGGGTATTTCCATTGTAGGCCGACTATAATGGTCCTCAAAATTTATTCTCTCACATCTCAACCGCAGATCTCACTCTGTTGTGATGCCTAGTCATCGGCTGTACTATCCTTTTTTTACTTATATTTAATCACAGTATCTTTCAGAGCATGAAATTTTGTTCTTTGTAATTACATGTTAAATATTTTTTTGTATTATAGGTGATGTTGGTTGGTTTTTGTCAATTTTTAAATAGTTCCTAGGTGCTTCCTCTGATAGAAAGGACAGGAGAACATGTGTGCCTTGGCTCTTTCCTCCATTAAGCAAAGCATTTAATTAAAGTCCATGCTGTGTGGCCATGGTATTTAAATTATCATATATTATGTTTGGTGATGAGCCATGTCTCTTGGTTGTTCATGGCCCACATAGCGTTCCAGCTTATATGTCCCGAGACAAGGCACAATGTGGCCGAACTAGCTACTGAATCGGGCCTACTTGGTTCAAACTGTAGTATGCAAAATCAAGCTATTTTTGCTTGTTGCCACAGGCACATGCATGACTATGACAAAGTCAACGACCAACTGGTTTCAACTCGGCCAACCGGACCAAGTTTGTGTTAAACCATGACCAAGCTGATTTCAATGCAATGAATATGGACCAAGTAGGCTGCAACCAAACCGAGCTGGTTCACAATGGACCATGACCAAGTTGGTTCTGATTCCACATGCATTATCCGAGTTGGCTTCATCAGTGTCGAGAATAGAGACTTGGGAATTGATTGGCCCTTCCACGTTGTAAACGATAATGTGCAGTAGGCGCATGTGCATCTGCTTGTTAGCCAGGACATCTTCCTGCCATTTGTCCTACTTTCGATGGAGCATAAAGACAAATCTCACCTGCTTCCGCACTCAATCTGATGGTTACATAGCCTGTCATGGTAATTTCACATGAACTGCGGTAAAGCCTCAGGGTTTGTTAGCATAAAATTTCCAAGGAAAACCAAATTGGAACCAGATTATACTTGGTCGATGTTGGTTTTGGCAGCCCTTAGTACTAGACTACTAGTGTTTAGTTGTATGTCTTGCCTCCTTTTGGAGGCAGGCTTTTCCTTGAGCCGGTTTTGTGTTTTTAACCTTTTATATAATATTCCTTTTTTCAAAAGAAAATAAAAACAATTCTCAGCCTATAATAGAAAATGAAAGGCATGCATGAATGAGGGAGCTTCAAAGACGGAATGCCTAGAATCCACAGTAACCGCTAAAAGCATTCAGCATAAATTATTAGTATGTGTTGTGGGACTGATGCTTTAATTGGAAGCTTGTTGGTTTACAGGTGAAGCAGAAATATCCATTGTTTGTAGTTGTACCATTATTTATAACGAAAGTGAATGAATAAAGATAAAAAGAAAGTCTTCATCCTTTTTAACTCCCGCGGACTCTGGTCAATTCTCAGCCTCACAGGCTGCCCAGACCTCATATAGTTCCGAATCGGCCCCTACAGATACCTAAATAAATGATATCCAGGAACCAGAAAGTATCATAGTAAAATTTAAAGAATTTAATAAACGACCAACCAAATATTTTATTTTCCTTTTGCCTACAAAAGGGTCTCTTCCTCTCTTCCCCTCAAAGACATTCTAGTCCGTAGGCATCACCACATCCCTTGGGTGGTATTAAAGCCTTCATCCTTAGTCTCTGTTTCTCTTCATTGGCTTGTCTTCTATCTTGTGCAGCTCACTTTCTCTGCACCTGCAATCTTTTGTTTCTGTTTGCAGTTTGGTAAATGCTGCTAGAAATGGCATCTGTTTTCGCTGTCACGTTCTTGGGCTTCTTTTTGCTGCCTTCTGTCACCGTTGCCTTCGTTCCTAGGAGGCCCATTGATGTGCCATTTCAGAAGAACTATGTGCCAACTTGGGCACAAGAACATATCAAGTACTTCAATGGCGGTTCCGAAGTGCAACTCATGCTAGATAAGTACACAGGTGAAAAGACCTGACAGCGTGAAAAGAACCAAAATAAACTTCGAAACCATCCACTTCATTCATCTCATTGGTTTTTACTAGCCTTTTTTTCTTGTTCTTTTTTTAACAACAGGTACTGGTTTCCAGTCTAGAGGCTCATACTTATTTGGCCACTTCAGTATGCAAATCAAGTTGGTGCCTGGAGATTCTGCAGGAACAGTTTCTGCTTTCTATGTGAGGGAGAAATCTATCTATATCTTTTCCTCTCAAACATTCCATTGTTATTTTGACTGTAGTCTACTGGTCGTTTGTTGATACGTGGTATGCGTGCCTCGTGCAGCTCTCTTCTCAAAACTCAGAGCACGATGAGATAGACTTTGAGTTCTTGGGCAACAGGACCAATCAACCTTACATATTACAGACCAATGTTTTCACTGGTGGCAAGGGAGACAGGGAACAGAGCGAAGCAGGTTATATGTTCCCCCCCCCCCCGAACAGGGCAGTTAGCTACATCTCATGATCGGGGGTCCCAAAGAGCACCACGTATGTAAGCATGTGCGTCTCGTATCCCCATGTTTGTAAGCATTAATTAGCGTTGGAGTTTGATGCGATTGCAAAGACTTAAGTACCCTCTCCTCCATTGGTGCAAAAAAAAATGACGGTTCTTGAAAAGGAGTGGTTGTAAAGACTTAAGTGCCCCGAAGATGATTATTTAAGACCCAGTCTCTGCACTGGAGGATTATCCGAAAAAGAAATCTCCCCTGGAGGAGGCCATGAACATCAACCCTCTTACTCTCTCTCTCTCCCTTCTATTTCTGCTTCTGTGCACATCCATTAGAAGATCATACATTGCTCCATCAAGCACCGACTGACCTGCACATTGACTGTTGTGGAGCCTGATTCAAAGTTTTTACCCTTACAGGAGGAGTGTTTGGGGGCTCATCCCAGCGTGGGTAGCATCATTCAACTCTCTCTCTCTCTCTCTCTCCCTTCTATTTCTGCTTTTGTGCACATCCATTAGAAAATCATACATTGCTCCATCAAGCACCGACTAACCTGCACATTTACTGTTGTGGAGCCTGATTCAGAGTTTTTACCCTTACAGGAGGAGGGTCTGGGGGCTCCTCTCAGCGTGGGTAGCATCATTCAACTTGACGAGTTGTGGAGTCTGATTTAGAGTTTTTACCCTTACAGAAAGGGGGGTCTGAGAGCTCCTCCCAGTGTGGGTAGCATCATTCAACTTGAAGAGTTATGGAGTCTGATTCAGAGCTTTTACCCTTACAGAAGGGGGGTCTGAGGGCTCCTCCCAGCGTGTTCATGGCCTTTTGCCCTTACAGGAGGGGGGTCCGGGGGCTCATCAACCCTCTCTCGCTCTCTCTCCCTTCTATTTCTGCTTCTGTGCACATCCATCAGAAGATCCTACATTGCTCCATCAAGCACCGAATGACCTGCACATTGACTGTTGTGGGTCCTTACTGATGAGCTGCCTCTAAATTTATTCGACTCTGTGTCCTTACTGCACTTGAAGTTGAGTCGTTGTATTTTTTGTTATTCGGTGGGTGGTGAGGCCTTCCTCTACTCTCTCAAGACTCTTAGCTTGGGCAATCTTTCTTTTGATGATTGTGGTTGTAATGTATTGTTGAAGTTAAAATGGGGAACGAATTGACAATAGAAATCGCTGAAAATTTACAAAAAAAAACTAGACTCAATAACGAAGATACCACTTTTTACGGATTTGGAATATGACCTCCGGTTAAGGAGATATGGCCCTGACAAGTTGGTCCTAATTCGGGTAGCGATTTACAGCGATTTGCTTACTGAATAACACTACAAATCGCTATAGCGATTTGCGGAAGACACTACAAATCGCTATAGCGATTTGCGGAAGAATTTACAGAGCCGGTACCGAGATCTCATGTTCGGGGGTTCCAAACCGCGCCACGTATAAGATGCAGACCGGCATGTATCCCCATGTGGGTCGCCATCATATTGCATCGTAATTTGGTGCCACAGCAAAGACTTAAGTAACCTTTACCGCCATTCGCTTCATCTTCCTCGGACGGACATAAATGCCCTCCTTCTAGAAAACTGAATCGTTGGTTCGTGAAAATGACAAAACTGCCCTCCATCGATATCGCGGGAAAACGTTCCGCAGAGTTTGCGTATGTAGCAAGCGTTATGTTGTATGATACAAATAGTTCAAAAAAATCCTTTCTCGCTCTAAGCACTCTACCGGAGATTCTTTGCTTTCATCTCGAGTTGCCGAAGCATCCTTTCCTTTTTACCAGAGCATCTGTTTCCGTCTTACGCGCAGTCGCAGCATCGTTGCCACCTTCTGTTGCGTATTAGTTGTTACTGTTGCTTACTCTACAGTTGGAATATCCAAATTCCCATCGTTTCGGTGAGTTTCGTGTAAGTTTTCTTTCTTCAATCTGAAGATTGGTTCTTATACAAGGATTTGTATTATGAACCCAAATATTCCGACGATTTCTAATGATGATGATCGTGTATTATGTTGTGCAAATTAGCAATGTCTGTGCCTAATCAGATTAGAGATACCCCGTCGTTCTATGGGTTGTCTATTAGAGAAGTGATCTGCCAGTCCCATCTATCTAAAGTTTTTGAAAGATACCAAAATATACTTAAGATTGAGAACGATGAAGACAGGGAAAAAGCCTTGGAATCGTATTATGCGGAGGATTATCCATCAGATATCGAGGCTGCGGACCAAAGGAAGAACTCTGAAGAACGAAAGATGCAGAACAAGGATGACGAAAAGAAGGCAAAGGCCAGAAATATTGATGAGAATATAAATAGAAGGCGGAGGATTAACGCACAGCAGATGGAAAAGAGGAAGAAGAAGGCGGAGGAGTGGGAAAGGGATGTTAGCAATATGCTGGCGGAGGCTCATAGGAGAAACTTGGAGAGTAGAGCAATGCGACACAAGGCAAGGCTACTGAAGGAGGCGGAGGAGAGGCGAAGGCAAATGAATAAGGAGGAGGAAGAGAAGGAACAAAATATTCCTCAGTTTGAGGAAGAAAAGGAAAGGCGAAGGAGGGAGTTGGAGTTCGAGGAAGCTAAGGAAATGCAAAGGCAGCAGAAGGAGAATGAGGAAAAGAAGGAAAGGCAACGGAAGGAGGAGGAGGAGGTAGAGAAGGAAAGAGAAAGGAAGAAGCAGGAGGAAGAATTGCAGGAAAGAAGGAAACAACAACTGCAAGAGAAAGAAAGACGGCGGAAAGAGAAGGAGGAAGAAAAGGAAAGGGAAAGGGAAAGGAAGAAGCAGGTGGAAGAACTGCGGCAAAGAAGGAAACAAGAAATTGAAGAGAAAGAAAGGCGACTGAAGGAGAAGGAGGAGGAAGAAAAGGAAAGGGAAAGGAAGAAGCAGGAGGAAGAGGCGAAAAGGGAGAGACAAAGGAAGTAGAAGGAGGAGGAGATAAAGGAGAGAGAAAGGAAGGAGAAGGAGGAGGATGCGAAAAAGGAGAGAGAAAGGATGCAGGAGGAGAAAAGGGAAAGAGAAAGGAAGGAGAAGGAGGAGGAGAAAAGGCAGAGAGAAAGGAAGCAGAAGGAGGAGGAGGAGAAAAGGGAGAGAGAAAGGAAGGAGAAGGAGGAGGAGGAGAAAAGGAAGAGAGAAAGGAAGGAGAAGGAGGAGGAGAAACGCGAGAGAGAAAGGAATCAGAATGAGCAGGCGGAAAAGGAGAGAGAAAGGAAGCAGAAGGAGGAGGAGGAGAATAGGGACAGAGAAAGGAAGCAGAAGGAGGATGAGAAAAGGAAGGCGAGAGAAAGGCATGCGACGGTGGAGCCGGTAGAGATGGAGATTGAAAGGCAGTTGGAGGCAGTGGACCCACCAGAAAGTCCTAGGTTGGAGGGAGAACAGCAGAAAATAGCGACCAAGGTAAATATATCCGTCCTGTCTGCGAAGATTTAATAATATGTTTAGCGATTTTGGTATAACGATTACTGTGTTAGGTATTGATATTTATAGCGATTACTGCGATAGTATGTCTGCAACCGATATTATTTATAGCGGTTAGTAGAATAGTATTTATAAGTACAAATGGAAGTAATTTATAATTTGTAGGAATAATATGTTATTTTGTGTTACAGGGAGGTCACAGGAGAAGTAGAGCACCAGGTGAAAAGCTCGGAGGTCGCTGTCAATGGCCTGTAGTTCTGTCTTGGTATGGTCAACTGAGTGCATATCAGAAGGACCGACTACGAAATATGCACTTCGGTGGCCTTTTGGACCAGCAATATTTTGAAACTTGCTGGAATACCATGACTCACCTGGTAAATAAGTGGAATGATAAGACTAACACATTCCAGTTTGATTCTTTTGAGATCACCATGACTCTAGAAGATGTGACGAGGATCACTGGCCTTAAGTGCGATGGCAGTGCTGTCCTATTACGGCATTCAAACTATAACGCAAGGGAAAATTGCACTGCCCTTCTAGGAATGTCGATGGACGAATGGAGTCAATGTATTTCTGGTGGAAGCAATTCCACATCAATGAAGGTCTCAATTTTTCATAATAAATGGGAAGGCCACTCCGCTACTTGTGCATCTGAAACAGCTGACCAAGAGTTGCGCGGCTTCCTTCTATATTTTTTTGCTCTTACATTATTTTCCGATTGTTCTGGTTCGAGAATAAGTTCCATGTGGCTGCAGTACCTGCCAGACTTAGACGAAGTCGACAACTATGCCTGGGGTGCCGCTATGCTCGCACACCTGTACAGTCAACTCCACCGTGCGAGTAATGGTACGAAACAGTTGGCGGATTTTGGCCATTTGTTCAGGTATTTGTTGATTACATACTTAGTATTTGTAGACAAATCTCATTGCAGTCTGTGGCGTTGCTAATAATATTTTTTTTGTTAGGCCTGGGCGTTGGAACATATTATCCTATTGCGTCCACGGTGTGGCCCTCCGATTTGTGGTTTTCCAAAGATCGATCGCTGGGCCAGAATAAACATCGCAGTTTATAATGCTAAGTCCATTTTAGATGGGCTGCAATTAAACGAGGTAAACGTTCTAAAATTGTTTACAATCGCGTCAGCATTTACCATTGAGTATTATAAATCGTTGTAATGTTCAGCATTCTTAAGTATACATCGCTGCATGATTGTCTTCCGTAGTGCATATCGTTGTTGCCATATCATGCATAAATAAATTTTAATATATTTGTCATTCGTTATTAAAAAGAATTATCAATGTACAGATTTTGTGGAGACCTTATGGAGATGGGGGCGATGATGAAGACGTTGTTGCGGAGGCTGCCAGATTGTCTGACCGCGATTTGTGGCTATTCTGCAATTTTGAAGCCGAGTTGCAGCAAGGTAGTCGAGTTCTCCTACAATCTGGCTTGGGGCAGTCTATCCCAAATAAGCCTTTGGAGGTGAGAAGGAAGATGAATATTGGTGGGGACAGGCATGTGAATTGGAGCGATCGCTACAGGGACGAATTATTAAATTGGAACTCAGGTGGTTTCCCTGCCGTATCGTATGATCATGAAGGACGACAATTTGATCCCTTCTATTTCGAAAGCTATTGGGAACCAATGCGGCAAAATCGGAAGATTGAGAAAATTGTCAACCCATGCCTCCCAACTGTCCCTTCTCATGTTGTAGCCCAGCCTCTACAACCAAAACGTCGTCTCGCTCTGGTTAATACTACTAGTCCCTCAGTAACAAATCACGAGGAAGACCGAATACTTGCTCCAAAAGAGAAGACTGTCTCTGCCGCAAGGTTCGAACTTATTGAGAGGGAGAATAAGAAATTAAGGACAGAAGTAAGCACTATGGGCATTCAATTGAATGTAGTGGTGGACATGATGACCAGTCTTCTTAGGCAAGGTTTCGCAACGAAGAGGCCACCCAGGATAGACAGTCCACCAATAAAAAGTGAGAGACAAGTCTATGAAATTTCATCAGATTCGTCCAGTGACTCGGAATAAATCCTAGATTTTCATATACGATAATCGTGAAAAGGTATTTGTGTTAAATAATCAATAGATAAGGAAAGGATTTGTTGCCATCGCTGGATACTTCGTGCTTTGAGTCAGAGAGCATCGCAGCATAGTGATTTGTGGGTATTGTTCGAATGTCAAATCACACGTGAAAAACGTATTTTTGAATATTTAAAACTTAATGAGCGGCATGGAAAGACGTATTTTTGAATACTTCGAACGCAAGCATTTAATTTGGCGGCGGTTATCAAAAAAAGGTGGCATGCGAAAAGCCGCATTTATATTTTTTTTAAACGCAATCAATTAATTAGCGGGCTGTTTTCAAAAAATGGCTGCACGTTAAAGGACTTTACCTTTGTAGGTGAGGACGGCGTTTCAGTATCTGCGTTGCAAAGGTGCCATCGATATCTCCGTTCAGGCATGGCGCCGAAGAAGGGGACAATCAGAGCAGTACGACCAACCATGGCGGCCAAGAAGAGGACGAGTGGAGCAATACGACCCGACACGACGCCAAAGACGATGGGAGCACTACGACCGGGCACGACGGCAACAGAGAGGACGATGGTAGCAAAACGACCAGGCACGACGCCAGAGGAGTGGACGAGGGGAGAAAAACGACCAGGCACGGAGCAAACAGATAGGAGGATGGGAGCTAAACGACCAGGCGGCGCCAATGGAGTGGACGATGGGAGCAAAACGGCCACGCACGGCCGTGAACAAGAAGACAACCACATCCACAGTACCAGGACTAGCGCTTAAGAGGTATATTTTTTTAAACGCCTGAGCGGTTTAGTGAACATTTGCCTTTTCATGTCGTATTTGGACTAGTGTTGTTTACTGTAGACAATAATTTCAATGTCCAATCCTGAATACCACGCTCATGGTGCACTCAGTGCAACATCCACAGTCTCGGGTGGGCGGCAACGCCCTGACGAGTTCGTAGATGACATCGAGCAGATGCAAGATGAATTTGCAGATGGGAACACTATCAGTAATTTTGTAAGTATTTGTCCACTATCAATTTCTAGGTCATCGATTTGCATGTTCTGAAGTTCGTAAATTTGTGCAACCAGACAATGTATGATTTTGTTAATTACATTCAGAGCAACCCAACGAGCAATACAGTACGCATCATCAGCCCGTATTTCATGGTATGTCTGGGCCGCTGTTGTTCTGTTTGCTTTCATGACGTACTCACGTTTCTTGGTGGTTAAACCTTGCTATTTCGTGCAACAGATGTACGTCCGGCGAAAGCCATACGACATAGGATTCGCAGATGCACTACCTTGTTGGAACAGCGACGATGAGTGCGTAGACATTTCGAAATTTGGAAAGGTAAGTGAACAAACCTCTTATCCAAGGTTTATTCGTAACATCCCCATCACGATAAGTCTCTGGAACGAAAAATGATTTTATCGATTCGCAGATTTTACTTCCTACACTCTGGCAACATCCAGACCATTGGGTCCTATACGAGATAAATTTTCAGGTAAAACAACTATGGTGCTACTACTCATTGGACTGCCACAGTGGCGTAGAACGCGATGCTATGCATTTGGTAAGCTTGTGCCCAAAGGTGAAGTAGCTATTCGAGGTGGACCGGACTGTAATATATTATCCCTTTTTCATAGGCGGGATTCCTTAACGGGCAAATGGGTGTCGACATTGGTGAGTGGATGTTGCTCTGTGCTGACGATGCTCCGTTACAAAGTAATGGGGTCGATTGTGGCATATTCGTAATGAAGCATATTGAAGCAATATACAATGGAGAAGAACCTTGTTTCCACGTTGTATGAGCTTCGTATCCGATGTTATTGGGTATTCCTATTATATATTGGTTTCACATTACCTGTTTTATTGCAGGAACATATGCCGGTAATACGCGATGAAATATGCGGAAAATTGATTGAGTTTAAAATGAACGGCAGACAGAATAGTATAAAGTGAAACCTATCGATTGCTCTGTCTGTACAACCTAACGAGCCCCTCCATCACCGTTCTCGCCGTCCTCCTCGACAGCAACCCAGTCGATGCAGTCGCGCTGAGGGGGGCCAGCAGGAGCTCCGCCAAGTCCTCTTCCTCTCCCTAGCGAGGTCTAAACGGATTTGTCGTTCCGGTGACGGGTGTTCATCTCGTTCCGGTGACGGGTGTTCTATGAAAAGTAAATTGTATTCAGAAATAGTTTTGTGTTGTATACGCATAACCAATGCTGGAAAAGTTGTTCTTAAGCAATGAAGAATACTGTACGGCGAAAGATATTTCTAAATATCGCATTACGTGAACTTATCAATAAGAAAGGTTTGTTCTTAGAAATCGCTGTATTGATGAACCAACGGTAATGTACACCTAAGGCGATTTCTTGAGACATACTTGTGGATTTATTTGAGACCCAAAGATTCGGTCCAATCGCATTGACTACGATTCAGAATAGTCCTCTGGCATGACATTGTTTTCATTAATGCGGAGTGTTTTTTTATTTAAGATTTGCTTTTGGTTTAATGAAACTGACGTATATACTCGAAAACTGACGGAGGGTGATAGGACGTTTCATTAATATTTGAATGACACAACACACAGTTCCACTTTGCTTCGCGAATAAGGAACCGACATAATCGACAATTCCTGCATAAACGACTTATTCTTGAATCGAGTGCATAGGCGGCTTCGACGCAGTTGTCGTATCTGTCTATACCTTTTTCATAGGTCTGTAAGATCATAATTGAAGAAACCGTCGTTTAAAATTCAAGCAATTTTCAAATACTGGCACAGGTTTTCATGGTCGTAGCAGTGTAGTTTGACGTTAGACCACCAAGCGTATCGCTTTGTACTATTCGTAAAATACGAACGCGACATTAAAGCGATGTTTAAGCATACAACATTTCATAGCGATGTTGAATATTATCATTTCGAACATTAGAAGTCTTTGTTCATTGCACACATCGCAGTCTCACCCTGCGACTGTCAATCACGCGGGTTGAGCGCACATCTTTTATCAATTACAAGCCTTTTAGATCCTCGCCTCCGTCAGTTTCTCCTCCGAAATTAGAAAGGACGTCAACTTTTTGCAGAGTTCTTCGCAGAATCCGGGTATATCAACCTGCAAAAACAGATTGTAAACTAGAAGCAATAGACATGCCCTTAATTCCCAATAACAGAGGCCAAGGAATGGCATACAACGTCGAAACAGGGTTTTGCACCATTGTATATCGCTTCAATGTACTTCATTACAAATACGCCGCAATCAACGCCATTATCTTGTAAAGGAGCATGGTATGCCGTGCGATAGATCCACTCGCTGACATCGACTCCCAAAATGGCTATGAGGAAACCGATCTGAGAATAATGCGACCGAAAGTAAATTCATGACCCCAGTACACTACACGATACTCATATAGATGGAATCTTACGAGATGGGAAATGTCTAGCCGTAAACCACTGTCAACTTCCAACGAATTGTAACACCATAGTTGTTTTTCGCGTAAATCCATCACGTATAAGACCCAATGCTTTTCAGACTGCTAGAGTGTAGGAATCAATATCTGCAAATAGATCGAAAAAATATTGTTACCACTGTCACGCTGTAATATTGCACTGTAGGTTTGTTTGCTTACCTTTTCACTTGTCATAAGGTCTCTGCAGTGATTACTGTTAACCCAATAAGGTTTGCCGTCTTGAAATCCACTGGAGTATGGCAAACGGCGTAATATAGTCTGCAAACCGAAAGAAACATTGCTAACACCAACGTTAACATATGAATCAATTGGACTAAATCAATAATGAAAAGCAACATAAAATACAACCAATATACCATGAAATATGGGCTGATGACGCTCACAGTCTGGCTTGGTGCGTTGCTTTTAATATAATTTACGAAATCGGATATAGTCTGTTTGCAGCAAATATGGTGTTGTATTGATCATACGTACACATGACTTACGTTTATAGACAACTACTACTAGTTTCATACTAACAAAATTACTGATCATGTTGCATTGTGCGAATTCACTGCGCATTCGGTTGATGTCCTCCAGGAGTGATTGACTAAGTTTTCGCCCAACTTCGTCGGTGGATGTTCGACTGAAATGAATGCGGACATTGCAACGACCGATATTTAAATTACATTATATAGTACACAAAAACAAATCGCAAAAAACGCATGAAAGAGACGGATTTTGCTGAACATGTAGACTATGTGTAGACAATATACCCATGATTCGCCATTGTTGGTCGTGTAGCTGTCTTCGTCTGCCTCACCGACTACAATTTTCTATGTTCGAGGGCGGATCTCCAGGTTTATGAAGGAACCGTCGGTTTGGTTGTTGCTGGTTAACGAAGTAGAAGACAAACACACCTTCCAATGCTTGTGCAACTATTTATGACCTAAAAGATGTACTGCTCAACTAACATGATCAATGAATACTGTACGACAACTCAAACATTTATGGGTATCCGTTGAAAAATACACATTGAGTAGCCTTTTATTTATAATATATGGATACAACTTTTCACAAGATAACAATAATGATTTCAAAAGGCAAGTGGAGGTGTCGGGAACGCGAAAGATTTGCTGGAGAAGAAGTTGACTGGAGGTGTATGGCGATTTGTGGTTATCGTTGAATAGCGATCTGTGACATCGCAGCACAGTGATTGACAGTCCTACGCTGCGATGCCACACATCGCAGCACACTTGAACAATCCTTCGCATCACGCTAAGATTGACAGTCCAACAATAATCAACAACGTTCTACGCTGCGATGCCACATATCGCTATTCAACGATAACCACAAATCGCCATACAGTGATGTCATCATTCGCCTTCCTGCAGAAGCAAAAATGCTATCTATCGATTTGAATAAATTCAACCACGAACCGCAAGTCGTCAATGAAAAACGACTATGAACTCTCAAAAAATCCGGCATTGTGGAGATCGGGTCATGCAAAGAGGCATGACAACTAAGTTAATAGCCCACACGAGATTCCTGTGTCCCAAACCTATCTATCGACTGCATAGGAGTCATAAATGATGCAAATAAATCATGATTATGATCACTGATTAAAGTACGCACGACAAATTTCCCATTCGGATGTCTTCTCAAAACCAATCTCGCCTGACATCCACATCTTGATTCTGGCGTGCTCCTAGTTGGATTTCCCATTGATTTCTTCCAACCTTGCTTGGAACAGACATATGTCTTTCTAACCAAGACACCCTGTGCATTTTTTGACCAAGAAAACCTTCTCACACTGAAGCCAACTTTTAAGGCATAATCATTGTAAAATTTATATGCATCTTCTTCGTTATTAAAATGCATTCCTTCTACAGGAACATAGTCAAGTGCAATTCCATGTACATTCCCAGTTCCTACGGTTTTATTAAGTGTACTGACATCAAAATCAGGATCATTATTGAATTGCATTTCTTCTCCTGGAACATTGAAGTCAGGTGTACTTCCGTGTACATTCCCGGTGCATACACTTTTATTATGTGCGCTGTCATGGTAGTCTACCTCATCATTGAATTGCATTTCTTCCACTGGAACATTCAAATCAATAGTGGGTCTAATGCCTGCACCCTTCTTTTCATGTGCATCGTTAGTGCAGATGTTCAATTCTTCAGTTGGGTCATAAGTATAGATATTCAATTCTCCAGATCTTTCTATTGATTGAGCTACATCGTCTTTATTACAACCTGATGATAAGCTCAATAATGTTTTAAGCAATATATCAATTTGTGTTTGCAGCAACATGGCAAACAAGTCGATATTATCTCACAAAAACGAGAGTCTGTTACTAATACAGCGGTTTGAGATACAATGCATATGATGAGTGAATGTAGGATACCTGATGGGGTAGAGGCCCTTCCTAGCATCTGCAAACAAGCATTCCTGTCAACAGGTCCCAGCGTCTTACAAATATCGATAAGTTTTCAACCTTCGTAAGAACAAGATCTACCTGCAATAACCAAACAAAGCCTTAATGACACACAAGACGACATGCCTTCTTCATCGATAGCATGATGCTGGGAAGCTACTCACGCCGCCTTGATGGAACTGGTTGGAATGTTTGTGCATCATTGCTTTCTTCCTTAATGCCTAACAACAACGACAAATAAAAGAAGACAGTGGAATGTTTTGTAAGCAATATATCAATTTCCGTTAGCAAGCGGCATAGGTTTACTACGATTTAATCAGGATGCATATAAGAACGGATACCACTAGGGTTACGCAAGTCAAAGCAACGATTTAATGAATGAAAGTATCAAAGCAAGTGCGGTTTGATGTTTGCTTATGCTGAGCATCGACGTGTCGCTTACCATGCCAATAAAATAAACATGTCGTACATGTGTGTTGACGATAACGCTCTCATAATATCCACGAGGCTCTAAAGCGAGTTCAATAGAAGTCGCTGAGAGAGCAACGATATGCATGCGAAAATCGCCCCGCCATGCGTGTCAAGATGTGTTTCTGCACTCAAACGTTTTCAAAGTCTGTGTACAAATATCTTACAAATACATATTACAAAACATATAATATCTTACAAAACGATATGTATAGCGATTTGTCAGATATTGAAAATCGATACAGCAGTTCAGTATTTATAACTTACAACTCGACGATACAAAAACATACTATCTAAAAGGTCGATAAATATATCGCACAATAAATTACAAATCGATAAGGAAGAACTTGAACATAATAGCAAACAAATCGATATTAACTAACAAAAATGTATCTCACAAAAACGAGAGTCTGTTACTAATATAGCGGTTTGAGATACAATGCATATGATGAGTGACTGTAGGATACCTGATGGGGTAGAGGCCCTTCCTAGCATCTGCAAACAAGCGTTCTTGTCAACAGGTCCCAGCGTCTTACAAATATTGATAAGTTTCCAACCTTCGTAATAACAAGATCTACCTGCAATAACCAAAGAATGCCTTAATGGCACACAAGACGACATGCCTTCTTCATCGATAGCATGATGAGATGAAAAGCTACTCACGGTGCCTTAATGGCACTGGTTGGAATGTTTGTGAATCATTGCTTTCTTCCATGATGCCTAACGACAGCAGAAATGAAGAGAAGACACTGGAATGTTTTGTAACACAAGGCAGGCACGAGAAGGCGACAGTGTGTTGTACAACAGGATAAAAAACAAGGCGAAAAGCTCGACTGGAGACGAAGGCAAAGTCTGCGTTGATAATGGGAGCAACTGTTACAGCAGATGGCGCAGGCGAACGTCTCCACTTTAAATGGTTAACATCAAACTTTCTGGATGGAGGATTTTTTTGTCCTTTTCCCCACCCGTCGTTTCACAACTTTTGAATGGAGGATATTTTTGTCATTTCCTCGAACCGTCATTTTAGGGCAAGAAAAGCAAGTAAGGGTGATTAAGTCTTTGCAACAGCACCAGAGTCCGATGCAAAGTTATGTCAACATACACGGGAATACGAGCCCCATGTGCATGAATACGTGGCGCTCATTCGATCCCCCGAACACGGACATGGGATTCAGTGAATCATCGGGGGCGAACATACACAACCCTGATCTATCTCTGGTTTGATCCCACAAAAGATTTTCACTCTTACTCTGTTCTGTGGAACATGTACGAAATAGTGTACGTTTCCGCGTTCAAAAACATTTTTCTCAAGTACCTTCTGTTTTATTGCGTTTGTCCTTCTTTCATGGTTTTGGAGGAAGTAAAACATTTTGTTATCTTTTGTGCATCAGTTTCTTTGTAGATGATGTACCCATCAGGATATTCAAGAACAGCAAGGACCTAGGAGTGAGGTTCCCCTTCTACCAACCGATGAAGTTGTACTCTAGCCTCTGGAATGCTGATGATTGGGCAACAAGAGGTGGGTTGGAGAAAACGGATTGGAGCAAGGCACCGTTTGTTGCATCCTATAGGAATTTCCACATTGATGGCTGCGAGGCATCTGTCAATGAGAAGGTTTGTGCTACACAGGGTCGGAGATGGTGGGACCAGAGAGAGTTTCAGGATCTTGATGGCCTGCAGTATAGGAAGCTAAGATGGGTTAGACAGAAATACACCATCTACAATTATTGTACAGATAGAGCCAGGATCCCCACAATGCCACCAGAGTGTGCTAGGGATAGAGATGTCTAGCTTATTTTTCCTTTTCATGATGTCTTGTTCCTGATATATGTATCATGCTGGTTTCTGGGTTTTCATTAGGAGTTCATGTATGTTGTTGTATGGGTTAAAGATATGATGGTCGTTATGATTCATGGGCATTAGGTGGGTCTCTTGGGTTAAGAGAAGCTGTTGTTTATGCCATGTTGATGTTTCCAATTTACAGTTCATGCTTGAATTTAAATCTTGTTCTTCATAAACTATGAATCTACGAGAGACTCTATACTCCTTGCGTATCCATTCATACACAAACCACCTGAATTCAGATCTCCGCATAATCCCGAGTCCTTGATGAAACAAAATATTGTACTGGAGATTATGTTTCTAGTTGGTAGTAGGCTTGATGATGTGACAAATTCTGGAAATTTCTGTGGAATGAGATATAGATATTTTCTAGGTAAGAACGAAAATGACCTCGCTGTTAATGAGACAAGTAAGAATTCATTGTATGTTTGGTGGAGGTTGATGGGGAAAGCCTGAAAGGGGCTCTCTTTTGGCGTGTCTCAAAAAAGATTGGCAAATTGGACGTTTGGAATATCGTGTGATATATCATGTATGTTTTTCTTGACAGTGCATTTGTTAAAAATGAGAGGGTGGTGTATGTTCTCCCTCGATGATTCACTGGATCCCACGTCTGTGTTCGGGGGTCTGAATGAGCACCACGTATACAAGCACATGGGGCTCGTATTCCCGTCTATGTTGACATCACTTAGCATTGGAGTCTGGTGTGGTTGCAAAGACGTAAGTACCCTTTATTGCTATTCTTCTCATAAAGTGAAGGTTTGAGAAAATGACAAAAATGCCCTTCATTCAAAAAAGAAAAACCAAACAGTTCAAAAAAAGGATAAACATGTCCTCCATCCAGAAAGTCGAGAATGATGTTGACTCTTCAAAGTCTACACAGCGAAACGAACCTTAATCATTTCGATGATGGTGATTCGGCGAAACGATGGTGAGCCGGCGATCCGATAGTCATCCGACGAAACAAACCTGAGCCATCAAAAATGTTCTTTTGAACTTTTCATCGTCATCTTCATCTTCTTCATTCTCCGTAAAACACTGTAAAAACCCCTCTCTCTCTCCCTAGAGAAGAAATCAAGGGAGGCAAAGAGTTCCCCCTAGAGAAGGCCATGAACATCAACCCTCTCACTCTCTCTCCCTTCTCTCTCTACTTCTGTGCACATCCAATAGACGATCCTACATTGCTCCATCAAACACCGACTAACCTGCACACTGACTGTAGCATCGTCCAACTTGATGAGTTGTGGAGCCTGATTCATAGTTTTTGCCCTTACAGGAGGGGGTTTGGAGGCTCCTCCCAGCGTAGGTAACATCATTCAACTTGATGAGTTGTGGAGCCTGTTTTAGAGTTTTTGCCTTTACAGGAGGGGGGTTCGGGGGCTCCCCCCCGGTGAGGGGGTCCAGGGGGGCCGCCCCTGACGGAGGGCTCAGGAGGCAGTGCCCTCCGGATCAAATTTTTTTTGGGGCCTTCCAACAGTGATTTGTAGTATTATCGGGCTTTCCTACAGCGATTTGTAGTATTTTCGGGTCTCCAACGAGCCCCACAATGATTTATAGTGTTATTCGGCTTTTCAACAGTGATTTGTAGTGTCTTCCGCAAATCACTATAGCGATTTATAGTGTTTTTGGGTCTCCAACGAGCCCCACAACGATTTATAGTATTGTTGGATCTCACTATAGCGATTTGTAATGTTATTCAGTAAGCAAATTGCTACCCGAATTAGGACCAACTTGTCAGAGCCATATCTCCCTAACCGAAGGTCATATTCCAAATCCGTAAGAAGTGGTGTCTTTGTTATTGAGTCCAGTTTATTCCTATAAATTTTCAGCGATTTCTATTGTCATTTAATTCTTCATTTTAACTAAAAACCAGACCCCTATTATTCTGTGTTATTTGAGTTGCACAACACCATTCTCTCTTGACATCCACATCTTGATTTTGGCATGCTCCTTGTTGGATTTTCCATTGATTTCTTTCAACCTTGCTTAGAACAAACATATGCCTTTCTCACCACGACACCCAATGCATTTTTTGACCACGACACCCGGGACCCGTGCCGAGGGGGAGCCCCCGGACCCCGTCCTGTAAGGGCAAAAACTCTAAATCAGGCTCCACAACGAATCAAGTTGAACGATGCTACCCACGCTGGGAGGAGCCCCCAAACCTCCCTCTTGTAAGGGCAAAAACTCTGAATCAGGCTCCACAACGAATCAAGTTGAACGATGCTATCCACGCTGGGAGGAGCCCCCAAACCCTCCTCCTATAAGGGCAAAAACTCTAAATCAAGCTCCACAACTCATCAAGTTGAATGATGCTACCCACGCTGGGAGGAGCCCTCAGACCCCCCTTCTGTAAGGGTAAAAACTCTGAATCAGACTCCACAACTCTTCAAGTTGAATGATGCTACCCACGCTGAGAGGAGCCCCCAGACCCCTCTCCTGTAAGGGTAAAAACTCTGAATCAGGATCTACAACTCATTTAGTTGAATGATGCTACCCACCCTAGGAGGAGCCCCCAAACCCTCCTCCTGTAAGGGTAAAAACTCTGAATCAGGCTCCACAACAGTCAATGTGTAGGTCAGTCGGTGCTTGATGGAGCAATGTAAGATCTTCTGCTGGATTTGCACGAAAGCAGAAAGAGAAGGGAGAGAGAGAGTGAGAGGGTTGATGTTCATGGCCTCCTCCAGGAGAGATTTCATTCTCGGATAATCCTGCAGTGCAAAGACTGGGTCTTAAATAATCATCTTTAGAGTACTTAAGTCTTTACAATCACTCCTTTTCTAGAATCGATATTTTTTTTTTGGCACCAATGGAGGAGAGGGTACTCAAGTCTTTGCAATCGCATCAAACTCCAATGCTAATTAATGCTGACAAACATGGGGATACGAGATGCACAGGCTTAAATACGTGGTGCTCTTTGGGAACCCTCGAACATGAGATGGAGCTATCGACCCTGTTCGGGGGGGGGGGGGGGAACATATAACCTGCTTCGTAAAAATGAAGTGGGTTTGGGGTTCGTGACCTCGTACAGTGGGGTGATGGGTGAGCTCTCCTGGTTTGAAAAGATGTTCTGCTATAGTCACCGACTGATGTGACAAGGTGATCAATCAAAGCATTGATAAGTGTGCTGATATCGAACCTCTCAAAAAGATGGTGAAGTTTCAAAATTTGGTCAAGGGCATGAGTGATCCGCTAGCTGCTTGAACCGCCATGGAATGATTTTGATCTCCAATCTCCAATGGGAAATCTCAATAGTACCAATGCTTTCTTTGTAGAATTGGAGTTGTCGTGAGAGTGTTCAAATGCATCTTCTTGTCCATTAACTCTGGAATAATTTGGGGGTCCTCTATTGCTTGACTGGTCAAATGGTTTTGTTTAACTGATTGTCAAAACTTAAATCCATTATTTGGGTGAACGCAGAAAAGCAATGAAAATGCCTAAAAACTTGGTATAAACTATGCACAAAAGCGTTAAAGATATTTGCTAGGAACCGACCAATCATACCATTTTTTTACCATATACATCCATATTTTATGTAAATGGAAACCAAAAACCAAGGATTGGTAATGGACCAATGGCTGAACACGTGCAAGCAATGGACTCTCTCTCTCTCTCTCTCTCTCTCTCTCTCTCTCTCTCTCTCTCTCTCTCTCTCGTGCACGAGGGTTATGTTTGGAGCAAGTTTGCCAAGCACCAAAAAAGGAAAAGCTAAAAGCAAGAATGTGCTACCTGATCCCAAGCCTTCACTATAAAAATAGAAGAGCAAAGCCAATAATGGCCTAACCGAGGTGCCAAAATAAAGACAAATGAACTCCAAAACTTATTAAAATGAAGCTAAGGCATTCTATGTTGATGAAAAATATTTTCAATTTGTGAAATACATGAATTATATTTGAAATTTGGATTTTAAAATGTTAAAATGCTCAATTTAACTTCATTATAACAAAGAAAAATATTTTTTATAAAATTGATTTTAAAAAATGCAATGAATGAAGGGTCAAATGACCATAGCAACTTATAAAAATTGATATAAAGACTCCTAACAACCTTAGGAACACTATAAAATTGAAAAATGCATGAAAAGATTGGAGAAAAATGCAAATTAGGGCTTTTTATCCAATTAAAACAGGATCTTGGAGAATCAGGATTTACACGCAGACCCTATCAGAGTATTTCAAGTGAATGAAAGCTTAAAACAACTCAATTCATGCTCAAATTGAATCCGTGGATGAATAACACATCAAGTAAGCATTTCTCTATTACAGAACATCAAAATCAATTCTGAATCTTGAGATATGATTGCAACATCAAAGCATTAATTTTAGAAACAGAAAATGAGATTTTAGCAGACATATTTTTGTAATTTGAGTGTTTTAAAGGCTAAACTTACTCAATTTCTCCCAAATTTATGAGATAAGTTGTTTAACACAGTCAGAAAACAACTCCAATTTACATAAATAAAAATTCAATCCTGTTTTGGAAATGGTGACTTTGGGAAGTCATTGTTTTATCTTAGGAAATGGACCTGTTACAAAACTTAAAGTTTTGTAACCAGTCTCGGTTTTTAGCAGAATTGAGATAATAAATAAATATGAAAGTTTATGAAATTTAGCATGGATAAACTTGACACAAAATGTAAGAAAACCCTTTTTACATATTTCAAAAATGAGTTTTCATTAGAGAGATCTAATCTAAACAAGATGAGATAAAATCTAAGTAGTACTTAATGAGGCAAAATGACAGGGTTCTGATTTTTTATCAGAATCAAAAATAAAAATTCTATAGAAATTACTAAAAATTTGTATAGATAAATTAGACATATAGAGGAAAAATATCCAATTTACAGATCTAGAAAATGATCTTCCATTAGGGAGATCCGATCCAAGCAAATCGGTCCAAAACCTGTGAAAAGCCTGTTAAAGAAAACTGACAGGGTTCTAGTTTTTTATCCAAAAGTTTATAAAAATTGGCATGCATAAACTAGACAATCTAAGGAAAAAACTCCTGTTTACAGATTTGAAAAACGATCTCCAATTGGGGAGATATGAATACAACAAGTCGATCCTAGGTTTGAGCAACACCTGAGATTGCAAATAGATAGGGTTTTGACTTAAAATGTAAAAGAAATAGAACTTCACCATAGAAATTTCTGAAAATATATAAAGATAAACTAGACATGTAGATGAGAAGAACCCTATTTACATATATAAAAAATGATCTCCCATTAGGGAGATATGACTCTGACAAAATCGGCTAAAAACTAAGTCATTAAAATGACACAGTATAACAGGGTCATGGTTTCCGACCAAAATAAGGCATGAAAGCACCATACAAATTGATAACAATTGACATGAACAAACTAGATTCAATGCCAGAGACATCACATTTTATGGATTGGAGAGATCATTTTCGATTAGGGATAAATTACTCCGGCAAGTTGGTTCAATTTTAGGAAAAATTCGGACAACCTAGAATGATAGGGTCCGAATCCCGATTTTTTTAGTGGATCAAACCAACTTAGAATGATCTGATTTTTTGTAGAGATCCTGAAAACACATAAAGTAAGATGCAATAAAAAAATCAATTAAAATGATTTCAAATTATATGTGAATTGATGAAATTAATATTGGACCAGAATTGAAAATATCATCTAAACATGATTGAATGAAATAGAACCTCATTAATGAATTGATCTAATGATCAAGAATGAGATCTATCATTTCAGATCATGGATGATAATGAAAATGATGCAAAAACAGAATTAAAGCATCTAAAAATAGAATTGAAAGCATTGAGGCATAAATTGAAATTGATTTAGCCAATTGAATATAAGATTTGATCTATAGAATGTAAAACCCATAAATTTTAAGGAATTTTCAATGAAATAAAAATGTGAATTAGTATGAAATAATATGTTTTTTGTCAAAATTCAATATGATTCCAATGCATACAGGTTGGTTCGTGCGAACCCAATAAAGAATACTCAGAATTGGACTAAGATTTGAACTTCAGTGAGATCCGAAGATCCAACCCAATTCGCGAGGTTAATTCGAAGACTTCGAATACTCTAGGACTATAGCGGGAGATCCGAAGCATATTAAATGTAAGTTAGAAACGAGACAAGAAGAATTGAGAAAGCTCGCATGGAAACGTGAAAATTCACCAACTAGGGAAACGTCCTGTAAACACCCCAAATTTTCACCCTCATTCACAAACATCTACCTTCTGTCATTGGGATCCACTCCCTGCAGCCTTCGGGGAACCAGCAAGTCGATATCTAAGCCAGGGCCATTCATAGCCCAAATTTTATAAAAATTTCAATATTCCATCCTACAATCAAGATTTAATCCTTATTTTGGCTCAATTTCAATTGTCAGTTCTCATCTTCAGATGAGAATCTCCAAATTCTGTCTCAGCCAGGGGTCCGAGATTCCAAGTCCCGCACCCAAGGTCTACATTTCATGTGTCATTGTATATCACTCATTGCATTTGGCATAATATTTCATTGCATTGCATACCATTGCATCTCATTATCGAGATCCAACACTCTTGTTTTCAAAATATTGAATCCAGATTTGAGTTTTAAAACTTTTCTTTCAAAATCTGGGTTTTGAATCGACATTTTGCCATTTGTCAACTCCCAGGATCCTATATTTCAAAATGTTTTTCTTAGAAAATGATCTAGATTCATTTTAAACTCAATTTTAATTTGTTTTAATCCTCAAATGAGACTCATCTAGGTGGTGTCGCTTCTGGATTCCTTCATTTATCAAATTTCTCAAAAATTTCAGAGTTCTAGTTGGATCAGGACTTTGTCTTTTCATCTTTTTAAACCTTTTCAAAACTCTATTTTGATTCTAAACCAGACATAATCATATCCCTTGCCCATTCTTTTCATTTCGGCCAAAATCTCAGAGTCCTAGTTGGATCAAGATTCTTTTTCAGAGTCCCAGTCGGATCAGGACTCTACCTTTTACTACCATTTTTACCTATTTTTGAGAAAACCTTTAAAATCTTTCAAATTTTTAGAGTTTTGGTTGGATTAGGACTGTATCACGGAGTTTCAGTCGGATTAGGACTTTGCTCTTCATCCCTATTTTTACTTGTTTTCAACAAAATTTATCAAAATCTTTCATTTTGGCTCAAAATTCCAGAGTTTTAGTTAGATTAGGACTCTTCTTCAGAGTTTCGGTCGGATTAGGACTCTATCTTTCATTGCTATTATACTTGTTTTCAACCAAATCTTTTAAAATCTTTCGAAATGAGTCAAAAAACCAGAGTTTTAGTTGAACTAGGACTCTATTCAAAGAGTCCCAGTTGGATCATGACTCTAACCCTGATTTCAATTTTGAGAGAATCTTTCAAAAAGCTCTTTATTTATCTCTTCAAAAACCAAAATTATTACACTTTATCACAGAGTTTTAAAATTCTAGGACTCTATCTTAGAGTCCTAATCGAAACAGGACTCTATCCTGAGTTCAGTTTTTTTATTTCATTTTCACTTATTTTCAAGTCCCTTTTAAAATCTGAACATTTGCTTCTCAGAAAATCCAAAACTTTAAGAGTTTTAGTCGAATTAGGACTCTGTCCCAGAGTCCCAGTTAGATCAGGACTGTTATCATTGCAAAATTTTACTTTTGCAAATCAAACTGACCTTTGAAAAAGATTTTGAAAATAACTCGCCTCCGTTTGCAAATTTCAATAACTGGTTCTTGAGGATTTTTAAATAACTTTGGAAAAAACTTCATTTCTCTGAATTTAAACTTTGAAATTAAAGATATTATGACTTGGAAAATCATGATTTGAAGTTGAGAAATACTTGAAATACCATTTGAAAGCTCAGAGTTTTGAGAAAATCATTTTCTGAGTAAGACTTAGAAAATTTTAAGAAAATTGATTTCTCTGAATTGGAATTGGAATTGGAATTTGCAAATTGAATGAAATGAATGAATATGGATTTGAAAGACATTATTTTGAAGAATTGAGAAAGTCTTTTTGTATTTTTGAGAAATGCAGTGCATTTTGAAGTTAGCCTAAGAGTGTAGGCTGAATGTGGCAAATACGAAGATCACAAATCTGGGTCTCATTCGTATTCTGACTATGACCATGAATACAAATTTCACCGAGTTTGTCAACTCCCTAAGAGCTTGTGCACGTGCTATTCGTGTAGACCATGGTGGATTTGTAAAAAAAAATGCATGAATTGGTATACATCAGATATTGAAATTTGTAGAATTAAACTATATGTAATGCTCCCTATTCTAAGCAGAAAATGTAAATCTTATTCCAATATTACATTCAATATTACATTTGAATTGAATAAAAGAGAAATAAAATAAAAAGCTAAGTCCTCTATTTGAATAATCCTGTAAAACTAGAAAAGAAGTTAGTATAAAAATGTAGGTTTATCTGGGTTTATCCAAAAATATTGATAATTATCGGATATTATCCAGATATAAACCCAATTCATACTTCCCTGATATAAACATAAGTGACGAAATTGAATTGAAAATATGAAAATGAGATTTGAAAATTCAAAATTGGGATCAAAATGCCCATGATGGCAAGACTATGGTCTTGAAATCAGGGTTTTTCAAAAAGATATTTTGTAAGATGAAATTTTTGAAATTCAAATGAGAATAAATAAAACATAAGATGATATGATTGAAAATGAGAAATCAAAGTTTAAAATTTTGAAATTGAGGTCAAATGACCAAAATGCCCCTGATAGCAAGACTATGACCTTGAAATCAGGGTTTTCAGAAAATATTTTGGTAAAAACTTGGGATTTGGGGTTTAGATAAAGTCAAATAAACATAAAATCGGGTATGAAATACCCTAATATGATTAAAAACATACACAAATCCTAAAAACCTTAACTTATACTAAAAAAAATCAAAAATATTATGAAAATCATGATTTTGTCGGTGTTTCGGAATCCTGCAGGTACCTTATTTTGCCATTTAACTCATCCAAGCATCAAATGAGATCCAAAATTAATAAAAATCGAAATCTGCACTCATTATAACCCTAAAATTAGATTGGAAATAGAAAGATCAATTTTTTACACAATTTTAATACAAAAATTACATAAAAATTCTAAAATTTGCTATTTTTGCTAGTGGGCACGTACCTATTTTAGTGTCAGACCTGAATCAGGGGTTAAATCACCATGGAAATTCATAACATTTTACATAGACATAATAAATAGAAAACCAGAAATTCTTCTTTTTACAGATCGGAAAAATCATCTCTGATTAGGGAGATATTGTTCCGACAATCTGTACTTGAATATAACGAATATAAAATCAATCAAAACAGGCACTTCCAGTTTCAAATACAAGGAAAAATAGCAAAACACATCAAAAAATTTTGAGATTTCAACAGTGAATAGAAAACATATAGATAATGAACTTCCTTTTTTACAGATTATGAATCGAATCTCCGGTTAGGGAGATACGATCAACACAAGTTGAATTAAGGTTTTAACAAAGCATAACGAGTTCTAAAAAGCTGACTTAACTTTCTGATAGAGGAAAAATAGCAAATAGTGACATAAAATTATGAACATTTTACAGTAAATAATAGACTCTAATACAAAGCTACTGCAATTTAAGAATTTTAAATCGGATCTCGAATGACAAAAATAACACAACTGCAAGTTATACTTGAATATGAATAATGATTTTAACCAACAGGAATTACGATTAGACTTTATATTTTTCTAACAGGGTTACTGAGTCCCAAAACCTCTGATTTGTTTACAGAGACTCACTGACATATCCATGGACTGCGTATAAAAAAATCAGAAATTTCTAACAAAAGTTAAAATATGAAATAGCATGATTTCTACGAATCTAAAATCAGAATACATGAAAATGCAATAAAACACCAAAACAACTAATCTACACATGGAAACAAATAAAAGAAATACATAAAAAGCATAACAAACTTGGTTTGATGCTAGAATATATAAAATAAACATTAATATGACAAAAAAATACAAAAAAAATACAGAGAATCCATGATGAAAATTGATTTTACCTTTGAAAGGATGGATTTAGCCCATTTAACGGGTAAATCACATCTTTCGTTGGTTAAGAACATAGAAAATAGTGATATGAACGATTCTAACGGATTAGAATCTCAAAAAATAACATTAAACAGGATTAGATCATCTTCTTGGGTCGACTTTAGGGTTCTTGATGATGAACCATGGTTAAAAATCATGAAAAAGGGGGCGACAAGGAGGAAATACATGTATTTTAATGAAAATATTAAAAAAACTATGAAATAAGGCTAAGGGAATTTACCTTAGGGCCTGCAGCTACAATGGAGAAGGATGAGGTGCTAAAGAGGAGAGAGAAGCTCCAAGAATTGAATGGGAGAAGAATAGAGGTCGACCCCCCCTCTTGCCTCTTTAAATAGAAAAAATTAGGTTTTAATTAGGGCTTTTCTTAATTCCAAATTTACCCCTCTTAAAACCTATCCAAAGTAATTAGTGGGGGGCAATTTTTCTGAAATTTCCTAACCTATGTGGACTCTAGCTAACCTAACTAGACTCCTAACTAACCTAAAAGACCCCAAATGTGGCACCACCTAGTGTGGGCCCACATTGGGTTTTTAAAGCTTTATCTTAAAACTTTTAAAAACCTAAATAAAATGAATTTTCAAAATTGTTTTTGACTCTTCTAAACCCCTAACCTAACTAGGACACTGACTAACCCTAGTCTAACCCTAACTTATGGAAATGTGGCTCCACCCCGAGTGGGCCCCGTTTGATTTTTCAAAAAAAAAAAAAAATGATTTTAAAACTCGAAAATGAGAGGTTTTTCAAAAGAGATTCAAAAGTGGACTTGAAATTAAAGATTTTGAAATAACACAGAGTTCTGATTGGGTCAAAACTCCTCCAGATATGGCACCAACTGAGTGGGCCCCACACCAGAGTTTTGAAAATTTTGAAATAAAGACTGAAAATAACTTTGAAATGGGGTTCAAATCAACAAATGAAATTCAAAGGCTTGAAAATAGAGTCCTAAGCGAACTGGAACTCCAGGCTAGAGTCCTGAACCAATTAGGACTCTGAGATTTTAGCATTTTAAAAGCCAAATGAAGAAGTTTTGAAAGATTTCATCAGAACTTGTAAAATAAGTCAGAAAATGCAGTCAGAGTTAGAGTCCTAACTCAACCGAAACTCTGAAATAGAGTCCTGAATCAACCGAGACTTTGCAAAATGACCTAGTTTTTGAGAAACAAATGGAAAAGATAAAAATGAAAGTAAAAACAAACTTCAGAACAGACTCCTAACTGGATTAGAACTCTAGGACAGAGTCCTGATCATACTGAAACTCTAGATTTTTTTTTTTTATTTTCTGAAAAACAGATGAAAGAATTTATGAAAATAGTGAAAATAGAAACAAGTATTGAAATCAAAACAGAGTTCTGATCCAACTGGGACTCTGGAGATGGAGTCCTAATTGGACTAGGACTCTCAGAATTTTGGATTTTCTGAGAAAACAAATGAGAAGATCTTGAAAAATAGGTGAAAATAAGATAAAATTTAAGTCTGATTCAGAGTCCTAATCTGATTAGGACTCTAAAGAAGAGTCCTAATTCGACTAGAACTCTAAAAAAATTTTGTTTTCTGAGAAGCAAATAATGAGATTTAAACAGAGCTTTTGAAAACCAGTGAAAATGAAGTGAGAAAATAAACTTTGGATAGAGTCCTGATTTGATCAGGAGTCTGGGATAAAATCCTAAAATTTTGAAATTTTATGATAAAGGTGTAATAATTTTGAAATTTGAAAAGATAAATAAAGAGATTTTGGAAAAGATTCTCTCAAAATTGAAATCAGGGTCAGAGTCTTGATCCAACTGGGACTCTTCGAACAGAGTCCTGGTTCAACTAAAACTCTAAGTTTTTGACTCATTTCAAAAGTTTTTAAAAGATTTGATTAAAAATAGATAAAATAGTCACGACAGATAGAGTCCTGAAACTCTAAAGAGGAGTCCTAATCCGACTGGGATTTTGAAAAAAGAGTCCTAATCCAACTAGGACTCTGAGATTTTGGCCAAAACAAAAAAAATTGAAATATTTTCTCAAAAATAGGTAAAAAGGGTAGTAAAAGGTAGAGTTCTGATCTGACTAGGACTCTGGAAAAAGAGTCCTGGTCTAACTAGGACTCTAAAATTTTGACCAAAATGATAGAAATATGCAAGGATATGACCACAACTAGTTTAAAATCAGAATAAAGTTTTGAAAAGATTCAAAAAGATAACCATACAGAGTCCTGATCCAACTAGGTCTCTGAAATTTTTGAGATTTTTGATAGATAAAGGAATCCAGAAGCGACACCACCTAAATGGGTCTCATCTGAGAATTGAAATCAATTGAAATTGAGTTTAAAACGAATCCAGATTATTTTTTGAGAAAAACATTTCGAAATATAAGATCCTAAGGATTGGCAAATGACAAAATGTTGGTTTAAAACCTAGGTTTTGAAATTGATTTTGAAAGAAAAGTTTTAAAACTTGAATCCGGATTCAATATTTTGAAAACAGGAGTACTGGATCTCAATAACGAGATGTGATAACATGCAATGCGATGCAATGCAATGAAATGATATGCCAAATGCATGCAGTGATATGCAATGACACATAAAATGCAAACACTGAATAAAGGTGAAAATTTGGGGTGTTTACAGATGTCCCTCTTTGCTACTAAGCTGGTTGAAAGCCGAGCTTAGTGGCAAAGAAAAATACACCAAATTTGGACTATAAAAATGCCCCAGTTAGAAGAATCTAACTGGGTATGAAAGAATTAGCTTTGATGGTAATGATAGACATGGAATGGAGAATAAAGAAGAAAATTCACCTCAATGAGGAGAGGCTCAGGTTTAGCCATTAACCTGGATGGGACCAAAAATACCTCATGGAAGAATGAGATTCAGGCTTAACCCTTAATCTAAAAGGAACAGTATCTCATGGAAAAATGAGGCTCAGGCTTAACCCTTAACCTGAAAGGGACGATACCTCATGGAAAAACGAGGTTCAGGCTTAACCCTTAACCTGAAAGGGATGATACCTTATGGAAAAATGAGGTTCAGGCATAACCCTTAACCTGAAAGGGACGATACCTCATGGAAAAATGAGGTTCAGGCTTAACCCTTAACTTGAAAGGGACGATACCTCATGGAAAAACAAGGTTTAGGCTTAACCCTTAACCTGAAAGGGGATGATAAATAATTTATGGAAAAACGAGATTCAGGCCTAACCCTTAACCAGAAAGGGACAGTACCTCATGAAAAAATGAGGCTCAGGATTAACCCTTAACATGAAAGGGACGATACCTCATAGAAAAATGAGGTTCAGGCTTAACCCTTAACCTGAAAGGGACAATACCTCATGGAAAAACGAGGTTCAGGCTTAACCCTTAACCTGAAAGAAGATGATACCTCATGAAAAAATGAGGTTTAGGCTTAACCCTTAACCTGAAAGGAACGATACCTCATGGAAAAATGAGGTTCAGGCTTAACCTTTAACCTGAAAGGGACGATACCTCGTAGAAAAAGTTCAGGCTTAACCCTTAACTTGAAAGGGACGATACCTCATAGAAAAATGAGGTTCAGGCTTAACCCTTAGCCTGAAAGGGATGATACCTCATTGAAAAATGAGGTTCATGCTTAACCCTTAACCTAAAAGGGACGATACCTCATGAAAAAATGAGGTCTAGGCTTTAACCCTTTACATGAAAGGGACAATACCTCATGGAAAAATGAGGTTCAAGCTTAACCCTTAACCTGAAAGGGACGATACCTCATGGAAAAAAGAGGTTCAGGCTTAAACGATAAACGGAGTCCTTGAATGAAGAAACCATGATGGGATCTTTAAATTTTGCACAATAAATCCGAGAGGGGTTTGCAAAAGTAAGAAGGAGGGTTCCCCTAAAGCTTGAAAAGGGATTGATCTTGGGCGTCTCATTGTTAAGACTAGATGGCTTTTAAAACAAATGACCTTTTGTATAAACAATTGAGCTTTAACCCTTACCTTGAACGAGAATTGTCTACGGTGGGACAGTAGGGTACACAGGGAAGTGTGCGAATCTGAGAGCCTAGGCACTCAGATCAAAACAAGAAGGGAAGGATCTTGGACAACTCCCGTTATCCAATTCTAAAAGGGATAAAAATAACACCTGGATACATCAAAATGGACATCAAGCTCTCACTTCATGTCAGGATAACTTGAAAAGATTGCCAATAAGATAAAAATTGTAGTTAATTCAAGAGTGATTGAAAATAAGCACATATATATGAAAAATATTCCCTCTTTCTGCATAGAGTATTACCTCCATCTGGACTTAACTTCGTAGAATTAAGATTTGGATTCAAATTACTTGCAATTGACTTTCTTTCAAGGAGGCTATCAATTTCCTTGATATGAACGGAAAAGAAAGAATTCTCATTGTGAAAGCAATTGATGAAAGGATATTGATAAAAGAATTTCACAAAATTAAAGAAGATTCTTGGTGGATTCGGCAGTTTGATATCCTGGGATTCTTTTCTCTTGACGGTCTTTCTGCAATTTTTTATGCTCTCTTGGGTTTCTGAGGAGTTTATTATATCATCCTTCATTTTGGAGATGTCCTAGCTTTTCTTTTTTTTCGGGAAGGGTACGTCACAAACTCCTTCAACTTGGAGATGTTTTGATCCTTCTTTGTCTCAGGAATTATACTGATGATATTGTTTCTTGGGTTGAGAATCTCTTGATGATAGCAAAAATCAAATATCTTTTAAGGTTTGTCGGGAGGTTCGTCGCATCCGCTTTCAACTTGGAGCTGATCTGAACTTTTCCTAGAAGGATCCGTCACAAACTCCTTCATCTTAGAGATGATTCAAATCTTCTTTGGCCCCGGGGATCTAACTCATCCACCAGCCTTCAACTTGACGATGATTGAGAGATCCCTTTTGCATATATTTAATTGCAGCTTAGATGATTGAGAAGATATGGGAATTGAATAGATTTTTCTTTATTACTTAGGATATTTTGATTGCCTTGTCTTTACAAGAGTGATCTTTAAAAATGTGTCATAGCTTCGATTAATATCGATCACATATGGCTTTGCGACAACATTGAATTTTCTTTGCTGGCCATATCAAGGATTCATTCTTCATTCCTTTGGTTGGTCAATATAAAGAATTTGGATTTTGAATCCTTCTTCACAAAAGATTCACTCTTTTGGAAGTAATACTGAAGGTAATCTGAGGTAATTCTTTTATACAATAAAAGATTTTTGAGATCAACTACCATTTTTCATGACAAATTGACAAAATACTATTGGAATCCTTGGTGAAAGAAATCACTTGAGATCTAAATGACACATCTGTGGCTAGATTCTCCTCACCTTTTCCTAAAGGAGAGACTCAGGCTTGACCCTTACCTGAACATGTAATAAAAAGATACTCCCTTCTTCCCTAAAGAGGAGGTGTTTGCAAAACGAACTTTCGAAGAGAAATAAAGTTTTTGTCAAAATTTTCTATTTCTAGACTTCTCTTATGGGAAGGGGGCCACTAACAAAGGTTGGAAAGGATATCATAGAGGAGCGAGTCCATCACACTCTCCCTGGAAAAAGGGTCCTCGATGACGGGATGGCCTAACAAAAGACATTTAAGGTTACAAGGAGGATGAGCTTCCGTCGAAACTCTCCCTGGAAAAAGGGTTCCTTGTGTGACAATAAAGATTGTTTTGTAAACTGTTCATGAAGCACGAGTCCCTTCAAACTCTCCCTAGAAAAAGGGGTTCAATGAACAAACAATAAAGACATGCAAAAAGAACGAGCTCCCTCGAACTCTCCCTGGAAAAAGGGTCTCTCACAAGAGAAATGATTGATAATTGATTTTGAGCTAGTTGGTGGACGAAGTCGACACAAAGGTCGAATCTTGAAAGACTATAATTGCCGGATGCGACCCGAAGGTTGAAAAGATATGATTTACTTTGATAGAACCTATTAACCAAAGGTTTGCTTGATAAAATTTGATGACTTAGGAGTCTAATAAAATTGGTGACCCGAAGGTCAAATTGACAGAATGGAGTGACCCAAGAGTCTAATAAAGATTGTTTGGTTTGGAGATCTTAAGATTGGCATTGAGTCTGAACCCTAATGTGAGACTAGTGTTTGGATTGCAACCAATACGAAAATCAAATTTTGACGAAGTACCAATACAAGCACTGAATTTTTTTTAAGAGATTACCAGTACGAGCACTGGGTTTTAAAGTATTTCCAGTACGAGTGCTGGGTTTTAAAAGATCACCAGTATGAGTGCTGTTTTTTTTTTAAAGATTACCCTTCGACTATGATGGGACATTTTCGATCTTCACCCTCACGAGGGCTCAAACAGTTTACCGGGTGCTCAGGATTTTGTCCCTTATCCCGAATGAAATTTGATGCAGATGCAAGATGGATGTGAACAAATGCCATGAATGTATGTAAATGAACACAAATGACTGCGAAGAAATAGATGATGAAAGATTTTGTTTGATCCTACCTGCGTACAGGGTATTTTGAATAAAAGACGAGTTTTATAACAAAAATGCTTCAGTGTAGTCTGGGGGAAAGAAATGTTCTAATAAAAGAATAATTGATCATTTATTAGAAGGAAATTTATTGAGGGATACAAAAGATAAAATAGAAGTTTTCTAAGTGTAGAATTTCTTCAAGTGTCAGGCAGTGATAGGATCGGGTAATTCTACCCTGTCTGCATTAATCAGACGATAGAAATTACGCAGTAACGCTTTTTTGATCACATAGGGACCTTCCCAATTGGGTGAACATTTGCCATGTGAATGGTACTTGAGATGAGCCATGGATCTAAGGACCAAATCATTAACTCGGAATCTTCGTTCGATGATTGACTTAGCATGTTGTCTAGCTATCCTCTGTCGATAGACTAAGCATGCTCTGTTGCTTTGAGTCTTCTCTCATCGAGTAGATCAAGCTGTACCAATCTCTGTTGCTGATACTGATCGAGTGGTAGCTCTAGAAGAGATGCAAATTTAAGGGCAGACTTCTGAACAGGAAGAGGCAATACCACCTCGGTTCCATAAACAAGCTTTGAAGGAGTTGCGTTGGTCAGGGTATGAATGGTAGTTCGATACGCTCAGAGTGCATCATGGATTTTCTCATTCTAGTCATGACCCGTCTCAACGGTTCTTTCCAAGATGCGGATCAAAATCTTATTTGTAGCTTCTGCTTGACCATTCCCTTGGGGATAATAAGGAGCTGAGAAATGATGCTGAATTTTGAATTTCGAATAAAAGGTCTTCATTCTCTCATTCTTGAAATGAATATCATTATATGAAACAATGTCATGTGGTATACCGAAATGACAAAGAATATTCTTGTGAATGAACGAGACCACATGTCGGTCTTTCACTATGCGCAAAGTGACAACTTCTACCCACTTAGTAAAGTATTCTGTTGTGGCAAGAAAATATTTGTGGCCATTTGAAGCAGGAGTGATGGGACGTACAACATCAAAGGGCCACATAGAAAATGGCCATAGAGAGACGACAGATTGCAGATATGTTGCTGGTGCATGAATAGAAGGTGCATGCATCTGGCATTGAACGCACTTCTTCACAAAACGATAGCAGTCTTGCTACATAGTCTTCCAATAATACCCTGCTTGGACGATTTGCTTGATAAGAGTTTGGTAGCCGACGTGACCACCACAAATGCCTTTGTGTGCTTTCCGCATGACTTCTTTGGATTCATCTTTGTCTAAGCATCTGAAATATTCAGAACTGAACCCTCGACGATAAAGAACATTGACAAGAATAAAATATCGGGCAGACATACGCTGAATTGATTTTTGTTCCCTCTTTGACAACTCTGGTGGAAGCTCACCAGTCTCGATGAAATTCTTGATGTCATGATACCAAGGCTTCTTATTTTGCTTGACCCGATTCATCTGCTCTGCTGGTATGAAGGCAGATTGATCAAGTCTGCCGATTTCAAAGGAACGACAGGATTCTCCACTCCTGAAAGACATAATGGAGCCCAAGTTGGCTAAACTGTCTGCTACTTGAATGGAATTTCTCTTGATGTGAAAGAGTTGAAATTCATCTAAGCTATCGATGAGAGCTAGAACGATCTTCTGGTACAGAAGTAGCTTTTGATCTTTCACCTACCATTCAGATTTGACTTGACTGATGACGAGCAATGAGTCGCCAAAAGCATGCACTCTCTTAACATTGAAGTCTTGCAGGATTCTCAGGCCTTGTATTAAAGCTTCGTACTCAGCCATATCATGAGTACATTGGAAATCGAGTTTGAGGGAAAAGGGGATCATCTCCTTCTTAGGCGTGATTAACAGGATCCCGATCCCTATGCCAACCATGTTCTTGAAACCGTCAAGAAAAAGATTCCAAACTGGAGATTGTTGAATGTTATGAATGCGTTCATCAGGAAAATCATCTTTGACCTTCACATCTTCTGACAAAGGAAAATCGGCTAACTGGTCGGCGATGGCCTGGCCTTTAGTTGATTGCTGAGAAACATATTCTAAGTCATACTACATCAATAGAACTTGCCACATGGCGATCCGTCCATTGAAAAATGGTTGTTCTAGAATATACTTGAGAGGATTTAGTTTTGATAGAACCTTGACTTCTGATGCTAACAAGTAATGCCTCAATTTTTGACACATCCAGACCAGTGCTAGGCACATTTTTTCTATCTGAGAATACTTCTTCTCGTAGTCAATGAAAGTCTTGCTTACATAGTAAATAGCATTCTCTACTCGACTGCCTTCTTCATATTGTGCCAAGAATATGCCACAAGCGGTTTGATTGACTGAAACATATAGCAAAAGTGCCTTACCCAATTCTGTTGGCTTTAGAATGGGAGGATTGAGGAGATATTTCTTGATGTGCTCGAATGACTGCTGACACTCTGGTCCCTGTTATCGTCGCAAAAATTTCTTCCCTTCCCTGCGGGAGAGAGGGAAAAATCTTTCTGCGAATCAAACTTGACCAGAATTTGAAAATTGTTTTGAAATACTCACCTCCGTTTTGAAAATAGCGGGAAATATTTCGTGGAATGGGACTCGACCTGTCGGTACGAGGTTCGACCGTTCCTGCCGCCTTTAACAGGGGTAATCGAACCAAAAACCAAATGTGTGCTTGACTTAGTTAAATCATCAAAATCGTGTTCTATCCTAAATGCATAGAGAATTCAGGCATGTGCTATGAAATTTTGTAAAATGCAAGTTGGGAAAACATGATGTATGCTTGGAAAAATACTTTGGAGTTGGAAAAGTCTTTCTCAGGCAAAAGAGGGAAATCGAACTCTCAGGAAAACTCTGATAAAAGGATTTGAAAATCATAAGAAAGTTTATGAAGATTAGGGAAAATCATGAATGGATAAAAATCATGGGAAAGTAGAAATAATTCTTGAGAAAAGGCAAACACTTAAAGAGAAAATGCTTGTCAAGAAAACTCTAACTTTGAGAATTTTCTTTGGAAAATGATTGAAATTCATTGGAAAGTTTTTGGAGAAGGAAAATCAAATCTTAGGAACTTGAAATTCAGAAAATCTTAGCCTTGAGAAATTGGAAATCGATTTTGACTCTGAAAAATGATGGAAAGCTTCCTTTGAAAATTTGGAAATGAATTCTAAGATAAGAAATATTTTCTGGACAAATCAGGGAAAACTTAGCTTGGGGAAGTCACATCTTTGAAAACCTTTTTAGAGCATCTCGAGAAATCGACTTCCTTGAAATGAAATTTTTACAGAAATGCACATGATTTCATGATGTGAACTATCCTGAATGAATGAATGTCTTTTTATGAAAGTTTCTTTTCAGGAAAATATGTAATTTTAGAATTAAACTAAGGTAAGATTACCACATATTCCGACTATGGCCGTAAATATGCTTGTAATTTACTTAGTTAATTCTAAAACATTTTGTAAATATTGAAGACATGCAATGAATTTTGGAAGATAGCCTAAGAGTGTAGGCTCGGTGTGACTAGTAGAAAGATGCTGAATCTGGGTCTCGTCCATATTTCGACTAGGGCCGTAAATATGGACTCCACCGAGTTCATTAACTCCCTAAGAGTTGGTGCACATGCCATTCATGTACATCCATAGTGATTTTGAAATAAAATGCATGAATCACATAATCAGGATATTGCAGAAATTCAAACTATATGATATGCATCCTAATCTAAGCAGAAAAGTAAAGCTCTTATTCCAAATTTTCATTAAATTATTACATCACTAAATAAAATAAAAGAAAAGGAAAATTTTCATATTTCATCTCCTTCCTTCGAATGTCCCTGCCAAAATTGAAATAGGGTTAGCTCAAATATGTGGGTTTTTCCAAGATTTTCCAATAATATCTTGAGATTATTGGACTTAATTGGATATAAACCCTATTTTTCACACTTCCTTGATATTTGAAATGATGCAAATGTAAATTCAGTAATAAATAGTTTGAAATTCGGAATTAGGGTCAAAATGACCAAAATACCCCTAATATTGAAGTTATACCTTTGAAATCAGGGTTTTTTGAAAGAATTTTGGTAAAATTTGAGATTTTGAAATTTGAATTGAACCAAATGATAATGAAATGCATGATGAGACATGATGACATGCTACTAAACACATTAGAACTGTAAAAATCAGAAATTGAGTTTGAAACTTGGCCAAAATAATGAATTTCGCTTGTTTTTTGCTTGGATCAGGGTCTTGCGAGAACCCTGTTTTGATAATATGGCTAAATCGATTATTAAACGATGCTCAAATCATGCCCAATTCGGTAGAGAACATCCCTCTACCCTTAGAAACAATATAAAATGAGAAAATGCATGAAATGATATGGCCTAGATGCAAAATTTTAAAGAAAATCCTAAAATAAGCAAATTTCGCGTACGGGTACGAACCAAACTTAGCATTTAATGCAATAATGCAGAAATATACCATAGAAATGTCAGATATTTTTCAGGTTGTTAAAGGACATAAAAATGAACATCTTTTGCTTTTACAGCCCCAGGATTTGACCTATGGTGAGTTCGGTAGCAGAGATTTGGTTCTGACAGGACTAAAATCAGTATGATCTGATGTGAAAATGGGTAAAAACTATTAACAGACCATAAAAAATTCTAAACATTAAATGGGGAACTGCTGACATGCATATGAACAACTTTCATTTGTATGGATTTGGCATTTGATCAACTGGATGAGAAATAAAAATACAACATTATATGCATGACTCAGAAGAACAGATGTAAATGCTAAAACAGGAGACTGGGATGAAAAATACGGAACTGGCATAAAAACTGTCTTTAAAATTGCAAAATTTCAGAATCAAACAGAGGACATTTAGAACATAAAGTTCACTTTTTACAGATTTGGATTTAGAGCTATATCCAGAGAGAACCCATTGACTTAAGTCGATCCAGAGTCTCAGAGACTCAAATCAGGCTTTGACACATGTCCCGAACTCTCAAATTTTTTTCAGACAGTAAAAAAATAAAAAAAATGGGAGAATCATATTAAATGCTAGACTCCATTCCGAGTTCAAGGCATTTTTCGAATCGAAAATCGGATCTAACATGAGGGATATTTCAATTTTGCAAATCTAGACCAAATATTCAGAATGTTTCCCGGGTCATAAAACCCGACTTGGCATTTTAAACTTTGAACACAGTAAATGAATTCAAATGATTCTGATTTTTTTTGCAGATTATTAGAGACATCTAAGGGCACGTAATATGATTTTTTTGGCATTTTTAGAAAAAAATAGAAACATAAAATAATGAGTGGACTGACTGACAAAAACAGAGACTTACAGAAACTGAACAGAATTGAAATAAATTCTAAAAAAAAGACTAACTAATTCATAAAATATGCTAAATTAAAAAAATAAAACATGAATTGAATCTAACTAATGAATGAATATCAAAATCATCAAGGAAGCATAATTCTACTTTTGATATATGTCGTTTTATGAGAATAGCTTGATCCATCATTCGGACGAACTCTTTCTTCAAAACAAAAATTCAATATGCAAATCAAGACAAGGGTATTATTTCAATAGAGCCAATTAGAATTAGGAACTCACCTTGTGTTCTTTGGCTGCCTTGAAACCTCAGAGACCAGAGAGGGCGTGAATTCAGATGAAGACAAAAGAAAGGAAAATATGGAGTTCTAAGTTGAAGTTCAGATCTCAGAAAGGAGTCCCCCTTTCACTGGGTATGGGATAGGGATTTGTAGACTTTTTGAAGATTTTTAAAATTCAAACAGAGTGAATCTGGACCTTCCATGTGGCATCATCTCAAAGGATGCTACTTTAGATTTTTTGGAATAAATAAAATGCAAAATTTGTAAGTGAGACACCTCAGCAAAGGTGTTGGCTTGATTTTCTCTGCAGAAGCTTCCCATGTGGCGCCACCTCAGAGGATGTCATCTTGGAGTTTGCTTTTGTTTGAAATTCAAAATTTTGCTTTTCTGGAAGAAGGAGAGACTGTAATGTGGCGCCACCTCAGAGTGGCTCCACACTGACATATGTCAGAAGGAAAGACAGAGGAATCAGATGGCGTGCCACCTCAGAGGGGGGATTCTACGTTTTTTGAAGAAAAGAGAATTGGACATGTGGCAATTCAGGGTGGTTCCATACCTGACAAGTGTTAGCTTGCAGGAGGAGACTCTTCAGATGGTGCCACCTCAGGAGGAATTTGAATTTCAAATTGGGTGGGCTCTGGAAGAATGGAGGGTGGCCATGTGGCATCACCTCAGGGTGGCCCCACAGTGCCATGTGGCAGGAGGGAGGAACAAGGGACATGTGGCGCCATCTCAGACCAGATAGAAAAAGTAAAGTTCAGGATTTGCGTCACCTCTAGAAGGATTTGAATGTTTGAATTCTTGCTTTTTTTTAAGAGAGCAGAGAGTGACATGTGTCACTTGCTTTTTCTGAGAGAAGCAGAGAGAGACATGTGTCACTTGCTTTTTCTGAGAAAATCAGAGAGAGACACGTGTCCGCTGCAGGAGAGAACACCTCAGATGGCGCCACCTCAGGGGGAGACAAATCTACTTTTCCTAGAAAAAGCAGAGATGGACACATGGCGACTCAGGGTGACCCCATAGTGAAAGTGCACTAGGATCGAGGCAACGAGCACTAGAGGGGGGGTGAATAGTGCTTTTAAAATTTTCTGCGGAATATAGAATGATTTTGCAAATCTCAAAGCAAACACACAAAGAACACCAGGTTTTATCCTGGTTCGGTCTAACCCGACCTACATCCAGTCCCCAAGCAAAACCCGCTTGAGATTTTCCACTATCAACCTTGTAAACTACAAGATCACACAGACCATAACTGGTCTCACTTTCAGTAACAACCCTACTGAAAGCAAACAACTCCTTTAAACCAAGGAGTCTTTCTTTTTACAGAAAAGAAATAACAACTTACAATACAACCTATGAGCCTTCCTTTTGAATGCAAATGAGATGCAATTGGCTTTTGAGGTTGTTGAAACACTCTACTCACGAATTCACTATCTCTCAAAGTGATTTGAGTGAAAAACTGAAGTGAAAATATCACGTGAGTGAGAAAACAAATACTTGAATGAATAGGAGTGAAAAGCAATAAGTAAATGATTCAAATCGATTGAATTCTTGTTGTTTTTGAGTGTACAATGCACTCATATTTATAGTTAAAGTTTTCCATACGTTGAGGGTATGAAAGGGTGTCAAAACTGTCCATTTCGAACGATCAAAACGTTTGAAAAATGAAAAGACATGCCTTTTTGAAGTTTCAGGAAAACGGCAAAATTAGTCGACTGAAACATCAGTTAGTCGACTAATAGTTAGTTATTAGTAGAGTGACAGTTATCGTCGGTCGACTGATCTGTTAATCGAGCCGTTTGAAAATCTGAACTTTTGAAACTTAGTCGACTTGAGAAGAGTTAGTCGACTGATAATATCATCAGTAGACTGAAAAACCTTTTAGTCGACTGCTGCTAAAATCTTCTGAAAAACAAACATTCTGTTCGGTCGACTGATAAAAAGCATTAGTCGACTGCTGCTAAATTTTCAGAAAACACATGTTCTGTTCAGTCGACTGATAAAACCATTAGTCGACTGCTGCTAATTTTTCAGAAAACAGACATTCTGTCCAGTCGACTGATAAAACCTTCGGTTGACTAATTTGACAAAAATGACTTTTTAGAAAATATGGCGCGAAAGGATTAGTCGACTGGTAAGACTATTGATCGACTAATAAACATGAAAATTTAAGAAAAGAGTTTTTCAAAAAAGATTTTCATGAGGGTTCTTTTTAGAAAAGTTTTTCTAAAGACTTTTAAGGTGAAATGCAACCTAAATATGCACTCTAAGTAAGGCTCTTACAAGAATCTAAGACTTTTAATGAATTAAACATTTGCACACTAGTCTTCAAAGATTCTTCACTGAATTCTTCAATTTCTTCATAGCCTTAGCTGAAATGCAGTTGATTCCACTTGCTCATCATCAAAACCTTGTACTTGAAGTATCATGTATGGCTTCATTGTCGTAACAATCTCCCCCTTTTTGATGATGACAAACTTAATCATAGATGAAGCATTTAGATGCATAGATGTAGTTTTTACTCCCCCTATCAATATGTTGCAAAACATTAAAAGTTAGCACATTTAAAACACATATATCACATATTGATTGGTTTGCATTTCCATTCATCATTTCTTCATGAATTTAGAAATACATTCATTCAAAGCTTTCTTTTTCTCTTAATTTTGCATTTCTCATGCAAGATCTCCTGTAATGTAATTGCTATCATCTTTTTCTCCTCCTTTGTCAGAATCAAAAAAGAGTAAGGGCAGAAATAGCATAAGCAAAATAGAGATACAAGTTTAAATATTACAATCCATAAAGTATGAAAGTTTAGACAACAAAGATCAGAAAAGAGAGTTTAGCAAATCCTTAATGGCAGTTACATCCTTCTGAATTGAAGCAAGTTGTTGAGTCACATCTTCACGAAAAGTGTGTTGATGCAGCTCCAAAGCTTCCAGTCTCTGCATAACTTCATCATGATCTTGATTTGTCAAAAACTTCTTTCTTTTTGCATGAGATGAAGGTGTCACAGAAGGTGAAGGTTCAGAAATAGATGGTCCATTAGGATCATATGGTTCAGTTTGATCAACATTTAAAGGAGGCAGATATTTAATTTTCATTCTTTTAAAAAATGTTTGATCAAAGAACTCTTTTTGTTCAATGTATTTTTCATTTGTTAAAGGAACTTTGAAATGTCTAAAAATACGGGTTAGAAGACAATCATAAGGAAGAAATGGTTTTTGTTTCCACAAGTTTGTAAAATACACATTGGCCCAGTTGACAGAAATATTTCCAAATAAAACATAAAGACCCGTAGATAGATATGTGGAATAATAATCAAAAGAACCAGTTTTGGGTAGAACATTGTGGGCAAGGATTCGTCCAGCAATGCGTGCACGAGTTTGAAGATTAGTGTTTTTGAAAGGAGGGCAGTGAGGTGCTCCTGGAAGAAGAATTTGTTCAAAAACTCTTTCATCATTCAATTCAATAGTGTTGAAAAGAGTGTCTGAAGGTGGAATTTCAAGAATTTCTCCAAGTAATTTTGAATCAAACTCGATTTCAACATCACGAACAAGAGAGGACAAAACTCCAGTTTCATGATCAATTTGTAAATTCGTGTAAAACAAGTGAATAAGAAACGGATAGTGAAGGGTATCTGCACAAGCATCAAAAAGATGTGAAATTCCAGAAAATAATTCTCTTATATTGTAACGAGAAAATAAGTGAAATAGAACATTTCGGCCTGGTAAAATAGGTAGTGCAGAAATTGATCCAAAGGTATCATAGAGAAGAGGATTGCGAAGTAATCTTAGTGAAAAACCATGTCTTGAAGTAGGTGTAGGAGGAGCAGAACCTAAACCTTTTGCAGATGCAGACTTCGTACGAGGCATGGTTAAAAAGAATAGAGTTACCAAAAACAATGACGGCTTCCAAATGATTTCCGGCAGAAGTAGAACGTTGTCCGACGATGTGAAATAGAACCAGAGGAGGATACAATGGCTGACGGCGAGTGAGAAGTCGGCCACAAGGGGATTCTGGCAATGCACTGTCACACAAGAGGGTTCCGGCGTGTTTTGAAGATGCGCCAGTTACTGCAGAAGGATTCCGGCGTTTCAAGATCACGGCCAGA
Organism: Nuphar pumila; assembly: GCF_984573655.1. Taxonomy (NCBI): domain Eukaryota; kingdom Viridiplantae; phylum Streptophyta; class Magnoliopsida; order Nymphaeales; family Nymphaeaceae; genus Nuphar; species Nuphar pumila. The sequence goes on along the minus strand of NC_143252.1, from coordinate 92,293,743 downwards.
AGATTCCGGCGTCTCCTTGTTACGGCAAGAAAATCCCGGTGAAGATGGAATCGAACGGCACTCCGAGGGTTTTTCGGAAGAGAGAGAGGCCAAAGAGAAAGATGGGTTTTCGGTTTAAGGGTTTCGTTTTTTTTTTTTAATTTAAAAAAAAAACGAAAAGGTATGAAGTGAAACGATGCCTAAAAAAAAACGATTTTTAAAACAAATCCAAGGGGTGTCGGGTCCCTTCATTTAAATTTTTTTAAAATTTTAGTCGAATAAATCTTTATCGGTCGACTAAGAATGTGCGACTCATTAAAAATATCATCAGTCGACTAGAAATATATCGGTCGACTAATATGGTGCGATACATTCCAAAATTTAAAAACTCTAGTCGACTAGAATTTTATCGGTCGACTAATATAATGCGATTTTGAGATTTTGTTCAAAAATCAGCATTTTTATAAATCCAAAAACGAGCAAATACCTAGTTCTCTACTAATTCTCATAAAATCTTCATTTTTAAGAGGTTTAGTGAAGATATCGGCATGTTGTTCTTTAGTGGAAATAAAATTTAACGAAATATCTCCTTTTAACACATGATCTCTTAAAAAATGATGTCTAACTTCAATATGCTTAGTTCTTGATTGCTGAATAGGATTTTTCGAAAGATTTATAGCACTAGTGTTATCACAATAAATAGTTGTTGTGGAGTAATTCAAACAAAAATCTTTTAAGGTCTGTTTCATCCAAAGTACTTGTGAACATGCTAAACTAGCCGCTATATATTATGCTTCAGTTGTTGAGAGTGATACTGAATTTTGCTTTTTACTAAACCAAGAGACTAAAGAATTTCCTAAGAAATGACAAGTTCCACTAGTACTCTTGCGATCAGATTTACTTCCTGCAAAATTTGCATCACTATATGAAACTAAATCGAAGGAAGATGATTTTGGGTAAAACAAACCGAAATCTGAAGTATCTTTCAAATAACGAAGAATTTGTTTTACTGCAGTTAAATGAGATTCCTTTGGATTAGCTTGAAATCTTGCACACATACAAACACTAAACATAATATCAGGTCGACTAGCAGTTAAGTATAATAGAGATCCGATCATACCTCTGTAGAGCTTAGTATCCACACTTTTACCATTTTCATCTTTATCAAGAGAAGTAGTTGTACTCATAGGATTCCTTCTTGATTTCGATGAGTCCATCCCAAATCTCTTGAGAAGTTCTTTTGCATACTTAGCCTGATTGATGAAGATTCCTTCTTCAGTTTGCTTTATTTGAAGTCCAAGGAAGTAGTTTAATTCGCCCATCAAGCTCATTTCAAACTCTTCCTGCATAGCCTTAGCAAATTCTTTACAAAGAGAATCATTAGTAGAACCAAATATTATGTCATCAACATAAATTTGTACAATAAGAATATCTGAATTAAGATTTTTAATAAATAAAGTGGAGTCTACCCGACCAATGGAAAAACCAGATTGTTCTAGAAAATTTTGTAGTCTTTCATACCACAATCTTGGAGCTTGTTTGAGTCCATACAAAGCTCTTTTCAATTTGTAGACTTTTTCTAGATATTTCTCATTTTCAAAGCCTGGAGGTTGCTCTACATAAACTTCTTCATTGATGTGTCCATTTAAGAATGCACTCTTAACATCAATTTGATATAACTTGAAGTTCATGTAACTAGCAAATGCAAGCATCATTCGAATTGACTCTAATTGAGCCACTGGTGCATAGGTTTCATCAAAATCTATGCCTTCTTCTTGATTATATAGACTTGTGCCACTAGCCTTGCTTTGTTACGAATGACTTCACCATTTTCATCCAGCTTATTTCAGAAGACCCATCTTGTTCCAATTACCGGATGATCCTTTGGTCTATCAACTAGATCCCAAACATCATTCCTAGTAAATTGGTTAAGTTCTTCAGACATGGCCAAAAGCCAAAATTCATCAACACAAGCCTCATTGATATTCTTTGGTTCTAATTTAGATATGAAAGCAACATTTGCAATATATTTTTCTAACTGCCTTCTAGTTTGGACACCACTCTTTATTTCACCAATAACTTGTTCATGTGGATGATTAGGAACTTCTTTCCAAATTTGGTTGAAGAGGAATATTTTCTTGAAAAGTATTCTCTATCAAGGGTTCTTCTTGAAGTATTGCTTCTTCTTCTTCGCTTAGAGGTATAATCTGCTCACAATTCTCATCAAATGCAACATGTAAAGATTCTTCAATACAAGATGTTCTTTTATTGAAAATACGATATGCTTTACTTCTAGAAGAATATCCAAGAAATATTGATTCATCTGATTTTGAATCAAACTTATCAAGATTATCTTTGGTGTTTAACAAGAAACATTTACTACCAAAAATTTTGAAATATGAGATCTTTGGTATACGATCATAATACAATTCAAAACATGTTTTATGTAAAATTGGTCGAATAAGAACACGGTTTAGAACATGCTGTATTAATTGCTTCAGCCCAAAAGTATTTTGGTAAATTTTTATCTTGAAGCATGGTTCTAGCACATTCTTGCAAAGTTCTATTCTTTCTTTCAACAACTCCATTTTGTGGAGCGGCTCTAGGAAAAGAAAAGTTGTGAGATATACCATGTAAATCACAAAACTTTAGAAAAGATTCATTTTAAAAATTCACCACCATAATCACTACGAATTTTAATAATAGATGTAGATTTTTCATTTGTAATTCTTCTACAAAGTTTAGAAAATTCTGAAAAAGCATCATTTTTGCTTTTTAGACAAATCACCCATGTAAACCGAGAATAATCATCTACTATAACAAAAGCATACTTACTACCATTCAAACTTTGAATTCTAGATGGTCCAAATAGATCTAAATGCAAAAGTTCAAGAGGACGTTTTGTTGAAACTATATCTTTAGCTTTAAAAGAACTCTTGATTTGTTTACCTCTTTGACAAGCATCACATAAGTGATCCTTTTTATATGGTATTCTAGGTAGGCCTCTTACAAAATCATTCTTGGATAATTTTGAAATAATTTTAAAGTTAACATGTCCAAGTCTCTTGTGCCATAACCATTGAATTTCATGTGAAACAATAAGACATTTTTCATTAAAAGAGGGTAATTCATTTAGATATAGTTCATACACATTGTTTCTTCTTTTACCTTTAAAAATAATGTTTTTAGATTGAAAATCAGAAATTAAGCATAAATCTTTTTCAAAAGAAACATGAAAACCTTTATCACATAATTGACCATCTACTAAAAGAACATTTTCTATCAAGGGAAATTTTGGATTACCAATATTACCAATACCTATCACTTTTCCCTTGTTATTGTCACCAAAGGTGACGGTTCCTCCATCCTTATTTTGGAGGGTGGAAAATAACTCCGGCCTTCAAGTCATATGTTTGGAACAGCCGTTGTCCAATATCCATTTGCTCCTTATGTTGTGTACCTACAACAAAATCAGAAAACAAAGCATTTGACCCCTTTCTATTTTCGGGTCCATGAGAGTTAGTCTTAGGAACCCATATCCATTTGGATTTTGGTTTCCTTTGATAATAAATATTCTTTCTATAAAAGGATTTAGAATAAACATGTCTAGAATAATCATATCTAGATGCATTTCTATTAGAACTAGAAAGTTTAGTTTTATGAACAAAAGGTTGAGAATAATGTCTTTGATTTTTCACCACACAGTTTGGTCTATTTTGAGTATCAAAGAAGCTATATCCCAATCCGGTTTTATTAACCGCGCATCTTTGAGAACCAAGAAGTTTTTCTAGATTCTCTTGACCATTTGTGAATTTGGTCACTATAGAAAGAAGATCATTTGACTTTTCTTTAAGACTAGATATTTCTTTTTGTAAGAGATTGGTTCTAACTCCAATTTCTTTTATCTCAAGTGCTTGGCAAGAATTTTCCTTCTTGAGATCTTCTATTTCTTGAACTAACACTTTATTTTGAGAGTCAAGAGTTAAATTTTCAGTTTTTAACTCTTTATTTTTAGAACTAAGACTCTTAAATTTAGCATATAAATCATTAAATGCTTCAAATAACTCATCATAGTCAAATTGACTTACCGAATCTTCTTTTGCTACAAAACACATGTTGGCAACTTCTTCATTTGATTCTTCATCGGAAGATGAGTCACTATCATCCCAACATGTTTGAAATGTCTTTTTCTTCTTAAATTGGTCCTTGGGCTTGAATTTGAGAAGAGGACAATCTTTCTTGATATGTCCTGCCTTTTTGCAGTTAAAGCACTTTACTTCATTGAGAATGGAAGAATCTGCTTTCTTTTCCTTTCTTTGAAATCTTCCCTTTTTGACGAATCTTCTGAATTGCCTTGTGATGAGGGCAATATCTTCATTTTCATCTTCTTCTGAATTTTCTGAGTCAAAAGTAGCCTTAAAAGCAAGAGATTTCTTCTTAGGCTCTTCTTCTTGTCTGTCTTGAAGTTGGACCTCATATGCCATTAGGTTACCAACTAAATCTTCAAGAGTGAGAGTATTGAGATCATTTGCTTCTTCAATGGCAGTGGTTTTTCTCTCCCATTCAAGAGTTAAACACCTTAGAATCTTTCTGACTAAATCCACTTGTGAATATTCTTTTCCAAGGGATATCAAAGTGTTAGTTATATCAGTCATTCTAGTTACCATATCCGATATAGATTCATTTTGCTTCATTTTGAACAATTCAAATTTATGAACTAAAGAAGCGATTTTAGATTCCTTTACCTTTGACGTACTTTCATGAGTTACTAGAAGAGTATGCCAAATTTCATTTGCTGTAGAGCATTGAGAGATGCAATTGAATTCTACCTTGTCAACGCCACAATATAATGCATTCATGGCTTTGGCATTCAGTGAAGCAGTCTTCTTTTCATCATCGGTCCATCGACTGAAATCAGTTAATGGAGTATGGTACTTTTCTGAAACAACTCTCCAGATATCGAGATCCATGGATTGCAAGAATATTGTCATTCTTACTTTCCAGTATCCATAGTTTGTTCCGTCGAAGAGAGGAGGACAAACAGAGGAGCTTCCTTCTTTGTGCTGAGATGTTGTAGTTGTCATGCTAGATGATGGTCAAATCAAAGTAATAGCAAACCTGTGCTCTGATACCAAATGAAAGTGCACTAGGATCAAGGCAACGAGCACTAGAGGGGGGGTCAAATCAAAGTAATAGCAAACCTGTGCTTTTAAAATTTTCTGCAGAATATAGAATGATTTTGCAAATCTCAAAGCAAACACACAAAGAACACAAGATTTTATCCTGGTTTGGTCTAACCCGACCTACATCCAGTCCCCAAGCAAAACCCGCTTGTGATTTTCCACTATCAACCTTGTAGACTACAAGATCACACAGACCATAACTGGTCCCACTTTCAGTAACAACCCTACTGAAAGCAAACAACTCCTTTATACCAAGGAGTCCTTTTTACAGAAAAGAAATAACAACTTACAATACAACCTATGAGCCTTCCTTTTGAATGCAAATGAGATGCAATTGGCTTTTGAGGTTGTTGAAACACTCTACTCACAAATTCACTATCTCTCAAAGTGATTTGAGTGAAAAACTGAAGTGAAAATATCACGTGAGTGAGAAAACAAATACTTGAATGAATAGGAGTGAAAAGCAATAAGTAAATGATTCAAATTGATTGAATTCTTGTTGTTTTTTAGTGTACAATGCACTCATATTTATAGTTAAAGTTTTCCATACGTTGAGGGTATGAAAGGGTGTCAAAACTGTCCATTTCGAATGATCAAAACGTTTGAAAAATGAAAAGACACGCCTTTTTGAAGTTTCAGGAAAACGGCAAAATTAGTCGACTGAAACATCACTTAGTCGACTAATAGTTAGTTATTAGTAGAGTGACAGTTATCGTCGGTCGACTGATCTGTTAATCGAGCCGTTTGAAAATCTGAACTTTTGAAACTTAGTCGACTTGAGAAGAGTTAGTCGACTGATAATATCATCAGTAGACTGAAAAACCTTTTAGTCGACTGCTGCTAAAATCTTCTGAAAAACAAACATTCTGTTCGGTCGACTGATAAAAAGCATTAGTCGACTGCTGCTAAATTTTCAGAAAACACATGTTCTGTTCAGTCGACTGATAAAACCATTAGTCGACTGCTGCTAATTTTCCAGAAAACAGACATTCTGTCCAGTCGACTGATAAAACCTTCGGTCGACTAATTTGACAAAAATGACTTTTTAGAAAATATGGCGCGAAAGGATTAGTCGACTGGTAAGACTATTGGTCGACTAATAAACATGAAAATTTAAGAAAAGAGTTTTTCAAAAAAGATTTTCATGAGGGTTCTTTTTAGAAAAGTTTTTTCTAAAGACTTTTAAGGTGAAATGCAACCTAAATATGCACTCTAAGTAAGGCTCTTACAAGAATCTAAGACTTTTAATGAATTAAACATTTGCACACTAGTCTTCAAAGATTCTTCACTGAATTCTTCAATTTCTTCATAGCCTTAGCTGAAATGCAGTTGATTCCACTTGCTCATCATCAAAACCTTGTACTTGAAGTATCATGTATGGCTTCATTGTCGTAACAATCTCCCCATTTTTGATAATGACAAACTTAATCATAGATGAAGCATTTAGATGCATAGATGGAGTTTTTACTCCCCCTATCAATATGCTGCAAAACATTAAAAGTTAGCACATTTAAAACACATATATCACATATTGATTGGTTTGCATTTCCATTCATCATTTCTTCATGCATTTAGAAATACATTCATTCAAAGCTTTCTTTTTCTCTTAATTTTGCATTTCTCATGCAAGATCTCCTGTAATGTAATTGCTATCATCTTTTTATCCTCCTTTGTCAGAATCAAAAAATAGTAAGGGCAGAAATAGCATAAGCAAAATAGAGATACAAGTTTAAAATATTACAACCCATAAAGTATGAAAGTTTAGACAACAAAGATCAGAAAAGAGAGTTTAGCAAATCCTTAATGGCAGTTACATCCTTCTGAATTGAAGCAAGTTGTTGAGTCACATATTCACGAAAAGTGTGTTGATGCAGCTCCAAAGCTTCCAGTCTCTGCATAACTTCATCATGATCTTGATTTGTCAAAAATTTCTTTCTTTTTGCATGAGATGAAGGTGTCACAGAAGGTGAAGGTTCAGAAATAGATGGTCTATTAGGATCAGATGGTTCAGTTTGATCAACATTTAAAGGAGGCAGATATTTAATTTTCATTCTTTTAAAAAATGTTTGATCAAAAAACTCTTTTTGCTCAATGTATTTTTTATTTGTTAAAGGAACTTTGAAATGTCTAAAAATACGGGTTAGAAGACAACCATAAGGAAGAAATGGTTTTTGTTTCCACAAGTTTGTAAAATACACATTGGCCCAGTTGACAGAAATATTTCCAAATAAAACATAAAGAGCCATAGATAGATCTGTGGAATAATAACCAAAAGAACCAGTTTTGGGCAGAACATTGTGGGCAAGGATTCGTGCAGCAATGCGTGCACGAGTTTGAAGATTAGTGTTTTTGAAAGGAGGGCAGTGAGGTGCTCCTGGAAGAAGAATTTGTTCAAAAACTCTTTCATCATTTAATTCAATAGTGTTGAAAAGAGTGTCTGAAGGTGGAATTTCAAGAATTTCTCCAAGTAATTTCGAATCAAACTCGATTTCAACATCACGAACAAGAGAGGATAAAACTTCAGTTTCATGATCAATTTGTAAATTCGTGTAAAACAAGTGAATAAGAAACAGATAGTGAAGGGTATCTGCACAAGCATAAAAAAGATGTGAAATTCCAGAAAATAATTCTCTTATATTGTAACAAGAAAATAAGTGAAATAGAACATTTCGGCCTGGTAAATTAGGTAGTGCAGAAATTGATCCAAAAGTATCATAGAGAAGAGGATTGCGAAGTAATCTTAGTGAAAAACCATGTCTTGAAGTAGGTGTAGGAGGAGGAGAACCTAAACCTTTTGCAGATGCAGACTTCGTACGAGGCATGGTTAAAAAGAATAGAGTTACCAAAAACAATGACGGCTTCCAAATGATTTCCGGCAGAAGTAGAACGCTGTCCGGCGATGTAAAACAGAACCAGAGGAGGATACAATGGCTGACGGCGAGTGAGAAGTCGGCCACAAGGGGATTCCGGCAATGCACTGTCACACAAGAGGGTTCCGGCGTGTTTTGAAGATGCGCCAGTTACTGCAAGAGGATTCCGGCGTCTCCTTGTTACGGCAAGAAAATCCCGGTGAAGATGGAATCGAACGGCACTCCGAGGGTTTTTCTGAAGAGAGAGAGGCCAAAGAGAAAGAGGGGTTTTCGGTTTAAGGGTTTCGTTTTTTTTTTTTTAATTGAAAAAAAAAATGAAAAGGTACGAAGTGAAACGATGCCTAAAAAAAAATGGTTTTTAAAACAAATCCAAGGGGTGTCGGGTCCCTTCATTTAAATTTTTTTAAAATTTTAGTCGACTAAATCTTTATCGGTCGACTAAGAATGTGCGACTCATTAAAAATATCATCAGTCGACTAGAAATATATCGGTCGACTAATATGGTGCGATACATTCCAAAATTTAAAAACACCAGTCGACTAGAATTTTATCGGTCGACTAATATAATGTGATTTTGAGATTTTGTTCAAAAATCAGCATTTTTATAAATCCAAAAATGAGCAAATACCTAGTTCTCTCCTAATTCTCATAAAATCTTCATTTTTAAGAGGTTTAGTGAAGATATCGGCATGTTGTTCTTTAGTGGAAATAAAATTTAACGAAATATCTCCTTTTAACAATGATCTCTTAAAAATGGATGTCTAACTTCAATATGCTTAGTTCTTGAGTGCTGAATAGGATTTTTCGAAAGATTTATAGCACTAGTGTTATCACAATAAATAGTTGTTGTGGAGTAATTCAAACCAAAATCTTTTAAGGTCTGTTTCATCCAAAGTACTTGTGAACATGCTAAACTAGCCGCTATATATTCTGCTTCAGTTGTTGAGAGTGATACTGAATTTTGCTTTTTACTAAACCAAGAGACTAAAGAATTTCCTAAGAAATGACAAGTTCCACTAGTACTCTTGCGATCAGATTTACTTCCTGCAAAATCTGCATCACTATATGAAACTAAATCGAAGGAAGATGATTTTGGTTAAAACAAACCGAAATCTGAAGTATCTTTCAAATAACGAAGAATTTGTTTTACTGCAGTTAAATGAGATTCCTTTGGATTAGCTTGAAATCTTGCACACATACAAACACTAAACATAATATCAGGTCGACTAGCAGTTAAGTATAATAGAGATCCGATCATACCTCTGTAGAGCTTAGTATCCACACTTTTACCATTTTCATCTTTATCAAGAGAAGTAGTTGTACTCATAGGATTCCTTCTTGATTTTGATGAGTCCATCCCAAATCTCTTGAGAAGTTCTTTTGCATACTTAGCCTGATTGATGAAGATTCCTTCTTCAGTTGCTTTATTTGAAGTCGAAGGAAGTAGTTTAATTCGCCCATCAAGCTCATTTCAAACTCTTCCTGCATAGCCTTAGCAAATTCTTTACAAAGAGAATCATTAGTAGAACCAAATATTATGTCATCAACATAAATTTGTACAATAAGAATATCTGAATTAAGATTTTTACTAAATAAAGTGGAGTCTACCCGACCAATGGAAAAACCAGATTGTTCTAGAAAATTTCGTAGTCTTTCATACCACAATCTTGGAGCTTGTTTGAGTCCATACAAAGCTCTTTTCAATTTGTAGACTTTTTCTGGATATTTCTCATTTTCAAAGCCTGGAGGTTGCTCTACATAAACTTCTTCATTGATGTGTCCATTTAAGAATGCACTCTTAACATCAATTTGATATAACTTGAAGTTCATGTAACTAGAAAATGCAAGCATCATTCGAATTGACTCTAATTGAGCCACTGGTGCATAGGTTTCATCAAAATCTATGCCTTCTTCTTGATTATATAGACTTGTGCCACTAGCCTTGCTTTGTTACGAATGACTTCACCATTTTCATCCAGCTTATTTCAGAACCATCTTGTTCCAATTACCGGATGATCCTTTGGTCTATCAACTAGATCCCAAACATCATTCCTAGTAAATTGGTTAAGTTCTTCAGACATGGCCAAAAGCCAAAATTCATCAACACAAGCCTCATTGATATTCTTTGGTTCTAATTTAGATATGAAAGCAACATTTGCAATATATTTTTCTAACTGCCTTCTAGTTTGGACACCACTCTTTATTTCACCAATAACTTGTTCATGTGGATGATTAGGAACTTCTTTCCAAATTTGGTTGAAGAGGAATATTTTCTTGAAAAGTATTCTCTATCAAGGGTTCTTCTTGAAGTATTGCTTCTTCTTCTTCGCTTAGAGGTATAATCTGCTCACAATTCTCATCAAATGCAACATGTAAAGATTCTTCAATACAAGATATTCTTTTATTGAAAATACGATATGCTTTACTTCTAGAAGAATATCCAAGAAATATTGATTCATCTGATTTTGAATCAAACTTATCAAGATTATCTTTGGTGTTTAACAAGAAACATTTACTACCAAAAATTTTGAAATATGAGATCTTTGGTATACGATCATAATAAAATTCAAAACATGTTTTATGTAAAATTGGTCGAATAAGAACACGGTTTAGAACATGCTGTATTAATTGCTTCAGCCCAAAAGTATTTTGGTAAATTTTTATCTTGAAGCATGGTTCTAGCACATTCTTGCAAAGTTCTATTCTTTCTTTCAACAACTCCATTTTGTGGAGCCGCTCTAGGAAAAGAAAAGTTGTGAGATATACCATGTAAATCACAAAACTTTAGAAAAGATTCATTTTTAAATTCACCACCATGATCACTACGAATTTTAATAATAGATATAGATTTTTCTATTGTAATTCTTCTACAAAGTTTAGAAAATTCTGAAAAAGCATCATTTTTGCTTTTTAGAAAAATCACCCATGTAAACCGAGAATAATCATCTACTATAACAAAAGCATACTTGCTACCATTCAAACTTTGAATTCTAGATGGTCCAAATAGATCTAAATGCAAAAGTTCAAGAGGACGTTTTGTTGAAACTATATCTTTAGCTTTAAAAGAACTCTTGATTTGTTTACCTCTTTGACAAGCATCACATAAGTGATCATTTTTATATGGTATTCTAGGTAGGCCTCTTACAAGATCATTCTTGGATAATTTTGAAATAATTTTAAAGTTAACATGTCCAAGTCTCTTGTGCCATAACCATTGAATTTCATTTGAAACAATAAGACATTTTTCATTAAAAGAGGGTAATTCATCTAGATATAGTTCATACACATTGTTTCTTCTTTTACCTTTAAAAATGATCTTTTTAGATTGAAAATCAGAAATTAAGCATAAATCTTTTTCAAAAGAAACATGAAAACCTTTATCACATAATTGACCATCTACTAAAAGAACATTTTCTATCAAGGGAAATTTTGGATTACCAATATTACCAATACCTATCACTTTTCCCTTGTTATTGTCACCAAAGGTGACGGTTCCTCCATCCTTATTTTGGAGGGTGGAAAATAACTCTGGCCTTCCAGTCATATGTTTAGAACAGCCGTTGTCCAATATCCATTTGCTCCTCATGTTGTGTACCTACAACAAAATCAGAAAACAGAGCATTTGACCCCTTTCTATTTTCGGGTCCATGAGAGTTAGTCTTAGGAACCCATATCCATTTGGATTTTGGTTTCCTTTGATAATAAATATTCTTTCTATAAAAGGATTTAGAATAAACATGTCTAGAATAATCATATCTAGATGCATTTCTATTAGAACTAGAAAGTTTAGTTTTATGAACAAAAGGTTGAGAATAATGTCTTTGATTTTTCACCACATAGTTTGGTCTATTTTGAGTATCAAAGAAGCTATATCCCAATCCGGTTTTATTAACCGAGCATCTTTGAGAACCAAGAAGTTTTTCTAGATTCTCTTGACCATTTGTGAATTTGGTCAATATAGAAAGAAGATCATTTGACTTTTCTTTAAGACTAGATATTTCTTTTATCTCAAGTGCTTGGCAAGAATTTTCCTTCTTGAGATCTTCTATTTCTTGAAGTAACACTTTATTTTGAGAGTCAAGAGTTAAATTTTCAGTTTTTAACTCTTTATTTTTAGAACTAAGACTCTTAAATTTAGCATATAAATCATTAAATGCTTCAAATAACTCATCATAGTCAAATTGACTTACCGAATCTTCTTGTGCTACAAAACACATGTTGGCGACTTCTTCATTTGATTCTTCATCGGAAGATGAGTCACTATCATCCCAACATGTTTAAAATGTCTTTTTCTTCTTGAATTGGTCCTTGGGCTTGAATTTGAGAAGAGGACAATCTTTCTTGATATGTCCTGCCTTTTTGCAGTTAAAGCACTTTACTTCATTGGTAATGGAAGAATCTGCTTTCTTTTCCTTTCTTTGAAATCTTTCCTTTTTGACGAATCTTCTGAATTGCCTTGTGATGAGGGCAATATCTTCATTTTCATCTTCTTCTGAATTTTCTGAGTCAGAAGTAGCCTTAAAAGCAAGAGATTTCTTCTTAGGCTCTTCTTCTTGTCTGTCTTGAAGTTGGACCTCATATGCCATTAGGTTACCAACTAAATCTTCAAGAGTGAGAGTATTGAGATCATTTGCTTCTTCAATAGCAGTGGTTTTTCTCTCCCATTCAGGAGTTAAACACCTTAGAATCTTTCTGACTAAATCCACTTGTGAATATTCTTTTCCAAAGGATTTCAAAGTGTTAGTTATATCGGTCATTCTAGTTACCATATCCGATATAGATTCATTTTGCTTCATTTTGAACAATTCAAATTTATGAACTAAAGAAGCGATTTTAGATTCCTTTACCTTTGACGTACCTTCGTGAGTTACTAGAAGAGTATGCCAAATTTCATTTGTTGTAGAGCATTGAGAGATACGATTGAATTCTACCTTGTCAACGCCACAATATAATGCATTCATGGCTTTGGCATTCAGTGAAGCAGTCTTCTTTTCATCATCGGTCCATCGGCTGAAATCAGTTGATGGAGTTTGGTACTTTTTTGAAACAACTCTCCAGATATCGAGATCCATGGATTGCAAGAATATTGTCATTCTTACTTTCCAGTATCCATAGTGTGTTCCGTCGAAGAGAGGAGGACGAACAGAGGAGCTTCCTTCTTTGTGCTGAGATGTTGTAGTTGTCATGCTAGATGATGGTCAAATCAAAGTAATAGCAAACCTGTGCTCTGATACCAAATGAAAGTGCACTAGGATCGAGGCAACGAGCACTAGAGGGGGGGTGAATAGTGCTTTTAAAATTTTCTGCGGAATATAGAATGATTTTGCAAATCTCAAAGCAAACACACAAAGAACACAAGATTTTATCCTGGTTCGGTCTAACCCGACCTACATCCAGTCCCCAAGCAAAACCGGTTTGAGATTTTCCACTATCAACCTTGTAAACTACAAGATCACACAGACCATAACTTGTCTCACTTTCAGTAACAACCCTACTGAAAGCAAACAACTCCTTTAAACCAAGGAGTCCTTTTTACAGAAAAGAAATAACAACTTACAATACAACCTATGAGCCTTCCTTTTGAATGCAAATGAGATGCAATTGGCTTTTGAGGTTGTTGAAACACTCTACTCACAAATTCACTATCTCTCAAAGTGATTTGAGTGAAAAACTGAAGTGAAAATATCACGTGAGTGAGAAAACAAATACTTGAATGAATAGGAGTGAAAAGCAATAAGTAAATGATTCAAATTGATTGAATTCTTGTTGTTTTTTAGTGTACAATGCACTCATATTTATAGTTAAAGTTTTCCATACGTTGAGGGTATGAAAGGGTGTCAAAACTGTCCATTTCGAATGATCAAAACGTTTGAAAAATGAAAAGACACGCCTTTTTGAAGTTTCAGGAAAACGGCAAAATTAGTCGACTGAAACATCAGTAAGTCGACTAATAGTTAGTTATTAGTAGAGTGACAGTTATCGTCGGTCGACTGATCTGTTAATCGAGCCGTTTGAAAATCTGAACTTTTGAAACTTAGTCGACTTGAGAAGAGTTAGTCGATTGATAATATCATCAGTAGACTGAAAAACCTTTTAGTCGACTGCTGCTAAAATGTTCTGAAAAACAAACATTATGTTCGGTCGACTGATAAAAAGCATTAGTCGACTGCTGCTAAATTTTCAGAAAACACATGTTCTGTTCAGTCGACTGATAAAACCATTAGTCGACTGCTGCTAATTTTCCAGAAAACAGACATTCTGTCCAGTCGACTGATAAAACCTTCGATCGACTAATTTGACAAAAATGACTTTTTAGAAAATATGGCGCGAAAGGATTAGTCGACTGGTAAGACTATTGGTCGACTAATAAACATGAAAATTTAAGAAAAGAGTTTTTCAAAAAAGATTTTCATGAGGGTTCTTTTTAGAAAAGTTTTTTCTAAAGACTTTTAAGGTGAAATGCAACCTAAATATGCACTCTAAGTAAGGCTCTCACAAGAATCTAAGACTTTTAATGAATTAAACATTTGCACACTAGTCTTCAAAGATTCTTCACTGAATTCTTCAATTTCTTCATAGCCTTAGCTGAAATGCAGTTGATTCCACTTGCTCATCATCAAAACCTTGTACTTGAAGTATCATGTATGGCTTCATTGTCGTAACACAGAGTGCCGTGTGGCAAGGGAGAGAGAAATAAAGGTGGTGGACATGTGGCGCTACATTAGGGAAGCTCCACATTGACACGTGGCATGAAATAAGGAAAGGTGACTGAAGACATGTGGCGCCACCTTAAAGAGGCCCCACGCTGATACATGGCAGAAGATAAAAAAAGGAAGATGTAGGGAGGACAAGTGGCAATTAATAGAGGTGCAGGGAGGGAGACACGTGGCGTCACCTTAGGGTGACGCCACATTGACACATGGCAAAGAAATGGAAGGTGAGAGAAAATGACATGTGGCGCCACCTCTGGGTGAACCCCACGCTAACACATGGCAGAGGATGGAAGGAAAGAGAAATAAAGCACCAAATGGCGTCACTTCAGTGACAAGGCTCCTATATTTTTGGGTTTTTCGAAATTCAAGTTTTTACAAAAGGAAAGCCTGTGTGGCGCCACCTCAGGGTGGACCCCACATCATTTCTTTATTGAAATAAGAGCAAGACAATAAAACTTCTTTTTAGAATTTTCATAAAAACTTAGACTAACTGGCAAACAAGAAATACTTGGCCTAATTGCAGAAATTTTGAAAAGAGGTGCCCTCCCCTGTAGGGCGATTTTGTGAAAGAATGATATTTGAAATTGCTGACAAAAGGGCAACATCTGAGATAAAATGGCTGAGTTCAAAGTTAAAATCCATATTGAAAACTATCCAGATCGTTTTCCTGAGAAAATCTTTTGAAATTCAGAGTCCTGAGGGTAAAATGGGAATAATTGACAATCTTGAAGACCTAGGGTTTTGAAATCAATTTTGAAAGAGTTGAAATTCAAATATGGATTGAAAAATTTGAAATCGAGAGTTCTGGACCTCGAAATGACATGTTGTGCAGTGTAGTGATATGAAATGCTCATGCAATGATATGCAATGACATGTCTTATGAAATGCAATCCTGAACCAGGATTTGGAGATTCCTGTCTCCTGTTAGGACTAAAATTTTGAACATCTGAGCTAAAATAGAGAAATTTTGAGAGTTGAGAATGAATTTTGGACTTTCTGCAAGGTCCAATCTCAAAAAATAACCATTTTGCCCTCCAGGGATCTCAAGGGATGAATTATGATGTTTGGGAGAAATGTCGGGGAGGTGAGTGAAAATTTGGGGTGTTTACAGTCCCCACTCAAACTTCACTCCTTTTTTGAGTAGATGATTAAAAGGTTCACACCTGATGGCCAGATTGGATATAAATCGATTGATTGATTGCATGCGTCCCTGAAGGCTACGCAATTCTTTGAGAGTAGTCGAAGGTGGCATATCGATGATAGCCTTTGCTTTAGCGAGATCCACTTCTATCCTCTTTTTGCTGACCAAAAAGCCTAACAACTTGCCTGATTCAACTTCAAAGACACACTTCTGAGGATTGAGTCTTAGCTTGTAAAGAATGAGCCGCTTGAAGACTTGATCGAGAGCACCAATATGATCCTCTTCTTCTTTGGACTTCACCAGAATGTCATCAACATATGCATCCATGATTTTGTGCATCTGGTCATGGAAGATGGCAGTCATTGTGCGCTGATAGGTTGCTCCAGCATTCTTGAGCCTAAATGGCATGACGGTATAACAGAAAGTTTCTTAAGGCGTAGTGAAGGATGTTTTAGATTGGTCACGAGCAACCAACTTGATTTGATTATATCCAGAATATTCATCCATGAAGGAAAATATGGCATGACCGACTGTGCTATCGATCAAGAGATCAATGTTTGGGAGCGGATAATCATTTTTTGGAGTAGCTTTATTCAGATCACGGAAGTCGATACAGATTCAAACTTTACCATTCTTCTTGGGAACTGCTACTATATTTGCCAACCAATCTGGATAATCTATTGCCTGAATGAATCCAGCTTTGATCAAGTCCTCAAGTCCTTCTTTAACTGGTTGTTCGATTCAAGGATCCATTTTTCGCAACTTCTGCTTAACTAGTTTAGCATCGGGTTTCAAAACGAGGCGATGTTTGTGAACACCCAAAAATTTTGAAAATTGTGTAAATATTTCCTTTTTGCCTCTGGTCTCCATTTTGTAAGTAAAATCGAGTCATTTTCACTCAAGATTTCAGTTTATTTCTCAGATTTACTGCAATCAAATCCATTTTCTATGTCTGACTCGATTTAGGATCCAGATCTAGTGTCAAAATCCAAATCTGAGCCTCGTTATCCAATTTTTAAATTAAATTTACAAAAATATCCAAAATAATTTTTGAAAGGCTCGGATGGTGCATTCGACATCCAGTTGGCTCCATTGTTCTGTATTTTTTGATTTGAGGTTAAAAAAAACCCGAATATTTCCTCAAAACCCGTCTTCTGAAGAAATTTTCAAAATTTAAAACCCGAATTCTCAGAAAATGCTTTTTCTTGTAAAAATCTTTAAAACTTCACAAAATTAGTTTAAAAACCCATTAGCTTCAAAGTTTTATATCAAAAACACCAAAAAAATGGAAAATATGAAGAAAAGAACAAAAAAATCAAAACATGAAAAGAGAATATAAAAATAGTTCAGAAACTCTCTTTTGAAATTTGTCTTTATCAAAAGACCCTCTTTTAGAAAAATTTTTATAAGGGAAACATTGTTCGGATTTTCTTAAAAAATTCACGAACTTAACCACAAATTTTCCAACGATCTCTCGTTGAAGGAGAAGTCGCAGGGAAGGGAGTCGAGGATCCCTCCAGGTGCCTCTGCCCTCCCATCCATCTCCAACCACCCCCTTCTGGATTCTTCCCTCTTCTCGATCATTCTCCTCCTTTTATATAAGCAAGTATCGAGAAAGGGGTGATCCATTCGTCTTCACCCCCCCCCCCCCACCCCATCGCCTCTCTGATCCACAACCATCCATTACCCTCCATTGCTTAGTTGTAACGCCCCAAATATTTAACTTGAAAATTTTGTAATAAATTTTTTTTTTCTAAACAACAACGGAAAAGCTTTCTTAAATCCTTCGTCAAATTATTTGGGCGGGTTACAAGTAATAGCACAGACTCAAGGCATTTAAGTAAAATAAATTCTTGCATTGAAATACTACAAGTTATTATTTACAACTTAATGATTTATTACAAGTCATATTCCTCAGGACATCCGAAGAAGATATGGTCACATGGCACCGTCGCAGCGACGACCACAATTGCTCGTCATTCAGTTTCCTGAAAAACATTAATTCAGAAAGGGTCAGACTACCACGTCTGAGTAAGTGATACAGTCCAAAATACATATGTGCAGTGTCATGTGAACAAGTATATGTGCGACAAGTTTAGATAGAACTAATAACCATTTAACAATTGATAAATGTAAAAGTCACTAAAGTCAAACATTTCATGATATATTTCATCCATATCAAAGCACGATCCATAAACCATATTTATATAAGTAATAACAACTTTGGAACTTATGTGGGTGTACAACTGACTTAAGTAAAGCATTTCATGTAAAGTGTGCATAAAGCACAATTATCAATGTTCAACACATTGTTCATAAGTTATCACAATTTTCATGTAAAGGAAAACCAATTTGAATCATGCCCTGCAGGAGTCACAGCTTACTCCAAAAATTTCAACAGCAAACAGTATGCAACTACTTGAAGATTTTTCTCAATGCACTAACTTTATGTTTCATCTTGTTAATCACCCTGTGGGTACGCACAGGCATTCGACATCGTAGCGGACCGAGACCACACGGGGGTTTATTCTTTGATAACCCTTATGACTAGCCGTACGGATATCCAAAGGGGACGGTTCATGACCGAGAGAGTACTCCCCAAAGGCTAGAACTAGAATTTGGATGCACCCTGTACTTCTGCAGAAGACTTGGATCTACCACCTAGGACGAATTGGTAGTCCTGGTCCCCTAACTCCGAGGACTGGGGACCGGGTGAGACGCCTCGCTCTCACAAAATAAAAATGTCCCACGGAGTTTGTACCATCTACCCTCTCCAAGGTAGACCATGGGTCCAGTAACATACACCATCTTTCAGGTGTACCCAGAGCCCTGGGAAACCAACAACATATACCGTTGTCAGGTATACCCAGTATCCCGGGAAACCAGTAACATATATCATTTCAGGTATACCCAGAATCCCATATATTATTTTATATGTGCATGATTTTCATTCTTTCTTTGTTTGGATCCAGTAACATACACCGTCTGTCAGGTGTACCTGGAACTTTGGAGAAAATCTAGTAACATATACCCTCTTTCAGGTATACCTAGAATCCCAAATAGAAACTGGTAACAAATACCGTCTTTCAGGTATACCAGAGTCTAGAATTTTCCTTTATGACACCATGTATTAATTTAGCCTTTGTTTTTGGTGCTAGGGTATACATATCGTACCCCACTGGTTACGCCGCAACATAACATTATTCAACTTTATCAGTTCTTAAGTGCTCGTATGGCACTACGAGACCGCAAGCTCGATTTTGAGCTCTTACATGATCATGACATGACAAGTGCCCTTTATTAGGCAATTATGTGTAGAACAAGCATACATCAATCGGCACAAAACATGTCATAATATTTACAAGCGATCGTGACTCAATTATATGCAATTCTCTTAGCATTATATGTACCCGTTTGGCACCACAAAGATTTGTCCTGCGCAGTTTCAATTTGTTTTATCGTGCTTTCGTAATATTTCTCAATTTTGCAATTATAACAAACATGTGTGTTTACCAACAAGCCACATACAAAACCATAGGCAATATGACTACATCATTATTATCTCGTTCAATCCTCAATACGTACATTCTCAATACGTACAACCATGTCCCAGTGTGTGTGTCCACGGTAATAGCAACACCCATTTGAATTCCCATATTAATTCAGGTAGTCGAATAAATAAGGATATGTTAAGAATTGAGGTCTTTCAAATTCAAGCATTTATGATCTAAAGATTTCACAAGACCTTCGTCGCTCAAAGAGAGAAGATTCAAGGGATACATTCATTTGTGCTTCTCTGTGTTACGACATACGTTACAGGACTACAAAAAAATCTGTTTGCATTTGGATGCCACAATGTGTTTATCATTCTAAGTATAGTAAAAGAAATCACAGCACACATGGCTTACTTTCGTTGGTGAGCATTATGGTTTACCCATGTAATTCATGGGATATGCTTACATGTTTCTCACCTATCACAATAGAGATGCTAAGACAAACTCTTGATCATGTAATCATCTAAAGTTGACATTAAAAAGGAGATGTGCTACTTCAACAGGAAAAACTAATTGGTTTATGATAGAGTCTGAGTATCACGATTTCACATCAGGGTGTTCATATCCAGTAGCAAAACATAATGGTAGATTATCATGCAACTTGCAGTCATTTGCATGATAATGAATCTTAACACTAAGTTTGAGTTGCTGAAATTCAGATTGCAAACTGTCAGTCAAGGGTGCATCTCATTTAGAATGGTAGATAACATTAATGCTAAGTCTGAGTTTAATAGAACTCAAGCTTCAACTGTTAGTGAAGGTTTGCATCACATTTGTATTGAAATTTAACGTTAATATGAAGTCTGAGTGCACTGAAACTCAGATTTAAAACTGTCCAACTATATATATATATATATATATATATATATTTTCATTGGATTAATACAGTAGTTTAACCTGTTGTGTTAAGTATCCAATTTGATACAAAGCTAATTAAGTAACCCCATTAGATACTAGATGATATTATTTCGTTGAATCCCATGTATTATGTTATCAGACTAACTTTAAGTAGTCAAAACGTGAAGTTACGTTCTCCTTTGTTTCCATAGTGCTGGAAATAAAAATATCATGGTGGTAGATGTCAATCATCTAGTGAATGAATGCAGTTCCATTGGTCCACCCTGTGACAACACTCTAGTTGTTGGGTGCGGTTCGCTGACTCACCACTGTGAGTTTGGCAACACAAGCAGTTGGTCGCAATAGAACTCGGTTCTATTGAACCCTACCACATCTGCCATCACTATCAGTCCAGACATGTCGAACTGGACCCCAACCATCATGGCCCAGCAAGTCACAAGAGGCCCTACAACGTGCCATCTAGTTGCCCTATTACTAGCTGCAACAGCGACTGATTTCAAATAAAACTCCCACTATGTTATGTCATTAGGCAAGCCACCTCTTAAGTTCAACCAAGAAACAGAACGTGTGTAGACATTCATATAGGTAAACCTTTAGACAGCCTGATCCTTATATGAGTTAGAACTATTAATATGATAAGTTAAATACTACCATTTGAACAAGTTCATGTTGAGATACCTTGGTCTGGACATATGATAACAGAAATTTTCCTCTCAATATAATTGTATAATCTCAATATGTCTAAGTAATAAAAAAAATATTTATTTCAATACTTTATGTTCACACTAGGCATACAACTAAAACTAACAAGCAGGTGATCTGAAATTGAACTATTTCAAACCTTTATTATACATATAGTTACATTGGAAATCTGCTTTATTTAATGTTATTCATTCTATGGTAATAGTCCAAAACCCAATTCCAATCCCAACTACATGCATAGATTTATTTATTTTTTTGTTAGTTGATTGTCTAGGCCCATTACGTCATTTGTTTGCTGGCAGCCCTCAATGAAACGTGAGAGGCATATGGAACAACAACAAGAAGGAAAAAAAAAAACAAACAGGTTGGGGCTAATAAGTCTACCCAGATTTTTTTTTTCTTCATTTCATCACACGCAGTCCAACAAGTTGAACAAACCACGCAGGGTGTGTTTTGTTCCCTAACGTCTAAATTTTATGCTCAGGTCCTGTTTATAACATATTTAAACAAACTTTACACAGGATATATCTTTATTTCCCTCTCACAACTTAGATCTAAATATTACTCAATGTCAATGTAGTATATATATATATATATTTTTTTTATACACAACCAGCAAACATAATTTTATAATTTAGGTACACACTATACTACCCATATGTATTGAGTTGTGCATCCCCTACCTCGTGAAGCTGCGAATCCACCGGAAAAATGTTCGCCTTTCTCGCGGACGTCTGGTAGCCTTGCACCAACTCCTCGCCGGGTTCAATGGTGGAAGACAATGAAGGTGGGGGAGTCGTCCAACTGGTTGGAGGCTTGAGAAGGACAAGGCAACACTTGAGAGAGAGAAGGGGAGTTCACAAGGCTGGGCTGAAAGAGGAGGCGTGAGAGAACAATTTTTTTTTTCTTTAAACCCTTTCCTCATTGAATTCCCACAGTTTCCTTATTAATGTTTTGTAACTCCCAGTCCATTATGGGATATAACTGCACCTTTTTAAAAAAATCGTGGGATGGGCCTTCCTATTCCAAATGGTTGGGTTTCCAACCGTGGTCATCCACTCAGCCCTCTTTAAAAAAAAGAAAAAAACAGAATTTCTTGTTTTAATGCTCCCTTTAAGTCCACATTTTTTTTTCTAACGTACTTCAAATTTTTTAAATCTCATTCCTCCCTTCTTTTTGTTGTTTTGGCCAAAAAGATCTTCTTGACACACCGGAGGATTTGAACCGAGGTTCTCCTCCCGAAGGGGTAACGAGCCCCGCCGGTGCGCTATGTCTCATTTCGTTGCAAATTCTTGCAACGTTAATTTATTGAACCTTTAGTAAGGTTTTGGCGGAAATTCCAAAAATAACATTTTTGACAAAGAGACGTCTTTTTTTTTTCTAAAATATGTGTGAGTGTAGTTCATGGGATTTGAACTCAGGTTGCCTCATCACTAGGCAATACACCCCACCACAACACTGTTTCCCATCTTATTGCACTATTGGCCATGTTTAATTCTTTTATATACGAATTGGATAAAAACTATATTTTAGATCTTTTGAACATTCTAACTAGATTTTTGGATCTTGTTCTCAATTCAACCTTACTTGGATCCATTAAGATCCAATTGGATTCTAATTGGGTTTCGAATCCATCCAGGATCCAAATCCGTTCATCGTACCCGAATCCATACGTCATATCCAATTCCAAATACTGGGTCCATTTGACCCAGTTTGGATTTCAAGATCCATTTGGATCGACTCTATATCATTTTATCGTATTTATTTCAAAGGATTTTATCCTTTACTTAGTTTGATAATTATCGAAATTTTGCGGGTTTTACATCCTTTCCCCCTAAAAAGAATTTCGTCCGCGAAATTCGTTACAAGGATTAAACAATTGGATTGGGATATCTTACTACGTGTGTTATACTTAATGAAATTTTTCAAAATCAATTGAAATTTAAACCTTGGGTCATGTTCAGAGTCTTATTCAGGATATCAACAATCCCTTCTAAATCCCTAGTGGCAAAATCTTCATTTTCACCTAAGTAGCAAAAATTCTCGGGTTATATTTTTATTCTAGTTTACTATTTAAAGATTCTTCGTTATTCATCCTAACTTGGCATTGTGGTTGCTTGTTGTGTCACAACCTTAGTTAGATTGATTAGTGAATCAAGGAGATTATCACACCTAACTTCTCAAGCCATCTACTTGAACAAACAACATAACATAAGTCTCTCGCCTATCTTAATCGCAACGTATATCGAATGATGTTCCTAGCAATATATCTAGGTACAAAAAAAAATTTATGTAATAATTCATTTTTTTACAAACTAGAAAACAAAATTAAACACTTACAGAGCTTTTGTAGGGTCGCTGGAATGCCATGAACCATATATTCTTGTCCTGCTTTGATACCATAGTTGTAACGCCCCAAATATTTAACTTGAAAATTTTGGAATAAATTTTTTTTTCTAAACAACAACGGAAAAGCTTTCTTAAATCCTTCGTCAAATTATTTGGGCGGGTTACAAGTAATAGCACAGACTCAAGGCATTTAAGTAAAATAAATTCTTGCATTGAAATACTACAAGTTATTATTTACAACTTAATGATTTATTACAAGTCATATTCCTCAGGACATCCGAAGAAGATATGGTCACATGGCACTGTCGCAGCGACGACCACAATTGCTCGTCATTCAGTTTCCTGAAAAACATTAATTCAGAAAGGGTCAGACTACCACGTCTGAGTAAGTGATACAGTCCAAAATATATATGTGCAGTGTCATGTGAACAAGTATATGTGCGACAAGTTTAGATAGAACTAATAACCATTTAACAATTGATAAATGTAAAAGTCACTAAAGTCAAACATTTCATGATATATTTCATCCATATCAAAGCACGATCCATAAACCATATTTATATAAGTAATAACAACTTTGGAACTTATGTGGGTGTACAACTGACTTAAGTAAAGCATTTCATGTAAAGTGTGCATAAAGCACAATTATCAATGTTCAACACATTGTTCATAAGTTATCACAATTTTCATGTAAAGGAAAACCAATTTGAATCATGCCCTGCAGGAGTCACAGCTTACTCCAAAAATTTCAACAGCAAACAGTATGCAACTACTTGAAGATTTTTCTCAATGCACTAACTTTATGTTTCATCTTGTTAATCACCCTGTGGGTACGCACAGGCATTCGACATCGTAGCGGACCGAGACCACACGGGGGTTTATTCTTTGATAACCCGTATGACTAGCCATACGGATATCCATAGGGGACGGTTCATGACAGAGAGAGTACTCCCCAAAGGCTAGAACTAGAATTTGGATGCACCCTGTACTTCTGCAGAAGACTTGGATCTACCACCTAGGACGAATTGGTAGTCCTGGTCCCCTAACTCTGAGGACTGGGGACCGGGTGAGACGCCTCGCTCTCACAAAATAAAAATGTCCCACGGAGTTTGTACCATCTACCCTCTCCAAGGTAGACCATGGGTCCAGTAACATACACCGTCTTTCAGGGGTACCCAGAGCCCTGGGAAACCAGCAACATATACCGTTGTCAGGTATACCCAGTATCCCGGGAAACCAGTAACATATACCATTTCAGGTATACCCAGAATCCCATATATTATTTTATATGTGCATGATTTTCATTCTTTCTTTGTTTGGATCCAGTAACATACACCGTCTGTCAGGTGTACCTGGAACTTTGGAGAAAATCTAGTAACATATACCCTCTTTCAGGTATACCTAGAATCCCAAATAGAAACTGGTAACAAATACCGTCTTTCAGGTATACCAGAGTCTAGAATTTTCCTTTATGACACCATGTATTAATTTAGCCTTTGTTTTTGGTGCTAGGGTATACATATCGTACCCCACTGGTTACGCCGCAACATAACATTATTCAACTTTATCAGTTCTTAAGTGCTCGTATGGCACTACGAGACCGCAAGCTCGATTTTGAGCTCTTACATGATCATGACATGACAAGTGCCCTTTATTAGGCAATTATGTGTAGAACAAGCATACATCAATCGGCACAAAACATGTCATAATATTTACAAGCGATCGTGACTCAATTATATGCAATTCTCTTAGCATTATATGTACCCGTTTGGCACCACAAAGATTTGTCCTGCGCAGTTTCAATTTGTTTTATCGTGCTTTCGTAATATTTCTCAATTTTGCAATTATAACAAACATGTGTGTTTACCAACAAGCCACATACAAAACCATAGGCAATATGACTACATCATTATTATCTCGTTCAATCCTCAATACGTACATTCTCAATACGTACAACCATGTCCCAGTGTGTGTGTCCACGGTAATAGCAACACCCATTTGAATTCCCATATTAATTCAGGTAGTCGAATAAATAAGGATATGTTAAGAATTGAGGTCTTTCAAATTCAAGCATTTATGATCTAAAGATTTCACAAGACCTTCGTCGCTCAAAGAGAGAAGATTCAAGGGATACATTCATTTGTGCTTCTCTGTGTTACGACATACGTTACAGGACTACAAAAAAATCTGTTTGCATTTGGATGCCACAATGTGTTTATCATTCTAAGTATAGTAAAAGAAATCACAGCACACATGGCTTACTTTCGTTGGTGAGCATTATGGTTTACCCATGTAATTCATGGGATATGCTTACATGTTTCTCACCTATCACAATAGAGATGCTAAGACAAACTCTTGATCATGTAATCATCTAAAGTTGACATTAAAAAGGAGATGTGCTACTTCAACAGGAAAAACTAATTGGTTTATGATAGAGTCTGAGTATCACGATTTCACATCAGGGTGTTCATATCCAGTAGCAAAACATAATGGTAGATTATCATGCAACTTGCAGTCATTTACATGATAATGAATCTTAACACTAAGTTTGAGTTGCTGAAATTCAGATTGCAAACTGTTAGTCAAGGGTGCATCTCATTTAGAATGGTAGATAACATTAATGCTAAGTCTGAGTTTAATAGAACTCAAGCTTCAACTGTTAGTGAAGGTTTGCATCACATTTGTATTGAAATTTAACGTTAATATGAAGTCTGAGTGCACTGAAACTCAGATTTAAAACTGTCCAACTATATATATATATATATATATATATATATATATATATATATATATTTTTTTCATTGGATTAATACAGTAGTTTAACCTGTTGTGTTAAGTATCCAATTTGATACAAAGCTAATTATGTAACCCCATTAGATACTAGATGATATTATTTCGTTGAATCCCATGTATTATGTTATCAGACTAACTTTAAGTAGTCAAAACGTGAAGTTACGTTCTCCTTTGTTTCCATAGTGCTGGAAATAAAAATATCATGGTGGTAGATGTAAATCATCTAGTGAATGAATGCAGTTCCATTGGTCCACCCTGTGACAACACTCTAGTTGTTGGGTGCGGTTCGCTGACTCACCACTGTGAGTTTGGCAACACAAGCAGTTGGTCGCAATAGAACTCGGTTCTATTGAACCCTACCACATCTGCCATCACTATCAGTCCAGACATGTCGAACTGGACCCCAACCATCATGGCCCAGCAAGTCACAAGAGGCCCTACAACGTGCCATCTAGTTGCCCTATTACTAGCTGCAACAGCGACTGATTTCAAATAAAACTCCCACTATGTTATGTCATTAGGCAAGCCACCTCTTAAGTTCAACCAAGAAACAGAACGTGTGTAGACATTCATATAGGTAAACCTTTAGACAGCCTGATCCTTATATGAGTTAGAACTATTAATATGATAAGTTAAATACTACCATTTGAACAAGTTCATGTTGAGATACCTTGGTCTGGACATATGATAACAGAAATTTTCCTCTCAATATAATTGTATAATCTCAATATGTCTAAGTAATAAAAAAAATATTTATTTCAATACTTTATGTTCACACTAGGCATACAACTAAAACTAACAAGCAGGTGATCTGAAATTGAACTATTTCAAACCTTTATTATACATATAGTTACATTGGAAATCTGCTTTATTTAATGTTATTCATTCTATGGTAATAGTCCAAAACCCAATTCCAATCCCAACTACATGCATAGATTTATTTATTTTTTTGTTAGTTGATTGTCTAGGCCCATTACGTCATTTGTTTGCTGGCAGCACTCAATGAAACGTGAGAGGCATATGGAACAACAACAAGAAGGAAAAAAAAAAAACAAACAGGTTGGGGCTAATAAGTCTACCCAGATTTTTTTTTTCTTCATTTCATCACACGCAGTCCAACAAGTTGAACAAACCACGCAGGGTGTGTTTTGTTCCCTAACGTCTAAATTTTATGCTCAGGTCCTGTTTATAACATATTTAAACAAACTTTACACAGGATATATCTTTATTTCCCTCTCACAACTTAGATCTAAATATTACTCAATGTCAATGTAGTATATATATATATATATTTTTTTTTTATACACAACCAGCAAACATAATTTTATAATTTAGGTACACACTATACTACCCATATGTATTGAGTTGTGCATCCCCTACCTCGTGAAGCTGCGAATCCACCGGAAAAATGTTCGCCTTTCTCGCGGACGTCTGGTAGCCTTGCACCAACTCCTCGCCGGGTTCAATGGTGGAAGACAATGAAGGTGGGGGAGTCGTCCAACTGGTTGGAGGCTTGAGAAGGACAAGGCAACACTTGAGAGAGAGAAGGGGAGTTCACAAGGCTGGGCTGAAAGAGGAGGCGTGAGAGAACAATTTTTTTTTCTTTAAACCCTTTCCTCATTGAATTCCCACAGTTTCCTTATTAATGTTTTGTAACTCCCAGTCCATTATGGGATATAACTGCACCTTTTTAAAAAAATCATGGGATGGGCCTTCCTATTCCAAACGGTTGGGTTTCCAACTGTGGTCATCCACTCAGCCCTCTTTAAAAAAAAGAAAAAAACAGAATTTCTTGTTTTAATGCTCCCTTTAATTCCACATTTTTTTTTCTAGCGTACTTCAAATTTTTTAAATCTCATTCCTCCCTTCTTTTTGTTGTTTTGGCCAAAAAGATCTTCTTGACACACCGGAGGATTTGAACCGAGGTTCTCCTCCCGAAGGGGTAACGAGCCCCGCTGGTGCGCTATGTCTCATTTCGTTGCAAATTCTTGCAACGTTAATTTATTGAACCTTTAGTAAGGTTTTGGCGGAAATTCCAAAAATAACATTTTTGACAAAGAGACGTCTTTTTTTTTCTAAAATATGTGTGAGTGTAGTTCATGGGATTTGAACTCAGGCTGCCTCATCACTAGGCAATACACCCCACCACAACACTGTTTCCCATCTTATTGCACCATTGGCCATGTTTAATTCTTTTATATACGAATTGGATAAAAACTATATTTTAGATCTTTTGAACATTCTAACTAGATTTTTGGATCTTGTTCTCAATTCAACCTTACTTGGATCCATTAAGATCCAATTGGATTCTAATTGGGTTTTGAATCCATCCAGGATCCAAATCCGTTCATCGTACCCGAATCCATACGTCATATCCAAATCCAAATACTGGGTCCATTTGACCCCGTTTGGATTTCAAGATCCATTTGGATCGACTCTATATCATTTTATCGTATTTATTTCAAAGGATTTTATCCTTTACTTAGTTTGATAATTATCGAAATTTTGCGGGTTTTACAGCTTGAATCACCCACTCTTTCCTTTTCCTTCTTGAGGCTTCTTCTCTGCAAGACACTGAAAAACGATCCTCCCTCAAAGCATCTCCTCTGCAAGAAGCCGGTAAGAACCCCTCTCTCATTTCCAGTTTTCTGCCAATATCTCCTTACATCGCTGTGTTTTCGTTTCCCCTTCTTGTTTCATCATCTTATCTCTTCGTATTTGTTTGGTTTTGCCACATTTACGCACCACCGAGTACGTTGGTTTGCTTGTAGCAATACTGACCTCTCTTGTGCAAAATTAACGGGATCATAGTATTCCAGCATATCAAATTCTTGTTTATATCGTTACTTTCTATTTTATTTTGATTTCGGCATTAACTAATCATGAATTTTCGTTTGTTTTCCTCTGAATTTTAGTCTTTATTCCTGCCCCTTTCTTATTTTAGTGTGATTACGATTTTTGTTCTGTTGTAACTTTCGTCTGTCTTTGCTTTCATTTTATTTCGCACTTGATTTTTGTTTCTGTTTGACTTGGAATTTCTATTTCTGTTTTCTTTGGCTTTGAAGCATAGTGACTCTTGGTGTTTGGTTGAGTGATTATTTGATTGCCGACCAAACAAATTCCAGTGATCAAATGCATGGAAGCCTTTCTTTCATCTACTTTTAATTGACCTCGGTAAAATATCCACTGGCAAGTTCGTCTGGATGTCGGGATCAGACTTGAATGCCATTAACAGAGTCTTGCTGAGTTTCACTAAGTTCGACAAGGTTACCCTGGCATTTTACTGATTTCATTTTTTTCTTTTTATTATCGATTCCATTGTAACTTCATTGTTGGTTAAATGATGGTTTTTCAAATCCTTGTATATGTATTTATCTCGTTTCTAGTTTCTGATTTCTAGTTTACAATTTTTTTCCTTTTTTTTTTCTTTCATTATTTGTCCATTATCTGTTTGTATATGTAAGCCGGTATGGTTCGATTTACTGTTTTATTTTTCCATTATATGTCCATGCCTTGTTTCATTTTGATTTCCTTTGTTGATTCTGATTTCCTGTTTGTGTCTGACTTCTCATTCCATTTTCTTGATAGTCGGCTCACATTTTTTTTCTTTTCTTCCTTCTTTCTTCTTTATTTTTCAATTTTGTTGACTGTGATTGTCCTTTGATCTACAATTCCCTGCTCCTATTTTCATCATTTGTTCATGTTCCAATCTTATGTTTCTCTCTAATTTCTGAGTGGCATTTTCTTTTCTTTTATTTCACTGCATTCCACATTATATATACATTTGCGTTCACTTTTTCGAGCATTCACATGCTTTGATTCGCTACAGTATTATAGTCATCCTTAAGTTTCTGTTTCTTTTCTTTTTGCATCGTAGCATCCCTATTTGAATCAATTTGGAAATGACTGAATATTAGTGTTTCATGGTTCTCGGTGTTTATCATCAAATACTATGTTCTAATTGTCTAAAATTAGATTTGCATCTGATCCATCGAGGAATCTCATGTTGGTTTCGATGCTTGATAGCTCTGATGTGATTCCATTTTAAAACTCTTACCTGTACTGATCTGTCAGTGAGGTCTGCATTGGATTTTATCATAAATCATTTTGTTCCAACTTGAAGTCCCATCTGCATCAAATTGGCTAGGAATCCCCTTTTGAACTTATAAGATCTATAACCAAAGCTCATGATAGTTCGTTCGATGGCATTCCTCTGTGCTTAGATTGATCATTTTAGCATTAATACATATTCAAGGTTGCTTACTACCACCTAAAAAAAAATATAATAAATATGTTTGGTGCATCCAAGTTGTCACAACAATTTGATCTGAAAAGATCAACCCATCTGTGCTAAACTTTGTTGCACTCACATTTCATTCCACCTTCCATATTCTGTATCATATGCCATGTTTACTTCTCTGCATATATACACATCTTATCTCGTCTAACCAATTCATGTTGTCAGTCTATCATATGCATTTTATTTCACTTGTATATCATCACATTGCATTTTATTTCACCTGTATATCATCACATTCTGTACACATGCCTAGTATTATTGTGTGTTTTGTTGTCCACTTCATTGAATGGGTATGCACACAATGGGCATAGAAGCAGTCCCTCTGTAGCTTTCCAAAATTTTCAGTAGTCTCTCAAATATTTGGAACCTAGTGCAATCAAAGAGGTGTTGGGGCTCTGAGGGCATGGTTTATATCATGTAACACCGGGTGATTATAAATGTATATACTGGTTGCCAGTTGTGTATAATCAGCTATTAAAAATGAGGTAGTTGAACAAGGAACAGTTTGAGAATTTGCCCGCGTCAAGGTTATCTTTCATTGTGAGGGTTCTGAGATCACTCGGTAATCTTGCAAAGAAAATCCCACTTCTCGAATGTAATATAGAGTTCTTGCACTTTGTAGTTTGCTTTTCCAAATAAATTGCATGGTAAGTTGATGAACATAAATTAGTTCAAGGCTTTATCATTAACAGATTGTCATATCGCTTTGCAGGAATTGGTTTACAGGAAAACAAATTGTTGAGTATTCAAGTCACATCAATCGATTTGCATTGGCTGATTTATATTTTAAGCAGTAGTTGTGTGGTATTTACCTTCAGCAAATAACACTACTATTTACATTTGGTAGCCTTAGTTTGAGTGGTTTATTTGCATTTGATTCCATTAATTGTGTCATTTGTTGTAACATGTTTAGTATTTGATATTAGTGTACTTAGCATCATTCATGTCCTGTATACTGCATACTAATACTCACTGTGTCTGTATTATGGCATGAGCAGCTCCTGTTGCAGTTCCTCGTCTCATTGCATCTTCCTACTTACATTTTCACTAACGTCTGTGGCATTTGCATAGCATATTTCTACCTGTTGCACTTTCTTCCTCACCTCTTCCACAATTGAAACTTGCCCACTCCATATAGCACATCACAACCCCTCCCTGTCACCTACCACTATGCTGCTATAGTGCCATTTGCAGCATGATTAAGCATATTTTACCAATATATGGCGGCATATTTCTGCACCCTGTTAACTGCTTTCCACTGTTAGCATGCTACCACCTGTGAATTCTCACCTACGATATCTAATGCCTCATAGTACTTAGTATTTCATTATATATTATACCTACCTACATATCATTTCGTCATCCATTCTACTTCGCTATCATTGATAGCAGCACCTTGCTGCCTCTCGTAGCATCTTCATTAACCATACTCCACCTTCACACCAACAGCAATCACATAACCATTCCCTCATAACTCTCCATTTCCTTTTTATTTCCAGTATTTTTTGTACTCACATCCGGTCACAACACTCCCCAAGTGTGCATATAGTCTACCCTCATTAGCATATAAGCATCTTCATAGGGACTTTAGCTTCAATGTAACCTCTTAATCTCTTTTATATTTTATATATTTGCTTTGTACTAACCTTGTTTTGCAGAAATACATGGAAGATATTGCTCTTCTTTCTTAGTTTAAGGAATTCTGATTTCAATTCAATTTTAATGATGTAATAGCTAGATATCAATGAGAACTTTACATTTTCAGTCTTAGAATAGAATGTATGAGCATAAAATTTCTTGTTTCATACCATCTTTGCTTTTATTTTCACAAAATCCACAATGGTGAAACACGAATGGCACGTGCACCATTCTAATAAGAGGTAATTAATGCTAAGCAAATGAACCACATTGATGGCCATAGTAAAAATGTGGACAATGCTTAGGATTTTTATCTTTTATGGAATAACATTGGATACACACTGGATCTCTTTTCAAAAAATCATCATATTTTTAAATATTTTATTCATTTATCAAGAGTTTAACTTAAAATTAACTCAAAATATATATCAATGTCCATAGTCAGGATATATTGAGAGTTAATTTTATTTTAAACTCTATAAAGACACTAAAATGTGTTTTATTCTTCATCTGAATTTAGATATGATTATTATATAATACATTTTATGACCATAGTCAGAAATGTATTATATCTTCAATCTTATTTCAATTCATTTAAAGAATGAAATATGCTTTTCAAAATCCAATTTCAAATTCTTTTAATTCATTTATCATTTAGGATAGAATTACATCATATTTTAAAAAAAAAAAATTAAATTCAAGTGATTTTGAGATGAATTTTCAAATATCTTCTTCATTTCTCAAATCAATCTTCAAATTCTCCTTTCTATTCTCAAAATTCTATCTTATTTCAAAAAAAAAATCAAAATTTCAATTTCAAAGTCCAATTTGACTTTGAAATTTCAAATTCATTTTTACATTCAAAATTCAATTTCCAATTCAAATCAAAATTCAAAGTTCAGTTCAACTTTGAAATTCCAAATTCATTTTCAGGATTAAATTTCAAATTCAATTTAATATTCAAAATCAAATTTCAAAGTTCTATCCAAACTTTGAAATTTCCAGATTTATCTCCTGATTTCAAAATTCAAATTTGAAATTCAAGCTTCATTCTTTGCCCTTCCTTTCAATTTCAAAATTCAATTTAGGATCTCTCAGATCCAGCTTCAGGTTT
Organism: Nuphar pumila; assembly: GCF_984573655.1. Taxonomy (NCBI): domain Eukaryota; kingdom Viridiplantae; phylum Streptophyta; class Magnoliopsida; order Nymphaeales; family Nymphaeaceae; genus Nuphar; species Nuphar pumila. The sequence continues at coordinate 92,260,549 of NC_143252.1, read as the reverse complement.
CATCTGGATTTCTAAAATCCAATTCTATCTTCAAATTCCATTTGGACTTTTCAAAAATCCAATTTCCATCTTGGATTCTAGATTTAGAATCCAATTCCACCTTGAATTCGGATTTTCAAAATCCAATCCCATTCAGGATTCTAGATTTCGGATTCAACTCCATCCGGATTCCAGACTTCGAATCCAATTCCATTTAGGATTCCAGATTTCGGATTCAACTTCTTCTTGGATTCCAGACTTCGAATCCAATTTCATCTAGAACTCCATATTTCGGATCAAATTCTATTCCAGATTTAAAAATCCAGTTCCATTTCCAATTCTCATTTCCAAAGCCAATTTCAAATCCATTTCTCAAGTCTAAATTCAAATTCAATTCCTGTTTTAGGTTCCAAATTCAAATTTTCCTTTTTCAAAAGTCGGTTCTTGAAAATCATTCCACATTGAAAGTCCATTCTGACTTTGAAAATTCATTCTTGTTTCAAAATTTCCAATTCTAAAATTCCTTTTCTCTTCATCTAAAGGCTTATCTCTCCAAATTCTGATTACTCCAAAACTTAAAATTTCAAGTCTCTTCTTCTAGATCTATTTCAAATTCTGAATCAGATTCAAAATCTAACTTTTTCAAATCAATTTCCACCCTTGGAATCATTTCTTCATTACATTATCAAATTTATTTCAGAATCACTTGGAAAATCTCTAAACTATTTTCTCAAAAGCATACACTTCTACATTTGCATTGCACAAGCATGATTCTTTGTGCATTTTAGACTTAGAATAAATTCTTAGATAATGTTTTAGCAAAGCAAAAGGCATAAATTTGATTCTTAGTTCGATTACTCCTGGTAAAGGCACCAGGAACAGTCAAACATCGTACCGACGAGCGAATCCCATCTCTCCATTTTTCCCACAGATTTTCAAAACGAAGGTGAGTAATTTCAAAACATTTTCAAAACTTAGGTCAAGTGAGACCTTTGCAAAAGAGTTTCTCTCTCTTCTTTCTTTTCTCTTCTCTCTTCTTTTCTATCTTTTATTTTCTTCTTCAAAAAGGGAAATAGAGACTAGAAAGGAAAAAGAGAAGGAAATAAGGGAAACAAGAGGAAAATTTTTGTAATGATCACAGAAGTGACGACCATGATGGGACTTGTCTTCATCCGATCAAATTTTTGCCTTTACTTTGCTTTGATATTGTCTAAGTCTTTATTCTACAAATGTCAGCTTCATTTCCATGTAAACCTTAGGAGCCTAGACTCTGTCCTAAGCTGACATAAAAGCATATAAGATTTAAGTATGGTTTGGTTCCATGCTCACTTCTAGGGATGGTTAGGTATGAAATACAATTCTTCTCAATTCTAGGGATTGAATGCAAACAATGTATGCATGTGTATGCTTTTCTTTATTTAAATTCTATCTCTTTAGGACTTGCATTAAAGCCATCTGATTTCTTGCATGTTGAACATGTTTTCGAAAAAATCCCTACCTATATTGTCCCGGTCTTCACATTGCTGGGCTGTCTCACTAAACCATAGTTCGAGAGAGAGCCTTACAACTGGACCACTTATTTGGGTTAGCCCCCCTACCACGTACCTAAGGGCCATAGTCCGAGGTATATCGGTAGGTGCTCAAGGATGTTGGGAAGCCATTACCTTAGAACCGGAGAATTATTTATATGCCACGTACTTCGAGCTTCAGCTTGAGTATATCGACATATCTTGATTAGAATCAGATGATCTGAAGCATAGAGTTAGGATTAGGGTCCTACAAGCTCTTTCAAATATTGCATTTAGAGTCAATTTTAGGGAGTGTTGTGTGTGCATCTTTGTTTGTATAAATATGATTCTATGATATCTATATACTTCTTATATTACCTTATATTTTCTAAAACCCTGGGTATATTATTCAAAATTTCTTCTTTATTTTCGAAACCCCGGCGTATATTTTCTCTATCTGCATTCCTTTTCTATTTTTAGATCAAACTTTTCAAAAACCTTGGAAATTCTTCTAAAAAAAATCCTCAATCTTTTCAAAAATTTCTAGAATTTGTATTCATTCTCATTTTTCTTCAAAGAGTCTATCCATAAGTCCTGCATTCTATCTGATTCTTGTCATTTTCTTTTGTCCTAGTATTATTCCGATGGCGTCCAATTCACTCGATGTTGTCTTTCCCAGAGATCATGTCTTCTATCAGATAAAGGATGGATCCCTGAATCATCGGGCTATCCAAACTCATTCTTTTTTCCCTCGGTGGTATTATTCTTGGTTCGCCACCTTCTCACGTATGTTCCCAGACCACTTGGATGATTGTGGATTGGAGATGGCATCAACAGTAGGCAAGTGAATCATCAACGGAACCCTGATTCAGGCTATGGCAGAGCGGTGGAATCCACGTACCTGCACATTTTGGTTTCCATGGGGAGAGATGACTCTACTGATGGACAAATTCAATGACATTATAGGATTGCCTGAAGCAGCTGGTCAGCCAGATGATCTTGTTGAGCAACAGTTCCTGATCAACATCAAAGGGGTAGATGTTTGAGAAGCTTTAACCAGAGCAACAGGGAGCAGATCTTGACCTCTCACTGAGATCAGCGGAAGTCAGTTCATTGACCTGTTTGGACTCTATCGCAAGTACGGAGCTTATGAGGAGGTTGACACCTTGTCTCGAGCAGCGAAAGACAGAATTCAACATGCCATGATCCTCTACACAGTGGGATTAGCTTTCTTTCAGGACAGTCAGAACTTCATCGATGTCAAGGTTGCCCAACTCTTTTGAAGGTGGGGAAGCAAGCAGACCCATCAACTTTCAGTTTTCATTGCAGCCTTAGCTTTCCTCTACCGAGGCTTGGCTCGTTTCGCTTTTGGAGAGACCATTCTGGTGGAAGGATGCACCTATGCCCTACAGTCGTGGTTCTTATGACATGTGTCATCAAAGGCCAGTTCCTTCAGGTTCAACAGTAAGAAGTCGAAGTTTGCCATTCAGTATCGAGCTTTGATCGAGAGTCTGCATCAAGAGGAGATCATTTGGGATTACTTTGACAGGCGAGAATCAGTTCATCGCTACACTTATGCTCGTAGTAAGCGCTACAGATTGCTTGGCCCCTTCTTTTGTGTCAATTATCAGCCAAAGAGGTGTCTCAAACAGTTCTCGCAGCGGCAGGTTTGTGTCAACATTCGATTCCCGACGGGTAACATGCCAGAATTTAATTTGCAGTCGGATCAGTGGTTTGGGGCATACCATGTAACCAAATATACTTGGGATTTCTTTATTTCTCTATCCATATTTTATGGATCTAGTGTATCTACTGAATATCAAGAGTGGTGACAAACTGTCTGTCCACCTTCTCTTTGTCTCTGAATCTATTATCAATAAAATTTACTTTTTGCTCTACTAAAAGTTGTTTGGGCCAAATTTTATTCTTTTGTTTTATAACATAAATGGTCATGATTCTTGTGACGATCTCATCCCTGGTAATGGGACACTCTTCGTATTCTTCTTTAAAGTCTTTTATCATGGCTGACGACCTCGCCTAGGTAACAAGGCATATTTTTCTGTTATCATGAAAATGGTAACACAATTATCACAAGTCTGCTGATGACCCAATCTCGGGTGATGTGATAACCTTTAAAATTATCTACCAAACCTTCCATTCTTGCTTTTCCTCAAAAAAATTTCAAAAAGAGCTTCTTTCGCACTCTAATCATTCCCTTATTCTACAGGAAAACTTTGGCATCCCAAAATGGTTCAGACGAGAATTGCCAAGCAAATCGTTCAGCAGCACAGTGACAGCGAGATAGAAGAAATGAACTCTCCTAGGTTGTCCAGGGGACATGGCCCAGAAGGGGAAGATGATGTTGATCCTGCCATGTATAAGATATTTCAGAAAATGATGTCAAAGATGATGTCTGAGCATGCTGGTGCTGGTCCAAAGAAAGCATCATCTAAAAGCAAAATCAAGAGAAAACCCATAAAAAAAGCATGTCAAGATCAGTAAACAAAAAGTCTAGCATGACAGCACCTTTGAGGAAACAAAATCGGCAGAAGAGGATTCTGAAGAAGAAGAGTAGCTGATGTTTATCCCAAAGCATCTATGACAGTCTAAGAGAGTGGTTGAAGAGCCGATATCTGTGAACAAACCTAAGTACAGGGTCTTGGCAGAAGACTCAATCCAGGCATTGACTAAGATAGTCAAGGATTTACAAATCTGAAACAAAGGAAAGAAAGTATATACCCGGTAGGACTTCTACCTTGGATTGGATGGGGATAATAGTCTAGAAAATCTCCCCAGGAAGTTCATTAAGTTTGATGGATCCGGTGATCCCAAGGCCCATCTTGCAATATTTTTCGTGAAATGTGCCAGATTTAGTGAAGATAACCGTGCTATTTTTCTATGCTTCCCTCGTAGTTTAGAAGGCATAGCTGCTAAGTAGTATGCAGAGCATATCAACCCCATCGAATTGCGAGATTTTGACAAGGTTGTTAATCTGTTCATTGAGTGATTTCTGTTTAACACGGAAGCTCTACCCACGCTCAATCATTTGTACAACCTTAAGAAAAAAAGCAATGAGAAGGCCGGAGATTTCATCCATAAATGGAGAAGTATTTGCAACAAAATGAGAAACCCCATCTCTGAGGAACATGCCCTCCAAATTATCCTCAACAACTTCTCACAACCTTTGAGAAGCCTCATTTCCACATACCCATCAAAATCATTCATTGAGCTGACAGAATGAGCAAAATGGCTCGAAATGGAGTATATGAAGGCATTACTTTTGTCAAAAATGCCCAGGATCAAAAGAAAAAGGCATATTTCACTCACTCAGCCGATACCCCAGGTAACAATCATGGCAGTGGCAGCAAGAATGGTAACAGCAGTGGCACAAAGTCTGATCAGAACAAAGGAAGGAAAGTTCTTCAAGAACAATGACAAGCCTCTTTCGAACGGTTCCCAGCAAAAAGGGGATCTTCAGGAAACACCCAAGCACATCAATTGGAGTAGGGATCACAAATTTACTCCTTTAGATCAGCCTCTAGAGAAAGTTCTGAAATACCTATTGTCTCAAGGGATGGTTAAGCTTCCCAAAATCGCAGATCCTCCAGTGATCATGGGAAGGTTCAAAGGATAATTTTGCAAATTCCACAGGATAACGGGGCATGATATAGAGTATTGCTTCGTCCTTAAGCACTTGATACAAGACTGCATTGATAAGAATATCCTCATAGAAGATGAAGAGGAAGAAAAAATGGAAATCCTATCAGCTCCATGTCTGAATCATTCTGCGGTGACCATCTCAGAATGCTCCTTTTTACCACAAAACCATATATGCCCATGCTCCAGTGAGGACATCAGTCTCCAGCATCAGGTTATGGTTCTGTATCGAGACCAGCCTATACCCAAAAAAATGAACATCATCTCAATCCTAAGTTAGATAAACTCATCAGCTAAGAACAAAAGGGTCACTGGTTTCCCCAAGAAGTTTATTAAAAAGCAAATCCCTATAGAAGAAGCAGAAACCTCTAAAGCAGCTGAAGAGCGAGTCAATCTGTTGCAGAAGCCAGTCACAACACTCTCCAATGTTTCAATCTTGGAACTAACTCATGATTCCGCAAAACATGAAGAGATGCTAGATGATTTGTTGAGAAAGATTAAAGTAAAGCCAGGCACCACCCCAGAAGATATGGCACAGATTGTGAATCAGGTGATGACCAATGTACCTATCACCTTTTCTGATAAGGACTTTCCAAAACCTCATTCTTTTCATAACAATGCGTTGTATATTGTGGTAAGAACCAGGGGCATGATTATCCTGCATGTGCTTGTTGATGGGGACAACAACCTCAATATCTGCCTAGAGATGACAACAAAAGCCTTGGGATTGAAAGAGGAAGAATACGTGCCTGATCCGATTGCAATCTACGGCTTCGATAACCACGGGCAGACTGCCAAAGGGAAAATCTTTTTGGAAATTTTCATCAACTACTCAGTACATACAGTTTTATTCCATGTCGTGAATGTGCTGCCAACCTACAATCTTCTGTTGGGATGAACATGGATCCATAATGCCAATGTTGTTCCATCGACCCTCCACCAATGCATTAAATGGTCTAAGGGAGGGATGATCACCACCATTATGGGAGAAGATCCCGAAGAGAGGCTGCCACAGCCTATGATCCCTTGTTCAACATTTACAGTGGACATCTCCAACATTCGAGAAAGTGATGAAATCAATCTCAACAAAAGTTTAGAGATGTTTAAACTGAAGGATATTCAGGCAGAAGAAAACGTTGCAGCAATAGTCCAATGGCAAGGACCTCATTTCTTTAAGCTGGGATGACGTATCAACTACACCTCTTTCAAAGACCATCCCTTGTACCCTCAGTTTTTCAAGGCCAGAAGGGAATTTGATCTGCTAATAAAGCATGAGTACCATCCATTCTGAGGCATGGGAAGGAATGAAGATGATATAGTGGAGCCGATCATTCCCGCTCGACATTCAGCCAGTTTAGAGTTGGGGTTCGCCAGCCAAGCCTCCAGCGAGAAAATCGTATTTTTCAAAGGAACCAAATGAGGAGGATAATGCCTTAGTTTTCCTACTTTCTATTCTTGTTTTTCCAGTTAGTCTTGTAGGGACAACATAGTCTCAGTCTCTTGTGTCCTTTATCGGTCTTGTAAATATTTGATCGTCGTTCTCGACTTTATCAAAATCAATGAAAGCTTGATCTTCTCTTCGTATTTGAGTGTTTATCATTCTTGCTTATATTTTGACTATGTCATTATTCCTTCCTTTTGTACAAAAGTTTGTTTTGAGCTTATACTTTCTCTTAAAAAAATCTTCTTGGCATTTTTAGGACCGTCAAAACATGGCCCCTGAATCGATAAAAAGGTTTATTGTCAATCCCAAATTCTCCCAAAATAATTCCAAGCTGGCAAGAATTCATAAGATAAAGGCAAGAGCAGGGGTCAGCAAGGCAATAGAACAGACCAAAGAGCTAGCAGAGTTTGATTCAACTATTCAAGAATTGCCAGAAATTGCTCATATCCAAAAGTAGGATGAACCATCATCTTTGGTTCAAGATCCAACTGAAGATATCAACATTGGATTAGAAGATGATCTGAAAATCCTCAAAATCGGTTCGGGTCTAAGTGCAGATGAGAAAGCAAGACTCACCCAATTTCTTAAACAGCATCAAGAAGTATTTGCCTAGACTTATGAGGATATGCCAGGATTAAATCCCAAGCTGGTTGAGCATCGACTCAAGTTGAAATCAGATTCCAGACCAATCAATGAGAAACTGAGGAAGTTAGATCCTCGAGTTGAGCAACAAGTTAAGGAAGGACTTGAAGATTTATTAAAAGCAGGCTTCATCCGAGCCATTGATTATCCAGATTGGTTGGCAAATATCGTGGCAGATCCTAAAAAGAATGGCAAAGTTCGGATTTGCATTGATTTCATATATCTCAATAAAGCTACCCCAAAGGATGATTATCCACTCCCCAATATTGATCTTTTGATTGATAGCACAGCGGGCCATGCCATGTTTTCTTTTATGGATAGATATTCAGCTACAATCGAATCAAGCTGACCGCTCGTGATCACTCAAAAACTTCTTTTACTACACCATGGGGAACCTTCTGCTATACAGTCATGCCATTTGGGCTTAAAAATGTCGGGGCAACCTATCAGAGAGCAATGACCATTATTTTTCATGATCAGATGCACAAGAATATGGATGCATATGTGGATGACATCCTGGTCAAGTCTAAAGAAGAGAAAGATCACCTCGATGCTCTTGGTCAAGTCTTTGAGAGACTCATCCTCTACAAGTTGAGACTTAATCCTCAAAAATGCATCTTAGTAGACTCAGGCAAATTGCTCGGTTTCATAATCAGCAAAAGGGGAATAGAGGTGGACCCGGCTAAAGCAAAAGCAATTATTGATATGCCATCCCCAACCAATCTCAAAGAGCTGCGAAGCCTTCAGAGACGCATTCAATCTATTCGCAGATTCATCTCCAATTTGGCTATGAGATTTGAACCTTTCAATCATTTGCTTAGAAAAGAAGTAAAATTTGAATAGAGATCAGAGTGTCAACTCTCGTTTGAGCGCATCAAGCAGTATCTCCTTAACCCACCAGTTCTGAAGCCACCAACATTGGGGAAGCCTCTCTTATTATATATCTCCATCAAACAGAATGCCTCTGGTGAATTCCTTGCACAGTATGAAGAGGGCAGTTTGATAGAGCATGTCATCTACTATGTGAGCAAAACTTTCATTGATTATGAAAAGAAGTATTCTCAAATGGAAAAGACTTGTCTAGCTCTGGTTTGGATGTGCCAGAAATTAAGACATTACTTGTTGGCATCTGAGGTCAAATTTTTGTCAAAGCTTAATCCTCTCAAATACATTCTTGAACAACCATTTCTCACTGGACGAATTGCAAAATGGCAGGTCCTTCTAATGCAATATGACTTAGAGTATGTTTCTTAAAAGTCAATTAAAGGCCAAGCTATCACAGATCAGTTGGCAGACTTTTCCCTGACAGAGGAAATAAAAGCAGAGGATGATTTTCCTGATGAGCACATCTATAATGTCCAACAATCTCCAGTTTGGAACCTGTTCTTCGATGACTCTAAAAATATGTCTGGCATAGGGATTGGAATCTTGTTGACCACTCCAGAAAAAGAAATGATCTCTTATTCTCTCAAGCTTGGTTTCCAATTCACTCATAACATGGCCGATTATGAAGCTCTAATACAAGGTCTCAAAGTTTTGCAAAGTTTCAATGTCAAGAGAGTGCATGCCTTTGGTGATTCGTTACTTGTCATCAGTCAAGTTAACACTGAGTGGCAGGTAAAAGATTCAAAATTAATCCCCTATCAGAAGATCGTCCTAGCTCTCGTAGACGGCTTTGAAGAATTTCAGCTCAATCACATCAGGAGGGAGCACAATCAAATAGCTGATGGTTTAGCCAGTCTGGGCTCCATTTTATCCTTTAAGGGCAGTGAATCATGTCATTCTTTCGAAGTTGGTAGGCTTGAGAAACCTGCCTTCATTTCAACCATACAAGTAAACCAGGTCAATCAAAAAGAGAAGCCTTGGTATCAAGATATCAAAAATTCCATTGAAACCAGCGAATTTCTACTAGAAATGCCAAAAAGAAAGCAACGTGCAATTTAGCGCATGTCCGCCCGTTATTTTATCCTTGCCAATGTTCTCTATCGCTGTGGGTTCAGTTCTAAGTATGCCAGATGCTTAGACAAAGATGAAGCTATGGAAATTATCCAAGAGGCACATGAAAGGATTTGTGGTGGCCATGTTGGCTATCAAACTCTTGTCAAACAGATCATCTAAGCAGGGTATTACTGGAAAACCATGCAACAGAACTGCCATCGATTCGTGAAGAAGTGCATCAAGTGCCAAATGCATGCACCTTCCATTCATGCACCAACCGCATATCTACAATCAGTAGTTTCTCCTTGGCCATTTTCTATGTGGGCTTTCGACGTCGTAGGCCCAATTACTCCTTCCGCTTCCAATGGCCATAAGTATTTTCTCGCTGCTACAGAGTATTTCACCAAATGGATTAAAGTTGTTACTCTGTGCACAATAGAAGACCGCCATGTGGTTTCTTTCATTCACAAGAACATTCTTTACAGCTTCAGCATACCGCATGACATTGTTTTAGACAATGGAAGTCATTTCAAAAATGAGAGAATGAAAACCTTTTGTTCTAGATTCAAAATTTGTCATCATTTCTCAGCTCCCTACTATTCTCAAGGGAACGGTCAGGCAGAGGCCACCAACAAGATTTTGATCCGCATTTTGAAAAGGACTGTGAAAACAGGTTGTGATTGGCATGAGAAAATTCATGATGCACTTTGGGCATACTGAACTACCATTCGAACTCTGACCAATGCTACTCCTTCAGAACTTGTTTACGGAATCGATGTAGTTTTACCTCTCCATGTCCATAAGTCTGCACTCAAATTTGCTTCACTTATAGAATTGTCACTTGATCAATATCAACAACAGAGATTGGTGCAACTTGATCTACTAGATAAAAGGAGGCTCAAGGCAGCCGAGCATGCCCAATCCTATCGGCAGAGAATAGCCCGACAATATGCTAAGTCAGTCATTGAAAGAAGATTTTGAGTTAATGATTTGGTACTCAGATCAACAACTCATATCAAGCATCGCCCGCAGGGCAAGTGGTCACCGAATTGGGAAGGTCCCTACGTGGTCAAGAAAGTGCTTCCTCACAATGCATATCGTTTGATCAATGGAAATAGGGTGAAATTGTCAGATCCTATCAATGCTCTACATTTGAAGAAATTTTACACCTAAAAAGTGTCCATGTTACCATTTGTATTCTTCCAAGAGCTCTTTCAATAAAAATGATCTTCTATTATTCTGACATTCTTCGCCATCCTATTCGGGCATTTTTATTTTTATAATTTCATCTTACTTTAAAGTTTCCATATGCAGGCAAAACCAAATCATGCTATAATCAATTCTCTTTAAATTTCTTCTTTACCCATTCAGGATAAGGGGATAAATCCTGAAAGTGGCCCACATACAGTAAACTATGGGGGTCTAATGAATCCAGAATTTTTCATCAAAAATCTCTATTTTCTAAATTTAGTTTAAAAATCAAGCTCATTTACAAAAACCCAGTCCTCGCACTGGGTATTCCTCAAAATTTTCAATCATATACTGAGCTTATTTGCGAAACCCGGTCTTCACTCTGAGAACTTTCAAAAATTCAATCTTCTGATTAAAGTTTGTTTCTTCTAAAAATTCTAGTTCTGACTTGAACTCCCAAAATTTGACTTATTCCAAATGATCCAACTCTTGATGGTCATTTATTTCAAAAGATCCAACACTCGTTGGCCATGTATTCCAAAGGATCCAGCTCTCAATGGTCATATGTTTCATAAGATCCAACACTCGTTGGTCATGTATTCCAAAAGATCCAGCTTTTGCTGATCATGTATTTTAAAAGATCTAGCTCTCACTGGTCATGTATTCTAAAAGATTCAGCCCTCGCTGGTCATGTATTTCAAAAGTTCCAGCCTACACTGGTCAAACTCCCAAATCAATTGTTTACTTCACAATCAAACCTTCAGGTTTCAATTTCGCAATTCTATCATTTCAAAAACTTCATATTTTAATCTCTCAATTCTATCAGTTCCTAACCTTTGGGTTGCAATATTCTCAAAATTTCATCATTTTCTCAACCCTCGGGTTATAATCTCCCAAATTCAATCATTTTCAAAACCGTCGGATTAAACCTTTCATTCAAAATCAAGTTTCTCATAACTGGTCGAGATTTCAAATCCAGTGATTTCCACTGGTCGGGATATCCAAATCCAGTTTCTCATAATTGGTCGGGATTTCAAATCCAGTGATTTCCACTGGTCGGGATGTCAAAAATCCAGTTCCTTATAACTGGTCAAGATTTCAAAAATTCAGTTCCTTATAACTGGTCAGGATTTCAAAATTCAGTTTGTTATAACTGGTCAGGATTTCAAAAATCCAGTTCCTTATAACTGGTCGGGATTTCAAAATCCAGTTTGTTATAACTGGTCGGGATTTCAAAAATCCAGTTTCTTATAACTGGTCGGGATTTCAAAATCCAATAATTTTCACTGGTCGGGATTATCAAAATCTAGTTTCTCATAACTGGTCAGGATTTCAAATCCAGTATTTTTCATTGGTCGGGATTTCAAAATCCAGTTTCTCATAACTAGTCAGGATTTCAAATCCAATATTTTTCACTGGTCAGGATTATCAAAATCCAGTTTCTCATAACTGGTCAGGATTTCAAATCCAGTATTTTTCACTGGTCGAGATTATCAAAATCCAGTTTCTCATAACTGGTCGGGATTTCAAATCCAGTGATTTCCACTGGTCAGGATATCAAAATCCAGTTTCTCATAACTGGTCGGGATTTCAAATCCAGTGATTTCCACTGGTCGGGATGTCAAAAATCTAGTTCCTTATAACTGGTCAAGATTTCAAAAATTCAGTTCCTTATAACTGGTCAGGATTTCAAAATCCAGTTTGTTATAACTGGTCGGGATTTCAAAAATCCAGTTTCTTATAACTGGTTGGGATTTCAAAATCTAGTATTTTTCACTGGACGGGATTATCAAAATCCAGTTTTTCATAAGTGGTTGGGATTTCAAATCCAGTATTTTTCACTGGCCGGGATTATCAAAATCCAGTTTTTCATAACTAATCGGGATTATCAAAATCCAGTTTCTCATAACTGGTCAGGATTTCAAATCCAGTATGTTTCACTGGTCGGGATTTCAAATCCAGTTTCTCATAACTGGTCGGTATTTCAAATCCAGTATGTTTCACTAGCCGGGATTTCAAATCCAGTGTTTTCACTTGTCGGGATGTCAAAAATCTAGTTTCTAATAACTGGTCGGGATTTCCAAAATCGAATTTCCCCCTAAAGCTAAATCAAAGGTTCCAGCCCCGCTGGTCGGTCTGTTAAAATCCAGTGTTTTCACTTGTCGGGATGTCAAAAATCTAGTTTCTAATAACTGGTCGGGATTTCCAAAATCGAATTTCCCCCTAAAGCTAAATCAAAGGTTCCAGCCCCGCTGGTCGGTCTGTTAAAATCCAGTTTCTTATAACTGGTCGAGATTTCAAATCCAGTGATTTCCACTGGTCAGGATGACAGAAATCTAGTTTCTTATAACTGGTCGGGATTTCCAAATCTAGTATCTTTCACCAGTCAAAATTTTCAAAGTCTGATTTTTACACCATTTCTCTAAATTTCAGCTAAAGATCTCATCAAAATCTATATTGAATGATCATTTCACAAAGGATTCTCGAAAACTTTTCCAATCTGCTAAAAATGTGTTGATTCCAATATTTTACTGCACATAAGAATCACCTCAGATTAAGTCTAATATTCCTTTCAAAAGGGTGAAGCTTTTTGCGAAAAAGGATGAAATTTAAATCTTTTCTCTGTTGATCAACCAAAAGGATGTAAGAAATATCTTTGGTATGATTAGTGAAAGAAATATTCAATGATATTGAAAAGCCAAAACTGAATCGATATTGATCATAGCTATGACGCATATTTAAAGATGATTTTTTGGCAATCATGCAGTGGAAATATCCTAAGCAATAAAAAGAATCCACTCAATCCATATCTCCTCGTTCATTTAAGCTGCAATCAAATATTTGCAAAATGGATCTCTCAATTGTCGTCAAGATGAAGACAAATATGCGAGCTAGACCCCCAAGGCCAAAGAAGATTTGGATCATCTCCGAGATGAAGGAGTTTGCGACGGATCCTTCCAGGAAAAGTTTAGATCACCGTCAAGATGAAGGCGGCTGCGATGAACATCTTGACAAACCCTAAAAGATATTTGATTTCTGCTAGCATCTAAAGATTTTTTACCAATGAGCCAATATCATCAGTATAATTTCTGAGAAAAAAAAAGATCGGAGCATCTCCAAGATGAAGGAGTTTGTGACGTACCATTCCCAGAAAAAAAAAAAAAAAGTCCAGACATCTCCAAAATGAAGGATGATGTAATAAACTCCTTGCCAAAGAAAGCTCAATGTCTCCAAAAGAGTGTCAGAAAGATCATTATGGGAAAAGCCCCATGATGATGCATGAAATGCACATCATGTTATAAAGATATTCATACATTTTTAGATGATTTTAAGGTTTAGAACCCATGATTGGATGTATTTTGATATCAAGGGGTTGTGGTTCGAATTTCATAAAAAATCAAAGTTAAATTGAGAGAGTTATGGCTATTTTAGTGTTCGGACACGGATTTCAAGTTGGATCAGATCCATATCTGACCCAAAGTGACAGTCTTGGGTCGTGGAGCAGTGTTTAAAAAGTCTAAATCCAACCCACACGTGAACCCATATCCATTTAACAAAGGTTTTCAGAAAACCCCCTCCAAAAGGGGCGCATAGCAATATTTTTTATTATAAACCTTTTTCTGAAAAGTGTCAAAACTATAAAATCAAATTTGCAGCAAACCCTAGACGGTTTTTGCCTTGGATTTCACCCCCCCTCAGCTGAGTCTTGCTCCAGCCCCCTTCTCCCCTCTCATTCCACGCCACCTCCACTGAAGATTGGGATTTTGCTTGAGATTCAAGCATTTCTTCGTATTTTTTTCTTACATACCTTTTCATTTCTTTTTATCCTTGTTGGATATTCACTACGTTTGATGTGTTTTGCAGGTGTAGCAGAGGTTGAAGACACTTTTTCTTGCATGGAAGTGCGAGACACTCCAATAAGAAGGATCGGCTCTACCTCCATCTGATCTTCTATGCCACCCAATCGAGAATCGGCTCATTTTCTATCCTTTGTGGACTTCAGACGTGGTACAGCTGCAAAGGAGAGCTTCATTGTGATATTCCAGCATCAACAAAGATGATGAGGCGTATTTCCAATGGTTGAATCCGCTCTTTCCATCCTCACAGTCGTTGGATCGCCCTTGAGGTTGGTCTTGATTCTCCCCCGTTCTTTTAGATAGATTTGATTCTACCTATAGTTGATCCTCTATCTCAGCCCATTTTCTGCATTTTCTCATTATTTGACAGCAAACCACTGTCGTTTTATGTTATTTTCTGTTCTTGAAAATCATTTTTGAGTCTAGATTAGGTATAGTTTTTAGTTTCCAATTCGTTTTAGTCAAAAAGAGGTGCATCGGCTAGATCTAGTCTAGCCGATTTAGAGGTTTTCTTATTTTTTATTTTCGAAGGTTTGGTTCAATCTTAAACTTTGTTAAAAAGTCTTTTTTCTAAGTTAAATTCAAGATTGAGTCATTGTTTATGTATTGGAAGTGTCATTGAGTCTTGCGTTGGAATTTAGTTTTAGCCAAAAAGCTAAAATCGGCTAGAACCATTCTAGCCGATTTAATGTTTTAGGTTTTCTATGTTCTGAGATTTTTTTAGCAGAAAACTGGATCAAAAATGTTGTTTTTTATTAGTTTAAAATTCATTGTTGCTTAATTTCATGTGGGTTCTGTTGGTGTCTTATGCGTGTCTAGACATATCAATTAGCCAATGCGTGTCGTGTCATGTCTAATAATTTTTTCTTAGTTTAGTTTAGTTATCAGTTTTATTCTTGCTGTAATATCAGTAGATCGTGTTCCATTAGTTTTCCATTTTATTGAGTTAATAATTAGCTGGAGTTCAATTTTTTGTGGAGTTGGTTCAAAAGAAAAAGAAAAAAATATTTTGTTGGAGTCGTTTTTCTTAGTTAGGTAGAATCAAATTTTTTTTTAGGTTAGATAAGTCTTCTTCCCCAAGCTTGACGTCTGCCATTAGAAGTCCAGCTGAAGGTTGGATTGTTTGGTAAGTGTGATTTGAATTAGGTAGGTTAACAAGGTTGTCTAGATTCAATGAATTAGGGGTTAAGGTCCAGAAACGTTTTAGTGTCTTTGTTTAGATAGTTTTGATTTTTGTCTTATTGCCTAATTTAATTCATTTCAAAAATCGTGAATTCCTGTTAGTTCTACCCTTGGTATTAATTGTTAGTTAGGTTAAGTAAATTAGCTAAGTATTGTGGGAGTTAGCAGAAGGGCATTAGAGTATTTTTTATTGAAAATCGAGTTTGGTAAAAATTGAATTCCTCCAAATTCGTTGGCTCCAGTTAAGGAATGCTTTGAATGTTTGATCCAAACAAAAGAAGAGGATTTCCCTCCTTTTCACATTTGGAAACAAAATTTAATTTCAAAATTTATTTCCTCAAAAGGTTGACCACGGTTTTGAGAAAGGAGTTTGATTGCTATAAAAAATTTTAAGAAAGTCAAAAACGTGTGGACCCCTTTTGGTTGGACGGTTTCACTTCCTCAAAGTTTCTAAGTTGGTTTTTAAAGATAATTAAGGAGAATAATCTCCCTCTAGCTGGACAAATTTTGAGAGTCCAAACTTACCAAATTCGTGTCTTGTCATTTAGAAATCCCTTCTTTTAACCTTCTATATTAACTTAGATTAGATTTGGTCTTAGTCATTTTAGCTAACATTTATTTAGCCATCGGTTTTAGTAATAGTGAGTCTTTATTTGGGGTAAGTCATAATTAGATGAATTGCATTTAATTTAGGTGTGTCCTTAATTAGATTAATTTTAATTTTTCTTAATTTTCGATTTTGACTAAATAGTTTTTGAGTTTTAGGTTTCTATTTTAAGTAATTGTCTAATTGAGTCAACCTAGTTGGTTCATAGGGTGACGTGAGCCTAGTCAAAGTCCAAGTCAACTTTAAATCGCCATCTACTTAACCTTAGTTCCCTTAGTAACCCTAGTTCTATCCTAACTCTCTCTAATCCATAACCCTAGTTCATTTACTTAGTTTCTTTTTGTAGTTGACGACTTGCTTTCCCTAACATTACTTTAGTATAGCTTGATGTTTGTGTGTTGCTTAATTATTTAGTTTGTATTCAGATTAGTATTATCATTAGTTCATTAACATATTCTTTCGATTTAGTGCATCCCTCCTATTTTATCATAGCTTAGGTGTATTATCAATTAGATTAATTTACCAAGTAGTTTATGTAGTTCATGCTTAAGTTAGGGTAGTTCATTTAAGTGCTTTTGAGTTTGTTATTTTTTGTTAGTTTAGCAGTCAATTAGTGTTGCTAGGACTGTTGTTTGCATTTAATTTACATTCCTAATGCCAAAAGTGAATTTCCTAAGTGAATAGTGCATTGAGTTTGGAAACCGATTTTTACACTGTTTTGCACTCGTCATTTTATGTGCGAATTTTTAGAATTTTCTGAAAATCTTTGCTCTATCCTCTTCATCAAAGTGTTTACTGTCTGCAGTCTAAAATTCAGCTCATTTTGAGTTGATTGGTCTGGTTTTTAAGCATTTTGCGAAAATAGCTTTTTCGAGTTTTTCAGTTTCGGGTCTTGCGATTTCCAAATTTTTCTTGGTTTTGAAACACTTATATCTGGAGTTCCAGAAAAAACATTTTAAATCCGTAAAAACTATCAGATTCTTGATTCAGTCAAAAACAGAACACAAGAAATTTTGGGAATTTTAAACATCGTTTGCCCCTTCAAACACTCTGTTTGTAAACAGCTGTCAGAATGCACTTTTGCACTAGTTAGGGGTAAAATAGTCATTTCAGTGTTTTAGTGATTTTCTTGAGTTTTTTGTATTTTCTGCATTTTAGCTAGTGCATCTGTATTAACCACGTAGTTAGGGGTAGATTAGCCATTTTGTAAAGTTATTTTAATATTTTATTTGATTTTTAGTTTAAATTAGATTGTAAGTAGTTAATTTTTGGTAGAATTAGTTTTATTGTAATTCTTGGATTTATTTATTGTCATTGTGTACTAATTTTTTATTTTCGTTATTTTATGTTGAAAAGCATACTCAAGATTACAAGGTTATTCTTGTCCAGCGTGAAAAATTGAGAATTGGTGAAAGGACGAAATTGCCCTTGGCGAGCAGAAGAAGAATTAAATTTGCTTTTCTAGTTAATTGTAGTTTTTATTCTGTAATTGAATTAGAATTGTACTTGTTGACTTAGATTTATAATTATGTATTAATAAATTGAAAATTTTTTTGAATTAATTTTAATATTTTTCGTTCCCTGTGGATTCGATCCGTACTTGCCACTTCCGTGGAAAGTCGGTTTTATTACTTTTGGTTGACGATTTTCCAAGTGTTTTTATTGAAAATATTATTTTAAAAATATTGTTTACAAAAACCCAACCACCCCAGGATATCAAACTGCCAAAATTGTCATAAGTCATCTTTTCTTATGCGAAATTTTTTTATCAATATCTTTTCACTGCTTACTTTTATGAAATTAAGAGTATCTCTTCTCTATTCATATCAAGGAGATGAATAACTTCCTTGAAGAAACTCAACAACATAAAAATTTGAATCTGACTCTGGAATCCGAGAAGTTAACCTTATTTTGGAGGAAATACTCTAGGTAAAAAGAGGGAATATCTTTCGCACATACATGCACACTTTCAAGCATTTGAATCAACTACAATTTCATCTTATTGGCAAAATTTTCTGGTTATCCAAAAATGAAATAAATGCTCAATATCTATTTTTGATGCAACCTAGCGTTGTTTATATTTTTCAAAGAGAGTTGTCTCATTCTGGTGAGGTATTTCTCCCAGTCCCATCATGGTCTTCTCCATCAAGGAATCCATGCTTTGTGTATCCATTCAAATAAGGTTTATACCTGAACTTTGTCTCACGAGGTATGATGATGCATGAAATGCACATCATGTTAGTGATTTATTCATGCATTTTGTGGTGAGTTTAAGGTTTAAAACCCATGTTTAGATGTATTTTGATATCAAGGGGTTGTGGTTCAAATTTCAGAGAAATCAGAGTTAAAATGAGAGAGTTATGGCTATTTTAGTGTTCAGGCATGGATTTCGAGGTGGATCGGATCTATATCTGACCCAATTAGGCTGTTTTGGACCTTGGATCAACCTTTAGAAAGCCAAAATCCAACCCACACGCATATCCATACCCATTTAGAAAATATTTTCAGAAAACCCCTCAGAAAGTGGCGCAGAGTAAATTAATTTTTTATAACACTGTTTCTGAAAATTGCCAAAAGTATAAATAAACTTTTTGGCTGAAGCCCTAGACGTTTTTGGCTTTGGAGAGTGCGCCCCCCATTGTGAATCTTTTCCAGCCCTCTTCCCCATCTTCCATTCCATTCCATGTCCATTGAAGATCAAGTTCATGCTTGAAATCCAAGCATTGTCTTATCTCCCTTTGCATTTCTTTCGTTTCTTCTTCATCCTTGCTGGATTTAACCCTTGTTTGCTGTGTTTTTGCAGGTGTAGCAGAGGTGGAGAACATCTATCTTGCGTGGAAGTGCGAGACACTCCAACAAGATGAGTCGGCCCTACCTCCATCCGGTTTTCTAAGCCCTCTGATCGCAAATCGGCTCCTTTCCCATCTTCGGTGGATCTCCAACGTGGTGCAGCTGTAGAACCCATGCTCAAGGGGACGTTCCAGCATCATTGAACAATCCATAATGCCATTTCAAAACCATCTTCCGCTCTCTTCTTCCCCACAATCGTCGGATCGCCCTGGAGGTAGGTCTTTATCTTTCCTTTCTTCTAGATAAAACCAACGTGTGTTTTGTTTAGTTTCTTTGTGGTGTGCTGTGTGTTTTGTTTGTTTCAGCCTTAGTGTAGCTTTCGTGCATAGACCAGCACGTCAATTTCATTTTGCTTTTGCGTTTTGAGGTTTATAATTGTTATTTTAAGTGCTTTTTCCCCAAAATCGTGAAAATCGGCTAAATCTTGCTCTAGCCGATTTTTGTCTTTGGTGATCTTCAGTTTTATTTACTGTTTCCACAGCAAAATATGTTTTAAAAGTTAGTGTTGATTGGGTTTCGTTTGAATCAAAACCCAAGAATCGACTAGATTCATCCTAGTCGATCTTGGTGTTGTTGGGTTTGTGTGCTGAATTTTTCTGCAGAAAAAATGTATTAATCAGAATTATTATAGTCATTCTCAGCATAATTTGAGTCGACATTGGAATTTGGGATAATTTAAATGTGTTGTGGGGTTTGTATTTGAAAGGTCGTGTAATTAGAGTTCAATCGGCTAGATCTAGTCTAGCCGATTTTATTAATTTTTTTTTTTTTAGTTTTTCTGTAGTTTGTCAGCAATAGGTTTGTTCAAGCTGTTATTTTGTTCAATTAAGTCCAGAAAAATATTGTTGTTTGTTGTGGGTCATTAGTCATAGTTCAAGTTTGTCGAGTTAGATCTATTGGTTAAGATGTGTCGTGTCATGGTTAACATTTTTTGTGTTTGTGACATTTTGTGTTTTCTCTGCAGATTCCATAAGACATATCTCAGCATCTTCATTTGATTTTGTTCATGATTTAATTATTTTGTTATTGTGTTTAAGTTGTGTCAAAGGAAAAAGAAATAAAAATAATTTTTTAGCCGTTAGAGTGTTTTCTAGTTTAGTAGAGTCGAGTTTGCAAAGTTAAAGTTGTCTTCTCCTTCAGCTGGACGTCTGCCATTAGAGGTCCAGCTGAAGCTTGATGTTTAATTAGAAGGTTCTTAGAATTAGGTAAGTGCATTAGAGTGTCTAGGTTCATTTGGGTGGTTAACATAGAAAGCCGTTTTTGGTAGTTTTGATAGGTAGTTTTGAATTATTTAGTAAGTCCTTTCTCAAAATCGTGCATTCCATTCTACTTTTAATTTTGCATTGCATTAGTTATTTATTTATTAGTTTAGTAATAGAGCATTTGAATTGACTAGATAAGGTGGCAAATTATCATAAAGGCAATCAAATAAATATCCTCATCTAGTATCGATTTTAGCAATTTTGGATTCTCTCAAATTCGTGGGATTTTTCTTTGGAAAGTTTAGAGTCTTAATCCATCCAAGGGAGGTTTTGGAAAGGATTTGATTGTGGATAAAAAAAAATTGGCAATTAAAGAAAACGTGTGGCCCCACTTGGCTGGACGGTTTCTTTTTTTTATAACTTCCTAAATTGATTTCAAGTCAATTAAGGAGAGGGCTTTCCCTCCTTTGTACATGTTTGGAAACTAATATTGAATTTCAAAACTCTTTCTAAAAATGTTTCCAAAGATTAAGGAGGGACTTCTCAGATTGCTTGGTTGTTTTTAATGCCAAATCAAAACATTTAATGCCCCTCTTGGCTGGACGGTTTCAAGTCTTCAAAACTTCCAAGTTGGATTTTGAAAGATTTTAATGGGATTAATCTCTTCCTAGTGGACGATTTTTGAGAATCTATAAATTGCTAATTTCATGCCTTGTCAATTAGCAATGTCATCTTTTTAACTTTCCACCTTAACTTAGATTAATGTTAACCTTAGTATTCTAGTTAAGATTGCATTGACCTTAGATTAGTAATTAGGTTATTAAGCAGTCAAGTCTTAACTAGGGTTTAATACATTAGGCGTGTAAGGTATCGAGTCATTAGTGTTAATTGTTACTTTTAATTAATTAGGTTTTAAGTTTTAGGTTTCTAATTTAGGCATTGTCGAAGTGGGTCAACCTAGGTGCACCTTCTAGGTGGGGCGTGAACCTCTTTCAAGTCAACCCTATATCCATACCCCATTGGTCTTTAGTGGTTCCTTTGACTTTCATTTTAATTTGTCTTAGATATAATGTAAGTTAAGTTAGTATGCATTTGTTCGAGCTAATTATATTGTAGAAATAGGTGTTTATTTCCATTGTAATTGTTTAGTGAATGTTTGCTTTGTGTATTTCATCTAGTTAGTTGTGTTTAATTAATTAATTGCATCCTTTGTTTCATATAGTTAGGAATTCATCTTTAGTTAAGATAGTTTCATTTGAGGCATTAGTTAGATTAGATTTAGTCGTGCATTGCATATATTAGTTAATTTTTCATGCATTTCGCATAATTGTAGATATTAGTTGCATAGTTATTGTCATTCAGCAGCATTTATAACTGTAATTACATTTAGATTGCATTCATAGTGTTAAAAATAGACCTCCCATGTGAATAGTGAATTGAACTCGAAACCCGATTTTTGCCCAGTCGCACATGCGTTATATTATGTGTACAATTTTTGAGTTTTCTAAAAATTCTTTTTCTATTCACTTTATTGGTGTGTTAGCTGTCTGCAGACTAAATTTCAACTT
Organism: Nuphar pumila; assembly: GCF_984573655.1. Taxonomy (NCBI): domain Eukaryota; kingdom Viridiplantae; phylum Streptophyta; class Magnoliopsida; order Nymphaeales; family Nymphaeaceae; genus Nuphar; species Nuphar pumila. Next base: position 92,238,924 of record NC_143252.1, on the reverse strand, counting down.
ATACAGAGTTGATTTGGTTTGATTTTTAAGCGTTTTGTGATAATAGCTTTTTCTGATTTTAAAATTTCGGGACCTGCGATATCCAGATTTTCCCCAGTTTTGAAACGCTTATATCTTGAGTTCCAGATATCATTTTTTAATTCTGTAAAAACTGGCAGATTCTTGAATCTGTTAGTTACAGAATAGAATAAATTTTGGGAAATTTTGACTTCGTTTGCTCTGTCAAACAGTCAGTTTACAAAAAGCTGTCAAAAGTTTATTTTGCACTATTTAGGGGTAAGATCGTAATTTCACTACTTTAGTCATTTTCGGTCTATTTTCATTAGTTTCTGCATTTTAATTGCTGCATCTGCATCATTCAGCATAATTACACTTAGATTAGTTAATTTTAGAATTAGTTTAATATTTTATTTATTATTTTAGCATTAATTAGGTTTTGCTTGTGTTAAGTTCTTCAGAATTAGGCTTAGTTTACATTTTAGCTTACTTTTATTAAATTATTTACTAACTTTGCATTTTCCTGTGTTATTAGGTTGAAAAGCATAAAAAATTTCCAGGGATTCTTGTCCAAGTGCGAAAATTTGAGAAGTGGCAAAAAGACAGAAATGCCCTTGGCGTGCAACAGAAGCTTGAAGTGCTTTTCTAGTTAGATTTAGTGTTAATTTGTACTTGTAATTAGCATTGAATTTGTTAATTGTTATTTACTGATTAATAAATTAAATTTCTTATAAATAATTGAGTAATTCTCGTTCCCTGTGGATTCGACCCGTGCTTACCACTTTTGTGGAAAGTCGGTTATTTACTTTTGGTTGACGATTTTCCAAGGATTTTACTGAAAAATTATCTTTTAAAAAGAGCATTCATAAAAACTCAACCAAATTTTGGCATCGTTGTCGGGGAACGGCGAATTCATTCTTTTATTTCTTAGAGTTTAATTTATTAATCTGTGTTAGCTAGTTAGTTCATTAGTTGTTTTTATTTTCTAGTTAGTAGGATTAGTAAGTAAATATAAGTTTAACATAGTTAGTACATATTGGTTTCACATACTGTTTTTTTCTAGGATTCACTCTATATTCATTCTGCAAGGAGCGATTAGACAGGTGGGTTTTAGAAAACTTAGTTTGTGATTTCCTGTATTTTTCTTTTTCAGTACATTAGAATAGTTTGTTTTGTTATTTCTTTTATTTAGTTAATTAGTTCTGACATAATTAGTTTAGAATATTTGTTTATTAGCTGTCTTTATTTATGTTATTTGCATTTTAGTATTTGTCTTAGTTTAGATTTAGATTTAGGTCGTGTGCTTACATCTGGTCTTAGTACCAGTGTATGCAGGGGCGAAGAGCTCTAGGAACCCCATTACATCCATTTGTTGACAACCCAGAGAGAATTTTACATTCTCCTCGAAGTTCGACAACAATGGGCGATATGGATCCTCCAGTTCCACCTCTAGTTCCTCCTCGTCCTCTGAGGGAATACTTTATTCCCACAGATTATGTCCAGGCATCCTGCATTCAGAGACCTAATGTAGGAGCGCCTCATTATGAGATTAAGGCCAGCATTATTCAGATGCTTCTATCATTTTATGGCCTTAGTCACGAAGATCCCTACCAGCACTTAGACGATTTCCTCGAAATCTGTTCTACTGTTAAGATACAGAATTTTGATGATGATGTTTTGAGGTTGACCTTATTCCCGTTTTCATTGAAAGACAAGGCCAAGTATTGGCTACAGTCCTTAGATTCAGTAGAGATAGGGTCATGGGATCAGGTACAGCAGGAGTTCCTTAGGAAGTACTTTCCCATTGGTTGGACGAACCAGTATCGGAGAGCCATCACTAGCTTCTCGGAACTAGATGGTGAGCATTTTTCATGAGACCTGAGAGAGAATGAAGGATCTCCTTAGGAAGTGTCCCTATCATCAGGTGCTGAGATGACAACTGGTGCAGAGCTTTTATGACGGATTGTCTAACAGGAATTGTCAGATGATCGACTCTTCATGCGAAGGGACATTCATATTGAAGAGCGAGGATGAATCATGGAGGTTATTTGACACATTGGCCGAGAATTCCCTCCATCATGCTTCGAGCTCTCATTTTGATAGAGCCACACCCAACATTCAGAAGAAAGCTGGTGTTCTCGAGATTGGTCCATCTACTGCACTACAGTGCAAGGTAGATATGATTGCTTAGAAGTTGGACCAGCTTCTCTCAGAACCACCCACTATTCAGCAGGTGTGCACTCTTTGTGTCAGTTCGGCACATGAGATTACTGAGTTCATGCAGCTCATGCAGCTCAAGGTTACGTCAGACCGCAGAATTTCTTCAAGAACAAGTTCATGCAGCTCAAGGTTACGTCAGACCGCAGAACAACCCATTTTCATCTACATATAATCTGGGTTGGCGTAACCATCCCAATTTCTCATGGAAGAATCCATAGTCTTCCATTCAAACGCCTACATTCTCTCAGCCAGCTCGGCCGCCATCATTTTCTCAGACATTTCAGAGGCCGAGTTATCATTAGTCTTCATCCTCATTTCCTCCTCCGATTCCACAAGAGTCTGCCCCACAGACATCTTTTGAGGAGAGACTTCTCCAAGCATTCCAAGAGGTGAAAACCTCTAACCAGAATGCTTTCGAGAAGTGTAGCCAGATTTTGAGCTCACACACGCAGTCCATTGCGAAGTTAGAGTCGCAAATGGGACAGTTAGCAGAGGCTATCAGTAGGAGACCCGAGGGTACGTTGCTGAGCCAGGCTATCATGAACCCGAAGGGCAAGGACCGGATGACCGGAGGCCTGTTTCATACTGAGTCACAGCAGCAGGCCAAATCTGTTATGGCCCTGAGGAGTGAACGTGAGTACCACGTCGAGAGTAGAGAGAGTAGAGAGAGGATTGATGAGCCACACGTCAGTATTTCATCTTCTTCGGCTCAGCCATTATCATCATCATCGCCCTCCTTATCACCATCACCTTCATCATCATCATCATCATCCACCTCAGTTCAGAAGAAGGATAGGAGTGAGCCTTCTCACAAAGAGGAGGAACCCCCGATGTATATTCCCCCACCACCCTATCCTAAAGCATTAGAGTCTCTCGAATTTAGAGAGAAGCAGGGCACGAAGATCCAGGACATGCTTGACATCTTCAAGCATGTGCAGATCAACCTGCCTTTGCTCGATGCGATTCAGCAGGTGCCGGCATATGCCAAATTCCTGAAGGAACTATGTACGCAGAAGAGGAAATCCAGAGAGAAAGTTCCTAACAGGGTCCATCTGACTGAGCAGGTGAGTTCAGTACTTCAGCATCAGACACCACCCAAGCTCAAGGACCCTGGATCCCCTATCATTGCTTGTACCATAAGGAACATTCAGATAGAACGCACTTTGCTCGATCTGGGAGCAAGCATGAACATTCTGCCCAGATATTTCTATGAGTCTTTCGGGCTAGGAGAGATGAGATTGACTCCTATTACACTTTAGCTGGCAGATCGTTCTGTCAAGGTACCGAGAGGTGTCTTGGAGGACGTGCTAGTTAAGGTGGATGACTTCTATTTCTCAGTCGATTTCATCATTCTTGATATGGAAGGAGTGGATAGCCAGCACCAGACTCTGATTATTTTGGGCAGACCATTCTTGGCGACTGCCAATGCATGTATTAACTGTAGGACCGGAGCCATGGATCTATCATTCGGTAACAAGAAGGCCAAGTTGAACATTTTCAATGCCGCGATGGGTCCAGCGGGAGATATGGACTGTTTCCATGTAGACATTGCACAAGATTTAGTGGAGAAGCAGCCCGATTTGTATATTACTGAGGATTCATTAGATTTGTACCATATAGAGAAGAATAATTATATAATTAGTGTAGATGTGTCTAGAGTGTCGTCAGAGTTACCACCTTGAAGAGCTGGCATTGAGCCTCTCCCACCACTTGCGGAGACCCCCGCCAAATCTTCGATCGAGTCTCCTCTGAAACTTGAGTTGAAACCCTTACCGAATTCACTCAAGTATGCATACCTCGGAGGCGATGAGACTCTGCCTGTGATCATCTCGTCACTGCTCACTGAGGAGCAGAAGCAGAGATTGCTGACCATTCTACGAGAGCACAAGGCAGCGATTGGCTAGGGAGTGACTGATTTGAAGGGGATTGATCATTCATTCTGCATGCACAGAATTCATTGCGATGAGGAAGTCAGGCCAATGCAGGATATGCAGAGAAGGTTAAATCCCAACATGAAGGAAGTGGTGAAGAATGAGGTGGTGAAGTGGTTGGATGTCGGGATTATTTACCCTATTTCTGATAGTGAGTGGGTCAGTCTGATTCAGGTTGTACCAAAGAAGTCAGGACTCACTGTTGTGGAGAACGAAAGGGGGGAAAGAATTTCGATGAGGACCACTACAGGATGGCGAGTCTGCATTGACTATAGGAAGCTGAATATGGCAACTCAAAAAGATCATTTCTCGTTGTCGTTCATTGATCAGATCTTAGAGAGACTCGCAGGACAGAGCTACTATTGATTTTTAGATGGGTATTCAGGATATAACCAAGTAGATGTCCATCCTGACGACCAGGAGAAGACGACATTTACATGTCCTTATGGCACCTTCGCATTCAGACGTATGTCGTTCGGGCTTTGCAATGCCCCGACAACTTTTCAGAGGTGCATGTTAGCTATCTTCTCTGATATGATAGATGATGTCATGGAGGTATTCATGGATGATTTTTTGGTGTATGGCTCTTCATTTGAAGATTGCCTCCAAAAACTTACTCGAGTACTGAGTAGGTGTGCGGAGACAAATCTTGTTCTGAGTTGGGAAAAGAGCCATTTTATGGTCTAGGAGGGGATTGTTCTTGGACACATTGTGTCCAAGAGAGCCATTGAGGTTGACAGAGTGAAGGTGGAATCCATTTCTCGTTTGACTCCACCTACCACTGTGAGGCAGATTAGGTCATTTCTAGGGCATGCGGGATTTTATAGGCAGTTCATTAAAGATTTCAGCAAAATCTCTCGACCGCTTTGCACTTTATTGGAGAAGGATCAACCCTTTGATTTTAGCAAGGATTGCATGAAGGCCTTTGAGATTCTCAAGGAGGCCTTGATTACTGCGCCCATTCTGAGACCTCCGGATTGGACACTCCCATTTGAGATTATGTGTGATGCTTCTGACGATGCTATGGGGGGCATTTTAGGACAGCGGATTGACAGGAAGCCCTATGTGATTTACTACTCAAGTAGAACTATGTCTGATGCTCAGATGAATTATACCACGACAGAGAAGAAGCTACTTGTTGTAGTATTCGCATTGGACAAGTTTAGGTCCTACTTGCTCAGTTCGAAGGTAGTTGTTTATTCTGATCATGTTGTATTGAAGTATCTGTTGAACAAGAAAGACACCAAACCGAGACTCATTCGTTGGGTTTTGTTGCTACAAAAGTTTGATCTTGAGATTCGAGATAAGAAGGGAAGCGAGAATGTAGTAGCAGACCATCTTTCTAGAGTGATCGTGAAGACCACGTAGGATCAAAGGTCGATCAGTGATTATTTCCCCGATGAACAGATCATGTCAGTCAGAACATCGCAGTTACCTTGGTTTGTTGATATTGTGAACTATCTGGTTTCGAGACAAATCCTTAAGCATTGGAATAAGAATGAGCGCGAGAGATTCCTATCTTAGGTGAGGCACTATTATTGGGATGAACCAGAAATGTTCAATTATTGCGCAGATCAGATCATCAGGAGATGTGTGCCGAAATAGGAGTACGAGTCCATTTTGAGTTTTTTCCATTCTTTAGCATGTGGAGGGCATTTTAGTAGTAGGAAGACAATTGCAAAGGTTTTACAGTCTGGATTTTATTGGCCTACACTCCACAGAGATGTGCATGAGTTCTACAGGAGATGTATTAGATGTCAGCAGATTGGGAACATGTCCAAGAGGGACATGATGCCCTTGCTCCCGATTTTGATAGTCGAGATTTTTGACGTTTGGGGCATAGATTTTATGGGACCATTTTCGCCATCATTCGGAAATTTATACATTTTAGTGGCAGTAGATTATGTGTCCAAGTGGGTCGAGGTTGTGGCATCCAAGACCAATGATCATAGAGTGGTGCTTAAGTTTATTAAACACAACATTTTCAGTCGTTTTGGTGTGCCACGTGCGATGATTAGCGATGGTGGAAAGCATTTCAGGAATGTACAGATAGCTTCTCTGCTAAGAAGGTATTATGTCAATCATAGATTCACTACGCCGTATCATTCGCAGACCAGTGGACAGGTAGAGGTTTCGAATAAGGAGATAAAGCGGATTCTAGAAAAGACAGTTCACCAGGACCGCAAAGATTGGTCTCAGCGCTTAGATGATGCACTTTGGGCATATAGGACTGCATTTAAGACTCCCATTGGCATGTCCCCGTATCGCCTTGTATTCGGAAAAGCATGCCATCTTCCTATCGAGTTGAAGCATAGAGCGTATTGGGCCATCAAGAAGTTGAATTTTGACCTCATCCAGGCTGGCAAAGTGAGAGCATTGCAACTCTCAGAATTAGAGGAACTCAGGAATGATGCATATGAGAATGCCAAGTTATACAAAGCTCGCACTAAAGCATTTCATTATAAGCACATTGTCAGAAAAGTGTTTGAGCTGGAGCAGAGAGTGTGGTTATACAATTCTCGTTTGCATTTATTCCCAGGCAAATTGAGATCGAGATGGGAGGGACCGTACATTGTGAAAGAAGTGTTTCTACATAAAGTAGTTACATTATTTGATCCAAAGACCAAAGGTACATTCAAGGTTAATGGGCAAAGACTAAAGCCCTACATTTCAGATTCCTTACAGAATGGTGAGTGTGAGATAGTGCATCTCACAAAGGCATAAGGATTCGACCAGAGGGATGTATCATATGTACATAGTAGAGTAGTTCTATTTTTCATTACAGTATTTTCCTTTATTTCAGTATTTCATTTCTTATGTGCTGACATTTGTTTTTGGTTTATGCAGGTTGAATCTAACATTTAGTGTATGAGAATTAGTTACCAGGTACAAGGCAGAGCTTTCAGAGAATACATTGATCAGATGAGTAGAAAATTATGCAATCAGATATGCATAGGATGCTACAAAGTCAAGTCAATCAATTCCAGAAGCCCAACACAGATCAGGTTGTATCTATCATTTCTCTTGTATTCATTTTCTTGTCTTTTAGTGTGCATTTGCATTACATTTTACATATTTTGTATGCCACTAGGGACAGTGTCATTCAAGCATGGGGGGGTGATTTAGATGCACACTAAAAAAAAAAAATATGTCTGGTAGCTAAAGTAGGCGTTTGAGAACAAGTTTGTAGCATATATGATTGTTTTTGGCATAATCTAACAGTTTAGAATTTTTTAAGCCCCATGTAAAATTTTTTTTCCTCTAAACTGATTCAAATAGAGTAGTTATTTATGAGAAAATTCAAAGAAAAGATAGTATTTGATTGTTAGAAAGTTTTGAATCACTTTAGTATAAGTATGCACAGTATGTTTTGTGAAAGAAATAAGCAATGGAAAGATGTTTTTGAAAAATGAGCTTGAAAGAATAGAGCTACGTTTAGTTGTTGATGTCTTCGTGAATCCTAGTAGTGGAACTCAGACACAAGATGAAGTGTTTGAGTCTCTTGACGAAAAGGATAACGAAGGATATCATATTCTTGTCTAGTTGATATCTGTGGCCTTTGTAGTTCGAGCAAGTAGAATTTGAAGGGTGTTTTACACCTGGTGCCCTAAAGCCATCTGGTTTGGGAGCCACCGGTTTGAAAGCTTGTTACATGAACTGCATAGAAAGCCTAAGAGATAGAGACATTGCACATGACGAGAGGAAGACTATACGTAAACTATTAGAATAGAAGGTCTAGTGACTCGAGCAATTAAGTCCGAGGAATACTCTGTATCTAGTGCCCTAAGGTCATCTGACCTGGGAGTCACTGACCCAAAGCTCGCTACACGGGTTACGAAACTGGATATTCGAAATAATGCTCATGTGAGAAGAATGCTCAAAAGAGAGAATTGAAAAAGGGTGAAAAATTGAAAATCAAAAGAAAAAGAATAAGCTGAATGAGAAAAATTTCATTGCTTAGGAATATGTGTGAATTACTGTGCAGAAAATATACAAATGAGGATAAATGAGTAATACATGAGAATACTTGACTTTCTGAGAAAAATCATAGATAGCTACAATTTTAGAAAAGTGAAGGAAAAAGATTTTTACTGTGGTGGCATGAGATTTCTGAATTTGTTTTGAGAGTGTCCATTATATAAAATATTTGTTCCAACTGTTTTTTTAAGTGCCTAATATTTTTGAAAATTCATTCATGCATTTCATTGATGTTTGTGGGTAGCATCTCTGCAAACCCTCACGAGACCTTACTCGTCCACTGGGGTAACCCAAGGGTTTAAAGGGCTTGTTGCATAAGCTAAATGCAACCGTGATTCCTACGAAAGTAAGTTAGTTTTTCATGCATACATGTCGAGCATTTCTTGTTTTTGTTGCATAACATAGTTAGTGGTTTGTTAAGGGACTAACAAACATTCAAGCATGGGGGTATTTGATGATGCATGAAATGCACATCATGTTAGTGATTTATTCATGCATTTTGTGGTGAGTTTAAGGTTTAAAACCCATGTTTAGATGTATTTTGATATCAAGGGGTTGTGGTTCAAATTTCAGAGAAATCGAAGTTAAAATGAGAGAGTTATGGCTATTTTAGTGTTCAGGCACAAATTTCTGTTACGACAATGAATCCATACATCATACTTAAAGTACAAGGTTTTGATGATGAGCAAGTAGAATCAACTGCATTTCAGCTAAGGCTATGAAGAAATTGAAGAATTCGGTGAAGAATCCTTGAAGACTAGTGTGCAAATGTTTAATTCATTAAAAGTCTTAGATTCTTGTAAGAGCCTTACTTAGAGTGCATATTTAGGTTGCATTTCACCTTAAAAGTCTTTAGAAAAACTTTTCTAAAAGAAACTCTTTTGAAAATCTTTTTAGAAAACTCTTTTCTTAAATTTTCATGTTTATTAGTCGACCAATAGACTTATCATTCAACTAATCCTTTCGCGCCATATTTTCTAAAAAGTCATTTTTGTCAAATTAGTCGACCGAAGGTTTTATCAGTCGACTGAACAGAACATGTGTTTTCTGAAAATTTAGCAGCAGTCGACTAATGCTTTTTATTAGTCGACCGAACAGAATGTTTGTTTTTCAGAAGATTTTAGCAGCAGTCGACTAAAAGGTTTTTCAGTCTACTGATAATATTATCAGTCGACTAACTTTTCTCCAGTCGACTAAGTTTCAAAAGTTCAGATTTTCAAACGGCTCGATTAACAGATCAGTCGACCGACGATAACTGTCAGTCTACTAATAACTAACTATTAGTCGACTAACTGATGTTTCAGTCGACTAATTTTGCCGTTTTCCTGAAACTTCAAAAAGGCGTGTCTTTTCATTTTTCAAACGTTTTGATCGTTCAAAATGGACAGTTTTGACACCCTTTAATACTCTCAACGTATGGAATCTTTTAACTATAAATATGAGTGCATTTTACACTAAAAAACAACAAGAATTCAATCGATTTGAATCATTTACTTATTGCTTTTCACTCCTATTCATTCAAGTATTTGTTTTCTCACTCACGTGATATTTTCACTTCAGTTTTTCACTCAAATCACTTTGAGAGATAGTGAATTCGTGAGTAGAGTGTTTCAACAACCTCAAAATCCAATTGCATCTTATTTGCATTCAAAAGGAAGGCTCATAGGTTGTATTGTAAGTTGTTATTTCTTTTGTGTAAAAAGAAGGACTCCTTGGTGTAAAGGAGTTGTTTGCTTTCAGTAGGATTGTTACTGAAAGTGGGACCGGTTATGGTCTGTGTGATCTTGTAGTTTACAAGGTTGATAGTGGAAAATCTCAAGCGGATTTTGCTTGGGGACTGGATGTAGGTCGGGTTTGACCGAACCAGGATAAAATCTTGTGTTCTTTGTGTGTTTGCATTGAGATTTGAAAAATCATTCAATATTCCGCAGAAATTTTTAAAAGCACTATTCACCCCCCCCCCCTCTAGTGCTCGTTGCCTCGATCCTAGTGCACTTTCATTTGGTATCAGAGCACAGGTTTGCTATTACTTTGATTTGACCATCATCTAGCATGGCAACTACAACATCTCAGCACAAAGAAGGAAGTTCCTCTGTTCGTCCTCCTCTCTTCGACGAAACAAACTATGGATACTGGAAAGTAAGAATGACAATATTCCTGCAATCCATGGATCTCGATATCTGGAGAGTTGTTTCAGAAAAGTACCAAACTCCATCAACTAATTTCAGCCGATGGACCGATGATGAAAAGAAGACTGCTTCACTTAATGCCAAGGCAATGAATGCCTTATATTGTGGCGTTGACAAGGTAGAGTTCAATCGCATCTCTCAATGCTCTACAGCTAATGGAATCTGGCATACTCTTCTCGTAACACACGAAGGTACGTCAAAGGTAAAGGAATCTAAAATTGCTTCTTTAGTTCATAAATTTGAATTGTTCAAAATGAAGCAAAATGAATCTATATCGGACATGGTAACTAGAATGACCGATATAACTAACACTTTGAAATCCCTTGGAAAAGAATATTCACAAGTGGATTTAGTCAGAAAAATTCTAAGGTGTTTAACTCCTGAATGGGAGAGAAAAACCACTCTATTGAAGATGCAAATGATCTCAATACTCTCACTCTTGAAGACTTAGTTGGTAACCTAATGGCATATGAGGTCCAACTTCAAGACAGACAAGAAGAAGAGCCTAAAAAGAAATCTCTTGCTTTTAAGGCTACTTCTGACTCAGAAGATTCTGAAGAAGATGAAGATGAAGATATTGCCCTCATCACAAGGCAATTCAGAAGATTCATCAAAAAGGAAAGATTTCAAAGAAAGGCAAAGAAAGCAGATTCTTCCATTCCTAAAGAAGTAAAGTGCTTTAACTGCAAAAAGGCAGGACATATCAAGAAAGATTGTCCTCTTCTCAAATTCAAACCCAAGGACCAATTCAAGAAGAAAAAGGCATTTCAAGCATGTTGGGATGATAGTGACTCCTCTTCCTATGATGAATCAAATGAAGAAGTCGCCAACATGTGTTTTGTAGCACAAGAAGATTCCGTAAGTCAATTTGACTATGATGAGTTATTTAAAGCATTTAATGATTTATATGTTAAATTTAAGAGTCTTAGTTCTAAAAATAAAGAGTTAAAAACTGAAAATTTAATTTTAACTCTCAAAATAAAGTGTTACTTCAAGAAATAGAAGATCTCAAGAAGGAAAATTCTTGCCAAGCACTTGAGATAAAAGAAATTGGAGTTAGAACCAATCTCTTACAAAAGGAAATATCTAGTCTTAAAGAAAAGTCAAATGATCTTCTTTCTATAGTGACCAAATTTACAAATGGTCAAGAGAATCTAGAAAAACTTCTTGGTTCTCAAAGATGCTCGGTTAATAAAACCGGATTGGGATATAGCTTCTTTGATACTCTAAATAGACCAAACTATGTGGTGAAAAATCAAAGACATTATTCTCAACCTTTTGTTCATAAAACTAAACTTTCTAGTTCTAATAGAAATGCATCTAGAAATGATTATTCTAGAAATGTTTATTCTAGATTCTTTTATAAAAAGAATATTTATTATCAAAGAAAACCAAAATCCAAATGGATATGGGTTCCTAAGACTAACTCTCATGGACCCAAAAATAGAAAGGGGTCAAATGCTCTGTTTTTTGATTTTGTTGTAGGTACACAACATAAGGAGCAAATGGATATTGGACAGCGGTTGTTCCAAACATATGACTGGAAGGCCGGAGTTATTTTCCACCCTCCAAAATAAGGATGGAGGAACTGTCACCTTTGGTGACAATAACAAGGGAAAAGTGATTGGTATTGGTAATATTGGTAATCCAAAATTTCCCTTGATAGAAAATGTTCTTTTAGTAGATGGTTTAATGCATAATTTAATATTTATTAGTCAATTATGTGATAAAGGTTTTCATGTTTCTTTTGAAAATGATTTATGGTTAATTTCTGATTTTCAATCTAAAAAGATCATTTTTAAAGGTAAAAGAAGAAACAATGTGTATGAACTATATCTAGATGAATTACCCTCTTTTAATGAAAAATGTCTTATTATTTCAAATGAAATTCAATGGTTATGGCATAAGAGACTTGGACATGTTAACTTTAAAATTATTTCAAAGTTATCCAAGAATGATCTTGTAAGAGGCCTACCTAGAATACCATATAAAAAGGATCACTTATGTGATGCTTGTCAAAGGGGTAAACAAATCAAGAGTTCTTTTAAAGCTAAAGATATAGTTTCAACAAAACGTCCTCTTGAACTTTTACATTTAGATCTATTTGGACCATCTAGAATTCAAAGTTTGAATGGTAGCAAGTATGCTTTTGTTATAGTAGATGATTATTCTCGGTTTACATGGGTGATTTTTCTAAAAAGCAAAAATGATGCTTTTTCAGAATTTTCTAAACTTTGTAGAAGAATTACAAATGAAAAATCTACATCTATTATTAAAATTCGTAGTGATCATGGTGGTGAATTTGAAAATGAATCTTTTCTAAAGTTTTGTGATTTACATGGTATCTCTCACAACTTTGCTTTTCCTAGATCGACTCCACAAAATGGAGTTGTTGAAAGAAAGAATAGAACTTTGCAAGAATGTGCTAGAACCATGCTTCAAGATAAAAATTTACCAAAATATTTTTGGGCTGAAGCAATTAATACAGCATGTTATGTCTTAAATCGTGTTCTTATTCGACCAATTTTACATAAAACATGTTTTGAATTGTATTATGATCGTATACCAAAGATCTCATATTTCAAAAAATTTGGTAGTAAATGTTTCTTGTTAAATACCAAAGATAATCTTGATAAGTTTGATTCAAAATCAAATGAATCAATATTTCTTGGATATTCTTCTAGAAGTAAAGCATATCGTATTTTCAATAAAAGAACATCTTGTATTGAAGAATCTCTACATGTTGCATTTGATGAGAATTGTGAGCAGGTTATTCCTCTAAGCGAAGAAGAAGAAGCAATACTTCAAGAAGAACCCTTGATAGAGAGTACTTCTCAAGAAAATATTCCTCTTCAACCGGTTTGGAAAGAAGTTCCTAATCATCCACATGAACAAGTTATTGGTGAAATAAAGAGTGGTGTCCAAACTAGAAGGCAGTTAGAAAAATATATTGCAAATGTTGCTTTCATACCTAAATTAGAACCAAAGAATATCAATGAGGCTTGTGTTTATGAATTTTGGCTTTTGGCCATGTCTGAAGAACTTAACCAATTTACTAGGAATGATGTTTGGGATCTAGTTGATAGACCAAAGGATCATCCAGTAATTGAAACAAGATGGGTCTTCCGAAATAAGCTGGATGAAAATGGTGAAGTCATTCGTAACAAAGAAAGGCTAGTGGCACAAGGCTATAATCAAGAAGAAGGCATAGATTTTGATGAAACCTATGCACCAGTGGCTCGATTAGAGTCAATTCGTATGATGCTTGCTTTTGCTAGTTACATGAACTTCAAGTTATATCAAATTGATGTTAAGAGTGCATTCTTAAATGAACACATCAATGAAGAAGTTTATGTAGAGCAACCTCCAGGCTTTGAAAATGAGAAATATCCAGAAAAGGTCTACAAATTGAAAAGAGCTTTGTATGGACTCAAACAAGCACCAAGAGCGTGGAATGAAAGACTACGAAATTTTCTAGAACAATCTGGTTTTTCCATTGGTCGGGTAGACTCCACTTTATTTATTAAACATTTTAATTCAGATATTCTTATTGTGCAAATTTATGTTGATGACATAATATTTGGTTCTACTAATGATTCTCTTTGTAAAGAATTTGCTAAGGCTATGCAGGAAAAGTTTGAAATGAGCTTGATGGGCGAATTAAACTACTTCCTTGGACTTCAAATAAAGCAAACTGAAGAAGGAATCTTCATCAATCAGGCTAAGTATACAAAAGAACTTCTCAAGAGATTTGGGATGGACTCATCGAAATCAAGAAGGAATCCTATGAGTACAACTACTTCTCTTGATAAAGATGAAAATGGTAAAAGTGTAGATACTAAGCTCTATAGAGGTATGATCGGATCTCTATTATACTTAACTGCTAGTCGACCTGATATTATGTTTAGTGTTTGTATGTGTGCAAGATTTCAAGCTTATCCAAAGGAATCTCATTTAACTGCAGTAAAACAAATTCTTCGTTATTTGAAAGATACTTCAAATTTCGGTTTGTTTTACCCAAAATCATCTTCCTTTGATTTAGTTTCATATAGTGATGCAGATTTTGCAGGAAGTAAATCTGATCGCAAGAGTACTAGTGGAACTTGTCACTTCTTGGGAAATTCCTTAGTCTCTTGGTTTAGTAAAAAGCAAAATTCAGTATCACTCTCAACAACTGAAGCTGAATATATAGCGGCTAGTTTAGCATGTTCACAAGTACTTTGGATGAAACAGACCTTAAAAGATTTTGGTTTGAATTACTCCACAACAACTATTTATTGTGATAACACTAGTGCTATAAATCTTTCGAAAAATCCTATTCAGCACTCAAGAACTAAGCATATTGAAGTCAGACATCATTTTTTAAGAGATCATGTGTTAAAAGGAGATATTTCATTAAATTTTATTACCACTAAAGAACAACATGCTGATATCTTCACTAAACCTCTTAAAAATGAAGATTTTATGAGAATTAGGAGAGAACTAGGTATTTGCTCATTTTTGGATTTATAAAAATGCTGATTTTTGAACAAAATCTCAAAATCGCACTATATTAGTCGACCGATAAAATTCTAGTCGACTGGTGTTTTATATTTTGGAATGTATCGCACCATATTAGTCGACCGATATATTTCTAGTCGACTGATGATATTTTTAGAATAAGTCGCACTTTTTAGTCGACCGATAAAGTTTCAGTCGACTAAATTTTTTTTTTTTTTTTAAAAAAAATTTAAGTGAAGGGACCCGACACCCCTTGGATTTGTTTTTAAACCCATTTTTTTTTTAAAAAAAAGGAGGCATCGTTTCACTTCGTACCTTTTCATTTTTCTTAAAAATGAAACCCTTAAACTCCTCTTTCTCTCTTGCCTCTCTCTCTTCCGAAAAACCCTCGGAGTGCCGTTCGACTCCATCATCGCCGGGATTTTCTTACCGTAGCAAGGAGACGCCGGAATCTTCTGGCCGTGATCTTGAAACGCCGAAACTCTCTTGCCGTGACAGTGCTTTGCCGGAATCCCCTTTTGGCCGACTTCTCTTCATCGTTAGCCACCACATTGTCCTTCATTTTTGATCGCCGGAAACCTTTTTCCCCTTGCCGGACGTCATTTGGAAGCCGACATTTTGGTAACCATTCCTCGCACGAAGTCTGCATCTGCAAAAGGTTTAGGTTCTCCTCCTCCTACACCTACTTCAAGACATGGTTTTTCACTAAGATTACTTTGCAATCCTCTTCTCTATGACACTTTTGGATCAATTTCTGCACTACCTATTTTACCAGGCCGAAATGTTCTATTTCACTTGTTTTCTCGTTACAAAATAAGAGAATTATTTCCTGGTATTTCACATCTTTTTGATGCTTGTGCAGACACCCTTCACTATCTTTTTCTTATTCACTTGTTTTACACGAATTTACAAATGAATCATGAAACTGGAGTTTTGTCTTCTCTTGTTCGTGATGTTGAAATCGAGTTTGATTCAAAATTACTTGGAGAAATTCTTGAAAATCCACCTTCAGACACTCTTTTCAACACTATTGAATTGAATGATGAAAGAGTTTTTGAACAAATTCTTCTTCCAGAAGCACCTCACTGCCCTCCTTTCAAAAATACTAATCTTCAAACTCGTGCACGCATTGCTGGACGAATCCTTGCCCACAATGTTCTACCCAAAACTGGTTCTTTTGATTATTATTCCACAGATCTATCTACGGCTCTTTATGTTTTATTTGGAAATATTTCTGTCAACTGGGCCAATGTGTATTTTACAAACTTGTGGAAACAAAAACCATTTCTTCCTTATGGTTGTCTTTTAACCCGTATTTGTAGACATTTCAAAGTTCCTTTAACAAATGAAAAATACATTGAGCAAAAAGAGTTCTTTGATCAAACAATTTTTAAAAGAATGAAAATTAAATATCTGCCTCCCTTAAATGTTGATCAAACTAAACCATCTGATCCTAATGAACCATCTATTTCTGAACCTTCACCTTCTGCGACACCTTCATCTCATGCAAAAAGAAAGAAATTTTCGACAAATCAAGACCATGATGAAGTTATGCAGAGACTGGAAGCTTTGGAGCTGCATCAACACACCTTTCGTGAAGATGTGACTCAACAACTTGCTTCAATTCAGAAGGATGTAACTGCCATTAAGGATTTGCTAAACTCTCTTTTCTGATCTTTGATCTTTGAAAAACTTACTTTATGGGTTGTAATATTTTTAAACTTGTATCTCTATTTTGCTTATGCTATTTTTGCCCTTACTCTTTTTTTATTCTGACAAAGGGGGAGAAAAAGATAAAGATAGCATTACTTTGAAATTGCAGGGAGATCTTGAGAAAAAGATGATAGCAATTACATTACAATAGATCTTGCATGAGAAATGCAAAATTAAGAGAAAAAGAAAGCTTTGAATGAATGTATTTCTAAATGCATGAAGAAATGATGAATGGAAATGCAAACCAATCAATATGTGATATATGTGCTTTAAATGTGCTAACTTTTAATGTTTTGCAGCATATTGATAGGGGGAGTAAAATCTCCATCTATGCATCTAAATGCTTCATCTTTGATTAAGTTTGTCATCATCAAAAAGGGGGAGATTGTTACGACAATGAAGCCATACATGATACTTCAAGTACAAGGTTTTGATGATGAGCAAGTAGAATCAACTGCATTTCAGCTAAGGCTATGAAGAAATTGAAGAATTCGGTGAAGAATCCTTGAACACTAGTGTGCAAATGTTTAATTCATTAAAAGTCTTAGATTCTTGTAAGAGCCTTACTTAGAGTGCATATTTAGGTTGCATTTCACCTTAAAAGTCTTTAGAAAAACTTTTCTAAAAGAAACTCTTTTGAAAATCTTTTTAGAAAACTCTTTTCTTAAATTTTCATGTTTATTAGTCGACCAATAGACTTATCAGTCGACTAATCCTTTCGCACCATATTTTCTAAAAAGTCATTTTTGTCAAATTAGTCGACCGAAGGTTTTATCAGTCGACTGAACAGAACATGTATTTTCTGAAACTTTAGCAGCAGTCGACTAATGCTTTTTATCAGTCGACCGAACAGAATGTTTGTTTTTCAGAAGATTTTAGCAGCAGTCGACTAAAAGGTTTTTCAGTCTACTGATGATATTATCAGTCGACTAACTTTTCTCCAGTCGACTAAGTTTCAAAAGTTCAAATTTTCAAACGGCTCGATTAACAGATCAGTCGACCGATGATAACTGTCAGTCTACTAATAACTAACTATTAGTCGACTAACTGATGTTTCAGTCGACTAATTTTGCCGTTTTCCTGAAACTTCAAAAAGGCGTGTCTTTTCATTTTTCAAACGTTTTGATCGTTCAACATGGACAGTTTTGACACCCTTTCATACTCTCAATGTATGGAATCTTTTAACTATAAATATGAGTGCATTTTACACTAAAAAACAACAAGAATTCAATCGATTTGAATCATTTACTTATTGCTTTTCACTCATATTCATTCAAGTATTTGTTTTCACACTCACGTGATATTTTCACTTCAGTTTTTCACTCAAATCACTTTGAGAGATAGTGAATTCGTGAGTAGAGTGTTTCAACAACCTCAAAAGCCAATTGCATCTCATTTGCATTCAAAATGAAGGCTCATAGGTTGTATTGTAAGTTGTTATTTCTTTTGTGTAAAAAGAAGGTCTCCTTGGTGTAAAGGAGTTGTTTGCTTTCAGTAGGATTGTTACTGAAAGTGGGACCGGTTATGGTCTGTGTGATCTTGTAGTTTACAAGGTTGATAGTGGAAAATCTCAAGCGGGTTTTGCTTGGGGACTGGATGTAGGTCGGGTTTGACCGAACCAGGATAAAATCTTGTGTTCTTTGTGTGTTTGCTTTGAGATTTGCAAAATCATTCAATATTCCGCAAAAATTTTTAAAAGCACTATTCACCCCCCCCTCTAGTGCTCGTTGCCTCGATCCTAGTGCACTTTCAATTTCGAGGTGGATCGGATCCATATCTGACCCAATTAGGCTGTTTTGGACCTTGAATCAACCTTTAGAAAGCCAAAATCCAACCCACACGCATATCCATACCCATTTAGAAAATATTTTCAGAAAACCCCTCAGAAAGTGGCACAGAGTAAAATAATTTTTTATAACACTGTTTCTGAAAATTGCCAAAAGTATAAATATACTTTTTGGCTGAAGCCCTACACTACAAGAAAATTGTTAATTAGCGACGGAAATTAGCGACGGATTTTTTCTGTCGCTAATTAGCGACAGATTAGCTAGAGATAGAATCTGTCGCTAATTCGCGACGGATTAGCGAGGAAACAAATTTTATCGCTAATCTGTCGCTACTTAGCGACGGATTAGCGACTAAATTTTTTGTCGCTACTTTTTATTACAAGAACACCATTTTAGCGATGGATTTAGAGAGGGAACTCTGTCATCGCTAATCCGTCGCTAATTAGCGACGGAGTAGCGACAGACTATATTCTGTCGCGGTTTTTGTATTTTGATTTAGCCACGGCTTAGCGACGGAATGTTTCCGTCGCTAAGCCATCGCTAAATATCACGTAAATCCCTAATCCCATCCCTCTTTCTCTTTTTCCTGTTTCGCTGTATTGCTCCCGCCTGCCGCCCTCTCCCTCCCGCCGCCCGTCGGCTCTCGCCACCGTCCGGCCGCCGCCGCCTCGCCGACGATCCTCGCTGCCGACCTCCCTGCTTGGCTAGCAGCTGCGCCAGGGACCCCGAGCACCGGCGACCCGCCGCCGACCTCTTCCTCCTCCCTGCTGTTCCTCCCTGTGGCTGCTGCCGGGAGGTGTTGTCTCCCCTTCGCCGGCGACTCGCAACCGGCGTCCTCAGCCGCCGACGACCGACGATCCTCTCTGCAGCCACCTCTTCGCCTCCGCTCTGAGTTCCGGCGACCCAGTGGCCCCCGAGCTTCGCTCCAGGTCTCCCCCTCTCTGCTGTCGACTGCGTCGGCCACCGGCGACCTCGCCAGCCGCCGCTCCCCGTGCTTTTTGGCAGGGGGGTCGACCCCCTGCGTTTCCGGCAGGGGGGGTCGACCCCCTGCCGAAAAGGCATGGGGGGTCGACCCCCTGCGTTTCCGGCAGGGGTGGTCGACCCCCTGCCGGAAAGGCATGGGGGGTCGACCCCCTGCCGAAAACGCAGGGGGTCGACCCCCCCTGCCGTAAAGGCACGGCAGGGGGTCAACCCCCCATGCCGGAACTGCCTTTCCGGCAGGGGGTTTAACCCCCTTCCCTGCCGGAAAGGCAGGTGGTTTAACTGGCTAGGTTGAGATTTAAAATTCAAAAAAAAATTTAATTATAAAAAAAAAATTCAAATCGAAATCAACTGGCTAGGTTGAGATTTAATCAACTGTGGTTAGTTAGAGTATTTCATAAATTTTTATCAATTTGTTAGTTTGTTCTAGTTAGAGTAGTTCATAAATTTTTATCAATTTGTTAGTTTGTTAATGTCTACTGGTAGTTAGTTTTACTTCAATTTGTTTTCTTGAAATCTGGTTAGTTAGAGTATTTCAATCTATTAGTCTTTTATAATTATATTTTTCTTAGATAGATTGGTATTTAATGTTCTCACAATCAGTTAGTTAGATTAGGGCTATTTGAATTCTTTATGATAGTGGTGGTTAAACGGAGTTCACATCTTTTCTAGTAAACTAATTGATTGATTTACTATTCCTTTGCTAAGTAGTTCAGATTAGAAATTGTCTATGACTTTATGTTAGTCGACTGGTTCAACATGTTATAGCTGGTTTGTTAAATTAGCATCTTCTAGTTAGATTTGGCTTAACATATATACTATTTTTCTTTTCTCTTCTTTCAATTAGTTAGAGTTGTTTTAATTTGTTTTAATTTTTTTAGTTAGTGTTTCATCTTGTTTCATGATTAGTTAGTTTGTTACTTAATTTGTTTTGTTTTTGTGCAGATTTTTCAACGGAACCAAC
This sequence comes from Nuphar pumila, assembly GCF_984573655.1. Classification (NCBI taxonomy): domain Eukaryota; kingdom Viridiplantae; phylum Streptophyta; class Magnoliopsida; order Nymphaeales; family Nymphaeaceae; genus Nuphar; species Nuphar pumila. The sequence goes on along the minus strand of NC_143252.1, from coordinate 92,218,664 downwards.
TCGTGCTCGGCCACCTGTGGTAAGTAAATGACAAAAACAATGCAAATCGGGTAAATACCCGTGGTGAGTAAGTGATGCAAACGTATCACATGTTATTTAATTTATTGAATGCAGCACTTTATTGTTCACACACTCACTTAGTTGTTGATATCTAGGACTGCTTTGTTGGAGTTCGGAGATCATGCTAAGCATGATTTTAATGTAGAAATATGGAAGTGTTCTTATTTTTGAAGTACGGAGTCCATGCTAAGCATGGTAGTAGTTATTAAGATATTGAAGTGTGTTTGCTGCAGGTACATGTTTGCCATTTATTTGATATGAATATGATGTATTGCAATGTTTGATGTAATTGTATCCATGCTTGCATGTAGTTACTTTCAATTTGATTTTGACTTCCATGTGAAATTTTATAATAAAAGCATGCTTCAAATGATTGTATCATGTCATTATTAGTTTGCACATGAAAATATTAAGTTATCAATGCATGCATCAAAATTCTTGTTATTGTTTGACATAGTATATTGCATGATAAATTTGATATTTTCTTCATCGTAGCATTCTGATTGTTTTTTTCTTAATTCGTTAGGATACTATTCGTAACATCATACGACAGAATGACTGCAAACCGTGAATGGATGTACCGTAGGATAGTGGACAATGAGTTATCGCATGAATATATGGATGGTGTCGATAGTTTTATTGAATTTGCAACGGCGAGTGTCAGTACGGTAGATCCCACAGGTCGGATTAGGTGTCCCTGCAAGATTTGTAAGAATAATCGATTTGTAGAACCTCATGGCGTTAGACATCACCTATACAGGAAGGGTTTTGTGAGTGATTATCAGAACTGGACGTTTCATGGAGAAGAATTTAGAAACGATTTTGATGCACGGGTGAATGTGGTGCACGATAATCCATATACGAATTTGATATTTGATGCTGCAGGAACAGAACTGGGTTCTGCTATGAGTTCTAGTGATGTAAGAACTGCCGTAGATGAAGAATCACCAAACGATGCAGCTAGTAGATTTTATGATTTACTTAAAGATGCTGATGAGCCACTTTGGAACGGTTGTGAGAGTCACACTATCTTGTCTGCAGTTCTTCAACTAATGAATTTGAAGTTCGAGTATAATTTGAGTCAATCATGTTTTGACCGTTTGTGCATGATTGTGAAGAGTATGTTGCCTAAAGATGAGAAATTGCCACAAAATTTCTAGCGTGCGAAAGTTATGGTCAACGCTCTAGGTATGGGTTACAAAAAGATTGATGCTTGTCCAAATCACTGCATGTTGTATTTCAAGGAGCAGGAAAACGACATATCATGCCCGTCATGTGGGCATCCTCGGTTCAAGCCAAAGACAAGAGGCAATGGTAGCACGAGATCAAAGGAAGTTTCATACAAGTCGCTCCGCTACTTTCCTATCACTCCTAGATTGCAGCGATTGTATATGTCTTCAAAGACAGCTAAACACATGAGATGGCATGCAAATAAAGTTCGACACGATGAAAACAAGATCACGCATCCTGTTGACGCTGAAGCTTGGAAGCACTTTGATCGTACTCATCAGAACTTCGCAATGGAAGTGCGAAATGTTAGACTCGGTCTATGTACAGATGGATTTAATCCATTTTGGGGTAGATCAACTCCATACTCATGTTGGCCAGTATTTGTAACTCCATACAACCTTCCACCAAGCTTGTGTATGAAACGTCCAAATCTTTTCTTGTCTCTGTTGATCCCTGGTCCGACCTCACCTGGCCAAAATCTTGATGTATATCTAAGGCCATTGATTGATGAATTAAAAGTACTGTGGGATGACGGTGTTACCACGTATGATGCCCACAAAAAACAAAATTTCAACATGAAGGCCGTTGTTCTATGGACAATCAATGACTTCCCTGCATATGGTATGTTATCTGGTTGGAGCACACATGGGAGGTTGGCTTGTCCGTACTGCATGGAGGATTCCAAAGCTTTTAGATTGAGGCATGGAAGGAAGCCTTGCTGGTTTGATTGCCATCGTCGATTTCTACCCAGCGATCATCCGTTCCGACGTCAAAAGAATGCATTTACAGCAGGCACAACTGAAATGGAAGGTCCATCCTCAAGATTGTCTGGCATAGAGATTTTAAGAAGATTGCGATACTTTCCAGATGTATTAACAGATGCCCGCAGTCCTACACCCTTCCATGGATTTGGGAAGGAACACAATTGGACGAAAAAATCTATTTTTTGGGAACTACCGTATTGGCCGACCCTATTGATACGACATAATTTGGATGTGATGCATGTAGAGAAAAATGTGTTTGATAATGTGTTCAATACAGTAATGAATATTAAAGGAAAAACGAAGGATAATCCGAAGGCCCGTATGGATTTAAAATTAATATGTAAAAGACCAGAATTGGAACTCAAAGAGTATAATGGCAAAGTACTGAAACCAAAGGCGAAGTACGTGCTCGGACCTGATCAAATAAAACATGTATGTCAATGGTTGAGACAACTGAGATTTCCAGATGGATATGTCTCTAACATTGCTCGGGCTGTGAAGATTGACGATGGACAGTTATATGGGTTGAAGAGCCATGATTGTCATATCTTTATGCAACGATTGATACCCCTAGCATTCCATGATATGTTAGACAAACCTATATGGGGGGTATTGTCTGAGTTGAGCAGATTTTTTAGAACATTGTGCGCATCGAAGGTCATTGTATCAGATGTAAAGAATCTCGAGGACTCTGTCATCACCACTGTTTGTCTGTTAGAAAAGATATTTACGCCAGCATTTTTCGATGTTATGGAACATTTGATCATACATTTGCCATATGAACTAAGGGTTGGTGGCCCTGTGCAATATCGATGGATGTACCCATTTGAAAGGTATATGTTTTTTTATATTTGTCTCTTTAATGACAGATATTTAAAATTTGAAATGTATATTCTTGTCAGATGCATGTTCGACCTAAAAAAAAGGTTCGTAATAAAGCAAGAGTAGAAGGCTCTATTTGTGAGGCGTACACTTTAGAAGAGATTTCAAATTTCTCATCTATGTACTTCGAACCTCATATTTCAACACGTTACACATGCCCGCCCCGTAACGATGATGGAGAACAAGTAACTGTAGCTGACAAGCTGTCGATATTTCAACGACTTGGGCATGCATTTGGTAGTTGCCGATCAAGGCTATTGACAGATCGAGAGCAAGATGCAGCACACATCTATATTCTTTTTAATTGTTCAGCGATCGACCCATACATCGAGTAAGTATATGTATATGCAACTCAATTATAAATCCTTTTATGTTTAATATGTGGATACATGGCTCGGTAATATAAGTATTTGTGGTTTGCAGACGATTTGATCTGGAGTTGCAAAGCAAAGTTTCACATCTCACTAATGCAGAAGTACAAAAAGAACGTGAAACTAAGTTTGTGGAGTGGTTGAAACAGTTGGTAAAGAAGCTAACATAAATTTTGTACTTATAAACAACACTAAGTTACTTAATTGATCGTGATCACAATAATTGTTTATGTCTGTGCGTAGGTTCGCCATGGTGATGTTAAAGATCAAGGAATATGTGATTTAGAAAATGGTCCGACCAAAGTTGTGCAATGCTATAACGGGTATATCATAAATGGTTATCGATTCCATACAAAAGACTACGGTATAAACAAATCAACGATAAATAGTGGCGTGTGTGTCAAGGGTAGCAGCTACGGTGAAAATGAACATGATTACTACGGTGTTATAGAGGAAATAATGGAGTTGACTTACTTAGGCATGAATAACAGGGTTACGGTATTCAAGTGTCATTGGTTTGATCCAACTGCAACAAGACTCGACAAAGCTTCAGGCATTGTGGAGGTGAATCATAAATCCAGGTTTGGAACATATGAACCATTCATATTAGCCTCGCAAGCTCAACAAGTTTATTATACTTCATATCCGAGTATAAAAAAGTCAGATAGAAATGAATGGTGGGCTGTTTGCAAGGTGAAATCCAAACTATACCCCGAGTATGATCAGTTACAGGAAGATGAGTTAGCTGAAGACAGTGATTACTATCAATCAGATGATGTCTGTGACTTCGCTTATGGTCACGATGTTGCGCATGATATGCATGTCATATCTCCATTGGCTGATGAAACATTCATAGAGGAATGTGATCCAAATGATGTACCAAGTGGATGGGCAAACAATGAAGAAGAAGAAGAAGAAGAAAGTCAAACTAGTGACGAGGAAGAATTCTCAAGCTAGTGAGCAAAATCTTATACTACAAACCTCTATTTAAATGCATTGTAATACTTGATGTGAGTTGTATTGCAATACTTGGTGTGAATGATTAAAAATTTTATTTCAATGTATTGTAATACTTGATACGAATGATTCGAATGCATTGTAATACTTGATGTGAATGATTTCAATTATCTGAATGTATTATAATTTATGCAATTAACGAATGATTTGAATTAGTGAAATACTTGATGTCAATGATTTGAATTATTTGAATGCATTGCAATGCTTGATGTGAATGACTTGAATGCATTGTAATACTTGATGTGAATTATTTGAATGTATTGTATGACATATGTTATTTGTTAGAATATGGTTCGTGGAGGTTATAGTGGTCGCTCATCCAGTAGTAGCCAGGCTCAACCTTCATCTTCATGGGCTCCTGTGATAGGTATATCATATAACTAATTAGATGCTTGATTAGTTCAAATGCACATTCTGAGAACTTGGTGTGTATTTTTTTACAGATGATGTTGCACCTGTACACGACCCACCTACACCAGTTGATCGCACAAGTCAACAGCCAACACAGGAAACAGGGTCTTCTCAGGCTGGCACAAGAAGACTCATTCGAATAGTGTATATCGATAATCGACCGTAAGTATTTTGTTTTCAATTATTGCATATCTTTTAAATATTTTATATTGATATTTACTGTGTAACAATTCATGTGCAGCACGAGGTTTGAGCCACAAGAAGTAGTACGGGAGATTAGGAATTCACTTCTTCAACATCTACCAGGACCAGTTGCTCAATGGAAAGAGTACCCAAAGGAGGTGTTAGACAGATTGTGGTCCTCATTCATGGTATACAGTTGTTCCTCATAGTTAATGTGTTTCATATTTAATTTATTTAAGCAATGTCTACTAACTTTCTGAAAATATTTGTAGGCTTTGAATCGCTTTGCAACTACGGTGGAAGAAAATGATGCAAGGAAGGTGTGGCAGAAGGTGGCTGCCAATCGATTTGCAGACATGCTGCACACTATGAAGACTGCAGCAAAAAAAGCATCTGGCGTAGTAGATGATCCATTACTGTGGAAGAGCCATGGTCCTATTACTATCAGGAGAGATTACTGGGATGAAATGTGCGATATGTGGGCGGGAGATGCATTTAAAAATCGCTCTGCGAAGGCTTCACAAAATCGATCAAAGATGCCCGAAGCCCATCTACACACAGGTGGATCTAAGACATTTGGGAGCCACCTAAAGAAAATGGTAACTCATCAATATATAATATTAATTTTATAAGTATTGTTGCAAATTTGTGTACTAAATCTTTTGTCATTTAACTTCGCAGGAAGCAGAAAAAGGAGGCAGTGTACCATATAAGGATGTGTTTGTAGAAACACATAAACGGAAGACCACGGGAGTCTTCGTATCAGAGAAGGCGAGAACGACAACGGTATGTATTAATTCTATTAATAATCATTGCAATATATATGCAAGTCATCATAATGTTATCATTAATTATTAATGAATACTTTAAACATTATTTTGTAGGAGGCATATGAGCAACAGATGGTAGAGCGATATGGCGAAGACGCTACTCAGCATCCATCATTTGATCCTACAGCATGGGTGACTGCAGTAGGTGAACCCAAAAAAGGTCGCGTGTTCGGGTTTGGGAGTAATATGAACACTTCACCAGTTATTGGTTCTTCCAGTTACGGCTCACCGACTTCTTGCGCCGACATAAGCTCCAAGCAGCCGACTATTCTTTCCGGTGATGATGTACGCGAGATCATTAATGAATCACTGAATAACTACTTCCAATACACCGTCGCCCCCTTTCTCCGAAATGAGATCAAGGCCGTTGTTCAGGATAGGGGATCTTCGATTCCAGGTCCCTCTCAGGTATAATCACATATATAGTTTTTTTGACTGTCTTAAAGCACATCTGAGCATGGTAGAATCACATATAGAGTTTTTCTAGATGCCTTAGAACACTATGAACATGCTATAATCACATATTCAATTTTTTTACTGCCTTAGCACACATATGAGCATGATAGAATCACATATAAAGTTGCTTTGCCTGCCTTAGAGCACATATGAGCATGCTATATTCACATATTCAATTTTTTTACTGCCTTAGCACACATACGAGCATGATCGAATCACATATATAGTTTTTTGCCTGCCTTAAAGCACATCTGAGCATGGTAGAATCACATATAGAGTTTTTTTATATGCCTTAGAACACATATGAACATGCTATAATCACATATTCAATTTTTTGACTGCCTTAGCACACATATGAGTATGATAGAATCACATATATATATATATATTTAACTTTTTGTCTGTCTTAGAGCACATATGAGCATGATAGAATCACATATAAAGTTTTTTTGATTGCATTAGAACACATAAGCATGCTATAATCACATATTCAGTTTTTTTACTGCCTAAGAACACATATGAGCATATTATAATCACATATTCTGTTTTTTGACTGCCTTAGCACACATATGAGCATGCTATAATAACATATAGAGTTTTTTAACTGCCTTAGAACACATATGAACATGTTATATATCATTTATGATAGAATCACATATAAAATTTTTGGCTTTGCCTGCCTTAGAGCACATATGAGCATGCTATATTCACATATTCAATTTTTTTACTGCCTTAGCACACATACGAGCATGATCGAATCACATATATAGTTTTTTGCCTGCCTTAAAGCACATCTGAGCATGGTAGAATCACATATAGAGTTTTTTTATATGCCTTAGAACACATATGAACATGCTATAATCACATATTCAATTTTTTGACTGCCTTAGCACACATATGAGCATGATAGAATCACATATAGAGTTTTTTTATTGCCTTAGATCACACATGAGCACATGATAGAATCACATATAGTGTGTAATTTATTTCATTATATTTTGTTTATCAATACTGACTGTTCTTTTCTTGTGTAGGCTGCTAGCGATAATCAGGGTAGTGGAGCTGAAGGGACAGATAAAGACAATGAACAAGAAGACGCACAAAATCTTGGCGATGATTAGAGGACTGTGTTGAAGAAGTTCTATTTTTTTTATTTTTCCTAATTGTAATTGTTGAATTGTAAATAATTAAACTTCTTAGTTTTAAGGTGGAACGATTAATTATTATAGATACTTGTTATATGAATTTTTTTTTGTGGTTTGTTTTTTATTTACAGGAAATATAAATTGTACAGGAAATATAAATTGTACAGTTCTCGGTAATTAATTTTTAAATAAATTTTTTTTGATTTTTTTTCGTTTTTGCGACGGATTAGCGACGGATGATTCCGTCGCTATTCATATTAATCTAGCGATGGCTTAGCGACGGAATTAAATCCGTCGCCACGCCGTGGTCGCCGTTTAGTACCGGCGGATTGGCGACGGAATATAGCGCTCGTTATTCCGTCGCAATTAGCGACGGACTTGGCGACGGAATTATTCCGTCGCCAGTTAGCGTTGAAATATTCGCGACGTAAGCATACTGTCGCCGCGTTGTCGCTAATCCGTCGCTAACATGGTTAGCGACGGAATGTGGTCGTCGCTAATCTACTGCTTTGTTGTAGTGCTAGACGTTTTTGGCTTTAAAGAGTGTGCCCCCCATTGTGAATCTTTTCCATCCCTCTTCCCCATCTTCCATTCCATTCCATGTTCATTGAAGATCAAGTTCATGCTTGAAATCCAAGCATTGTCTTATCTCCCTTTGCATTTCTTTCGTTTCTTCTTCATCCTTGCTGGATCTAACCCTTGTTTGCTGTGTTTTTGCAGATGTAGCAGAGGTAGAGAACATCTATCTTGCGTGGAAGTGCGAGACACTCCAACAAGATGAGTCGGCCCTACCTCCATCCGGTTTTCTAAGCCCTCCGATCGTGAATCAGCTCCTTTCCGATCTTCGGTGGATCTCCAATGTGGTGCAGCTATAGAACCCATGCTCAAAAGGACGTTCCATCATCATTAAACAATCCGGGATGCCATTTCAAAACCATCTTCCTCTCTCTTCTTCCCCACAATCGTTGGATCGCCCTGGAGGTAGGTCTTCTTCTTCCCTTTCTTCTAGATAAAACCAACGTGTGTTTTGTTTAGTTTCTTTGTGGTGTGCTGTGTGTTTTGTTTGTTTCAGCCTTAGTGTAGCTTTCGTGCATAGACCAGCACGTTAATTTCATTTTGCTTTTGCGTTTTGAGGTTTATAATTGTTATTTTAAATGTTTTTTCCCCAAAATCGTGAAAATCGGCTAAATCTTGCTCTAGCCGATTTTTGTCTTTGGTGATCTTCAGTTTTATTTATTATTTTCACAGCAAAATATGTCTTAAAAGTTAGTGTTGATACAGGTTGTCGTTGGATTTGTATTTGGGTTTCGTTTGAATCAAAACCCAAGAATCGACTAGATTCATCCTAGTAGATCTTGGTGTTGTCGGATTTGTGTGCTGAATTTTTCTGCAGAAAAAACGTATTAATCAGAATTATTACAGTCATTCTTAGCATAATTTGAGTCGACATTGGAATTTGAGATAATTTAAATGTGTTGTGGGGTTTGTATTTGAAAGGTCGTGTGATTAGAGTTCAATCGGCTAGATCTAGTCTAGCCGATTTTATTAATTTTTTTTATTTTAGTTTTTTTGTAGTTGGTCAGCAATAGGTTTGTTCAAGCTGTTATTTTGTTCAATTAAGTCCAGAAAAATATTGTTGTTTGTTGTGGGTCATTAGTCATAGTTTAAGTTTGTCGAGTTAGATCTATTGGTTATGGTGTGTCGTGTCATGGTTAACATTTTTTGTGTTTGTGACATTTTGTGTTTTCTCTGCAGATTCCATAAGACATATCTCAGCATCTTCATTTGATTTTGTTCATGCTTTAATTATTTTGTTATTGTGTTTAAGTTGTGTCAAGGGAAAAAGAAATAAAAATAATTTTTTAGCCGTTAGAGTGTTTTCTAGTTTAGTAGTGTCGAGTTTGCAAAGTTAAAGTTGTCTTCTCCTTCAGCTGGACGTCTGCCATTAGAGGTCCAGCTGAAGCTTGATGTTTAATTAGAAGGTTCTTAGAATTAGGTAAGTGCATTTGAGTGTCTAGGTTCATTTGGGTAGTTAACATAGAAAGTCGTTTTTGGTAGTTTTGATAGGTAGTTTTGAATTTATTAGTAAGTCCTTTCTCAAAATCGTGCATTCCATTCTACTTTTAATTTTGCATTGCATTAGTTATTTATTTATTAGTTTAGTAATAGAGCATTTAAATTGACTAGATAAGGCGGTAAATTAGCATAAAGGCAATAAATTAAATATCCTCATCTAGTATCGATTTTAGCAATTTTGGATTCTCTCAAATTTGTGGGATTTTTCTTTGGAAAGTTTGGAGTCTTAATCCAGCCAAGGGAGGTTTTGGAAAGGATTTGATTGTGGATAAAAAAAAATGGAAATTAAAAAAAACGTGTGGCCCCACTTGGCTGGAGGGTTTCTTTTTTTTATAACTTCCTAAATTGATTTCAAGTCAATTAAGGAGAGGGCTTTCCCTCCTCTGTACATGTTTGGAAACAAATATTGAATTTCAAAACTCTTTCTAAAAATGTTTCCAAAGATTAAGGAGGGACTTCTCAGATTGCTTGGTTGTTTTTAATGCCAAATCAAAACATTTAATGTCCCTCTTCGCTGGACGGTTTCAGGTCTTCAAAACTTCCAAGTTGGATTTTGAAAGATTTTAATGGGATTAATCTCTTCCTAGTGGATGATTTTTGAGAATCCATAAATTGCTAATTTCGTGCCTTGTCAATTAGCAATGTCATCTTTCTAACTTTCCACCTTAACTTAGATTAATGTTAACCTTAGTATTCTAGTTAAGATTGCATTGACCTTAGGTTAGTAATTAGGTTATTAAGTAGTCAAGTCTTAACTAGGGTTTAATACATTAGGCGTGTAAGGTATCGAGTCATTAGTGTTAATTGTTACTTTTAATTAATTAGGTTTTAAGTTTTAGGTTTCTAATTTAGGCATTGTCGAAGTGGGTCAATTTAGGTGCACCTTCTAGGTGGGGCGTGAACCTCTTTCAAGTCAACCCTATATCCATACCCCATTGGTCTTTAGTGGTTCCTTTGACTTTCGTTTTAATTTGTCTTAGATATAGTGTAAGTTAAGTTAGTAGGCATTTGTTCGAGCTAATTATATTTTAGAAATAGGTGTTTATTTCCCTTGTAATTGTTTAGTGAATGTTTGCTTTGTGTATTTCATCTAGTTAGTTGTGTTTAATTAATTAATTGCATCATTTGTTTCATATAGTTAGGAATTCATCTTTAGTTCAGATAGTTTCATTTGAGGCATTAGTTAGATTAGATTTAGTTGTGCATTGCATATATTAGTTAATTTTTCATGCATTTCGCATAATTGTAGTCATTGGTTGCATAGTTATTGTCATTCAGCAGCATTTATAACTGTAATTACATTTAGATTGCATTCATAGTGTTAAAAATAGACCTCCCAAGTGATTAGTGAATTGAACTCGAAACCCGATTTTTGCCCTGTCGCACATGCATTATTTTATGTGTAACATTTTTGAGTTTTCTAAAAATTCTTTTTCTATTCACTTTATTGGTGTGTTAGCTGTCTGCAGACCAAATTTCAACTCATACAGAGTTGATTTGGTTTGATTTTTAAGCGTTTTGTGAAAATAGCTTTTTCTGATTTTAAAATTTCGGGACCTGCGATATCCAGATTTTCCCCAGTTTTGAAACGCTTATATCTGGAGTTCCAGATATCATTTTTTAATTCTGTAAAAACTGACAGATTCTTGAATCTTAGTTACAGAATAGAATAAATTTTGGGAAATTTTGACTTTGTTTGCCTTGTCAAACAGTCAGTTTACAAAAAACTATCAGAAGTTTATTTTGCACTATTTAGGGGTAAGATCGTAATTTCACTACTTTAGTCATTTTCGGTCTATTTTCATTAGTTTCTGCATTTTAATTGCTGCATCTGCATCATTTAGCATAATTACACTTAGATTAGTTAATTTTAGAATTAGTTTAATATTTTATTTATTATTTTAGCATTAATTAGGTTATGCTTGTGTTAAGTTCTTCAGAATTAGGTTTAGTTTACATTTTAGCTTACTTTTATTAAATTATTTACTAACTTTGCATTTTCCTGTGTTATTAGGTTGAAAAGCATAAAAAAATTCCAGGGATTCTTGTCCAAGTGCAAAAATTTGAGAAGTGGCAAAAAGACAGAAATGCCCTTGGCGTGCAACAGAAGCTTGAAGTGCTTTTCTAGTTAGATTTAGTGTTAATTTGTACTTGTAATTAGCATTGTATTTGTTAATTGTTATTTACTGATTAATAAATTAAATTTATTATAAATAATTATGTAATTCTCGTTCCCTGTGAATTTGACCCGTGCTTACTACTTTTGTGGAAAGTCGGTTATTTACTTTTGGTTGACGATTTTCCAAGGATTTTACTGAAAAATTATCTTTTAAAAAAAGCATTCATAAAAACTCAACCAAGGTATTTATCAAAAATGTCCCATCGTGGTTTTTCAAATATCTTCGTCCCATCCAGGTTAAGAGCTAAACCTGTGTCTTTTAAAAAAAAAATTATCTTTGTCTCAGCCATGAGACTTCTTCAAAATCTCTCCTTTTACCATTTTGGGATATTCATCCCAAAGTCCCATTACGATTTTCCTCATTTTCTTCTGCCCAAATTATTTTCATGCTCAAGGATTTCGTTTTTTCCCAAAACCTTTCAGGATAGGGTACCAAACCTGAGAACAATGTTTTACAAAAATAATTCTTTCACACCCAGTTCAGACCTTCTGATTGGGGCATTTTAGAAAATTTGGTGTGTTTTCTTTGCCGCTAAGCTCGGCTTACAACCGGCTTAGCAGCAAAGAGGGGCATCTGCGAACACCCCAAATTTTTCAAAATTGTGTAAATATTCCCTTTTTGCCTCTGATCTCCATTTTTTGAGTAAAATCGAGTCATTTTCACTCAAAATTCCAGTTTATTTCTCAGATTTACTGGAATCAAATCCATTTTTCATTTCTGACTCGATTTAGGATCCAGATCTAGTGTCAAAATCCAAATTTGAGCCTCGTTATCCAATTTTCAAATTAAATTTACAAAAATGTCCAAAATAATTTTTGAAAGGCTCGAACGGTCCATCCGACATCCAGTTGGATCCATTGTTCTATATTTTTCGATTCGAGGTTAAAAAAAACCCGAATATTTCCTCTAAATCCGGATCAAAACCCGCCTTCTGAAGAAATTTTCAAAATTTAAAACACGTACTCTCAGAAAATGCTTTTTCTTATAAAAATCTTTAAAATTTTGCAAAATTAATTTAAAAACCCTTTAGCTTCAAAGTTTTATATCAAAAGCACCAAAAAAATGGAAAATAAGAAGAAAAGAACAAAAAAATCAAAACAGAAAAAGAGAATATAAAAAAATAGTTCAGAAACTCTCTTTTGAAATTTGTCTTTATCAAAAAACCCTCTTTTAGAAAAAAATTTATAAGGGAAACACTGTTCGGATTTTCTTAAAAAATTCATGAACTTAACTGCAAATTTTCCAATGGTCTCTCGTTGAAGGAGAAGCCGCAGGGAAGGGAGTCGAGGATCCCTCCAGGTGCCTTAGCCCTCCCGTCCATCTCCAACCACCCCCTTCTGGATTCTTCCCTCTTCTCGATCATTCTCCTCCTTCTATATAAACAAGTATCGAGAAAGGGGTGATCCATCCGTCTTCAGCCCTCCATCGCCTCTCTGATCCACAACCATCCATTACCCTCTATTGCTCGAATCACCACTCTTTCCTTTTCCTTTCTCAGGCTTCTTCTCTGCAAGACACTGAAGAACAATCCTCCCTCAAAGCATCTCCTCTGCAAGAAGCCGGTAAGAACCCCTCTCTCATTTCCAGTTCTCCGCCGATATCTCCTTACATCATTGTATTTTTGTTTCCCTTTCTTGTTTCATCATCTTGTCTCTTCGTATTTCTCTAGTTTTGCCCCATTTATGCACCACCAAGTACGTTGGTTTGCATGTAGCAATACCGACCTCACTTGTGCAAAATTAATGGGATCATAGTATTCCAACATATCAAATTCTTGTTTATATCATTACTTTCTATTTTATTTTGATTTCGGCATTAACTAATCATGAATTTTTGTTTGTTTTCCTCTAAATTTTAGTCTCTATTCCTGCCCCTTTCTTATTTCAGTATGATTACGATTTCTGTTCTGTTGTAAATTTTGTCTGTCTTTGCTTTCATTTTATTTCGCACTTGATTTTTGTTTTTGTTTGGCTTGGAATTTCTACTCCTATTTTCTTTGGCTTTGAAGCACAGTGACTCCCGTTTGAAGCTTGGATTGATCAAATTGCAAAAACAAGGTGCCCGTAGAGTCCCATTCAAGCAAAACACTGGCAAAATCATGATTTTTGTGATATTTCTGATTTTTTTCATAAAATTTTATGTTTTTAGGGTTTGTTTATGTTTATAATCATGATAGGATACTTAGTCTTAAATTTGGTTTTGATTTGAGTCTCTTTGAGCCCTAAATCCAAATTTTTACAAAAATATTTTCTAAAAACCTTGATTTCAAGGCCATAGTATTGTTTTCAGGGGTATTTTTTGTCAATTTTTTTGAAATTCCAAATTTTAAAGTTATTTATTTTTATTTTTTATTTAATTTTACACCATATTTTATTATATTTATCGTAGGAAAACATAGAAAAAGGCTTATGTCTGGATAAATCCAGTAATTTCTAGATATTATTAGATAAATCTAGAAAAGCCAACATATTTTCACTAACAAGTTTTCTAGTTTTGCAGGGACATTCAAGACTGTATTTCTTTTTCCTTTATTTAAATTTGATTAGTGATGTAATTATAAATAAATTTGGAATAAGAATTTAAATTCCTGTTTAGATTAGGGTTTGCATTTGCATATAGTTTGTTTTTTTAATAATAATGTTAATGTGTGATGAATGATGATTCATGCATATTCGAATTCTCCATGGTCTACATGAATGGCACGTGCACTATCTTCTAGGGAGTTGATAAACTTGATTGAGTTTGTATTTATGGCCATAGTCAGAATACGAACAAAATCTAGATTTATCATCTTCTTTTAAGCCACAATCAGCGTACACTCTTAGGCTATCTTCAAAAACCATTGCATATTTCAATCTTTTCTAAATATTTTATCCTTTTAAAATCAAATGATATATATTTAATACGTATTCGTGGCCATAGTCAGGGATATGTAAAGAATTTATTTCATCTAAGTTCTATAAGGCACAAAAAAATCTTTTATCAATGATTTCTCAAAATCTCTTCGAAAAATATCTTTGACAAATTGCATTCATGCATCATCTAGGTTAGAGTGCATCATAAAAATATTTCATAGGTCCACATGCCCCTTCTTCTGATTTATTTCTCAACTTCATTTCAAAAAAATTGATTTTCCTTAAATTTGCCCAGATTTTCCTCAAAATCGATTTTCACAAAAACCCTCAATTTTTCAAAAGATTTCCAAATGCTTTTCAAAAGCTCAAATTCAGTCCCTGATTTTCAAGTTATATTCTCAATTTCAAAGTTTTAATTCAGAGAAATCAAGTTTTTCCAAAGTTATTTAAAGTTTCTTAGAAGTTGATTTTCCTAAAACACTTGGGTTTCTCAGAAATCGACATTTCTTTCCTTCAGAAATATTCTTTCAACAAGGCTCACAATTTTCACAGTATCATCCTTTCCAAGAATTTTCCAAGTATTTCAAATATCTGAAGCATCCATCATGTTTTCAAATCTGCATTTTCTGAAATTCATAGCACATGCCTGATTCTTTGTGCATTTAGGACTAGAACATCGATTTAGACAAGTTGAGCAAAGCAAAGCACTAGATTGATCCTTGGTTCAATTACCCCTGGTTATAGTGTCAATAACTATTGAACCTCGTATCGACAGGCGAATCTTATTCCTCAGAATTATCCTATATTTTAAAATGGAGGTGAGTTATTTTCAAAATCTTTTTCAAATGTCAGTTTGACTTGCAAAAGTAAAATTTTGCAATGATAACATGTCTCAAGTAAGCATATAGGAAATTATTTTGCTAAATCAAACAACAAATAAGGAAGTGGTGTTGTGGTAGGATGCACGATTGTGTAGAGCCACAACCCTAGTTCAGAACCCACTGTGTGCCCATGTAGAAAGGAAAAATGTTTTCTTTTTATATGAAAACCGGAACGGAACCAAAAGGGTTAAATAAAATAATGTCCACACTTTGTAATAAAATTAAAGATAGCACAATTAGTGGGGTTCTTTGCCCCTCTATTGGATGACCTTGGTTTGAAACCTCCTGTGCGCGGAGTTCTTTTTGCACAAAACACCATGGTTTTTACCTTGTTGGAAAAGGTAAAAATGTGGGCTTAAATTAAACCCTACCTTTTTGGCCTCTCTCCACCAAAAATGTACTCCTCTCACTTTACCAAAAAAAGAGGAGAATCCCATGCATCATGGGATGAGGGGTACAACAGTAGGGGAAAAAAAGGGTGGAAGTTGGAAAAATTAACACATGGAGTAAAGGGCAATATCGGAAGAGATGCTATCCTAGCAAAAATTGTGCGATTTGAAAGAGATTTTTGAGGTTTGAGTTTTGAAACTCCACCTGAGAAAGTGGAGACAAATTAGGAAGGGGGTTTTAGAAATCGTGAAACACGATTTTCTAGACCTCTCTCTCTCTCTCTCTCTCTCTCTTTCTCTCTCTCTCTCTCTCTCTCTCTTGCTCGACCTCCATGGCTGGACTGTGAGGGTCTTCTCCTTCGTGACGAAGTGTGCTCCAACGTGAAAACAAAAGAAATGCCATTATCGCCAGTTGAAGCTTCAAAAAAGTAAGGGGTATTTTATTTGTGTGTGTGATTAGTGCCCTGCGGTACTAGTATGGTGCATGCATGTGTGTATCTGTGTGGGTGATGCAGTTGTTGAATGTTTTTCTAGTTTCCCTTTCTATTTTTCCTATTACTTTTTTTAAACTTAGTTTTTGGCTCTCTTTTCTTGCATTTCAGTTTCACTTTTCATTTTCCCCCTTTGTGGCTGCTAATCAAGGCGGGATGGATCTATTCATTTATATGATTTAGTTTCATTCATCTTGAAATCCATGTCATTAGAATTCCATTTGTGCGGTTTGTCTTTCTATTGGAATTCATTCCAATTTTCAAGCCATTATTGGCCTCTATTTTATCACAATAAGAACATCTAAAAAGAAAAAAATCAAATTAAAGGAATATTGTTGCTAGCAGCTGCATTTTTATCTTAAGTAAAGTTAGATACATGATCTTTTTTTTACCATTATTGTGAGGTCAAAATGATGACTAGGGTTTAATTACACCTTTTTGGTTGGGGAATGACTTCTATGAGCTTCCATCCAATTAAATAATTCTTGCCAATTTGTGAAAGATTTAATAAAATTACTCGCGATAAAGGACTTTCATATAGTTTGGGAGTGCACCTTATCCTCTACTTCTTCAGCACTTACACTGAATGTAAATTCAAAGGATAACTGCCACGAAAAAAAATTAATTTGGTTTCTATGTACACTGAAGCTGCTAGAAAAAAAATTGTGTTACGAAATGATAAATTGTTTAGTGGAACTGCAATGGATGAAATTCATTTTCTTGGAAACTAGATATGGAAAGAAAGACCTTAGTTTGTTGTACAACATATAGTGGGTAAGGATGGAAATACCAAGCACATAACATGTTTTCTTCCTTTCTTTCCCTTTTCTTCTTTAACTGTTATGATTTATGTTTTGCAAACACAAACTTGTGTCCATTGATTATCAGCATGAACCTGTCACCTACTCTGTCATGGTCATTCTTTTCATCTTTTCTTCATAGTACCAGTTAGCTACTGCCCACCCATGAGTATTTAGCCTTGCAAGGTGGTCCTTGATGATTCACACATCAGGTGTGCCATAATGCTTAATGGACAAGGTCAAATATAAGTATGATGCCTATGGTTTCATCTTCTTTTTCTTAGTCATCATGCCTTAACTTGGCAGTCTAGATTGCAATTTAGAGTCATGGAATCTTACGTGCTCATATTTGGAAATGCATATTATGTATCCTAATTGTTTAATGATTGCATCTTAATGCCTTATTTTTTTTTAAATTCCCATGTCCTTGTATCCTTTTTGTATTGAGAAGTGTAGTATAATATATGTGTTTTACTCTTTTTGTGGTACCTCTTTACTATCTTGTACATATAATTATTTATAGGAGTATTCTAGTATTTTTGCCTTAGGTTGTTGTAGAGTCAGCTTGTCTTGTAGTGACTTAGAGAGGTCAACCCCCTTATAATCTTGTAATCTCTCAATTAGTGTGCAATGAAGCTTCTCTCTAGGCCTATAAAAAAAAAAGCTTCTCCAGAGTGTCCTGCTCATTTTCTCTGTTGAGTATTCATCTTCTTCTTGCTTAGTGTTTTGTATCCTTTCACCATATCCATGTGATATAACTTTAGAATGTAAAGAATGAGGTGTTTTTTTTATATTTATAAATAAATAGTACTTCATGGACATTGCCAATGGAGTACCTTTTCTCTGTATGGTCTCTTGTTTGCAACAAGGTTGGGAAAGAAAGAATCCTTTTTGCAAATACTTGTGGGGCTTGTTCACATAAGCGGCAGGTGGACTCCTCAATGAATGCTAGCGTCGGTTAGCATGTCTCATTGACGGCGTCACTTGGTGGTGGTTGCCACACAACCATGGCATGGGCATGCTTAGGGTAGCCCCACGTGGTGTTTAAAGTCCATGTGACCTCAGTAAGAGTGCACACAAAGAAAAAAAAGTGTGCACATTCAAGATAAACAAAGCTTGTCGCGAGTATGGCATTGTTCATGGGTACGAAAGCATATGCCATAGCTCAGAAGATAACTGTTTGAATGTGGGCTCTGGAACGAGCCGAATTCTGAGAAATTTGCATATCTTGGCGGTGCTTATGACACTCAAGTGATAAGATACATACAATGTGTTTGAACCCAGTGGCGGGTTCGGGATTTTGGAAATCCTCATGGTGCGATGGCTCACACAAGACAATAAATGAAATATAAAAATGTAGGCAAAATCATAAGATTTGTGGGAATCTGGGTATACCTAAAAGACAGTATATGTTACCAGTTTCTCGGGATGCTGGGTATATCTGATAACGATATATGTTATCGGTTTTCCAAGGCTTTGGGTACACCTGAAAGACGGTGTATGTTATCGGACCCATAGTCTACCTTGGAGAGGGTAGATGATACAACATTCATGGGACAGTTATGTTTTTGTGAGAGCTAGGCGTCTCACCCGGTCCCCAGTCTACGGAGTTAAGGAGGGTAGGACTACCAATGCGTCCTAGGTGCTAGATCCAACTCTTCTGCAAAAGTGTTCAGGGTGCATCCTAATTCTAGTTCTAGACACTAAGGAGTTCTTTCTCAGTCATGGACCGTCCCCTTTGGATATCCGTACAGCTAGTCACACGAGTTACTAAATAACAGACCCCCGTATGGTCTCGGTCTGATACGACGTCGAATGCATGTGCGTACCCACAGGATAAATGAAAGATAAACATAAAAAGTGTTGAATTGTTTCTAGTAATAGTCTCTGAGTAAATATTGTAAATAGTAGCATGAAACTGTAGCAATGATAGAAACAAGATCATACCTGTGTGAATGAACTTAGATATAGCATTGTTTCCTTATTTCATAGCATTATAGAAAGCATGCCTATTTCAGTAAAATTTTCTTAATTACATGATAGTTCAAAATTTAAAATGTTGCACATATTTGTATACCAGCCATTGAGCATAACATATGAATATAATACTTCTTACGCAGACAGGGGAGTCTGACCCTTCTGCTTTAAATCTTTTTCAGGTAGAGAGTAAACAGAGCATCGTGGCATCACATTTGGAAGTAGTGTAAACACCCCAAATTTTTACCCTCATACAGTGTTTATATATTTCATGTGTCATTGCATATCATTGCATGCATTCGACATACCATTTCATTGCATTACATAACATTGCATATCATTACATCTCATTTTCGAGATCCAGCACTCCTGTTTTCAAAATATTTAATCCATATTCGAGTTTTAAAACTTTTCTTTCAAAAATAATTTTAAAAACCTGGGTTTTTAATCAGCATTTTGTCATTTGCCAACCCCTAGGACCTTATATTTTGAAATATTTTCTTAGAAAACAATCTGGATTTGTTTTAAACTCAATTTTCAACTGATTTCAATTCTCAGATGAGACTCATTTAGGTGGTGTCACTTCTGTATTTCTTTATTTATCAAAAATCTCAAAAACATTTAGAGTCCTAGTTGGATCAGGACTTTGTATTTTCATCTATTTGAATGTTTTTGAACCTTTTTAAAACACCATTCTGATTTTAAACCAGTTATGGTCATATCTCTTGTTCATTTCCTCCATGTTGGCCAAAATCTTAGAGTTCTAGTTGGATCAGGACTCTTTTTTCAGAGTCCCAGTCGGATCAGAACTCTATTTTTTACTACCCTTTTACCTATTTTTGAGAAGAGAAAACCTATCAAAATCCTTTGTTTTTTTGTCAAAATTTTAGAGTCCCAGTCGAATTAGGACTCTTTCTCAGAGTCTTAATTGAATCAGGACTCTATCCCGATTTCATTCGTTATTCCTGATTCTCACTTATTTTCAAAACCTTTTCATTTGATTTTCAAAATCTTCCATTTTAGCCAAAACTTTAGAGTTTTAGTCGGATTAGGACTCTTCCTCAGAGTTGCAGTCGGATCAGGACTCTATCTTTCATCGTTATTCTTACCTATTTTTAATCAAATCTTTCAAAATCTCTCAAAGAGAAGTCAAAAACTCAGAGTTTTAGTTGAATCAGGACTCTGTTTGAAGAGTCCTAGTTGGATCAGGACTCTGACCCTGATTTTAATTTTGAGAAAATCTTTCAAAAATCCTTCTATTTATCCCTTCAGAAATCAAAATTGTTATACCTTTATCCCAGAATTTCAAAATTGTGAGGTTTTATCCCAGAGTCCTAATCGAATCAGGACTCTATCCCAGAGTCCTGATCGAATCAGAACTCTATCCAAGGTGTGTTTTCGCACTTCATTTTCATGGTTTTCAAAAGCTCTATTTAAATTTCATCATTTGCTTATCAGAAAACCAAAAATTCTTAGAGTTTTGATCGAATCAGGACTCTTTCTCAGAGTCCTAAAACTTCAATTTTATCTTGTTTTTAACTGTTTTTCAAAATTCTCTTATTTATTTTATCAGAAAATCCAAAAATCTGGGAGTCCTAGTTCAATTAGGACTCTATCCTCAGAGTCTTAGTTGAATCAGAACTCTGTTTTATTTCAATATTTGTTATTGTTTTCACTGTTTTTACAAGTTCTTTCATCTATTTCTCAGAAAATACCAAAAAAAAAATCTAGAGTTTCAGTTCGATCAGGACTCTGTCCCAGAGTCCTAATCCAGTCAGGAGTCTATTCTGAAGTTTGTTTTCACCTCTATTTCCATTCAGTTTCATTTGTTTTTTAAAAATTAGATCATTTTGCATTGTCCAGTTAATTCAGGACTCTATTTCAGAGTTCTAATTGAGTTAGGAGTGTAACCCTGACTGTATTTTCAGACTTGTTTCACCATTTTTGATAAAATCTTTTAAAAACTCATTCATTTGGCTTGTAAAATCCAAAATCTCGGAGTCCTAAAGTTTCAGGACTCTAGCCCGGAGTTCCAGTTCGCTTGAGACTCTATTTTCAAAAACCCTGAATTTCAATTATTGATTTTAACCCCTTTTCAAAATCATTTTCAGTCTTTGTTTCAAGTTTTTCAAAACTTCGATGTGGAGCCCACTCAGTTGTCACCATATCCAGAGGAGTTTTGACTCAGTCAAGACTGTGCTATTTCAAAATTTTCAATCTCAAAATCTACTTTTGAATCTCTTTTGAAAACCTCTCATTTTCAAGTTTTAAAACCGTTTTTGAAAATTCAAGTGGGGCCCACTCGGGGTGGCGCCAGATTTGAAGAAGTCAAGGTTAGACTAGGGTTAGTCAATGTCCTAGTTAGGTTAGGGGTTTAGATAAGTCAAAAGAAATTTTAAAAAATCCATTTTATTTAAGTTTTAAACCATTGGTTTTTAAAGGTTTTAAATTCAAGTTTTAAAAACCAAATGTGGGTCCATACTAGGTGGTGCCACATTTAGACTTTCTAGGGTTTAATTAGGTGTTAATTATGGATTAATTAGAGTCCATTTAGGTTAGAATTCTCCAAAAAAATCATCCTCCCTATGTGGTTTATCAAAAACAATTAAAAAGAGTCCAAAAAAATCAAAACTCTTCCTAAACAAATCCAAAAAAAAAAATCTATAAATAGGGGACCTAAAGGGGGTCAAAGAGAGCTCTTTTCTCTCTCAAATTTTCGTGGCTTCTCTCTCCTCTCCAGCACCTCCACCTTTATCCATTGCAGTTGCAGCCCCAAGGTGAGTTATTTAATATTATTTTATTATTTTTTATTAGTATTTTATGATTTTATATTAGATTTCACCATTGGCACCTCCTCTTTCATGGATTAAACCATGGATTCAACCTCAAGAACCTCAAGTGCAATTCAAGAAGATGATCTAACCCTATTTCATGTTGTTTTCCATGGTTCTAATCCATTAGAATCATTTATTGCATTGTTTTTTATATTCTTAACCAAGAAAACATGAGATTTATCTGATTAAATGGATTAAATCCATGGTTTCAAGGGTAAAAGCAATTCCAGCCATGGATTCCCTATGTTTTATTTATTTTTTTAGCATATTAATGTTTATTACATGTGTTTCATCATAAAAATAAATTTTGTATTGCTGTTTAGATAAATGTTTATGGTTTTTCATGGTTAAATCATATTTTTTTAGTGTTCCTTAGATTTATGCATATTTTAATTTCAGATCAGTAGAAAGCATGTTAGTTTGTATTGAAATATTCATTAAAAATTTCTGATTTTTTAATATGTTGTTCACAAATATGTCAGTGAACTACTGTAAAAAAATCAGACATTTTGGGATTCAGGAACCTTGTTAATAAAATACAAAGTCAAATCGGGATTTCTGTTGATTAAAATCGTTGTTTAAATTCAAGCATAACTTACTGATGTGTTATTTCTTTCATCCAATATCCGATTCAAAATCCGTAAAGTGCAGTGGCTTTGTGTTGATGTAGGCTATTTACTTTAAAATTTTCAAAAAAAATTGCCTCTGTTTGGTATTTTTTCTTTGTCAGAAAGTTGGATTCATCTTTTAAAACTCGTTATGATTTATTAAAACCCTAATCCGACTGGTACTGATCATAGATCTTCAACCGTAGATCCGATTCATGATCTGTAAAAATAAAAGTTCATTATTTTTCTGTCTACTGTTCACTTCTAAAATTTTAGAAATTTTTTATTAAGTTTGTTATTTATTTCTGCATTTACAATCGAAAGTACCTATTTTAATCAATTTTAGATTCGTTATATTTAAGTCCAGATTGTCGGAAGGGTATCTCCCTCATCGAAGATGAATTTTCCGATCTGTAAAAAGGAGACTTTCTTTTTTTCTGTCTATTTTACCTCTGTAAAATTTTAAAAATTTCTATTGTGGATTAACCCCTAATTTGGGTCTAACACTGAAACTGGTATGTGACCATGGGTAAAAATAGCTTATTTTAGGGTTTTAATGCAATTTTTGAATTGGAATAATGTCAAAAATATATTTTTATGATTTCAATCTGATTTTAGAGTGATAACAAGTGCAGGTGCCAATTTGTATCAATTTTGGAATCCATTTGATGCATGAATCTATCAAATTGCAAAACAGGGTGCCCGCAGGATCCCGAAACACTTCTAAAATCATGATTTTCATGATATTTCTTGATTTTCGTGTATAAGTTCATATTTTTAGGGTTTATTTATGTTTAGAATCATGTTAGGATGCTTCATGATCAAATTTGTGTTTATTTGACTTTATTTAAACCCTAAATCCAAGGTTTTTACCAAAATTTATTTTAGAAAACCCTAATTTCAAGGCCATAGTTTTGCTATCAGGGGCATTTTGGTCATTTTTCCTAAATTTCGAAATTCTAAACCCTAATTTTCATGTTTTTAATTATGTCATATCATATTTGGTTCAATTTATCATTATTTGAATTTCAAGAGTTGTATTTTACAAAATATCTTTCTGAAAACCCTAATTTCAAGGCCATAATCTTGATTTTAGGGGTATTTTTGTCTCTTTTTCTCAAATTTCGAATTTCAAAGTTATTTATCTTTATTATTTATTCAAATTTATTTCATATTTCATTATGTTTATCTCAGGGAATCATGGAAAAAGGCTTATATCTAGAGAAATCCAGTAATTTCCAGATATTACTGGATAAATCTAGAAAAGCCAACATATCTTCACTAACAAGTTTTTTAGTTTTGCAGAAATATTAAATACTTTATTTTTCTGTATTTAAATTCAATTAGTGATGTAAATTAAATGTAAACTTTGGAATAAGAATTTCAATTTCTGCTTAGATTAGGATTTGCATTACATATAGTTTAATTCTGCAACTTTTAATATTTGATGAATGCATCATTCATGCATATTTTTTTACAAATCCACCATGGTCTACACGAATGGCACGTGCACAAGCTCTTAGGGAGTTGACAAACTCGGTGGAATTCGTATTTATGGCCATAGTCAGAATACGAATGAGACCCAGATTTGTGATCTTTGTATTAGCCACATTCAGCCTACACTCTTAGGCTAACTTCAAAATGCACTGCATTTCTCAAAAATACAAAAGGATTTTCTCAATTCCTAAAAATCAAGTCTTTCAAATTCATATTCATTCATTTCATTCATTTGCAAATTCCAATTCTAATTCAGAGAAATCAATTTTCTCAAAATTTCTCAAGTCTTTCTCAGAAATTGATTTTCTCAAATTTTTGAGCTTTCCAATGATATTTCAAGCATTTTCCAATTTCAAAATTCAATTTTTCAAGTTATATATTCAATTTCAAAGTTTAAATTTAGAAAAATCAAGTTTTCCAAAGTTACTTGAAATTCCTCAGAAATCCATTTTCACAAAACACTTGGGTTCTTTAGAAATTGATTTTCAATTTCCTCAGAAATATTCTTTCACCATGATTCACGATTTTCCAAGTGACATTTTCTCCAAGAATTTCCAAGTATTTCAAATCTTAGAAGCAAACATCATGTTTTCAAATTTGCATTTTCAGAAAATTCATAGCACATGCCTGATTCTTTGTGCATTTAGAAAATAGAATACGATTTAGACAAGTTGAGCAAAGTTAAGCACACTTTTGATCCTTAGTTCAATTAACCCTGGTAAAGGCGCCAGGAACGGTTGAACCTCGTACCGACGGGCGAGTCCCATTCTTCGAAATTATCCCGCATTTTAAAACGGAGGTGAGTTATTTTCAAAAACTTTTTCAAATGTCAGTTTAACTTGCAAAAGTAAAATTTTGCGATGATAACAAGTAGTCAAGAGATCTCAGTTTTTCATTGTTTCCTATTTAGACTCGGATGAGTTGGATTAATATTTTCATTTATGAGATGTAGTTAATACTTTAAATAAATAAATGGAATGATTTCAGTGTCTCTCTGTCTTACCTGTAATTCGCTCGACAATTGGACTTGTCACTTCCGCTATTTAAAAAAAATATTCAAAATTTCACGTCTAAATTGTTGGGGTGTTACATAGAAGATCAAATCTCATAGCTCTAATGGCTTTTGAAAATAGAAATTATAAAATGTAAATCAAATTAAACTAAGAAGAAGAAGAGGATTACCTTGCACCAAATGAGGAAGAAGGATAGGAGAAGCTCCAAGAATAGCACCAACTCCAAGGAGAGAGGAGGAGAAAGAAAGAATTCCCAATTTTCAAGGGATTCTCTCAATTTCTCAAGTTGTTCAAGTTATGGAAATAGACACCCCTAAGGAGTCTATTTATAGTTAAACTTGGGGGCATTTTGGGCATGAAAATATTAGAAAATATCTCCTCAAGTTGGTGCCAATCCCATGTGGGACTTTTCTATTTTTTTTAAATGGGCAAAGTTGCCATTTTTTCAAAATTTCAACACGTGGCACCCCTTTGCAAGTGGGTGCCCATGTGGGTCTTTTCTAAGTTTCATAAATGGGTAAAATGGGCATTTGATAAAAACCTTGACACATGGCATCACTTTGCAAGTGATGCTCATGTGTGTTTTTAAAAGCAAAAGGGGGTTTTTAAAGTGGGTTATGTTACGACAATGAAGCCATACATGATACTTCAAGTACAAGGTTTTGATGATGAGCAAGTAGAATCAACTGCATTTCAGCTAAGGCTATGAAGAAATTGAAGAATTCGATGAAGAATCTTTCAAGACTAGTGTGCAAATGTTTAATTTATTAAAAGTCTTAGATTCTTGTAAGAGCCTTACTTAGAGTGC
This sequence comes from Nuphar pumila, assembly GCF_984573655.1. Lineage (NCBI taxonomy): Eukaryota > Viridiplantae > Streptophyta > Magnoliopsida > Nymphaeales > Nymphaeaceae > Nuphar > Nuphar pumila. The sequence goes on along the minus strand of NC_143252.1, from coordinate 92,192,906 downwards.
ATATTTAGGTTGTATTTCACCTTAAAAGTCTTTAGAAAAACTTTTCTAAAAGAAACCCTCTTGAAAATCTGTTTAGAAAACTCTTTTCTTAAATTTTCATGTTTATTAGTCGACCAATCGACTTACCAGTCGACTAATTCCTTCGTGCCATATTTTCTAAAAAGTCATTTTTGTCAAATTAGTCGACCAAAGGTTTTATCAGTCGACTGGACAGAATGTCTGTTTTCTGGAAAATTAGCAGCAGTCGACTAATGGTTTTATCAGTCGACTGAACAGAACATGTGTTTTCTGACAATTTAGAAGTAGTCGACTAAAGCTTTTATCAGTCGACCGAACAGAATGTTTGTTTTTCAGAAGATTTTAGCAACAGTCGACTGAAAGGTTTTTCAGTCTACTGATGATATTATCAGTCGACTAATTTTTCTCTAGTCGACTAAATTTCAAAAGTTCAAATTTTCAAACGGCTCGATTAACAGCTTAGTCGACCGACAATAACTGTCAGTCTACTAATAACTAACTATTAGTCGACTAACTGATGTTTCAGTCGACTAATTTTGTCGTTTTCCTGAAACTTCTAAAAGGCGTGTGTTTTTGTTTTTCAAACGTTTTGATCGTTCAAAATGGACAGTTTTGACACCCTTTCATACTCTCAACGTATGGAAAACTTTAACTATAAATATGAGTGCATTTTACACTAAAAAACAACAAGAATTCAATCAATTTGAATCATTTACTTATTGTTTTTCACTCCTATTCATTCAAGTATTTATTTTCTCACTCACGTGATATTTTCACTTCAGTTTTTCACTCAAATCACTTTGAGAGATAGTGAATTTGTGAGTAGAGTGTTTCAACAACCTCAAAAGCCAATTGCATCTCATTTGCATTCAAAAGGAAGGCTCATAGGTTGTATTGTAAGTTGTTATTTCTTTTCTGTAAAAAGAAGGACTCCTTGGTTTAAAGGAGTTGTTTGCTTTCAGTAGGGTTGTTACTGAAAGTGGGACCAGTTATGGTCTGTGTGATCTTGTAGTTTACAAGGTTGATAGTGGAAAATCACAAGCGGGTTTTGCTTGGGGACTGGATGTAGGTCGGGTTAGACCGAACCAGGATAAAATATTGTGTTCTTTGTGTGTTTGCTTTGAGATTTGCAAAATCATTCTATATTCCGCAGAAAATTTTAAAAGCACTATTCACCCCCCCTCTAGTGCTCGTTGCCTCGATCCTAGTGCACTTTCATTTGGTATCAGAGCACAGGTTTGCTATTACTTTGATTTGACCATCATCTAGCATGACAACTACAACATCTCAGCACAAAGAAGGAAGCTCCTCTGTTCGTCCTCCTCTCTTCGACGGAACAAACTATGGATACTGGAAAGTAAGAATGACAATATTCTTGCAATCCATGGATCTCGATATCTGGAGAGTTGTTTCAGAAAAGTACCAAACTCCATCAACTGATTTCAGCCGATGGACCGATGATGAAAAGAAGACTGTTTCACTGAATGCCAAAGCCATGAATGCATTATATTGTGGCGTTGACAAGGTAGAATTCAATCGCATCTCTCAAAGCTCTACAGCAAATGAAATTTGGCATACTCTTCTAGTAACTCACGAAGGTACGTCAAAGGTAAAGGAATCTAAAATCGCTTCTTTAGTTCATAAATTTGAATTGTTCAAAATGAAGCAAAATGAATCTATATCGGACATGGTGACTAGAATGACCGATATAACTAATACTTTGAAATCCCTTGAAAAAAAATATTCACAAGTGGATTTAGTCAGAAAGATTCTAAGGTGTTTAACTCCTGAATGGGAGAGAAAAACCACTGCTATTGAAGAAGCAAATGATCTCAATACTCTCACTCTTGAAGATTTAGTTGGTAACCTTATGGCATATGAAGTCCAACTTCAAGACATACAAGAAGAAGAGCCCAAGAAGAAATCTCTTGCTTTTAAGGCTACTTCTGACTCAGAAAATTCAGAAGAAGATGAAGATGAAGATATTGCCCTCATCACAAGGCAATTCAGAAGATTCATCAAAAAGTGAAGATTTCAAAGAAAGGTAAAGAAAGCAGATTCTTCCAATCCCAATGAAGTTAAATGCTTTAACTCCAAAAAGGCAGGACATATCAAGAAAGATTGTCCTCTTCTCAAAATCAAGCCCAAGAACCAATTCAAGAAGAAAAAGGCATTTCAAGCATGTTGGGATGATAGTGACTCCTCTTCCGATGAAGAAACAAATGAAGAAGTCGTTAACATGTGTTTTGTAGCACAAGAAGATTCGGTAAGTCGATTTGACTTTGATGAATTATTTGAAGCATTCAATGATTTATATGCTAAATTTAAGAGTCTAAGTTCTAAAAATAAAGAGTTAAAAACTGAAAATTTAACTCTTGGCTCTCAAAATAAAGTGTTACTTCAAGAGATAGAAGATCTCAAGAAGGAAAACTCTTGCCAAGCATTTGAGATAAAAGAAGTTGGAGTTAGAACCAATCTCTTACAAAAAGAAATATCTAGTCTAAAAGAAAAATCAAATGATCTTCTTTCCATAGTGACCAAATTCACAAATGGTCAAGAGAATCTAGAAAAACTTCTTGGTTCTCAAAGATGCTCGGTTAATAAAACCGCATTGGGATATAGCTTCTTTGATACTCAAGATAGACCAAACTATGTGGTGAAAAATCAAAGACATTATTCTCAATCATTTGTTCATAGAACTAAACTTTCTAGTTCTAATAAAAATGCATCTAATCATGGAAACTATAATGCTTATTATTCCAGACATGATTATCCTAAACATGATTATTCTAGACATGATAAATCCTTTTATAGAAAGAATATTTATTATCAAAGGAAACCAAAATCCAAATGGATATGGGTTCCTAAGACTAACTCTCATGGACCCGAGAATAGAAAGGGGTCAAATGCTCTGTTTTCTAATTTTGTTGTAGGTACACAACATAAGGAGCAAATGGATATTGGACAGCGGTTGTTCCAAACATATGACTGGAAGGCCGGAGTTATTTTCCACCCTCCAAAATAAGGATGGAGGAACCGTCACCTTTGGTGACAATAACAAGGGAAAAGTAATAGGTATTGGTAATCCAAAATTTCCCTTGATAGAAAATGTTCTTTTAGTAGATGGTTTAATGCATAATTTAATATCTATTAGTCAATTATGTGATAAAGGTTTTCATGTTTCTTTTGAAAATGATTTATGCTTAATTTCTGATTTTCAATCTAAAAAGATCATTTTTAAAGGTAAAAGAAGGAACAATGTGTATGAACAATATCTAGATGAATTACCCACTTTTAATGAAAAATGTCTTATTGTTTCAAATGAAATTCAATGGTTATGGCACAAGAGACTTGGACATGTTAACTTTAAAATTATTTCAAAGTTATCCAAGAATGATCTTGTAAGAGGCCTACCTAGAATACCATATAAGAAAGATCACTTATGTGATGCTTGCCAAAGGGGTAAACAAATCAAGAGTTCTTTTAAAGCAAAAGATATAGTTTCAACAAAACGTCCTCTTGAACTTTTACATTTAGATCTATTTGGACCATCTAGAATTCAAAGTTTGAATTGTAGCAAGTATGCTTTTGTTATAGTAGATGATTATTCTCGGTTTACATGGGTGATTTTTCTAAAAAGCAAAAATGATGCTTTTTCAAAATTTTCTAAACTTTGTAGAAGAATTACAAATAAAAAATCTACATCAATAATTAAAATTCATAGTGATCATGGTGGTGAATTTGAAAATGAATCTTTTCTAAAGTTTTGTGATTTACATGGTATATCTCACAACTTTGTTTTTCCTAGAGCGGCTCCTCAAAATGGAGTTGTTGAAAGAAAGAATAGAACTTTTTCAAGAATGTGCTAGAACCATGCTTCAAGATAAAAATTTACCAAAATACTTTTGGGCTGAAGCAATTAATACAGCATGTTATGTTCTAAACCGTGTTCTTATTCGACCAATTTTACATAAAACATGTTTTGAATTGTATTATGATCGTATACCAAAGATCTCATATTTCAAAATTTTTGGTAGTAAATGTTTCTTGTTAAATACCAAAGATAATCTTGATAAGTTTGATTCAAAATCAGATGAATCAATATTTCTTGGATATTCTTCTAGAAGTAAAGCTTATTGTATTTTCAATAAAAGAACATCTTGTATTGAAGAATCTTTACATGTTGCATTTGATGAGAATTGTGAGCAGGTTATACCTCTAAGCGAAGGAGAAGAAGTAATACTTCAAGAAGAACCCTTGATAGAGAGTACTTCTCAAGAAAATATTCCTCTTCAACCGGTTTGGAAAGAAGTTCCTAATCATCCACATGAACAAGTTATTGGTGAAATAAAGAGTGGTGTCCAAACTAGAAGGCAATTAGAAAAATATATTGCAAATGTTGCTTTCATATCTAAATTAGAACCAAAGAATATCAATGAGGCTTGTGATGATGAATTTTGGCTTTTGGCCATGTCTGAAGAACTTAACCAATATACTAGGAATGATGTTTGGGATCTAGTTGATAGACCAAAGGATCATCCAGTAATTGGAACAAGATGGGTCTTCCGAAATAAGCTGGACGAAAATGGTGAAGTCATTTGTAACAAAGCAAGGCTAGTAGCACAAGGCTATAATCAAGAAGAAGGCATAGATTTTGATGAAACCTATGCACCAGTGGCTCGATTAGAGTCAATTTGAATGATGCTTGCTTTTGCTAGTTACATGAACTTCAAGTTATATCAAATTGATGTTAAGAGTGCATTCTTAAATGGACACATCAATGCAGAAGTTTATGTAGAGCAACCTCCAGGCTTTGAAAATGAAAAATATCCAGAAAAAGTCTACAAATTGAAAAGAGCTTTGTATGGACTCAAACAAGCACCAAGAGCGTGGTATGAAAGACTAAGAAATTTTCTAGAACAATCTGGTTTTTCCATTGGTCGGGTAGACTCCACTTTATTTATTAAAAATCTTAATTCAGATATTCTTATTGTGCAAATTTATGTTGATGACATAATATTTGGTTCTACTAATGATTCTCTTTGTAAAGAATTTGCTAAAGCTATGCAGGAAGAGTTTGAAATGAGCTTGATGGGCGAATTAAACTACTTCCTTGGACTTCAAATAAAGCAAACTGAAGAAGGAATCTTCATCAATCAGGCTAAGTATACAAAAGAACTTCTCAAGAGATTTGGGATGGACTCATCGAAATCAAGAAGGAATCCTATGAGTACAACTACTACTCTTGATAAAGATGAAAATGGTAAAAGTGTAGATACTAAGCTCTACAGAGGTATGATTGGATCCCAGATATTCCATGAAATATTCTGGGTTAAAAGGATAAATTGGAACCTAGATATGGATTATAGAATGAATCAGATGAAAAATCCTGATCAAAGATGAGAATTGGACACCAGATCTAGCATTGGATCCACTATCTGAATTGAAATGGATTGGATCTCAAATATTGATAAAATATCAAATAAAGGAATCGGTCTGAGTCTGAATTGGGAAACAGTGTCCTGAGTAAATTTTTATTTTTTTGTTTTTGCCTTGCAGGGGTAGAAACATGGTACTAGACTAGTTTGAACTAATTTAAATTGGACGAGATTAGAATGAACTGAATCAAAAGCCAATTATACTAAGTTAAACTAAATTCGGAGCTAAGATACTAGCTCAACCAGTTATACTAAGTTGAACTTGGTTTCATAAATGAGCTTTAAAGAAGTGGCATTGATTGGAATTCGAATGGTGGTTCGATACGCCTAGAGTGCATCATGAATTTTCTTGTGTCAATCACGACCCATCTCAACAGTTCTTTCCATGATGCAAATCAGGATTTTATTGGTGGCTTCCGCCTGACCATTCCCTTGAGGATAATAGGGAGCCAAAAAATGATGATGAATCCTGAATCTTGACCAAAAGATCTTTATTTTCTCATTCTTGAAATGACTGGCATTATCTGAAACAATATCGTCTGGTATGCCAAAACGACAAAGGATACTCTTGTGGATAAATGAGACCACATGTCGACCTTCCACTGTTTGCAAAGTAACAGCTTCAACCCATTTAGTAAAATATTCTGTTGCGACAAGAAAATACTTGTGGTCATTAGAAGCAGAAGTAATTGGGCCTACAATGTCAAAAGCCCACACGGAGAATGGCCATGGAGATACGACCGATTGTAAATATGTGGCTGGCGCAGGAATGATGTTACGATAATAAAGTCGTACACGATACTTCAAGTACAAGGTTTTGTTGATGAACAAATAAATCAACTGCATTTCAGTTAAGGCAATGAAGAAAGATGACAAGAATTGAAGAATTCGATGAAGAATCTATGAAGACTAGTGTGCAAATGTAAAATTCATTAAAAGTCTTAGATTCTTGTAAGAGCCTTACTTAGAGTGCATATTTTGATTGCATTTCACCTAAAAAGTCTTTAGAAAAACTTTTCTAAAAGAACCCCTCATGAAAATCATTTTAGAAAAATCGTTACTTAATTTTTCATGTTTATTAGTCAACCAATAGACTCACCAGTCGACCAACTTTCTCGCGCCAAATTTTCTAAGCAAAATGTCATTTTTGTCAAATTAGTCAACTAACGATTTTATCAGTCTACCAGACAGAACATGTGTTTTTAGAAAATTTAGCAGCAGTCGACTAACGATTTTATCAGTCGACCGGACAAAACATGTATTTTCAGAAAAATTTAGCAGTAGTCGACTAAAAGATTTTTTAGTCTACTAATGATATTATCAGTCGACTAACTTTTTCTTTAGTTGACTAAGTTTCAAAACTTTAGATTTTCAAATGGATCTATTAAACAGATTAGTCGACCGACGATAACTGTCAGTCTGCTAATATTTGATTTCAGTCGACTAATTTTGTCATTTTTTATAAAACTTTTAAAAGGCATGTTTTTTCATTTTTCAAACATTTTGATCATTCAAAATGGACTATTTTGACACCTTTTCATACTCTCAATGTATGGAATCTTTCAACTATAAATATGAGTGCATTCCACACTCAAAAACATCAAATTGAATCGAATCGAATCGAATTACATTGAATTATTCTTTGCTTTTCACTCTTATTCATTCAAGTCTTTGTTTTCTCACTCACTTGATATTTTCACTCAAATTCTTTTGAGAGACAGTGAATTCATGAGTTGAGTATTTCAACAACCTCAAAATTCAATTGCATTTCATTTGCATTCATAAGAAGGGCTCGTAGGTTAATTGTAAGTTACTTATTTCATTTTTCTGTAAAAGGAAAGGACTCATTGGTTTAAAGAAGTTGTTTGCTTTCAGTAGGATTGTTACTGAAAGTGGGACCGGATTTGGTCTGTATGATCTTGTAGTTACACAAGGTTGATAGTGGAAATCTCAAGCGGGTTTTGCTTGGGGACTGGATGTAGGTCTGAAAGACCGAACTAGGATAAATTCTTGTGTTCTTTGTGTGATTGCTTTACGAATTTCAAAATCCCTCATAATTCCAAAGACGCTATTTAAAAGCACTATTCACCCCCCCCCCCCCTCTAGTGCTCGTTGTCTTGATCCTACTGCACTTTCAAATGGAAGGTGTATGCATCTGATATTGAACACACTTCTTCACAAACGATAGCAGTCTTGTTGCATGGTTTTTCAATAGTATCCTGCTCAAATGATTTGTTTAACAAGGGTCTGATAACCGACGTGGCCACCACAAATGCCTTTATGCGCTCCTCGAATGACTTCCTTAGCTTCATCTTCGTCCAAGCATCTAGAATACTCAACATTGAACCCACAGCGATAAAGGACATTGGCGAGAATAAAATATCGGGCAGATATACGCTGAATCGCTTGTTGTTCCCTCTTTGATAATTCTGGTGAAAGCTCACCAGTTTCAATGAAATTTTTGATATCTTGATACCAAGGCTTCTTCTTTTGCTCCACCTGGTTGATTTGCATAACTGGAATGAAGGTAGGATGATCGAGTCTACCAATTTCAAAAGAACGACAGGATTCGTTGTCTTTAAATGACATAATGGAGCCTAGGTTGGCTAAGCCATCAGCTATTTGATTGAAATCCCTTTTGATATGATAAAGCTGGAACTCTTCGAAACTATTAATGAGAACTAAAATAATTTTCTGATAAGGAAGTAGATTCTGATCTTTCACCTGCCATTCGGCTTTGACCTGGATGATGACGAGCAATCTGTCGCCAAAGACGTGCACTCTCTTGACGTTGAAATCTTGTAGAATTCTCAGACCTCGTATTGAAGCTTCATACTCAACCATGTTATGAGTATATTGAAAATCAAGTTTGAGGAAAAAAGGAAGCATCTCCTTCTCAAGTGTGATCAATAAGATCCTAATCCCTTTGCCAGCCATATTCTTGGAGCCATCGAAAAATAAACTCCAAACTGGAGATTGCTGGACATTATGGATGCGCTCATCAGGGAAATCATCATTGGCTTTCACATCTTCTGCCAGAGAAAAATCTGCTAACTGATCGGCAATAGCTTGGCCTTTGATTGACTTATGAGAGACATACTCTAAGTTATATTGCATCAACAAAACTTGTCACTTTGCAATCCATCTACTAAGAAATGGTTGTTCGATAATATACTCGAGAGGATTAAGATTTGATAGAATCTTGACTTCTGATGCTAACAAGTAATGCCTCAATTTCTGACACATCCAAACTAGAGCTTGGCATGTCTTTTTTAATTGAGAATATTTCTTCTCATAATCGATGAAGGTTTTGCTCACGTAGTAGATGGCATGCTCAACTCGACTACCTTCTTCATATTGCACCAAGAATCTGCCACAAGTGGTTTGATTAACTGAGACATAAAACAAAAGAGGCTTTCCTAATTCTGGCAGCTTCAGAACAGGTGGATTGAGGAGATATTTCTTGATGTGCTCAAATGACTGCAAACACTCTGGTCTCCATTCGAACTTTACTCTTTTTCTGAGTAGATGATTGAAAGGTTCACATCTCATGGCCAAATTGGATATGAATCATTAAATTGACTGAATATGTCCCTGAAGACTACGCAGCTCTTTGAGATTGGTCGGAGGTGGCATATCAATGATGGTTTTTGCTTTAGCGGGATCCACTTTTATCCTTTTTTTGTTGACCATAAAGCCAAGCAGCTTGCCAGACTTTATTCTGAAAACACATTTTTAAGGATTGAGTCTCAACTTGTATAGAATGAGTTGCTTGAAGACTTGACCAAGAGCCTCAATATGGTTTGCTTCTTCCTTGGATTTGACAAGGATGTCATCGACATATGCATCCATGATTTTATGCATCTGGTCATGGAAAATGACAGTCATTGCATGCTGATAGGTTGCCCTATCATTCTTAAGCCCAAATGGCACAACTGTGTAACAAAATGTGCCCCAAGGCATGGTGAAGGATGTCTTGGACTGGTCACGAGCGAACAACTTGATCTGATTATATCCAGAATATCCATCCATAAAAAAGAACATGGCTTGACAGAAGATCAATGTTGGGAAGTGGATAATCATCCTTTGGAGTAGCTTTATTGAGATCTCAAAAGTCGATGCAAATTCAAACTTTGTCGTTCTTCTTAGGAACGGCCACAATGTTTGCTAGCCAGTCTAGATAGTCTATGTCTTGAATGAATTTGGCTTTGAGTAAGTCCTTAAGTCCTTCTTTGACTTGTTGCTCGATTCGATGATCCATTTTTCTCAACTTTTGCTTGATCGGCTTAACATTCGGCTTCAAAATAAGGCGATGCTCAACCAATTTGGGACCCAAACCCGGCATATCCTCATAAGTCCACGCAAACACCTCTTGGTGTTGCTTGAGAAAATCGATGAGCCTTTCCTTCTCATCTGCGCTCAGACTCGTGTCGATCTTGAGAATCTTTGGACTGTCCTCTAAACCAATATTAATGTCTTCAGTCGGATCTTAAACTAGAGACGATGGTTCATCTTGCTTCTGAATTGATGCAAACTTTGGCAATTCTTAGAGAGATGAGTCAAACTCTGCAGACTCCTCTGACTGCTTCGCGACCTTATTGTCATCTGCTCTTGCTTTGACCCGATAGATCCTCGCGGGCTTCAAAATACTTGGATTGATGATGAGCTTCTTTATTGATTTGGAAGACATTCTGAAAATCTTAGAAAAGAATAGTATTCAGGGAATTTGACCATCATAAGACAGATTGCAAAAATAAAAGAGAATAATAGTGAACTATGGAAAAAAATTATAATGAGAGAAAAGAAGGATGGCATCCAGACAAATGGGAAAAATTGATAACTTTATTAAAGACTTGGATAAAATGATGACAATGAATGAAAAGAAATGGGACATTATCCCTACAGAACAAAGGAATAAAATGAAAGAAGGTTACGACAGATGCTTTTAATGCGTCCCCTTTATAAAGATGGTGCTTCTACGAGATCCTCTGCCTGTGAATCCCAATCCTGCTCTGTGTGGATGATGGATAGGAATTATTGGCTCTAGCCGGCCATCCTCGTTCTTGCCCAAGCCCTTAAAAGGCTGGTAGTCGTGCTTCAATAAAAGATCAAATCCCTTTTTGACTTTTGCGAACTGAGGGAACAAGGGGTGATCTTTGAAAGAACCGTAGTTGAGATGACCTCCAATCTTGAAGAAGTGTGGTCCTTGCCATCGAAAAATTGCCGCAATATTCTCGGTTGATTGTGCTTTCTCTAGCTTCAGCAATTTTAGGCTTTCACTGAGAATGACTTCATCACTTTCCCTAATGCTAAGGATGTCAGCTGTGAAAGTTGGTCGAGGAACCATTGGCTGCGACAGCCTTTCTTCTGGATCTTCACCTAAGACCGTGATGATCATGCCACCTTTGGACCATTTGATGCACTGATGAAGTGTCGATGGTACTCATTAGCATTGTGAATCCATGTTCGTCCCAATAGAAGGTTGTATGTTGGTGGCACATTGACGACATGGAAGAGGACCGTATGGACAGAATAATTCATAAAAATTTCTAGGAAGATATTTCCTTTCATTGTTTGCCCATGATTATCGAAATCGTAAATGCAATAAAATCAGAAATAGTGCACTGGTGGGGCTCGTTACCCGTTAGGAAGGAGAACCCCGGTTCAAATCCCTCTGTGCGCCAAGAAGACCTTTTTGCCAAAATAACTTTTTAAAAAAAATGAATGAGATTTCAAAATTTGAAGTAAGCTATAAAAACATGGATACCCGACGTCCGTGAGGAAGAAGAGCACCTTACCTTTGGATTTGTTTCTTCACGAGGCAGGGGTACACTTCTCTATATATGTGTGTAGTATCATGTGATCTAATACCTACGAAACTAAAAGTTTTAAATAGCATATCTGATTCAATGCATGTTCATTCGTTAACACAAAAAAAATGGATTTTTTCTAGTTTTAAAATAAGCATCGTAAACTCGTTCTTTTGGAAAAATATACATTGTTGAGAAACTATATTGATGATACACAATATGATACACTGTCATATTTGATTTAATCTGATATGATAATATGTATTCTTGAAAAATGTTATATTATGACTGAATATGCTTTGCCATGTATCTAACGAGTATTTGATGCAAGGATATCTCACCCAAAAGAATGAAGACCTCCTGTTCAAATACAACCGTGGTGCAATCAAACTTCTTGAAGAAAAAGCTTGATGAGTCACGCATTCTTAAAGATCATCTAAAGAGATCGGCTTCCTCAAGATGAAGATTTTTTTCTTCTTTAGAGTCATATATAACAGAACCTTCAGAAGCATGCATATTGCATATTACATACTTCATCATAAAAGTCACTCATTCTCAAAAGCTATTTCTCATAAAAGTATATGATAGTTTCAAAAAGCACCTTTTTGAAAACCAATAATTGTACCTTCTTACAAGCCTTTATGGAAAAGGTATTTTGACATGATATAGTAGCTCATGATTTCAAAAAACAATAATTGTACCTTCTATCATGTATAAGACAACTTAAAAAGAAATGATTTCAACTATGTAAGAAAAAGACAAAACATAGAAATCGGCTAGACAAAGAAAAACAAATATAATATGTTTAGAAAAGACTTTAGTTACCTTTTTACAACTCAAGAATGTCGACTTACTTAAAGTCATCATTCTCTTTGTAAAACATTAAATACTTCCTCTAAAAATCTTTTTAGAAATAACTGTTTTTTAATCTCACTCAAGAATGTCGACTTGCTTAAAGTCTTCATTCTCTCTGTAGACATTAAAAAGCACATCATAAAGCAATTCTTGATATGACTATTTACAAAAAGATCTCAAAGCATTTATTGTACTTACACTCATTTAAGTAAAGAAGTGACAATTTTTAAATAAAATATTTAAGTACTACAAATCATTAATTAGAATAAAGACAAAACTACATGATGGCTTACACATCCAACGTTCAATGTACTATTATAAGAAAAAGACTTTTTACATAAAATATATTATACCTAAAATATTACAACGACTAGTGTACCCCAAATACTACTTTTATGGAAAGAAGACTTTTTCAAAAATCCATAAAGATGTCTTTTGAAATGACTTGACATCTCACATCCCAAAAAGACTATCATTTCAAAAAGGCAACGACTATTTTTCTAAAGCTATATAAACACAATCAAATTACTTATTTCACATGGACATGTGAGCTTACAACGAGAAAAAATCTTATTCGATATTTGAAAGAGAGCCTTGAAAAAGAAAAAGAAAAGAAAGAGAAAAAGTCAAGAATAGCTCTTTGACAAAGAGTATCTTCTGAGTGAAAAAAACAGAACATTCTGAGAATCTTTCATTGGTGCATTCATATCATTCTGAAGGTTCTATAGGAAGTATTGTAACTTTCTGTTATTCATTGTATTCTTTCTTTGTTGAAAGAAGTAGACCTCTGAGAAAGAGGGTGTTGCCCTTCTCTGTTGAGAGAAGAAGACCTCTGTGAAAGAGGGTGTGCCCCTTCTCTGTTGAGAGAAGAAGACCTCTGAGGAAGAGGGTGTTGTACTATTTATCTGGTAACTCGTATGTTATAGTGGAAAGCTCAAGTGGTTTGCTTGGGGACTGGATGTAGGTCTGGGATTTGACCGAACCAGTATAAATTTTGTGTTTTATGTGTTGTGCCTTATTGCATTTTATTTCCATTTTATCGATCTTTATAGTATTTCACTATTCACCCCCCCCCCCCTCTAGTGGAATTTCATTTGGTATCAGAGCAGGTTTGTTGGTTTCGACATAACAAGTCTTCTAGCACAAATGGCATCTACCTCTTCTGCTCGTGATATTGAAGGTCAACACGCATCTCGTCCTCCTTTCTTCAACGGCTCCAACTATGGATACTGAAAGTGCAGAATGACTATATTTCTCAAATCCATAGATTTTGCTGTATGAAAAATTGTTGAGCATCCATACACATCTCCATCGGCATACTATAGCTTATGGTCTGATGAAGAAAAGAAAATGGCAAATCTAAATGCAAAGGCTATGAATGCCTTATATTGTGTCATTGATCAAAATGAATTCAATAGAATATTTATTTGTGAATCTGCATATGATATTTGGCATTCTATGAAGGTGATTCATAAAGAAACCAACAAAGTGAAAGAAGCCAAAATCTCATCTCTTGTCCAAAAATATGAGTTGTTCAAGATGAACAAAGATGAACCCATCACAGAGATGTTTACAAGATTCACCAACATTACCAACGACCTGAAATCTCTGGGAGAAACCTATTCCCAGACAGATAAGGTGAAGAAAATCTTGAGATCTCTCACAACTGATTGAGAGAAAAAGACTACAGCTATTGAAGAAGCTCAAGATTTATCCAAGCTTACCCTGGACGACTTAATAGGCAATCTTATGGCCTATAAAGTCCATATGAAGGAAAGAAGGGAAGAGAAACAACCCACAAAGAAAACTCTAGCCTTCCCAGCTCTTTCTGGGAATGAGGACTCAGAAAAAGAATCTGAAATTGCGCTACTCACCAGAAAATTCCAGCGCTTCATGAGAAAGAACCGGCTTCCAAATAAGCACAAAGAAAGAAAAGACTCTAAGGAAGATTCCATGTGCTATCAGTGTAACAAGCCAGGACACTTGAGACGTGACTATCCTCTTCTCAAAAGAAAATCCAAAACTGAGGAACCAAAGAAAAGGTTCTTCAAGAAAAAGACTCAGCATGCTCAATGGGATGATTCAGAACCATCCACAAGTGAAGAGTCAAGTGATGATGAAGCTGAAACCGCCAACATGTGCTTTATGGCAGAAAGCTCTGTAAGTGAATCCCTTGACTTCTCCATTGAAGAACTTCAAAATGCTTTTCAGGAACTTTTTGAAGAATCAAGAAAAACTATTCTAAAAAATAAACAATTGAAATCTGAAAATCTAGAGCTTATGCTAAAAAATGAAAAACTCAATATTGAAAATTCTGAATTACAAAAGAAAAATTTTCTGATTACTTCTGAAATCTCTTCTACTAACTCCAAGACTAAAAATCCTCAAGTAGAAATTTCAGAATTAAAAAGTAAAACTGAGAACTTTATGAAAATGGTTTTCAAGTTTACTAAAGGAAAAGAGAACCTGGATAAACTCCTATCCTCTCAAAAAGTCTCTTTCTACAAGAATGGTATTGGCTACTCTCATTTTAACAAACCTTCTTGTATGAATCAAAAGACTACTTTTGTCAAAGGTTCTTCTGAACCTAAAAAGGAGTATTATTTTAATTCCTTGTGCTCCTCTAAAGTTATAGACACACCCAATTCAAAATGGATATGGGTTCCTAAGTCTAACAGAAAGGGACTCGATTGGGTACCACAAAGGATTTTTACTTGATATTTTGCAGGCTCCAAAGAAGAAGAACATATGGATACTAAACAGTGGATGTTCAAAACACATGACAGGACATCCAGATCTTTTTGTTGTTCTTCATCATAAAGAAGGAGGAACTGTCACCTTTGGAGATAACAAAGGTTTGATAATTGGTATTGGTAATATTGGCAATATTGATAAACCTCTTATCAAAGATGTTCTCCTTGTTAAAGGCTTAAAACATAACCTTCTAAGTATAAGTCAAATGTGTGATACAGGTTATAATGTTAGCTTTAAACATGATGCATGTCTTATAGCAGACACCAACGAAAACATCATTTTAAAAGGTATAAGAAGAAATAATATATATGAATTATACCTAGAAAACATTACTGAACATTGCCTTATAGCTAATAACGACACTCAACATTTATGGCACATGAGAATGGGTCATGTCAACTCAAAGTACATGTCTAAATTAGCTAAACACAAGTTAGTACGTGGGTTACCTAAAATATCTTTTAAAATGGACTATTTTTGTGATGCATGTCAACTAGGAAAATTGTCAAAATCATCTTTCAAATCAAAAAATATTGTTTCAAGTAAAAGACCTTTAGAGCTTCTCCACTTGGATCTTTTTGGTCCTTCTAGAGTAGCTAGTCTTAATCATAATAAATATGCTTTTGTCATTGTAGATGATTACTCAAGATTTACTTGGGTTATATTTTTGAAAAACAAAAGTGATACGTTTTGTGAATTTGAAATTTTATGTAAAAAGTTACAAAATGAAAAATCTTGTTCTATTATAAAAATTCGTAGTGACCATGGAGGAAAATTTGATAATGAACTTTTTATAAATTTTTGTAACTTGCATGGTATTTCTCATAACTTTGCCTTTCCTAGAGCTGCACCTCAAAATGGTGTAGTAGAAAGAAAGAATAGAACCCTTCAGGAATCTGCTAGAACTATGCTCCAACATAATAATCTTGTTAAATCTTTTTGGGCAGAAGCTGTTAATACTGCATGCTATATAACAAATAGAGTTCTTATTAGGCCCTTATTAAATAAAACTCCTTATGAATTATTCTATGACAGAACTCCAAGAATAGACTATTTTAAAGTCTTTGGATGTAAATGCTTTGTCCTTAATACAAAAGATAGCCTGGATAAATTTGATGCTAAATCTGTTGAAGGCATATTCTTAGGATATTCAAGTCATAGTAAAGCATATAGAGTTTTTAATAAGAGTTCATATACTATTGAAGAATCTATGCATGTCAGTTTTTGTGAATCTATTGATCAATATGTTCTTAAGCAAACTAACGATGATGATGTTGAAAGTACAGATTTATTCCTAGATAACACAGCTAAATCTAATGAAGATGATCATCAAAGAACATTTGTTGAAATCAAAGATCATCCTCAAAAGCAGATTTTGGGAGACCTAACCAAGGGGGTTCAAACTAGAGCTCAGCTGGAATGAATTGCAAACATGGCATTCATTTCTCAACTTGAACCAAAGAAGATTGATGAAGCCATCATCGATGAGTTCTGGATGCTAGCCATGACTGAAGAACTGAATCAATTCCAAAGAAATGATGTTTGGGATCTTGTACCAAGACCAAAGGGTCATCAGATCATTGGGACAAGATGGATCTTCAGAAACAAGCTAGATGAAACAGGTAATGTTATAAGAAACAAGGCAAGACTAGTAGCTCAAGGATACAACCAGGAGGAAGGTATTGACTTTGATGAAACATTTGCTCTTGTTGCTAGACTTGAATTTATTAGAATGTTTTTAGCATATGCAAGCTATATGGATTTCAAACTATATCAAATGGATGTTAAAAGTGCTTTTCTAAATGGTTTCATAAATGAAGAAGTCTATGTAAAACAACCTTCAGGCTTTGAAAATGAACAATATCCAGATCATGTTTTCAAACTAAAACATGCCTTATATGGATTAAAACAAGCACCTCGTGCTTGGTATGACAGACTAAAAACCTTTTTATTAAAAACTGGTTTTTCTGTAGGCAAAGCAAACTCTACTCTATTTGTGAAAATAGTGAATGATCATACCCTAATTGTTCAAATTTATATGGACGATATCATCTTTGGATCTACTAACAGCACTCTCTGTGAAGATTTTTCCAAGTCCATGCAGAAAGAATTTGAAATGAGTATGATGGGAGAACTCACCTACTTTCTTGGACTGCATATTAAGCAAACCAAAGATGGAGTCTTCATCAATCAATCTAAGTATGCTCATGAACTTCTGAAGAGGTTCAACATGAACTCAACTGTTTCAAAGAATACTCCTATGAGCACAACTACTGTTTTGGACAAAGATGAAGATGGTAAGTCTGTGGACACAAAGGTATACCGAGGTATGATAGGATCACTACTCTATTTAACTGCTAGCCGTCCAGATATCATGTTCAGTGTTTGCTTGTGTGCTAGATTTCAGTCAAATCCAAAAGAATCACATCTTAAAGCTGTAAAAATAATAATGAGATATTTAAAAGACACGGTTGATTTTGGATTATCTTATTCAAAATCTTCTACATTTGATTTAATCTCATACAGTGATGCTAACTTTGCTGGAAGTAAATCTGAAAGAAAAAGCACAAGTGGAACATGACATATGCTAGGGCACTCACTAGTTTCATGGTTCAGTAAGAAACAAAACTATGTATCTTTATCAACTACTGAAGCTGAATACATAGCTGCTAGCCTAGCATGCACTCAAGTCATCTGGATGAAACAAACCTTAAAAGATTTTGGTCTAAAATTTGAAAATACAACTATTTTTTGTGATAATACTAGTGCTATAAATTTATCTAAGAATCCTATTTTACACTCACGAACTAAGCATATTCAAATAAGACATCACTTCTTAAGAGAACAAGTCTTAAACAATATAATTAAACTCGAATTTATATCCACTAATCAACAGTTAGCAGACATCTTTACTAAACCTTTAAAACACGAAGACTTTACACGTATTAGAAGAAAATTAGGAATATGCAAATTAAGTGACTTATAATTAATCACACTTATTTGTATTAAGACACCTTATGAGTTCTGATAAAGTTTTATTTTAAAACTGATTCCCTCTTATCATTTCTTTCTTTTCTTTTCTTTTATCTATCATATACATTTTCTTTATAGTCAAATTGTGTCTCCATATTCACGTATACTCCAAACACTTTCATCATGACACATTCTTTATGTCTTTCAACTTGTCATCTTTCAAGTACACATCAATAATAACTCCTTGTCCTATTTTCTTTTACATTAAGTAAAGCTATCATGACATTGTTCACATCACTCATCTCATAACACCCTTTATCAATTTTGTCTTTTTGTGAAAACCTCTCTTATGATAAGCTAGCCCGTCTTCAACATGATATTGTAGTCCTCACTTATTTTATTAGACCTTTACTGATCATTTTTTTTCGGTTCTTACAGTCAAATGATATATCACTTTTCATAACTTCCTTTTCTCCTATCAAGACACTTCACTAAACTTTATGTTAACAAACTTAAGTAAAGAATAGCATGATAAAACCACTTTATGAGAAATATTGCTTTTCAAACTTGAGTTGCAATCCTTCTTATTTTTTATTCACCACCTTTTTCAAAGTTAAGCTCTTTAATATTTCACGTATACGTTTTACTATATCATCTTTTATATCATATTTTAAGTACAATCTATTCTTGTCATTTTCATCCTTCACACCTTTTATGAAAAACTATTATAAAAACTCATTCTCGACAACTTGTCCTTCATATTTTTTATTATTATTCTCATAAGTACTTTGAGTACCACCCTCTCTTTTTCTCTTTCTCATACGAAGTAAGCCTCCATCCGTAACCATTGACCCCTTTACATTTTTTTGTAAAATTCATCTTTTTCAAAAACCATGAACTCCCTCCAAACGAGATTCATTAAAACCATGTCCTTTAAGCAAAACATCAATTCATGTCCATCATAACCTTACTTTATGTCATACATCTCATATCTTACCTCATGTGATTATTGTCCTTTATGACTATCCTCACTCCTTCCATGCATATCCATAAAAACATTTCTTAAATAAGAAATTATTGCATCTCTCACTCATATATCTTTTTTGTCTTCTTCCAAACTCCTTCTTCACGGATTTAGAATGCTTTCACATAAAGTAAAAACATCATATAAAAAGTTGGTTGTTTTATTAGGCCATTATTTCTTTCACTTCCTCATACGAAATTCTTTGGAATCCATAGATTATTCACCTTCTTGACTTTATTCATTCATCACACATCAAGTCTAATAGGACACTCCATACTCAATACATGACACATCTCACAATTCGATAAATTCTCCCATAGAAAATTTTTCTCTATATAGAAAAATTATTTAAAACTATGTCCTTCTTGACATACATACTAAAATAATACACTATATTCCAAAAATTGATTTGATTTATCATTCACAAGCTACAACTCACGAATTTCCTTGTTCCACTAAAATCTAAAAATCATTCACGCATATCACTCCATAAACTCCATGACCATTCAACCAAGCACGTTAGTTCATCTAGAAGCCTTTCCTGCTTTTGATTTACAAACTTCTCTGTCCGAATTTATTCATGTTCTAACCACTCCAAAATTAATGTCCATCTATCCACATCTCATCAAAGTGTTCTACACAAACCTTTATGTTGACCATGATCACTCTACTATCACTTCCATGATTCATGGAAAAGTCTTCTCCTTTGACATATCTAAGTTAGGCTACATTCTGAATATATCTTCCTATGGGATTGAGCTTCCCAACATTGTTCCTCTCGACCAATCCGTGTTTAAGAAAGTCCTCCTCTCCACTCGCTTCACCCACTTTCCGTGGCATGAAAGCAACTTAAAGCCTCATGCTCTGTTACTGTCCAAAATTCTTTCCTCCAATGTAATCCCTAAATCGCCCTCTAGGGGATTTATTGCAAATGAAGTCTCCCTCCTTCTTTATGCGATCTTCTGTGCCTTTCCCGTCAATTGGTCCAGTGTCATCTTCCATAACATGATTAACTTTCGTTCCTTTCAGTCTCTTCCCTTCGGGTACTTCATCACCCTCATTCTTGAATTCTTCCAAATACCTCTTGCAACTGATGACGTCTATCACTCCAACTGCTTGTTTGATGTCTCCTCTCTCCATGAGGAAGAGTCCTCTCACTTAAACTCTGACGACGAAGGCCCTCAAGAAGCAGATCAAGCAGCAACTTCTGACCTTGACATCTTTTCAGCACTTGTCAATGTCCAGAACACCCAGGATCTCCTTCTTAAAAGTCAAGCATCACTGCAAATCGGCCAAGATGAATTACTAAGGAAGTTTCACCCCTCCTCCGACTCGAAATGAACTCTTTATTCATGTTGTCTGTAATAACTTTAACTACTTTTTCCATTTGGTCTGTAATAACTCTACTTACTCTGATCCCCTCCTTTTTATCCATGACAAAGGGGGGGAAAAACCTGTCTCCAATAATGGAGAAAAATACTCTTTGACATTTTTCAATATTTTTATGATATTATTATTACTATGCATAATATCTTTTTGACAGGGGGAGCATATTTTGTCATCATCAAAAAGGGGGAGAATGTTGAGAAACTATTTTGATGACACACAATATGATACACTGTCATATTTGATTTAATTTGATATGATAATATGTATTCTTGAAAAATATTATATTATGACTGAATATGCTTTGCCATGTATCTAACGAGTATTTGATGTAAGGATATCTCACCTAAAAGGATGGAGACCTCCTGTTCAAATACAACTGTGGTGCAATCATACTTCTTGAAGAAAAAGCTTGATGAGCCATGCATTCTTAAAGATCATCTAAAGAGATCGGCTTCCTCAAGATGAAGATTTTTTTCTTCTTTAGAGTCATATATAACAGAACCTTCAGAAGCATGCATATTGCATATTACATACTTCATCATAAAAGTCACTCATTCTCAAAGCTATTTCTCATAAAAGTATATGATAGTTTCAAAAAGCACCTTTTTGAAAACCAATAATTGTACCTTCTTACAAGCCTTTATGGAAAAGGTATTTTGACATGATATAGTAGCTCATGATTTCAAAAAACAATAATTGTACCTTCTATCATGTATAAGACAACTTAAAAAGAAATGATTTCAACTATGTAAGAAAAAGACAAAACATAGAAATCGGCTAGACAAAGAAAAACAAATATAATATGTTTAGAAAAGACTTTAGTTACCTTTTTACAACTCAAGAATGTCGACTTACTTAAAGTCATCATTCTCTTTGTAAAACATTAAATACCTCCTCTAAAAATCTTTTTAGAAATAACTGTTTTTTAATCTCACTCAAGAATGTTGACTTGCTTAAAGTCTCCATTCTCTCTGTAGACATTAAAAAGCACATCATAAAGCAATTCTTGATATGACTATTTACAAATAAAGATCTCAAATCATTTATTGTACTTATACTCATTTAAGTAAAGAAGTGACAATTTCTAAATAAAATACTTAAGTACTACAAATCATTAATTAGAATAAAGACAAAACTACATGATGGCTTACACATCTAACGTTCAATGTACTATTATAAGAAAAAAACTTTTTACATAAAATATATCATACCTAAAATATTACAACGACTAGTGTACCCCAAATACTACTTTTATGGAAAGAAGACTTTTTCGAAAATCCATAAAGATGTCTTTTGAAATGACTTGACATCTCACATCCCAAAAAGACTATCATTTCAAAAAGGCAACGACTATTTTTCTAAAGCTATATAAACACAATCAAATTACTTATTTCACATGGACATGTGAGCTTACAACGAGAAAAATTCATATTCGATATTTGAAAGAGAGCCTTGAAAAAGAAAAAGAAAAGAAAGAGAAAAAGTCAAGAATAGCTCTTTGACAAAGGGTATCTTCTGAGTGAAAAGAACAGAACATTCTGAGAATCCTTCATTCGTGCATTCATATCATTCTGAAGGTTCTATAGGAAGTATTGTAACTTTCTGTTATTCACTGTATTCCTTCTTTGTTGAAAGAAGTAAACCTCTGAGAAAGAGGGTGTTGCCCTTCTCTGTTGAGAGAAGAAGACCTCTGTGAAAGAGGGTGTGCCCCTTCTCTGTTGAGAGAAGAAGACCTCTGAGGAAGAGGGTGTTGTACTATTTATCCGGTAACTCGGATGTTATAGTGGAAAGCTCAAGTGGTTTGCTTGGGGACTGGATGTAGGTCTGGGATTTGACCGAACCAGTATAAATTCTGTGTTTTATGTGTTGTGCCTTATTGCATTTTATTTTCATTTTATCGATCTTTATAGTATTTCACTATTCACCCCCCCCCCCTCTAGTGGAATTTCATACATGTGATGCGAGTTCGTGTTTTAAACAAATTATAAATCATCATTCTTGATTTCTCGTTTCTTAAGTAATATAGAAGAGTTAAGGGTGCATCCAGTAATAGTTACTTGCCAATTGGAGATTCCCTCTCGGTCGAGCACCATATCCCTTTTTGGGTATCCGTACGGCTAGTTATACCGGTTATGATATAATAGACCCCTGTATAATCTCGGTCTACTATGATGTCAAATGCATGTGCGTACCCACAGGGTTAATTATGGAATGAAGAACAATAATAATAAACATGTCTATGAAAAATGAAAAAGGTAAAAGCTCAAGCTGAACAAAACTTAGAAATTGAAATCATAGGATCACTTACTCAGAAATCATATTAGATATGATAGAACTAGAAAGAAATGTTTGTTTGCATAGGTAGCGAATTCCTGTCGTATCATAGCTTACACATACATGTTCACATGACATTATACATATGTATTTAGGACTGTATCACTTACTCAGATAGTGGTAGTATGATTTCTTTGTGGTTTATTGTTTTTAGGTAAAGCTATAAATGAACTATCAGAGTGAGGGTGGCGGCTTCGTCGGGGCGGTCATGGCACTACTACTTTTCTGCTTGATGTTTTATGGACATTTGGACATGATGTAATAAACTCTGATGTGATGAAATAAGATTTAAGTTCTATGTAGCTTCCCATTTATCCAGTTGAATGCCTTTCAAAAAAAATTATTAAATTTTCAAGAAAAAATAAATGAGGCGTTACAGTAATAGTGATCGGATCCGACATGAATTCTTCTTCTTATATGCCCAAAGCCTTTGCAGTCATTTCAGGGAAAATATTGAGGCTACTGCCTCCATCGACCAACACATGGGGGACCGTCATTCCCCTCATCCTCACCACTATATATAGGGCATTGTTATGGAAAGCGTGAGGTTTTGATAGATCATCATCAGAGAAGGTTATAGGTGCATTGGTCATTGTCTGATTTATAATTTACGCCATATCCTCTGGAGTTGTGTCGGGCTTCACCTTGATCTTCCGTAGTAAATCGTTCAGGACTTGCTGGTGCTTGGGAGAGACATATGCCAACTCGAGGGCAGTAATTGGCCTATGGACCAGATTAGCGTTTCCATCAGACGCCTTGTCCTTATCGTGAGCCATCTTGATAAATTGCTTAAGAAACCTGAGAATCCTTCTGGCAACTTCGGTGGATGCCTTTGTAGGCTCACTTGATACATTTAACTTGCTGAGTGCTAAGATGAGATCCATTTTTTGGGTGTTGGACTGGGCCTGATGCAGCACTAAGACCTAATGTTGAACATGGATATCCTCACTGGAACACGGTTGAATGTGATCCTATAGCCAAAATGGCTAATTTGAGATTACTGCTGCTGAATGCTAGAGAAATGGCTGATTCAATATGGTCATTTTCTCGTCATCTCCACCTTCTACCAGAAGGTTTTTGTTAATATAGTCCTGAATAATATTTTTTAGAATAAAGCAGTTCTTTGTGTCATGTCCCACTGTCTGATGGAACTAACATAATCAATCCTTCATCTTTCCCATGATGATGGGTGGATTGGCTACCTTTGAGAGCTTGATCATTGCATTTGTGAGAATATATTCAAGCACAGTCTTGAGTGATTGGTCTAGGGGGTGAATTTGCGCTCATAACTCCACCCTTCATGTTTTGGCTTTCCCTGTGGTCTTGGATCCTGCTGGATAATCTGCTGAGGTGGTTTGTCATTCTGCTGGAATGACTTGTCTTTCTGCTCATTCTTACCGGGATTCGAGCTTCCCGAACTATAACTGTAAGCTTTTTTACTATCCCTACAATGGTTCTTGTGGCAATCCGAATCGGCGAAGTAAGTGAAATGAGCTTTCTTTTTCTGATCATGCTGATTACTGCCTTTGAAGAGGGTGATGCCCTCGTAGACTCTATTTTTTGTGCCTATTTCAAGTCATTTGGCTTGCTCTGTTAACTCAATAAAGGTTCTTGATGGTGAGGTTGAGATAAGACTTCTCAATGGCTGGGAGAAGTTATTCAAGATAATTTGGAGTGTGTGCTCCTCCGAGATCGAATTTCTCATTTTATTGTAGGTACCCCTACACCTACGGATGAAGTACTTGGCTCTCTCATTATCCTTCTGCTTCAGGTTGCAGAGGTGATTCAAGGTTGGCAGTGCTTTAGTATTGAACAAAAATTGTTCAATAAATAGATTGACCACCTTGTCAAACTTCTTTAACTCGATGGGGTTGATGTGTTCTGAGTACCATTTGGCAGCGGTACCCTTCAAACTGCGTGGGAAGCACCTGAAGAGAGCCTGATTGTCTCTTCTGAACTTGGTGCACTCAGTGAAGAACATTACAAGTTGGGCCTTGGGATTGCCAATCCCATCGAACTTGATAAATTTTTGGGGAAGGTCTTTGAGACTGTCATATCCATCTAGTTCGTTTGTAAACACCCCAAATTTTCCTCATTCATTTTCAGACACATCCCTCGTGCAGTGCCAACCCTAGTAGGTCAGTGTAGGAGTCCAACCCCAAGTTTGTTTCAAAAATTTACCATTTTGCCCCCCTTTTCACTAGAAAAATTACCATTTTACCCCTAAGTCATCCTAAACCCTTGTCAGCTAGAGTCAACCAAGCTTATTTGTAAGCTCAGAACAGTTAGAATGTTAGTCATTTCTAGCTCACCTGAACTCACATTGAGCAGGTCATGTTCATTTCTGACCATTCTTGCCAAAATGGAATCATTTCTTCATAAATGAGCTCATTTCTCACTCAAATCCAAGCCAATTGTCTCTAAGTCAGTCATTCTCAGTCAATCCTATTCCCCTGAGTCTAGATTGAGCTCACCAGGAGTTCAAGTGCTTCAGTTTCAGTTTAAATTCACTTTCAAGTGTCTAGGAGCCCATTTTAGTCCATTTTAGCTCATTTAGCTAAAATTGAGCTAAGTCCAGTCAGTTGAGCTAGTGTTTGAGCTTCAGTTTTAGTTCATCTCAGTATTATTGATCTTTGTTCTAGCTCAAACTCAATTCTAGTCACAACTCACTTCACTCTAGTGACCATTTCTCGCCATTTCTCTAAAAATGGCAGCATTTCTTGACAATTCAGTCTAGGAGTTTAGTGGAGTTAGTGTCTTGTCAGTCCATTTGAGTTCTGAAACCCTAGAACCCAGCTCAATCCAATTCATTTCAGTTCAAACCAGCTCAAACTTTAATTTTCAGTGTCACTCTAGCCCAGTAGAGCCCAAAAACCATTTCTTGAACCATTTTGCCCATTTTTATCAAAATTGACACTTTTTGAACTGATACAAGTGTCAATCAGAGTCCAATGTCCAAAATTCTTCATCCAGGGTCGGCATTTCGCATGATATTTCATATCATTTATCATCATTTTTCATCATTTCATCACATTTCATTTCATTTTTGAGATCCAGAACTCCAGTTTTGAAAAGTTCAATCCATATTTGAGTTTTAAAGCTTTTTAAAATCAATTTCAAACCCTGGGTTTCCAAAATTAACATTTTTACCCTCAAGATTCTAAATTTGGAAATATTTTCTCGAGAAAACAATCTGGATTCTTTTCAAACTTGGTTTTTCAAATTCTAAATTGGATTTGCTCTGCAACGGGGTACGAACCTTCAAATTCTGAGCTTATTTCAAAAACTGTCAAAAATAGCTCATTTCATCCAAAAAATTTCTGAGAGACCATTCTACCCCTCTAGCCTTTAAAATGAATTTCATAATTGAATGTGGACCCACTCCAAGGTCGTGCCACAATGAATTCT
This sequence comes from Nuphar pumila, assembly GCF_984573655.1. NCBI lineage: Eukaryota > Viridiplantae > Streptophyta > Magnoliopsida > Nymphaeales > Nymphaeaceae > Nuphar > Nuphar pumila. The sequence goes on along the minus strand of NC_143252.1, from coordinate 92,166,903 downwards.
ATTTCCTTTCAATGAAAAAGAAAAAAAAATATTTCTTTTACTCTCTTTTCATTTTCTTTTTTTTATTATTTGTTTTTCATTCCATTTTTTTTTCTAAGGAGGTGGGACCCACAAGGGGGTTGACCCCCTCTCTCTCCTCCCCTTTTCTTTCTCCCTTTTTCTTTCCTCTTTTCTTCTTCCTTTTCCCTTTCCTTTCTTATTTTCCCTCCTCTTTTTCCTTCCTTTTCTTCTCTTCTTTTCTTTCTTTATTCTTCTTTTTCTTTTTCTTTCTTTCCTTTTCTTTCTTCCTTCTCCTTCCTTCCTCTTCCTCCTTGGTCGACCCCCCTTTTCCTTCCCTTCCCTTTTCTTCTCCTTCTCTTCTTTCTTCCCTCTCTTCTTTCTTTCCTTTCTTTTTCCCTCTTCTTTCCTTCTTCCCTTTTTTCCCCTTTCTTTCCCTTTTCTTTCCTTCTTTCTTTCCCTCCTTTCCTCCTCTCCTTATTACTCCAGCTCCTTTCCAAATCATAGGGACACCACACGGCTGGGGCTAACTCTCTCTCTCATTGGCTCTCTCACCTTCCCATTAGCCTCTCTCTCATTCCCATGAGCTTCTCTCCCCTTCTCTTTGGACGGATAACCCATCTCTCTCTTTTTTTCCCTTCATACTCTCCAACTCTCCTTCTTTTTCAGGTTCAGTCAGCAGGTAGCAGCTGGTGCTACCTTAACTTCCAACCACCGGTCCAGCCCTCCATTGCAGCCACCAGCAATAGCATCTCCATTGTCAGTGCCTACCTTCAGCAGCACCTCCGACAACCACAACCGGCGTCACCTCCTCCAGCTCCCACTTTGTTGCAGCCACCAGCCTTTGTTTCAGCAGCATAGCAGCACCAACTGAATCACTTCCTTCAACATTAAAGCCCATCCTCTATCCAGCTTCAGCCACATCAACGCCTTGCAGCCCACCAGCACCCCACTTTGGTGCAGTCACCCTAGCAGCCTCACCATCTTCAAATCGGTGCTACGACCACCTCAAGCCACAACAATGCAACATCCCCTTTGCAGCCGGATCAAGTGCAAGTATTTTCTCCAAGGTAAGATCTCCCCCATTTTATCAAGAACTTTCAGTATGTGCCATGCGGCTCTTTTCATTTTTTTTTCATATATATATTCAATGCTTTGCTATGTGAGAGAATAGGATCCGTTTGATCCATGGATCGGATCCTCTCTTCTTATAGCCAAAAAAAATGTATAAATATGATACATATCTCCCTATTATTGATGCATTCATTTTCTTTTCATGTTAAATATGCATTTTAGGCATTTTATTAGGTTAGTTTTATCATTTTATAGATAGTTTGCTTAATGTCATTAAGATTCATATTAAGACTCGTAGGTGTTAATTCTAGCATAAATTACAGTCGTTATTTTATGTGAAATTTTGTTTCAATAAATCTTAGAATTTTTTTATTAAATAGATTTACATGTCATTGATTTCTTGCCAAAAACTTGAATCAATTTGGGTTTTGCAACCCCATTAAATAAATCAAATCCCAAACTAGGATTTTAACCCTCTGGAAATTCCAAATCTCCTTTTAGCAGACTTGTGAACTCGAGATCTCTCCCATGGGAGATCTGAATCATTCTCTAAAAAATGCAATAAATCTATGTAGGAATCTACTATTTTAAGGGATTTTATAGGATTTTTATAAAATTATTTATCCCCTAGAAAAATTTGGGTTTTGCAAACCTCTGTGAAAAGCATGTTACAGGCTTGTCCAGGTCTAGACCGACCTTAATCCACTGTGTCTTCCCAATCCGTAGGTTGGATGCTCCAACTATCAAAAGAGGCGTTACTCATGAACTCCTCTATCATTTTTTAGAATTTCAAGATTTTAAGACTTTGATTTCTATTTTTCCAGATTTTACAAGTTCACTGTTTAATTCTCTGTCATTTTGCTTTCATCAGAATTAGAGGTCTGATAATCATATGTGTCCTTTGTAACCATAGGTCTAATGCTAAAACTGTCAAAAGAGGACCTGTTCCTCAGTGTGTCAGGGACATCCTCCTAAAATGTCAAAGGTTTTGCTCATGGTTTACTATTTTTTCTGTAATATTTACCAAAGCCTGTCAGTCTGCCTTCAATTCTAGAGTCACCGGATTCCGACCGATCTTGCCAGAGTTGTAAATCTCCGACCATAGGTCGAATCCTAAATTTGTAAAAGGAAAAAATCCTTAAATAACTGTCCTCTATCACCCCATAAAATATGGTGAATTTCTATGGTAGCTTAGTACCCAAAATTCAGTTTTTATTAGGGCAAATCTAGACTAAAAGGCAAAATCATCCATTTTTAGGGTTTTTCTTTGAATTTTCATATTGGAAAATACCAAAAAAATAGTTTTCAGATTTAATTTTGTTCTTAGGGTTAGTCTAGGTGTCCATGCCAAATTTCAGGCAATTTCAAGTTCATTTGTCATGAATGTTAGTTAATTTGCCAAAGTAAAAGCAAAATTCAGGCGAAATTCGGTGTTTTTATGATATTTTTGTGTATTTAGGGTTTTAACATGCATGTCATCATCTCATATCATATTATAGTTGATTTCCACATCATTTGCATTCATTAGAATTTCAAAATTTGTATGCTTACAAAAATTATTTTTGAAAACCCTGATTCCAAGGCCATAGTCTTGCTATCAGAGGCATTTTGGTCATTTTTACCTCAATTTCGAAATTCCAAACTTTCATTTTTCATATTTTCATACTTTCAATCATATCATATCATCTTGTGTTTGATTTATCATCATTTGAATTTCAAAATCTCAATTTTGCAAAATATCTTTTTGAAAACCCTTATTTCAATGCCATAGTCATGTTATCAGGAGCATTTTTGGTCATTTTTATCCCAATTTCAAATTTCCAAATCTTATTTTCATATTTTTAATCCATTTTCATCATTTTTTTCTTATGTTTATATCAGGGAGGTATGAATCAGGGTTTATATCTGGATAAAAATCTGATAATTTCTCAATATTTTTGGATAAATCTAGATAAACCTACATTTTTGTGCTAACTTGCTTTCTAGTTTTGCAGGGATATTTAGGAAGAAGATTGATTTATTTTTCTTTTATTTCATTCAATATAAATATCAGATGTAATATTTGGAACAAGAGTTACATTTTCTGCATAGAATAGGGATGCATTGCATATAGTTTGATTTTGTAAATTTTAATATCTGATGTATGTCAATTCATGCACATTTTTCAAATCCACTATGGTTTACACGAATGGCACGTGCACAAGCTCTTAGGGAGTTGACAAACTCGATGGAATTCGTATTTATGGTCATAGTTAGAATACGAATGAAACCCAGATTTGTGATCTTCATATTAGTCACATTCAGCCTACACTCTTAGGCTAACTTAAAAATGCACTGCATTTCTCAAAAAGATTTTCTCAATTCCTCAAAAAAATGTCTTTCAAATCCATATTCATTCATTTCAATCATTTCAAATAATCATATGCTTTTATTTCAATTCAAAGAAAATGATTTTCTCAAAATTTTCTAAGTCTTTCTCATAAATTAATTTCTCAAAACTCTGAATTTTTAAATGATATTTCAAGTATTTCCCAAGTTCAAATCATGATTTTCCAATGTTTTAACATTCTTAATTTCATTTTCAAAGCACACAAATCAATTTTCTCAAAAACTTTGAATTACTTCTGAAATTGGTTTTCTCATAATTCTCAAATCCTCTTTAGAAATCAATTTTCTCAAAAAAAACAGTTCAAATCTCAAAAAATGGATTTTCTCAAAGTTCCAATTTTCCTGAGAATCAATTTTTCCTTCAAAAGTTATTTTCCAATGCAATTCCTGATTTTCAATAAAATTCATGATTTTCCCAAGAATTCATTTTCCAAGCATTTTTCAAATATCAGAAGCAAACATCATGTTTCTCAAAATGTGCATCTTTTCTAAGATTTTATAGCACATGCCTGATTCTCTGTACATTTTAGGAAAATAGAGCATGATTCAGATAATTGAACTTCGTTAAAGCACATTTTTTATCCTTGGTTCAATTACCCTTGGTAAAGGCGCTAGGAACAGTTGAACCTTGTACCGACAGGCGGATCCCATTCCACGAAATTTTCCCACAAATTTCAAAAATGGAGGTGAGTAATTTTCAAAACCATTTTCAAAACTTTGTTCGAATTTGACTCGCAGAATCATTTCTCTCTCTTGCAGAGGGAGGGAAAAATTTTGCGATGATAACAGGTTTGGCGGCCGAGATGGGACCTGTTTTCGCCTGATCAACTGTGTGTTTGACTTAGCTTAATTATTAAAATTGTGTTCTATGGAATGTCAGCTTTTATTTTTTAATATCATGTGAACCTAGGAGCCTAGACTCGAATCCAGCTGACATGGATTGCATGTAGACTAGGTATGGTTTGGTAGGACCAAATTGAGGAGAATTATCCATGCTCACTTAGACTTAGGTCTGAAATACAACACTCCTCAATCTAGAATTTATATAAAAACAATGTTTGCTTCTTCAAAATTTTCAAAATCTATCTCTTTAGGTTTTAAAGCCCTATGTTTGCTTGAATGTGCTCATATTTCAAAACCACCCCACCTATTTCTACCCGGTCTTCACGTTGCTGGGCTTTTTTCCAGAACCATAGTTCGGGATAAAGCCTCACAACTGGGCCACTTATTTGGGCTGACGCCCCCCTACCACGAACCAAGGGCCATAGTTTAAAGTATATCGGCAGGCACTCAAGGATGTTGTGAAAACACAAGCCTAGAACCAGAGATGAATTTTTATGTTGCGTACTTCAGGTTTTGACCCGAGTATATCGGCATAGCATAATTGGACACAGGTGATCTGAACCTAGAGTCAGGATTAGGGTCCTATAGCCATTTTTAAACTGGTGCATTTAGAGCCAGCTTCTTAAGGAATGTTATTTGTGCATAATTGTTTGTGCAGGATGTGACTGAATGCCTTTTCTTTCTCATTTATCATTTATTTGCCTTTCACATCATTTTCCAAATGTCATCTATTTTTCCAACAGTTTTATCAAAACCCTGGACGATTTTCAAAAACCTCCTACTTTTTCCTCAAAAAGTCCAGGCGATTTCCCTTTTCCTACCTTTCCTCTGGATCTCAAATTTCCAGCATTGTTTTTATCCTGCCTGCAATTTTTTTAAAATCATATATTTTTCTCGTATTTTCCCTGGATTTCCAATCCTTTTGTTTATTCGCAAAATTCTTCACCTTCTTTTTCCTCGTACATTCCTGGATTATTGTGGTGAAAGTTGTATATCCACCTTCCTCTTTTCATTCCAAATCCTTTTATAGATTGTTTTCATCAAGAGACATCTATTTCCTTCAAAAATATTTTTTTCTTCATGGTTGATGACCTCGCCTAGGTAACAAGGCATATCTCGATTGTTTATTTCCTCTCACAGAATAACAATGCAATTATCGCGATCCCAGCGATGACCAAATCCCTGATAAAGGGATATCCTTCAAATTGTCAACCTAACTTCAAATCTTCAACCATTGTTTTACTTCTATTCTCCAAGTTATTGTCTTCAAGAATTTCTTCTATCACTCTGATCATCGCTTTGTCCTACAGAAAATTTTGGCGTGGTGGAATGGTTCAGACCAGATCTGAGAAGAAAACAGTGTCGCCTCAATACCCTGGCAGTGGCAACGAGCAAGAAATGAATTTGCCACGATCTGCGAGAAAACAGAATCAACAAGCCAATGATGATAATGATCCCCAGATGTATGTCATGTTTCAAAGATGATAAGTAAGATGGTGGTAGAGCAAGTAGGGGCCAGTTCTGGCAATATCCCTACCAAGAAAAAGGCCAAGGGCCGAACACTGAAAAAGCAGCTGAAGATATCCAAAAAGCGTATTCAACACGAGAATACATCTGATGAAGCAGAGTCAGTGGATGACACCGATGAAGAGTGTGAGGCTCAACAAGCTTTTTAAAAGATGACTCAGAGGCAGGGGTCAGCCATCAAGTTCAAGGATCAATCTGTCAATGATTCTGACCAACCACAACTCAAAGACGTGGTCAAAATGGTCAAAGAACTGTAGGCCCGCGATAAGGGCAAGAAGGTCTTCACGAGTGAAGATTTCTACAATGGTTTGGAAGGAGATGACAGTCTAGGGGATCTTCCCCGTAAATTTGTCAAATTTGATGGGACCGACGATCCCAAGGCTCATCTGGCTATGTTTTTTTGTGGAATGCAATCGATTCAAAAGAGACAATCATGCTTTGTTTAGGTGTTTTCCTCACAGCTTGGAAGGCACCGCCGCCAAGTGGTACTCCGAGCATATTAATCTAATCGAGTTGTGAGAGTTCGATAAGGTGGTCAACATGTTCATTGAGCGATTCTTTTTCAACACCGAAACGCTGCCAACGCTGAACTACCTCTGCAATACAAAGCAAAGAGATAATGAGAAATCTAGAAACTTCATCCGCAGATGGAGGGGCAGTTGTAATAAAATGAAAAATCCCCTCTCAGAGGAGCACGCACTCCAGATCATTTTGAACAACTTCTCACAACCTTTGAGAAGCCTTTTTTTCACCTTGCCTTCTAAGTCTTTCATTGAGCTTACTGAACGAGCCGAGTGGCTCGAGATGGGAATAGAGAATGGAGTCTATAACGACATCATCTTTGTCAAGAATAATCAAGATTCAAAGAAGAAGACAAATTTCACCTTCTCTGCCAATGCCAACCGCAGTGACAGCAAAAATAGCAAGGGCAAACATACAAGTCAGAAAGAAAAGTCTTCAAAGCAGAATGAAAAATTGAGTCAATAGAAAGAAAAGATAAAGCAGGATGGTTGGGGTGACGATCGTCAGTTTACTCTTCTTGAGCAGCCTCTTGATGAAATCCTTGAATATATGTTGACCAAAGAAATGGTAAAGCTGACAGCGCCAACACTTTCCCATTTCTCATCTTGCTTTTATTATTTTAAAGGGATGATGTGATCCTATTTATCTTTCCTTGATTTGTCATTTTTTTTCCTTCAATGCATCAATAAAATTGTTAATTTTCCTCACAAGCTTGGTGCCACCTTTTGTTCTCTTTCTCTGCAAAATATTCTTTCACGAGGAATGACCATCTTCAGAGTCTCTCCTGAATCAATCAAAAGTCAGTTGCTTTGTCACCTTGAGAGAGCGTTCTTTGAACGTCAATCATTTATCTTTTTGTTCAAAATCTCCTTTCCCCATTACACTGGGCATTTTTTTAAAAAAAATTGTTTTCAAAATATCCTGTATGCAGGCAAGATCAAACAAATCTCTCATTTTGCACATATATGCACCCATTTGCATTCATTTGCATTTGTCTGCATTCATTTGCATTTGTCTGCATTCATTTGCATCAAATCCAATACCCCTTCAGGTTAAGGGATAAACCTGAGTTACCCATTCAGGATAAGGGATAAATTCTGAGACCCCGACAGTTGTCCAAGTCATCGTGAGGGTTAAGACCTAAAATCTCCCATCACAATCAATTAGTAATTTTTCAAAATCCAGTGTTCGTGCTGGGAATTTTTCAAAATCTAGTGCTCATGCTGGTAATTTTTCAAAATCCAGTGTTCGTGCTGGTAATTTTTCAAAATCTAGTGTTGTGCTGGAAATTTTTCAAAATCCAGTATTCGTACTAGTAATTTTTCAAAATCCAATGTTCGTGCTGGTAATTTTTTAAAATCCAATGTTTGTGCTGGTAATTTTTCAAAATCCAGTGCTCGTGCTGATAATTTTTCAAAATCCAGTGTTTATGCTAGTAATTTTTCAAAATCTAGTGTTCGTGCTGGTAATTTTTCAAAATCCAGTGCTCGTGCTGGTAATTTTTCAAAATCCAGTGTTCGTGCTGGTAATTTTTTAAAATTCAGTGTTCGTGCTGGTAATTTTTTAAAATCCAGTGTTCGTGCTGATAGTTTTTCAAAATCCAATGTTCGTGCTGGTAATTTTTTAAAATCCAGTGTTCGTGCTGATAATTTTTCAAAATCTAGTGTTCGTGTTGGCATTTTTTTTTTCAAAAACAGTATTCGTGATGGTCCATTTTCAAAACCAAGTGCTTGTACTGGTTCATTTTCAAAATCCAGTGTACACACTGGTACATTTTAAAATTTAGTGTCCACACTGGTCTAGTTTTCCTTCGTAGATTCGAGTTCTGACTAGAATTTTCCATTTTTCTTTTGGGATTCAAGTTCCGACTCGAACTTCCTTTGCTTAAATTCGAATTGTACAAATTTTTTCTTTAGGGTTCGAGTTTCGACTCAAATTTTCTTTCCTTCTGAATTGGTTAAGTTTTTCCTTTAGGCTTCGAGTTTCGACTCGAATTTCCTTTCCTTCTGAATTTTCCAATTTTTCCTTTAGGATTCGAGTTCCGACTCAAATTTCATTTTCTTTAAATCTGAATTGGATAAGTTTTTCCTTTAGGGTTTGAGTTCCGACTCAAATTTTCTTTCCTTCTGAATTTTCCAATTTTTTCTTTAGGATTCGAGTTCCGACTCGAATTTCTTTTCCTTTAAATCTGAATTGGATAAGTTTTTCCTTTAAGGTTCGAGTTTCGACTTAAATTTCAATTCCTTCTGAATTTTTCAGTTTTCCTTTAGGATTCGAGTTCCGACTCAAATTTTCTTTCCTTTAAATCCAAATTGGATAAGTTTTTTCTTTAGGGTTCAAGTTCTGACTCGAATTTCCTTTCCTTCTAAATTTTCAAGTTTTTCCTTTAGGATTCGAGTTCCGACTTGAATTTTCTTTCCTTTAAATCTAAATTAGATAAGTTTTTCCTTTAGGGCTCGAGTTCCGACTCGAATTTCCTTTCCTTCTGAATTTTCCAGTTTTCCTTTAAGATTCGAGTTTTGACTCAAATTTTCTTTCCTTTAAATCTGAATTGGATAAGTTTTTCCTTTAGGGTTCGAGTTCCGACTCGAATTTCCTTTTTTCTAAATTTTTTAATTTTTCCTTTAGGATTCGAGTTTTGACTCGAATTTCCTTTCCTTTAAATCTGAATTGGATAAGTTTTTTTTTAGGGTTCGGGTTCCAACTCGAATTTCTTTTCCTTCTCAATTTTTCAGTTTCCATTTAGGATTTGAGTTCCGACTCGAATTTCATTTCCTTTAAATCTGAATTGGATAAGTTTTTCCTTTAAGGTTCGAGTTCCGACTTGAATTTTCTTTCCTTTTGAATTTTTCAGTTTTTTCTTTAGGATTCGAGTTTCGACTTGAATTTCCTTTTGTTCTGAATTTTCCAATTTTTTCTTTGAGATTCGAGTTCAGACTCAAATTTTCTTTCCTTAAATTCAAATTGTACAAGTTTTTTTTTAGGATTCGAGTTCTGACTCGAATTTCCTTTCCTTCTGAATTTTTCAGTTTTTCCTTTAGGATTCGAGTTCCGACTCAAATTTCCTTTTCTTCTGAATTTTTCAATTTTTCCTTTGAGATTCGAGTTTTGATTAGAATTTCCTTTCCTTAAATTCAAATTGTATAAGTTTTTCCTTTAGGGTTTGAGTTTCGACTCAAATTTTCTTTCCTTAAAACCTGAATTAGTTTAATTTTCCTTTGGGGTTTGAGTTCCGACTCAAACTTTCTTTCTTTCAATTGATATAGTTTTTCTTTGAAGACTCGAGTTCCGGCTCAAATTTTCCAGTTTTCCTTACAAGATCTGAGTTTTGACTCGGTTATTCTTTCAAAACCAACTTTTAAGTTGGACTTACCTTCAAAATTCCAACTTCGTATTGGATTTACCTTCGAATCTAAGCCTCATCCCATGGATATGTCAACTCGGATGTCAAGCGATTTCTTTCACCAAGGATTTCAAGAATATTTTGCCAAATTGCTATAAAAAATAGTTGTTGATCTCAACCTTTTATTGCATACAGAATTACCTCAAATTACCTTCAGTATTCCCTCCAAAAGGACAAAGCTTTTGCGAAAAAGGATTCAAAATTCAAAATCTTTCTATGGGTCAACAAAAAGGATGAAGAATAGATCCCCGATATGGCCAGCAAAGAAAATTCAATGTTGTCGCAAAGTCATAAGTGATTGATATTGATCACAGTCAATGGCATATTTTTAAAGACCATTCTTGTGATAATAAGGCAATGGAAATATCCTGGGCGATAAAAAAAAATCCACTCAATTTCAATATCTCTTCAATAAATATCAAGCTGCAATTATTTATCTACAAAAGAAATCTCTCAAATATCGTTAAGTTGAAGACGGTGGACGAGTCACATCCCCGGGGGCAAAGAAGACTTGAAACATCTCCAAGTTGAAGGGGCATGTGATGTGTCCTTCAAGGGAATGTTCAGATCATCGCCAAGTTGAAGGCTGATGCGATGAACCTCCTGCCAATCCCTAGAAGATATTTGATCAATGTTATCATTAAACGAGATTTCAATCAAAGAGACAATATCATCAATATAGTCCTTAGGACCAATGAAGACTTGGATCACCTCCAAGTTGAAGGTTTTGTGATGCGTTCTTCTAGAAAAAATCAGAGCATCTCCAGTTGAAGGTTGATGCGATGAAATTCTTGCAAAACCCCAAGAGAGCTCAAAATCTGTCTAAAAAAAAAGTGCAAAAAGATCATCATAAAAAAATCCAGGATATCAAACTGTCAAATCTGCCAAGAATCTTCTTTAAATTTTATGAAATTCTATTATCAATATCCTTTCACCAATCGCTTTCACAATATCAAAAATACTCACCTTTCTGATCATATCAAGGAAATTGATAGCTTCCTTGAAAGAAAGTCAATCGCAAGCAATTTGAATTTGAATCTTGATTCTATGGAGTTAGCCCAATTGGAGGTAATAATTTAGGTAGAAAAGAGGAAATATTTTCGTACGGATATACATCATTTTCAAGTATTTTAAATCAACAAAAATTTTTAACATTTTGACAATATTTCTAGCTATCCAGATATGAAGTAAGAGCTTGATGTCCATCTTGACACATTCTGGTATCACCTTTTGCCTACTTGAGAGAGTAGCCTTTGTTGTCTTTCGCGTTGTTGAAAGATTCGCATAACCTTCTCTTCGAAAAGATAGCCTTTGTCGTCTTTCGCATTGTTGAAAGATTTGCCTCACCTTCTCTCTGAAAGATAGTCTTTATCATCTTTCATGTTGTTGAATGATTCGCCTCACCTTCTCTCCGAAAGGATAGCCTTTGTCGTCTTTTGTGTAGTTGAAAGATTCGCCTCACCTTCTCTCCGAAAGGATAGCCTTTGTCATCTTTTGTGTTGTTGAAAGATTCGCCTCACCTTTTCTTCGAAAGGATAGCCTTTATCGTCTTTCACGTTGTTGAAAAATTTGCCTCACCTTTTCTTCGAAAGGATAGCCTTTGTCATCTTTCGTGTTGTTGAAAGATTCGCCTCACCTTCTCTCCGAAAGGATAGCTTTTATCGTCTTTCGCATTGTTGAAAGATCCGCCTCACCTTTTCTCCGAAAGGATAGCCTTTGTCATCTTTTGCGTTGTTGAAAAATTAGCCTTCTCTCCGAAAGGATAGCTTTTGTCATCTTTCGCGTTGTTGAAAGATTCACCTCACCTTTTCTCCGAAAGGATAGCCTTTGTCATTTTTCGCGTTGTTAAAAGATTAGCCTTCTTATCCTAAATGGGAAAGAAGAAAATACCTCGAAGGCCGAGGTTCAGGTTTATCCCTTAACCTGAAAGGGAAAAAGAAGAAAAGAATACCTCATGGGAAAGAGGCATCAAGTTTATCCCTTAACCTGAAAGAGTATTTGAATAAGAATTGACAAAAAATTGATGAAAAATCGATAAAATTGATAAAATGAATAAAAATTGATAAGACTGATAAAGATTAACAAAAGATTAATGAAAATTGAGAAAAGAAAAGAGTTTATTTGATTCTGCCTGCATGTGGGATCTTTAAAGTGAGAAGAGAATGTTCATTTGAAAAATAAATGAGAAAATCATTTTTGAGAAGAGGATCAACCGCGAGGTTGATTTTAAAGAATGATCAACAGGAGAGCTGATCTTTGAAGAAGAATCGACACGAGGGTTGATTTTGAAGAGAGATCAACATGAGGGTTGATTTTTTAAGACAATGGTTCGAAACCAATTTTGAAAAAGAAGATCAACACGAGGGTTGATTTTGAAAAAGATTGGACCAAAGTATTGAACTTTTGGTGATCATGACGAAGATTTCGTAGAAATTTTCAAAATTTCACGATTTTGAAAAACGCTAATAGGTAATTTCATTTCTCTCACGAATGATGTCGGGATTGCCCCTCATCCTGAAAAGAATAGGAATTAAATGCGGCTTAATATAAAGCCAACGACGAAAAAGATTTTTGAAATGAAAATACAATTTTTCAAAAATAAATTCCCCAGTATGGCAAAAGAGAGAAGTATTTGATATCAAAGATATGAAGAGAATTGACATTGCATTGATAAGCTGAATTGATAACAAATACTGAAATATTTACAAGTTTTTGACTGAAGGTCATAAAAGACTGAGGTTGACTTTCCCCTATAAGGCGACTAAAAAGAAAGAAAGTAGAAAAACTTTGAAATGGTTCGGGGAAGCTAGGTCAGGATGGCTGGCTAATCTTCTTCTTCGTCTTCCACCAGAAGCTTCTTATCAATGCAATCTTGGATGATGTTTTTGAAGACAAAGCAGTGCTTGGTGTTATGACCCATTGCCCGATGAAATTTACAGAACTGATCATTAAACCTTCCCATAATCACAGGAGGATCTGCTACCTTGAAGAGTTTAACCATCTCCTTGGTTATCATGTACTCAAGAACTTGCTCAAGCGGTTGCTCTAAGGAGGTAAATTCACGATCGTATCCCCAACCGTCGTGATTTGGTCTCCCTTGGGGTTTTGATTTTAATTGGATGCTTAAGGAAGGGTTGTCATTCTGCCTGCTGATCCCATTCTTTTGACTGGAGCAATCATCTCTGTCTGATCCGCCGGTGTGGTTCTTTCTGGTACCCCTTTTGTTTTTGTCATTGTTGTTGTTGGAGGAACTGGTAGAAAAGGTGAAGTTGGTTTTCTTTTTTATATCCTGACTGCCTCCTATCAAGGTGATGATGTCATAGGTTCCGTTCTCTAATCCCATTTCGAGTCATTCTACTCGCTCTATTAACTTGATGAAGGATTTAGATGGAGAAGTAGAGATCAGACCCTTCAGTGGTTGAAAGAAATTGTTTAAGATTATTGACAGTGCATGCCCTTCTGATATCGGGTCCTTCATCCTGTTGCAGGTAGATCTCCACCTATGAATGAAATCTTTTGCCTTCTCATTGTCATTTTGTCTCAGATTGAAAAGATGGTTGAGGGTGGGAAGAGCCTCAGTATTGAAAAGGAACCTTTCGATGAACATGTTGATGACTTTGTCAAAGTCTCGTAGATCAATCGGATTGATATGGTCGGCATACCATCTTGCTGCAATTCCCTCCAGTCTACGTGGAAAGCATAGGAATAGAGCCTTGTTGTTCCTTCTGAATCGGTTGCATTCTGTGAAAAATGTGGCCAGATGAACCTTGGGGTTGCTGGTCCCATCAAATTTTATGAATTTGCGAGGAAGATCCTCCTAGTTGTCATCCCCTTATAAGCCATCATAAAAGTCTGCACCAGTGTAGGTCTTTTTGCCTTTGTCATGGGCTTGTAAGTCTTTGACTGCACTGACTACTCTCAGTTGTTCGTATATTGGATCTTCTGCTGGGATCTGAAACTTGGTTTTGCTTGCTGATTCGCGCCCCTCATTGATTTTCTTGGACCGATACAAGGGGTTGTGAAAATATGTTGGTTGCTCTTCCTCTGCGTCTTCCTCTGCTAACTCTGAAGTGCTTTCATACTGAACTTGCTTTTGCTGACTTTCCCCTTGGTTTTGTTTTTGGAAGATATTTTCTCTAGGTTTTCCTCAGCCTGTTCAGATATCATTTTGGCCATCACCACCTGAAACAGCTTGTATATAGTCGGATCAACATCGCTTTCTGCTTCTTGGCCCCACTGCCTGGATGATCTGGAGGAGTTCATTTCCTTTGCTTCACTGTCGCTTTGTTGTGGAACTGTCGCTTTTTCAGTCCTTGTCTGAACCATGATGAAATATCAACGCTTTTTGCGGAATAAAAGGGGATGGTTCAGACTGATGAATTTTTGGGAAAAAAGAATTTTGACAACAGGAGGAATCACGTTAATAGATTTTGAAAAATGATATCTCATTACTAAGGATTGAGTCGTCACAGAATTTATGATAATTGTGTTGTTACTCCGTGGGGAGGAATAAACAACTGAAAATATAAAGAACGAATGATATTTTGAAAAAAGGATATCTCTTGACAAAAAAGAGACTTTTTGTAGAAAGGTGAAAGAATTCTTGGAATAGAATCAGAAGATACGTTGGAAAGATAGTAGGAAAAAGAATTTGAAAATAGATTGCAAATGTTTAAAATTTGAAAAATTGCAGGCAAGATCAAAAGAATTGAAGAAATCAGAAGAAGAAAAGGAAAAGTACACCTGGGTTTTGAAAACAAAAAAAAAAATTGAACAATATACCCAGGGTCTTTGGTAAATATAAGGAAATATAGTAATAAATATCACAGGTTCACAGTTGTACAAACAAGGATGCACAAACAGCATTCTCTAAAGCTGACTCTAAATGCAATATTTGAAATGGCTTGTAGGACATTAATCCTAACTCTATGATTCAGATCATCTAATTTCAATCACGATATACCGATATACTCAAGTCGAAGCTCGAAGTACGTGGCATAGAAATATTTCTCCAGTTCTAAGGTAATAGCTTCCCAACATCCTTGAGCACCTACTGATATACCTCGGACTATGGCCCTTAGGTACGTGGTAGGGGGGCGTTAACCCAAATAAGTGGTCCAGTTGTGAGGCTCTCTCCCAATCTATGGTTCAGTGAGACAGCCCAACAACGTGAAGACCGGGACAATATAGGTAGGGATGTTTTTGAAAACATGTTCAACATGCAAGAAATCAGATAGCTTTAATGCAAAGTCCTAAAGAGATAGGATTTTAAATGAAGAGAAGCATACACTTGCATACATTGTTTGCATTCAATCCCTAGAATTGAGGAGAGTTGTATTTCAGACCTAAGTCTAAGTGAGCATGGAACAATCTCCTCAATATGGTCCTACCAAACCATACTTAAATCCTATATACATTATGTCAACTAGGACAGAGTCTAGGCTCCTAAGGTTTGCATAGAAATGAAGCTGATATTTGTAGAATAAAGACTTAGAAAATATCTAAGCAAAGCAAAGGCATAGATCCGACCAGACGAAGACGTGTCCCATCTTGGTCGCCAAATCTGTGATCATTGCAAAAAAAATTCTCTTGTATTCTTCTCTTTTCCTTTTTAACCTCTATTTTTCCTTTTAAAGGGGAAATAAAAGACAGAAAAGAAGAGAGAAAAGAAAGAAAGAGAGAGGAAATCTTTTGCAAAGGTCTCACTTGTCCTTAATTTTTGAAAATATTTTGAAATTACTCACCTCTGTTTCAAAAATTTGTGGGAAAATGGAGAGACGGGATTCGCTCGTCGGTACGAGGTTCGACCGTTTCTTACACCTTTACCAGGGGTAATCAAACCAAGGATCAAATTTATGCTTTTTGCTTTGCCTAAATATTATCTAAGAATTTTATTATAAGTCTAAATGCACAAAGAATCATGCTTGTGCAATGCAAATGCAGAAATGTATGCTTTTGAGAAAATAGTTTAGAAATTTGGGATTTTCCAAATGATTCTGAAATAAATTTGATATTGGAGTGAAGAAATGGTTCAAAGGTTTGAATTTGGTCTGAAAATGTTAGACTTTGAATCTAGCTTAGATTTTGAAATAAATATGGAAGAAGAGGCTTGAAATTTCAAGTCTTGGAGTGATCAGAATTTGGAAAGATAAGTCTTTAGGTGAAGAGAAAATGGAATTTAGAATTGGAATTTTGAAAATAAGAATGAATTTTCAAAGTCATAATGGACTTTGAATTTGAATAGATTGATTCTGGAAAATGAATTCTTAATTTCAAAACCTGAAAGAGGAATTGAATTTAGATTCAAATTTAAGAAATAGATTTAAAAAAAATGGTTTTTGAAAGTAGAGATTGAAAAATGGAACCAGATTTGAAATCTAGAATCCTAGATGGAATTTAATCCGAAATCTGGAATCCTAGATGGAGTTAGATCGGAAGTCTGGAATCCAAGACGTAGTTGAATCCGAAATCTGGAATCCTAAATGGAATTGGATCCGAAGTCTGGAATCCAAGATGGAATTGAATCCAAAATCTGGAATCCTAAATAGAATTGGATCTGAAGTCTGGAATCGAAGATGGAATTGAATCCAAAGTCTCGAATCCAAGATGGAATTGAATTCGAAATCTGAAGTCCTAAATGGAATTGGATCCGAAGTTTGGAATCCAAGATCTGGAATCCTAAATGGAATTGGATCCAAAGTCTGGAATCCAATATGGAGTTGAATTCAGAATCTGGAATCCTAAATGGGACCTTTGAGGAAGGATCTGGATTTTGGAAATCCAGATTTTGAATTCAAAAGTAGGCTTTAGACTTAGGAAAAAATCAAATTTTTGAGATTTAGAATCAATCTCAAAACCTTGATTTTGAATTGAGAATCAAGACTCAATCTTTAGATAGAAATAAAGGATAAACTTGATTTAAAGCTTGAGTTTTGAAATCAGAAGATGAATCAGGAATTTCAAAGTTAAATTGAACTTTAAAATTTGTTCTGAAATGCTAAATTGAATTTGAAATTGAATCCTGGAAATGAAAATGAAATTGAATTTTCAAAGTTGAATTGAACTTTGAAATTGGATCCCGGAAATGAAAATGAATTTGAATTTTCAAAGTTGAATTGAACTTTGAAATTGGATTTGGATTAGAAATTGAATTTTTAAAAAATGAACTTGGAATTTTAAAGTCAAATTGGACTTCGAAATTGAATTTTGAAATGAGATAGATTTGAGAAGATGAGTTTGAATTTATAAATAAGAATTAATTTGAGAAATGAAGAAGGTATTTGAATGATTATCTCAAAATCACTTGGATTTTTGAAATAATATGAAAAAGAATTTTGAAAATATGATGTAATTTTATCTTAAATGATGAATGAATTAAAAAATTTTAAAATCGGTTTTGAAAAGCATATTTCATTCTTTAAATAAATTGAAATAAAATTGAAGATATAATACATTTTTTACTATAGTCATAAAATGTATTATACAATAATCATATTTAAGTTCAAGTAAAGAATAAAACACATTTTAGTGTCTTTATAGAGTTTAAAATGAAATTAACTCTCAATATATCCTGACTATGGCCATTGATATATATATTGAGTTAATTTTAAGCTAAACTCTGATTAAGGAAAAATATTTAGAAAATATGATGATTTTTTAAAAGGATTCATCCAATATTATTCTATAAAAGATGAAAATCCTAAGTTTTGTTCACACCTTGACTATGACCATTGATGCAAATCGTCAACTTAGGATTTAATCACCTTTTATTAGAATGGTGCACGTGCCACTCGTGTTCCCATTGGTGGATTTTTGAAATAAAAGAGAAAAATAATATGAAATAGGTAATTCATGATATTTGCATGCTCATATATTCTAATCTAATACAAAAAATATAAATTTCTCATTAATCTCTAACTTATCACAGTCTTAAATTGACATTTGAAGTAATAAAATCTCTAATCTAAGAAGGTAATACAAGTTTTTCATGATTTCTCTGCAAAGAAATGAGTTAGCACAAAGTAAAATGTAAAATATAGAAGAAAATATTTCATTGAAAGCAAAATTGCATGTGATTGTACCTATTCTAATACAAGATGCTATACTCATGCTGAACGAGAAAGGTGTATGCAATGGATGAAGCCAAGAGCCACAATGGTCCAAGATGAGCCATCATGAAAGGCAATAGCCATAGTAACTCATGATGAACTACTATGGAAATGAAAAACTACAATGCTTCATTGTGAGCCACTGTGAAAGACTATGGCTATAGTAGTTCCTTGATGAACTACTATAGAAATGAAGGACCACAGTGGTTCTTTGTGAGCCACTGTGAGGGGTTACAACCATAATAGTTCCTTGATGAATTACTATAGGAAAGACAGGCCACAGTGGTTCCTTGTGAACCACTGTGAAGGGATACAACTATAGTAGTTTTTTGCCACTGTGAAGGGCTACAACTATAGTAGTTCTTTGATGAACTACTATAGGAAAGAAAGGCCACAGTGGTTCTTTGTGAACCTCTGTGAAAAACACAGCTATAGTAATTCTTTGATGAACTACTATAGAAAGAAGGGCCACAGTGGTTCCTTGTGAACCACTGTGAAAAATCACAGCTATAGTAGTTCTTTGATGAACTACTATAGAAAAGAAAGGTCAGAGTGGTTCCTTGTGAACCACTATGGAGGATTCACTGCCCTGTGGTGAGATGATCAGCACTTGCTGTGATGGGGTGTTGGTTATGATGTCAAGAATGAACTTGATGGAATGATGCAAATGCTAATCCGAATATTAGATGATGAATGAATTGTAGAACCTGGTAAGATATTACAAAAGTCAAATGATCGGCTATGAGAAATCTCATAACATGAACTGAAGGGGGCATTTAGGCAGTGCTAGTTAAATGGTGCTCAAACCACCAACTATATGCAGATGATAGGCTATACGATGTATGGATAATATACAAATAATGAGGCAGTGTACCAGCAATGGTATACAGGTAGAAGTGCATGTATGTGCTATAAGGTGAAGGAGATATGAAGTTGATGATATAAGCTACTGTGAGGAGTGTAGCAGTAGAGGAAATAGTGTAAAGTGGAGTGGAAAGGGGAATAGTGGCTGTGAAAATGGGGGTTGTAGGTGCAGCAAAACACAGGTAGCTGAAGATTGTGGTATTACTATGGGGACTTGTGACAGTGGAAGAGGGGATCGGCATTTTTATTGAAAGATTTCTCAACTCTAGCCAAACGTTTTTGGTCGGCAAAGTTTATCAACCATGCAAGCATAATGATCCTTTGATTGAGTCAATCTATGTCCACTGGTCATAGAATGAAATTCTCTTCATCCTTTATTAACTAACCCTGTGTGCACAGGATTTTAATGTTGTCAAGGTTTTCTCCTGATATCATCATATCCCTAAACAAACAAAAAGGGGTTCATTTCCACGCCAGCCTTATACTTCATGAGACTTGATCATAGTTTTCATTCTCTCAAATGCTTGATAAACATTTTCAACTGGTCCATATCTTGCACATATGCCAACCAGTGAGTTTCCAACAAAGATATCATATTCTGGTCCAAATTTGAATCGGAAACCACGCTTCACTGAATGATCAGGGAGTTGTTCACTGTGCTGCTAATCACCCTAGTTGACATGTGAATGAATATTATGACGGGTATTTTACAGCAAGCTAGGGTACATTTCACTGTAGATGAAGTTTTTCATTAGATCAAGGAAAACAGGGATTTCTGTTGAACCAAACAATTGATTTATGAATGAAGGTATACAATGGAGATGGACATACAGGATCTGAGGATGCATTAGCATATTTACAACTACAGAAGATGGAACTTTAAACTCGAACTTCAAGGTTTTCAAAAATAATATGCAGACAATAATATAAATGTTGAATAATGGAAATGAAATGAAGTTAACAGACGAGATAGCAAGACAATGTAATGTAATAGATATTTTGGCAATGAGAGGACATATATGCTGCTGGGGTAAAGTATAAACATGCTTTTATATTACTGTAAAATGTGAACCCATACGGTAACAAGAGCCAACGTGATTGTGCTATTGGTATTGAATCAAAACATAAATACATATAAACGCAGGATATACTGATCTGATGTTATGCCGCAGATAACCAAGACTCCTGACAGCAGCAAGTGGGTCTGTTGCAAGTTGATTTATCGCTAACTTCTTTCTGACCATCTGCAACAAAAAATTTCCACGCACCTTGCAAGATGGGATCAAGTCCTACACCGTGAACTCGCTTGATCCCTGAGACTGAGACCTTGAAATTTGGTGTTTTCCTGGATTGCAGCAGAACCTAATGAAGAACCACTTGGGCTTGACCGGAAATCTTTACCAGTAGTTGCCACAGCCTGGCCATAAGATATTACAGCAGCCACAGAGGGAATCGAACCCAAATGTCAACCCAACCCACAAATTTTATACATTTAAGAATACAGACCCCAAAGAAAGAATCATATTTTGTACTACCTCATGCTGAAGAATCTTTAACAGCTCCTAAAACCCATCAGAAAATAAATTCCCTTTAAATGCATATGTGCTTTATCGGGATGAAGAAGACATATATTGATTTTGCAGAAAGAACAGGGAAAACAAAAAGATGCACGTTGCTAACTTGCAGGGGTAAAACGGGATACTTAAGTGATCTAGTTTGAGTTCATCGACTACAACAAACGCCATGCCACAGAAACCCTAGACATGACCTAGAATGATTGGTGGGATAAACTTGAAAACAGCTCACCTTCACGTCACCTTCTGATGACAATTTTATTAAGAGAAACCACACTCAAATACTAAGAGAAAGGAAAAAAAAATTGTCAATAATAATGAAAGAAGCAAAAGATGAAAGACACAAAGTCCAAACCAACGAATGTAATATCAATCCCTAAGTAGTCATTCATATATATCACAGAACTGGAAGAATGAGACTACCTTTTTTTTTTGTTTTACCGTACACCAAATTCTTGCCATTCTCATACCATCATATAAACAGAGGATCATAAAGATGGAGTTCGAACACCCAAGATGCTGAGGTCAAGACTGAAAACCTTAGTTACCCTCCTTATAGACATATGCAGCACAATACAAATGGTGAGAAGATCAGATCCAACCTCTCTTTTTGTTTTCAGAACACAAACCTCTTAACACCAAAAATCAATATAAGATGTGGAGAATGAGGCAAAACAGGAGATAATAATACAGATTGGAGATAAAGAAAAATCAGTGACAATCAAACGAAAACAGTGGATCCATTATTAAAAGAAAGATTGAAATGCAAAAAAAAAAACGATAAAGGAAAAGGTGATTCTATGAATGTTTTAACAAAGAATTTGATTATTAATCAGAACAGGACATCTTTAGCAAGGAAATTCACAAGTAAATCGGGGTGCATCTCAGCCACCGTGAGTGAAATCATTCCCAGTAACTTAAGTTCATTTTTCTTCCCTTTTTTTTTTACAGTAGTTTGATAAACTACTTTCAGCAGTAGATCAATTCACAGTGAATCGACCTCTGCATCTCGACTTCTTGCCAAGCAAATCGATGGATGGAATAGCTAAGCTCTACAATCCAGTATTGGCATGCTGGCTCGGTACCATCACTGATGGGATTCAAGAGAGATACGCAGATAATGAAATTGGAGTGAGACTTAACAATAACAACAAATCAAAGGGGATCTAAGATATTGAAAATCCATATGGTATGACAAATGATGAACACAGAAATAAGAAAAGGGGGCTTTCATAATCCTGACGCAATGTTAAATCTACCATACCCAGGATCGATGGAGCAGAGAAGAATATGCATGAATCACAAAATATCTCCAGTAATCACGACCAACAGAAAACAGTAAAAAAAAAGTAAAAAATAAAGTAAAAAAAAAAGAAAGAAGATCAATAGGAAAGCAAATCGCAATGCAGACTAAGAATTGAACATAAAAGAAATGCAAGCCTATTGTTAAAAGGAAAATGGAAATTAGATACAAAAAGAGAAATGGAAATAAGGAAGGAAAATCACATGTAGGAATTAGGGGGACTCCGTTAATATTTGCATATCTATAAACCGAACTTGCTATATGCAAGTCGATATCATAGAAGATGCATTAATGGGGCAAAACAAGGAAAATCTAAAGAAAATCTATATATAAAAGAAAGAGCAAAGAGAAGAAAGAGGGAATCTCACCGTGGTTTTGCATAAATCTCAAGGACGGAGCAGAGGGTCTTCTTCAACAGCTTCAGGAGCGATCAAAGGGAGGAGGTTGAGAGAGGAGGACTTCTGGTGGCATGGAGAGGAAGAGGGAGATGCCCGAGAGGAGCGCACATGGGGAGCAGATGCGGGGGTGGAAACGGATGGCTCAGGGCTTTCCCTTCGCGCCCTTTTAAAGAGGGAGAAGAATCAGAAAGGAAAGATGGTGGTTGAAGATTGAGGGTGGATGCGAGAGAAGATCGATCAAAGGGTCGATCGATCGAGAGAGAGAGAGAGAGATCGTGAAGGAGGAGAAGGCGAGCAGCTTTCGTAACAGAAAGGCGTTCGCAAAAAATTTTCAAAAATTCAAAAACAAGACTTTTTAAAAAAAAAATCTCAAAAGGAGTTTTTAAAACCATTTTTTTTTGTATTTTTCTTTTCCAAATTTTATATATATATATATATATATATATATTGTTTTTCTCATATTTTCTATTTTTTGTATTTTTGAAATAAAAACTCTAAAAACTAAAAGATTTTAAACTAATTTTGCAAAATACTTACAAAAAAAAGATTTTCTGAGAAATCAGGTTTAAACTTTTGAAATTTCCTCTGAAAATAAGTTTGGATCCGAGCTTTGAGGAAATATTCGAGTTTTACACTTCGAATCGAGAAATATAGGACAGTGAATCCAAATGGATACCGAATGGACTGTCTGAGCCATTCAAAAACTATTTTTGATAATTTTATAATTTTGGTTTAAAACTTGGATAACGAGGCTCAGATTTAGGATTTTGGCACTAGATCCGGATCCGAAATTGAGTCAGATATATAAAATAGATTTTATTCCAGTAAATCTGAGAAATGACTGAAATTTAAATTGAGAATGACTCAATTTACTCAAAAAATTGAGGTCAGGGGCATAAAGAAACTAACTAGGACATTAACCAAGAGAGAGCATGTTACGAAAAATATCCAAGAGAGAGAGAGAGAGTTAAATGCAAGGCATGTAGCATCTCTACCGCATGGTCCATGAACAACCCAGGGCTACACTTGTATCACCCATGAAGCAAGACTCCTCGAGTGTGCTGTAAGGAATACGAGTGTGCTGTAAGGAATACCTGCTTACTTCACATGAGCAAGTGTTTACACAACCATTGGGATTGGTCCTGGAAGATACTAAGCAAACATGATTACAAAAGCTTCAAACCAACTTAAATTAAAAAAGGAAAAAAAATTTGCAGCAAATTCATGACTGGTTAATACACCAATATCATATCCAGGAGTATCACAACGGGTACATATCAAATTATTCATGCTGCTTCAATCCTACAGCACCAACACTACCGCATGAGACCTCTGGCGAAATATCATGTGGTGTTATGTTTAGATGATCAGCTAAATCTCAATGTTGTAACTCTCTGAATGAATGCAGAACAAGGTTAGTAGTACCCCAGTTGGCCGTAGTTCAATGACAAAACAAATGGCCAAACCTTTTTTTTCTTTTTCTAAAAATCTTAAAATTTAGTGGTGCCTTCGTGAAGAAGGATGGACAAAATCTGTTATTACTTCCAAGCAAACACGTGCAGCTTCTGTTTCTACAACATAGTTCTGTTCAATCTTGTAGAGGCAGCCTCCCTTCACCTACATCAAATGGTTAACGAACCGATCCATGTGACGTCAAACCTGTCCTTTAGAAAGGGAAAAAAGGAAAAAAAACATCATCTGGAACCCTTGTGTAGCTTGAAGCCAAAAATCCTTGGCGTGTAAGTTTGAACAGGTGGTGCAGGCTTTGCAGAAGGATAAGTCATCAAATACAAATGTGGGAATGTGGTCCCAAAGTAAGCCCCATCCATGTCTGAATGGAAGTTAAGCAAAAATTTAATATCAAATGAAGAAGAGTTTGAAGGAAAATCCATCATGTAGTCATAGACGCTCTGACATGTAGCAAAAGAAGGGAAAATACAACTAGCAAAAATTAACAAGAAAAAATTCAGCAAGAGCTCCAGCAAGCAGCACTTTCAACCATGTTGAAGTGCAAGCCTGAAGGATAAAAAATGCAGAGTACTCAGCACTGCAGGATAAACTCACTTCTTAAAAGACAAGCCAGGATTAAAAAAAGAATATCTTTTTATTATTTTCACAGTGATCTTCTATCATTGTACTTGAGTGTCAATACATGCATTAACGTTTTCCAGCATATATATTGCTGCAAGATGTGCATTCAGCTTAAATGATAAATATAACAAGGTGAGTAGAGGTAATATAAGTGGAAGAACAAAATATACAAGCAACTAGTTTTTCAACAAAAAGAATATATATATATATATATGAGTAATACTACGGTGCTCTGGGAGCACCTACCCCCACCTACTAAAAATCATAGTTATAGATTGCATCTTCTCAATCAGACCTTATAGATGTACTTAATACAGTTTATTTGATAGGAATCATGTTTTGGATCATGTTTTTTGGTCATCAAAATATGTTTTTCTAAGTCATGAAATTTTGGTACATTGTGAGTCATTGATTTTTTGAAGATCTTAAAAAACCTACATGTATGCCATAATCACATGATGCAAAACTTGTTTTTCACTAAATAATGATCGTCAATACAGTTTATTTGATAGGAATCATGTTTTGGATCATGTTTTTTGGTCATCAAAATATGTTTTTCTAAGTCATGAAATTTTGGTACATTGTGAGTCATTGATTTTTTGAAGATCTTAAAAAACCTACATGTATGCCATAATCACATGATGCAAAACTTGTTTTTCACTAAATAATGATCGTCAATCATATCTATAGGGTCTGATC
Source organism: Nuphar pumila (assembly GCF_984573655.1). Classification (NCBI taxonomy): domain Eukaryota; kingdom Viridiplantae; phylum Streptophyta; class Magnoliopsida; order Nymphaeales; family Nymphaeaceae; genus Nuphar; species Nuphar pumila. The sequence goes on along the minus strand of NC_143252.1, from coordinate 92,142,112 downwards.
AACGAAAAAGTACTCAAATTTTGAAATTTTGAAGCTTCTATTAGGTGGGAGTAGGTGCTCTGGGAGCACCCTATCATTACTATATATATATATATATAGGGTAATACATCCTTACTAAATGAAATATGCAAAATAGATTTTTTGACTCTTCTGGTGTTTTTTTTTTCGTGGTTCTGACCCCATGAATGTGTTGGACATGGTCAATTTACTGGGAATCCACACCTGGATATTGAGTTTTCGATGAAAAAAATGATATTTGGAGCCTTGAAAATTTACAAAGATTTTGGACCGTTGAAAATTTACAAAGAATTTAAAAATCAAACGAAAAAAGCCTGAAAAAACCATTTAGCATGTTTCATTTAGCACAGATGTATTACCCTATATGTGTGTGTGTGACACTTAACTCTTCGCCAGAAAAGCCACACAAAATAATGTTCCTATCCAAAAACTTACAGGGTTTCCACAACCAACGTGTCACTAAGGGTATGTTTGGCTGCCCTTTTCAAAAATGAAAATGAATCACATGAGAATTGGAATCTCGTGATACTCCAAATCACATGATTTGGAATCTCATGATTCCAAATCTCATGTTTGTTAGTGAGAAGAAGGGAATTCCATTTGCATGTCAGCAGGAAGGAGGTGGAGCTCGCTGCTGGTGATTTCTGGCGAGCTCCACCCCACCTCAGTTCACATGCTAAACCAGGTGGGAGGGAGGGAGGGAGGGGAGTGGAGGCCGTGGCCAGCAAGCTCCAACCTGATGCATCAACAGAAAAAAAAAAAAAAAACTAAGGGGCCCTTGCTGGGAGGGCTGCCCTTTGCATTGCAGCAGGGAGGAGATGGAGCTTGTTGGTGATGATGTCAGGCGAGCTCCACCTCGCCAACAATGTAGAAAAAAAAAGGGGCTGCCTCTTTGCATCCAACAGGGAGGAGTGGAGCTCGCGGACAGTGACTTCCGGTGAGCTCCGCCCCACCTCAGTTCTCCCAAAAAATCATGTGGGATGGACTAGACACCATCAAAACAGGTGGAGCTCAACGAACAGCATTAGCGGCGAGGTCCACCTTGCCTCAACCCCTGTGCCAGCCAGCAGGAGAGGCAGAGCAGCAGGGTCACAGCTGTTCCACCCGCCCAAAAGAACCAAAAAAAAATACCTGAGTGGTGCGTGTTCCCGGCGACTGTTGACTGTGCTTCGACGGTCTTCTCCGACAAGTTGGCTGGATGAGAACCCCAACCCTCAACCAGACCAGAAGAGACGAATGATGTTACATTGGGGCATTTTTAAGCCCCCAACGTTCATTTGTTGGTAGAGCCCGTGTGATTTCGAATCAAGTGATTTGAAATCACAAGCCAAACCGTGAGATTCGAAATCTCATGGGTTGACTTGATTTCGAATCACATGTGATTCGAAATCACATGAACCCCAAATCTCATGTTTGGTTGAGCATGAGATTTGGGGCCAGGTGAGAATCACTCTCTCATTCAAGTGAGAGAGTGATTCTCATGTAATCGATCCAAGCATATGCCCTAAAAGCATCCGATATGATAATCTAGAACAATCATAGCTTGAAAACACAGTGACTCATGACTTTCAGGTTTGACCTATAACCAGGATTCATTTAGGTCAATATGAGCAACTACAATCAACATAGACCATGTGATACTAAGTTTATCCAATTCCAAAAGGTTAGCACGGCCATTTTTTTCAATACTTGAAACTCATAGCAGAAAAAAACTATAATTGGAACACGACTCATTTTTTCTATGGTTAACAAAAGTATTACCTGGAGTGTTTCCTTATGTAGTTCTTTCCCTCTCCCACTAGTCTTGCACTTACCCTTTAAGTAATTAAAATTTTATGAATTTATCCATCTCTTTTTCTTTTTGCCACTTATTTTTTCCCATTCATATGGGCTTTGCTAAAAGTTTCTGGTTTCTCCTTTTTTTTCCTGAGTTTCTTGCATATCTCTTTCTTCCTGTGGGGTTGCATCAAAGTCTTCTGTTCTTCCCCTGGCTAGAATATCCTATGCCTATGTCCCTTCAGCAACCTAAGATACCAGTACAATCCAATAGTCCAAATTCACAAATTCACCACGGTATTCCTCTGGTTCCCCTCAAATGCCACCACTTTCTGTCAGTGATGCTACACAAATAAGCAGACAGTGTTCATTCCCACTTTGCAATCCAATCCACTAGAGGCACAAGGGACAATTGCATCAGAATCAAAGGACCAGGTTGCACATCCGAGCTGAACCATCCAACCTGGCCCTCAGTTGGGGAGCTGGGCAATGACATGGCCACTCAATTTCCTCAACAGGTGGTCAATGTGGTGCACCTGAAACTCATGAAAATTTGACAACAGATAAAAGTGTTGATTCTTCGGTGGCACAAGCAGCACAGATATAGTCAACTTGCTAGGTTACATCCATGCCCTCCCATCCCTCTTTCAGGGTACTTGTCACAGGCGTATTTCTTCAACAGGCCAGTGCAGCGCGACGGTCCTTTCCTTACCGCCGCAAGCCTATCTGGTCACTCGCTTGCCGCTGCGAAAGCTTTGAGTATAGAGTGAAAGAGAAAAGAGGGAGAGAAATTGTAATCACTTGAAGGTAATCACAACGAGAGTGAATAAAGAAAGCTCAACGCATTTGCATTCATTCACTGTTTTGCCCAAGGGCATCTTACAATTCAGATCTACGAGCTGACCCTTCAGAGTATTGATCAACCTGAACCGAGGTACAAGGGTGGCCCGAAGAAAGTTACAAGTGACTCAACACTTACATTATGACTCAACCAAAGCAAAACAAACTCTAGAAACAACTGTAAAAAGTAGGTCACAAGGGAACATGCTCTCCCTTTCAAATAATGTGCCGCCCTCGGCACCATCTGCTTCATGGTAAGCCTTGACTTCATCTGGGTAGTGGTTTTTCATCTGGAATGCTAGTTCCCACGTCGGTTCTGCTGCCTCCTCCCACTGCACAAAATACTTCTTTGCTTTGCCCAAGTAGTTGATCTTGTGACGAAATATCTTGTTAAGATGCTTCTCAGCCCGTTGTGTTGTCGAGGCCCTCTGCAGGATAAGAGCGCGTTGTGGCATGCTGCATTCTGGATCCTTCTCGTCCGCATAGAACGGTTTTAGGTTGCACACATGAAATACCGAGTGCACCTTAAAGTCTGGGGGCAGGTCTAACTTGTACGCCAACCTACCTACTCTCTTGGTGATGGTGAACGGTCCATCATACTTCCTGATCAGTCCGCAGTGTCGTCCACGGAAGATGACTATGCGATCAGGATAAAGTTTCACAAACACTTGGTCCCCAACACGAAACTCAACAGGTCGACGACGTTTGTCTGCCTACTTCTTCATTCTCTTAGCCACCTTGTGCAGAAACGCCTTCGCCAGCTCGGTTTGCTCGTGTTAGTCTCGAACAAACTGATAGGCAAAGGATGACCTTCCCTTCTCTTGTGTGGCTAAAGTATGTGGAGTCAGCGGTTGCTGCCCCGTAACTATCTCGAACAGACTGTAGCCAGAAGACTCACTCTTCTGAAGATTATAGCAGAATTGAGCCACGTATAGGAGCTTCACCCAGTCTTTCTAATTGGCACTAATAAAGTGCCTAAGATACTGCTCCAACAGTCTGTTGATATGCTTTGTCTGCCCATCTGTCTGTGGGTGAAAACTTGTTGAAAATAATAGATTAGAGCCGAGTAGCCGAAACACTTCACACCAGAATTTTTTCGTAAAGCGAGCATCGCGATCGCTCACAATGCTTCTTGGTTCACCCCAGTGCTTCACAACATGCTTCACGAACAGCTCTGCAGTCTTCTCGGCAGGGCAATCCTTCAAAATTGAGATGAATGTGACATATTTAGAGAAACGATCTACGACTACCAGGATAGAGCTAAAACCATCTACCTTCGGTAGACTAACAATGAATTCCATAAAAATGCTTTTCCAAGAATGTTCTGGAATAGGTAGAGGCTCAAGGAGGCCGACAGTCTTCTGATTGGTCCCTTTGTCTTGCTGGCAAACGAGGCATGTTCGCACATACCCCTCCACATTGTCCCTCATCGGCGGCCAATAGTAGCCATGCTCAATAAGTGCTAAGGTCCGCTCCTGACCTGGATGACCGGCCCATAGTGTATCGTGGCACTCCTTAAGCAGTTCACGGCAGAGGCTTCCCCACCACGGCACAAAGATGCGTCCCCCTTTTATCACGAGGAGGTCGTCCCGTAACCAAAATCGCAGTCTTTCCCGCTTACGCAAGAGAGACAAGTGTTGCGTCGTTGTGTCTTGTTGCATACCTTTGCGGATGCGGTCCAATAGCATACCCTCCAAGTGAACTTCAGAAGGATCCGCACGCGCAGCTGCCAGTTCCGCCTTGCGACTCAAGGCGTCAGCAACAACATTGGTCTTTTCCACCTTATACTCTAATGCGAAGTCGAACTCCGCCAAGAACATTTGCCATCGAGCTTGCTTGGGCGTCAGCTTCTTCTGCGTCAGAAAATAGCTCGTGGTGACATTGTCCGTCTTGACGACGAACTGGGCACCCAGAAGGTAGTGTCGCTAGGTCCCGAGGCAGTGCACGATGGTCGTCATCTCACGTTCGTGCACAGTGTAGCGCTTTTCAGCATCCTTTAACTTTCGACTCTCATAAGCAATCGGATGTCCTTCCTGCATGATAACTTCGTTAATAGCAAAGTCTAAAGCTTCTTTATGGACTTCAAAGGGTCTTGTGTGGTCCGGCAATCGCAGCACAGTTTCTCTCACCAAGGCTTTCTTCAAGCCATCAAAGGCATTTTGGCAAGCTCCTGTCCAGAGTCATACTCGATTCTTCTTCAGTAAATCCATGAGGGGCGCAGCAATAAAGGAATAGCCTTCGATGAACCAATGATAGTAATTTAACAAGCCAAGGAATGACCGCAACTCTGGTACTTTGGTTGGCAGACATCATTCTTGGATGGCTCTTATCTTCTGTCTGTCCATTCGCAGCAAACCATGCCCCACAACGTGGCCAAGGAAGTTGATCTTCTCCTATCCAAAGAGACACTTCTCTCGCTTGACATAGAGGTAATTCTCCTTCAGTACCTGAAACACTGTTCGCAAGTGCCCAACATGATCTTCCATGTTGATGTAGTAGATCACGATGTCATCAAGATAGACTACCACGAACTTGTCGAAGTAAGGGTAGAAAATCTTATTCATCAATGTCGTGAATATGGCTGGAGCATTAGTCAACCTGAATAGCATCACCAGAAATTCATAGGCACCATAACGAGTGACACAAGTTGTCTTTGGCTCATTACCATCTACAATCCTCACCTGCCAGTAACCCGATCGCAAATCCAACTTCAAAAAGATTCGAGCACTACCTAACTGATCGAACAAGTTCGCTGTCAATGACAATGGATACTTGTTCTTCATCGTGACTTTGTTCAATGCACGGTAATCCACACGTAGTCGTTTGGAGCTGACATGTTTCACCTGAAAGAGCACAGGGGCATCAAAGGGTGCTTTTGAGAGACGAACGATGTCTGCTTCTAACATCTCGTCGAGTTGCTTGCGTAGTTCTTTCAATTCAGCTGGTCACATGCGATAAGGGACCATAGCAAGAAGGCTTTGCTCCTGGGGTCAACTCAATCATGTGGCCGACCTCGCATCTTGGTAGCAGACGCTTCAGCAGTTCTGGGGGCATAACTTCTTGAAACTCCGCCAACAGTGGGGCAAGGGTTGGCGGCACTGTTGCTTCAACCTTCCCTTCTTCAGTGCGCACAACAACTAAGAATAATATGCTCTCCCCACTTGACACCCTTCTTCAGTTGCATCACAGATAGTATTGAATTTTTGTCTCCAAGAGTGAGGCACTACATCGTGTGCAATGAGTCCGATCTCATAATTGTCAATGAGTTCACCTTCGACATCATTACATTATGGCTGCGAAGAAACTCCATACCCAAAATCATCCGAAAATCATCTAGGCACACCACTGAGAAGTTAGCTTGCCGACCCAACTCACAATTTGGATAGCGAGATCCCTTGCTTCACCAAGGATGGGCTTAGCCACAGAGTTCACCGTTTTGATGGTTCTCTGCTTTGGCCTGGGCTTTAAGCCCAACCTCTCTGCCTCTTCCCGCAAGACAAAGTTATGTATGGCCCCAGAGTCTACCATTGTCATAGTAGACTTTTCATTCGTAATGACTTTTAAGTACATGAGTTCCGGTATGTTTTCCACTGCACAGCTTCTGATTGCATTTATAGTTTGCATGGCCCCCATCCTTGGTTGCACGACTTCGGTATCACTTCTCCAGCTCGAGAATGGGCTCTGGTACCACTTGTCACGGGCCTATTTTTTCAACAGGCCAGTGTGGCGAGACGGTCCTTTCCTTACCGCCGCAAGCCTATCTGGTCACTCGCTTGCCGCTGGGAAAGCTTTGAGTATAGAGTGCAAGAGAGCGAAAGAGGAGAGAGAGAGAGAAATTGTAATCACTTGAAGGTAATCACAACGAGGGTGAACAAAGAAAGCTCAACGCATTTGCATTCATTCACTGTTTTGCCCGAGGGCATCTTACAGTTCAGATCTACGGGCTAACCCTTCAGGGTATTAATCAACCTGAACCGAGGTACAAGGGTGGCCTGAAGAAAGTTACAAGTGACTCAACACTTACATCATGACTCAACCAAAGCAAAACAAACTCTAGATACAATTGTACAAAGTATGTCACAAGGGAACAATATCAATCCTTTAACTAATTATCATATTATCTAATCACTAGTCATCATTAATTAAGTTGAGGACAAGCAACCATGGTATGCGCTTGTTTTTAAACTCTAGAACGTTTTGAGTATGATTTTGCAAATAATACAATTCCAAAATCAAATATCAAGAAAGGGAACTTAAGTCTAAACTCATGAGTCATGATCTAATCAAGTAAACAAGAATACATGCATTATCTATCAATTTCAACACATGGGTAGGTTTTTATAAGGTTTGAAAAAATAAATGGTCCAAAATCTTCATAAATTTTTTAGGATCCAAATATTCATTTTTCATAAAAAAACATGATTCAGGTGTGAATTCCTAGCCAAGAAAGGTACAAGCCATCCAAACCACCTTAAGAATGATTCTAAAAGTGTCTTTTGGTAAATCCGACAACACACATGTGGTCTCCATGTTCAAAAACCTAGGAATCAACTCTTGCTACAAAATTTTTTGATGCATAAATAGGATTTTATAATGTGCTAAAAACTATGTCACAAGGACTCTTCAACTAGGTGTCGCACCAGCGTCGCACCCGCACCCGATGCAGTCAACCTGACCCTGGGTCCAGTCAACGCACCCAGGGTCATTTATGTCCAACTTTTGGACTTTATATATATATATATATATATATATAATTTTTTTATATTTTTGCCGCACCCCCACACCCAAGTTTTTTTAAAGTGCCACACCCCCGCACCCGCACCCATGTGACATAGGCTAAAAATCAACAGTTTGAAAATTTTGAAAACTTTCAGATTAAAACAAACATGCCCTTAATTTTTTTTTGTGAAAAATAAAAAAATGGTGTGGAGTCAATCAACTTGCAACTTCACTTTCATTGCATGATATTATATAACTATCTGCTTCGCTTTACTATTATGTTTCTTTTTCTAAGGCATGTTTGCTTTGGTCACAAGTGGGATGAGCCATAATGCTTGAGAAAGTTGGTCAGGGAATCAGTCTCGTGACCCACTTTTTTAAGTTTCAAGGGACAAACATTGTCAAGTGAGAATCACAATCACAACTTGCATCTTCTCATGTTTACAAACACTTGCGAAAATGTTGTGGTTGTGATCTGCAATCACAAGATCTTGATAAAACCCAACTTTTACATGGCATTGCATATGTGCCCTTTTAGAATGGCACTAAATTTTAGGCCATTCAAAATCACATGATATATTGTCAAACTTTTGTCATTTCTACTTTCTTTCAAACCAGCATTGAATTAGCAACTTGCATGGTGTTAATTTTTTTAAAGTTTGTAGGTGATAGGACCAAACCACATTAAAGATAACTTTTTTTTTAATCTATTGGAAAGGCATATGGGAACATAAAATCACCCAGAACTAGTAGAAATCCAATCCAAACAAACAGAATTCACTATGCTTTAATTCATGTGTGCATACATAAATGTGTGCTCACATGCGTGCACACACACACACACACACACACACACACACAGAGAGAACACCCCTAATGAATGGTGAAAACAAAAGAAGGAAGGTGATCACTAACTATTTTTAATAAGAAATAAAACACGTGTTTTTCATGAAAAGTTTTTAATTTATAGCAAAGTAGAAGAAAATATAAGTGTATTGCAAAGATAGGAATAAAAAATCCAAGTTTTAAGTAACAAGATAATTCGACGCTTCTTTAGAAAGAGATCCAAAAAAATGCACGATTAACCATCCAAAACCGTTGGCTGGTGGAGGGACTGCATGAAGGTGAATAGACATTCAAAAATTTTGGAAAGGTTTCTTCTCCTAGGACATCTGAAAATCGTGCCAAAAAATTTAATTCACCTTTTCTCTATGCTTGAAACTCTAAGCACTTCAGAAACTATCAACCAATTTTGAAACTCATGTTTCTTGGCAACTACGTCACATAGGTGCGGATGCGGCACTTTAAAAAAAACTTGGGTGCAAGGGTGCGGGGAAGGTATATATATAATTTTGAACAGCTTAAATTAACACTAATGAAATAAAAACAATTATTTAATAGCTTTAAGTTAACACTAATAAAATAAAAACAATTATCATCAATTCATCATGCATTAATTCATACAATAAATCAAATTAACAATCTACAATTGCTATTCCTCATCAATAACAAATAATACCACACTGGTGGGTGTATATATATATATATAGGGGTGGCAAAATCTGACACGACCCGCCAACCCGCTTCTTAGCCGGGTTCGGGTTTGGCTTAAATGGGTTCGTGTCGTAAACGGGTCGACCCGCTTAAGACGTTTATTAAACGGATCGGGTTCGTGTTAGGGTATGCCAACCCGGCTGACCCGTTTAATAAACGGGTTAGGTGGGCGGGTCAACCCGTTTACCCGAACCCGACCCGCCAACCCGTTTAGGTATTGCATTTCTGTAAAACAATCCATTAAAAATTGGGACAACTTTGCATCTAGACGGTTCGATTTCCAAATCTGATGGTCTGTACCTACTATTACCTTTGTCTTGCTCAAGCAGTGAGTAGCAGTATCAGTAGCGTCGATTGCAATAAAAAAGGAGTTGTCAGCCTGACAGTGCACGTTTCCCTGTGGTGGGATGTTGCAGGTTTAAAAGCCCAGTGGTACGATTGAATAATAATTGCGGGTCTAAAAAGGAGACAGAAGCACTCTGATTGGCATGCCAAATCAACCTTCATTCTTAAAAGAAGGGGGATCGATGGTCTGGATCACATCTAGATCGTTGGTTTGCTATCTGGACGGCGTCAATCTCATTCCACATTACTGACGTAGTGTTATTCTTCGATTAGCGGCTGATACTGATTATCTATCTGGATTCTTGGACAACCAATGGTCACGATTGCACTATGCCCCCCACAATATTTGACCTGGTGTTGGTAATTTGATTTGGTATAAAATAATGTGCATTTTTTTTCTTCAGTACGTTCCATTTAGGCATCAATAGTGAATCCGAACCCGATCCGCCAACCCGCCCGCCAACCCGTTTACCCGACCCGTTTATTAAACGGGTTAACCGTGTCGTGTCGGGTTACCCGTTTAATAAATGGGTCGGGTTTGTGTTTGCCACAGCTGACCCGTTTAATAAACGGGTCGGGTTCGTGTTGAGGTATGCTGACCCGCCAACCCACCAACCCGACCCGATTGCCACCCCTATATATATATATATATATATATATATATATATATATATATATATATATAACTGGACTTGGTTAAGTGTTAACTGAATCTACTTTTGCATAGAAATGAACCTCAATGTGGTTGACGTCACCTGACAGAAAGGAAATTGTGTCGTTGGAGTCCGTGTTACATAGCTTGGCAATGGGTAAAACCTCGTCAGGAGTCAGGAGACTCAGGACAAAGTCTACAACATCAATCAAGTACCAGAGAATGCCATAGAAGAAAAAATGTGTTAAATCACTGAAATTGTGCAATCAAAGACAAACTAAGGCAAAATCACTGCTATATGAGGAACTTCAAGTATTTCTTAAACAATTACTTTCTTCAAGCCTAATCAAGCATAACCCACTTTGACAACAAATGTCCAAGCAGGGGACAATATTGACAAAGAAATTGGAAATGTCTAAGATATGATGCCCTCTTTCTATCGAATTTGACAGCTGAATAGCTAGGATCTGAGACCATGAATATTGGAAAAGACAAGAAGTCAAATAATCATCTCAAAATAGCTCAATCTTCTGGGTGAATGTCGCAAGGTCAGCAGGGTTGCAACAAGAATACAAATATACATATATGACAATTCTGAAAAAGAAAAACATAAATACTTTGAAAGCATATGTAGGCAATTGAAATGAGAAAATCCCGCAAATCTGTTCCTAAGGAACTATGACTTTGACATATGCAACTAGATCTTGAAGCAATCAGCTTTTCCGCATGAAATTAGACAAGCTTTTTCTTTTTCATTTTTCGGAACACACAAAATATCAAGGAGGAAATTGTTTCAATAAAAAAAAAAACTAACAGAAGGATACCGCTCTGGTGTTTGGACCGTGGAAGGTACATGTCTTCACACTTTGGACAGTAAATCTTCACGCAGCCATTACGAGGAATGTCTGATGGACCAACAGGAAGACAAGGCTGTCCTCCACAATAAACTCGAGGGCATCTCCCAAAATCAGTTCTCTTGTACTTCTCATGCTGAGGCAGTAACCTGAAAAACATTAGTACAGGGATCACCTTGTCAACTAAAGCATGCTTACCAAAGAGAAGAAATCTCACCATCGCACTGAACCCCTTGCTTGTCAGAATATAACGTGCATGGATAAGACCATACAGTAACTCTGCTGCAGATTCAACCTCAAGGTGTTCTTCATCATCTAGCTCACCTGAGGTGGTTATGATAAAACAAAAGAATGAACATGTGGTAATAGACCTTGAACTTGTCCAACACTAGCCAATGAAATAACAACATGCAGTTAAGAATGATAGAAGCTATATGTAGAGGTGGGCAAAAACCTTGAGCATGATTAAAAGCTCAGGCTCAGCACAAGCTTGTTCATTTAATAGATGAGTCAAGCTTAAGCTCAAACAAGAGGCTTGTTTAGTTAAACAAACTAATCTTAAGCATTGAGTTTAAACTCATTTAATATTACAGGTAAAAAGATAGGATGTCTTCATGTTGAATATATGTTAGTCGTTTTATCCCTAAAAATACCTACAGTGCAATGATCAACAAATTCTCACAAGAGAAAGGTGATGGGCTCAAATAACGCCTCATCAACGCTGCTCTATAAGGTCCTTTTAATTTTTTTAATTAAACAGCTCTGCTCAAGCGTAGAAGAGTGAAGCTCAAGCTCGATTAAGATCAGTCAAGCTAACCCTAGGCTTGAGTTCTGCTTGGCTATTGTGCCGACCTAGCAATGTGCTTCTCAAAGATGGAAAGGCCCCTTGAATTGAGAATTTCAAGAATCATATTACAGATATATAAACAGCTATAAACAGAAAAGACTTGACACATTGAAGGTCCAGTAAAGTCAAAGCATATCGGACAATTCTGCTCATTCAGCTACATAGCATTACAAAACACACAAAAGGAAAAGATAAAGAAAAAGAAAAAGGAATAGAAGCAATCAGCAACCAATTACAGACTTTGCAGAGATGATATGATAGGATTTCCAATCAAGCAAACTCACACACCCAAATAAATAAACAAATACAGGTGTCTTTTTATGCTGACATGATCTACCATCACAAGTACAACAGCCTCATTTACATAAGCCAAGTGTGTGGGATAAGACCTTATCTCAATATATACAATGGCATGTTATAGGATTTAAGAGAAAAAAGGTTTAAGACCATAAGCATTTCATACAGTTGAGAAACACTTAGAGGTGAGGCAAGGGATAACCACCATACATAAATTAACAATATAATGTAAGGAATTTCTACAAATGATACTTTATTCCCCTGTTTGGATGTTTTTATAAATAGCTCCTCGCTATTAATATTTATTTTAAACAAGTTTTTGTGTTTGGCAGTTTTATCATTTTTTAACAGGTTCTCATAAATACAAGTAGAAAGCACCACCTTTTTTAAAAAATAAGGGGGACCTACTTTTTCTTTCTACCGCAATTTATCTTCTACAATTTGATCACCACTACCGCTATCATCACCATCACCACCCATAGTTCACAACTACCCATCACCATCACCACCCATTGTTCACCACCACCACCTCTCAGTCTTCCATACCAAAACCTTCATCACCCCATCAATACCAAAACCATCACCACTACGTACCCAATCTTCATCTTTTCTATGCCTCTTTTTCATCCTCTCCCATTGACCACTTATCTCCCTTTCTTTTCCATTCTGGCTTAAATAGTTTGTGATCCAAACATTCAATTAATTATAAATAAAGGAAAGATTCTTTTTTATATTATGTCCTATAAATTCTAAGCAATTCAGCAAGTGTAGAATGAACATCTTTCAAGTAACATATGAAAAACTCAAACTGATAGATAAGTATAACCGGTAAATAGAAATACTGCAGAACCAGTATTAACCAAAAGTAGATGAAAATGATATGCATTAAACTAGAAATACTAAGTAGTTTGCACACAAAAGAGTATCCAGTATAATACTACTATCAAATCCACATGAAACAGGTTAACAGGAAAGGTCTAAACATGCATAAGAAACCGAAATGAAGAGTGGAGGAAAAGACAAAAACTAAACTAGACTCTAGAATGGCATAGTACATCATGTCATATTTTCATCATTAAAACATTCACATGAAACATTGATTTATCCTTCATTTTCAGTTTCCAGTATCACTCAAATTTTTATCCACTCTCTTCATCAGTATTATTTTCCTCTTTGGAGGGGAAGATATATTATTTTTTATGAGAAAATACTGTTTTTCTGCCCTTGTTATCAAGATTATTCTTCAGGTGTACCAAACTATAAGATCTCACAGTTCTCTTTATCCTGGCAACATGGTATTTTAATGTATAAACCAAACCACCAGTATCATGAAAAGAATATTTGCATTTTTCTCTGTTTGTCTCATCATTCAAAGTCGGTATTGCACAGAGTTACCGGAAACACCTAGGTAACTGGGGAAGCGCACTTCCCCGAAGCGCTCTTTTTTTATGGGAAGCGTGTTTCCTTTTTATGGGAAGCGTGCTTCCCTCTCGCTTCCCCCATTTTTTCATTTTTTTTGTATTTTTATTTTTATTTTGGTTTTTTTCTTTTCTTTTGTCGCTTCTCCCTCGCTTCCTAGGTCGGTTCCGGTTCGCTTCCTGATTCGCTCCTAAGTCATCCCACGCTTCCCGCTTCCTAAAATTTTGAAAGTGCCTCGCTTCCCGCTCCCGCTTTCTCAACAGGCAACCATGGTATTGCATCACAAAATCATCATGTTGAAATATTGGATCCTTTCTCAAAGACAACTTGGGAAAAAGGGAAATAGCAAAAGCGTATGGAAACTCCTAAAAAACACAAGCCTACAACATTCAGTTTAACATAAAGCTCGTAACTATGGTTTCAGAAGAACCTGTTCCAATCAACAGTATCTGAAATAGATACATATTGAACGATAAAAAAGATGGAAGGATATGATTCCATGCTGGAGAAGAACCTAAATCAACAGTACCAAATTAATGCATCAGCACCATGGGCTATTTCTGAGTTAGCTGACAGTATAAAGCAGTTGTGTGAACCAGCAGTGCACCTTGTACCGTTCCCCACTGTTTGAAGCAAAGGTCCCACCCCTTGGAGCTCAACTGCTCAAGCATTTGCTAGGTCACTTTGGTATGCCACTTTCATCACTGGCGGTGAAGAGGAAATTTCCAAACATATCAAGTGCATTCACATTGTATCATAAAGAGGGAATTATCAAGCACCTCAGTGCAATATACATTTGTGGCAGGTTTACTTAATAGCAGATGGTCTTATCCTTCTCCCCGTTTAGATCACCCAATTCTCCACATTCTCAGTTTACCACAATGAGAACTACAGTCTGATTGTTACACCTTTTATAGTTCCTAATGTAGTAACATAACATTTTCTGACTGTCGAAAAAAACATGTGATCAATAGGGTACTTGTTAAAAAAAAGATGAAGAGATGGTGACTCATTTCTTTGTGTTTGATTTTCAGGTTAAAGAATAACAAGTGGATATTGATGAACACTGGTTGACATCTAGTCAGAACTGCTGAGTTACGTAGTTAATCAAGTTTATTTAAATAGCCCAATAAGATATAGCATGTTTCTCTTTTATAGGCCACCATTATTCATCAACTTCACACAGATACTTTATCTCCTGCACATTAAAAGAAAATTATTCTTGTTCTTAAAAAAGAAGCAGCAAAAAGAATCATATTGATCAACATAAAAACAACATTTGATCAATCACTAGTTCCCTTAAGGGGCTGTCCCGGGACGAACCCAAGTATCAGAGCAATGTAGAGATTAATCATGATCTTTCGGGAATATAATGCAAGACCCAGCTAATCCCACTAGTCCACGTAACCAGGTGGATAAAAACACATCATAATATGATCATAAGGATTGCAGTTACAAGGTTTCTCGGTATATTTAGTGTCTCAACCAGTGATTCATATTTCTATTGAACTCCAAAGAGATGTTATGCTACAATAATTAACTGGTCAAACAAGAAATGCATTGACAAGAGAAGAATGTGAGACGGGAAAGGAAGGATTTTGATGAAGAACATACCACTCATAGAATTGTCATTATCCAAAATCATGTCAAGTGCATAATCGTAGTAGGGGACCTGTCCAGGAAGACCACACAAGTTGAATTCATCATGTATGTAATCCTCATCAACTTCGCAGAGGAACCCATTGCCTCTTAGTCCACAAAACCAAGTAATCCACGAAGAATCATCAGCCTCTGAGTTACTAAGATCTGTCTCCTCACTTCCAGTATCTGAGGGCTCTTTAGTGAAGGATGGAAAGAAGAGAAGAAAAACAAAAAGGGAAAAGATAAAAAAGGAGGGGGGAAAACTGCATAAGAGCCTTCTCGTAAAGTACAAAAAGTGCACAAAATGAAAAACTGGAAACTGAAGACAGATGAGAGTGAGAACTAGGACCAAGGTAAGGTCTTTGTAAAGCAACAGGCCATGGTCACTCAAAAAAAAAAAAAAAACAGGCCATGGCAAAGATCGATAGAAACCAACATTTTCAATACCAAAAGGGCACGAATTACAATTCCAAGTAGGTAGACGTCTCCAAGAAAACCAAAAGATTCATGAAAAGAACGGCTATCACAAAAGTTGAGATAAATAGCAGGCTTAAAATAGAGGAAAAAATAGAGGGCCAATCTTCGGCTACAAGTCTGGCATGCGTATTTCAGGAAACACAATCAATATCATCATCATCGAATAAATTGCGCATCAAGAAAAGGCAAAGGCCAGAAAGGAGTGTCGGATTTTACATCTCCTAAACCCTCAATCCGATGGTAAGTACCCAAAAAGTTATACGGAAGGGATTTCCAGACTAGGGCATCATCAAGACCCATCAACTTGAAAGCATCAGCAATTGTCTGTTTCAGAGGAAGCCCCCTACCCATAAGAGAGAGAGAAAGAGTTACCGATGGTTGGACGGGAGTTGGGTTTGGTGTCTTTAGGTCTGGGGAGGGAGGAAGAGGCGTGGTCCGATAGCTTCTTGGGTGCAAGCGACTCGGCGGACGCATTGGCGGATGAGACTTTGGCGGCTGGCCTTGGGTTCAAATCCTCGCCTCCACCTCCACCTCCACCTCCACCTCCACCCAAGAAGACGTTGAAATTGTTGGAATTGAACCTGGCCCCACCCCGCAACGAAGAAGAACCATTCTTCAACATTATTGCTACTGCTGTTATCAGCAGCAGCAGCACCGATAGCACCACTCTCCCGTGTTATTAATTGGCAAAATTATTACAAACGTCTTTTTTTTTTTCAACCCTCTGGATACAGTGCGTGTTCGGGGTTCGAATGAGTGCAAGAGGCATCACCCAGCGTCCTGGTTGCAAAGACTTAAGTACATTTTCCTGTCATTTTTGTCAAGAAACGATGATTCAAAAAAATGACAAAAATATCTTTCATCTATAATTGTGAAATGATGTTCGAGAGTGAAATGCTGGTTCGAGAACGATGTTAACTCTTCAAAGACCAACATTTTGTTTTCGTCCTAAGTAGTAAACTTTTGCAACTTCTGCTGGAACAGGAGCTTTCTTTGCGGTCGTCTGTTCTCACCAGACCCTCCTTTGTCGTTGTCTGCTTTCACCGGAGCACCATTTGTCGTCGTCCGTTGTCGTCGGAGCACCCTTTATCATCATCTGTTGTTGTCGGAGCATCCTTTGCCATCGTCTGCGCAGTGGCAGCATCGTTGCTACCATCGGCTGCGTCTACCTTTTCAGTGTTTCTCCTCCACTGTCGGATTACCAAAACTCATTTCATTTTGGTGAGTTTCGTGTAGGGTTTCGTTATACAAACAAATCGATTTGTAAATCTAAATGCTAAATCTTACAACTAGTTGTACTATTCATGCTAAATAACACTTATTTTCATAGTGAAATCAATCGATTTGTACCTATCCACCTTCTGGGCGTCGAAAAATAGTTAGCATGATTTATTCTTATGAAGGTCAAACATTTCAACGATATGTACTTATGAAGGTTAAATTTCTACAACGATTTATACGTTGGAATGCAACAATGATTTATACATTTAATGCAGTAACGATTTATACGTTCGATGCAACAATGATTTATACGTTTAAAGCAGTAATGTTTTAATGAAACTACCACGATTTGTACTTAAGTTTGATAAATCGTACAACAATGTTTATATATGAAGCTCAAACGTTACAACTATGTACTTATGAAGGTTGTGATTTATATAATTATTTGTAAGTTTGAAGCAGCAATAATTTATACATTTAAAGCAATAGCGATGTGTATTTATGAAGTTACATTGATTTGTACTTAAGTTTGCTAAATTTTACAATGATGTTTACTTATGAAGCCAAATATTGTGACGATTTTTAATGTTTGTGATTGTTTAACGAATGAGATAATTTGTATTATGATATAATTGGGGAGGCGATTGTAACATATAATGATGCGGTTAAATTTATGTGTTGTGCAGGTTAGCAATGTCTACAGTTCGTCAGACAAGAAATCCTTCGCCGTTCTATGGGATGACTATTAGAGAAGTTATCTGTCAGTCCCATCTATATGAGCGTTATGAAAGGTATCAAAATATAATGAAGATTGAGAATGATAAAGACAGGGACAAAGCGTTGCAATTGTATTATGCGAAGGATTATCCATCAGATATTGAGGCTGAAGAGCAAATGAAGAATGAGGAAGAACTAAAGACAAAGAAGAAGAAGGATGACGAAGAGAAGGAAAAGCAAAAGAAGGAGGAGAATGAAAAGTAAAGGCAAATGAAGAAGGAGGAGGAGGAGAGGAAAAGGCAAAGGAAGAAGGTGGAGGAGAGGGAAAGGCAAAGAAAGAAAAAGGAAGAGAATAAAAAGCAAAGGAAGAAAAGGCAAATGAAGAAGTAGGAGGAGGAGAGGGAAAGACAAAAAAAGAATAAGGAGGAGGAGAGGGGAAGGCAATTGAAGAAGAAGAAGGAGGAGTTAGACAAGGAAAGGCAAATGATGAAGCAAGAATATTTTCAAAAGCAAGGAAAGAAAAGACAAATGAAGAAGGAGGAGGAGGAGAGGGAAAGACAAAAAAAGAATAAGGAGGAGAGGGAAAGGCAATTGAAGAAGGAGGATGAATTGAAGGAAAGGCAAATGATGAAGATGGAAGAGGAAAGGCAAAGGAAGAAGCATCAGGATGAGGAAGAGAAGGAAAGACAAAGAAAGGAGAAGGAAGACGAGGAAGATAAGGAAAGACAAAGGAAGGAGGAGAACGAGAAAGATAAGGAAATAGAAAGGAAGAAGCAGGAGAAGGAAGAGAAGGATTGAGAAAGAAAAAAGTAGGAGGAAGAGAAGAAAAGAGAAATGAAGAAGCAAGAGGAGGAAGAGAAGAAAATGAAAATAAAGGAAGAAATTGAAAAGCAGAGGAGGGAAGTGAATGAGCGAAAGAAGGAAGAAGTAGAAAAGTAGAGGGTGGCAGCAGAGCAACAAGAAAGGCAGAGGATGGTTACTGGCCTTAAGTGCCATGAAAGTGTTGTCCTATTACGGGATTTAAATTATAACGCAAGAGAATATCGGTAAGCGCTCAAAGATGTTGGGAAACCATTGCCTTAGAACAGAAGAAATTTCTTATACCACGTACTTCGAGCTTCGGCTTCAGTATATCGGCGTATCTTGATTGGAATTAGATGATCTAAACCTTAGAGTTAGGATTAAAGTCCTATAAGCCTTTTCAAATATTTGCATTTAGAGTCAGCTTCTAGGGAGTGTTGTTCTGTACATCGTTGCATGTATAGTTTTGCTTCTCTTATAGATATTTTCTTGTAAATTCTCATTTACTTCACCTTTTTTGAACCCTGGATATTTATTTCAAAATTTCCTCTATTTTCTCAAAATCCAGGTATATATTTCTATTTCTTTATTTCTTCAAGATAATTTTTCTAATCCTTAGATATTGATTTTCAAATTTTCTCTATTTTCTCAAAATCCAAGTGTATATTTCTCCCTCTTTATTTCTTCAGAATAGTTTTCTTAAACCCTAGATATGTTTCAAAAAATTTCCTGTATCTCTCAAAATCCAGGTTGTATATTTCTCTTTCTTTCTTCAGAGTAATTTTCTTAAACCCTGGACATTTTTTCAAGATTTTCCTATATTTCTCAAAATCTAGGTATATATTTCCTTTTCTTTATAAATTTTTAAAGACCCTAGATATTCTTTTTAAAATTTTCCCCCTAAACCCTAAACCCTACACCCTAAAACCCTAAAACCCTAAAACCCTAAACCCTACAACATAAAATCCTAAAACCCTAAAACCTTACAACATAAAACCCTACAACCCTAAACCCTAAACCCTAAGCACAAAAACCTATAACCCTAAATCCTAAAACCCTACAGCATAAAACCTTAAACACAAAAACCTACAACCCTAAACCCTATAACATAAAACCCTAAACCCTAAAACCCTACAACATAAAACCCTAAACACAAAAACCTACAACCCTAAATCTTAAAACCCTAAACCCTACAACATAAAACCCTAAACCCTAAAAATTAAACAAATCGTGTTAGTAAGTAGTCTTTATACGTACAAATCGTTTCAGGCTTTTATCAAGGTTTCTGTAAATCGCGATAGGAAGATCGTTAAAGCAAATATTGTGATTTACGCAATGACGTCTATGTCCTCCACAACGATTTGCCTTTGTTACTATAATATTGTTAAATCGATGTTGTTGTAAGTTGATTTATATTTATTAAGTTACCTCGATTTGTTCTTTACCAATAAGCATCGTGTCAAGTTGTTTTTTCTTTCTCTTTTTCGCCTTTTATCAGTCATTGTGTAAATTGCTAAATGCTACAACAAACAATTATAACTGGTTGCAAGACAATCGGTATCAAGCAAATTGCAATAACACATAGCCTTCATACGTACAAATAGTTTCAGCCTTTTATCGATCATTATGTAAATCGCTAGACGCGATTGAAAAGCTCGTAAAAGTAAATCATAATTTCCACAATACACAATGCTAAACAGTTCTTTGATTTCTATTTATGAAGGCTAAAGATATTATGACAGCATTTGTCTCCCCATATTCTGCACCTACTCGTAAAAGCAAATCGTGATAGGATAAATTGTTTCCTCTTTATGTCATTGGTTGTATAAATCGTGTTAGAACACTTCTTCTAAAAAATAAATCGTTATCTATTATAAAATGTTTCATTACTGGTACCAAGCCAATTGGTATCAAGCAAATCGTTGTACATGTATTGTATCTGAATCATTGTATAAATCATGATAGAACACTTTCTATAAAAAATAAATCGCGATGTCTTATACAACTGGTTGCAAGCCAATCATGATCTCTTATAAAAAAAAAATCATGATCACTTTTATTTATGAAAGCTGAATATTACAACGATCTGTTTAGTGGCACTTGTGTGTTACACTTATTAAAAAAAGAATTAAACAATTAAAGAATGTCACGTTATAAAAAAGAATTATAGAATTACAACAAAGAATTATATAATTACAATAAATAATTATTAGGATAAAAAGAATCATTATCATTTATTCAGTGGCACTTGACGACTCAGATGGACTATGACATATAAATTATCTCTTTTTCTTGGTGGATTCTCTATACCCGGTGGCCTCTTGGTTCCCTCGATCTTATTATAAACACTAGTCATCATCTCTACTAGTGTATCATATTGTGACCATATTTTTCTCCCCAAATTACTCACCTGCTTCCGTAAGTCATTCTCTCTCTCCAACATCTCGAACCTTATAGCAAAGACTACCTTATCTTTTGTGAGTTGTGTTTGCTCCTCAACGTGTACTGCAACTGAGGTAATCGTTGTTATAGCTGGAGGGAGACGATGAACATGTTTTCTATGTTGGGAGACAACATGATGGGGGACAGGAGGGACGCATGGGTTCCCAATATTCTCAATCTCCAGATTTCAATGCATGGGTTCCCAATATTTTTTAAAATAGTTGGGATCATATTGTCGTTCTTTATAATCATAAGCTATGGCACAAACACCTCTTTTATTCTAGCTATCCAGTTGTTCCCTGTAGCGTTCGTGTCAATTCACGTTCTTGGCCCCACCACTATTCATCTTCCTTCTCACTTCAACAGGCTTCTTTGGAGTAGACTATCCCAAGCCCGATTGTAGGAGAACTCGACTACCATGCTACAACTCGACTTCATAATTGCTAAACAACCAAATATCGCAGTCAGACAGTCTCGCAGCCTCAATAACAACCTCTTGGTCCTCGTCCTCCCCATCTCCATACGGTCTCTACATAACCTGTTGTTATCGTCACAAAATTTTTCCCTTCCCTGCAGGAGAGAGGGGAAACCTTCCGCGAGTCAAACTTGACCAGAGTTTGAAAATTGTTTGAAATACTCACCTCCATTTTCAAAATAGTGGGAAATATTCCGTGAAATGGGACTCGACCTGTCAGTACGAGGTTTGACCATTCCTGCCGCCTTTAGCAGGGGTAATCGGACCAAGGACTAAATGTGTGCTTGACTTTATTAAATCATCAAAATCGTGTTCTATCCTAAATGCACAGAGAATTCAGGCATGTGCTATGGAATTTTGTAAAATGCAGTTTGGAAAACATGATGTATGCTTAGACAATATTTTGGAGTTGGAAAATGTTTCTAAGGCAAATGATGGAAATCAATTTCTCAGGAAAAACCCTGATGAAAGGATTTAAAATCTTAAGAAAACTTATGAAGAATAGGGAAAATCATGAAGGAATGAGAATCTTAGGAAAATAGAAGTAATTCTCGAGAAAACACTTGAAGAGGAACTATTTGTCAGGGAAAATTCAACTTTGGAAATCTTCTTTGGAAAATGATTGAAATTCATTGGAAAACTCTTTGGAGAAGGAAAATCAAAATTTAGGAAATCGAAATCCTGAGAATTTTAGCCTTGAAATATTTGAAAATCAATTTTTATTCTTGAGAATGATGAAAGACTCCTTTTGAAAATGAATCTTAAAAAAAGAATATTTTCCAGGGAAAATCATGGGAAACTTAATTTGGGAAATCCAACTTTGAAAATTTTCAGAATTTCTTGAGGAATCGATTTTCATGGAATAAACTTTTCTTGAGAAAAGGTTTGAGAAATGTAGGTGATTTCATGATGCAAACGACTTGAATGGATGAATGTCCTTTTGAGAAAACATCTTTTCAGGAAAATATGCAATTTTAAAATTAAACTAAAGTAATATCACCACATATTCTGACTATGGCTGTAAATATGCTTGTAATTTACTTAGCTAATTCTAAAATATTTTGTAAAATTGAAGATATACAGTGAAATTTTGGAAGATAGCCTAAGGTTGTAGGCTCGGTGTGACTAATAGAAAGATGCTAAATCTAGATCTCGTCCATATTTCGACTAGAGTCGTAAATATGGATTCCATCGAGTTCATCAGCTCCCTAAGAGTTGGTGCACGTGTCATTCATGTACATCCATAGTGATTTTGAAATGACATGCCTGAATCATACAATCATGATATTGCAGAAATTCAATCTATATGACATGCATCCTAATCTAAGCAATAAAAGTAAATATTATTCCAAATTTGATTATTACATCTCTGACATAAAACCAAATAAATGAATAATAAAAAAAAGAATACAGAGTTAAAAGAATCAGATTTTCCTGCAAGTATAAGTTAGCACAAGAAATGGAAGTACAAGATACACAAGGAAATATGTATATATATACATGTACAACGAAGATATATATATATATATATATATATATATATTCCTATCATGGAAAATATATATGATGATCAAATTTGCATGTGTGATGTGCAAATGCAATGTGTAATGATATGTTTAGGTGTACGATCTCGGTTAATAAGAGAATACATATGCAGGAGATGATAATATGTAGATGGTAGTTTATGTGCCTATGGTGAAAAGAAGCACTTTGGTAGTTATAAATATATAAATGATATGAAATGTTCATGAAAGGACAAGAATGGTATTAATATATGATACATGGGGGGTTGGTGAATATGGCCCAAATGATGATAAATATTACTAAAACAGGAGTTAAATGAGAATGAGGGTTGAATACTGTAATGAAACGCTGGATATAACTACTATGAAATATACATGTGACTAATAAATGTCACTCAAATGACATTCCAGCCACAGACTAACTTCTGCAAGCTGTTTACACTTTACCTCTTATAGCATGTACATACAGGTAGTGTAAAAACTTTATGGAATCTAATTAGTTTTAGCCTTATTGTCAGCACATTGGGTTTCAACACTGCAATGGTTTTAATATTAACAAGCTTGTCATCTGGCCTATGTAAATTTGCAGGTGAGAATGTGAAACACGTCTGATAAGTTCACGCCTAGTAAAGGGGAACTGATTTCCCTCTCTACAGGTCAATGTATGGCCATGAGGACGACATCTAAATGAAAACAAAAGTTAACTGTAACAACAATATGCTGAGTATAGGTCCACGAAGGGGGTAGTAATGAACAAACTTGATATGCTAGGCGATGACAGGTGATATGAAGTGTTAAGGCATAATAAAGGTTTAGCAGTGACAATGGGAGTGCTGAATGTACAGGTTATGATATCACTGGGTGATATGTCCGGAGACATTGATACATGGTACAAGCATGTTAGAGGATGCAACATTATTGGCGCTAATCACTATACAAAACAATCAAGATAGACAATATATGTTAGATGAGTGTTGATTAGTAAACATGGTAGTGTATACAACATGATTTGACAATGTTATAACTATAATAGGTTCAGAATATAACACTCATGGTCTTACCACAATATACGCTCTCCCCCATTCATAATATGCTCAAACTATCACTCACAACTTGCTCTTACAATTACAGTACACACAACACAATATTTATGCCATATGAGCTACAGTAGATCAGACTTACACAACAAACCAATGCTAATATGTATAGAATATCCAGATACATATTGAATGGGTGCATATCGGCTATCAGCATTTTGAACCACATGGTTGTTCCAAACAGGAACTATGGGCAACAATTTGTTAAGCTACACTGTCAGAGGAATTAAACTACCTAAAACACACAGAAGAGATACATGTTATATTTATCATTCTAAACCGATGAAGGTGCTAAAAAAATGAAACAGAATTGAGATTGCTAATGGCTATAGATGTCGTGCCTGAATAAATGGCACTATTCAATATACGATAAACCCTCACGATTATCGCTCAATGCAATGATATGCGAATGTCTGTTCGAACCCTATATATATGCGAAAGACAACAAGATGCAGGAGAGTCATGCAACAAAAAAACAGGGAAACAATAAAAAAAGGAAATTTTATAGGAAAACAAAGGGGATTTACAAATGTGGTAAGATAAAAAGATTACAGTGAAGGTGTTGTTGTATGAAATCTCATCCTTTGCATGTGCAGAGACTGTTGATAATATTAATGAAGTCGATGATATGCAATAGGACATGACCTAAGCATCAGTCAGGAAAAAAAAACTTGGATTGAAAAGAAAATTTATCCTATGAGGCTCATTATATTGAAACAATCAAGCAAAAACATTACAGGAAAGGTGATGGTTCAGCTAAAATCAACTCTTCGGAGGGACCAATGTTGCCATTGCGAGGCATCATCGATCCTCAATGTATGCAACAACCATGGATGTGAATTACGTCAATAAATGTAACGAATCCATAATGTATGTGCCATGAATATGCACAGAAATTACAAATGCAAGATAATTCCTCACCAGATTTCTTAAACAGGATGCCTTTCAGATGTCACCTCTTGAAGACCGATTTATTGAGAACAGGAGGCTCAATGCTCAGGACTGATTGCAAGAAGGCAACTTTTCTTCTATGTACCTTAAAGATTCACTGAAGTTCTTTGATCCTTGGATTGAAGAGGAAGAACAAACAGTAAGGTGGAATGAACGAGAAAAGAATAGGGATTCGAGAGGTAGAGGAGCTGGAGTCGTGAGTTCTTCTTCTGCTGGAAAGAAGGAAGAAGAGTAATCAAAAGGGGATTTCAGCGATAAAGGGGAAAGAGGCAGTCGGGGGTCGGCTTCCTGCTAGCAGAGAGAAAAAGAGGCGAAAAGGGGGAATGGAGAGATAGGGCCAAAAAAAAAATCGCAGATCGGGGATCCCCCTTTGTGTTGGCCCCTGTGGGCCTTTTAATGACCGGCCTCCTCTCTTTCCCCAAAATCTGAGCCTTTTTTTATTTCTTCAACCGATTTTGATAACTTTTTAAAAACAAAATTTTGAAATGTTTTGAAAGGCTCACCGTTTTGAGAGGGGGACAACTTCTTTTCTCAAAAAGAATTTTGAAAAACTTAGGTGAAATGAAATTTTGGGTAGGGTTTCACGGTGGCTCCATTTGGGACTGAAAAGTTTTAAAAAAAAAATGAGTAAAAACAGATTTTGCTTCCTTTTTTTTTAAGGTGGTGCCACCTCAACCGGATTTGAAAACCTTTTGAAAATAAAAAAAAATTTGTTTTTCTCGGCAAGGAGCTTTAGTGAGGCGCCACCTATGTGTGGGCCCACTGATTATTTTATTAAAATAAATAGAGTTGAAAATTAAGGAAAGGGTTTTCTGAATGGGGTGCCACCTCCGGGTGGGCACTGCCTGAAAATAAGAGAAATACTTGAGAAGTTGAGTGTGATGCCACTTCAGGGTGGGTCCCACGTCATTTTATTTAAAATAAAAGCAAAGTAAATTTTTTTTGGGATTTTTTATAATAGTAGGCTAGTTTAGAAAATATGAAGTAAAAATTGGTTTGATTTTAAAAAATTTAGAAAGAAAGTGGTCCTTCGAGGCAAAATTTAAAAAGATGCAAAGATTTGAAATAAAGTCTTTAAAATTGTGTCCCCTTCTTTCCAATTGACGAAATTTGAAAATCAATATATAAAAAAAACTATCCAGATTGTTTTCTTGAGAAAACTTTTGTAATTCGGGGTCCTGGGGGTTAAGACGAGGGAAACTGACTATTTTGAAAAACCCAGGGATTTGAAATCACTTTTGAAATATTTAAAACTCAAATCTGGATTGATAATTTTAAAAATCAGAATTTCTGGATCTCAAGATGACATGTTGTGCAGTGAAATGATATGGAATGCTCATGCAATGTTATGCAATGACATGTCTCATGAAATGCCACTCTGAATCAGAAATTGGAAATTCTAGCTTCTTGTCAAGAATATGATTTTGAAAATTTGCAGTTTGAAGATGTTTCTGAGCCTGAATATAGAAATTTTGAAACTCAGGAATAAAGTTTAGGACTTTCTGCAATAGCCAATCTAAAAAAATGACCATTTTGCCCTTTAGTGATCTCGGAGACCCAAAATGTGATGATTGATGGAGATGTCAGGGAGGTGAGTGAAAATTTGGGATGTTTACAGATGCCCCTCTTTGCTACTAAGTCGGCTTGTGGCCGAGCTTAGTGGCAAAGAAAAACACACCAAATTTTGGCTATATAAAAATGCCCTAGTTAGAAGGATCTGTCTGGGTATGAGGAAATTAACCCAGGGAAGATGGTAGATATGGGATGGAGAATGAAGAGGAATAGATTCGCTTAGTGACGGTAAAATTCAAGTTTTTGCCCTTAACTTGGATGGGACAGAAAATGCTTTGCATGGGAAAAGGCTCAAGCTTGATCCCTCGGTCTGGTTGGGGAACGAAATACCTCATCAAAATGCGGCTCAGGTTTGTACCCTTAACTTGATTGGGCAGAAAATAAAATACCTCATCAAAGGAGGCTCAGGTTTATACCCTTATCCTGATCAAGCGGAAAATGAAATACCTCATCAAAGGAGGCTCAGGTTTATACCCTTATCCTGATCGGATGGAAAATGAAATACCTTATCAAAGGAGGCTCAGGTTTTTGCCCTTATCCTGATTGGGTAGAAAATAAAATACCTCATTAAATGAGGCTCATGTTTGTACCCTTAACCTGATTGGGCAGGAAATGAATGGAATCCTCGAAGGAAGAGACCATGATGGAACCTTCAGATTTTGCACAATAAATCCGACAGAGGTTTTGCAAAAGGAAAGAAAATGGGGTCCCTAAAGCTTGAAAATGGATTGATCTTGGGCGTCTCATTGCTGAGACTAAATAGCTTTTGAAATTGCCTTTTGCGAGAAAATGATTGGTGGTTTGACCTCGAACCGAAATTGGACTGCCTATGGTGGGACAGTGGGGACATAGGGAAGTGTGCGAATCTGAGAGCTCACATCCTCAAATTATAAAAAGAAGGGAAGGAATCTTGAAAACTCCAGTAATCAAGTCCTTAAAGAGGGATTGAAAATTGGTGTCAGGATGTATCAAAAATGGACATCAAGCTCTCACTTCACGTTAAGATAACTAGAAAATATTGTCAAACTGTTGAGAATTCTGTTGTTGATTCAAAGTATTTGAAAATGATGCACATTGTTGCAAAGATATTCCTTCTTTTCTGCCTGAAGTATTACCTCCAAACGAGATTCACTTCATAGAATCAAGATTTGGAATCCAAATTGCTTGCGATTGACCTTCTTCAAGAAAGCTATCAATTTCCTTGATATGAACAGAAAAGCGAGTTTGATATTATGAAAACAATTGATGAAAGAGTATTGATAATAGAATTTCACAAAATTAAAGAAGATTCTTGATAGATTTAGCAGTTTGATATCCTGGGAGCTTCTCTCATGATAATCTTTCTGCACCCTTTTGGCTCTCTTGGGTTTCAGTTACATTCTTCTTCATTTTGGAGATGTCTTGACTTTTCTTTCTTTCTTTTTCCTCTCTTGCTCTCTTTTGGAAGGACACGTCACAAACTCCTTTCAACTTGGAGATGTTTCGATCATTCTTTGCTTCAGGGGTCATGTTGATGATATTGAATCATGGGTTGGAGATCTTTGGATGATAGTGGCAATTAAATATCTTTTAGGGATTGTCAGGAGGTTCATCGCATCTGCCTTCATCTCGACAATGCTTTGGACTTTCTCTAGAAGGATCCATCACAAACTTCATCATCTTGGAGATGATTCAGATCTTCTTTGGCCCCGGGGGTCTACTCGCATAATTCGTCTTCATCTTGACGACAATTGAGAGATCCCTTTTGCGGATATTTAATTGCAGCTTAAGTGATTTTGAGGAGACAGGGCTTGGGTGAATTCTCCCTTTTTCTGGCGCTCAGGATATTTCCACTGCCTCATCTTTACAAGAATAATCTTTAGAGATGTGCCATTGACTGTGATCAATATCAATCATTTATGGCTTTGCAATAACATTGAATCTTCTTTTCTGGCCATATCGAGGATTTATCCTTCATCCTTTTGGTTGACCAATAGAAAGAATTTGAATTTTGAATCTCTTTTCACAAAAGCTTCACTCTTTTGGAAGTAATGCTGAAGGTAAACTGAGGTAAAGGTTTATGCAATAAAGATTCTGAAATCAACAAATAATTTGATTGACAAATTGACAACATGTTCTTAAAATCCTTGGTGAAAGAGAGCATTTGAGGTCTGGCTTAACACATCCTTGATGAAAAATTCTCCTCTCTTTTTCTCCAAAAAGAGAGACTCGGGCTTAGCCCTTACCTGAATGAGAAATGGAAATTACTCCTCTCTTCCCTGAAGAGGAGGTGTTTGCAAAATAAACTTTCGAAGAGAAATTGAGCTTTCGTCAAAGCTCCCTAATATTAGGCTTCTCTTATAGAAAGGGAGCCGATAATGGTGAGGTCGGAAAATTGGGTCATGAAGGAACGAGTCCATCACTCTTCCTGAAAAGAGGGTCCTCCATGACGATAATGGTCTAGTAGAAAAATTGGGGTGGTCACAAGGAAAAGCGAGTCTCCGTCGAGCCTCTCCCTTTAAAAGGGTTTCTTGTGTGAAATTGAAAATTGTTTTGCAAACGGTTCACAAAGGCACGAGTCCCTTCAAACTCTCCCTAAAAAGGGGCTAAGTGAACAAATTGGATAGCATGCAAAAAGAATGAGCTCCCTCGAACTCTCCCTATAAAAAGGGTCTCTCGCAAGAGAAAATGATTGAAATTGGATATTGGGATTGGTTGACCCAAAGGTCGAAATTGAAAATTGGGAAATTGATTGTCGGAAATTGGGAGACCCGGAGGTCGAAATTGGGTGACCTAACGATCGATATTGAGAATTGGTTGACCAAAAGGTCAAAATTGTGTGACCCAAAGGTCAAAATTGAAAATTGAAAAATTGAGAGTATGAGAATTGAGCGACCAAGAGGTCGAAATTGAGAATTGAGTGACCTGAAGGTCGAAATTGGAAACTAAATTTGAAAAATTAAAAATTGAGTGACCCGGAGGTCAAAATTGAAGAATTGACTGACTCGAGAGTCGAAATTGGAGAATTGAATAGCCTGAGGGTCGAAATTGGAGAATTGAATAACCCGAGGGTTGAAATTGGAGAATTGGTAGGCAAAAGGTCAAATTTGAAAAATTGACTGACCCTGAGGATCAAAATGACTTGGATCCACCTAGGAGAATAAATATTTCGAGTCAGAGCTCGAATAAAGTAAAGAGATCACGAGTCGAAACTCAGATCAACAAAGGAGAATGAAGAGCTCAAGTCAGAGCTCGAATAAAGTAAAGAGATCACGAGTCAAAACTCAAATCAACAAAGGAAAGATAATTTGAGAAAAGACCCAAGTCGGAACTGGGATCTTCAAAGGAAAAATAATTTAAAGGAAAACTCGAGTCGGAACTCAGTTTTTCAGAGAAGAAATAATTTGAAGGAAAACCCGAGTCAGAACTCAGTTTTTTAAAGGAAAAATAATTTGAAGGAAAACTCGAGTCGGAACTCGATTTTTCAAAAGAAAAATAATTTGAAGGAAAACCCGAGTCGGAACTCGGTTTTTCAAAGGAAAAATCATTTAAAGGAAAACCCGAATTGGAACTCGGATCTTCAAAGGAAAAATAATTTAAAGGAAAACCCGAGTCAGAACTCGGATCTTCAAAGGAAAAATAATTTAAAGTAAAACCCGAGTCGGAACTCGGTTTTTAAGAGAAGAAATAATTTGAAGAAAAACCCGAGTCGGAACTCAGTTTTTCAAAGGAAAATATAGACCAACTTGAAAGTTAGATTTTGAAATGTACCAGTTCGAGCACTGTTTTTTTTTTTTGAAATAATACCAGTTCAAGCACTGGATTTTGGTTCAGTATTAATGATTGCTTTTCAATTTTGAATGACAATTAGGAATTATGATGGGACCGTTTGTTGAAATCCCAATACTGACCAAATTAATGTTAATGCAGTTGGATGCAAATGAATGCAAATTGATGCACATGAATGCACAAGTGTGTAAAATGAGAAATTTGTTTATCCTGCCTGCATACAGAACAAAAATTTTAAAATGCCCCAGTGTAACTGGGAAAAGAAAGTTTGATCCTTATTAAAAAGAATAGGAAGATTACAAAGGAAGAATAAATGCTTCAAGTATAGAATTTTTTCAAGTGTCGAGCATTAATGAGATCTGGTAATTCTACCCCATCGGCATTGATGAGCCGATATGAGTTACGGGTAATACTTCTTTGACGACATAGGGACCTTCCCAATTTGGTGACCATTTGCCACCAGGATGATGTTTGAGATAATTTGTGGATCGAAGCACTAGATCATTGACTTTAAATCTCCTTTCGATGACAGACTTCGCATACTGCGTGGCTATTCTCTGGCGATAGGATTGAGCATGCTCTGCTGCTTTTAGCCTTCTCTCGTCGAGCAAGTCTAGTTGTACCAGTCGCTGCTGCTGGTATTGATCGAGAGGTAATTCTAGAAGTGATGCAAATTTCAAAGCGGTCTTCTGAACATGCAGATGTAATACTACTTTTGTTCCATAGACCAACTCTGATGGAGTAACATTTGTTGGAGTGTGAATAGTGGTCCGGTAGGCCCATAGTGCATCGTGGATCTTCTCATGCTAGTCACGGCCTGTTTCTACAGTTCGCTCCAAGATACGAATTAAAATCTTGTTGGTAGCTTCTGCCTGACCATTCCCTTGAGGATAGTAGGGAGCAAAAAAATGATAATAGATTTTGAACTTTGAGCAGAATGTCTTCATTTTTTCATTCTTGAAATGACTGTCATTATCTGACACGATGTCATGTGGGTTGCCGAAACGACAAAGAATGCTCTTGTGAATGAATAAGACTACGTGTCGGCCTTCTAATGTGCGGAGAGTGATAGCTTCTACCCACTTGGTGAAATATTCTGTTGCGGCAAGAAAGTATTTGTGGCCATTTGAAGCAGAAGGAGTAATGAGACCTACGACATCAAAGGCCCACATAGAGAACGGCCATGGAGAAACAACATATTGCAGATATGTTGCTGGAGCATGAATAAAAGGTGCATGTATCTGACATTAAACACACTTCTTCACAAAATGATAACAGTCTTGCTGCATAGTCTTCCAGTAGTAACCTGCTCGGATGATTTACTTGACAAGGGTTTGGTAGCCGACGTGGCCACCACAAATCCCTTCGTGTGCTTCTCGCACGACTTCTTAGGTTTCGTCTTCGTCTAAGCATCTGGGATACTCTGAACTGAATCCACAACGATAGAGGACATTGGCCAGAATGAAATATCGAGTAGACATGCGCTGAATTGCTCGTTGCTCTTTTTTTGAGAGTTCTGGAGAAAATTCACCAGTTTCTATGAAATTCTTGATATTGTAATACCAAGGCTTCTTCTTTTGCTCAGTTTGGCTTACTTGTTTTGTTGAAAGGAAGGCAGGTTGGTCAAGTCTGCCAATTTCAAAGAAGCGGCAAGATTCTCCATTCTTGAATGCCATAATGGAGCCCAGGCTGGCTAGACTATCAACCACTTGATTAAAATCTCTCTTGATATGGAAGAGCTGAAATTCTTCGAATTTGCTGACAAGAGATGAAACGATTTTCTGATAAGGAAATAGCTTTTGATCTTTGACTTGCCATTCGGCTCGGACTTGATTGACAACGAGTAATGAGTCACCGTAAGCATGCACTCTCTTGACATTGAAGTCTAGTAGAATCTTTAGACCTTGAATCAGGGCTTCATACTCAGCCATAATGTGGGTGCATTGGAAATCCAACTTGAGAGAAAATGGAATCATCTCCTTCTCAGAAGTGATTAATAAGATCCCAATGCCTATTCCAGCCATATTTCTTGGAACCATCGAAAAATAAATTTCAGATTGGAGATTGCTGGATGTTGCAGATTTGCTCATCAGGGAAGTCATCTTCGACTTTCACTTCTTCTGCTAAAGGAAAGTCTGCCAATTGATCTACAATTACTTGTCCTTTGATTGATTGTTGGGAGACATATTCTAAGTCATACTGTATTAGCAGGACTTGCCATTTGGCGACTCGTCCGCTGAGGAAAGGTTGCTCTAGGATGTACTTGAGAGGGTTGAGTTTGGACAAGATTTTGACTTCAGATGCCAACAGGTAGTGTCTTAGTTTCTGACACATCCATACCAGGGCTAGGCAAGTCTTCTCTATTTGAAAGTATTTCTTTTCATAGTCTATGAAAATCTTACTCACATAATAAATGGCGTGCTCTATCAAGCTGCCTTCTTTGTATTGTGCCAAGAATCCGCCGCATGCGACTTGATTAACTGAGATATATAGCAGAAAAGGTTTCCCTAATTCTGGCGGCTTTAAAATAGGAGGATTGAAAAGATATTTCTTGATTCGATCGAACGATTGCTGACATTCTGGTCCCCATTTGAACTTCACTCCTTTTCTGAGTAAGTGATTGAAAGGCTTGCATCTTATTGCCAAGTTGGAAATAAACCGCTGCATTGATTGCATGTGTCCCTGAAGGCTACGCAATTCTTTGAGATTTGTCGGGGGTGGCATATCAATGATAGCCTTTGCTTTGGCTGGGTCAACTTCAATTCCTTTTTTGCTGACTAGAAAACCCAACAGTTTGCCTGATTCGACTCCAAAAACACACTTTTGGGGGTTAAGTCTTAACTTATAAAGAATGAGTCACTTAAACACTTGATCAAGGGCTTCGATGTGATCTACTTCCTCTTTGGATTTCACAAGGATATCATCAACATACACATCCATAATTTTGCGCATCTGGTCGTGAAAAATGACCGCAATTGCCCGTTGATATGTTGCTCCAACATTCTTGAGCCCAAATGACATAACGGTATAGCAGAAAGTGCCCTAAGCGTAGTAAAAGAAGTTTTTGATTGATCGCGGGCGATCAACTTAATCTGATTATAGCCGAAATATCCATCCATAAAAGAGAACATGGCATGTCCTGCCGTGCTGTCGATTAGAAGATTAATGCTTGGAAGTGGATAATCATCTTTCAGAGTTGCCTTGTTGAGATCTCTGAAGTCTATGCAAATCCTTACTTTGCCACTTTTCTTTGGAACAACGAAAATATTGGCTAACCAATCGGGGTAGTCAATAGTTCGGCTGAATCCTGCTTTGAGTAAATTTTCAAGTCCTTCTTTGACTTGTTGTTCTATTCTGAGATCCATTTTCCTCAGCTTTTGTTTGACTGACTTAGCATCTGGCTTTAAAACGAGGCGGTGTTCAACCAATTTGGGGTCTAAGCCTGGCATATCTTCATATGTCCATGCGAACACTTCTTCATGTTGCTTGAGAAAATTAGTGAGTCTTTCCTTTTCTTCCAGACTCAGACTGATTCTGACCTTAAGAATAGTGGGATTGTCTTCTGAACCGATATTGACATATTCAGTCGGGTCTTGTACTAGAGTAGATGGTTCGTCCTGCTTCTGAACTGAGGCAAATTCTGACAATTCTCGAAGAGATTGATCAAATTCTGCATAAACATCTGACTGCTTTGCAACCTTGCCATCTTATGTGCTTGCTTTGACTCGGTGAATTGCTGTCGATTTCTGAAAAGCCTTTGGATTGAGAACGAGTTTCTTGATTGTTCGGGAAGACATTCTCAAATTTTAGACAAGAAATTTGATTCAGGAAAAATCGCCTATCATAAGACCAACAACATTTGAAAAGAACCATGCATAAAATGACATTGGAATTATAAAATTAAGAGATAGAGAAGGGAAATAGATGGCATCCAGATAGACAAAGAAACTTAAAATTTTATTGATTTTGAATTAATCAAAGACATTGATAGAATGAGACATTTATTGTGAAAAGAATAAAGAGGAAATAACGAAATGGTTCTTAATGTGCCCCCTTGACAAAAATAGTCTTCTTTGGTGAGCCTTTGCCAGAAAACCCTAGTCCTGCTCTGTGGGGACAATGCTTTTGAATCACTGGTTCGATGCGACCATCTTCATTTTTACCCAGTCCTTTGAAGGGTTGATAACCATACTTCAGAAGTAAATCAAACCCTTTCTTACTTTCATGAACTGCGGAAATAACAAATGATCTTTGAGAGTGCTGTAGTTGATCCGACCTCCAATCTTAAAGAATTCAGGACCTTTCCATCGAGTCATGGCTACAGTGTGCAGAGATGGCTCTGATGTCTGGAGTATTTCCAGACTTTCTCCGAGACTGATTTCTTCACTTTTCCTGATGCTGGGGATATCTGCTGTGAATCTCGGTCGAGGGATCATGGGCTGCGGGAGCGTTTCTTCTGGGTCTTCTCCCAGTATTGTTGTAATCATTCCACCTTTGGACCATTTTACGCATTGATGGAGGGTAAGGTACTGTGTTTGCATTATGAATCCACGTCCTTCCGAGCAGCAGATTGTAGGTGGGTGGCACATTGACCACATGAAAGAGCACTGAATGCACTGAATAATTGATAAACACTTCCAGAAATATCTTGCCTTTAGCCGTTTGACCATGGTTGTCAAATCCATATATAGTGATAGGATCTGGAATGTACTCTTCCTCCTTAATGCCTAGTGCCTTTGCTGTCATCTCAGGACATATATTGAGGTTGCTGCCTCCATCAACCAGTACATGGAGTACTGTCATTCCTCTCACTCGAACGACAATGTACAAGGCATTATTATGAAAAGAGTGAAGCTTTGGAAGGTCCTCATCCGAGAAGGTGATTGGCGCGTTTGTCATGGCTGCATTCACAATCTGAGTCATGTCTTTAGGCGTGGCACTGGGTTTGACTTTAATTTTTCTAAGCAAATCATCCAGTACTTGTTGATGCTTGCAGGAACTCTTGGCTAAATCCAAAATTGAAAAATTGAACAAAGCAGTCAGTGGCTTTTGAGTTGATATTTCTCTCTTGTCTGGCATAGGCTTGATAAACTGACTGAGGAATTCAGGAATTCCTTTTACTTTCTTGGGGGATGACTTTGTGGGTTCTTTAGATACTTTCAGCTTGCCAAATGCTAAAATTATGTCCATCTTCTTAGTGACTGGTGCTGCTTGTCACATCACTAACACTTGATGCTGAACTTGGAGATCTTGAACGAAACATGGTTTGATGTGCTCTTGAGGCTGGAATGGCTGTTCAGTGATTACTGCCGTGGTGTGTGGAGGAAATGGGTGATTGAGAATGTCCATTTTTTCTTCCTCATCTCCTTCCACTAAAAGATTCTTGTCAATAAGATCCTGCACAATATTCTTGAGAACGAAACAGTTCTCAGTGTTGTGTCCCACTATCCTGTGGAACTTGCAGAATTGGTCTTTCCACTTCCCCATAGGCACAAGGAGATAAGCCAGTCTTGACAACTTGATCATTTTCTTTGACAACATGTAGTCGAGCACATCTTCGAGCGATTGGTCGAGAGGAGTGAATTTTCTGTCGTAGCTCCGTCCTTCATGTTTGGTCTTTTCGCACAGTTTTGGCCCTTGATCTTGCTGAAGGGGCTTGTTATATTGAGGAGCAAGCTTCCCTTTTTTATCACTTTTGTTGTTTGTATTGCCCGTGTCATAGCAGTAATCTTTCTTCTGCCCTTTATGACGACTGTTGTTGCTGTTGTTGTTGGCAGAGTAGGTGAAGTGGGTTCTTTTCTTCTGTTCACATTGGAAGTTATTCTTGAAAAATGTGAAGCCTTCGTAGGCTCCATTCTCTATGCTTAGCTCAAGCCATTCGGCTCGTCCAGTCAGCTCAATGAAAGTCCGAGATGGTGTGGTGGAGATTAATCCTCTCAGAGGTTGTGAAAAGTTGATGAGGATCAACGATAAAGCATGCCTTTCTGATATAGGATCCCTCATTTTGTTGCAGGCTGACCTCCATCTATGAATGAAATCCCATGCTTTTTCATTTTCATTCTGCCTTAGATTGCAGAGATGGCTTAATCTCGGGAGCACCTCTGTGTTGAACAGGAAGCGTTCGATAAACAAATTCACAACTTTATCGAACTCCTTGAGCTCGATGGGATTGATATGTTCAGCATACCATTTGGCTGTAACTCCTTCTAAGCTGCGGGGGAAACATAGAAATAGTGCTCTGTTGTCTCTCTTGAATCTTGAGCACTCTGCGAAGAACGTGGCAAAATGAGCTTTTGGGTCGCCAGAACCGTCGAACTTGATGAACTTGCGAGGTAGATCTTCCAGATCTTCATCTCCTTCTAGGCCATCATAGAAATCTTCACTGGTGAAGACTTTCTTGCCCTTTGTAGATCTTTAACAACTCTAGCCATTTCCCTGAACTGTACTTGCAGAGGATCTTCTGTGACCTGACTTTTTGGTTTGCGGCTTTATCATGCATATATTTCAAGGTGAATTAACATTAAAATATGCATGATTTTATGAAAAAATGCTTTTAAAACCCAAGTTTATGCTAGTTTTCATTAAAGGAGTTAAAATAATTTCAAAATAGAAAATGTATGAAAAATTGCTTTATTTTTTATATTTTTAGGCATATTTTAGTTTTTGGCTTAAATGTAGTAGGCTAGTTTTTAAAAAAATTTAGAATAGAGTAGTTTAGTGTAGCTTTGAGTTTTTTAGCAAATAAGAAATTTCATTAAAACAGTTTTTCGTAATTTTTGAAAAATTATAACAAATCGGCTGCTGTTAAAAACCGAAAAGGGGCAAAAATCAAACTGTCTCCCCCTTGTGCGCCAGAGCCTTCTCTCCTACTCCTTCCCCTCCACCTCATTCTTCCCTTCTTCTTCCCTTTCTCCCTATTTCTCTCTTCTCTTCTCCGGTGTCCAACAATGGTGTACGAGAGGGGATCACTTCTCTTCTAACCCCTCCGGTTCATGGTAAGTTTTTTTCTCCTTTTCTTCTTCTTCTGCATCTTCTTCTCTCTTCCTAATCTTCTTTTCCTAAATCCCTTTTTCCACTCCATTGTTAATTACAGTAGTCAATCGATTACTTAAAATCAAAAATAGAAAAAAAGGATTCTGTTAGAGTAATTGTCGTTTGATTCTAAGTTTTAGTTTGTCCTTGATTCTGCATTTGCATTTTAGTTTTATGCTCAACATCAACATTATCAAAAGATGAAATGGTGAAATCATATCAAATGATCGAGCACTGAATTTTTTGTCCGACAATCAGTGTGGAGATTAATCGATCATCTGATCGATTATCATAGTTTTCTCGTATTAATTCATTATATATTGTTCCAGCTACAGAGGCTAATTTTTTTTGAAAACATTTGTGTCTAAAAGCTAGATTTGTATTTGAAATCAATTGATTATCGATTGCATAGGATTGATAAACATTTGTTCCGGCGATGATAAAATTTTTTTCGGCAATGATCTGGAGAATCTGATGAGATTCTGATAATAATTTGATCAATGGATTATTGTTTGCTTGGGTGAAGAAACATCATGATCACTTGTTCTACTGAGCCTCGGTATTGATCGGAGTTCTGATCCAAGACTGAGATTCCGACGATTATGGTGTCCAAAGCAAAGTAAATTTGATTTTTGGCACCGATCAGGAATCGTGAAGATCTTTGTAGCTGACCGGAATCCCCTGCTTCAACCGAATCCCCTTTACATTTACTGTGAAAACTAGGAATTTTGTATTCTCCTGACTGCACCATCTTGATCTGTCGGCACTTCATATTTGCCGTGAAATTGCAATCTGGCAACAGAAGTTTGTTTATGTGTTAATGTGTTGTGGATCGGTATAACTGGATATCTGGATCCAGTTTAAGTGCTTAAGCTACTATGTCTATTGTTGTTAATATTTTTTGAAATCAATTGGATTCTTGGTGTAATTTCCAGCTGATTGGATTAATGTCAGCACTGATTGTTGATTTTTATATTTTCACTGATTGTTACTTACTGATTTTTACAGAATTCCACTGTTGATTTTTAATGAGCTTCATTGCATGTGTTCATTAAGTGTTAGCTGGAGCAAATTTGAGTTTCAATAAGAATTGTTGAGAATTGATTGTTGATGCTTCATTTTAAAGAGTATTAATTCATTAGCTTGTAGTTGTTTAGTTTAATATACCAATAGTTAATTGTTAGTTCATTAAGAGTTAGTAATTAGATTAATCAATTAGTTAGTAGTAGATTTGATTATCATCTTTGTAATAGTTAGCATTTTATTTCATGTCAATTAGTAGTTAGTAATCATTTTTAATTAGAGGTGTCAATTAGATTTTATAATTCTTTTAATATAGTTTTATTCTTTTATTTTGTACTGCTCGTGTTTCTTTTGACTTGTGCAAGATCACATAGGAGTGGAGCTAAAGCGCATTTGTGGCACAGAAGTGCAAGAATAGAAGATATTTTTTTCTTTTATTTTTTGAATTAGGAATTTAATTGGGTTTGTAAATATTGCACTTTATGCCCTCTGCGAAGGGTATTCATTTGTTGTAATAGTTAGTTGTTTTTACTTTTCTCGAACATTTTACATTTTAATAATACGACAATAAAGATTAGTTTAGATTTGTGTGTTTGAATACAAAATATTCTTGTTCCCTGAGTTCGACCCGGTCTCATCCACTAGTGAGAACCGATTTTTATTATTTGATGTCTGGTTTTCACATGTTTTACATATAAAAATCTTTTCAAAATTACAATGATTTAAAAGAAGACATCAATTTTTTGGCGCCGTTGCCGGGGAACGGCGTAATATTAGTATTCACTTTATTGCCTAGTGTTTATGTTGCATTTAGGTTTAGAACCACGTATGTGCATATCGTAGAGACGAGCTTACTTTTCTGCACATCCTACCTACTAGGATCCCCTTAGAATTGACTGTGTATGATTGGCACCGTACACATAGATTTCATATTTCTTTTGCATAATCTCTGTTATGTGTAACTGCATGGTGTTTGTTTAGTTTCTGTTGTTTTTTTTACTTTACTCGCTTTGTGGTTTGCGGGGTTTGGCCGCTTAGTGCGTTAGTTAGGTAGAAAAGCCAAAATTAGGACGTGGCTACACCGGTCTACTTCGAGGTGTATGCAGAGGCGACTCTCACTTGACCCTGATCTTGCAGAACCAGTTGAGGACCCCGAGTCCATCATTAGGAGAGCCCATAGAGCTGCAACCATGGCTGAGAATTAGCAGATTACTCATCCTCTTAGGGAGTATTTCATGCCCAACACTTACACTCCCGCCTCCTGCATCACAAGACCTGATGTAGGAACAAACCATTTTGAGATAAAGGCCAGTGTGATCCAGATGCTACCTTCATTTTATGGCCTTAGCAATGAAGACCCATATCGTCATCTCGATGAATTTCTAGAGATTTGCTCGACAGTACGAATCAACAACTTTGGAGATGACGCGATGAGGTTGACCCTGTTCCCCTTCTCTCTGAAGGACAAAGCGAAGAGTTGGTTAAAATCTTTAGATACTATTCGAATTACCACTTGGGAACATATGCAAAGAGAATTTTTAAAGAAATATTTCCCAATTGGTAAGACGAACCAGTTTCGTAAAGCGATAGCCAGTTTTTCCCAAATTGAGGGAGAACAGTTTCATGAGTCATGGGAGAGATTGAATGATCTTCTCCGCAAGTTTTCCCACCACCAGGTACCTTGCTGACAACTGGTGCAATATTTCTATGACGGTCTTACTGAGAAGAACCGTCAGATGGTCGATGCCACGTGTGGGGGCACATTTATGCTCAAAAGTGAGGATGAAGCATGGTCGCTTTTTGAGACATTGAGCGAGAATTCAATACACCATGCAACAACCTCACGGTTCAATAGGGCTGCACCTATACAAGATAGCATTAAGAAGGCAGGTATTTTTTAGTTAGGGATGAACCTTGAGTTGAGCAACAAGGTAGACCAACTGTCCCAGAAATTAGATCAGTTGTTGTTGGGTCCCTCTTCTGCCATGCAGGTGTGCGCGTTGTGTGCGAGTCCTGCACACCATATCTTCGAGTGCCCAGTTGCGCCACAGTATCCTGAGTTTGTCTAAGAGCAAACTCAAATGGCTCAAAACTTCGGCAGGCCCGCACCCAATCTATTTTCCAACACTTATAACCCGGGCTGGCGAAACCATCCCAATTTCTCATAGCGCAACTCACAGATCCAACCCTCTAACCCTTCCCAGAGTCAAACAAGTCAAGGCGGTTATGCGCCTGGATTTCAGAGATCCAGTTATCCCCCAGCCTAACCTGTTTATACTCACCCCCAGTCTCATGAGCCTTTGCATAGTCAGTCATTTGAGGATAAGATTTTTTAAGCTTTGAGCTCATATA
This sequence comes from Nuphar pumila, assembly GCF_984573655.1. NCBI lineage: Eukaryota > Viridiplantae > Streptophyta > Magnoliopsida > Nymphaeales > Nymphaeaceae > Nuphar > Nuphar pumila. The sequence goes on along the minus strand of NC_143252.1, from coordinate 92,101,699 downwards.
CCCAGTCTATTGCAAAATTAGAGACTCAAATGGGGCAGCTCGCCGAGGCGCTTAGCAGGCGAAGTGAGGGAACACTGCCTAGCCAGCCTATTGTCAACCCTAAGGGAAAGGCACCCATGAGTAGCTTGCATATGACCAATGCACATAAAGAGCAAGCTCAAGTAGTAACCCTTAGGAGTGGGAAGCAGTACCAAGAGAGGGAGGCTGCAGAAGAAAGAGAGAAGATAAGTGAGAAGCAGTCTGTCCCTAATGTTTTACCTCAGAAAAGCGAGAAGGTTCTTCCATCTGAGCCTTCACCATCCTATATTCCCAAAGCCCCCTTTCCTGAGGCATTAGAGAGGCCGAGAGCATTAGGTAAGTCCAGAGTGAACATGTAAAAGATGCTTGAGATATTCAAGCACGTTCAGATAAACCTCCCCTTACTAGATGCCATCCAGCAAGTCCCTGCATATGCAAAGTTCCTCAAAGAGCTTTGTACGCAGAAAAGTAAGTCAATGTCCCATGTGCAAAAAAACATTTATTTAACTAGGCAGGTGAGCGCAGTATTGCAACATCAAACCCCACCTAAGCTCAAAGACCCAGGGACTCCTATCATCTCATGTGTCATAGGAAACATCACTGTTGGGCGTGCATTGTTCGACCTTGGGGCAAGTGTTAACATCTTGCCGGGTTTCTTTTTTGACCAATTTGGATTAAAAGAGATGAAACCTACACCTATGACTCTTCAACTTGTAGATGGATCTATCAAGGTCCCAAGAGGGATACTTGAAGATGTTTTAGTCAAGGTGGAGGATTGTTATTTCTCTATCGACTTTGTGATATTATATATGGAGGGAGTTGATAGCCCACAACAGACCCTATTATTCTTGGTCGCCCATTCCTAGCTAGCGCCAACGCGTGCATTAATTGCCGCACTGGTGCGATGGATGTGTCATTCGAAAATAGAAAGATGTGGCTGAACATTTTTCGTGCTGCTATGGGGCCTGCTATTGAGGAGGCTTCTTTCGAGGTCGATGTCATTCAAGACCTCGTAGAAGCAGAATATGCTTGGTTATTGAGTGATCCACCTCAGAAGGAGGATAAGGAATCACTAGAAGAGGATTACCTAGAATTACTTGAGAATCTGATAGGTGATTTGAATTGGATCGGACACTTCAAGCCATTTAGAGGTAGACAGGATGGGAACACAGTGCGCAGTGTCATAGATGACACTATTTTTCATAGAGAGCCCGATTGAACATGACTTCATGTCCATTGATCTCATGGACGATGAAGGTTTTTCCAGGGATCCGTCTGGCTGGGGACGTGAAACTTAGCGCTTTATGGGAGGCAACCCATATCTTGTATATTATTCGATTTGCTTAGAATTTATAGATTTTATTTTGTTTTTACTTTTTCATGAGTTTTTCATGTTCTTGTTGTTTCATTCATGGTTTTCATGTCATGTCATGTATACATTGCATTCATTATATTCATAGAACGTGCATTTTTAATTCATGTTAGGTTATTCTACTCTTCTCCCTCATTTATTTCCTCTCATGTGCATTCACTTAGTTTCATATTAGCATGGGGGAGTGCCACTGGGACAATATCATATAAGCATGGGGGAGGGTGTAGTAGCTCACTAGAATATTTTTGTCTACGTTCTTGCACATGTTTACACATATCTCATAAAAAGTAGGTTTTTAAAGGAAAAGTTTGAACTTATACGAATGTTATTTCAAATCTGATGTTTTTAGAGGATTTTTAAGCCCCATGAATTTTTTTCTGACATAGATCTAAAAATTATGGTTGTTTATGCGGATTTCGAAGAAATGATGATAGATACATGTTAGAATTTATTTTGAATTGCAAATATGAAGATGCATAGTTCTATTTTTGAAAAACTAAGCAAATGAACAAAAGCGTAAAAAAAGAGCTCAAAAAGTGAAAAAAAGCATGCATTAGGTTGTTTGGATAATTCCACAATCCTTAGTAGATGGAACTCAGATGTAAGTTGAAACTTTTAATTCCATTTCGAAAAGGAGAGTGGAAAACTTCGTGATCCTAAGTAGCTGAGAATAGATACAAGTTGAAATGTTTGACTCTCATGTTGCAAAGGTGAATGAAGAAAGTCACTTTTATGTCTTAGTTGATATCTTTTGGTATGTATTAAAAAAGTATAGAAGATATTGACATTGCACAAGGCATAAAAGCAGACCATACGCAAGCTATAAGAGAAGAATGAATACACAAAAAGAAAAAGCGTGAAAAAATCGAGAAAACAGCTTAAAAAGAAATAAAAGTTCAGTGCTTAGAAGTGTGATTGAAAAAAAAAACCTGTGCAGAAAACATATGAGTGAGGATAAGTAAATAATAATTTGTTTTTATTGGATTTTTAAAGAATAAAACATAAATAATTGTGATATTTAGAAAAGTGAAAGAAATTCTTATCTGTGGTGGTATATAAAAGACTCTAATTATGTTTTGATTTTGAAATAACAGAAAATATTGGTGAAATAAAGTCTTTGATTACCTACTGCTTATGAGGATGTGTAATATTTTGCATACATGACAGAGATGTTTGTGGGTAGCATCACTGCAAACCCTCACGAGACCTTACTCGTCCACTGGGGTAACCCAGGGGTTGAAAGGGCTTGTTGCATGAGCTAAATGCAACCGTGATTCCTACGAAAGTGAGTTAGTTGATAGTTTTGATTTTGTGCATTTTTTTTTAGTTTGCTCGAGGACTAGCAAAACATAATCATGGGGGTATTTGATCATGCATATATTTCAAGGTGAATTAACATTCAAATATGCATGATTTTATGAAAAAATGCTTTTAAAATCCAAGTTTATGCTAGTTTTCATTAAATGAGTTAAAATAATTTCAAAATAGAAAATGTATGAAAAATAGCTTTATTTTTTATATTTTTAGGCATATTTTTGTTTTTGGCTTAAATGTAGTAGGTTAGTTTTTAAATAAAATTAGAATAGAGTAGTTTAGTGTAGCTTTGAGTTTTTTAGCAAATAAGAAATTTCATTAAAACAGTTTTTTCGTAATTTTTGAAAAATTATAACAAATCGGCTGCTGTTAAAAACTGAAAAGGGGCAAAAATCAAACCGTCTCCCCCTTGTGCGCCAGAGCCTTCTCTCTTACTCCTTCCCCTCCACCTCATTCTTCCCCTCTTCTTCCCTTTCTCCCTATTTCTCTCTTCTTTTCTCCGGTGGAGGCTTCTTTAGTCTGGCAATGGTGTACGGGAGGTGATCACTTCTCTTCTAACCCCTCCGGTTCACGGTAAGTTTTCTTCTCCTTTTCTTCTTCCTCTGCATCTTCTTCTCTCTTCCTAATCTTCTTTTCCTAAATCCCTTTTTCCACTCCATTGTTAATTACAGTAGTCGATCGGTTACTTAAAATCAAAAATAGAAAAAAAAAGATTCTGTTAGAGTAATTGTCGTTTGATTCTAAATTTTAGTTTGTCCTTGATTCTGCATTTTAGTTTTATGCTCTACATCAACATTATCATAAGATGAAATGGTGAAATCGGATCAAATGATCGAGCACTGAATTTTTTGTCCGGCAATCTGTGTGGAGATTAATCGATCATCTGATCGATTATCATAGTTTTCTCGTATTAATTCATTGTATATTGTTCCAGCTACAGAGGCTAATTTTTGTTGAAAACATTTGTGTCTAAAAGCTAGATTTGTATTTGAAATCAATTGATTATCGATTGCATAGGATTGATAAACATTTGTTCCGGCGATGATAATTTTTTTTCCGGCGATGATCTGGAGAATCTGATGAGATTCTGGTAATAATTTGATCAGTGGATTATTGTTTACTTGGGTGAAAAAACATCGTGATCACTTGTTCTACTGAGCCTTGGTATTGATCGGAGTTCTGATCCATGACTGAGATTCCAGCGATTATGGTGTCCAAAGCAAAGTAAATTTGATTTCTGACACCGATCAGGAATCATGAAGATCTCTGTAGCTGACCGGAATCCCCTGCTTCAGTCGAATCCCCTTTACATTTACTGTGAAAACTAGGAATTTTGTATTCTCCTGACTGCGCCATCTTGATCTGTCGGCACTTCATATTTAGCGTGAAATTGCAATCTGGCAACAGAAGTTCGTTTATGTGTTAATGTGTTGTGGATCAGTATAACTGGACATCTGGATCCAGTTTAAGTGCTTAAGTTACTATCTCTATTGCTGTTAATATTTTCTGAAATCAATTGGATTCCTGGTGTAATTTCCAGCTGATTGGATTAATGTCAGCACTGCTTGTTGATTTTTATATTTTCACTGATTGTTACTTACTGATTTTTACTGAATTCCACTGTTGATTTTTAATGAGCTTCATTGCATGTGTTCATTAAGTGTTAGCTGGAGCAAATTTGAGTTTCAATAAGAATTGTTGAGAATTGATTGTTGATGCTTCATTTTAAAGAGTATTAATTCATTAGCTTGTAGTTATTTAGTTTAATGTACCAATAGTTAATTGTTAGTTCATTAATAGTTAGTAATTAGATTAATCAATTAGTTAGTAGTAGATTTGATTAGCATCTTTGTAATAGTTAGCATTTTATTTCATGTCAATTAGTAGTTAGTAATCATCTTTAATTAGAGGTGTCATTTAGATTTTATAATTCTTTTAGTATAGTTTTATTCTTTTATTTTGTACTGCTCGTGTTTCTTTTGACTTGTGCAGGATCGCATAGGAGTGGAGCTAAAGCGCATTTGTGACACGGAAGTGCAAGAATAGAAGATATTTTTTTCTTTTATTTTTTGAATTAGGAATTTAATTGGGTTTGTAAATATTGCACTTCATGCCCTCTACGAAGGGTATTCATTTGTTGTAATAGTTAGTTGTTTTTACTTTTCTCGAACATTTTACATTTTAATAATACGAAAATAAAGATTAGTTTAGATTTGTGTGTTTGAATACAAAATATTCTCGTTCCTTGAGTTCGACCCGGTCTCATCCACTAGTGAGAACCGGTTTTTATTATTTGATGTCTGGTTTTCACATGTTTTACATACAAAAATCTTTTCAAAATTACAATGATTTAAAAGAAGACATCAAATTTTTGGCGCCGTTGCCGGGGAATGGCGTAATATTAGTATTTACTTTCTTGCCTAGTGTTTGTGTTGCATTTAGGTTTAGAACCACGTATGTGCATATCGTAGAGACGAGCTTACTTTTCTGCACATCCTACCTACTAGGATCCCCTTAGAATTGACTGTGTATGATTGGCACCGTACACATAGATTTCATATTTCTTTTGCATAATCTCTGTTATGTGTAACTGCGTGGTGTTTGTTTAGTTTCTGTTGTTTTTTTTACTTTACTCGCTTTGTGGTTTGCGGGGTTTGGCCGCTTAGTGCGTTAGTTAGGTAGAAAAGCCAAAATTAGGACGTGGCTACACCGGTCTACTTCGAGGTGTATGCAGAGGCGACTCTCACTTGACCCTGATCTTGCAGAACCAGTTGAGGACCCTGAGTCCATCATTAGGAGAGCCCATAGAGCTGCAACCATGGCTGAGAATTAGCAGATTACTCATCCTCTTAGGGAGTATTTCATGCCCAACACTTACACTCCCGCCTCCTGCATCACAAGACCTGATGTAGGAACAAACCATTTTGAGATAAAGGCCAGTGTGATCCAGATGCTACCTTCATTTTATGGCCTTAGCAATGAAGACCCATATCGTCATCTCGATGAATTTCTAGAGATTTGCTCGACAGTACGAATCAACAACTTTGGAGATGACGCGATGAGGTTGACCCTGTTCCCCTTCTCTCTGAAGGACAAAGCGAAGAGTTGGTTAAAATCTTTAGATACTATTCGAATTACCACTTGGGAACATATGCAAAGAGAATTTTTAAAGAAATATTTCCCAATTGGTAAGACGAACCAGTTTCGTAAAGCGATAGCCAGTTTTTCCCAAATTGAGGGAGAACAGTTTCATGAGTCATGGGAGAGATTGAATGATCTTCTCCGCAAGTTTTCCCACCACCAGGTACCTTGCTGACAACTGGTGCAATATTTCTATGACGGTCTTACTGAGAAGAACCGTCAGATGGTCGATGCCACGTGTGGGGGCACATTTATGCTCAAAAGTGAGGATGAAGCATGGTCGCTTTTTGAGACATTGAGCGAGAATTCAATACACCATGCAACAACCTCACGGTTCAATAGGGCTGCACCTATACAAGATAGCATTAAGAAGGCAGGTATTTTTTAGTTAGGGATGAACCTTGAGTTGAGCAACAAGGTAGACCAACTGTCCCAGAAATTAGATCAGTTGTTGTTGGGTCCCTCTTCTGCCATGCAGGTGTGCGCGTTGTGTGCGAGTCCTGCACACCATATCTTCGAGTGCCCAGTTGCGCCACAGTATCCTGAGTTTGTCTAAGAGCAAACTCAAATGGCTCAAAACTTCGGCAGGCCCGCACCCAATCTATTTTCCAACACTTATAACCCGGGCTGGCGAAACCATCCCAATTTCTCATAGCGCAACTCACAGATCCAACCCTCTAACCCTTCCCAGAGTCAAACAAGTCAAGGCGGTTATGCGCCTGGATTTCAGAGATCCAGTTATCCCCCAGCCTAACCTGTTTATACTCACCCCCAGTCTCATGAGCCTTTGCATAGTCAGTCATTTGAGGATAAGATTTTTCAAGCTTTGAGCTCATATACCCAGTCTATTGCAAAATTAGAGACTCAAATGGGGCAGCTCGCCGAGGCGCTTAGCAGGCGAAGTGAGGGAACACTGCCTAGCCAGCCTATTGTCAACCCTAAGGGAAAGGCACCCATGAGTAGCTTGCATATGACCAATGCACATAAAGAGCAAGCTCAAGTAGTAACCCTTAGGAGTGGGAAGCAGTACCAAGAGAGGGAGGCTGCAGAAGAAAGAGAGAAGATAAGTGAGAAGCAGTCTGTCCCTAATGTTTTACCTCAGAAAAGCGAGAAGGTTCTTCCATCTGAGCCTTCACCATCCTATATTCCCAAAGCCCCCTTTCCTGAGGCATTAGAGAGGCCGAGAGCATTAGGTAAGTCCAGAGTGAACATGTAAAAGATGCTTGAGATATTCAAGCACGTTCAGATAAACCTCCCCTTACTAGATGCCATCCAGCAAGTCCCTGCATATGCAAAGTTCCTCAAAGAGCTTTGTACGCAGAAAAGTAAGTCAATGTCCCATGTGCAGAAAAACATTTATTTAACTAGGCAGGTGAGCGCAGTATTGCAACATCAAACCCCACCTAAGCTCAAAGACCCAGGGACTCCTATCATCTCATGTGTCATAGGAAACATCACTGTTGGGCGTGCATTGCTCGACCTTGGGGCAAGTGTTAACATCTTGCCGGGTTTCTTTTTTGACCAATTTGGATTAAAAGAGATGAAACCTACACCTATGACTCTTCAACTTGTAGATGGATCTATCAAGGTCCCAAGAGGGATACTTGAAGATGTTTTAGTCAAGGTGGAGGATTGTTATTTCTCTATCGACTTTGTGATATTATATATGGAGGGAGTTGATAGCCCACAACAGACCCTATTATTCTTGGTTGCCCATTCCTAGCTAGCGCCAACGCGTGCATTAATTGCCGCACTGGTGCGATGGATGTGTCATTCGGAAATAGGAAGATGCGGCTAAACATTTTTCGTGCTGCTATGGGGCCTGCTATTGAGGAGGCTTCTTTCGAGGTCGATGTCATTCAAGACCTCGTAGAAGCAGAATATGCTTGGTTATTAACTGATCCACCTCAGGAGGAGGATAAGGAATCACTAGAAGAGGATTACCTAGAATTACTTGAGAATCAGATAGGTGATTTGAATTGGATCGGGCACTTCGAGCCATTTAGAGGTAGACTGGATGGGAACACAGTGCGCAGTGTCATAGATGACACTATTTTTCATAGAGAGCCCGATTGAACCTGACTTCATGTCCATTGATCTCATGGACGATGAAGGTTTTTCCAGGGATCCGTCTGGCTGGGGACGTGAAACTTAGCGCTTTATGGGAGGCAACCCATATCTTGTATATTATTCGATTTGCTTAGAATTTATAGATTTTATTTTGTTTTTACTTTTTCGTGAGTTTTTCATGTTCTCGTTGTTTCATTCATGGTTTTCATGTCATGTCATGTATACATTGCATTCAGTATATTCATAGAATGTGCATTTTTAATTCATGTCTGGTTATTCTACTCTTTTCCCTCATTTATTTCCTCTCATGTGCATTCACTTAGTTTCATATAAGCATGGGGGAGTGCCACTGGGACATCGTCATATAAGCATGGGGGAGGGTGAAGTAGCTCACCAGAATATTTTTGTCTACGTTCTTGCACATGTTTACACATATCTCATGAAAAGTAGGTTTTTAAAGAAAAAGTTTGAACTTATACGAATGTTATTTCAAATCTGATGTTTTTAGAGGATTTTTAAGCCCCATGAAATTTTTTTCTGACATAGATATAAAAATTATGGTTGTTTATGCGGATTTCGAAGAAATGATGATAGATACATGTTAGAATTTATTTTGAATTGCAAATATGAATATGCATAGTTCTATTTTTGAAAAACTAAGCAAATGAACAAAAGCGTAAAAAAAGAGCTCAAAAAGTGAAAAAAAGCATGCGTTAGGTTGTTTGGATAATTCCACAATCCTTAGTAGATGGAACTCAGATGTAAGTTGAAACTTTTAATTCCATTTCGAAAAGGAGAGTGGAAAACTTCGTGATCCTAAGTAGCTGAGAATAGATACAAGTTGAAATGTTTGACTCTCATGTTGCAAAGGTGAATGAAGGAAGTCACTTTTATGTCTTAGTTGATATCTTTTGGTATGTATTGAAAAAGTATAAAAGATATTGACATTGCACAAGGCATAAAAGCAGACCATACGCAAGCTATAAGAGAAGAATGAATACACAAAAAGAAAAAGCGTGAAAAAATCGAGAAAACAGCTTAAAAAGAAATAAAAGTTCAGTGCTTAGAAGTGTGATTGAAAAAAAAAACCTGTGCAGAAAACATATGAGTGAGGATAAGTAAATAATAATTTGTTTTTATTGGATTTTCAAAGAATAAAACATAAATAATTGTGATATTTAGAAAAGTGAAAGAAATTCTTATCTGTGGTGGTATATAAAAGACTCTAATTATGTTTTGATTTTGAAATAACAGGAAATATTGGTGAAAATAAAGTCTTTGATTACCTACTGCTTATGAGGATGTGTAATATTTTGCATACATGACAGAGATGTTTGTGGGTAGCATCACTGCAAACCCTCACGAGACCTTACTCGTCCACTGGGGTAACCCAGAGGTTGAAAGGGCTTGTTGCATGAGCTAAATGCAACCGTGATTCCTACGAAAGTGAGTTAGTTGATAGTTTTGATTTCGTGCATTTTTTTTAGTTTGCTCGAGGACTAGCAAAACATAATCATGGGGGTATTTGATCATGCATATATTTCAAGGTGAATTAACATTCAAATATGCATGATTTTATGAAAAAATGCTTTTAAAATCCAAGTTTATGCTAGTTTTCATTAAATGAGTTAAAATAATTTCAAAATAGAAAATATATGAAAAATAGCTTTATTTTTTATATTTTTAGGCATATTTTAGTTTTTGGCTTAAATGTAGTAGGTTAGTTTTTAAATAAAATTAGAATAGAGTAGTTTAGTGTAGCTTTGAGTTTTTTAGCAAATAAGAAATTTCATTAAAACAGTTTTTTCGTAATTTTTGAAAAATTATAACAAATCGGCTGCTGTTAAAAACTGAAAAGGGGCAAAAATCAAACCGTCTCCCCTTGTGCGCCAGAGCCTTCTCTCCTACTCCTTCCCCTCCACCTCATTCTTCCCCTCTTCTTCCCTTTCTGCCTATTTCTCTCTTCTTTTCTCCGGTGGAGGCTTCTTTAGTCTGGCAATGGTGTACGGGAGGTGATCACTTCTCTTCTAACCCCTCCGGTTCACGGTAAGTTTTCTTCTCCTTTTCTTCTTCCTCTGCATCTTCTTCTCTCTTCCTAATCTTCTTTTCCTAAATCCCTTTTTCCACTCCATTGTTAATTACAGTAGTCGATCAGTTACTTAAAATCAAAAATAGAAAAAAAAAGATTTTGTTAGAGTAATTGTCGTTTGATTCTAAATTTTAGTTTGTCCTTGATTCTGCATTTGCATTTTAGTTTTATGCTCAACATCAACATTATCAGAAGATGAAATGGTGAAATCGGATCAAATGATCGAGCACTGAATTTTTTGTCCGGCAATCTGTGTGGAGATTAATCGATCATCTGATCGATTATCATAGTTTTCTCGTATTAATTCATTGTATATTGTTCCAGCTACAGAGGCTAATTTTTGTTGAAAACATTTGTGTCTAAAAGCTAGATTTGTATTTGAAATCAATTGATTATCGATTGCATAGGATTGATAAACATTTGTTCCGGCGATGATAATTTTTTTTCCGGCGATGATCTGGAGAATCTGATGAGATTCTGGTAATAATTTGATCAATGGATTATTGTTTGCTTGGGTGAAGAAACATCGTGATCACTTGTTCTACTCAGCCTCGGTATTGATCGGAGTTCTGATCCATGACTGAGATTCCGGCGATTATGGTGTCCAAAGCAAAGTAAATTTGATTTCCGGCACCGATCAGGAATCGTGAAGATCTCTGTAGCTGACCGGAATCCCCTGCTTCAGTCGAATCCCCTTTACATTTACTGTGAAAACTAGGAATTTTGTATTCTTCTGACTGCGCCATCTTGATCTGTCGGCACTTCATATTTGCCATGAAAGTGCAATTCTGCAACATAAGTTCGTTTATGTGTTAATGTGTGGTGGATCGGTATAACTGGATATCTGTATCCAGTTTAAGTGCTTAAGCTACTATCTGTATTGCTGTTAATATTTTCTGAAATCAATTGGATTCCTGGTGTAATTTCCAGCTGATTGGATTAATGTCAACACTGATTGTTGATTTTTATATTTTCACTGATTGTTACTTATTGATTTTTACTGAATTCCACTGTTAATTTTTAATGAGCTTCATTGCATGTGTTCATTAAGTGTTAGCTGGAGCAAATTTGAGTTTCAATAGGAATTGTTGAGAATTGATTGTTGATGCTTCATTTTAAAGAGTATTAATTCATTAGCTTGTAGTTGTTTAGTTTAATGTACCAATAGTTAATTGTTAGTTCATTAATAGTTAGTACTTAGATTAATCAATTAGTTAGTAGTAGATTTGATTAGCATCTTTGTAATAGTTAGCATTTTATTTCATGTCAATTAGTAGTTAGTAATAATTTTTAATTAGAGGTGTCATTTAGATTTTATAATTCTTTTAGTATAGTTTTATTCTTTTATTTTGTACTACTCGTGTTTCTTTTGACTTGTGCAGGATCGCATAGAAGTGGAGCTAAAGCACATTTGTGACACGGAAGTGCAAGAATAGAAGATATTTTTTTCTTTTATTTTTTGAATTAGGAATTTAATTGGGTTTGTAAATATTGCACTTTATGCCCTCTGCGAAGGGTATTCATTTGTTGTAATAGTTAGTTGTTTTTACTTTTCTCGAACATTTTACATTTTAATAATACGGAAAAAAAGATTAGTTTAGATTTGTGTGTTTGAATACGAAATATTCTCGTTCCTTGAGTTCGACCCAGTCTCATCCACTAGTGAGAACCAGTTTTTATTATTTGATGTTTGGTTTTCACATGTATTACATATAAAAATCTTTTCAAAATTACAACGATTTAAAAGAAGACATCAAATTTTTCGCGCCGTTGCCGGGGAACACCGTAATATTAGTATTCACTTTATTGCCTAGTGTTTGTATTGCATTTAAGTTTAGAACCACGTATGTGTATATCATAGAGACGAGCTTACTTTTCTGCACAACCTACCTACTAGGATCCCCTTAGAGGTGATTGTGTACGATTGGCACCGTACACACAGATTTCATATTTCTTTTGCATAATCTCTGTTATGTGTAACTGCGTGGTGTTTGTTTAGTTTCTGTTGTTTTTTTTTAGTTTACTCGCTTTGTGGTTTGCGTGGTTTGGTCGCTTAGTGCGTTAGTTAGGTAGAAAACCCAAAATTAGGACGTGGCTACACCAGTCTACTTCGAGGTGTATGCAGAGGCGACGCTCACTTGACCCTGATCTTGCAGAACCAGTTGAGGACCCCGAGTCCATCATTAGGAGAGCCCATAGAGCTGCAACCATGGCTGAGAATCAGCAGATTACTCGTCCTCTTAGGGAGTATTTCATGCCCAACACTTACACTCTCGCCTCCTGCATCACAAGACCTGATGTTGGAGCAAACCATTTTGAGATAAAGGCCAGTGTGATCCAGATGCTAGTCAAGGTGGAGGATTGTTATTTCCCTGTCGACTTCGTGATATTACATACAGAGGGAGTTGATAGCCCACAACAGACCCCTATTATTCTCGGTCGCCCCTTCCTAGCTACCGCCAACGCGTGCATTAATTGCCGCACTGGTGCAATGGATGTGTCATTCAGAAATAAGAAGATGCGGCTGAACATTTTTCGTGCTGCTATGAGGCCTGCTATTGAGGAGGCTTCTTTCGTGGTCGATGTCATTCAAGACCTCGTAGAAGCAGAATATGCTTGGTTATTGAGTGATGCACCTCAGGAGGAGGATAAGGAATCACTAGAAGAAGATTACCTAGAATTACTTGAGAATCAGATAGGTGATTTGAATTGGATCGGGCACTTCGAGCCATTTAGAGGTAGACAGGATGGGAACATAGTGCGCAGTGTCACATATGACACTATTTTTCATAGAGAGCCTGATTGAACCTGACTTCATGTCCATTGATCTCATGGACGATGAAGGTTTTTCCAGGGATCCGTCTGGCTGGGGACGTGAAACTTAGCACTTTATGGGAGACAACCCATATCTTGTATATTATTTGATTTGCTTAGAATTTATAGATTTTATTTTGTTTTTACTTTTTCATGAGTTTTTCATGTTCTTGTTGTTTCATTTATGGTTTTCATGTCATGTCATGTATACATTGCATTCATAGAATGTGTATTTTTAATTCATGTCAGGTTATTCTACTCTTTTCCCTCATTTATTTCCTCTCATGTGCATTCACTTAGTTTCATATAAGCATGGGGGAGTGTCACTGGGACCGTGTCATATAAGCATGAGGGAGGGTGTAGTAGCTCACCAGAATATTTTTGTCTACGTTCTTGCACATGTTTACACATATCTCATGAAAAGTAGGTTTTTAAAGAAAAAGTTTGAACTTATACGAATGTTATTTCAAATCTGATGTTTTTAGAGGATTTTTAAGCCCCATGAAATTTTTTTCTGACATAGATCTAAAAATTATGGTTGTTTATGCGGATTTCGAATAAATGATGATAGATACATGTTAGAATTTATTTTGAATGGTCCCGACCTGTTCACTCATCATTTTGTTCATCATTTTCTGGAACATGGCATACATCTGCGGATCTATGCCATCATCCTCTTGTTGCTGACCTTGACTTCTGACGGATCGCGGGGAGTCCATCTCTTCTTCTGAAGCTGATGAATACTGAGATGATGTTGTTCTTTTGCCTGATCTTGTCTCAACCATCAAATGTTGCGGATGCTCTCTGCAGGGCAAAGACCTCATTAGATTCTAAAAAAATTGGTTTTTGGAAAAAATATTTTCTGGAAATATGATAGACAATTTGAAAAAGATATCCCATTACTAGGGATTGAGTCATCGCAGTAATCACGACAATTGTGTTGTTATTCTTTGAAAGAGAAATAAACAACGGAAAATGTGCCTTGTTACCTAGGCGAGGTCGTCAAACCATGAGAAAAAGAGAGACAATTTTATTGGAATGAGAAAAATATGATTTTATTGATCTTGACGAAGAGGTGGAGGACAAACAATTTGCCACCATTCATGATAGGCGGCAGACACTTTAGGACCAGGAAAGAATTTAAGAGAAACAAAGGAATCTCATCCGTAGCGGGCAAAATGATATGCCTCAGACCATTGTGCGGAAGTGAGATCAAATTCTGCCATAGCTCCTAATAACAATCAGGCTTCGACGTACTGCTGTCTCTGAGAGAACTGCCGAACACATCGCTCCGGTTGGTAGTAAGTGCAGAAGAATGGTCCCAACAATTTAAACCACTTGCCATAAGCATATGTATATCTAGGAGGAGATAATTGTCGATCAAAGTAATCCCAGACTATGTCATCTTCTTGAATGCTGTCAATCATGGACCGGTACTGCGCCACTGGAAGAAGTTCTTGACCATTATATCTGAAAGAATTTGCTCAGGCTGGAATGTGCTGAAAGAACCAGGATTGAAGCGCGTAAATGCATCCTTCAACTAAGATGGATTCTCCAAGTGAGAAACGAGTCAAACTCCGATACAAGAAAGCGAGTGCTGCCATGGCGATGGAGAGACGGTTAATCTGTCGACTTCCCCATCTTCTTATGAGTTGGATTATTTTGATATTCATGTAGTTTTGTTCGTCTGGGAAGAGGGCTAATCCTACAGTGCATAGAACCATTGCATTCTGAATTCTTTCTCTAGCTGTCCTTGATAATGAGCTGACTTCGACGAAGGTCCCGTACTAGCGGTACAACTCGAGTAGATTGACGTATTCATTTTCGTCTAACTGGATCAGGGGCCAAGATCGACGGCCTGTCATACGGGCTAAGGAATCCCGGGGATCCAAACCTTTGACATTGATAAGAAATTGATGCTCTAACGGATCTCCTGGTTGACCGGCTGGTTCTGGTAATCCCATAATCTCTGAAAATTCATCCATTAAAATGGTCATTTCTCCCCACGGGAACCAGAAGGTGCATGTCCATGGATTCCATCGCTCTGCCATTGCGTGGATCAGGTTGTCGTTGATGGTCTGCTTTTTGACTGCTGACGCCAATTCTAATCCGCACTCGCTCAAATGGTCCAGGAACATGCGAGAGAAGCTTTTGAGCCATGAATAGTACCACCAGGGAATAAAAGTTCTGGTGCTAAGCGCTCGATGTTCAGGACGACCTTGTCGCACCTCATAGGAGATGTGACCTTCAAGAAAAATAGGATTGATTTGACTGGATGCCATCAGACTGAAAATAGAGAAAGACTCGAAATCAGACTTAGGAAAATATAGGAAATTTTGAAAATTGCAGGCAGGATATAAAATGCGGCTGAAAATTCGAGATCCGGTAGAACGGTAGAATGGAAAATCACCTGGAGTTTTGAAAGAAATTAGATATTTGGGAAAATCATCCAGGGTTTGAGAAAATAAAAGAAAAAGATGAGAATATGGATATTTGGAAAAATATTTTGGGGAAAATATGAGAGGAATAACAATAATACAAATAGTCACATCATGCGCAAACATTTATGCACATACAACACTCCCTAAAAGGCTGACTCTAGATGCATCATTTTGAAAACAGCTGTAGGACCCTAACCCTGACTCTAGCCTCAGATCATCTTTGTACAATCCAGTTATGCCGATATACTCGAGTTGAGACCCGAAGTACGTGGCATAGAATTTCAACTCCGGTTCTAAGGTAAGGTTTTCCAACATCCTTAAGCGCCTATCGATATACCTCGGACTGTGTCCCTTAGTACGTGGTAGGGGGGCGTCAACCCAAATAAGTAGCCCAGTTGTGAGACTCTGTCCCGAACTAGGGTTCTGGAAAAGAGCCCAACAACATGAAGACCGGGTAAAGATAGGTAAGAGAAGTTTGAAAAAATGATCGCATGCAAGAAATAGAGGGCTCTAAATCCTAGAGAGATAGATTTTGAAAATCTTTGAAGAAGCATACATTGTTTGTATTCAGATCCTAAATTGAGGAGAGTTGTGTTTAGACCTAAGTCTATGTGAGCATGAAAATATCTTCTCAATATAGTCCTACCAAACCATGCCTAGGCTATATGCAATCAATGTCAGCTAGGTCAGAATCTAGGCTCCCATGATATCAGAAAGTAAAAGAGCTGACATTTTGAGAACACAGTTTTGATAATTGAACTAAGTCAAGCACACTTTTGATCAGACAAGGATAGGTCCCATCACGGTCGCCAAACTTGTTATCGTCGCAAAAATTTTCCCTTCCTTGCGGGAGAGAGGGGAAACCTTCCGCGAGTCAAACTTGACCAGAGTTTGAAAATTGTTTGAAATACTTACCTCCGTTTTGAAAATAGCGGGAAATATTCCGTGGAATGGGACTCGACCTGTCGGTACGAGGTTCGACCGTTCCTGCCACCTTTAGCAGGGGTAATCGAACCAAGGACCAAATGTGTGTTTGACTTTGTTAAATCATCAAAATCGTGTTCTATCCTAAATGCACAGAGAATTCAGGCATGTGCTATGGAATTTTGTAAAATGCAGTTTGGAAAACATGATGTATGCTTAGAAAATATTTTGGAGTTGAAAAATGTTTCTAAGGCAAATGATAGAAATCAATTTCTCTGAAAAAACCCTGATGAAAGGATTTAAAATCTTAAGAAAACTTATGAAGAATAGGGAAAATCATAAAGGAATGAGAATCTTGGGAAAATAGAAGTAATTCTCGAGAAAACACTTGAAGAGGAACTATTTGTCAGGGAAAATTCAACTTTGAAAATCTTCTTTGGAAAATGATTGAAATTCATTGGAAAACTCTTTGGAGAAGGAAAATCAAAATCCTGAGAATTTTAGCCTTCAAATATTTGAAAATCAATTTTGATTCTTGAGAATGATGAATGACTCCTTTTGAAAATGAATCTTAAAAAAAGAATATTTTCCAAGGAAAATCATGGGAAACTTAATTTGGGAAATCCAACTTTGAAAATTTTCAGAATTTCTTGAGGAATCGATTTCCATGGAATGAACTTTTCTTGAGAAAAGGTTTGAGAAATGCAGGTGATTTCATGATGCAAACAACTTGAATGGATGAATGTCCTTTTGAGAAAACATCTTTTCAGGAAAATATGCAATTTTAAAATTAAACTAAAGTAATATCACCACATATTCCGACTATGACCGTAAATATGCTTATAATTTACTTAGCTAATTCTAAAATATTTTGTAAAATTGAAGATATGCAGTGAAATTTTGGAAGATAGCCTAAGGGTGTAAGCTCGATGTGACTAATAGAAAGATGTTGAATCTGGGTCTCGTCCATATTCCGACTAGGGCCGTAAATATGGATTCCACCGAGTTCATCAGCTCTCTAAGAGTTGGTGCACATGCCATTCATGTACATCCATAGTGATTTTGAAATGACATGCATGAATCATACAATCATGATATTGCAGAAATTCAATCTATATGACATGCATCCTAATCTAAGCTGTGAAAGTAAATATTATTCCAAATTTGATTATTACATCTCTGACATAAAGCCAAATAAATAAATAATAAAAAAAAGAATACAGAGTTAAAAGAATCAGACTCCTCCAGATTTTCCTGCAAGTATAAGTTAGCACAAAAAATGGAAGTATAAGATACACAAGGAAATAGGTATATATATACATGTACAACGAAGATATATATATATATATATATATATATATATATATATTCCTATAATGGAAAATATATATGATGATCAAATTTGCATGTGTGATGTGCAAATGCAATGTGTAATGATATGTTCAGGTGTACGATCTCGGTTAATAAGAGAATAGATATGCAGAAGATGATAATATGTAGATGGTAGTTTATGTGCCTATGGTGAAAAGAAGCACTTTGGTAGTTATACATGTATAAATGATATGAAATGTTCATGAAAGGACAAGAATGATATTAATATATGATACATGGGGGGTTGGTGAATATGGCCCAAATGATGATAAATATTACTAAAACAGGAGTTAAATGAGAATGAGGGTTGAATACTGTAATGAAACGCTGGATATAACTACTATGAGATATACATGTGACTAATAAATGTCACTCAAATGACATTCCAGCCACAGACTAACTTCTGCAAGCAGTTTACACTTTACCTCTTATAGCATGTACATACAGGTAGTGTAAAAACTTTATGGAATCTAATTAGTTTTAGCCTTATTTTCAGCACATTGGGTTTCAGCACTGCTGTGGTTTTAATATTAACAAGCTTGTCATCTGGCCTATGTAAATTTGCAGGTGAGAATGTGAAACACGTCTGATAAGTTCATGCCTAGTAAAGGGGAACTGATTTCCCTCTCTACAGGTCAATGTATGGTCATGAGGACGACATCTAAATGAAAACAAAAGTTAACTGTAACAACAATATGCTGAGTATAGGTCCACGAGGGGGGTAGTAATGAACAAACTTGATATGCTAGGCGATGACAGGTGATATGAAGTGTTAAGGCATAATAAAGGTTTAGCAGTGACAATGAGAGTGCTGAATGTACAGGTTATGATATCACTGGGTGATATGTCCGGAGACATTGATACATGGTACAAACATGTTAGAGGATGCAACATTATTGGCGCTAATCACTATACAAAACAATCAAGATAGACAATATATGTGAGATGAGTGCTGATTAGTAAACATGGTAGTGTATGCAGCATGATTTGACAATGTTATAACTATAATAGGTTCAGAATATAACACTCATGGTCTTACCACAATATACGCTCTCCCCCATTCATAATATGCTCAAACTATCACTCGCAGCTTGCTCTTACAATTACAATACACACAACACAATATTTATGCCATGTGAGCTACAGTAGATCAGACTTACACAACAAACCAATGCTAATATGTACAGAATATCCAGATACATATTGAATGGGTGCATATCGGCTATCAGCATTTTGAACCACATGGTTGTTCCAAACAGGAACTGTGGGCAACAATTTGTTAAGCTACACTGTCAGAGGAATTAAACTACCTAAAACACACATAAGAGATACATGTTATATTTATCATTCTAAACCGATGAAGGTGCTAAAAAAATGAAACAGAATTGAGATTGCTATTGGCTATAGATGTCGTGCCTGAATAAATGGCACTATTCAATATACGATAAACCCTCACGATTATCGCTCAATGCAATGATATGCGAATGTCTGTTCGAACCCTATATATATGCGGAAGACAACAAGATGCAGGAGAGTTATGCTACAAAAAAATAGGGAAACAATAAAAAAAAGGAAATTTTGTAGGAAAACAGAGGGGGTTTACGAATGTGGTAAGATAAAAAGATTACAGTGAAGGTGGTGCTGTATGAAATCTCATCCTTTGCGTGTGCAGTGACTTTTGATAATATTAATGAAGTCGATGATATGCAATAGGACATGACCTAAGCATCAATCAGGAAAAATAAAAACTTGGATTAAAAAGAAAATTTATCCTATGAGGCTCATTATATTGAAACAATCAAGCAAAAACATTATAGGAAAGGTGATGGTTCAACTAAAATCAACTCTTCGGAGGGACCGATGATGCCATTGCGAGGCATCATCGATCCTCAATGTATGCAACAACCGTGGATGTGAATCACGTCAATAAATGTAACAAATCCACAATGTATGTGCCATGAATATGCAGAGAAATTACAAATGCAAGATAATTCCTCACCTGATTTCTTAAACTGGACGCCTTTCAGATGCCACCTCTTGAAGACCGATTTATTGAAAACAGGAGGCTCAATGCTCAGGACTGATTGCAGGAAGACAACTTTTCTTCTATGTACCTTAAAGATTCGCTGAAGTTCTTTGATCATTGGCTTGAAGAAGAACAACAAACGGTAAGGGAGAATGAACGAGAAAAGAATAGGGATTCGAGAGGTAGAGGAGCTGGAGTCGTGAGTTCTTCTCCTGCTGGAAGGAAGGAAGAAGAGTAATCAAAAGGGGATTCCAGCGATAAAGGGGGAAGAGGCAGTCGGGGGTCGACTTCTTGCTAGCAGAGAGAAATAGAGGCGAAAGGAGGGAATGGAGAGA
Source organism: Nuphar pumila (assembly GCF_984573655.1). Classification (NCBI taxonomy): domain Eukaryota; kingdom Viridiplantae; phylum Streptophyta; class Magnoliopsida; order Nymphaeales; family Nymphaeaceae; genus Nuphar; species Nuphar pumila. The sequence continues at coordinate 92,081,784 of NC_143252.1, read as the reverse complement.
TAGGGCCAAAAAAAAAAAATCGCAGATCGGGAATCCCCCTTTGTGTTGACCCCTATGGGCCTTTTAATGATCGGCCTCCTCTCTTTCCCCAAAATTCGAGCCTTTTCAATTTCTTCAACCGATTTTGATAACTTTTTAAAAACAAATTTTTGAAATGTTTTGAAAGGCTCGCCGTTTTGAGAGGGGGACGACTTCTTTTCTCAAAAAGAATTTTGAAAAACTTAGGTGAAATAAAATTTTGTGTAGGGTTTCACGGTGGCTCCATTTGGGGTTGAAAAGTTAAAAAAAAATGAGTAAAAACGGATTTTTTTTTAAGGTGGTGCCACCTCAACCAGATTTGAAAACCTTTTGAAAAAAAAAATTTGTTTTTCTTGGCAAGGAGCTTTAGTGAGGCGCCACCTATGTGTGGGCCCACTGATTATTTTATTAAAATAAATAGAGTTGAAAATTAAGGAAAGGGTTTTCTAAATGGGGTGCCACCTCCGGGTGGGCACTGCCTGAAAATAAGAGAAATACTTAAGAAGTTGAGTATGACGCCACTTCAGGGTGGGTCCCACGTCATTTTATTTAAAATAAAAGCAAAGTAAATTCTTTTTGGGATTTTTTATAATAGTAGGCTAGTTTAGAAAATATGAAGTAAAAATTTGTTTGATTTCAAAAATTTTAGAAAGAAAGTGGTCCTTCAAGGCAAAATTTAAAAAGATGCAGAGATTTGAAATAAAGTCTTTAAAATTGTGTCTCCTTCTTTCCAACTGACGAAATTTGAAAATTAATATATAAAAAAACTATCCAGATTGTTTTCTTGAGAAAACTTTTGTAATTCGGGGTCCTAGGGGCTAAGATGAGGGAAACTGACTATTTTGAAAAACCCAGGGATTTGAAATCACTTTTGAAATATTTAAAACTCAAATCTGGATTGATAATTTTAAAAATCAGGAGTTCTGGATCTCAAGATGACATGCTGTGTAGTGAAATGATATGGAATGCTCATGCGATGTTATGCAATGACATGTCTCATGAAATGCCACTCTGAATCAGGAATTGGAAATTCTAGCTTCTTGTCAAGAATAGAATTTTGAAAATTTGCAGTTTGAAGATGTTTCTGAGCCTAAATATAGAAATTTTGAAACTCGGAAATGAAATTTAGGACTTTTTGCAAGATCCAATCTAAAAAAAATGACCATTTTTCCCTTTAGTGATCTCAGAGACCCAAAATGTGATGATTGATGGAGATGTCAGGGAGGTGAGTGAAAATTTGGGGTGTTTACACCTGTACATTGAAGATTATGGTTTAGGTATAGATAATTATTCATGCTAATGAATGCTAAATAGTAAAATGATTTATAGTAACGAGTGCTAAATATATTACAATGACTATTACTAAGAATGCAAACGATTAAAATGACTTATACTAACGAAAGTTAAATGGTCAAGGGATAACGATTTGTACTAAGGAGTACAAAATCCTACAATGATCATTACTTAAGAATGCAAATGATTACAACAATTTACAGTACTGAAAGTTAAATGCTAAAGCGATAATGATTTGTACTAAGGAATACAAAATCCTGCATCGATGATTACTTAAGAATGCTAAACATTTCAGCGATTTATACTAATGAATGATAAATGCTGAAACGATTGTAAACGATTTTAAACCACTTACCTCATTTAATTGCAGACCATCTAAAATGAACTTGGCATTATCTTCCTTGACATTTATTCTAGCCCATCGACCGATCTTTGGAAAACCACACATTGCAGGGCCACACTAAGGATGCAAGGCGACAATATGCTCTCACAACCAGGCCTACAAAATCAATAAATTAGTAAGACTATAACCTTCAACGATCTTAGTATACAACTACAAAATATGTAATAAACAATTACCTAGACAAATGGCCAAAACCCTATGACAGTTTTTGTATCCTTACTTGCAGGGTAAAGTCGACTGTACAAGTGTGCGAGTATAGCAGCACCCCATGCATAGTTGTCGACTTCATCTAAGTCTTCCAAGAACTGCAACCACAGGTAACTTATCCTTGAACCAGACAAATCAGAAAATAAAGTAAGTCCAAAAAAATAAAAAAGGAAGGCGCACAACTCTTGGCCAACTCTTTCAGATGCACATGTAGCTGACCGACCTTCCCATTTATTACGAAAAGAAAAAACTTTCATCGATGTGAAATTGCTTCCACCAGAAATACATTGATTCCAGTCGTTCATCAACATTCCTAGAAGGGTTTTAGGGTTTAGGGTTGTAGATTTTTGTGTTTAGAGTTTTAAGGTTTAGGGTTGTAGGTTTTTGTGTTTAGAGTTTTAAGGTTTAGGGTTGTAGGTTTTTGTGTTTAGGGTTTCGGCTTGTAGGGTTTTATGTTGTAGGGTTTTATGTTGTAGGGTTTTAGGTTTTAGGGTTTAGGGTTTTAGGTTTTTATGTTTAGGGTTTTATGTTGTAGGGTTTAGGGTTTTAGGTTTTTGTGTTTAGGGTTTAGGGTTATAGGGTTTTATGTTGTAGGGTTTTAGGGTTTATGATTTAGGGTTTTATGTTGTAGGGTTTAGGGATTAGGGTTTAGGGTTTACGGTTTTGGGTTTTTGGGTCTTAGGGTTTAGGGTTTAGGATGCAGGTTTCAGAGTTTGGGGTTTAGGGTTTTAGAGTTTAGGATATAGATTGGGTTTGGATTTCATGACAGCTAAATGGGTCTCACAAACAACCCAATCCAATCACTCCCCCACCTAAACCCAACACACAAATTGAGACATTGTTTAGACTAGATAAAGTAAAAATTGAGGTAACTTCATAAATACAAATCGTTTTATAACTTGAGACCGATTTAAGTAACAGTTGCAAATTGATTTATGCTATCGTGATTTGCGTTGACGAGCTTTGTCTATGTGAACGATTTATCCTATCACGATTTACACAATTACAGATTCATAAAATGCAGAAAAGAAAAATAACAAACAAATCGACACAATGTTTAGACTTAGTAAACTACAAATGGAGACTTACTTGCAAATCAATTTCACTGTAACGATAAGTGCTATCGTGATTTGCTTGATACGTCCTATCGCGTTGACTAGTTTTGTAAAAGGCAAATGAAACAACATTTTTTCATTTAATTAATACGCAATGCAATAAATTTGCGTACAATTTTTGAAAACGGGTGGTAGGTGAAACAACGTTTTCTTTATATATGAATGATATGTCGTACAAGTTCAGGAGGGTGTCGCTTCGCTTCGTGATTAAGGAACAGATAAACCAACGTTTCTTTTATACATGACATATTTGTGAAACGAACATATAACCTACTTCATCACAAAGAGGGTATCGATGGCAACGAAGGAGATGACGACAACTACACAGTCAATGATGGCGACGATGACAGCTACACGACCAACGATGGTGATTCAGGCATATATTGTCTAAACCTCATGACGAGTTTCTTTAACATTTGCCTCTTTTATGGCGTATATTTGATTTATGTTGTGTACTGTAGAAAGGAATTTCAATGTCGTTTATTGAATATTCTGCTAATGTCAGTGGAACATCCACAAAAAAAGGTGCCCGAAAACTCTGCAAAGATCTCCAAGAGAACATCAATCGGCTGCAAGATGAATTTGCAGAAGAGAACACTATTAGTTATTTTGTATGTATAAAACCACTATCAATTATATATTTACGTATGCCATGGATGTGTATGTTAACAAGTTCATATTTGTTACAAATAGACTATATCTGATTTCGTCATGTATATTAAAAGCAACGCAACAAGCAATACTAGACGCATTGTCACTCCTTATTTCATGATATATCGGTTCTCTTATTTGTTTATTTTCTTTTTTGATTTACTCTTGTTGCTTCGTATTTTAACCATACTGTTATCACTGTTTCGTTCAACAAACTTACGTTTGTCGAATGCCATACTCCATTGGATTTCAAGATGCACTACCATGCTGGGATAACGATGACCACTGCAGAGACTTTTGGTCAAGTGAAAAGTTAAGTGAAGAAACGTCTTGTCCAAGGTTTAGGCCTAACAGTCCTAACACAATTTATACTATTGATTTTTAAGATATTGTATCGATTTGCATATATTGATTTCTACACTCTAGCAAACTTTTGAGCATTGGGTCTTATACGTGATGGATTTACGGGAAAAACAAGTATGGTGCTACAATTCATTGGACTTTCACACTGGTGTACAACGTGACATTGTGCATTTGGTAAGTTTCTATCTATAAGTGTATCGTATCTTGTACGATGGCCCAGAATTTACTTGATTCTGCATTAACCACAGGAAGGATTCATCAAAGACGTTTTGGGTGTCGACATTGGCGAGTGGAGCTTGCGCTATGCACACCATGCTCCTTTACAAAATAATGGCATCGATTGTGACGTATTTGTAATGAAGTATATTGAAGCAATATATAATGGACAAGAACCTAATTTCATCGTTGTATGCTCTGCACTTAAACATGTTTTATTATCCTCTATTATTGGGGACTCAATTTATATATTGGTGTGACATTACCTTTTTGTTGCAGGATGATATAAAGAGATTCCGCACAGAACTATGCAAAAAATTGATAGAGTTTCTAATTACAGAAGAGAAAAAAACTCAACCGGAAAAAATACTTAGAAGGCAATGAACGACGCGACCCCCAGGAGTAATATGATGTACAAAGATTTCTAACAAATTTTATAGACTGTGTATACAAATTTTGTAAGACTGTATATAAATTATGTAAATCTCTTTGGGTTGAAATAAAATTTTAATTTTATTAAACACACGAATAAGTTGGACTCTTATTTGTAGCAAAGGCAAATCGTTGTCTCTAACATAGACGTCATTTTGCAAATTTCAATTTGTCCTATCGCGATTTGCTTTTGCAAACTTTGTCTATATGAACAAATCGTTGTAATGTTTGCCCTTCATAAATGAAAATCGTAAAAGAGATTAGCATTGTGTACTGTTAACAAATCGTTGTAATGTTTCTGAATTTGTACCCTATGTCTCTATGACTCTCATTGCTGGATGTTTCTGAATTTGGCATCATTTTCAATGAACGTTTATTGAATTTCACTCATCATCATCCTTAATCATGCATAATTTATACATAATTTTATACAATTTGTATGCATGATTTTGTGCGAAATGAGCATTAAAAACCAATGTTTTACTAATGTTTAGCATGGTCCTGCAGGGTACTTATTGATTTCAATTAAAGAGAAAAATAAATAAGTTTGGACCTATTTGAGTTTTTTAGAAAAGTTTGGTTTTCACTAACAAGTTTTTAGAAAATAGTTTTTGAAAAATAAGGTTTTATGAATTTATTGAAAAATAGTAAACTGTTTTAGAAAAAAATTCTATTAAAAAATTCAGATCTAGCAGATTTGAATATATTATGCGTCCTTTCTTTTCTTTTTAGCAATAATAAAAAAAACTAACTAGTATGCAAAAAATATTCAAATAAAAAAAATATTGATCTATACAAAATTATACTAAATAAGTAAACGAGAAGAGGGAGAAGAAGCATACCTGAGGGTTCACCTCCGACGGAGTGGGGAGAACAAAGCATCCTTCCCAATGCTAGCACGTGTCATGCAACACCTCTGATGAAAAAAAAAGAAGCCGGTGAGGAAAAGGGATAGGAGGGAAGAAAAAAAGGGGAAGAGAAAGGAGAAAGGAGAAAGGAGAAAGGAGAAAGGAGAAAGGAGAAATGAGAAAGGAGAAAGAGAGGAATCGTAAAAGCGATTAGTGTTGTGTACTATGAACAAATCATTGTAATGTTTGCCCTTCGTAAATGAAAATCGTAAAAGCGATTACCGTTGTGTACATTGAACAAATCGTTGTAATATTTGCCATTCGTAAATGAAAACCCTAAAAGCGATTAGCGTTATGTACAGTGAACAAATCGCTGTAATGTTCACCCTTCGCAAATGAAAATCCTAAAAGCGACTAGAGTTGTGTCCAGTGAACAAATTGTTGCAATGTTCGCGATTGCTTTTACGGTCTTTCTGTCGTGATTTGCACAAAATTTGATAAATGGATGAATCAATTTGATCGTATGAAGGCTACGTGCTATAGCAATTTATATGATATGTTCTACAACGATTAACACAATCACTAATTCAACGGTACAAACTGACATCCCATTTAGAATTAATAAACTACAAATCGAGATAAGTGCAACGATACAAATCGAGTTAACTTCTTAAATACAAATCGATTTTGTTCACAAACACAAACAAAGACATATTGTTGTCGCGGTAACTTCATAACTACAAATCTACATGATTTACAACCACATTCATTTACAAAAAATATTAGTATTGCAGCCCACATTCATCACCAGTATGAAACCCACATTCATTGTCGAGTTCATTTCCTGCTGCAAAGCAATTCTATGTGCAGCTGAGGATAGATTCTCTTTAAGCAAAAAAGCTCATTAGTAATTGCAGCCCACTGCACTATTTTTCTCACCACTCTTGTGCACTACTTTAGAGAGAAGTATGGAGGCAGAATTGACAAAGCTGCATAAGGTATGGATGCCAACAGGCAGAGAAGATGAATTTGCACGATTATAGCATATTTGTCATGAAGTATATCGACGATTAGGTAGATACTTTTCCAACTGCAAAGGATATATACAAAGAAAAAAACCACCATAATCATCCTCATGGCGTGAAACAACTAGGATATCAGCACAGGTAAAAGGAACACAGAAGAACAAAGAAGAAAGAAGAAAGAAAAATACAAGAGAGAAGAAGGAGAAGAAGAAGAAAAAGACAAAGGCGGAGGAGAAAAAAGGGATTGAAGAAGAAGAAGCTACACTGCCAAAGAAAAGAGCTAGAGAGGTTAAATAGATTAGGGTTTTAGACCTGGAGAACGGGTCAAGTCGGGTCAGGTAGGGTTTTACATAGAACAGGGTTTTACACAGATCTATATTAGAGTTTTATGCACGTGTACCTCTTCTTCTTCTTTTTCTTATGTCATTCTTTTTTCTTCTCCTACTTCTTTATTCTTTTTCTTATGTCCAAAACAATTTGTACCATCGCAATTTACACATTGACTGATAAAAGGCTGAAACGATTTAAACAAACATTGATAAACAGCTAAAACACTTTTGTCCTATCGCGATTTGCTTTTACGAGATTTGTCTATGTCAATGATATGTTATATAGCGATTTACACAATGACTAATAAAAGAAAAAAAAGAGGAAGGAAAAATGAATCAACACGATGTTTATTGGTAGTACACAAATGTCAATATATAAAAAATTGTTATAATGATCGGTGTTCATAAAATAAAAATTGAACAAGCGTTTATATAAGACTGCAAAACAATTTGCACAAACATTGATAAATGACTGAAATGATTTGCACAAACATTGACCATGCACTTTTACCACGATTTGTACTCATGCACAGTGCGATTTTCATCCAGTTGTGGCTGACATAGACGTCATTGTGTAAATTGTTATACCCTCGCGATTTACACAATGACGTCTATCTTTTAGACAATGAGCTTTGTCTAAGTGAACGATACGTACCATCGCGATTTACATAATGACGTCTAAAGGCTACGTGCTATCATGATTTACTTTTATGAGCTATGTCTATGTCAATGATATTTCCTAATCGCTTTTACGGGCAATTGGGGTTGAGGGTTTAGGGTTTAAGGATTTTGGGTTTTACTTCAATGATACAAAATGAGTTAACTTCTTAAATGCAAATCGATTTCGTTCACAAAGACAAATAAAGATATATCGTTCTCGCCGTAACTACAAATCCATATGATTTACATGATTTATGACCATATTCATATATAAAAAATATTAGTATTTAGTTACAATATTTATGGAAGGACATTTCTGACAAACACATATCTATGTTTTAGAGGCCCATTTTTACAGAAGAGATCACCAAAACATCCATATCATTCATCGTCGAGTCTATTTCCTGCTGCAAAGCGATTCTATGTGCAACTTAGGACACATCCTCTTCAAGAAAATGAGCTTATTAGTAATGGTAGCCCATTGTATAATTTTTCTCGGTCTGAGGCTGATTCTTAGAGACTCTAGCATTGGTGCACTCTTGACAATATGCTTCACAACTTAGGCTCAGGCACTGTCCCTTGAAGGAGCCAGAGGGCTATATGATAAATCGCTTTTACGTATTTGTCATGAAGTATATCGAAGATTAGACAGATATTTTTCCAATTGTGAAGTATGGTTTGCGAACAATGGATGGTCCGACAGTAGGAATAGATCAAATAGATGGATATCAGCATCATCCTCTGTCTATCATGAAGATAACCACCATAATCATCATCGAAGATTATACAAATCTTTCCTCACGACGTGAAATAACTACGTTATCAACATCAAACCTCATCTATCAAGCACAAGTAGAAGGAACATAGAAGAACAAAGAATAAAAAAAAATACAAGAAAGAAGAAGAAAGAGAAGAAGAAGAAGACAAAGGCGGAGGAGAAAAAAGAAGAACAAGACGAAGTTGCACTGCCGCAGAAAAGAAAGAGGAAGAGAGGTTAAATAGATTAGGGTTTTAGACCTGGACAATGGGTTGGGTCGGGTCGTGTAGGGTTTTATATATAGATCTATATTAGGGTTTTACATTTTACAAGGTTTTTCACACGTGTACACAAAGTAGAAAAGTGGAAGGAAAAACAAATCAACATGATGTTTATTGGTAAACTACAAATCAATTTATAACTTGATACCAGTTTAAGTAGGAGTTGCAAATCGATTTTACTGTAACGATTTGTACAACCACAAACATAAAGCGGAAAAGATTTGTCCTATAATGATTTGCTTTTACGAGCTTTGTCTATGTTAACAATATATTATATAGCGATTTACACAATGACTGATAAAAGATGAAAAAGTGAAAGGAAAAACAAATCGACACGATGTTTATTGGTAAACTACAAATCAATTTACAACTTGATATCGATTTAAGTAAGAGCTGCAAATCGATTTCACTGTAACGATTTGTACAACCACGGACATAAACAAAAAAAAAATCCTATCGTGATTTGCTTTTACAGGCTTTGTCTATGTCAACGATATGTTATATAGTGATTTACACAATGATTGATAAAAGACAAAAAAAGGAAGGAAAAACAAATCAACACAATGTTTATTGGTAAACTACAAATCGATTTACAACTTGATACCAGTTTAAGTCGCAGTTGCAAATCGATTTCACTGTAACGATTTGTACAACCACAAACATAAAGCAGAAAAGATTTATATTGTGATTTATACAATGACTGATAAAAAATGAAAAAGAGGAAGAAAAAACAAATCAACACGATGTTTATTGATAAACTACAAATCTAGGTAACTTGATAAATAAAAATTGACTTACAACCAAAATTCTTTAGGTGAATATTTTCATCATAATCTACAACATTGACTCCTGATTTATTGAAGATGATGTTTACAGTTCGGCGCAACTTCTCATGCAGGTTAGGAGAAGCATGATTTTCACCTTTGTTGTTCGCTACCATTTTCTTAGAATGCTCTTCATGAGCTACAACAGACTGATGGTGAATTAACTGCACATTTTCAAGTAAGTCCCTTGACACTTTTCTCATGCATACGTAGGCTCATTTTTTGATGCCAAATCTGCAACATGCGCAAGTGCTCTACATAGTTGTTGGTAATGGGAGGCTATGTGACACTTCTCATCAACAACAGATGGACTGACATTATCTCTATCTAGCAGTTCAATCTTTGCTTGTCTTATCCATCTTCGCATTAAATATGACTCAGGTATTTCTTGTATCTTCTCTTGATTAAGTGTCTTTAATGCATGATGACATAAAATGCCTTTGAATTCATATATTTTGCACGTACATTCAACTGTTCTGTTGTAAACATTGTACGTAACATGTGCTTCTTGCCTTTTTGGATGGTCTTCGCCCTCCCATACAATATGGTATTTATGTATATTCTTGGTTTGCATATGTCCTATATTGCAGTTCATGACCTGTATAACCTCCTTCCTAATCCATTCAAATACATTTAGTTTATACAAATTTGCAGGTCACATCAATATTTTTATGCCCAAAGTTACAAGGCGTGTGTTGAATCATTTCACATCTTGTTCAAGATCATTCTGTTTAAGACCGTCTACAAAAAAATCATATTTTTCCATGAAGCGAAACATTGTTAAACATGAATACAAGGTTTTCTTCAGTGTGTCATGCATAGATTCAGCTCTTTGTGTGCTTATCATACCTGCACAAAAATATTATCTTCCATATGCCAATGTCCGCTTCTTTTTGTCTGCATGTAAATTTTCTAACCACACACAATCTTCAAGGTTGTACATCTGAATCATTTTCTCCCAATCAGACATAAAGGTGACCTCATCTACGCTCTCAAGTACACACTTTGTAAACTTTTTATCAAACCCTGTCTTCTGATTAAATATGTGCCCTATGTTCTTTGTTGCATTTTGAAAGATATGCCACAAACAAAGGCAATGATGTGCATCTGGCCATACATGAGACACTACAGTCATAATTGCGTGATCACCATCTGTAAGTATAGTTTCAGGGTGCTTCTCATGCATTGCTTATGTAAATACTTTGAACAACCACTCAAAGCTTTCCTTGATCTGGTCATACAAAAAAGCGTCGCCTAATATGCAACTCTGTGAGTGATGGTTCACTCTAAAAAACTACGCAAATGACCACTGTTCAGTATTAATCTTCATTGTAGTATAAAAAATAAGCACACCATTGAAACATTCATAATCTACTCTTGACTTTGAATCTGCCCAAAACATATTCACAACATATCCATCTTCATCCAGTTGCATTGTACTAAATAAACCAGGGTCATTGCTTGATTTCTTCTGTAAGTAATAAAAAAAAAAACATATTTCTCCTTTCTTCATGTTATATGTTCTTTTCCTTCTCAAGTAGTTTCTTAGATCCATAGGTGTGAATGAAACATTCTCGCGACCACCATCTATGTGTGTGCACAAATTGTATGTCTTTCTTGGTGTAATGTCGACGCTATTAGCTATTTCAGCAATTGCAGCATGCACATTAGTTACTTTACGATGCGACCTTAACATATAACTCATATATGAAGCTGTTAATTCATGGTTATGATCACTGATTAAAGTACAAACTACATATTTCTCATTCAAAAGTCTTCTTAACACCATTCTCGCTGGACAACCACATCTTGAATCTAGCTTGCTCCTTGTTGGATTTCCACTTGACGCGTCATTAGTACATATGTTTGTTTCTCTATAACTTTCCACTGATTGAGATACATCATCTGCACTGCAACCAGATGATAAGCTCACCACTATCATAAGTAAGATATAAATTTGCATTAGTTAGCGCATATGTTTACTACAATTTACTCAAGAGGCATATAACAACAGATACAGATTAGTTAAACAAGTTAAAGAAACGATTAAATGAATCACAGTATTTGCTTATACTATGCATCGAGCTGTTATTTACCATGCCAATAAAAGAAACGATTTAACATATATGTGTTGACGATAGTGATTCACGTGAGAGCAATTTAATTATATGTACAAAGCTGTAAAGCGATTTCAATAGAAATCACTAAAATTAACAACGATTTAAATATGCAAATCACCACCGCAGGCGCACAACAATGTATTTACGCACGCACATATTTTTAAATCATACTACAAATATCTTACAAATCGATACTAGAAAACACATAATATCTTACAAATCGATATACATATCTCATAATATATTATAAATTGACATGACAATTCAGCATAATGACTTACAAATCGAAACTACAAAACACATAATATCTTACAAATCGATATACATATCACATAATATATTACAAATCAATATTGCAATTCAACATAATGGCTTATAAATTAAAACTACAAAACACATAATATCTTACAAATCGATAAACATATCGCATAATATATTACAAATCGATACGAAAATTCAACATAATAGCTTACAAATCGATATTAACAAACAATACAATATCTCACAAATTGGTATTATGATACTACAACCGCGATTTGCGTTACATTGCATATACTAAGTGAATAGACGATACCAGATGGGGTAGAGGCCCTTCCTCGCTTCTTTAAACAAACATTTTTGTCAACAGGTCCCGCAACCCTACAAATATATTTAATTTTCCAACCATCGAAAATACATCCACCTTCAATAACAAAACAATGCCTTAATGGCACTCACGATGACATACGTTCTTTAACAATAGCATGATAACATGGAAAGATATTCACGACACCTTAATAATACTTCTTGGAATGTTTGTGTGTAATTTTTTTTCATATTGCCCAACAAAAATGAAGAAGAAGAGAAGACTGTAAAAAGAGATGGCTGACAAATGCCCCTATGACGACCACCAATGATCGAACCAGTCAATCGATTTATAGTTATCTCCATGAGGTAGGAACGAACCCGAGAATGTTTTGTAACACAAGGCACAAAACGAGCAAGCGACAATGTGTTTTAACACAAGCTAAAAACCAAGATGGGAACTTGGACTCAGGACAACGACAAAGGGTGCTTCGGCAGTAGCAGACGATGGCAAAGAGTGCTTCGACGACAGTAGACGACAATAAAGAGTGCATCGTCAAAGGGAGCTCTTATTACAACAGATGGTGTGTCGTTAAAGGGTGATACGTTGGCAGCATAGGAGTTTACTGCTTAGGGCAAAAATGAAACGTTTGTACTTTTTGAATAGTTAAGATCAGAACTCCCTTTTTTGGATAGAGGACATTTTTGTCCTTTTCTCAAACCTTCGTTTCATGACGAGAATGACAGAAAAATGGTACTTACGTCTTTGCAACTGCACCAGACTTCAATGCTAACTGATGCCGACACACATAGGAATACGAGCCCCATGTGCTTATATACGTGGCACTCATTCCGACCCCCGAACATGCACTGTAGAAAATCGTGCGTCTTCGAGGAAGAACACACAAGAAAAGGAAAAAAGAGGTTGAGAGAAGTGAGTGAGAAAACGACCCCTTGATGCTGTTTGGTCACAAAGAAAGAGAAAAGCACCAACTTAATAATAAAAATCTGGCGCCTCTTTTTCTCCTAAAAAAAAGACACGTTTACAAAAACTTAAGCGTCTTTTTATAACCTCTTTTGTAAATAGTTAACAACTTGAGCGTATTCTTGTAAATTTTGAAGAAAAGAAAAACATTTCTAGTATTTTCTTGATGGCTCACATGCAGTGGCATGGCCCAGCTTGCGTTCACTCCCCGCTCTCCTTCTCTCTCTATAGGCATGGAAAAGCCTAGCCACGGTCTTCAATTTTTATTCTCTCTTCCTTTTCCGTTTCTAACTGTGACAGAACCAAATAGACTAGTTTTGGCATATCAAAATTTCTATCTCTTGTTTTTGACTTTTCTGTTCTGTTTCATTTTCTTTACTCGTGATTTTTTTTTTCGACAGATAAAGCTGGGCTTAGGCAGACCCTACACGTTATACAACTATACCAAAGGGATTCCAACTTGCAACATCCCAACACAAGGTGACGTGCACCAATATATATATATATATATATATATATATATATATATATATATATATATATATATATATATATATATATATATATATATATATATATATATATATATATATATATATAGATCTCAACTAATACTTTTGATAGCAACATGAAGAGTTTGGATTTGGCCTTTACCGAACTGACCCAGTTGGATATTGGCTGTTCATACAGTCGTATTTTGATTCAGATGGAAAATGGTAGAACCAAATCCTGATTTTTTTTATATATATTCAGATTTAGATATCTGTAGGTTACAAGTACCTCTTACCAACTGGGGGCTCGGCTTGTGTGGTAAGAGCAGCTAGTAGTACATGTCACCTTGTGTTTGGGACATTGCAGCTTCAAAACCCAATGGTATAGTTGTATAACTGGTAGGGGTCTGCCTAATCCCAGCTTGCCTTAAAAAAAAAAAAGATTTTGGCCAACCTTGATGAAAGCTCAACAAAGCGAGTCTTTTGCAAGCAGGTTATATGTTCCCCCCCCGAACAGGGCAGTTAGCTACATCTCATGTTCGGGGGTCCCAAAGAGCACCACGTATGTAAGCATGTGTGTCTCGTATCCCCATGTTTGTCAGCATTAATTAGCGTTGGAGTTTGATGCGATTGCAAAGACTTAAGTACCCTCTCCTCCATTGGTGCCAAAAAAAATGACGATTCTTGAAAAGAAGTGGTTGTAAAGACTTAAGTGCCCCGAAGATGATTATTTAAGACCCAGTCTCTGCACTGCAGGATTATCTGAGAAAGAAATCTCCCCTGGAGGAGGCCATGGACATCAACCCTCTCACTCTCTCTCTCTCCCTTCTATTTCTGCTTCTATGCACATCCAACAGAAGATCTTACATTGCTCCATCAAGCACTGGCTGACCTGCACATTGACTGTTGTGGAGCCTGATTCAGAGTTATTACCCTTACAGGAGGAGGGTTTGGGGGTTCATCCCAGCGTGGGTAGCATCATTCAACTAAATGAGTTGTAGATCATGATTCAGAGTTTTTACCCTTATAGGAGAGGGGTCTGGGGGCTCCTCCCAACGTGGGTAGCATCATTCAACTTGAAGAGTTGTGGAGTCTGATTCAAAGTTTTTACCCTTACAGAAAAGGGGGGTCTGAGGGCTCCTCCCAGCGTGGGTAGCATCATTCAACTTGAAGAGTTGTGGAGTCTAATTCAGAGTTTTTACCCTTACAAAAGGGGGGTCTGAGGGCTCCTCTTAGCGTGGGTAGCATCATTCAACTTGATGAGTTGTGGAGTCTGATTCACAGTTTTTACCCTTATAGGAGGAGGGTTTGGAGGCTCCTCCCAATGTGGATAGCATCGTTCAACTTGATTTGTTGTGGAGCCTGATTCAGAGTTTTTGCCCTTACAGGAGAAGGGTTTGGGGGCTCCTCCCGATGGTCATCCGACGAAACAAACCTGAGCCATCAAAAATGTCTGTTTGAACTTTTCATCATCATCTTCTTCTTCTTCCTTCTCCGTAAAACACTGTAAAACCCTCTCTCTCTCTACAGAAGAAATCAAGGGAGGCAAAGAGTTCCCCTGAAGAAGGCCATGAACATCAACCATCTCACTCTCTCTCCCTTCTCTCTCTACTTTTGTGCACATCCAACAAACGATCCAACATTTCTCCATCAAACACCGACTGACCTGCACACTGACTGCAGCATCGTTCAACTTGATGAGTTGTGGAGCCTGATTCAGAGTTTTTGCCCTTACAGGAGGGGGGTTTGGGGGCTCCTCTCAGCGTGGGTAGCATTATTCAACTTGAAGAGTTGTGGAGTCTGATTCAAAGTTTTTACCCATTCATATTTTAAGGCATTAGATATCATGTTTGAACATCCACGCATGTGCAGTTTGCTTTCATCATGTGCAGTTGCTTTTTAGATTATACTTTGAATTCTGGTGTATTTTAGATCTATCGATTTGTATGTAACCAGAGCGCATTTTAATCTAAATTTTTTACTGCAACTTTATGCATATGTCTTCATGCTCTCCACTAAAAATCAGATCATTCTGAGTTTGTTTGACGCACTTTAAAAATCGAGATTCAAAACCTGTTATTTTGCACCGTCAGGATTTTAGCAGAATCAGGACCAACTTGCGGGAGTGATTTCTCTCTAACCAGAGATGCCTTTCCGATCCGTAAAAAGGGTTATTTTCTAAAGTAAATCTAATTTGCTTATACCAAAATTCAGCGATTTTTATGGTGTTTTCATACCAATTTTGGGTCAAAAACCATAACTCTATCACCCTGTGTCATTTTAACGACTCAGATTTTGATCCATTTTGTTTGAATTTTATTTCCATAATGGGAGATCATTTTTCAATTCTGTAAAATGGGTTCTCTTTGTTTATGTGTCTAGTTCATCCCTGTAATATTTTAGATTTTTTCATGGTCAATTAATATTTTATTTTGATTAAATACCAGAACCTTATATCCAGATTTTATAAATGTTCTGATTTTGGCCCCCATATCATGACTGTTGTAGCACTTCTTCAACAAATCGCTATTTGATTGGCAATATTCTTCAGCAAATCGTTGTTATGATTTTTTTTGGTCTCTAATGAGTCCCTACTATGATTTTTAGTATTTTTGGGTCTCTAACGAGCCTCACAATGATTTATAGTGTTGTATGGTCTTTTAACTATGATTTATAGTGTTTTGGGATCTCCAACGAGCCCGACAGCGATTTGTAGTGTTTTTCGGTCTTTTAACTATGATTTATAGTATTTTTGGGTCTCTAACGAGACCCACAACGATTTATAGTGTTGCTGGACCTCGCTATAGCGATTTGTAGTGTTTCTCGCTAAACACTACAGCGATTTGTGATACAAATCGCTATCCGAATCAGGACCAACATGTCAGGGCCATATCTCCCTAACCAGAGATCAGATTTCAAATTCGTAAAAAATGGTGTCTTCGTTATGAAGTCTAATTTATTCCTGTAAAGTTTCAGTGATTTCTATAGTCATTTGATACCCCATTTAGATCTAAAACCAGACCCCTATCAGTCTGCCTTATTTGAGTGACATAGGTTTTTATTTCATTTTGTAAGAGTCATATCTCCTCAACGGAAGATCATTTTTCAAATCCGTAAAAAGGGTTTTCTTCCTCTATGTGTCTAGTTTATATCTTGAAAGTTTTAAAACTTTCTATGCTCATTTAATATTTCAAACCTGTTAAAAACTGAGAGAAGGGAGAGAGTGAGATGAGGTTTTACCGCTCTCCTGTAAGGGTAAAAACTCTGAATCAGGATCTACAACTCATTTAGTTGAATGATGCTACCCACGCTGGGAGGAGCCCCCAAACCCTCCTCCTGTAAGGGTAAAAACTCTGAATCAGGATCCACAACAGTTAATGTGCAGGTCAGTCGGTGCTTGATGGAGCAATGTAGGATCTTCTGCTGGATGTGCACAAAAGCAGAAAGAGAAGGGAGAGAGAGAGTGAGAGGGTTGATGTTCATGGCCTCCTGCAGGAGAGATTTCTTTCTCGGATAATCCTGCAGTGCAAAGACTGGGTCTTAAATAATCATCTTTGGGGCACTTAAGTCTTTTCAAGAATCCTTCCTTGATTTCTTCTCTAGAGAGAGAGAGGGTTTTACAGTGTTTTACGGAGAAAGAAAAAGAAGACTTTAAAGAGTCAACATCATTCTCAACTTTCTGGATGGAGGACATGTTTGTCCTTTTTTTGAACTGTTTGTTTTTTCTTTTTTGAATGAAGGGCATTTTTGTCATTTTCTCAAACCATCACTTTATGAGAAGAATAGAAAGAAAGGGTACTTAAGTCTTTGCAACAACACCAGAGTCTGATGCAAAGTTATGTCAACATACACGAGAATACGAGCTCCATGTGCTTGTATACGTGGTGCTCATTCAAAGCCCCAAACACAGACGTGGGATTCAGTGAATCATCGGGGGGGAACATACACCACCCTCTCGAGTCTTTTCTACCTACCCGCTCATTCCATGATTTTGAAACGTCTGAAAGTTGACTATGCCTTAAAAAAATTAGTATAAGAATGGCCTCAAATATGCCCACTGCCCACAAGGATTCTGCTCATCTAACAGAGGCAACAACTACGCAACTTATGAATGTCAGACAGGTTGACGAGATACCAGGAGTCCAAAACCGATGACGTACGTCCCTTTTTCTGAAAGGTAAGCTGGGGTTAGCCAGACTCCAATCGGTTATAAAAAGATACCATTGGGATTTGAATTTGCAACCTCCCAATACAAGGTGAAGTGCACTAGCTGCTCCTAGCAAACAAGCGGCCCCGATGGTCTATGAGGTTCATCCCTGTAAGGCCAAAGCTGAGTGTACTCTAGTGAACAAGGTGAACTTCGAGGGTTTTACCAACTTGAGGCCAATGTGCTCAGTGATGGGTAGATTTTCTGATCCGAGCCAAAAAAAAAAATTAAATACCCACTTAAAACCATGATAACAAGGCAATGAGGTAATACCTTTCAGACTCAGCTATAACTAATCTGCCATTAAAAATGATGGGGTGGATCTTCTGAGCATTCAAGGGATTGTTTGATCCCCTGTTCTCGCGTGATTTAGGATCGCACTGGGAACAGAGTGATGAAACAAACTTTGCCGCACGTTCATCACATCCAAAAATCAAAGGTGGATGTGGAGAACTATGGTTTTAAAAACAAGTCGGGGAACCCCCCCGACTCTCTCTCTCTCTCTCTATATATATATATATATATATATATATATATATATATATATATATATATATATATATATATATATATATATACTGCAATCAGCAGCAAGGGTGTGCGGCCAGTGGCGAGGGATGAGGCCGGCAGGGGTGATGTGGCACCGGGGTCACCACTGTCGGTGGTGATGCCACAGGAAAGGCATGGTGAGATCCCCTTTTTCTTTGCTCTTCTCCCTCCATCTTTGATCTCCCCCCCTTTTCTTTCCCTTCTTGTTTGTACTTCCCCTTTCTTCTTTTTCTCCTTTCATTTTTTCTTCTTTTTCTAAACTCTACTTTTTCCTCTTATCCCTTCTTCGTTCTTTGTACTTTTTTTCTTAGTTTCTCTCTCATTTTTAGGTTTTTTTAACAAATTAGTTTTTTTTTTATTTCCATTGATTAATTTTCTTTGATTTTCAATGTTTAGAGTTTTTTATTTTAATTTTTATTGATTAGGCATTTTAATCAAATTTCTTAAATTAGAGCTTTTTTTTTTATTTTCTTTGATTAGGGTTTGAATTAAGGCATTTTTTATTTAATTTTATGATTTATTTTTCTTATATTTTATTATTTTTTAAGTTTATTTATGATTTATTTTTTTGCATTTTAAGGTTTTATGATTTAATAGGATTTGATAATTTGTTTTTATAGTTAATTTGATTTTTTGATATTTTTATGATAAACTTTAATAATTAGATGTAGTATGACATTGATTAAATCATTTATAAAAAAATACCAATTCTTATTTTCTCAAAATACTCAAATTTTAAATATTTTTTAGTTTTTAGATCTAATCCAAGATTTTAGATTTAATTTTTTTATGTTATGGTATTTGGATCCAATTCGAGATCCATATTAAAAAAAATCATAATTTTAGGCATACGTTCATGTTCTTAATTGGATTCATATCCAATATCAATTATAACATCGTGATATTGAACAATTGTTGGGTATCTATTTTACATACATTTTTATTTTTTAGTATTTCGAGCTAATTTAAAATCCATATTCAAGGCAGAAATCCATTTTAGATATATGTTCATAATTTGATCCATATATGGGACAAAAATCCATAATAAACTTGATAAAACATGTAAAATGATGTGCAAATTAGGTCATGATCCAAAACGAAGTAATCCAACCAATTGTCCATTTCTGTCCAAATTGGCTGCACATCATAGTCAAACAACAAACATTTAGAACATGATATATGTGTATGGTTGAAACAAATATTGGACTTTGGTACCATAGTTATAGAACTAGTGTTATGTTCGATTTGTTTGTTTATTTCGTCCAATCCCGAACAAGCCATCAAACAACCCATAAAGTAGGGTTGCTCATCCCACCGTATAATGTATTTTGGGTGCAGCCTAAACGTTGCTAAGTTTGACATTTTCTAGCTCCATTCTAATCCCCCACCATTGCCATAACCATGATAGATACCAGCGTCAATCCCTTGGCATGTTTGGGTTAGAGCTTCCACCTAGAAAATTGAAATGCCAGACTTGCCGTGTAATAGTTGGTAATCAACTTTAACTTTCTCAGCAACCATGATCTTCTTGTCGAGACAAAGCAAATCTCGACGAAACAAAAAAAAAGTCAATGTTGTTTTTTGGTCTTTTACCCATCTTCCTCAAAAACCTCCCTCATGTTTCGAACGAGAAAGATGTAAGAAAAGTGATGCAAAATGCAAAAACTCAGTACAATTTTTTTGATACTTTCAGACAAGAGACTTTTTGCTGAGAGAGTTTTTTTTTTAAGTACACTTTTGATAGGAAACATTCCTCCATAAGAGGGGTGAAGGAATATTTCCTACCAAGAAAAAATTTATTTTTACACTCTCCACCACCCATTTCACCACCACCCACCACCTCCTCTCTTTTATTTTTTCACATTTTCACACCCTAGTTCCATCAATTCCTACAACTGCATCCATCCCAAACGACTTTTACATTGAGTATTTCCCACTGAAATTCCACTAGAGGGAGGTGAACAGAGGATTTGAGCACAGATCGGGAATTAAAAATAATTGCAAGCACCACACAGTCAACACAAGATATATATCTACCTCTAGTCCTCAAGTCTTACTACTTGAGTAATTCACTATTTACCCCTTGTTAAACCCAATAAGGATAAATAATACAAGCACCCTCGTAAAGACAACCTTGTAAAGGTCTTCTTCTCAAACCAAGAAAGAACAACACCCTCGTACAGACAACCCTGTAGAGGTTTTCTACTCAAACCAAGAAGGAATAACACCCTCGTACAGACAACCCTGTAGAGGTCTTCTTTTCAAACCAAGAAGGAATAACACTCTCGTACAGACAACCCTGTAGAGGTCTTCTTCTCAAACCAAGAAGGAACAATCAACAACAGAAAGTTACAACACTTTCCTATGGAATGATATGCAAAAGATGAATGCACATTTGAAATATCACTCTTTTGAAGATTCTTACAAAATGTTCTCTCTTTCAAAAATAGGCAGAATAATCACTCAGGAGAACAAAATGTTCTTTTTTCTTTTTCTCAAACACACTTGATTTTTGTTAGAGGGCTTTTCTTGTCTTTTTCTCTCTTTTTTTTCTCTCTTCTTTTTTCTCTTTCTTTTCAATGCTCTGTGTGTTTTCTTGAAAAATCTCTTATTTTTTGACATCTTTTTGTTTGTATATATAGGTATACAGAAAGACGTGTCTTTTAGAAAGACTATTTCAAATGAGAGTACTTTTTGATATGAGGCACCTTGTCTTTCAGAACATCCTTTCTTTTATGAAAAAGTTATGTACTTTAGAATATAATAATTTTTGTGTACCATTTCACTTTTTCATAAATTGTCATTCTTAAATAAATGCTTTGGAAAACAATAAATGTTTGTGTATTATAATATTCATTTTCTCACATTGTCATTTTTCAAGTGAATGCTTTGAAGTATGAACAAAAATTTCTTACATAAATGTTTGTGTATTATGAACCAATACATTTTTTCATAATTTGTCTTTTCTTACATAAATACTTTTGAAATCATGAGCTTTTATATCTTGTCAACTTGTCTTTTTCATAAATACTTGTAGGAAGTACATTTAATGCTTGAGTGATTTAAAGTAATTATTATTTTACAAATGGTCATTTTTTGAGTAAATGCTTTGAAATACCATTAATGCTTGAGTAATTAAATAATGTTTTCAAATACAAGTCATCACTTTTTGAGTGAGTGTTTTTTGAAATTACATTTATTGCTTTAGGTAATATAAAAAAATAGTCATTTCTTGAATTAATTATTTTGAAATACAATTAATGCTTTGTTGAAAACTCGTTAATTCATATGTGAATGCTCTTATCTTTTGAGTTAGCATATCTTATCACTTTGTCTTTTTCATAAATGCTTTTGAAAGTACAATGATTGTTCTAAAAAGGTTTTTTTGAAATAATACAACTCATACTCAACGGTTACTTTTATGAAAACTTGTCTTTTTGTATATGAATGACTTACATGTTTATTGAGTGAGTTTAAAACATATACTGTAATATGAAATATGCATGCTTATGAAGGTTCTGTTACATATGACTCTAAAGAAGAAAAAACTATCATCTTGAGGCAGCCGATCATCTTTGGAGAGACTTTATGAATACTAGGCCCATCAAGCTTTTTCTTCAGAATCCAAGTATGATTGCTTCAAATGTTACACGTGATTACATAGTCTTCACTATTCTTTATTTGAAGAACCTTGCATCAAATGCACGTTAAATACACAACAAATCATATCAAGTCATAATATAACATTTCACATATCATCATGTTAGGCATAAGCATATCATATCACATCACATATTCATTATCAAAATATTGTTTCTCAACATTCTTCCCTTTTTTGATGATGACAATATATGTTCCCCCTATCAATATGCCATACATATCAAGATGATTAAACATGCTAAATAGCAATGCATATGATAGAGATATTCACAAAGAAATTAATAATCAAGCAGTAGAAGCAAAAGATCAGAGTATGTGCTTATTACAGACACAAAATAGAGTTTTAAAGTGGTGTACACATCATATATGCACATGAGTTTTTCTCCCCCTTTGTCATCGACAAAAAGGAGATAATAAAAAATCATTCTGAGTTGGATGGCGATTGTAGATGTTTGAGAATGAGGTCTTGTCCAAGCTTCAATGATTGAAACACTAATATTAAAGATGCTTGATTCTACATGAATAGATCTTGCATTGTTTGGACATCCATCAGAACCGAGAACATATCTGATTGTGATGCCTGTTCAGAATCATAAGATTCGTCTTCATCTTCATTTTGTGGCAGGGGTGAACTTTCTTGGGAAAGAGTGGAGGCATTAAAGACTTTAGTAGAGATGGATACTACTTCATCTTGAAGCGGTATGTGGAAGAATGACAGAATGAGTGTGATGAAGTAGCCAAACGGAAGGAGATGAAAGACTCAGAAGTTGATCATATTTTAAAAAATGACAGATGACCAGTTTATAGGGAGAGCACAAAAAATCGCATACAATAATAGAGAGATCTCATTTGCCACAAATCCTCTGATATTTTGTTTTGAAAATACATTGTGAAACAGGATCTGTGAGAGAAGTCTCACATGCGGTTTAAGGTTGTTGGAGTGCCAAGGAAACTTGGTCAACCTAGAAGAGTTGAGAATATTTTTTAATACAGTGCATTTAATGGATACAATGTTGGAAAAGTCAATGCCATAGGATGAGAGGTTTAAAATAGCACCTAGTGTGTGGACATTGAAAAAAATAAGATGACCACGAACCATGGTAGTGATGTTCTGATGGTCATTATCAACTAACATGTTGGTGTAGAAGAGTTTTACAATATCAGAATAATAGGAGGCACGGTTGGATGAGCCTAAAATGTAGACAAAATCTTGTAGAAAGGATTCAAGATCGAAAGATGTAAAGTCTTCAAAAGAAATGAGCCTATTGGGTTGGATTTAAAGAGAACTTATATAGTTGTGGTGTTGGATTAAATCCGGATAACGAAGCTCCGAGGATTCAATCATGTCAATTTTCTTATTGAAGGATTGAGAAGATGAATCCATTGTGAGTAGAATGAGAGTCTTGAAATAAGAACTAGGTAGTTAGAGACTAGAAGAATGTAACAAAAATTTTGAAATGAAATGATCAAGAATTTTTTGTGTGATGAAAAGCTATGGAGATGAATCCCTTTAAATAAATAGTGTAGCATTATTGCATATCAAGAGGAGATGTAACTTTAGGCAACTCGTGAATGAGTGGTCATATCCATTCTTTTGAAAAATAGTTCAAGTTTAATTATATTGTTAAGAACTTGTTCACATAGAAAATGATAGCTAATTTGGATATGCTTTGTACAAGAATGTAATATAGGTTTTTTTGAAAGATTTATTGTACTTGTATTATCACAAAATATAGTTGTATTTTCAAAGTTTAAACAAAAATAATTTAGAGTTTGTTTTATCCAGATTACTTGTATACATACCAGACTTGCAACTATATATTCTGCTTCAGTAATTGATAAAGATACACAGTTTTATTTCTTACTGAACCAAGATACTAGTGAATGTCCTAGCAAATGACATGTTCCACTTGTATTTTTTCTGTCAGATTTACTACCAGCAAAATCAGCATCACTGTAAGAGATTAAATCAAACTTAGATGATTTTGAATAAAATAATCCAAAATCAACTGTTCCTTTTAAGTATCTCATAATTCTTTTTACAACTTTTAGATGCGATTCTTTAAGATCAGACTGAAATCTAGCACACAGACATATACTGAACATGATATCTGGTCAGCTAGTAGTTAAATATAGTAGAGATCCTATCATACCTCTGTACAATTTTGTATCAATAGTCTTATACATCTTCGTATTTGTCCAATGCAGTAGGTATACTCATAGGTGTGTTCTTTGAAGCTGATGAGTTCATATCGAACCTCTTTAGAAGCTTATTTGCATATTTTGACTGATTGATGAACACTTCATCCTTAGTTTGCTTTATGTGTGCAGTCTAAGAAAGTAGGTGAGTTCTCCCATCATACTCATTTCAAACTCTTTCTGCATAGACTTAGAAAATTCTTGACAAAGACTGTCATTAGTAGATCCAAATATGATATCGTCCATATATATTTGGACGATTAGGGTATGAGCATCCACTACTTTTATAAATAAAATTGAATATGCTTTTTCTATTGAAAATCCAATTTTTAAAAGAAATGTCTTAAGATGATCGTACCATGCACGTGGTGCTTGTTTTAAACCATATAGAGCACATTTTAGTTTAAATACATGATCTGAAAATGATTCATTTTTAAAACCTGGAGGTTGTTTTATATAAACTTCTTCATTTATAAATCCATTTAGAAAAGCACTTTTGACATCCATTTGATATAACTTAAAATCCATATAACATGCATAAGCTAAAAACATTCTTATGGATTCAAGTTTAGCAACATGAGCAAAAGTTTCATCAAAGTCAATACCTTCCTCCTGATTGTATCCTTGAGCTACCAGCCTTACCTTATTTCTTATTACTTTACCTGATTCATCTAGTTGGTTTATGAAGATCCATCTTGTCCCAATGATTTGATGATCTTTTGGTTTAGGTACAAGATCTCACACATCATTTCTTTGAAACTGGTTAAGTTCTTCAGTCATTGCCAGCATCCAGAATTCATCTATGATGGCTTCATCAATCTTTTTAGGTTCAAGTTAAGAAATAAAAGCCATATTTGCAATACGTTCCAATTGAGACCTTGTTTGAACCCCTTTCGTTAGATCTCCCAAAATCTGCTTTTGAGGATGATCTTTGATTTCAGCAAATATTCTTTGATGATCATCTTCATTAGATTTTGCTGCATTACCTATAGGAAAATCTGTATTTTCAAAGTCATAATCATTAGTGTCATTATGAACAGATTGACCAATAGATTCATCAAAACTGACATGCATAGATTCTTCAATAGTGTTAGTACTCTTATTGAAAACTCACGCTTTACTATGACTTGAATATCTTAAGAATATGCCTTTAATAGATTTAGCATCAAATTTATCAAGATTTTTCATTTTGTAATCTTTTGTATAAAATCTCAAATTTATGAAACGTGTCACTTTTGTTTTTCAAAAATATTACCCAAGTGAATCTTGAGTAGTCATCAACAATTACAAACACATATCTATTATGATTAAGACTACCTATCCTAGAAGGACCAAAAAGATCCAGATGAAGAAGCTCTCAAGGTCTTTTGCTTGACACCATATTCTTTGATTTGAAAGATGATTTTGACAGTTTTTCCAATTGACAAGCTTCACAAAAATAAACTTTTTTAAAAGATATTTTAGGCAACCCATGAACCAAATTATTTTTGGCAAGTTTTGAGATATATTTAAAGTTGATATGTCCCATCCTCATATGCCACAAATTTTGAGAGTTATTATTAGCAATGAGACAATCTTCAGAAATATTATCTAAATATAATTCATAGACATTATTTTTTCTTTGTCCTTTTAAAATAATATTTTTGTTTGAGTCAAAGATAAGACATGCATCATGTTTAAAACTGACATTATATCCTATGTCACACATTTGACTGATGCTTAAAAGATTATGTTTTAAACCTTTCACAAGGAGAACGTCTTTCATAAGAGGACAATAGATATTACCAATACCAATTATTAAACCTTTGTTGTTATCTCCAAAGGTGACAGTTCCTCCTTCTTTGTATTGAAGAACATCAAATAGTTCTGGACGTCCTGTCATATGTTTTGAACATCCACTATCTAATATTCACCTTTTCTTCTTTTTCAATGCCTGCAACAAATTAAGTGAAAGACTTTTTGGTACCCAATCGGGTCCCTTTTTGTTAGATTTAGTGTGGCTCCCCAAACCCCGACCTTGGAAAAACCTTAGATTTTCTATAAAATTTTTTTTGAAAGGTTTTATTGAAAACAGCGGAAACAAAGTGTAAAGAAGGTAGCAAGGCCGCAAGTCTGGACGACCATAGGTAAGTACAACATAAGTGACTATCAAACATAAATAAAGGTATAATCACTAGTATCAAGGGGTATACAACCCCACAGTATAAAAGTTACAAAATGTGACCGTACAACAAGTCTAAAAAATAGGGAATGTATCCCAACAAAACCCAAAACCGACAAGAGCAAGATCTACAGCTAAGTGTGGGTCCCCAAGCCTCCACCGTGTGTCGTTGCATCAACACCGTACCTATTCGTCACCTGCATCCCCATAAAACGGGATCAGTCCTCTTGCGAGGTGGTGAAGAAACAATAACGATATATATATCATTTCTACGAGGAAAAACAGAAAGCAGTAACATGAAATAACAAGTGTATGTGTCAGTGTCAGGTAAGTGCATATGTGACAAGTGCTAACCAAGTGAAACAGGTAACAAAACTGAAGTAACTGCAAAACAAGTAACTAAGGGCTGTAAGAAAATGTAACAAGAACTAAACATCCACTGAACAAGTAACTAAGAGCAGTAACAGAACTTAACTAGAACTGAAACAATTGCTGAACAAGTAAAGTAACAACTACAATATGTCAACTGTGATTGGTTAGTCTTTAAGTTCTTCTTATTAATCCTTCGGGTATGTGAAGGAACCTCACATTCTGTGAGACATGCACCCGATGTCTGTTATTCAATTTCTAATGTGGTAACTGGGGATGCTACAGACTGAGTAAACCTCATGCGAGCAGCACACAACTGAGAGAAACTCTCACATAGATAAGGATTGCAATTCATACTACTGCAATAGTGAGGTCCGAAAAAGGCAACCTCGACCTCCCTGGCTCTGAGTGACTGGAGGTCAAAGAACGCTGCAGCTTCTGTCAAAACATGTGTCGTAGTAACGACAAGTCACTCAAGGTTGTACCATCCACCCTCTCTAAGGTGAACCATTTTGTGAATGGGGCGAAGCAGGTTTATCTTTCTTAGGCTCATTATTCAGTCATCTCCTAACGAGGAGTTTATGCCTCGTGGTTCCCGCGGGGTATGCAAACGAGGATTTAGCCTGCCCATCCACGTGCTTAGCCTCACATGGCTAACAAGAGCACATCGCTCGTGAAAGCGATCATAACACCATATTATTTCTTTCATAGTTTAGGGTATAGCCACACATGAGTTCACTTACAACAGAAGGGACCTTGCCCAAGGACTCCAACCGAGTCCAACAAAATAATGTTTATTCATACCCTATGGTGTTTAAACTTAAGTATCAGCCTTTTCATTTCACGAAGTAGGTGTACTTTGTGCACTCATCAATGCCTCAAGCAATGTACCAGTCAAGGTACACACTACTCAGTACGAGTGTCATGATGTGCTGTGTGCAACATGCAATATGAATTTTCGTCAATTGCATAATATAAAGAACAAAGGCATGATACAACTGCGTAACTGAGAAACATGATGCTATTACATGATAATGTGCATGTGAGTGTATAATTTATCAATTTCAAGAGATATGCAAGAGTCGAAGAATGTAATTATCATTTCAAGTACACCATACTGAAACAATCATTGCAAGCTTCTCATCATAATTTCAAACCGACCAGAACTTCAAAGGTCTTGATTTGGTGTTTCACGTAACAAGAAATCACCCTTATAGAGAAGACTCACGATTTGGTGCACTTATGTGTTGAGATTGAAATCTACGATATTCCCAACTTATGGGAATAACATTAGCATTTCCACGGTTTTGGGTGCCGCGCCTGCGGACCCGAAACAAAGATACCAAACAATGTCCATGACTTGTAACCAACGTAGGCTCTATGCATGTGGGGTTTGCAAAAGTGCTTACCCTCTTACACATACTAGTCAACTGAAATGAAAACCAAGGAAAGTACGAGGTCCACTATGAACTCATAGACAAAATTTTAGGGCTATCCGACTGGACGGTCGCAAAGTAAAACACTTATGTGAATTGCACTCACACTGGAGTGTAAGGGTAACCACGGAAACACTTGGACAAAGCGCGAGGGTGCCACGTGTTCGATTGGTTATCCGTTGGTAGTCTCACCGAATCACTCGACCCTACTATATATATATATATATGCATATTACACATGCACCAGTATGCGTGCTAGCCGATTGCTCGCAACCATATTCCCATACTTTGGACCCTTAACGATTGCAATTGATGCGAGAAAAAGAGGTGTTCGGGTCTGGCCATTCGAGCTAGACCGAAACTGTTGTTCGACTATAAGCAAAGGCCTTGACTAAGGTTGCTTGGTCACCAATGGTGACAACAAGCTAATGAGCTCCAAAACTGCAAGGGACCCGGGTGCAGTGGCACCCGGTAGCCTATGGAAGGTTATACAACAACGGGTAGGTGTGAGCGGGTCTGGTCATGTGGGCCAGACCAAGACTACGGTTTGGCTACACTCCACGGCCACATTTGGCCACATAGTCACTGATGGTGATAGCCACTAAACAGGGTGCCAAGATAGCAAGGGACTCGGGTGCAATTGGCACCCGGTAACCCTTGCAAAAACGGCTCCAAGAAGGTTACTAGCATGCGGGTCTGGTCCTCCAAACCAGACCGCTAGGTCTGATAAGGGTCCTGGTCTGAACTGACGGTTCAGACCAGACCCTACAATGAGCTAGGTGAGCCCGAATCGGCTCCCCAAAATAGTAAGCATCCGGTGGATATCCACGGTGCCAAAGCAAATAGGAGGGGGGGGGGGGGGGGGGAGGGGGAAGGACCTGTTATAGGTTTGATCCTTTGGACCAGACCATGATGCTGCTAAAAAAAGAGGTTTGAACTCACAGTTCAGACCAATCTCCAACGCGGTGCAGCAATTAGCCGCGAAACACAGCAACAGCTCGCCACTAGGCGGCTGCCCTGGGGTCGAGGCTGAGCCGAACCGAGAGGGGCCTGAGTCTGGTCCCTAGGACCGGACCCAAGTGTTATCGTCGCAAAATTTTTTCCTTCCCTATGGGAGAGAGGGGAAAACCTTCCGCGAGTCAAACTTGACCAGAGTTTTGAAAATTGTTTTGAAATACTCGCCTCCGTTTTGAAAATAGCGGAAAAATCCATAGGATGGGGCTCGACCTGTCGGTACGAGGTTCGACCGTTCCTGCCGCATTTAACAAGGGTAATCGAACCAAGGACCAAATGTGTGCTTGACTTAGCTAAATTATCAAAATCGTGTTCTATCCTAAATGCACAGAGAATTCAGGCATGTGCTATGGAGTTTTGTAAAATGTAGGTTGAAAAACATGATGTATGCTTAGAAAATGCTTTGGAGTTGGAAAATATTTCTAAGGCAAATGATGGAAATCAATCTCTCAAGAAACTCTGATGAAAATATTTGAAATCTCAAGAAAGTTTATAAAGATTTGGGAAAATCATGGAGGAATGAGAATCTTGGGAAAATAGAGAGAATTCTTGAGAAAAAGGCAAACACTTGAAGGGAAAATGCTTGTCAGGGAAAATTCCAACTTTAAAAAAACTTTCTTTGGAAAATGATTGAAAATTTACAAAAAAACTCTTTGGAAAAGAAAAAATCAAAACTTAGTAAACTAAAATTCTGAGAATTTCAGCCTTGAAGTATTTGAAAATCGATTTTGATTCTTGAGAATGATGAGAAACTCCTTTTGAAAATGAATCTTAAGAAAAGAACATTTTCCAAGGAAAATCGTAGAAAACTTGACTTGTAAAATCCAACTTTAAAAATTTTCAGAATTTCTTAAGGAATCGATTTCCATTGAATGAACTTTTCTTGAGAAAAATTTGAGAAATGCAGGTGATTTCATGATGCAAATGATTTGAATGAATGAATGTCTTTTTATGAAAACCTCTTTTAAGGAACATATGCAATTGTAGAATTAAACTAAGGTAATATTACCACATATTCCGACTATGGCTGTAAATATGTTTGTAATTTACTTAGTTAATTCTAAAATATTTTGTAAAATTGAAAATATGCAGTGAATTTTGGAAGATAGCCTAAGAGTGTAGGCTCGGTGTGACTAGTAGAAAAATGTTGAATCTGGGTTTCGTCCATATTTCGACTAGGGCCGTAAATATGGACTCCACTGAGTTCATCAACTCCCTAAGAGTTGCTGCACGTGCCATTCGTGTACATCCATAGTGATTTGGAAATATAATGCATGAATCACACAATCATGATATTGCAGAAATTCAAACTATATGATATGCATCCTAATCTAAGCTGTGAAAGTAAATATTATTCCAAATTTTACAATTGATTGTTACATTGTTGACAACAAAAAAATAAAAATAAATAAATGATAGTGTCAAGAGAAGCCACATCTTCCAGATTTTCCTGCAAAATGAATTAATACGAGCAATACGACATACAAAAATAGACATGGAAAATTTCATGTTGATGACAATGCGCAAATGACTATACATTAACTATAATGGAAATGTACCATTTAATGAAAATATAATGTCATAGGTACGACTGGGATGCTTATAGAAATGCCTAGATGCAATACTTGAATTAAATGAAAATTTACATTATTTCTAAATACATGAGACTATGACTATTTAAATGTGTATACATTTATCTAAGGCAATATAGATATTCAATAAGGAAGTGCCCTATCTATGTTTAAGGAGAAGATGCATGTGGATATGCATATACAAAACTAATAAATAATAATAAAAAAAAGGGAAATGGGTATAAAATTAGCTAAATATGGAAGCCTAAACTTTATGAGGGAATGCCTAATAGGTTATATATGAATTCATCTAAGCATATGCACACTTTATTGAAATGGAGAATGCATAGGTGGCTTGAATGCATGTATTGCTACAGTTGCAATATGTATGATCACAACTTGGTTGATATACAGAGATGACCTAAATGAATCAAAGAAATTATATGAATAATAATGAATGACACCTAGATATAAAAGATCTTATATTACATTATGCCTAGATATGAATTACTTGACTACTTGACAAATTTTGACCTCTTCTTTTTTTTTTAGTGCAATTCTATATATTCACCTGATTACAATGCACCATTCCCTTTACTTTCTACATGCCATAAACTTTATAACATATAATATCAACCGTTGATATAAGCACCTTCTTTTTTGGTTTAATTGCCAACAAATTTGGTGTCAAATGTGAGTCCTCTTTTTCTCAAGCAAACTAACTTGATGGGGCGTGTCCAGAAACAACCTCTCTGGGAATTGTGCATAAGTACATTTTCTCACCAAAACTGGTTGTGGAAGCTGAGAGCGGAAGATGATTAATTGAATACAGCAAGTAAAGCTGGATATCTTAAAAAAGTCGTTTATTATAGCTATCAGTCATAGTAAATCAAACAAATAGAATTTGACCTTTGTATAGTCTATTTCAGCAAATTAAGACCCCATATCTAAAACTATTACAGTTGGGTTCTAAATAGCAGATGTGAAAGGGAGTTAGTGAACTGAATGCAAAATAGACAAAACTTATAAGCTATATTACTGATAATAGGCCTTAATAAAAGGAAGGACATAGCTACAGGCCCTTAGATGTAGAGTGTGTGCCAAAATAAAAAAAATGAACTTCCACATATACAGAGACTGCACTTAAGCTGATGATATCCATGCTGGATGAGATTAGAATACAGTTGCAACATATTTTGAATCAAAGACCTAAGCAAAATCAAATTGAATCCCATCATAGGAAAGCATAAACTTATTCAGAATACCAACACCTGCAGAAATTTGAGTATGGTATGAAAATTCAGGGAATATATGTGGGATTACAAAGAGGTTATCAATATGCCATATCTAGATATAACCACCACATGAACTGAGGCACAAAACGAATCAAGCTAATCACATAAACTAGCTTAATGGTATAAAGTTCAGAATGCAGAAATGTAAGACATGATACTGTAAGATGCTGGAATCAGATGAGAGTAATGGTGTTCTTCCAGACCTTTATAATGATTCATTGGCATTTGCAGTTTTAGGATAACATCCAATATTTCAAATTGGTATTAAAGATTGTAATAATCACGGATGCCCAAAGCAGATCACTGAGATCTCTTACGCTTGACTACTCATCAAACATGAAGTATAAACCACACATTAATATGTAACATAGAACTTGAAAATACAGAAAATATACGAAATGATGAAGCACACCAAAAATATGATGCAACGTGAGATGGAGTGTTAACAGAATGAGAATGGGTAATAGATTTAAATATAGTGTCTTTGTTAATGACACCCTTTACTGTACGATGAGTCCTACTGAACCATCGTTTAACCCATAATATGATGTACAAACACTATTGTTAGATGCGTATGTACATATGGAGACCCTTAATATGCAGAAAAAGTGGACTTAATATTATGCAGAACACCTAAGGAAATAAGGACAGACATACGAAAATGGATAGGCTATCGTCAATGATAAAAAAATTTTTATTCACTGCATTTTGCAAAAGATGGAAACATTGATATAAAACAAGATTTTCCCCTCTTTTTTTTTTTGTAAAAGTGATTTTCTTAAACAAGGATGCAATCAACGAGACACAATGTGAGATAGCCTGGACATGAACATGAAAACCATGAATTTGAATATGAACCTTACTCCCCAATGTTTATGATGCTGAAATAGAGCTGATGAAATCTTAGGGAAAACAACAATTTGATCAAAACATGATTATTCACACGAATCGACAACACCATTGCGAGGTGTTATCGGTTCTTAATATGTGGAAATGAACAAATATGCAAACCACATCATTAAATGTAATGAATCTGCGATAGGTATGGTGTGAACATGATGCATATTTCACCTAAAAGTGAAAGTAAAAAGTCTGTACCTTGGTTCAACAGAGGTTGAGAAGATCCCTTCCTTTTGAGTGTTCTGCTGAAGGCTGATCGTGCAGATTGAAGCTCCTGAATGCTAGCCGTTGGAAAATTTTTTCTTGAAAGGCAATGAAAAGACAAAGGGATAACAATCGTAATGCAGAGGGGAAGAAAAGATAGATTAGGGAAGAAGAAAGAGGGGTTTTAGAGATGGGAGAAGCCGAATATTCCAAATCGGGATCCCCTTCTTCCCCAACGTCGTTCCCTTTTTAAAGATTATCAGGAGGTTTTACAGAAAAATCGGGCCTTTTGAATTTTTTTTTTAAATCGGATTTTGAAAGCATTTAAAAATCTTCAACAAATTTTTGAAAAATTTTGAAACTCGCCAATCGTTGAGAAGAGGACGACGTTCTTTTCAGAAGGAAAATTTTTGAGTTCAAAGCTTAGGTAGAATGAGGGTTTCACGGTGACTCCTTTTGGGGTTGAAAAAGTAAAAAGAAAGAAAGTGAGTAAAACGATTTTTTTTTAAGGTGGTGCCACCTCAGCTGGTTTAAGAAAATTCTTTTAAAAAAAAAAATCTTTAAAAAAAAAATCTTTTGTTTGATTTTCTTTGCAGGGAATTTTAGTGAGGCGCCACCTATGTGTGGGCCCACTGATTATTTTATTAAAGTAAATATAATTGAAAATTAAAGAAAGGGTTTCATAAAGTGGTGCCACCTTAGGGTGGACCCTTCTTGAAAATAAGAGAAATACCTAAAAATTTGAGTGTGACGCCACTTCAAGGCGGGTCCCACGTCATTTATTTGAAATAAAAGCAAAAATAATTTCTTTTTGGGATTTTATAATAGTAGGCTAGTTAGAAAATACGAAGTAAAATTGGCTTGATTTCAAAAACTTAGAAAAAAAAATGGTCCTTCAGGGCAAAATAGAAGATGCAGAGATTTTATAAAGAAATTCAGACCCCTTTTGCAAAAGTTTGAAATAAAGTCTTTAAAATTGTGTCCCCTTCTTTCCAACTGACGAAATTTTGAAATCAATATCAAAACTATCCAGATTGTTTTCTTGAGAAAACTTTTGTAATTCAGAGTCCTGGGGGTTAAGACGAGGAAAACTGACTATTTAAAAAAAACCCAGGGATTTGAAATCAATTTTGAAATATTTAAAACTCGAATCTGGATTGATAATTTTGAAAATCAAAAGTTTTGGATCTCAAAAAGACATGCTGTGCAGTGAAACGATATGGAATGTTCATGCAATGCTATGCAAAGACATGTCTCATGAAATGCCACTCTGAATAAGGAATTGGAAATTCTAGCTTCTTGTCAAGAGTAGGATCTTGAAATTTTGTAGTCTGAAGATATTTCTGAGCCTAAATAGAGAGATTTTGAGAATTGAGAATGAATTTTGGACTTTCTGCGAGGTCCATTCTCAGAAAATGACCATTTTGCCCTCCGATGATCTCGGAGAATGTGATGATTGGTGGAGATATCGGGAAGGAGAGTGAAAATTTGGGGTGTTTACAGATGCCCCTCTTTGCTATTAAGTCGGCTTGTGGTCGAGCTTAGTGGCAAAGAAAAACACACCAAATTTGGGCTGAAAAAAATGCCCCAGTCAGAAGGATCTGACTGGGTATGGAGATATTAGCTTGGTGAAGATGGCAGATATGAAATGAAGAACAAAGAAGAATTCTCTCTATGACGGTGAAATTCAGGTTTTTGCCCTTAACCTGGATAGGACAGAAAGTACTTCGCATGGGAAGAGGCTCAGGTTTAACCTTCGACCTGATTGGGGGATGGAATATCTCATTGAAATGAGACTCTGGTTTGTACCCTTATCCTGATTGGGCGGAAAATGAAATACCTCATCGAATGAGGCTCAGGTTTGTACCCTTATCCTGATTGGGCGGAAAATGAAATACCATATCGAATGAGGCTCAGGTTTGTACCCTTATCCTGATTGGGCGAAAAATGAATGGAATCCTCAAAGGAAGAGACCATGATGGAACCTTTGGATCTTGCACAATAAATCCGACAGGGTTTTTGCAAAAGGAAGGAAAATGGGGTCCCTAAAGCTTAAAAAGGGGTTGATCTTGGGCATCTCATTGCTGAGACTAAAATCAGCTTTTGAAATTGCCTTTTGCGAGAAAATGATTGGTGGTTTGACCTTGAACCGAAATTGGACTGCCTATGATGGGACAATGGGGACACAGGGAAGTGTGCGAATCTGAGAGCTCAGGCGCTCAGATTATAAAGAGAAGGGAAGGAATCTTGAAAACTCCAGTAATCAAGTCCTTAAAGAGGGATTGAAAATTGGTGTCAGGATGTATAAAAAATGAACATCAAGCTCTCACTTCACGTCAGGATAACTAGAAAATATTGTCAAACTGTTGAGAATTCTGTTGTTGATTCAAAGTATTTGAAAATGATGCACATTGTTGCAAAGATATTCCTTCTTTTCTGCCTGAAGTATTACCTTCAAACGAGGTTCACTTCATAGAATCAAGATTTGGAATCCAAATTGCTTGTGATTGACCTTCTTCAAGGAAGCTATCAATTTCCTTGATATGAACAGGAAAGAAAATTTGATATTATTAAAGCAATTGATGAAAGGATATTGATAATAGAATTTCACAAATTTAAAGAAGACTCTTGATAGATTTGACAGTTTGATATCCTAGGAGCTTCTCTCATGATAATCTTTCCGCACTCTTTTGGGCTTTTTTTTTGGGCTTCGAGGTAGTTTATTACATCATCCTTCATTTTGGAGATGTATTGACTTTTCTCTCTTTCTTTTCCTCTCTTGCTCTCTTTTTGGAAGGGTACGTCACAAACTCCTTCAACTTGGAGATGTTTCGATCCTTCTTTGCCTCAGGGGTCATGTTGATGATATTTGCTCATTGGCTGGAGATCTTTGGATGATAGCGGAAATTAAATATCTTTTAGGGATTGTCGGGAGGTTCATCACATCTGCCTTCATCTCGTTAGTGCTTTGGACTTTCCCTAGAAGGATCCGTCACAAACTCCGTCATCTTGGAGATGTTTCAAATCTTCCTTGACCCCGAAAGTCTACTCGCTTAATTCGCCTTGATCTTGACGTCAATTGAGAGATCCCTTTTGCGAATATTTAATTGCAGCTTAGGTGATTTTGAGGAGACAGGGCTTGGGTAAATGCTCTCTTTTTCTGGCGCTTAGGATATTTTCACTACCTCATCTTTACAAGAATAATCTTTAGAGATGTGCCATAACTGTGATCAATATCAATCATTTGTGGCTTTGCAATAACATTGAATTTTCTTTGCTGGCCATATCAAGGATTTATCCATCCTTTTGGTTGGCCAATAGAAAGAATTTGAATTTTGAATCTCTTTTCGCAAAAGCTTCACTCTTTTGAAAGTAATGCTGAAGGTAAACTGAGGTAAAGATTTATGCCATAAAGAATATGAAATCAACAAATAATTTGCTTGACAAATTGATATGTTCTTGAAATCCTTGGTGAAAGAGAGCATTTGAGGTTCGGTTCAACCCACCCGTGACGAAAATTATCCTCTCCTTTCCCCAAAGGAGAGGACTCAGGCTTAGCCTTTACCTAAATGGGAAATGGAAATTACTCCTCTCTTCCCTGAAGAGGAGGTGTTTGCAAAACGAACTCTCAAAGAGAAATTGAGCTTTCGTCAAAGCTCCCTAATATTAGGCTTCTCTTATGAAAAGAGGGCCGATAGTAGTGAGATCGGTAAATTGTGTCATGAAGGAACGAGTCCATCACACTCTCCCTAAACAGAGGGTCCTCTATGACGAAAAAAATGGCCTAGTATGAAAATTGGGGTGGCCACAAGGAAAGCGAGTCTCCGTTGAGCCTCTCCCTATAAAAGGATTCCTTGTGTGAAATTGAAAATTGTTTTGCAAACGGTTCACGAAGACGCGAGTCCCTTCAAACTCTCCCTGAAAAGGGGCTAAGTGAACGATTTGAATAGCAAGCGAAAAGAACGAGCTCCCTCGAACTCTTCCTATAAAAAGGGCCTCTTGCAAGAGAAAATGTTTGAAATTGGATATTGGGTCAATAGGCGAAATGAATGCGACCATGATTGACAAAGGTGACCCGTAGGTTGAAGACGATTGAGATAGAATTGGTAACCCGAAGGTTTGAAATTGAATGACCTAACAGTCAAAATTGAGAATTGATTAACCCAAAGGTCGAAGTTGTGTGACCCGGAGGTCAAAATTGGAAATTGGATGACCTGACAGTCGAAATTGAGAATTAGTTGACCCAAAGGTCGAAGTTGTGTGACCCGGAGGTCAAAATTGAGAATTTGAATGCTCAGAAGATTTAAATTGGAAATTGGTGGGCAAAAGTTCAAATTTGAGAAATTGACTGACCCTGAAGATCGAAATGACTTGGATCATCATAGGAGAATAAATGGCTCGGGTTAGAGCTTGAATAAGGTAAAGAGATTATGAGTCGGAACCCGGATCAACAAAGGAGAATGAAGAGCTCGAGTCAGAGCTCGAATAAAGTAAAGAGATCATGAGTCAGAACTCAGATCAACAAAGTAAAGATAATTTGAGAGAAGACCCGAGTCAGAACTAGGATCTTCAAAGGAAAGATAATTTAAAGGAAAACCCGAGTCGGAACTCGGATCTTCAAAGGAAAAATAATTTGACGGAAAACCCGAGTCGGAACTTGGTTTTTCAAAGAAAAAATAATTTGAAGGAAAACCCGAGTTGGAACTCGGTTTTTCAAAGGAAAAATAATTTGAAGGAAAACCCGAGTCGAAACTCATTTTTTCAAAGGAAAAATAATTTGATGGAAAACCCGAGTCAGAACTCGGTTTTTCAAAGGAAAAATAATTTGAAGGAAAACCCGAATCGGAACTTGGTTTTTCAAAGGAAAAATAATTTGAAGGAAAACTCGAGTCGGAACTCAGTTTTTCAAAGGAAAAATAATTTAAAGGAAAACCCGAGTCAGAACTCGGTTTTTCAAAGGAAAAATAATTTAAAGGAAAACCCGAGTCGAAACTCGGTTTTTCAAAGGAAAAATAATTTGAAGGAAAACCTGAGTTGGAACTCGGATCTTCAAAGGGAAAATAATTTATAGGAAAACCCGAGTCGGAACTCGGATCTTCAAAGACAAATATAAACCAACTTGAAAGTTGGATTTTAAAAATGTACCAGTTTGAGCACTGTTTTTTTGGAAATAATACCAGTTCGAACACTGGATTTTTGGTTCAGTATTAATGTTTGTTTTTCAATTTTGAATAACAATTAGGAATTGTGATGGGACTATTTGTTCCAATCCCAATACTGACCAAATTGATATTAATGTAGTTGAAGTAAATGAATGCAAATTGATGCACATGAATGCACAAGTATATAAAATGAAGAATTTGTTTATCCTTCCTACATACAGAACAAATTTTTTTAAAATGCCCCAGTGTAACTGGGAAAAGGAAGTTTGATCCTTATTGAAGAGAATAGGAAGATTACAAGGGTAGAATATATGCTTCAAGTATAGAACTTTTTCAAGTGCCGAGCATTAATGGGATCTGGTAATCCTACCCCATCGGCATTGATGAGCCGATATGAGTTGTGGGGCAATGCTTCTTTGACGACGTAGGGGCCTTCCCAATTCGGTGACCATTTGCCGCTAGGATGATGCTTGAGATAAGCTGTAGATCGAAGCACTAGATCATTGACTTTGAATCTCCTTTCGATGACAGACTTTGCATACTGCCTGGCTATTCTTTGGCGATAGGATTGAGCATGCTCTGCTACCTTTAGCCTTCTCTCGTCGAGCAGGTCTAGCTCTGCCAGTCGTTGCTGCTGTTATTGATCGAGAGGTAGTTCTAGAAGTGATGCAAATTTCAAAGCGAGCTTCTGAACATGTAGAGGTAATACTACTTCTGTTCCATAGACCAACTCTGATGGAGTAGCATTTGTTGGAGTGCGAATGGTGGTCTGGTAGGCCCATAGTGCATCGTGGATCTTCTCATGCCAATCACGGTCTGTTTCCACAGTTCGCTCCAAGATACAGATTAAGATCTTGTTGGTAGCTTCTGCCTAACCATTCCCTTGAGGATAGTATGAAGCAGAAAAATGATGATAGATTTTAAACTTTGAGTAGAATATCTTCATCCTTTCATTCTTGAAGTGACTGCCATTGTCCGGCATAATATCATGTGGTATGTCGAATTGACAAAGGATGCTCTTGTGAATGAAAGAGACCACATGTCAGCCTTCTACTGTGCGGAGAGTGATAACTTCTACCCACTTGGTGAAATATTCTGTTGCGGCAAGAAAGTATTTGTGGCCATTTGAAGAAGGAGTGACGGGACCTACGACATCAAAGACCCACATAGAGAACGACCATGGAGAGACAACAGATTGCAAATATGTTGCTGGAGCATGAATAGAAGGTGCATGTATCTGACATTGGATACACTTCTTCAAAAAATGGTAACAGTCTTGCTGCATAGTCTTTCAATAATAACATGCTCTGATGATCTGCTTGACAAGGGTTTGGTAGCCGACGTGGCCACCACAGATGCCTTCGTGTGCTTCTCGCACGACTTCTTTGGCTTCGTCTTCGTCTAAGCATCTAGAATACTCTGAACTGAATCCACGACGATAAAGGACATTGGCCAGAATGAAATATCGAGTAGACATGCGCTGGATTGCTCGTTGCTCTTTCTTTGAAAGTTCTAGAGGAAATTCACCAGTTTCTATGAAGTTTTTGATATTGTAATTCCAGGGCTTCTTCCTTTGCTCAGCCTGGTTTACTTGTTCTGTTGGAAGGAAGGCAGGTTGGTCAAGTCTGCCAATTTCAAAGGAGCAACAAGATTCTCCATTTTTGAATGCCATAATGGAGCCCAGGCTGGCTAGGCTATCGACCACTTGATTAAAATCTCTCTTGATATGGAATAGCTGAAATTCTTCGAACTTGATGACAAGAGCTGAAACGATTTTCTGATAGGAAAATAGCTTTTGATCTTTCACTGGCCATTCGGCTTGGACTTGATTGACAACAAGTAGGGAGTCACCGTAAGCATGCACTCTCTTGACATTGAAGTCTAGTAGAATCTTTAGACCTTGTTGTTACGACACCGAAGCCGTACATGATACTTCAAGTACAAGGTTTTGATGATGAGCAAGTGAAATCAACTGCATTTCAGCTAAGGCAATGAAGACATTAAAGAATTCGATGAAGAATCTTTGAAGACTAGTGTGCAAATGTTAAATTTATTTAAAGTCTTAGATTCTTGTAAGAGCCTTACTTAGAGTGCATATTTCGATTGCATTTTACCTAAAAAGTCTTTAGAAAAACTTTTCTAAAAGAACCCCTCATGAAAATCCTTTTAGAAAACTCTTTTCTTAAATATTCATATTTATTAGTCGACCAATAGACTCACCAGTCGACTAATCCTTTTGCGCCATATTTTCTAAAAAGTCATTTTTGTCAAATTAGTCGACCAAAGGTTTTATCAGTCGACTAGACAGAATGTCTGTTTTCTGGAAAATTTTAACAGCAGTCGACTAATGATTTTATCAGTTGACTGGACAGAACATGTGCTTTCTAAAACTTTAGCAACAATCGACTAATTCTTTTATCAGTCGACCATATAGAATGTATGTTTTTTAGAAGATTTTAGCAGCAGTCGACTGAAAGGTTTTTCAGTCTACTGATGATATTATCAGTCGACTAATTTTACCTCTAGTCGACTAAGTTTCAAAAGTTCAGATTTTCAAACGGCTCGATAAACAGATCAGTCGACCGACGATAACTGTCAGTCTACTAATAACTAATTATTAGTCGACTAACTACTGTTCTAGTCGACTAATTTTGCCATTTTTCCTGAAACTTCAAAAAGGCGTGTCTTTTTATTTTTCAAAGGTTTTGATCATTCAAAATGGACTGTTTTGACACCCTTTCATACCCTCAACGTATGGAAACTTTCAACTATAAATATGAGTGCATTATACACTCAAATATATCAAATCCAATTGAATTACTTCTTGCTTTTCACTCCTATTCATTCAAGTATTTATTTTCTCACTCACTTGATATTTTTCACTTCAGTTTTTCACTCAAATTCCTTTGAGAGATAGTA
Source organism: Nuphar pumila (assembly GCF_984573655.1). Taxonomy (NCBI): domain Eukaryota; kingdom Viridiplantae; phylum Streptophyta; class Magnoliopsida; order Nymphaeales; family Nymphaeaceae; genus Nuphar; species Nuphar pumila. Next base: position 92,040,556 of record NC_143252.1, on the reverse strand, counting down.
AATTCGTGAGTAGAGTATTTCAACAAGCTCAAAATCCAAGTGCATCTCATTTGTATTTAAAAGAAGGGCTCATAGGTTGTATTGTAAGTTGTTACTTATTTCAATTTTCTGTAAAAGGAAGGACTTTTTGGTTTAAAGAAGCTGTTTGCTTTCAATAGGTGTGTTATTGAAAGTGGGATCGGATTTGGTCTGTGTGATCTTGTAGTTACACAAGGTTGATAGTAGAAATCTCAAGCGGGTTTTCCTTGGGGACTGGATGTAGGTCGGGAAAGACCGAACTAGGATAAATTCTTGTGTTCCTTTGTGTGATTGCTTTTCAAATTGCAAAATCCATCAGTATTCCACAGACAATTTTTAAAAGCACTATTCACCCCCCCTCTAGTGCTCGTTGCCTCGATCCTACTACACTTTCATTTGGTATCAGAGTAGGTTTGCTATTATTTTGATTTGATCATCATCTAGCATGTCAACTACAACATCTTAGCACAAAGAAGGATGCTCCTTTGTTCGTCCTCCTCTCTTTGACGGAACAAACTATGGATACTGAAAAGTGAGAATGACAATATTCTTGCAATCCATGGATCTCGATATTTGGAGAGTTGTTTCAGATAAATATCAAACTCCATCAACTGATTTCAACCGATGGACCAATGAAGAAAAGAAGACTGCTTCACTTAATGCTAAGGCAATGAATGCATTATATTGTGCCGTTGACAAGGTAGAGTTCAATCGCATCTCTCAATGCTCTACAGTAAATGAAATCAGGCATACTCTTCTCGTGACTCACGAAGGTACGTCAAAGGTAAAGGAATCTAAAATTGCTTCTTTAGTTCATAAATTTGAATTGTTAAAAATGAAGCAAAATGAATCTATATCGAACATGGTAACAAGAATGACCGATATAACTAACACTCTGAAATCCTTTGGAAAAGAATATTCACAAGTGAATTTAGTCAGAAAGATCCTAAGGTGTTTAACTCCTGAATGAGAGAGAAAAACCACTGCTATTGAAGAGGCAAATGATCTAAACACTCTCACTCTTGAAGATTTGGTTGGTAACCTAATGACATATGAAGTCCAACTTCAAGACAGACAAGAAGAAGAACCTAAGAAGAAATTTCTTGCTTTTAAGGCTACTTCTGACTCTGAAAATTCAGAAGAAGATGAAGATGAAGATATTGCCCTCATCACAAGGCAATTCAGAAGATTCATAAAAAAAGGGAAGATTTCAAAGAAAGGTAAAGAAAGCGGATTCGTCCAATCCAAATGAAGTCAAGTGTTTTAATTGCAAAAAGGCTGGACATATCAAGAAAGATTGTCCTCTTCTCAAAATCAAGCCCAAGGACCAATTCAAGAAGAAAAAAGCATTTCAAGCATGTTGGGATGATAGTGACTCCTCTTTCGATGAAGAATCAAATGAAGAAGTCGCCAACATGTGTTTTGTAGCACAAAAAGATTTGGTAAGTCAAATTGATTATGATGAGTTATTAGAAGCATTTAATGATTTATATGCTAAATTTAAGAGTCTAAGTTCTAAAAATAAAGAGTTAAAAACTGAAAATTCAACTCTTGACTCTCAAAACAAAGCATTACTTCAAGAGATAGAAGATCTCAAGAAGGAAAACTCTTGCCAAGCATTTGAGATAAAAGAAATTGGAGTTAGAACCAATCTCTTACAAAAAGAAATAACTAGTCTAAAAGAAAAATCAAATGATCTTCTTTCTATAGTGACCAAATTCACAAATGGTCAAGAGAATCTAGAAAGACTTCTTGGTTCTCAAAGATGTTCGGTTAATAAAACCAGATTGGGATATAGTTTTTTTGATACTCAAAATAGACCAAACTATGTTGTGAAAAATCAAAGACAATATTCTAAACCATTTATTCATAAAACTAAATTTTCTAGTAGAAATGCATCTAATCATGAAACTTATAATGCTTATAAGCCTAGACATGATTATTCTAGAAATGCTAAATCTTTTTATAGAAAAATATTTATTATCAAAGGAAACAAAAATCCAAATGGATATGGGTCCCTAAGACTAACTCTCATGGACCTGAAAATAGAAAGGGGTCAAATGCTTTGTCTTCTAATTTTATTGTAGGTACACAAAATAAGGAGCAAATGGATATTGGACAACGGTTGTTCCAAACATATGACTGGAAGGCCGGAGTTATTTTCCACCCTCCAAAGTAAGGACGGAGGAACCGTCACCTTTGGTGACAATAACAAGGAAAAAGTAATAGGTATTGGTAATATTGGTAATCCAAAATTTCCCTTGATAGAAAATGTTCTTTTAGTAGATGGTTTAATGCATAATTTATTATCTATTAGTCAATTATGTGATAAAGGTTTTCATGTTTCTTTTGAAAATGATTTATGCTTAATTTCTTATTTTCAATCTAAAAAGATCATTTTTAAAGGTAAAAGAAGGAACAATGTATATGAACTATATCTAGATGAGTTACCCATTTTTAATGAAAAATGTCTTATTGTTTCAAATGAAATTCAATGGTTATGGCACAAGAGACTTGGACATGTTAACTTTAAAATTATTTCAAAGTTATCCAAGAATGATCTTGTAAGAGGCCTACCTAGAATACCATATAAGAAAGATCACTTATGTGATGCTTGCCAAAGGGGTTAACAAATCAAGAGTTCTTTTAAAGCAAAAGATATAGTTTCAACAAAACGTCCTCTTGAACTTTTACATTTAGATCTATTTGGACCATCTAGAATTCAAAGTTTGAATGGTAGCAAGTATGCTTTTGTTATAGTAGATGATTATTCTCGATTTACATGGGTGATTTTTCTAAAAAGCAAAAATGATGCTTTTTCGGAATTTTCTAAACTTTGTAGAAGAATTACAAATGAAAAATCTATATCTATAATTAAAATTCGTAGTGATCATGGTGGTGAATTTGAAAATGAATCTTTTCTAAACTATTGCGATTTATATGGTATATCTCACAACTTTGCTTTTCCTAGAGCGGCTCCACAAAATGGAGTTGTTGAAAGAAAGAATAGAACTTTGCAAGAATGTGCTAGAACCATGCTTCAAGATAAAAATTTACCAAAATACTTTTGGGCTGAAGCAATAAATACAACATGTTATGTTTTAAACCGTGTTCTTATTCGACCAATCTTACATAAAACATGTTTTGAATTGTATTATGATCGTATACCAAAGATCTCATATTTCAAAATTTTTGGTAGTAAATGTTTCTTGTTAAATACGAAAGATAATCTTGATAAGTTTGATTCTAAATCAGATGAATCAATATTTCTTGGATATTCTTCTAGAAGTAAAGCTTATCGTATTTTTAATAAAAGAACATCTTGCATTGAAGAATCTTTACATGTTGCATTTGATGAGAATTGTGAGCGAGTTATACCTCTAAGCGAAGGAGAAGAAGTAATACTTCAAGAAGAACCCTTGATAGAGAATACTTCTCAAGAAAATGTTCCTCTTCAACCGGTTTGGAAAGAAGTTCCTAATCATCCACATGAACAAGTTATTGGAGAAATAAAGAGTGGTGTCCAAACTAGAAGGCAATTAGAAAAATATATTACAAATGTTGCTTTCATATCTAAAATAGAACCAAAGAATATCAATGAGGCTTGTGATGATGAATTTTGGCTTTTGGCCATGTCTGAAGAACTTAACCAATTTACTAGGAATGATGTTTGGGATCTAGTTGATAGACCAAAGGATCATCCTGTAATTGGAACAAGATGGGTCTTCCGAAATAAGCTGGACAAAAATGGTGAAGTCATTCGTAACAAAGCAAGGCTAGTAGCACAAGGCTATAATCAAGAAGAAGGCATAGATTTTGATGAAACCTATGTATCAGTGGCTCGATTGGAGTCAATTTGAATGATGCTTGCTTTTGCTAGTTACATGAACTTCAAGTTATATCAAATTGATGTTAAGAGTGCATTCTTAAATGGACACATCAATGAAGAAGTTTATGTAGAGCAACCACCAGGCTTTGAAAATGAGAAATATCTGGAAAAAGTCTACAAATTAAAAAGAGCTTTGTATGGACTTAAACAAGCACCAAGAGCGTGGTATGAAAGACTACAAAATTTTCTAGAAAAATCTGGTTTTTCCATTGGTTGGGTAGACTCCACTTTATTTATCAAAAATCTTAATTCAGATATTCTTATTGTGCAAATTTATGTTGATGACATAATATTTGGTTCTACTAATGATTCTCTTTATAAAGAATTTGCTAAAGCTATACAGGAAGAGTTTGAAATGAGCTTGATGGGTGAATTAAACTACTTCCTTGGACTTCAACTAAAGCAAACTGAAGAAAGAATCTTCATTAATCAGGCTAAGTATACAAAAGAACTTCTCAAGAGATTTGGAATGGACTCATCAAAATCAAGAAGGAATCCTATGAGTACAACTACTTCTCTTGATAAAGATGAAAATGGTAAAAGTGTAGATACTAAGCTCTACAGAGGTATGATCGGATCTTTGTTATACTTAACTGCTAGTCGACCTGATATAATGTTTAGTGTTTGTATGTGTGCAAGATTTCAAGCTAATCCAAAGGAATCTCATTTAACTGTAGTAAAACAAATTCTTCGTTATTTAAAAGATACTTCAGATTTCAGTTTGTTTTACCCAAAATCATCTTCCTTTGATTTAGTTTCATATAGTGATGCAGATTTTGCAGGAAGTAAATCTGATCGCAAGAGTACTAGCAGAACTTGTCATTTCTTAGGAAATTCCTTAGTCTCTTGGTTTAGTAAAAAGCAAAATTCAGTGTCACTCTCAACAACTAAAGCAGAATATATAGCAGCTAGTTTAGCGTGTTCACAAGTACTATGGATGAAACAAACCTTAAAAGATTTTGGTTTGAATTACTCCGCAATAACTATTTATTGTGATAACACTAGTGCTATAAATCTTTTGAAAAATCCTATTCAGCACTCAAGAACTAAGCATATTGAAGTTAGACATCATTTCTTAAGAGATCATGTGTTAAAAGGAGATATTTCATTAAATTTTATTTCTACTAAAGAACAACATGCCGATATCTTTACTAAACCACTTAAAAATGAAGATTTTATGAGAGTTAGGAGAGAACTAGGCATTTGCTCATTTTTGGATTTATAAAAATGCTGATTTTTGAACAAAATATCAAAATCGCACTATATTAGTTGACCGATAAAATTTTAATCGACTGATGCCTTAAAATTTTTAGAATGAATCGCACAATATTAGTTGACTGATAAAATTTCTAGTCGACTGATGTTTTAAAAAAAAAAAATTTTAGAATGAGTCGCACATTCTTAGTCGACCGATAAAATTTTAGTCGACTAAAATTTTTTAAATTTTTAACTGAAGGGACCCGATACCCCTTGGATTTTTTTTTAAACACCCATTTTTTTTTTGGCATCGTTTCACTTTTGCACCTTTTCATTTTTTTTAAAGGAACGAAACCCTTAAAACAAAACCCTCTCTCTCTCTCTCTCTCTTTCCTCTCTCTCTTCCGAAAAACCCTCGGAGTGCCGTTCGAACCTATCCTCGCCGGAATATTCTGGCCGTGACAGGGAACGCCGGAATCCTCTTGCAGTAAACGACGCATCTTCAAATCACGTCAGAATCCTCTTGCCGTGACGGTGTATCTTCAGCCATTGCCGGAATCCCCTTGTGGCAGCCTTCTCACCCGCCGTCAGCCACCGTATCCTCCTATATTTCAGTTGCACGACGCCGGACAATATCTTTCTTCTGTCGGACGCCATTTGGAAGTCAACATCATTCTCTGCAACTATTTTTTTTAGGTGAATCTATTTTTTTTTACCATGCCTCGTTCGAAGTCTGCATCTGCAAAAGCTTTAGGTTCTCCTCCTCCTACACCTTCTTCAAGACATGGATTTTCTCTCAGATTACTTCGAAATCCTCTTTTATATGATACTTTTGGATTGATTTCTGCACTACCTATTTTACCAGGCCGAAATGTATTGTTTCACCTGTTTTCTCGTTACAAAATAGGAGAATTATTTCCAGGAATTTCACATCTTTTTGATGCCTATGAAGATACTCTTCACTATCATTTTCTGATTCACTTGTCTTATACGAATTTACATTTTGATCATGAAACTGGAGTTCTGTCCTCTCTTGTTCATGATGTTGAAATCAAGTTTAATTCTAAACTACTTGGAGAAATCCTAGAAATTCCACCTTCAGACACTCTTTTCAATATTGTTGAACTGAATGATGAGAGAATTTTTGAACAAATTCTTCTTCCAGGAGCACCTCACTGCCCTCCTTTCAAAAATACTAATCTTCAAACTCGTGCACGCATTGCTGGACGAATCCTTGCCCACAATGTTCTACCTAAAACTGGTTCTTTTGATTACTATTCCACAGATCTATCTACGACTCTTTATATTTTATTTTGAAATATTTTTGTAAATTGGGCCAATGTGTATTTTACTAATTTGTGGAAACAAAAACCATTTCTTCCTTATGGATGTCTTCTAACTCGTATTTTCAGACATTTCAAAGTTCCTTTAACAAATGAAAAATATATTGAGCAAAAGGAGTTCTTTGATCAAATAAATTTTAAAAGAATGAAAATTAAATATCTGCCTCCTTTAAATGTTGATCAAACTGAACCATCTGATCCTACTGAACCATCAATTTCTGAACCCTCAACATCTTCTACGACACCTTTATCTCAAGCAAAAAGAAAGAAATTTTCTACAAGTCAAGACAATGATGAAGTTTTGCAGTGACTAGAAGCTTTGGAGCTGCATCAACGCACTTTTCGTGAAGATGTGACTCAACAACTATCTTCGATTCAGAAAGAGATTACTTCAATTAAGGATTTGCGCAACTCACTTTTCTGATTTTTATGTTTTGTCTTTACTAAACTTTGATACTTTATGGGTTGTAATATTTTAAACTTGTATCTCCATTTTGCTTATGCTATTTCTGACCTTAGTCTTTTTTATTCTGTCTTTTTGATTCTGATAAAGGGGGAGAAAAAGATAAAAATCAAAATTGCAGAAGATCTTGCATGATGAATTGAAATGCAAACCAATCAATATGTGATATATGTGCTTTGAATATACTAACTTTTAATGTTTTGCAGCATATTGATAGGGGGAGTAAAATCTCCATCTATGTATCTAAATGCTTCATCTTCGATTAAGTTTGTCATCATCAAAAAGGGGGAGATTGTTACGACACTGAAGCTGTACATGATACTTCAAGTAACGAGTTTTGATGATGAGCAAGTGAAATCGACTGCATTTCAGCTAAGGCAATGAAGACAATGAAGAATTCAATGAAGAATCTTTGAAGACTAGTGTGCAAATGTTAAATTTATTTAAAGTCTTAGATTCTTGTAAGAGCCTTACTTAGAGTGCATATTTCGATTGCATTTTACCTAAAAAGTCTTTAGAAAAACTTTTCTAAAAGAACCCCTCATGAAAATCTTTTTAGAAAACTCTTTTCTTAAATATTCATGTTTGTTAGTCGACCAATAGACTCACCAATCGACTAATCCTTTCGCGCCATATTTTCTAAAAAGTCATTTTTATCAAATTAGTCGATCGAAGGTTTTATCAGTCGACTAGACAGAATGTATGTTTTCCGGAAAATTTTTGCAGCAGTCGACTAATGATTTTATCAGTCGACTGGACAGAACATGTGTTTTCTAAAACTTTAGCAGCAATCGACTAACGCTTTTATCAGTCGACCGGACAGAATGTATGTTTTTCAGAAGATTTTAGCAACAGTCGACTGAAAGGTTTTTCAGTCTACTGATGATATTATCAGTCGACTAATTTTACCTCTAGTGGACTAAGTTTCAAAAGTTCAGATTTTCAAACGGCTCGATTAACAAATCAGTTGACCGACGATAACTGTCAGTCTACTAATAACTAACTATTAGTTCACTAACTACTGTTCCAGTCGACTAATTTTGCCATTTTTTCTGAAACTTCAAAAAGGCGTGTCTTTTCATTTTCCAAACATTTTGATCATTCAAAATGGACTGTTTTGACACCCTTTCATACCCTCAACGTATGGAAACTTTCAACTATAAATATGAGTGCATTATACACTCAAATATATCAAATCCAATTGAATTACTTCTTGTTTTTCACTCCTATTCAATCAAGTATTTATTTTCTCACTCACTTGATATTTTTCACTTCAGTTTTTCACTCAAATTCCTTTGAGAGATAGTGAATTCGTGAGTAGAGTATTTCAACAACCTCAAAATCCAAGTGCATCTCATTTGCATTCAAAAGAAGGGCTCATAGGTTGTATTGTAAGTTGTTACTTATTTCAATTTTCTTTAAAAGGAAGGACTTTTTGGTTTAAAGGAGTTGTTTGCTTTCAGTAGGTGTGTTACTGAAAGTGGGACCGGATTTGGTCTGTGTGATCTTGTAGTTATACAAGGTTGATAGTGAAAATCTTAAGCGGGTTTTGCTTGGGGACTGGATGTAGGTCGGGAAAGACCGAACCGGGATAAATTCTTGTGTTCCTTTGTGTGATTGCTTTTCAAATTGCAAAATCCATCAATATTCCGCAGACAAATTTTAAAAGCACTATTCACCCCCCCTCTAGTGCTCGTTGCCTCGATCCTACTGCACTTTCACTTGTATCAGGGCTTCGTACTCGACCATGTTGTGGGTGCATTGGAAATCTAACTTGAGAGAAAATGGAATCATCTCTTTCTCAGGAGTGATTAATAAGATCCCAATGCCTATTCCAGCCGCATTCTTGGAACCATCGAAAAATAAATTCCAGATGGGATATTGCTAGATATTGCATATTCGCTCATCAGGGAAGTCATCTTCGGCTTTCACTTCTTCTGCCAAAGGAAAATCTGCCAATTGATATGCAATTGCTTGTCCTTTGATTGATTGCTGGGAGACATATTCTAAGTCATACTGCATTATCAAGACTTGCCATTTGGCGACTCGTCCACTGAGAAAAGGTTTCTCTAGGATGTACTTGAGAGGATTGAGTTTAGATAAGATTTTGACTTCAGATGTCAGCAAGTAGTGTCTTAGCTTCTGACACATCCATACCAGGGCTAGGCAGGTCTTTTCTATTTGAGAGTATTTCTTTTCATAGTCTATGAAAGTCTTACTTACATAATAAATGGTGTGCTCTATCAAGTTGCCTTCTTTGTACTGCGCCAAGAATCCGCCGCATGCGACTTGATTGACTGAGATATATAGCAGAAGAGGTTTCTCTAATTCTGACGACTTTAAGATAGGAGGATTGAGAAGATATTTCTTGATCCGATCGAACGATTGCTGACATTCTGGTCCCCATTCAAACTTCACTCCTTTTCTGAGCAAGTGATTGAAAGGCTCACATCTCATTGCCAAATTGGATATGAATCGCCGGATTGATTGCATGCATCCCTGAAGGCTACGCAATTCTTTGAGATTTGTCGGGGATGGCATATCAATGATAGCCTTTGCTTTGGATGGGTCAACTTCAATTCCCTTTTTGCTGACCAGAAAACCCAACAGTTTGCCTAATTCAACTCCGAAAACACACTTTTGGGGGTTAAGTCTTAACTTATAAAGAATGAGCCGCTTAAAAACTTGATCAAGGGATTCAATGTGATCTTCTTTCTCTTTGGATTTCACAAGGATATCATCAACATATGCATCCATGATTTTGCGCATCTGATCGTGAAAAACAACGGCCATTGCTCGTTGATACGTTGCTCCTGCATTTTTGAGTTCAAATGGCATCACTGTATAACAAAAGGTGCCCCAAGGCGTAGTAAAGGAAGTTTTTGATTGATCGCGGGTGACCAACTTAATCTGGTTATAGCCAGAATATCTATCAATAAAAGAGAACATGGCATGTCCTGCTGTGCTGTCGATTAGAAGATTAATGCTTGGAAGTGGATAATCATCTTTCGGAGTTGCTTTATTGAGGTCTCTGAGGTCTATGCAAATTCTCACTTTGCCACTCTTCTTCGGAACAACGATAATATTGGCTAACCAATCTGGGTAGTCAATAGTTCGAATGAATCCTGCTTTGAGCAAATCTTCAAGTCCTTCTTTGACTTGTTCTATTTTGGGATCCATTTTCCTGAACTTCTGCTTAACTGGCTTAGCATCCGGCTTTAAAACGAGGCGGTGTTTGACTAATTTTGGGTCTAAACCTGGCATATCTTCATATGTCCATGCGAACACTTCTTCATGTTGCTTGAGAAAGTTGGTGAGCCTTTCCTTCTCTTCCGGGCTCAGACTGGTTCCAATCTTGAGAGTTTTGGGATTGTCTTCTGAAGCTATATTGACATCTTCAGTCAGATCTTGTACTAGAGTAGATGATTCGTCTTGCTTCTGAACTGAGGCGAACTCTGATAATTCCTGAAGAGACTGATCGAATTCCGCAAATTCATGTGGCTGTTTTGCAATTCTGCCATCTTTGATGCTTGCTTTGACTCAGTGAATTGTTGTCGATTTCTGGAAAGCCTTTGGATTGAGAACGAGCTTCTTGATTGCTCGATGAGACATTCTGAAATTTTGGATAAGAAATTTGATTCAGGAAAAATCGCCCATCATAATACAAATAGCGTTTGAAATGAGTCATGCATAAAATGACATTGGAATTATAAAATTAGAAGATAGAGAAAGGAAATAGATGGCATCCAGATAGACAAAGAAACTTGAAATTTTATTGATTTTGACTTGATCACAGATATTGATAGAATGAGACATTTATTTTGAAAAGAATAGAAAGGAAATAACAAAATGGTTCTCAATGTGCCCCCTTAACAAAAACAGTCTTCTTTTGTGAGCCTTCGTCAGAGAACCTTAATTCTGCTCTGTGGGGATGATGCTTTTGAATCATTGGTTCGATGCGACCGTCTTTGTTTTTGCCCAATCCTTTGAAGGGTTGATAACCATGCTTCAGAAGTAAATCAAATCCTTTTCTTGCTTTCATGAACTGTGGAAACAACGGATGATCTTTAAGAGTGTTGTAGTTGATCCGACCTCCAATCTTAAAGAATTTAGGACCTCTCCATCGAGTCATGGCTACAGTGTGCAGAGATGGCTCTGTTGCCTAGAGTATTTCTAGACTTTCTCCGAGACTGATTTCTTCACTTTCCTTGATGTTGGGGATGACTGCTGTGAATGTCGGTCGAGGGATCATGGGCTGCGGAAGCCTTTCTTCTAGGCCCTCTCCCAATATTGTTGTAATCATTCCACCTTTGGACCATTTTACGCATTGATGAAGGGTGAAAGGTACTGCGTTTGCATTATGGATCCATGTTCTTCCGAGTAGTAGATTGTAGGTGGGTGGCACATTGACCACATAAAAAAGCACTGAATGCACTGAGTAATTGATAAACACTTCCAGGAATATCTTGCCTTTAGCCGTTTGACCATGATTGTCAAAATCCATATATGGTGATAGGATCTGGAATATACTCTTCCTCTTTGATGCCTAGTGCCTTTGCTGTCATTTCAGAACATATGTTGAGGCTGCTGCCTCCATCGACCAGCACATGGGGTACTGTCATTCCTCTTACTCGAACGACGATGTACAAGGCATTATTATGAAAGGAGTGAGGCTTTGGAAGGTCCTCATCCGAGAAGGTGATTGGCGTATTTGTCATGGCTGAATTCACGATCTGAGCAATGTCCTCAGGCATGGTACTGAGTTTGACTTTAATTTTTCTAAGCAAATCATCCAGTACTTGTTGATGCTTGCAGGAACTCTTGGCTAAGTCCAAAATTGAAACATTGGACAAAGCGGTCAATAGTTTTTGAGTTGATATTTCTCTCTTGTCTGGCATAGGCTTGATGAATTGACTGAGAAATTCAGGAATTCCTTTTACTTTCTTGGGGGATGTCTTTATAGGTTCCTTAAATACTTTCAGCTTTCCGAATGCCGAAATTATGTCCATCTTCTTAGTGGCTGGTGCTGCTTGTCGCAACACTAACACCTGATGCTGAACTTGGATATCTTGAACGGAACATGGTTTGATGTTCTCTTGAGGCTGGAATGGTTGTTCAATGATTACTGCCATGGTGTGCAGAGGAAATGGCTGATTGAGAATGTCCATCTTTTCTTCTTCATCTTTTTCCACTAAAAGATTCTTGTCAATGTAGTCTTGCACAATGTTCTTGAGAACGAAACAGTTCTCAGTGTTGTGTCCCACTGTCCTGTGGAACTTGTAGAATTGGTCTTTCCACTTTCCCATAGGCACAGAGGGATCAGCCAGTCTTGGCAACTTGATCATTTCCTTTGACAGCATATACTCGAGCACATCTTCAAGTGATTGGTCTAGGGGAGTGAATTTTCTGTCGTAGCTCCATCCTTCATGCTTAGTCCTTTCGTGCAGTTTCGGCCCTTGATCTTGCTGAAGGGGCTTGTTATATTGAGGAGCAGACTTCACTTTCTGATCCCTTTTGTTCTTTGAATTGCCTGTGCCATAGCAGTAATCTTTCTTCTGCCCTTTATAACGATTGTTGTTGCTGTTGTTGTTGGCAGAATAGGTGAAGTGAGTTTTCTTCTTCTGCTCACCCTGGTGGTTATTTTTGGAAAATGTGAAGCCTTCATAGACTCCATTCTCCACGCTTAGCTCGAGCCATTCGGCTCGTTCAGTCAGCTCAATGAAAGTCCTGGATGGTGTGGTGGAGATTAATCCTCTCAGAGGTTGTGAAAAATTATTGAGGATCAATGATAAAGCATGTCTTTCTGATATGGGATCCCTTATTTTGTTGCAAGCTGACCTCCATCTGTGAATGAAATCCCATGCTTTTTCATTTTCATTATGCCTTAGATTGTAGAGATGGCTTAATATTGGGAGCGCCTTCGTTTTGAACAGGAAGCGTTCAATAAACAAATTCACATCTTTATCGAACTCCTTAAGCTCGATAGGATTGATATGCTCAGCATACCATTTGGCTGCAATTCCTTCCAAGCTGCGGGGGAAACATAGAAATAGTGTTCTGTTGTCTCTCTTGAATCTTGAGCACTCTGCGAAGAACGTGGCAAGATGAGCTTTCGGGTCGCCAGAACCGTCAAACTTGATGAACTTGCGGGGTAGATTTTCGAGATCATCATCCCCTTCTAGGCCATCATAGAAGTCCTCGCTAGTGAAGACTTTCTTGCCTTTATCCCGGGCTTGCAGATCTTTAACAACCCTGGCCATTTCCCTGAACTGTGCTTGCAGGGGATCTTCTGCGACCTGACTTTTTGGTTTGCGACTCCTCTTTTGCTCCTGGCCATATTTCTAAAATGTTGGAGGGACTTCATATTCTTCATCGGTGTCTTCCGCTGATTTTGTTCCATCTGAGATTTCTTCTGGCTGAATCTGCTTCTTGGAAGTCTTTATTGATTTCTTATCCTTGTGACCGTGGAACTTCTGCCTAAATGGATTCTTCTCTAAACTGGTCCCGGCCTATTCACTCATCATTTTCTGGAACATGGCATACATCTGCGGATCTATGTCATCGTCCTCTTGTTGCTGACCTTGACTTCTGACGGATCGCGGGGAGTCAATCTCTTCTTCTGAAGCTGATGAGTACTGAGTTGATGTTGTTTTTCTGCCTGATCTTGTCTCAACCATCAAATGCTGCGGATGCTCTCTGCAGGGCAAAGACCTGATTAGATTATGAAGGAATTGGTTTTTGAAAGAAATATTTGTTGGAAATACGGTAGACAATTTGAAAAAGATATCCCATTACTATGGATTGAGTCGTCGTAGGAATCATGACAATTATGTTGTCATCCTTTTGTAAGATAAATGAATAACGGAAAATATGCCTTGTTACCTAGGCGAGGTCGTCAAACCACAATAGAAAGAGAGAAAATTTTATTGGAATGAGAAATTTTGAACTTTTATTGATCTTGACAGAGAAGTGGAGGACAAACAATTTGCCACCATTCATGATAGTCGACAGACACTTTAGGACCAGGAAAGAATTTAAGAGTGACAAAGAAATCCCAACCGTAGCAGGCAAAATGATATGCCCCGGACCATTGTGCGGAAGTGAGATCGAATTCTGCCACATCCCCTGATAACAATTGAGCTTCGACGTACTGCTGTCTTTGAGAGAACTGCCAAACACATCGCTCTGGTTGGTAGTAAGTGCAGAAGAATAGTCCCAACAATTTGAACCGCTTGCCATAAGCATATGTATATATGGGATGAGACAATTGTCGATCAAAGTAGTCCCAGACTATGTCATCTTCTTGAATGTTGTCAATCATGGACCGATACTATGCCACTGGAAGGAGTTCTTGGCCATTGTATCTGAAAGAATTTGCTCGGACTGGAATGTGCTGGAAGAACCAGGATTGAAGCACATAAATGCATCCTTCAACTAAGATGAATTCTTCAAGTGAGAAATGAGTCAAACCCCGATATAGGAAAGTGAGTGCCGCCATGGCTATGGAGAGATGGTTGGTCTGTCGACTTCCCCATCTTCTCATGAGCTGGATTATTCTGATATCCATGTAGTTTTGTCCGTCTGGGAAGAGGGATAATCCTAAAGTGCATAGAATCATTGCATTCTGAATCCTTTCTCTAGCTGTCCTTGATAACGAGCTGACTTCGACGAAGGTTCTGTTACGACAATGAAGTCATACATGATACTTCAAGTACAAGGTTTTGATGATGAGCAAGTAGAATCAACTGCATTTCAGCTAAGGCTATGAAGAAATTGAAGAATTCAGTGAAGAATCCTTGAAGACTAGTGTGCAAATGTTTAATTCATTAAAAGTCTTAGATTCTTGTAAGAGCCTTACTTAGAGTGCATATTTAGGTTGCATTTCACCTTAAAAGTCTTTAGAAAAACTTTTCTAAAAGAAACTCTTTTGAAAATCTTTTTAGAAAACTCTTTTATTAAATTTTCATGTTTATTAGTCGACCAATAGACTTATCAGTCGACTAATCCTTTCGCGTCATATTTTCTAAAAAGTCATTTTTGTCAAATTAGTCGACCGAAGGTTTTATCAGTCGACTGGACAGAATGTTTGTTTTCTGGAAAATTAGCAGCAGTCGACTAATGGTTTTATCAGTCGACTGAACAAAACATGGGTTTTATGAAAATTTAGCAGCAGTCGACTAATGCTTTTTATCAGTCGACTGAACAGAATGTTTGTTTTTTAGAAGTTTTTAGCAGCAGTCGACTAAAAGGTTTTTCAGTCTACTGATGATATTATCAGTCGACTAACTTTTCTCAAGTCGACTAAGTTTCAAAAGTTCAGATTTTCAAACGGCTCGATTAACAGATCAGTCGACCGACGATAACTGTCAGTCTACTAATAACTAACTATTAGTCGACTAACTGATGTTTCAGTCGACTAATTTTGCCGTTTTCCTGAAACTTCAAAAAAGGCGTGTCTTTTCATTTTTCAAACGTTTTGATCGTTCAAAATGGACAGTTTTGACACCCTTTCATACTCTCAACGTATGAAATCTTTTAACTATAAATATGAGTGCATTCTACACTCAAAATCATCAAATTCAATAGAATTATATTGAATTACTTCTTGCTTTTCACTCCTATTCATTCAAGTATTTGTTTTCTCACTCACGTGATATTTTCACTTCAGTTTTTCACTCAAATCACTTTGAGAGATAGTAAATTCGTGAGTAGAGTATTCAACAACCTCAAAAGCCAATTGCATCTCATTTGCATTCAAAAGGAAGGCTCATAGGTTGTATTGTAAGTTGTTATTTCTTTTGTGTAAAAAGGACTCCTTGGTGTAAAGGAGTTGTTTGCTTTCAGTAGGATTGTTACTGAAAGTGGGACCGGTTATGGTCTGTGTGATCTTGTAGTTTACAAGGTTGATAGTGGAAAATCTCAAGCGGGTTTTGCTTGGGGACTGGATGTAGGTCGGGTTTGACCGAACCAGGATAAAATCTTGTGTTCTTTGTGTGTTTGCTTTGAGATTTGCAAAATCATTCAATATTCTGCAGAAATTTTTAAACGCACTATTCACCCCACCCTCTAGTGCTCGTTGCCTCGATCCTAGTGCACTTTCATTTGGTATCAGAGCAAGGTTTGCTATTACTTTGATTTGACCATCATCTAGCATGGCAACTACAACATCTCAGCACAAAGAAGGAAGCTCCTCTGTTCGTCCTCCTCTCTTCGACGAAACAAACTATGGATACTGGAAAGTAAGAATGACAATATTCCTGCAATCCATGAATCTCGATATCTGGAGAGTTTTTTCAGAAAAGTACCAAACTCCATCAACTGATTTCAGCCGATGGACCGATGATGAAAAGAAGACTGCTTCACTTAATGCCAAGGCAATGAATGCCTTATATTGTGGCATTGACAAGGTAGAGTTCAATCGCATCTCTCAATGCTCTACAGCTAATGAAATCTGGCATACTCTTCTCGTAACAGACAAAGGTACGTCAAAGGTAAAAGAATCTAAAATTGCTTCTTTAGTTCATAAATTTGAATTGTTCAAAATGAAGCAAAATGAATCTATATCGGACATGGTAACTAGAATGACCGATATAACTAACACTTTGAAATCCCTTGGAAAAGAATATTCACAAGTGGATTTAGTCAGAAAGATTCTAAGGTGTTTAACTCCTGAATGGGAGAGAAAAACCACTGCTATTGAAGAAGCAAATGATCTCAATACTCTCACTCTTGAAGACTTAGTTGGTAACCTAATGGCATATGAGGTCCAACTTCAAGACAGACAAGAAGAAGAGCCTAAAAAGAAATCTCTTGCTTTTAAGGCTACTCTGACTCAAAAAATTATGAAGAAGATGAAGATGAAGATATTGCCCTCATCACAAGGCAATTCAGAAGATTCATCAAAAAGGGAAGATTTCAAAGAAAGACAAAGAAAGCAGATTCTTCCATTCCCAGTGAAGCTAAGTTCTTTAACTGCAAAAAGGCAGGACATATCAAGAAAGATTGTCCTCTTCTCAAATTCAAGCCCAAGGACCAATTCAAGATGAAAAAGGCATTTCAAGCCTGTTGGGATGATAGTGACTCCTCTTCCGATGAAGAATCAAATGAAGAAGTCGCCAACATGTGTTTTGTAGTACAAGAAGATTCGGTAAGTCAATTTGACTATGATGAGTTATTTGAAGCATTTAATGATTTATATGCTAAATTTAAGAGTCTTAGTTCTAAAAATAAAGAGTTAAAAACTGAAAATCTAACTCTTGACTCTCAAAATAAAGTGTTACTTCAAGAAATAGAAGATCTCAAGAAGGAAAATTCTTGCCAAGCTATTGAGATAAAAGAAATTGGAGTTAGAACCAATCTCTTACAAAAGGAAATATCTAGTCTTAAAGAAAAGTCAAATGATCTTCTTTCTATAGTGACCAAATTCACAAATGGTCAAGAGAATCTAGAAAAACTTCTTGGTTCTTAAAGATGCTCGGTTAATAAAACCGGATTGGGATATAGCTTCTTTGATACTCAAAATAGACCAAACTATGTGGTGAAAAATCAAAGACATTATTCTCAACCTTTTGTTCATAAAACTAAACTTTCTAGTTCTAATAGAAATGCATCTAGAAATGATTATTCTAGAAATATTTATTCTAAATCCTTTTATAGAAAGAATATTTATTATCAAAGGAAACCAAAATCCAAATGGATATGGGTTCCTAAGACTAACTCTCATGGACCCAAAAATAGAAAGGGGTCAAATGCTCTGTTTTCTGATTTTGTTGTAGGTACACAACATATGGAGCAAATGGATATTGGACAACGGCTGTTCCAAACATATGACTGGAAGGCCGGAGTTATTTTCCACCCTCCAAAATAAGGATGGAGGAACCGTCACCTTTGGTGACGATAACAAGGGAAAAGTGATAGGTATTGGTAATATTGGTAATCCAAAATTTCCCTTGATAGAAAATGTTCTTTTAGTGGATGGTTTAAAGCATAATTTAATATCTATTAGTCAATTATGTGATAAAGGTTTTCATGTTTCTTTTGAAAATGATTTATCCTTAATTTCTGATTTTCAATCTAAAAAGATCATTTTTAAAGGTAAAAGAAGAAACAATGTGTATGAACTATATCTAGATGAATTACCCTCTTTTAATGAAAAATGTCTTATTGTTTCAAATGAAATTCAATGGTTATGGCATAAGAGACTTGGACATGTTAACTTTAAAATTATTTCAAAATTATCCAAGAATGATCTTGTAAGAGGCCTACCTAGAATACCATATAAAAAGGATCACTTATGTGATGCTTGTCAAAGGGGTAAACAAATCAAGAGTTCTTTTAAAGCAAAAGATATAGTTTCAACAAAACGTCCTCTTAAACTTTTACATTTAGATCTATTTGGACCATCTAGAATTCAAAGTTTGAATGGTAGCAAGTATGCTTTTGTTATAGTAGATGATTATTCTCGGTTTACATGGGTGATTTTTTTAAAAAGCAAAAATGATGCTTTTTCAGAATTTTCTAAACTTTGTAGAAGATTTACAAATGAAAAATCTACATCTATTATTAAAATTCGTAGTGATCATGGTGGTGAATTTGAAAATGAATCTTTTCTAAAGTTTTGTGATTTACATGGTATCTCTCACAACTTTGCTTTTCCTAGAGCGGCTCCACAAAATGGAGTTGTTGAAAGAAAGAATAGAACTTTGCAAGAATGTGCTAGAACCATGCTTCAAGATAAAAATTTACCAAAATATTTTTGGGCTGAAGCAATTAATACAGCATGTTATGTCTTAAATCGTGTTCTTATTCGACCAATTTTACATAAAACATGTTTTGAATTGTATTATGATCGTATACCAAAGATCTCATATTTCAAAATTTTTGGTAGTAAATGTTTCTTGTTAAATACCAAAGATAATCTTGATAAGTTTGATTCAAAATCAGATGAATCAATATTTCTTGGATATTCTTCTAGAAGTAAAGCATATCGTATTTTCAATAAAAGAACATCTTGTATTGAAGAATCTCTACATGTTGCATTTGATGAGAATTGTGAGCAGGTTATTCCTCTAAGCGAAGAAGAAGAAGCAATACTTCAAGAAGAACCCTTGATAGAGAATACTTCTCAAGAAAATATTCCTCTTCAACCGGTTTGGAAAGAAGTTCCTAATCATCCACATGAACAAGTTATTGGTGAAATAAAGAGTGGTGTCCAAACTAGAAGGCAGTTAGAAAAATATATTGCAAATGTTGCTTTCATATCTAAATTAGAACTAAAGAATATCAATGAGGCATGTGATGATGAATTTTGGCTTTTAGCCATGTCTGAAGAACTTAACCAATTTACTAGGAATGATGTTTGGAATCTAGTTGATAGACCACAGGATCATCTAGTAATTGGAACAAGATGGGTCTTCCGAAATAAACTGGATGAAAATGGTGAAGTCATTCGTAACAAAGCAAGGCTAGTGGCACAAGGCTATAATCAAGAAGAAGGCATAGATTTTGATGAAACCTATGCACCAGTGGCTCGATTAGAGTCAATTCGTATGATGCTTGCTTTTGCTAGTTACATGAACTTCAAGTTATATCAAATTGATGTTAAGAATGCATTCTTAAATGGACACATCAATGAAGAAGTTTATGTAGAGCAACCTCCAGGCTTTGAAAATGAGAAATATCCAGAAAAGGTCTACAAATTGAAAAGAGCTCTGTATGGACTCAAACAAGCACCAAGAGCGTGGTATGAAAGACTATGAAATTTTCTAGAACAATCTGGTTTTTCCATTGGTCGGGTAGACTCCACTTTATTTATTAAGCATTTTAATTCAGATATTCTTATTGTGCAAATTTATGTTGATGACATAATATTTGGTTCTACTAATGATTCTCTTTGTAAAGAATTTGCTAAGGCTATGCAGGAAGAGTTTGAAATGAGCTTGATGGGCGAATTAAACTACTTCCTTGGACTTCAAATAAAGCAAACTGAAGAAGGAATCTTCATCAATCAGGCTAAGTATACAAAAGAACTTCTTAAGAGATTTGGGATGGACTCATCGAAATCAAGAAGGAATCCTATGAGTACAACTACTTCTCTTGATAAAGATGAAAATGGTAAAAGTGTAGATACTAAGCTCTACAAAGGTATGATCGGATCTCTATTATACTTAACTGCTAGTCGACCATATATTATGTTTAGTGTTTGTATGTGTGCAAGATTTCAAGCTTATCCAAAGGAATCTCATTTAACTGCAGTAAAACAAATTCTTCGTTATTTGAAAGATACTTCAGATTTCGGTTTGTTTTACCCAAAATCATCTTCCTTTGATTTAGTTTCATATAGTGATGCAGATTTTGCAGGAAGTAAATCTGATCGCAAGAGTACTAGTGGAACTTGTCATTTCTTGGGAAATTCCTTAGTCTCTTGGTTTAGTAAAAAGCAAAATTCAGTATCACTCTCAACAACTGAAGCTGAATATATAGCGGCTAGTTTAGCATGTTCACAAGTACTTTGGATGAAACAGACCTTAAAAGATTTTGGTTTGAATTACTCCACAACAACTATTTATTGTGATAACCCTAGTGCTATAAATCTTTCGAAAAATCCTATTCAGCACTCAAGAACTAAGCATATTGAAGTCAGACATCATTTTTTAAGAGATCATGTGTTAAAAGGAGATATTTCGTTAAATTTTATTTCCACTAAAAAACAACATGCTGATATCTTCACTAAACCTCTTAAAAATGAAGATTTCATGAGAATTAGAAGAGAACTAGGTATTTGCTTGTTTTTGGATTTATAAAAATGCTGATTTTTGAACAAAATCTCAAAATCGCACTATATTAGTCGACCGATAAAATTCTAGTCGACTGGTGTTTTATATTTTGGAATGTATCGCACCATATTAGTCGACCGATATATTTCTGGTCGACTGATGATATTTTTAGAATAAGTCGCACTTTTTAGTCGACCGATAAAGTTTTAGTCGACCGATAAAGTTTTAGTCGACTAAATTTTTTTTAAGAAAAAAAAAAATTTAAGTGAAGGGACCCGACACCCCTTGGATTTGTTTTTAAACCCGTTTTTTTTAAAAAAAAAGAGGCATCGTTTCACTTCGTACCTTTTCGTTTTTCTTAAAAACGAAACCCTTAAACCCCTCTTTCTCTCTTGCCTCTCTCTCTTCCGAAAAACCCTCGGAGTGCCGTTCGACTCCATCATCGCCGGGATTTTCTTACCGTAACAAGGAGACGCCGGAATCTTCTGGCCGTGATCTTGAAATGCCGGAACTCTCTTGCCGTGACAGTGCTTTGCCGAAATCCCCTTTTGGCCGACTTCTCCTCATCGTTAGCCACCACATTGTCCTTCATTTTTGATCGCCGGAAAGCTTTTTTTCCCCTTGCCGGACGTCATTTGGAAGCCGACATTTTGGTAACCATGCCTCGCACGAAGTCTGCATCTGCAAAAGGTTTAGGTTCTCCTCCTCCTACACCTACTTCAAGACATGGTTTTTCAATAAGATTAATTCGCAATCCTCTTTTATATGATACTTTTGATTATTTTGGCTCAGTTTACAGAATTGTTACTTTTTTAATTTTTTTGGCCACTGCCAATGTGTATTTTACAAACTTGTGGAAACAAAAACCTTTTCTTCCTTATGGTTGTCTTTTAACTCGTATTTTTAGACATTTCAAAGTTCCTTTAACAAATGAAAAATACATTGAGCAAAAAGAGTTCTTTGATCAAACAATTTTTAAAAGAATGAAAATTAAATATCTGCCTCCCTTAAATGTTGATCAAACTGAACCATCTGATCCTAATGGACCATCTATTTCTGAACCTTCACCTTCTGCGACACCTTCATCTCATGCAAAAAGAAAGAAATTTTCGACAAATCAAGACCATGATGAAGTTATGCAGAGACTGGAAGCTTTGGAGCTGCATCAACACACCTTTCGTGAAGATGTGACTCAACAACTTGCTTCAATTCAGAAGGATGTAACTGCCATTAAGGACTTGCTAAACTCTCTTTTCTGATCTTTGATCTTTGATCTTTGAAAAACTTACTTTATGGGTTGTAATATTTTTAAAACTTGTATCTCTATTTTGCTTATGCTATTTTTGCCCTTACTCTTTTTTGATTCTGACAAAGGGGGAGAAAAAGATAAAGATAGCATTATATTGAAATTGCAGGAGATCTTGAGAAAAAGATGATAGCAATTACATTACAGGAGATCTTGCATGAGAAATGCAAAATTAAGAGAAAAAGAAAGCTTTGAATGAATGTATTTCTAAATGCATGAAGAAATGATGAATGAAAATGCAAACCAATCAATATGTGATATATGTGCTTTAAATGTGCTAACTTTTAATGTTTTGCAGCATATTGATAGGGGGAGTAAAATCTCCATCTATGCATCTAAATGCTTCATCTTTGATTAAGTTTGTCATCATCAAAAAGGGGGAGATTGTTACGACAATGAAGCCATACACGATACTTCAAGTACAAGGTTTTGATGATGAGCAAGTAGAATCAACTGCATTTCAGCTAAGGCTATGAAGAAATTGAAGAATTCGGTGAAGAATCCTTGAAGACTAGTGTGCAAATGTTTAATTCATTAAAAGTCTTAGATTCTTGTAAGAGCCTTACTTAGAGTGCATATTTAGGTTGCATTTCACCTTAAAAGTCTTTAGAAAAACTTTTCTAAAAGAAACTCTTTTGAAACTCTTTTTAGAAAACTCTTTTCTTAAATTTTCATGTTTATTAGTCGACCAATAGACTTATCAGTCGACTAATCCTTTCGTGCCATATTTTCTAAAAAGTCATTTTTGTCAAATTAGTCGACCGAAGGTTTTATCAGTCGACTGGACAGAATGTCTGTTTTCTGGAAAATTAGCAGCAGTCGACTAATGGTTTTATCAGTCGACTGAACAGAACATGGGTTTTCTGAAAATTTAGCAGCAGTCGACTAATGCTTTTTATCAGTCGACTGAACAGAATGTTTGTTTTTTAGAAGTTTTTAGCAGCAGTCGACTAAAAGGTTTTTCAGTCTACTGATGATATTATCAGTCGACTAACTTTTCTCAAGTCGACTAAGTTTCAAAAGTTCAGATTTTCAAATGGCTTGATTAACAGATCAGTCGACCAACGATAACTGTCAGTCTACTAATAACTAACTATTAGTCAACTAACTGATGTTTCAGTCGACTAATTTTGCCGTTTTCCTAAAACTTCAAAAAAGGCGTGTCTTCATTTTTCAAACGTTTTGATCGTTCAAAATGGACAGTTTTGACACCCTTTCATACTCTCAACGTATGGAATCTTTTAACTATAAATATGAGTGCATTCTACACTCAAAATCATCAAATTCAATAGAATTATATTGAATTACTTCTTGCTTTTCACTCTTATTCATTCAAGTATTTGTTTTCTCACTCACGTGATATTTTCACTTCAGTTTTTCACTCAAATCACTTTGAGAGATAGTGAATTCGTGAGTAGAGTGTTTCAACAACCTCAAAAGCCAATTGCATCTCATTTGCATTCAAAAGGAAGGCTCATAGGTTGTATTGTAAGTTGTTATTTCTTTTGTGTAAAAAGGACTCCTTGGTGTAAAGGAGTTGTTTGCTTTCAGTAGGATTGTTACTGAAAGTGGGACCGGTTATGGTCTGTGTGATCTTGTAGTTTACAAGGTTGATAGTGGAAAATCTCAAGCGGGTTTTGCTTGGGGACTGGATGTAGGTCGGGTTTGACCGAACCAGGATAAAATCTTGTGTTCTTTGTGTGTTTGCTTTGAGATTTGCAAAATCATTCAATATTCCGCAGAAATTTTTAAAAGCACTATTCACCCCCCCTCTAGTGCTCGTTGCCTCGATCCTAGTGCACTTTCAGGTTCCATATTGATGGTATAACTCAAGCAGATTAACATATTCATTTCCGTCCAATTGGATCAGGGGCCAAGATCGGCGGCCTGTCATACGAGCTAAGGAGTCTCGGGGGTCTAAACCCTTAACATTGATCAGGAACTGATGTTCTAACGGATCTCCTGGTTGACCAGCTGGTTCTGGTAACCCCATAATCTCTGAAAATTCATCTATTAAAATGGTCATCTCTCTTCATAGGAACCAGAAGGTACATGTTCATGGATTCCATCGCTCTGCCATTGCATGGATCAGGTTGCCATTGATGGTTTGCTTTCCGACTGCTGATGCCACTTTTAATCCACAATCGCTCAAATGGTCCAGGAACATGCGAGAAAAGCTTTTGAGCCACGAATAATACCACCGGGGAATGAAAGTTCCGGTGCTAAGGGCTCGATGTTTAGGATGACCTTGTCGCACCTCGTAGGAGATGTGACTTTCTGGAAAAATAGGATCGATTTGACTGGATGCCATCGGTACTAGAAACAGAGAGAGACTCAAACTCAGACTTAAAAAAATTATGGAAATTTTGAAAATTGCAAGCAAGATTTAAAATGCAGCTGGAAATTTGAGATCCAGTAGAATGGTAGAATGAGAAAATCACCTGGAGTTTTGAAAGAAATTGGATATTTGGGAAAATCATCCAGGGTTTGAGAAAATAAAAGGAAAAGATGAAAACATAGATATTCAGAAAAATATTTTGGGGAAAATATAAGAGGAATAAAGGTAACATACAAACAGTCACATCCTGCACAAACATTTATGCACATACAACACCCCCTAAAAGGCTGACTCTAAGATGCATCATTTTGAAAACCGCTGTACGACCTTAATCCTAACTCTAGGTTCAGATCATCTTTGTCCAATCCAATTATGCCGATATACTCGAGCTGAGACCCGAAGTACGTGGCATAGAAGTTCAACTCTGGTTCTAAGGTAAGGTTTTCCAACATCCTTGAGCGCCTACCGATATACTTTAGACTGTGGCCCACGGTACGTGGTAGGGGGGCGTCAACCCAAATAAGTGGCCCAGTTGTGAGGCTCTGTCCCAAACTAGGGTTCTGGAAGAGAGCCCAGCAACGTGAAGACCGGGTAAAGATAGGTATGGGAGGTTTGAAAAAATGACCGCATGTAAGAAATAAAGGGCTCTAAGTCCTAGAGAGATAGCTTTTGAAAATCTTTGAAGAAGCATACATTGCTAGCATTCAAATTCTAAATTGAGGAGAGTTGTGTTTAGATCTAAGTCTATGTGAGCATGAAAATATCTCCTCAATATAGTCCTACCAAACCATGCCTAAGCTATATGCGATCAATGTTAGCTAGGTCAGAATCTAGGCTCCTAGGTTCGCATGATATCAGAAAGTAAAAGAGCTGACATTTTTGAGAACACAATTTTGATAATTAAACTAAGTTAAGCACACTTTTAATCGGACAAGGACAGGTCCCATCACGGTCGACAAACCTGTTATCGTCGCAAAATTTTCCCTTCCTTGTGGGAGAGAAGGGAAAACCTTCCGCAAGTCAAACTTGACCAGAGTTTTGAAAATTGTTTTGAAATACTCACCTTCTTTTTAAAAATAGTGGAAAAATCCATAGGATGGGGCTCGACCTGTCGATACGAGGTTCGACCATTCCTGCCGCCTTTAACAGGGGTAATCGAACCAAGGACCAAATGTGTGCTTGACTTAGCTAAATTATCAAAATCGTGTTTTATCCTAAATGCATAGAGAATTCAGGCATGTGCTATGAAGTTTTATAAAATGTAGGTTGGAAAGCATGATGTATGCTTAGAAAATGCTTTGGAGTTGGAAAATATTTCTAAGGCAAATGATGAAAATCAATCTCTCAGGAAACTCTGATGAAAAGATTTAAAATCTCAAGAAAGTTTATAAAGATTTGGGAAAATCATGGAGGAATGAGAATCTTGGGAAAATAGAGAGAATTCTTGAGAAAAAGGCAAACACTTGAAAGGAAAATGCTTGTCAGGGAAAATTCCAACTTTAAAAAAACTTTCTTTGGAAAATGATTGAAAATTTACAGAAAAACTCTTTGGAAAAGAAAAAATCAAAACTCAGTAAATTGAAATCCTGAGAATCTCAGCCTTGAAGTATTTGAAAATCGATTATGATTCTTGAGAATGATGGGAAACTCCTTTTGAAAATGAATCTTAAGAAAAGAACATTTTCCAGGGAAAATCGTAGAAAACTTGACTTGTAAAATCCAACTTTAAAATTTTTCAGAATTTCTTGAGGAATCGATTTCCATGGAATGAACTTTTCTTGAAAAAAATTTGAGAAATGCAGGTGATTTCATGATGCAAATGATTTGAATGAATGAATGTCTTTTTATGAAAACCTCTTTTCAAAAAAATATGCAAGTTTATAATTAAATTAAGGTAATATTACCACATATTCCGACTATGGCCGTGAATATGCTTGTAATTTACTTAGTTAATTCTAAAACATTTTGTAAATATTGAAATTATGCAGTGAATTTTGGAAGATAGCCTAAGAGTGTAGGCTCGATGTGACTAGTAGAAAGATGCTGAATCTGGGTTTCGTCCATATTCTGACTAGGGCCGTAAATATGGACTCCACCGAGTTCATCAACTCCCTAAGAGTTGGTGCATGTGCCATTCGTGTACATCCATAGTGATTTGGAAATATAATGCATGAATCACACAATCATGATATTGCAGAAATTCAAACTATATGATATGCATCCTAATCTAAGTTGTGAAAGTAAATATTATTCCAAATTTTACAATTGATTGTTATATTGTTGACAACAAAATAATAATAATAATAAATAAATGATAGTGTCAAGAGAAGCCACATCTTCCAGATTTTTTCTGCAAAATGAATTAATACGGGCAATACGGCATACAAAAACAGAGATGGAAAATTTCATGTTGATGACAATGCGCAAATGACTATACATTAACTATAATGGAAATGTACCATTTAGTGAAAATATAATGTCATAGGTACGACTGGGATGCTTATAGAAATGCCTAGATGCAATACTTGAATTAAATGAAGATTTACATTTTCTCTAAATACATGAGACTATGACTATTTAAATGTGTATACATTTATCTAAGGCAATATAGATATTCAATAAGGAAGTGCCCTATCTATGTTTAAGGAGAAGATGCATGTGGATATGCATATACAAAACTAATAAAAAAAAAAAGAGAAATGGGAATAAAATTAACTAAATATGGAAGACTAAACTTTATGAGAGAATGCCTAATAGGTTATACATGAATTCATCTAAGTATATGCACACTTTATTGAAATGGAGAATGCATAGGTGGCTTGAATGTATGTATTGCTACAATTGCAATATGTATGATCACGACTTTGTTGATATACAGAGATGACCTAAATGAGTCTAAGGAATTATATGAATAATAATGAATGACACCTAGATATGAAAGATCTTATATTATATTACACCTAGATATGAATTACTTGACTACTTGACTAATTTTGACTTCTTCTCTCTTTTTTTTTTAGTGCAATTCTATATATTGACCTGATTACAATGCACCATTGCCTTTACTTTCTACAGGCCATAAACTTTATAACATATAATAGGTTCTATCAATTGCTGATATAAGCACCTTCTTCTTTTGGTTTAATTGCCAACAAATTTGGTGTCAAATGTGAGTCCTCTTTTTCTCAAGCAAACTAACTTTATGGGGCGTGTCCAGAAACAACCTCTCTGGGAATTGTGCATAAGTACATTTTCTCACCAAAACTGGTTGTGGAAGCTGAGAGCGAAAAGTGATTAATTCAATACAGCAAGTAAAGCTGGATATCTTAAAAAAGTCGTTTATTATAGCTATCAGTCATAGTAAATCAAACAAACAGAAATTGACCTTTGTATAGTCTATTTCAGCAAGTTAAGACCCCATATCTAAAACTATTACAGTTGGGTTCTAAATAGAAGATGTGCAAGGGAGTTAGTGAACTGAATGCAAAATAGACAAAACTTATAAGCTATATTACTGATAACAAGCCTTAATAAAAGGAAGGACATGGCTACATGCCCTTAGATGTAGAGTGTGTGCCGAAATAAAAAAAAATGAACTTCCACATATACAGAGACTGCACTTAAGCTGATGATATCCACGCTGGATGAGATTAGAATACAGTTGCATCATATTTTGAATCAAAGACCTAAGCAAAATCAAATTGAATCCCATCATAGGAAAACATAAACTTATTCAGAATACCAACACCTGCAGAAATTTGAGTATGGTATGAAAATTCAGGGAATATATATGGGATTACATAGAGGTTATCAATATTCCATATCTAGATATAACCACCACATGAACTGAGGCACAAAACAAATCAAGCTAATCACATAAACTAGCTTAATGGTATAAAGTTCAGAATGCAGAAATGTAAGACATGATACTGTAAGATGCTGGAATCAGATGAGAGTAATGGTGTTCTCCCAGACCTTTATAATGATTCATTGGCATTTGAAGTTTTAGGATAACATCCAATATTTCAAATTGGTATTAAAGATAGGAATAATCACGGATGCCTAAAGCAGATCACTGAGATCTCTTACACTTGACTACTCATCAAACATGAAGTATAAACCACACATTAATATGTAACATAGAACTTGAAAATACAGAAAATATACGAAATGATGAAGCACACCAAAAATATGATGCAACGTGAGATGGAGTGTTAACAGAATGAGAATGGGTAATAGATTTAAATGTAGTGTCTTTGTTAATGACACCCTTTACTGTACGATGAGTCCTACTGGACCATCGTTTAACCCATAATATGATGTACAAACACTATTGTCAGATGCATATGTACATATGGAGACCCATAATATGCAAAAAAAGTGGACTTAATATTATGCAGAACACCTAAGGAAATGAGGACAGACATACAAAAATGGATAGGCTATCGTCAATGATACAAGAAATTTTATTCACTGCATTTTGCAGAAGATGAAAACATTGATATAAAACAAGATTTTCCCCTCTTTTTTTTGTAAAAGTGATTTTCTTAAACAAGGATGCAATCAACGAAACACAATGTGAGATAGCCTGGACATGAACATGAAAACCATGAATTTGAATATGAACCTTACTCCCCAATGTTTATGATGCTGAAATAGAGCTGATGAAATCTTAGGGAAAACAACAATTTGATCAAAACATGATTATTCACATGAATCAACAACACCATTGCGAGGTGTTATCGGTTCTTAATATGTGGAAATGAACAGAGATGCAAACCACATCATTAAATGTAATGGATCTGCGATAGGTATGGTGTGAACATGATGCATATTTCACCTAAAAGTGAAAGTAAAAAGTCTGTACCTTGGTTCAGCAGAGGTTGAGAAGATCCCTTCCTTTTGAGTGTTCTGTTGAAGGCTGATCGTGCAGATTAAAGCTCTTGAATGCCAGCCGTTGGAAATTTGTTTCTTGAAAGGCAATGAAAAGACAAAGGGATAACAATCGTAATGCAGAGGGGAAGAAAGATAGATTAGGGAAGAAGAAAGAGGGGTTTTAGAGATGAGAGAAGCCGGATATTCCAAATCAGGATCCCCTTCTTCCCCAACGTCGTTCCCTTTTTAAAGATTATCAGGAGGTTTTACAGAAAAATCGGGCCTTTTGAATTTTTTTTAAACCGGATTTTGTAAGCATTTGAAAATCTTTAACAAATTTTTGAAAAATTTTGAAACTCGCCAATCTTTGAGAAGAGGATGGCATTCTTTTCTAAAGGGAAAATTTTGAGTTCAAAGCTTAGGTTGAATGAGGGTTTCATGATGGCTCCTTTTGGGGTTGAAAAAGTTAAAAAAAAGAAAGCGAGTAAAACGATTATTTTTTAAGGTGGTGCCACCTGAGCCGGTTTAAGAAAATTCTTTTAAAAAAAAAATTCTTTTGTTTGATTTTCTTTGCAGGGAATTTTAGTGAGGCACCACCTATGTGTGGGCCCACTGATTATTTTTTTAAAATAAATAGAATTGAAAATTAAAGAAAGGGTTTCATAAAGTGGTGCCACCTTAGGGTGGACCCTTCTTGAAAATAAGAGAAATACTTGAAAATTTGAGTGTGACGCCACTTCAAGGCTGATCCCACGTCATTTATTTGAAATAAAAGCAAAAATAAATTCTTTTTGGGATTTTATAATAGTAGGCTAGTTAGAAAATACAAAGTAAAATTGGCTTGATTTCAAAAACTTAGAAAAAAAATGGTCCTTCAGGGCAAAATAGAAGATGCAGAGATTTTATAAAGAAATTCAGACCCCTTTTGCAAAAGTTTGAAATAAAGTCTTTAAAATTGTGTCCCCTTCTTTCCAACTGACGAAATTTTGAAATCAATATCAAAACTATCCAGATTGTTTTCTTGAGAAAACTTTTGTAATTCAGAGTCCTGGGGGTTAAGACGAGGGAAACTGACTATTTAAAAAAAATCCCAGGGATTTGAAATCAAATTTGAAATATTTAAAACTCGAATCTGGATTGATAATTTTGAAAATCAGGAGTTATGGATCTCAAAATGACATGTTGTGCAGTAAAATGATATGAAATGTTCATGCAATGCTATGCAAAGACATGTCTCATGAAATGCCACTCTGAATAAGGAATTGGAAATTCTAGCTTCTTGTCAAGAGTAGGATCTTGAAATTTTGCAGTTTGAAGATATTTTTAAGCCTAAATAGAGAGATTTTGAGAATTGAGAATGAATTTTGGACTTTTTGCGAGGTCCATTCTCAGAAAATGACCATTTTGCCCTCCGGTGATCTCGGAGAATGTGATGATTGGTGGAGATATCGGGAAGGAGAGTGAAAATTTGGGGTGTTTACACTAAGGAAAACTGACAGAGTCCTGGTCTGAACCCTTGGTTCAGACCAGACACACGGGTCTATGACCCATGTACCCCAAGGACTTGGCCAACCCGGGTGCCCATGGCCCCAGGTGACCCGACGCGCCAAACACCGATGAACAAAAAAAAAAAGAAAATACTAAAGGGCCATGGGCCCCTTTACCATGTGGACCCTGGTCACACCGTGACCTAGATCAAGGTGCCCATGCTGTGCCAGTCCCAAATACTTTGGGATTAGGCTTGAATCCAGCACACCGGGACACCCACAAAGGGTGGCTGCGGTTCGCCACTCGCAACCCGACGTGCACTCCAAGGGGGTGCCGAAGGGATGGGTGCATCTGGACGAGCCCAACTCGGTCCAGAGTGTACCCAACAATGCTAATATGCTCAGAGACACGCCACCATGCCCAGCAACAAGAAAAGAAAAGGGCGACAACAAGAAGGAAGTTCCAAAAAAATGCTATTGATAAAAAAAAAAAACAGAATGTATGAATGCACAAAGCAAACCAACGCAAGGCAATGGAAAAATACTGTCGAGTGAGAGCTCGTCCAACTAATCCACCGATGGAGCATGCATGCATAGATGCATTGACTCCTCGGTTTCATGATGTACCATAACGACACAAAGAAAATCGCATTGAGCTTTCACCTTGCAAGTTCGGAAGAAGGAAGGAGGTCACGGCTGCAATGGTCTCCTCCAACAAGGCTGAACCAAACCCACGGCTGGTGTGAAAGAGAAGAGGAAATGGAAGAGAGAATGAGAGAGAGAGAGAGAGAGAGTCTAGAAAAATCGTCCCTTTTGGGGCTCTCGATTTTTCAAAAGGGCTCTTAAAGGGGGTTTAGTTGAGATGAATGGTGGAGAATGACTCTCCAAGATGTGGGGCTGGGAGTGAGTCACGTTTTTCCACTGTCGCCCAGCTCTCCCACTCAAAAAAGAGGATTTGAAAAGCCTCATAAGCTTTTCCAGAATGCCATGGGGCTGCCGCCACATGCATCCAATGAGGCACTTCTAGCCTCATCATGACTCCTCCAACATTGGGAAGAGCCCTTGGGATTTCCTTGAATCCCAAGGCAAGGGACTCCTTTCAAGTCCACGTGATCATGCATATATTTTAGGGTTATTTCATATAAAAAATATGCATGATTTCATAAAAAAATGATTTAAAACCCAATTTTATGCTGGTTTTGAGTGAATGAGCTAAAATGAATTAAAAATAGAAAATGCTTGAAAATTAGTGTTATTTTGCAATTTAATGAATATTTTAATGTTTGCCATTGTGAGTTCTTAAAAATAAAATAAAAATTAGAGTTGAGAATATAGTTAGTTAGTTTTCAAAAAAAAAAAAATAATAAGTTGAAATGAGGTTTAGTGTAAATATTTTTAAGTAGTCTTTAGTTTAGTTTCGTTTTTGAGGTTTTTAGCAAATAAAATTCTTTAAAACAGTTTTTAGATTTTTGAAAATAATAAAACCAACCATTACACGGTTTGGGCTTTTTGAAAAAACCGAAAAAAAAACAAATTGTAACAAACCAGTTCAAACCAGTTTGTGATTTTGAAAACTTGAAAAAAATTGTTACAAACCAGTTCAAGCTGGTTTGGGTTTCTTAAAAGCTCAAAAACGAGAAAAAATAAATCGTCTTCCCTATTACACATGAGTTTCCCCTTTCCCTTCTTTCCCTCTCTTCTCTCTTTCCTAATCCTTCCCCTCCACCGTGTTTCTTCCCTCTTTCTTCCCCTTCTCCCTATATCTCTTCTCTTTTCCGGTGGAGGACAATCTTTAGTCGGTGACGATGTATGTGGTGGAGGCCAGATCTTCCCTAACCCTTCCGATTCACGGTAAGTTCTGCAAATTCTACTTCTTCTTCATCCTCTTCTTCTTCCTCTCCTTTAGATTCTTCTTCTTCTTCTTCTTCTTCCTGTTTAATCGTGCTGTGTTAATTCTGAAAAAAAAAGAGAAAGAAAGAAAAAAGAAAAAAAAAATAGGTAGTTGTTGTTTCAGATGTTTTCTGTTCATTGTTCGATCTGCTGTTCATTGATTCTTTATTTAGATTTCTTGAATTCATTTGTAATTTTGTTAATTTAGCATGTAAGTTTCATTTATTAGACATCTGTTAATTCTTGCATCGCACAAATAAAATTCCTGTTCTGTTTTTTTTTTCATGTTTTGTTTTGTATCCTGCATTCCTGTTTTGTATCCTCACCTGTTTCGATCTTGTTTTTACATTCATTTCCTCTTTATCATTCAGTTTTAGTTTTAATTTTAGCTTTTAGTTCATTATTGCTAAGTTTCCTGTTGTTAATTCTGAATTCCTGCATTTTCTAATTATGCTATTAATTTTCGGTGTGTTAGTTTTTACATCATCGTATGTCATTAATCTTTTTGCCCTTTACTGCTGTTAATCGTTTAATTTCATGTTTCCAGTTATTAAATTCTTGTTGTTCATAGCTATTGATTTAAATTCTGTTTTGATTCATAGTCATTTTCTAGTTTTGCATTCACTATCAGATTTCCTGTTTAGTTTAGAATTTTTTTTTAGCATTGCATTTACTGTTTTTCATTCATCACATTTCCTTTTCTTCTTTATCTGCAATTTTTTTTTATTCTGTCATTCATTCATTACATCTTCTATTTGTTTTCATTTCAGCATGATTTCCTGATTTCCTATTTCAGTTCTAATAGAGATTTCAGTTGATTTTCTGTTTTGTTTTTTTTTAAAATCCATTTTATGTTTTTCTATTAAGTCATTTCTTATTATACATTCATTTCCTGTGTTTCTTTACATTTTCATTTCTAGTTTTATTACACATTCATTTCTTATATTTTTTAGTCATTTTTCTATTTTCTTCATTCTCAGCCTGTGTTTTTCTATTTTTCATCACATTAATTCCTGTTTTTCTTAATTTTCAGGTTCAATGAGTAGTGTAGCGTAGTGTGTTAGCTGTATAGCATTTAACATTATTACGTTTTCATTAGGTTGTCATTACATTAACATTACAAATTTTCAGTACAGTAGTTGTTACTTAGTTGTTTACCTATAGTATAAGTTCTTTACGTAGTTTTATCATTTTAAAGATTTAAATTCAATTTTTAGATTTACATTGTGCATAGCATACCTGTTAGTATCTTGTACTGCTCGTGTTCTGTTTATTTGTGCAGGATAGCACAGAAGTGGAGCTGAAGCGCATACGTGACACGAAGTGCAAGAATAGAAGATTTTTACTTTTCAGTTTAGAATTAGGAATTTAATTGTGTTTGTAAATATTGCATTTTACGCCCTCTGTGAAGGGTATTCATTTGTTGTAATAGATAGTTGTTTTTACTTTTCTCGAACATTTTCCATTTAATAATTCGACATTAAAGAATAATTTAGAATTGTGTGTTCGAATACGAAATATTCCCGTTCCCTGAGTTTGACCCGGTCTCATCCACTAGTGAGAACCGGTTTTTATTATTTGATGTCTGGTTTTCACATGTTTTACATATAAAAATCTTTTCAAAATTACAACGATTTAAAAGAAGACATCAAATTTTTGGCGCCGTTGCTAGGGAACGGCGTAATATTAGTATTCACTTTATTGCTTAGTGTTTGTTTTGCATTTAGGTTTAGAACCACGTATGTGCATATCTTAGAGACGAGCTTACTTTTCTGCATAACCCACCTACTAGGATCCCCTTAGAGGTGACTGTGTACGATTGGTACCATACACATAGATTTTATATTTCTTTTGCATAATCTCTGTTATGTGTAACTGCGTGGTGTTTGTTTAGTTTTTGTTGTTTTTAGTCTACTCGCTTTGTGGTTTGCGTGGTTTGACCGCTTAGTGCATTAGTTAGGTAGAAAACCCAAAGTTAGGATGTGTGCTACACCGGTCTACTCCAAGGTGTACGCAATGGCTGACGATCATCATTTGATCCGTCCTTTGAGGGAGTACTTCATGCCAAATACATATACTCCCGCCTCCTGCGTCACGAGACCTGATGTAGGAGCAAGCCATTTTGAGATTAAGGCCAGTGTGATTCAAATGCTACCTTCGTTTTATGGCCTTAGCAATAAGGACCCATATCGTCATCTCGACGAATTCCTTGAGATTTTCTCGACAGTGCGAATCAACAACTTTGGAGACGACGCTACGAGGTTGACTTTGTTTCCATTCTCTCTCAAAGATAAAGCCAAGCACTGGCTAGAATCTCTTGAGACGGTTTGTATTACTACTTATGAAGGAATGCAACGCGAATTCCTTAAAAAGTACTTCCCAATTGGTAAAACGAATCAGTTTCATAAAGCTATAACCAGTTTTTCTCAAATTGAGGGAGAACAGTTTCACGAGTCTTGGGAGAGATTGAAAGATCTTCTCTGCAGGTGTCCCCATCACCAGGTGCCTCGTTGGCAGTTGGTGCAGTATTTTTATGAGGGGCTTACTGAGAAGCACCGTCAGATAGTTGATTCGTCGTGTGGGGGCACTTTTATGCTCAAGAGTGAGGATGAGGCGTGGTCTCTATTCGAGACCTTGAGTGAAAACACGATGCATCATACCTTGTCTTCATGGCTCGATAGGACTATATCTCTGTCTAGTGGTCCTAGGAAAATTGGGATTTCCGAAGTTGGGTCCGAGTTATAATTGCGTACCAAGGTTGACCAGTTGACTAGGAAGTTAGATCAACTCCTAGCCAATTCTTTGCGAAGTCCAGTAGAAAGAGTGTGCGAGTTTTGTGCTAGCCCTGCACACTGTGTTGCGGATTGTCCGGCAGCACCATTATATCCTAAATTCATTCAGGAGCAGGTGAATGTTGCCCAAGGTTTCGCTAAACCCATGCCTGATTCATTTACACCATTATATAACCCAGGTTGGTGAAACCAGTCAATTTCCTTATCCCATCAGCCCTCCCAGACACAGTATAGACCCAGTAACCCTTCACAAGGTTACTCGCATCCCATTTTTCCATAGGTTCATCCCCCAGCCCAACCTGCTTATACTCAACCCCATTCTCATGAACCTTCACCTAGTCAATCCTTCCAAGATAGGATATTACAAGTTTTGAGCTCCCATACGCAGTCAATAGCCAAGCTAGAGACTCAAATGAGACAGTTGGTTGAGACCTTCAGTAGGCAAAGCCAGGAGAACCCATCTAGTAGGCCCGTTGTCTCAAAGGGAGAGGAGCCCATGTCATTTGACTTGCAACCCACTGCATCACATCATGAGCAGGTTAAGTCTGTTACATCCCTTCAGAGTGGGAAGGTGTATCATTTCATTCAGGAATCGACTCATGAGCCCCATATCATTTCTACTGACGAGTCGATCTCCATGATACCTCAGCAGAAGAGGCAAGACACACAACATGCATTATCATCACATATTCATAAAGCCCCATTCTCTCAACTTTTAGGATCACCGATTGTTTTTAAAAAGCAAGAGGTACAGATGCAGAAGGTGCTTGACCAAGTCAAGCCAGATCATATTCACCACTTGTCTGAAGTTGCATTCATTGATAGCTGGTCGGTCCTAGACTCTCATTTCTTGACCAGTCTCTCAGATGAGACTAATTTCCGTTCTTCATGTCAAGAGAGTCATGATACCACATTTAGAGGTAGACGGGATGGAAACACAGTGCGTAGTGTCACAGATGACACTCTTTTCTTTATAGAGCCTGATTGAGCCTGACTTCATGTCCATTGATCTCATGGACGATGAAGGTTTTTCCAGGGATCTGTCTGGCTGGGGACGTGAAACTTAGCGCTTTATGAGAGGCAACCCATATCTTGTATATTATTAGATTTGCTTAGAATTTATAGATTTTATTTTGTTTTTACTTTTTCGTGAGTTTTTCAAGTTCTTTGTGTTTTATTCATGGTTTTCATGTCATGTCATGTATACATTGCATTCATTATATTCATAGAACGTGCATTTTTAATTCATGTCAAGTTGTTTCTACTCTTTTCCTTCATTTATTTCCTCTCATGTGCATTCACTTAGTTTTATCTAAGCATGGGGGAGTGCCACTGGGACAGTGTGATTCAAGCATGGGGGAGGGTGTAGTTTGCACACCTTGATATTTCTGTTTACGTTCTTGCACATGTTTACACATATCTCATGAAAAGTAGGTTTTTAAAGAAAGAGTTTGAACTTATATGAATGTTATTTCAAATTTGATGTTTTTAGAGGATTTTTAAGACCCACGAAATTTTTTTCTGACATGAATCTAAAAATTATGGTTGTTTATGCGGATTTTGAAGAAATGCTGATAGATACATGTTAGAATCTATTTTGAATCGCAAATATGAATATGCACAATTGTATTTTTGAAAAACTAAGCAAATGAACAAAAGCTTAAAAAAGAGCTCAAAAAGTGAAAAAGAGTATGTGTTAGGTTGTTTGAATAATTCCACAATCCTTAGTAGATGGAACTTAGATGTAAGTTGAAACTTTTAATTCCATTTCGAAAATGAGAGTGGAAAACTTTGTGATCCTAAGTAGCTGAGAGCAGATACAAGTTGAAATGTTTGATTCTCACGTTGCAAAGGTGAACGAAGGAAGTCACTTTTATGCCTTAGTTGATATCTTTTGATATCTATTGAAAAAATATAGAAGATATTGACATTGCACAAGGCATAAAAGCAGACCACACACAAGCTATAAGAGAAGAATGAATGCGCAAAAAGAAAAAGCGTGAAAAATGAAAAAAAATGAAGAAAAGAGCTGAAGAAGAAAGAAAAGTTCAGTGCTTAGAAGTGTGATTGAGAAAACATGTGCAGAAAACATATGAGTGAGGATAAGTAAATAATAACTTGTTTTTATTGGATTTTCTAAGAATAAAACATAAATAATTGTGATATTTAGAAAAGTGAAAGAAATTCTTTTTCTGTGGTGGTATATAAAAGACTCTAATTATATTATGATTTTGAAATAACAGGAAATATTTGTGAAAATAAAGTCTTTGATTACCTACTACTTATGAGGATGTGTAATATTTTGCATACATGATAGAGATGTTTGTGGGTAACATCACTGCAAACCCTCACGAGACCTTACTCGTCCACTGGGGTAACTCAGGGGTTGAAAGGGCTTGTTGCATGAGCTAAATGCAACCGTGATTCCTACAAAAGTGAGTTAGGAGATAGTTTGATTTCTTGCATTTTTCTAGTTTGCTCCAGGACTAGCAAAACATAAGCATGAGGGTATTCGATCATGCATATATTTTAGGGTTATTTCATATAAAAAATATGCATGATTTCATAAAAAAATGATTTAAAACCCAATTTTATGCTGGTTTTGAGTGAATAAGCTAAAATGAATTAAAAATAGAAAATGCTTGAAAATTAGTGTTATTTTGGAATTTAATGAATATTTTAATGTTTGTCATTGTGAGTTCCTAAAAATAAAATAAAAATTAGAGTTGAGAATATAGTTAGTTAGTTTTAAAAAAAAAAAAATAATAAGTTGAAATGAGGTTTAGTGTAAATATTTTTAAGAAGTAGTCTTTAGTTTAGTTTAGTTTTTGAGGTTTTTAGCAAATAAAATTCTTTAAAACAGTTTTTAGATTTTTGAAAATAATAAAACCAACCATTACAGGGTTTGGGCTTTTTGAAAAAACCGAAAAAAGTAACAAACCGGTTCAAACCGGTTTGTGATTTTGAAAACTGGAAAAAATTTGTTACAAACTGGTTCAAGCCGGTTTGGGTTTCTTAAAAGCTGAAAAACGAGAAAAAATAAATCGTCTCCCCTATTACACCTGAGTTTCCCCTTTCCCTTCTTTCCCTCTCTTCTCTCTTTCCTAATCCTTCCCCTCCACCGTGTTTCTTCCCTCTTTCTTCCCCTTCTCCCTATATCTCTTCTCTTTTCCGGTGGAGGACAATC
The DNA here is from genome assembly GCF_984573655.1 of Nuphar pumila. NCBI lineage: Eukaryota > Viridiplantae > Streptophyta > Magnoliopsida > Nymphaeales > Nymphaeaceae > Nuphar > Nuphar pumila. The sequence goes on along the minus strand of NC_143252.1, from coordinate 92,001,996 downwards.
TTCAGTCGGCGACGGTGTATGTGGTGGAGGCCAGATCTTCCCTAACCCTTCTGATTCACGGTAAGTTTTGCAAATTCTACTTCTTCTTCATCCTCTTCTTCTTCTTCTCCTTTAGATTCTTCTTCTTCTTCTTCCTGTTCAATCGTGCTGTGTTAATTCTGAAAAAAAAAAGAGAAAGAAAGAAAAAAGCAAAGAAAAAAAAATAGGTAGTTGTTGTTTTAGATGTTTTCTGTTCATTGTCCGATCTGCTGTTCATTGATTCTTTATTTAGATTTCTTGAATTCATTTGTAATTTTGTTAATTTAGCATGTAAGTTTCATTCATTAGATATCTGTTAATTCTTGCATCGCACAAATTAAATTCCTGTTCTGTTTTTTTTTCCTGTTTTGTTTTGTATCCTACGTTCCTGTTTTGTATCCTCACCTATTTCGATCTTGTTTTTACATTCATTTCCTCTTCATCATTCAGTTTTAGTTTTAATTTTAGCTTTTAGTTCATTATTGCTAAGTTTCCTGTTGTTAATTCTGAATTCCTGCATTTTCTGATTATGTTATTAATTTTCGGTGTGTTAGTTTTTACATCATCGTATGCCATTAATCTTTTTCCCATTTACTGCTGTTAATCGTTTAATTTCATGTTTCCAGTTATTAAATTCTTGTTGTTCATAGCTATTGATTTAAATTCTGTTTTGATTCATAGTCATTTTGTAGTTTTGCATTCACTATCAGATTTCCTGTTTAGTTTAGAATTTTTTTTTAGCATTGCATTTACTGTTTTTCATTCATCACATTTCCTTTTCTTCTTTATCTGCAAATTTTTTTTCTTCTGTCATTCATTCATTACATCTTCTATTTGTTTTCATTTCAGCATGAATTCCTGATTTCCTGTTTAAGTTCTAATAGAGATTTCAGTTGATTTTCTGTTTTGTTTTGTTTTTAAATCCATTTTATGTTTTTCTATTAAGTCATTTCTTATTATACATTCATTTCCTGTGTTTCTTTACATTTTCATTTCTAGTTTTATTACACATTCATTTCTTATATTTTTTAGTCATTTTTCTATTTTCTTCATTCTCAGCCTGTGTTTTTCTATTTTTCATCACATTAATTCCTGTTTTGCTTAATTTTCAGGTTCAATGAGTAGTGTAGTGTAGTGTGTTAGCTGTATAGCATTTAACATTCTTACGTTTTCATTAGGTTGTCATTACATTATCATTACAAATTTTCAGTACAGTAGTTGTTACTTAGTTGTTTACCTTTAGTATAAGTTCTTTACGTAGTTTTATCATTTTATAGTTTTTAATTCAATTTTTAGATTTACATTGTGCATAGCATACCTGTTAGTATCTTGTACTGCTCGTGTTCTGTTTATTTGAGCAGGATAGCACAGGAGTGGAGTTGAAGCGCATACGTGACACGAAGTGCAAGAATAGAAGATTTTTACTTTTCAGTTTAGAATTAGGAATTTAATTGTGTTTATAAATATTGCATTTTACGCCCTTTGCGAAGGGTATTCATTTGTTGTAATAGATAGTTGTTTTTACTTTTCTCGAACATTTTCCATTTAATAATTCGGCAATAAAGAATAGTTTAGAATTGTGTGTTCGAATACGAAATATTCTCGTTCCCTGAGTTCGACCCTGTCTCATTCACTAGTGAGAACCAGTTTTTATTATTTGATGTCTGGTTTTCACATGTTTTACATATAGAAATCTTTTCAAAATTACAACGATTTAAAAGAAGACATCACCACGCATTTCCCAAGGGGAAAAGGTCGACCCTTCCTCCCTTCACGCCATTTCATTCCCTCTTTTAGCTTTTTATTTTATTTTTTTGATTTGATTTGGGTAGGGCCAATAGTGGCCCTCCCTTGAGATTTGTTTTTAGTCTCTTACGAGACTGCCATCCTTCCAGCTGGTCAACGTGACCAGCTGGTCTCATGGCCAAGGTCGTCCCAAGGCCATCCGGAGTGGACGACCATAGCCTTGATCGACCCTTGACCAACAAAGTGAATTAAATCTTTTTACCGATTTTACTATTAAATGAATTTTAAATATTCTCCATCGTGTATATTTATTTTTATTTTATATTTTTAATGTAAATAGCATTTCAAAGCTTACCCAAGGAAAGAAATCTCCTCTACGAACGAAATGAGTCTCGTTTAGGCCCTCGCTAAGTCTCTAAGCGATCTCTCGTAAATCACATGCACTGATGGGTTTTTTTCGTCGTTTGGGCCTCAAATTTGGGGTCAATCCTAATATACGTATTATAAACTTGCCCTAAAAATTTCAGAGGATAATTCGTCATAGATTTCCCTCAATTGCTATTTAATGTAGACTTACGCGATTTTGACTCGTATCTCCATGTAGGTATAAATATGAAAACTTGTAAATGAAACAGAAAATTCTCAATCACAATACAATTCACGTACATATCTCAAAATAAATCATGGACCTTACATCCTCCCCTCCTAAAAAAAAGGATTTCATCCGCGAAATTACCCATATTAGGTTACAAAAAGATTGAGATATTTCTCTCTCATACTCGCTTCTGGTTCCCATGTGCATTCTTCGATGCCATGGTGTTGCCAACGTACCTTAACTAGTGGAATAGTCTTGGTACACAAAACCTGATCTCGTCGATCAACTATCTCAATAGGTCGTTCCGTCAAAGTCAGATCTTCGTGCACTTCCACGTCTTCATAACGAATGATGTACGATGGGTCAGGAATGCACTTCCTTAGCATCGACACATGAAAAACATTATGAATGTGGGCATACTGTTGAGGTAGCTCGACACGATATGCCACTTCATCGATCCTTGCCAAAATCTCGAACGGTCCAACGTATCTAGGACTCAACTTCCCTTTCTTATCGAAACGAAACATACTCTTGGTCGGTGAAACTCTGACAAAAACCATGTCACCAACCTCAAATGATAACTCGTGTCGTCTCTTGTTGGCATAACTTTTCTGTCTATCTTGCGCTGCCTTCAAGCATTCTCGGATCTTCTGCACTTGCTGAGTGTAGTGCTGAAGAACAAACGGTGATTCTCGAGATCTGTTGCTGATATTGTCCCAATAAGACGGTGATCGGCAAGGTCTCCCATACAATGCTTCGTACGGGGCCATCCCGATACTAGCGTGGTAACTGTTATTGTATGTGAATTCAACCAAACACATGTGTGAATCCTATTCACCCTTCTAATCGAGCATACAGGCTCGCAACATGTCTTCTAGCGTCTAAATAGTCCGTTCGGATTGTCCATCTGTCTGAGGGTGAAAAGCTGTACTGAACTTCAACTTTGTACCCAAAGCGGACTGCAACTGACCCCACAGTCGCGATGTGAACCGGGGATCACGATCAGAAATAATCAATCTCGGCACACCATGCAATCATACAATCTCTCTGACATACAGGTCAGCTAGACTCTCCAAGGATTGACTGATCCTGATAGGGAAGAAATGGACAGACTTGGTGAGTCTGTCCACGACTACCCAAATCACATCATGCTTACGTCTTGTCTGCGGTAAACCTACCACAAAATCCATCATAACATCTTCCCACTTCTATTGAAGTATCTCGATTCTCTGCAAGGAACCACCAAGACGCTGATGCTCCACCTTGACCTGCTGACAAGTCAAGCATCTCGCAACGTACACTGCTATCTCGCGCTTCATACCGTTCCACCAATATTTCCATTGCAAATCCTTAAACATCTTTGTTCCGCCTGGATGAATCGTATATCTCGTCATGTGTGCTTCATCAAGAATTTTTTTCTTCAGCTCAGGGTCGTTCGGAACCCAAAGTCGATCTCTTATACGAATACTGCCATCATCTGACACACTAAAGAATGTATCTGCCTGTCTTGCCAGGGCTAGAAACTTACTATACTTGTCATCAAGCTTCTGAGCCTCCACGATTCTAGGCAAAAACTCTGATCGAATGGTCAGACCAGATAATCTGATCGATCCGCCCCCAACTGAAAAAGGCTTCCAAACTATGAAATCTTCGATCAGTTTCTGGCTCCACATGAGACTAGCCAGAATACCACTCGATTTGCGACTAAGCGCATCCGCCACTACGTTCGCCTTACCAGGGTGGTAAGACAACGTAAAGTCGTAATCCTTGATAAACTCGAGCCAACGTCGCTGTCTCATGTTCAACTCCTTCTCAGAGAACATATATTTGAGACTCTTGTGGTCTGAAAAGACCTCAAACGATTCTCCATACAAATAATGTCGCCATGATTTCAAAGCAAACACAACTGCTGGTAGTTCCAAATCATGTGTTGGGTAATTTCTCTCATGGGTCTTCAACTGTCTAGAAGCATAAGCAATTACCCAGCCGTGCTGCATTAGCACGCAACCCAATCCGGTACCAAAGGCATCCGTGTACACTATAAAATCACCTCTGCCTGAAGGTAAAGCTAACACCGACAAGGTTGTCAGCTTTGACTTCAGGATCTGAAAACTATCTTCACAAGCGCTATCCCACTCAAATTTGATGCCTTTACGCAAAAGCTTTGTCAACGGTAAGGCAATCCTTGAAAAATCTTGGATGAACCGTCGAAAATATCCTGCCAACCTGAGAAAACTGTGAATTTTTTACACATTCTGGGGTTGTTTTCAGCCTAAAACTGCTTCAACCTTAGCTGGATCAACTAACACTCCGTCTTTGGATATTACGTGACCAAGAAACATAACTCGCTCAAGCCAAAACTCGCACTTAGAGAACTTGGCAAACAAACGATGCTCACGGAGAATACCCAAGACAATACGCAAGTGATCTTGATGCTGCTCAGAACTCTCTGAGTAGATTGAAATGTCATCAATAAACACGATCACAGAAGTATCCACGAATGGATGAAAAATCCGGTTCATCAAATTCATGAATGCAGCTGGTGTATTCGTGAGGCCAAAGGGCATCACCACGAACTCGTATAAACCATACCTCGTTCGAAAAGGTGTCTTCGCAATGTCTTCCTCTCTAATACGAAGCTGATGATAACCTGACCTGAGGTCAATCTTCGAGAAAATCTTTGCTCTCTGCAACTGAACAAAAAGATCTTTGATCCTGGGTAACGGGTATTTGTTCTTAATCGTCGCTTGGTTGAGCATCCGGTAGTCGATGCACAACCTCAAAGATCCATCCTTCTTCTTCACGAACAACACTGGTGCTCCCACGGAGAAGCACTGGGTCGAATGAAACCCTAATCTAAAAGTTCTTCCAACTGCTGCTTCAATTTCTCAAGCTCTGTCGGAGCCATACGATAAGATGCCTTGGAAATAGGAGTAGTTCCAGGCAACAACTTGGTACAAAATTCGATCTCTCGCTTCGGAGGTAAACCATGCAATTTGCCTTTTGCTTTGCTTTGATATTATCTAAGTTTTTATTCTACAAATGTCAGCTTCATTTTCATGCAAACCTTAGGAGCCTAGACTCTGTCCTAGCTGACATAATGCATATAGGATCTAAGTATGGTTTGGTAGGACCATATTGAGGAGATTATTCCATGCTCACTTAGACTTAGGTCTAAAATTCAACTCTCCTCAATTCTAGGGATTGAATGCAAACAATGTATGCAAGTGTGTGCTTCTCCTTATTTAAATTACATCTCTTTAGGACTTGCATTAGAGCCATTTGGTTTATCGCATATTGAACATGTTTTAAAAAACATCCCTACCTATATTGTCCCGGTCTTCACGTTGCTGGGTTGTCTCACTGAACCATAGTTCGGGAGAGAGCTGTGAACACCCCAAAATTTTCAAAATTTTGTAAATATTCCCCTTTTGCCCCTGGCCTCTATTTTCTGAGTAATTGAGTCAGTTTTAAATCTAAATTCCAGTTTATTCCTCATATTTTACTGGAATTAAATTCATTTTATATATCTGACAAAATTTCGAATCCGGATCCATTATCAAAACCCAATTTTGAGCCATATTATCCAATTTTCAAATTGAAATTATAAAAATACCAAAATAATTTCTGAAAGGCTCAAACAATCCATCCGGTATCCATTTAAATCCACGATCCTATATATCTTGATTTGAGGTCCAAAAACTTGAATATTTCCTCAAAACCTTAGATCCAAACCTGTTTTCTGAAGAAATTTCCAAAACTCAAACGTGAATTCTCAGAAAACCCCTCTTTTGTAAATATTTCTCAAAAATACAAAAAAATAGTTTTTAAATCCTTTATTTTTCCATAGTTTTAGAATTTTATTTCAAGAATACTAAAAAAATATAGAAAATGTTAGAAAAAGAACAAAAAATCAAAATGGAAAAAGAAAATACAAAAAAATAGCTTGAAAGCCCCTGTTTGAAAATCGTCTTTTGTTAAAAACCATTTCTTTAAAAAACCTTATAAAAGAGCCTTGTTTTGAAAATTTTGACAAATTGAAGGACGTGCTTGGAAGAAGCCCCTAACAACATTCGGTTTCAGAAGGTCGAGCTTCTCTCTCTCTCTCTCTCTCTCTCTCTCTCTCTCTCTCTCTCTCGACCCTTCTCGAATCTTTCCTCTTTGGCCTATTTAACAAGCCCTTCTGTTCTCTCAGAGGATCACTGCGTTTCACCACTCCACCTTCGATCAAGGATCCATTCTCGACCCCTCCACCCTTCTTCTCCTTCACAGATCGCTTCTCCTCCCTCCTTCACAGGTAAGTAACCACTTTCTCCCTCTTTCGATTGTCTATAAAGAAATCTTTCCCTATTTGTCATAGTGGTACCCTGTTTTATTTCTTTTGTTTTCTTTTTCTTTTTTATAGCACAATGCACTGAGGGCATGATTGGCCTGCATATAGCAGGATCGATCCACCCTGTGCGACATCAATAGAATGTTCATTCCAACAATCCTTTTGGGTTTATAAGTTTCTCTGATTCTTTGATTGAATATTTGTTTACACTTAATCTTCCTATTTCATTCTCATTATCTGTGTGCGTATGATTTCCTATTGGCTTTTCTTTTCTTTTTCTTTGATTTTGGGTTCATATTTTCTCTCTGATTGTTTTTTATCTCTTAGTTTTATTACGATCCCCTTTTTTTCAATTACCATGTCATAGTTGATCTTCGATCTCTTTTTCCTGTTTTGCTGATGGATTTCTTTTCTTTTTATTCATCTGAATATGCATTTACTTGAGACCCTCTTGTTCATTTCTATCTCTCTGTCACAACCATTTTTTTTTCCTTTTTTTTAGTGTGTGTTTAATCACCAGGTGATGGTGGAATTCCTTTTTGTCTTAGTCACCTGTTGATTGTGAATTTTCCTTGTCATTTGGGTGACCAGTCGATCTGGATGGTCACAGAGGTCTTAATTCCCTGCTTTAACTCTTACTCAACATCTCGAGTTCCAATTTATGCTTAGTTTCCTGTTTTAGTTTATACTTGATTACTTTTCACATTTTATTCATTCCTATTCATTGTGTTGTGTTCTTCCTTGTTGCATTTGATTGCTCATTATATTTGAGATTCTTCCATTTTGATTTTATGTTTCCATTTGAGTGCCCAATGTGTGTTTTGATTTCACACCCCATTTTGTTCATCCATGGCATCTCATCTACGAAATTTCTGTTTCATCACCGATTCTCTGCAGAATCGCTTTGCATTAAGTGATTGGTTAGCATATATATATATATCACAGTCGATTCTCATGCCCCTTTTACATTTCATCTTTTTCTTTTTATTACACTTAATCTGAAGCCATGCTTTGTGTTTTACATTTTATATTTCACCTGCATAAAAATCCTGCATATCCATTGTAAACGTGAAAGGTATCTCCAATCCAGAGGATGCAACTTATTGTCTTCCCAGACAATTTATGAACAGTTTCTTCCCTCTGTGGTTAAGGTTCTGCATGATAACTTGCTAACTTTTAGACAACTTTCTTTTAGTAGGCCTCTTGGCGAGGTTCCTTTTTTGCAGAATTCAGCATTGCAACTGTTGGAGGTATTTTTGCTATTCTGAGTCGGTTGAGCACCATGGAGACGGATCATATAACGTAGAAGTTGAATGTGTCGCCCAAGGTTTTTGGTGCTCTTTGGAGCTTAATTCTAGGGCCCCATATGTTCGCCAGTCTTGTTGGGACATGGCTTTGAAATATTCAGTTCATGTGGAAGATGATGTGCGAGCCAGAGTAATTTGTCTGGTAGCAAATGAACCCTTTCATCTTGGTTGTTTATCAAAATTGAGCAGTTCACGATAAATACGTTGTTGTTGGTTGTTGATGGCAAATCATCATCTCTACAGTTGTAAACACCCCAAATTTTCCATATCTATTCTCAAACAGCCCTCCTCGGGCAGTGCCAACCCTGTTAGATCAGTGTAGGAGCCAAACCCCGAGTCAGTTTCAGAAGATCGCCATTTTACCCATTTTCACTAGGAAAATAACCATTTTACCTCTAGGTCATCCCAAACCCCAGTCAGTCGGAGTCAACCAAGCTCATTGATCAGTTCAGAACAGTCAGAATATCAGTCATTTCAAATTCATTTGAGCTCACAGTGAGAAAGCCATTTTCATTTCTGATTATTCCTGCCAGAACGGGATCATTTCTTCAAAAATGAGCTCATTTCTTCAAAAATGAGCTCATTTCTCACACAAATCCAAACCAATTATCTCCGAGTCAGTCATTCTTAGTTAGTTATGTTCCTCAGAGTCTAACTTGAGCTCACCAGGAGTTCAAGTGCTTCAGTTTCAGTTCAAAACCATTTCCAAGTGTCCCAAAGCCCATTTTAGTCTATTTCAGCTCTTTTAGTCGAAATTGAGCTGAGTTCAGCCAATCGAGCTAGTGTTTGAGCTTTGATTTTAGTTTATGTCAGTATTATTGACCTTTGTTCTAGCTCAAACCTAGCTCAGGTTCGTAATTCACTTTGCTTCAATGACCATTCCGTACCATTTCTCTAAAAAAGGCAGTATTTCTTGAAAATTTAGTCGGAGAGTACAGTTGAGTCAGTACTATTGTCAGTTCATTGGAGTTCTGAAACTCTAAAACCCAGCTCAATCCAACTCATTTTAGTTCATTTCAGCTCAAACCCTGATTTTCAGTGTCACTCTAATCCAGTAGAGCCCGAAAACCATTTTTTCAACCATTTTGCAAATTTTATTAGTTTTTATGCTTTTTGATCGGGGTCTAACATCCAAAATTCTTCATTCAGGGTCTACATTTTGCATGTCATTTCTCATCATTTCATATAATTTCTCAGCATTTCATAACATTTCATCACATTTCATTCCATTTTTGAAGTCCAGAACTCCAGTTTTATAAATTTTAATCCAGATTGAGTTTTAAAAGTTTTCAGAAATCAATTTCAAACCCTGGGTTTCCAAAATTGACATTTTTACCCCTGGGAGTCTAAATTTGGAAATATTTTCTCGAGAAAAACAATCTGGATTTATTTTAAACTTAATTTTTCAAATTCTACACTGGATTTGCTTCGCAACGAGGTATTGAACTTCAAAATCCGAGCTGGTTTCAAAAACTGCCAAAAATAGCTCGTTTCATGGTGAAATTTTTTGAAAAGACTATTTTACCCCTCTAATCGTCAAGATAAATTTCAAAAGTGGAATTTGGACCCGCTCTGAGATGGTCCATCCATTTGCATTTTCTATTTTAATTTATAAAAAAGAAAAAAAATTACCTTTTTCTTTATATTTTTCATTTTTTTGTTTTATTTTATTTTTTATTTTTCCTAAGGTGGGACCCACAAGGGGGGGTCGACCACCCTAGCCCTCTTTTCTCTCCATTTCCTTCCACTCCTTTCCCTTTCATCCTTCCTTTCTTTCCTTCTTTCTTTCTTCTTTTCCATCTTTCTTTCTTTTCTTCCTTTTCCCCTTCTTTCTTTCTTTCTTTTTTTCCTCCTTTCTTTCTTCTCCAGCACTCACGTAAGCCCAGCCTCTCTTCCTTTCCCTCTTCTTTCTTCCCTCTTTCCTTCCCCTTTCTTTCATTTTCCTTCTTTCCCTCTTCTTTCCTTTTCCTTCCCTTCCATCTTTCCCCTTTCTTCCTTACTCCCTTGCTACTTTCCCTCCACAGCAGTATGGCTGCAGCCAATTCACGTAAAAGTGGATTCCACCATCTCATTCCTAGCTAATTAAAACCTAGAAAACTTAGAAAACTTAGGGAAAGGGATGATTAAGCCCTAAGTCCAGCAACAAAGAAAAAGAGAAACCTACGGCTGCCCAAGAGATCCCATCTCATGCATATCTCTCTCTCTCTCTCTCTCTCTCCCATTAGCTCTCTCCTCCCTCCCCTTGGCTGCTGCAGCCATAACAGCCACCATCTTGAAGCTTCCACCATCTTCTTCGATGCCCAGCTCAGCCGTACTAGCCCCTTCAACTTCAGCACCAATCTCCATCGGTTCCAAGCTCCTCCTTGGACGCCCAGCTCCACCAGGGATCCACGCCATCATCATCTAGCAGCTGCACCACAGCCCACCTTGCTGCATCTTCAGCCAGCTCCACCAGAGATCCACGCCCAACAGTTCCAGCCAGCGCCACCTCCTTGGACGCCTAGTCCAGTCACCTTCAACTGCACTTCCAGTCATCCACTCCAGCCAACAGCCACCAGCCGACATCACCTCCTCTAAGTGCAACTTCACAGCAACTCCCCTCTTTTTTGTAGCAGCCCCATCGTTGCAGCACCATTTGCTCCCGCGCCTCTAATCACCTCTTGACAGTCACCACAACCTCCATAGCAAGATTCCAAGCTGAGCCTCCCCTCCTTTTTGATGAAATATAATGCTTGTTTCATTTTTTTAATTTTTTTTTTGCTACATAGGATTTTCCCACTTGCCGCCCTTGATATGCCATGCCCATTTTTTTTTTCCCGAAGATGACATGAGATCGAATCAAAGATTGGATCCATAGTCATATGAGGGCTCTTTTCATGGGATCAAACCAAAGAATACCATGCGGTTTTGATTTTCTATGTTGAAGCCATATAAACGATGAGACTCATCCATTCGATGGATGGAGTCTCTCGTTTAGAGAGATAAATCGAATATGAATCGCATCTCCTTGATTTTTTTTCTTAATTTTGTTATAGTTTTCATGGATATTTCCCATTCACAAACATCATACTTAGATTTATAACACCATCTTATATTCATTTCACTTATTTAAGTTAGTTTTATTAAAGTTTCATCTTTATTTTACAAGTTGGATTCTAGGTGTTCAGTCCAGTTGTTATTCCATGTTTGATTTCTCGTCTGTAAATCTTAAAAGTATTATGGTAATGATGTTCTATTTGTCTTTGATATTTTGCCAAAAATTTGACTCAATTCGGGTTTCGGAACCCATCTAAACTGATCAAACCCTACATCGAGTTTTCTGTCTCTCTGAATTTTCAATTTCTGCTTTAGCAGACAAGAACCTCCGGCACCACTCTTGTGGAAGATCCGAATTGTCCTCCAAAAATTATAGTAGATTTATAATTAAATCTATTAATGATCTGGAAATTTTCAGGTTTTTCCAAGTAGTTTTGACCTCTGTCAAAAATTGGATTTCCCAGACCCCTGGGAAAATCTCCATTTTCCTTTGTCAGGGTATAGGCTGACCCTAATGCACCGAGTCTGTTCAATCTGTAGCCAGTCTACAAAAACTTTCAACACAAAAGTTGCTCCTAACATATTTTCCTATCATTTTTCAAAATTTGGAGATTTTTGGAACAGTTTCAGTATTTTTCCCAAAAATTTCTTTTCAGTCTGACAGATTTCAATATCCAGAAATTTCAGAGATTCGGGTCTCTGATAACAGTGTGCCTTTTTCCAAACCGTAACCCGAATCCCAATGATGCAAATAGATCAAATTTCCCCTGTTTGTCAGGGACATGTTCCCACAATTTCAACCTTTTTTCCTTCTGTTTACTATTTTTCCCACATTTGCCACCGAAACCTGTCTGTTACCCCAAAATCCTAGAATCGCCGGATTCCGATCCGACTTGCCAGAGTGGCACAGCTCCGACCATAGGTCAAAACCAGAAAGTGTCAAAGGAAAAAATCTTTGCCTAACTGTCCTATGTCACCCCATAAAATTTGGTAAATATTTATGGAAGTTTGGTATCCTAAATCGCCTTTAGAATCAACATTTTAGGCAAAATTTTGATTTTCTTATGATTTTAACTATTTTCCATATTAAGAAAATACAAAAAAAAATAGATTTTCTAGCTCAATTCTGTTTTTAGGGTTATTTTAGGTGTCCATTCCAAATTTGGCTTAATTTAAAGTTCATTTGATTTACATGTTAGTTTATCTTTAAATTCAGAAGCGAAAATCAGGCGAAAATCAAGTTAAAATTGATGTTTTATGATATTTTCGCCATTTAAGGGTTTTTATCATGTACATGAGCATGTAAAATCATATTAGGGTTAATTTCAATGTCATTTGCATTTCATATTTTTCAATTTTGCAAAATTTTATTCAGAAAACCCTGGTTTCAAGACTAGTCTTGTTATCAGGGGTATTTTGGTCATTTTGACCTAAATTTTGAAATTTCAATCTTTAATTTCATAAATTTTCATGCATATCATCATATTTCATCATATTGTATTTGATTTATTCCATTTGATTTTCAAAATTCTAAAATTTATAAAATTTCTTTTAGAAAACCTTGATTTCAAGGTCATCATGGGTATTTTAGTCATTTTGACCCCAATTTCGAATTTTCAAGTTTATTTTTGAAATTTATTCATTATTTATTATGTTTATATCAAAGGGGGTATGAATTTGGGTTTATATCTGAATAATATCTGATAATTTCCCATATTTTTGGATAAATTCAGAAAAACCTATATTTTTGTGCTAACATTGTTTTCTAGTTTTGCAGGAACATTCAAGAAGAAGACTTAGTTATTTTTTTTTTTTATTCAATTCAATGTAAAAATCAATGTAATATTTGGAATAAGAGTTACTTTTCCTGCATAGAATAGGACTGCATTGCATATAGTTTAATTTCTGTAAATCCTGATATCTGATGCATCATTCATGCACATTTTTCCAAATCCACTATGGTTGACACGAATGGCACGTGCACAAGCTCTTATGGAGTTTATAAACTCGGTGGGATTCGTATTTATGTCCATAGTTAGAATACGAAGAAAACCAAGATTTATGATCTTCATATTAGCCACATTCAACCTACACACTTAGGCTAACTTCAAAAATGCACTGCATTTCTCCAAGTTGCAAAAGGATTTCTTAATTCCTCAATTGAAATTCCCTTTTCAAATTCATATTCATTCATTCATTTCATTCAAATTGCATTATTTTCAAATTCATTTTCCAGTTTTAATTTCAGAAACATTGATTTTCTCAGGATTTACCAAGTTTTCTCAGGATTGGATTTTCTCAGAATTTTGAGTTTTCAAATGACATTTCAAAGCATTTCCCAAGTTCAAATCAAGATTTTTCAATGTTTTAAAATTCTCAAATTTCAAAATCCCAAGTTTTCAGAAATCGATTTTCTCAGATTTTCCATTTTTCTGAGAATCCAGTTTTTTTGAGAATTCATTTTCCATTTCAAAATCATCTTCTAATGAATTTCCTGATTTTCCCAGAATTCTCAAATCAATTTCCTCAGAAAAGCAACTCAAAGCTCAAAATCGATTTTCAAAGTTCAAGTTTTCCTGAGAAATCACTTTCCAATTCAAATTTTTGATTTTCAATAAAATTCAATGATTTTCCCAAGAATTCCAATTTCAAGCACTTTTCCAACCATTTTTCCAAGTATAATTCAATTTTCCAAAGCAAACATCATATTTTCTCAAATTTGCATTATTTCAAAAATCCATAGCACATGCCTGATTCTTTGTGCATTCTAGGAAAAATAGAGCATAATTTAGATATTTGAGTCAAGTTAAAGCATATAATTGATCCTTGGTTCAATTACCCCTGGTAAAGGCGTCAGGACCGGTTGAACCTCGTATCGACAGGCGTATCCCATTCCACAGAATTTTCCCGTAAATTTTCAAAACGAAGGCGAGTTAATTTTCAAAACCATTTTCAAAACTTTGGTCGAGTTTGACTCACGAAATTTGTTTCTCTCTCGCAAGGGAGGGGAAAATTTTTGCGATGATAACAGGTTTGGCGATCGTGATGGGACCTGTCTTCGCCTGATCAATTATGTGCTTTAACTTAGCTCAATTATCAAAATCGTGCTCTATGAACTGTCAGCTTTTAATTTTTGATATCATGTGAACCTAGGAGCCTAGACTTGAACCCAACTGACATGGATTGCATGTAGACTAGGCATGGTTTGGTAGGACCATATTGAGGAGAATTATGCATGCTCACATAGACTTAGGTCTGAAATACAACACTCTTCAATTTAAGAATTTTATGAAAACAATGCTTGCTTCTTCAAAAAATTTTAAAATCTCTATCTCTTTAGGTTTTAGAGCCCTCTGTTTGTCTGCATGTGCTCATGTTTTCAAAAACCACCCCACCTATGTCTACCCGGCCTTCACGTTGCTGGGCTCTCTTCCAAAACCATAGTTCGGGACAGAGCCTCACAACTGAGCCATTTATTTGGGCTAATGCCCCCCTGCCACGTACCAAGGGCCATAGTCCAACGTATATCGGCAGGTGCTCAAGGATGTTGGGAAAACACAAGGCTAGAACCGGAGATGGATTTTTATGCCACGTATATGGAGCCTCGGCTCGAGTATATCGGCATAGCATGATTGGACACAGTTGATCTGAGCCTAGAGTCAGGATTAAGGTCCTAAAGCTCTTTCAAAATTGATGCATTTAGAGTAAGCTTTTTAGGGATTGTTGTACGTGCATAATTGTTTGTGATTGAATGTATGATTTTCGTCTTATTTTCTCATATTTTCCCAATTTTTCCAAAATATCAGATAATTTTCCAAAATATCAGACAATTTTCCAAAATACTTCATTTTCCATCTTTTGTGAAATATCTCCTTTTTCTCAAAAACCCTGGATGAATTTTCCAAATTATCCACCTTTTCTTCAAAACTCCAGGAGATTTTCCATTCTTTCGTTCGTCTAGACTTTGAATTTCCAGCTTTTTATTTTATCCTGCTTGCAATTTTCAAAATTCTTGTATTTTTCTAAAGTCTAATTCCGATCTTCATATCTTTCAGTCCAATGGCATCCAGTCAGCTCAATTCTGTTTTTCCTGAGGGTCACATCTCCTACGAGGTGCGACAAAGTCTTCCTGAGCATCGAGCTCTCAGCACCGGACCCTTCTTCCCCCGGTGGTACTATGTCTGGTTCAAAAACTTCTCTCGTATGTTTTTAGACCATTTGAGCGATTGCGGGTTGGAACTGACATCTGCAGTGGGAAAGTTGACAGTCAATGGCAATCTGATTCATGCACTGGCAGAGCGGTGGAATCCGCACACTTGCACATTCTGGTTCCCGTGGGGTGAGATGACACTACTGATGGATGAATTTTCAGAAATTATGGGGTTGCCTGAGCCAGCCAGTCAAACTGGAGATCTGTTAGAGCAGCATGTTCTGATCAATGTTGAAGGTCTGGACCCTAAAGATGTTGTGGCTTGCATGACAGGGCGCAAGTCTTGGCCATTGATTAAAGAAAACAGGAATGAGTACATGAGCCTGATCGAGATCTACCGACAATACGGGGCATTCGCAGAAATCAGCTCGTTATCCAGAATAACTCAAGAGAGAATTCAGCATGCGATGGTTCTGTGTACTATAGGACTTGCTTTCTTTCCAGACGGACAAAATTATGTGGATGTCAGAATAGTGCAGCTTCTGAGAAGATGGGGAAGTCGACAGACCAACCGTCTCTCGATAGCTATGGCCGCGCTTGCTTTTCTATACAGAGGATTGACCCGCTTCACAATGGGAGAGTCCATCTTAGTCAAGGGATATACCTATGCTCTTCAGTCTTGGTTCCTTCAGCATATGTCGACCAGAGCTAGTTCGTTCAGATACAACGACAAGGAGCTCCTTCCAGTTGCACGGTATCGGTTCCTGATCGATTATCTGCAGGAGGAGGAAGTGGTATGGGACTATTTTGATCGAGAATTATCGCCTCCCAGATACACCTATGCATATGGAAAGAGATTCAAGCTGCTTGGTCCATTCTTCTGCGCCTACTATCATCCGGAGCGGTGTGTTCGACAGTTTTCTTAGAGACAGAAGCACATAGAAATGCGGCTGCTATCAGGAGTCGTGCCAGAATTTGACCTTACATCAACGCAGTGGTCTGAAACATACCATTCTGCCAGATATGGCTGAGACTCTTTTGTTACTCTTCTGCTTTTTTCCGGTCCTCGTGTCTCTGCTAGTTATAAAGAGTGGTGGCAAATTGTCTGTCCACCCCATCTTTCCCAAGTTTATTATTGATGCAATCATGTTTTCCTTTCAATAAATAAAAATCTTGCAAATTCTTCAATTCTTGATTTGACGACCTCGCCTAAGTAAGAAGACATAATTTTCAGTTGTTTATTTTCTTTGCAAAGGAATGACAACGCAATTGTTGTAATCTCAGTGACGACTCAATCCCTAGTAATGGGATACTCTTTCAATTGTCTACCAAAATTCTCAACAAATATTTTTCTTCAAATCAAAATCTCTCTCAAAAGCCTAACCATCAATTTTGCCATGCAGAGAGCATTCGTGACACTCAATGGTTCAGACAAGGTCAGGAAAAAAATTGCATCAGTTGAAGATATCACATATTCAACAGATTCGGACGAGGAAATGGATTCCCCGCGCTCGGGCAAAAATCAAGGGCAGCAGGTTGAGGATGACATTGATCCTCAAATGTATGCCATGCTCAAGAGAATGATGACCAAAATGCTGGCAGAGCAAGCTGAAGCCAGTACAGAGAAAACGCAGGTAAAGTAAAAGACAAAAGGCCGGGCAGTCAAGAAAGCCTTGAAGATATCTAAGAAGCTTGCCCAACATGTCGATACAACTGATAAAGAAGAATCAGTGAAAGATTCAGAGGAAGAGTTTGAGACCCATCAGGCATTCCACAAATCTACTCAGAGACAGGGGTTAGCCCATAGATTCAAGGAACAGTCTGTCAATGACTCTGACCAGCCGCAGTTCAAAGATGTGGTCAGAATGCTTCGAGACCTGCAGTTTCGTGACAAGGGCAAGAAAGTCTTCACCGGCGAGGACTTCTATGATGGTTTGGATGGGGATGATAATCTTGAGAATCTCACCAGAAAGTTTATCAAATTTGATGGTTCTGGTGACCCAAAGGCTCATCTCGCCATATTCTTCGTTGAATGCTCCAGATTCAAGCAAGACAACCGAGCACTTTTCCTTTGTTTCCCTCGCAGTCTGGAGAGAACAAAAGCAAAATGGTATTCGAAACATGTCAACCCTATCGAGTTGAAAAATTTTGATAAAGTGGTGAACATGTTCATCGAGCGATTCCTCTTTAATGTGGAGGCACTTCCCACCCTCAGTCATCTCTGTGGCCTCAAACAAAGAGAAAATGAAAAGGCCAGATATTTCATTCACCATTGAAGGTCAGCCTGCAAAAAGATGAGAGACCCCATATTAGAGGGGCATGCTCTATCCTTAATTCTGAGCAATTTCTCACAGCCTCTGAGAGGCCTCATCTCTACTGCACCATCAAGGACATTCATTGAACTGACAGAGCGAGCCAAATGGCTCGAGTTGAGCATGGAAAATGGCTTCTACGAAGGCTTCACATTTACTAAGAACAACAGTCAAACTGTGCAGAAAAAGAAGACTCATTTCACTCACTCTGTCAGAAATGACAAATGGAACCACCGTAAGGGGCAAAATAGAGATTTTTGTTATGGGGCAGGAAGTTCAAACAAGAGCGATCAGAAAGGCAAGTCGGTTCCTCAATACAACAAGCCATTGCAATTAGAGCAGGGATCAAAGCATCGAGAAAAAGTGAAGCATGAAGGGTGGAGTTATGACAGGAAATTCACTCCACTGGACCAATCACTCGAGACTGTGCTCGAGTACATGTTGACCAAAGAGATGGTCAAACTGCCCAGGCTAGCCGATCCCCCTATTCCCATGGGAAAATTCAAAGATCAATTTTGTAAATTTCACACAACAGTGGGGCATAATACTGAGAATTGCTTCGTTCTCAAGAATATTGTTTAAGATCTCATTGACAAAAATCTTCTGGTAGAAGGTGCCAAAGATGAGAATATGGATATTCTGAAGAAACCCTTTCCCCATCATTCTACAACGGTCATTTCTGAATAACCTTTTCAACCGCAGGAGCATATCAGGCCATGCTCTGAAAAAGATATGCAAACTCAACATCAGGTCCTTGTGCTGAAACAGGCTCAGTCCAAAGCTCAGAAAATGGACCTCATTTCAGCCTTTGGTAAAATGAAAGTATCTGCCAAGCCCGCTGGGGTATCTCCGAAGGTGGCTAAAAGAATGCCATGGTTCCCCAAGCACTTTATTAAGCCCGCTTTGGAGAAAAGTGAGACATTTGCACCAAAGCCGATAACTGCATTGTCCAATATCTCAATTTTGGATCTAGCTCAAGCTTCCGCCAAGCACCAGCAAGTGTTGGATGATCTATTGCGGAAAATCAAGGTGAAACCAAGCATAACTTTTGAAGATATGGCCCATATAGTCAATCAGGCTATGACAAATGCTCCGATCACTTTTTCAGATGAAGACCTTTCGAAGCCGCATGTATTTCACAACAACGCTTTGTATGTTGTGATTCGAGCCAGAGGAATGACGGTTCCTCACATGCTGATAGATGGAGGAAGCAACCTCAATATATGCTCGGAAATGACAGCCAAAGCTTTGGGCATCAAAGAGGAGGAATACATCCCAGACCCAATCACCATCTACGGGTTCGATAATCATGGCCAAACAGTGAAAGGAAAAATCTTCCTAGAGATTTTCATCAACTATTCAGTCCACTCTGTCCTCTTTCATGTAGTTAATGTGTCGCCAACGTATAATCTATTGTTGGGAAGACCTTAGATCCATAACACGAACGCGGTGCCATCTACTCTGCATCAGTGTGTCAAGTGGTCAAAAGGTGGAATGATCACAACAGTCTTGGGCGAAGATTCGGAACAGAGGCTAGCACAACCCATGGTTCCTAGGCCCACTTTCACTACTGATATCCCTAGCATTAGGGGTATTGATGAGGTCAGTTTTGAAGAAAATTCGGGAATACTACAGACGGCAGAACAACCAGCATATACAGTGGCCATGACTCGATGGAGAGGCCTACAGTTTTTTAAGATTGGAGGATGAATTGACTACAACACATTCAAAGATCATCATTTGTTCTCCCAATTTATGAAGGCCAAAAAGGGATTTGATCTGTTGGTGAAGCATGGCTATCAGCCTTTTTAAGGCCTGGGCCAAAATGGAGATGGTCGTCTCGAGCCTGTAATTCCTCAGCACTACCCTCAAAGAGCCAGATTGGGCTTCAATGGCAGAAGATCTCAGAAGGGTACTATCTTTGTCAAAGGAATGCACTAAGGGATTCTGCTTGTCTTTCCATTTCTATTCTTTTGTTGGGATGATATCCCATTTCATTTTCATAGTTGTCATTTGATCAATTCAATCTTTCAATAAAGTTGCAAATTTCTTTCATCTATCTGGATGCCATTTGTCTCTTTACTTCTCATTATCAAATCTTTGCAAAATTGCCATTATTTTTCCAATTATTTTCTCAATAAAAGAAATTTGTTTTATGATGGGCGATTTCCCTGAATCAATTTATTCTCCAATTTTCAGAATGTCTTCCTGATCTATCAAGAAGATCGTTCTTAATTAAATGCCTTTTCGAAACCTGCAATGATTCATCAAGTCAAAATAAGAGCAGATTGCAATCAGACTACAAAGCAGTCAGAAGAACCCGCAGAGTTCAATTCAGCTCTTTAAGAATTACCAGAATTCGCATCAATTCAGAAACAAGATGAGCCATCATTCTTAGTTCAAGATCTGACTGAGGATATCAATATTGGATCAGAAGACGATCCCAAAATTCTTAAGATTGACAGCAGTTTGAGCCCGAAAGATAAAGAAAGACTCACCAATTTTCTCAAACAGCATGAAGAAGTGTTTGTATGGACTTATGAAGATATGTCGAGTCTGGACACCAAATTAGTTGAGCATCTCCTAGTTTTAAAACCAGATGTCAAGCCAGTTAAGCAGAAGCTAAGAAAAATGGATCCTCGAGTGGAACAACAAGTTAAGGAAGGTCTGGAAGACCTACTCAGAGCAGGGTTCATTCGGACCATTGACTATCGAGATTGGCTAGCAAATATTGTCATTGTTCCCAAGAAGAATGACAAGGTTTGAATCTGCATCGACTTCAGAGATCTTAATAAAGCGACTTTTAAGGATGATTATCCGCTTCCTAATATTGATCTTTTGATCGTCAGCACGGTGGGTCACGTCATGTTCTCTTTTATGGACGGATATTCTGGATATAATCAGATCAAGTTGGCCGCTCGTAATCAGTCCAAGACATCTTTCACTACCCCTTGGGGCACTTTTTGTTATACAGTCATGCCATTTGGGCTTAAGAATGATGGAGCCACTTATCAACGTGCTATGGCCGTCATTTTCCATGATCAGATGCACAAAATAATGGATGCATATGTCGACGACATTCTGGTGAAATCCAAAGAAGAGGAAGATCACATCGAAGCTCTCAATCAAGTTTTCAAGCGGCTCATTCTTTACAAGTTAAAACTCAATCCACAAAAATGTGTTGTTGGAGTCGAATCTGGCAAGTTGTTAGGCTTTCTAGTCAGCAAAAAGGGGATAAAAGTGGATCCCGCTAAGGCCAAGGCTATCATTGACATGCCGCCCCCGACTAATCTCAAAGAATTGCGTAGCTTTCAAGGACGCATGCAATCAATCCAACGATTCATATCGAATTTGGCCATGAGATGTGAGCCTTTCAATCATTTGCTCAGAAAAGGAGTGAAGTTCGAATGGGGACTGATGATGCATGAAATGCACATCATGTAAACAAGTTTTTCATGCATTTTGTATCAAGTTTAAGGTTTTAAACCCATGTTTAGATGTGTTTTGATAGTAAGGGGTTATGGTTCGAATTTCAGAAAAATCGGAGTTAAAATGAGAGAGTTATGGCTATTTCAGTGTTTGGGCACAGATTTCGAGGTGGATCGGATCCATATCCGACCCATTTAGGTTAATTGGACCTTGGATCAACTCTTAAAAAGCCCAAAACCCAACCCACACGCCTATCCATATCCAATTTAAAAAGTTTTGCAGAAAAACCCCCAGAAAGTGGTGCCTAGCAATATTTTATTTTTTAACCCTCTTTCTGAAAAATGTCAAAACTATAAATAGTTTTTTTTCAAGAACCCTAGGCGTCTTTAGCTATGTTTGGACGCCCCCTACAGTGATTCTACTCCAGCATCTCCTTCCTCTCCATCTCCCTCCACGTTTTGGCCATTGAAGACTGGTCTATGCTTGATTTTCAAGCATATTTTCGATCTCTCTTGTATTCCTTTCCATTTCTTTCTTTCTCCTTGCTGTAGTTTCACCACTTTTCTGTATTTTTGCAGGTGTAGCAGAGGTGAAGACCATTAACCTTGTGCGGGAGTGCAAAACACACCAACAAGGTGAGCCGACCCTACCTCCATCCGGCTTTCTACACCCTCCGATCGAGAATCGGCTCACATTCCATCGTCGGTGGATCTCCAACGTGTAGCAGCTGCAAAGGTGCTGTTTTTTGGTGAAGTCCAGCATCCTCGAACTGTTTAGGACGTCCTACTCCAGCCACGGTCCGCTCTTCTTCATCCCCCCGGTCGTCGGATCTTCCAAGAGGTAGGTCTTCTTCTTTCTTCTCTTCTAGCTAAAACCGAAATTGAGTGTTTGATTTTATTTTTTATTTTCTGTGTGTTTCTTATTTTTCTTTTTGTTTCAACCTTAGATTAGAGTTCGTGCATAGGCCAGCACGTTAGAATTAGGTTTGCGTGATTGTTTGATGTGTTTACATTTCGTTTTTCTTGTTTTTTTAACCAACTTGTGAAAATCGGCTAGAATCTCATCTAGTCGACTTTTCAAAAGGGGTTTCCATTGTGTTTATGGTTTTGTTCTACAGTAATTTCAATATAAATTTGTTTTAAATGGTTCATTTGGATTTATTTTGAGTTGGGGTCTTGAACAAAGGCGTTTTTCATCAAAAATCCATAAATCGGCTAGATCCATTCTAGCCGATTTTGATTTATTTTCAATTTTTGCCTTAGTTCGGTTTTTGGCAGCGAAGCTGGATTCGTGACCCTACATAGATCCGATTCTAATGAGTTTACTGTAGATCTATTGAGGTTTGAGCCATTGCTTGACTTGTTTATCCTTGTTTTTAAGGATTTTTCACTCAAACTTTGAAAATCGGCTAGAATCTCATCTAGTCGATTTCTTCTATTTTATTTGTAGTTTGTCATAGGTGTTCTTGGGTCTGTTCTACTGAAAATTCATTTATAAAAGTCATTTTGATTCATCTTATCCGTGGATTTGATTGTGTCTTGTTTTGTTTTCAATTTTTGAAAAAGAAAAAAAAATTCGGCTAGATCTATTCTAGCCGATCTTTGCATTTTAGTTAAATTTGTGTTTTTAAGTTAGTAAGTTGTGTGGTTTGCTGTATGTTTTGCATGTTAACAGCAACATAAAATCATGTTAAGTCATTTCATTATTTTCGGATTGTTCTAGAGAATCATTTTTAGCATTTGGTGTTTTTGGTGTTTTGGATCTATTGAAAAACAAAAATTACAAAAGTCGAATTTTTATTTCTTTATGTTTTTAATAAATTCCAACATAGTATGGTTCATGTTTGCATTTGTGTAATTAGAAGTTTGTTTTTACATTTTAATTTAGTTTTATCAAATTGTTTGATATTTAGTTTAATCGTTTTTTTTTTTTTAGTTTAGTTTGTATTTATTTGTTTTTTTTAGTCTTCTTCTTCCCCAAGGAGGGGAGGCAGCCATTAGAGCTCCCCTTGAGCTCTTGGTCGATTTTTTTAGAAATTATTAATTACAATTAGTTAAGTTAGGAAGGTGTCTAGGTTCAATGTATTAGGGTTTTCTTTCTTAGCCGTTTTTAGGGGTCAATTAAGTAGGTTTTAGGAATTAGGGTAGCATTTAATCCTAGAAAATCGGTTTTCTATTTAATTCCTTTTATTCCCTAGGTAGTCTTAATTGCATTAGTTTAGAAAGTAGCACCCTAGTCAAAGACCTAGACCTAACCCTAGTCAAACTTTAGTCCAACCCTATCTAAGTCAAACCGATTCCACTTAAGTAAACCCGAACCTAGTTGACTAAGTCAACTCAAAACCGAGTCCAACTGAGTTTTAGTTAAACCTAACTTAGTCAAAACTTAAGCCTAAGTTAAGTCATAGACCAAACCGAACCCAATCCTAAGTCAACCGAACTCAACTAGTTAGGTCAAGCCTAACCGAGTCCACATTAGTCCAAGTCGAGTAAACCTTAGCTCGAGCCTATCTCTCCCAACCTAACCCAAACCGAGCCTCCCTAATCCAAACCGAGTTCACCCAAACCAACCCGAACTTACCCAAGCCAAAACCAAGCTGAGTTGAGTCAACCGAGTGAACCCTAATCCTATCCTTGTTCTTTAGTGGATTAAATGTCATTTAAATTTTATTTATGTTGATTTTAGATTAATTAGTTTAGTTATTTGATTTAATATAGTATAGAAGTGTGAGTGATTTGTGCATTGTGTGTCGTTGACTTGTAGTTATTTAGCGTTTAACATAGTTAATTAGAATCACATTTCATTGAGTAGTATAGTTGCATTCGCATCATTAGTTAACATAGTTTTAATCATAACTTGCTTAGCGTATTCCATTCGTCATGCATTTAGCCTAGTTGTAATACTCATCTGCATATACACTGTGATACAGTGTCATTTAGACTGCATTAGGTTTAATTTACATTTTCTAGTGTTTAAATAGATTCATAAAGTGAATAGTGCACTCAAAGAAAAAACCGATTTTTGCCCTGTCGCACAAGCGTTATTTTCTGTGCAAAAAATTTTGTGTTTTCCAAAAATTTTGTTCTATTCACTTTATTAACGTGTTATTTGACTGCAGACCAAATTTCAGCTCTTTTGGAGTTGATTTGGTCTGATTTTTAAGCGTTTTGCGAAAACCGCTTTTTCTGGATTTTAAATTACAGGACTTTCAATATCCTGAATTTTCCCAGATTTCAAATGCTTATATCTGGAGTTCCAAATACTATTTTTCCATTATGTAAAAACTGTCAGATTGTTTAATCTGTCAGTTGCAGAAAAAAGCAAATTTCGGGAAAATCAGACCTCGTTTGCTCTGTCAAACAGTGGTTTTCCGATAACCTGTCAGAAATCTATTTTACACTAGTTAGGGGCAGTTTCGTAATTTCCTTAGTTTCGGCATTTTAGACCTGTTTTCAGTAGTTTCTGCATTTTAGGAGTTGCATAATCATCATACAACATTAGTAGAATTAATTTAGCTAATTTTAGAATTAGTTTAGGATTTTAGTTAATTATTGTTTGATAAGTAACATTTGTTTTATTATTTTCGTAAAATTAGAATTAATTTTAGTATTGTTTGCATTGTTAGAATAGAATACTAACTTTGTATTTTTCTGCATTTTTAGGTTGAAAAGCATATTTAGTTTCCAGGGTTATTGTCCAAGTGTGAAGATTGTCTAATTGGCGAAAAGACGGAAATACCCTTGGTGTGGAGCAGAAGATTTAGTTGCTTTTTCATTTTAGTGATTAATTGTAGTTGTATTAACTTTATAATTGTAGATTGATATTTGTAATTAATAAATCAAATTTTCTAGAAATATCTTGATTAATTCTTGTTCCCTGAGGATTCGACCCGTACTTACCACTTTGTGGAAAGTCGGTTTTTATATTTTTGGTTGACGATTTTCCAAAGTTTTATTGAAAATAATTGTTTTAAAAAGATCATTAAGTATCAACCAGGGACTAGAGTGTCAGCAATCGTTCGAATGCATCAAGAAATATCTTCTCAATCCTCTTGTGTTGAAGCCGCCAGAATTAGGGAAACCTCTATTGCTATATATTTCAGTTAATCAAGTTGCTTGCGGTGAATTCTTGGCGCAATATGAAGAAGGCAGTCTGATAGAACATGCCATTTATTATGTGAGCAAAACCTTCATTGATTATGAGAAGAAATACTCTCAGATAGAGAAAACATGTCTAGCTCTGGTTTGGATGTGTCAGAAGTTGAGACACTATCTGCTGGCATCTGAAGTCAAGATTCTATCCAAATTAAATCCTCTCAAGTACATTCTCGAGCAACCATTTCTCAGCGAACGGATTGCCAAATGGCAAGTCCTATTGATGCAATATGATCTGGAGTATGTCTCCCAACAATCCATCAAAGGCCAAGCAATTGCAGATCAATTGGCAAATTTCCCTTTAGCAGAGGAGGTTAAAGCCGAGGATGATTTCCCCGATGAGAGGATCTGCAATGTTCAACAATCCCCAATTTGGAATTTGTTCTTTGACGGTTCCAAGAATATGGCAGGCATAGGAATCAGGATTCTGCTAATCACACATGAGAAGGAGATGATCCCCTTTTCTCTCAAACTGGATTTTCAGTGCACTCACAATATGACCGAGTATGAAGCTTTGATACAGGGTCTGAAAATTCTACAAGACTTCAATGTCAAAAGAGTGCATGCTTATGGAGACTCTTTGCTCGTCGTCAACCAAGTCTTAGCCGAATGGCAAGTAAAGGATAAAAAATTACTCCCTTATCAGAAGATTGTCTCAGCTCTTGCCAGCAATTTTGAAGAATTCCAACTTTTCCATATCAAGAGAGACTTCAATCAAGTCGCGGACAATTTAGCCAATCTGGGATCCATCATGTCTTTCAAGAGTGAAGAATCTTTTCGCTCCTTTGAAATTGGTAGACTCGATCAACCTGCTTTCATCCCAGTAGAGCAGATAAACCAGGCTGAGCAAAAGAAAAAGCCTTGGTATCATGACATCAAAAATTTCATTGAAACTGGCGAATTCCCTCCAGAACTCTCAAAGAAAGAGCAGCGAGCAATTCAGCGTATGTCTGCTTGATATTTTATTCTTGCCGACGTCCTCTATCGTCAGGGATTCAGTTCTGAATATTCCAGATGTTTGGACGAAAAAGAAGCCAAAGAAGTTGTGCAAGAAGCACATGAAGGCATTTGCGGTGGTCATGTTGGCTACCAAACTCTTGTCAAACAAATCATCCGAGTAGGATATTATTGAAGAACTATGCAATAAGATTGCTATCCTTTTATGAAGAAGTGCGTTCAATGTCAGATGCATGCACCTTACATTCATGCACCAGCGACATATTTGCAATTTGTCGTCTCGCCATGGCCATTTTCTATATGAGCTTTTGATGTTGTAGGCCCCATTACTCCTGCTTCAAATGACCACAAATATTTTTTTGCCGCAACAGAATATTTTACTAAATGGGTAGAAACAGTCACTCTACGCACAGTCGAAGGTCGACATGTGGTCTTATTCATTCACAAGAATATCCTATGTCGTTTTGGCATACCGCATGATATTGTGTCAGATAATGGCAGTCATTTCAAGAATGAGAGGATGAGGACTTTCTATTCAAAGTTCAGAATCCATCATCATTTCTCCGCTCCTTATTATCCTCAAGGGAATGGTCAAGCAGAGGCTACCAATAAGACTCTGATTCGAATCCTGGAGCGAACTTTAAAAACATGCCGTGACTGGCATGAAAAGATTCATGATACGTTGTGGGCGTACAAAACCACCATTTGAACTTCAACTAATGCTACTCCATCAAAACTTGTCTACGAAACTGAAGTAGTACTGCCTCTACATGTTCAGAAACCTGCTCTGAAATTTGCATCACTTTTAGAATTACCTCTTGATCAGTATCAGCAACAACGGCTAGTACAACTTGATTTGCTTGATGAAAAGAGGCTCAGAGCAGCAGAGCATGCTCAGTCATATCGTCAGAGGATAGCCAGACAATATGCAAAATCTGTCATTGAAAGAAAATTTTGAGTCAATGATCTAGTGCTCAGATCAACAGCTTATCTCAAGCACCGTCCAGGTGGCAAGTGTTCACCAAATGGGAAGGTCCTTATGTTGTCAAAGAAGCATTACCCCGCAATTCATATCGGCTCATCAATGTCGACAGAGTGGAATTACCAGATCCCATTAATGCTCGACATTTGAAAAAATTCTATACTTAAATCATGTCTTATTCTTTGTAATTCCTCAAATTTTCTTCAATAATGATCAAATTCTCTTTTCCCAGTTATACTGGGGCATTTTTAAAATTTTGTTTTTATCTACAAATATCCTGTATGCAGGTAGGATAAACAAATCTCTCATTTTGCACGCATGTGCACTCATTTATATCATTTTCATATTTGCATACATCTGCATTCATTTGTATCAGTATTCATTGGCATGCATTTGCATCAAGTTCACCACCCATTCAGGATAAGGGATAATCTTGAGACCCCGACAATCATTCTCATTATAATTCCCAAATACTTTAAGAGAATAGGTCTGTTTAAAAAATTCAAGTCTCAATTTAAAAACAAGGTATGTTTTCAAAATCCAGTGCTCGAGCTGGTATATCTTTAAAACCCAGTGCTTGAACTGGTACATTTTCAAAATCCAGTGCTCGAACTTGTGTGTTTTCAAAATCCAGTGCTCAAACTGATACATTTTTAAAATCCAATGCTCGAACTGGTACATTTTCGAAATCCAAAGCTCGAACTAGTATATTGTGAAAACCCAGTGCTCGAACTGGTATATTTTCAAAATCCAATGTTTATGTTGACATATTTTCAAAACCCGGTATTCATACTGGTATTCTTTCAAAATTGAGCACTCGTGTTAGTGTCTCACCGGTTGGTCGTGTCAGTCAACCTCTTGGGTTCAATCTTCGCACTGATCATTCATCAAAATTCAAGTTCCAATTATCAATTTTAGCCCTCGGGTCAATCAATTTCCAAATATCAATTTCCAAATTCCAAATTTCCAATTTCGACCTTCGGGTCAATCAATTTCCAAATATCAAATTCCAAATTTCCCAATTTCCAATTTCGACCTTCGGGTCAATCAATTTCAAAATATCAATTTTCACATTCCAAATTTCCAATTTTCAATTTTCAATTTCCAATTTCTAATTTTGACCTTTTGGTCACCCAATACCAATTCCAATCATTTTCTCTTGCGAGAGACCCTTTGTACAGGGAGAGTTCAAGGGAGCTCATTCTTTTCGTATGTTATCCTTTGTTCACCTAGCCCCTTTTCAGGGAGAGTTTGAAGGGACTCGTGTCTTTGTGAACCGTTTGCAAAACAAAATTCCAATTTCATACAAGGAACCCTTAGTTCAGGGAGAGCTTCGACGAAAGTTCGCTTTTCTTGTGACCACAATTTCATACTAAGTCATTTCATCATGAAGGACCCTCTTTTCAGGGAGAGTGTGATGGACTCGTTCCTTCATGACCGATTCACCGACCTCACCATTACTGGACCCCTTTGCATAAGAGAAGCCTAATGTTAGGAAGTTTTGACGAAAGCTTAATTTCTCTTTGAAAGTTCATTTTGCAAACACCTCCTCTTCAGGGAAGAGAGGAGTAATTTCTATTTCCAATTTCTAAATTTTCTCCTTTGGGGAAAGGAAAAGAATTTTTTTGTCAGGGATGCGTTGCGTTGTGCTTCAAATGCTCGCTTTCACAAAGAATTTCAAGAAAATTTTGCCAATTTGTCATTAAATATTTGTTGATTTCAAAATCTTTATTGCACAAAAACATTACCTCAGAATACCTTCAATATTACTTCCGAAAGGTCAACGCTTTCGCAAAAAAAGATTCAAAATTCAAAATCTTTCTATTGGCCAACCAAAAAGGTGAAGAATAAATCCTTGATATGGCCAACAAAGGAAATTTAATGTTGTCGCAAAGCCATGAGTGATCGATATTGATCGCAGTCAATGACACATTTTTAAAGATCATTCTTGGAAAATAAAGCAGTTGAAATATCCTGAGTGATACAGAAAAATCCTTTCAATTTCCATATCTCCTCAATCATTTAAGCTGCAATTAAATATCTGCAAAAGGGATCTTTCAATTGTCGTCAAGATGAAAACGAATTATGCGAGTTAGACCCCCGGGGCCAAAGAAGATTTGGATAATCTCCAAGATGAAGGAGTTTGTGACGGATCCTTCCAGGGAAAGTTCAGATCACCGTCAAGATGAAGGCGACTGCGATGAGCCTCCTGACAAACTCTAAAGGATATTTAATTTCTGCTACCATCAAGAGATTTTCAACCAAAGAGCCAATAACCATCAATATAATCTCTGAAAGAAAAGAACGATCGGAACATCTCTGAGATGAAGAAGTTTGTGATGTACCCTTCCAAAAAAAAAGAGAGAGAAAAAAATCAGGACATCTCCAAAATGAAGAATGATGTAATCCCCAAAAACCCAAGAGAGCTCTAATTCTGCCAAGAAAAGAAAAGAAAAAGGGCGCAAAAAGATAAGCATGAGAAAAGAATCCCAGGATATCAGACTGCCGAATCTGCCAAGAATCTTCTTTAAAATTTTGTGAAATTCTATTATCAATATTCTTTCACCATTTGCTTTCACAATATCAAGAATACTCTATTTTCTGTTCATATCAAGGAAATTGATAGCTTCCTTGAAAGAAAGCCAATCGCAAGCAATTTGAATTCGAATCTTGATTCTACGAAGTTAAGCCCAGTCGGAGGTAATACTTCAGGTAGAAAATAGGGAATATTTTCGCACCAATGTGCATCACTTTCGATTATTTCGAATCAATAATAATTTTCAGCATTTTGACAATATTTCCTAGTTATCCTGGCGTGAGGCGAGAGCTTGAGGTTCATCTTTGGCGCATCCTGACATCAGTTGTTATCCCTTTTAGGACTTGATAACAGGAGTTTTCAAGATTCCTTCTTTTCTGTTGGTATAATCTGAGCGCATGGGCTCTCAGATTTGCACACTTCCCTGTGTCCCCACTGTCCCACCATAGACAGTCAAATTTCGGATTGAGGTTAAGCCACCAATCATTTTCTTGCAAAAGGTCATTAATTTTAAAAGTTATTTAGTCTCAGCAATGAGGCGCCCAAAATCAAACCTCTTTTCAAGCTTTAGGGACCCCAATTTCATCATTTTGCAAAACCTCTATCGGATTCATTGTGCGGAAGTCCGAAGGTTCCATCATGAGTTCTTCTTTCGAGAATCTCATCATTTCATTTCCCGGTCAGGTTAAGGGTTAAACCTGAGCCTCATTCTGATGAGGTATTTCATTTCCCGATCAGGTTAAGGGTTAAACCTGAGCCTCATTTTGATGAGGTATTTTATTCCCGGTCAGGCTAAGGGTTAAACCTGAGCCTCATTCTGATGAGGTAATTCATCTCCCAGTCAGGTTAAGGGTCAAACCTGAGCTTCGTTTCTACACGAGGTATTTCCTGTCCCATCCAGGTTAAGGGCAAAACCTGAATCTCACTTCTCTGAAGTAAATTTTTCTTCTTTATTCTTCATTTCATATCTACCATTTTCATCAGGGCTAATATTTTCATATCTAGTCAGATCCTTCTAACTGGGGCATTTTTATAGCTCAAATTTGGTGTGTTTTTCTTTGCCACTAAGCTCAGCCTTAAACCGGCTTAGTAGCAAAGATGGGCATCTGTAAACACCCCAAATTTTCCATATCCATTCTCAAACAGCCCTCCTCGGGCAGTGCCAACCCTGTTAGATCAGTGTAGGAGCCAAACCCCGAGTCAGTTTCAGAAGATCGCCATTTTACCCATTTTCACTAGGAAAATAACCATTTTACCTCTAGGTCATCCCAAACCCCAGTCAGTCGGAGTCAACCAAGCTCATTGATCAGTTCAGAACAGTCAGAATATCAGTCATTTCAAATTCATTTGAGCTCACAGTGAGAAAGCCATTTTCATTTCTGATCATTCCTGCCAGAACGGGATCATTTCTTCAGAAATGAGCTCATTTCTCACTCAAATCCAAACCAATTGCCTCTGAGTCAGTCATTCTCAGTCAGTTATATTTCCCAAAGTCTAACTTGAGCTCACCAGGAGTTCAAGTGCTCCAGTTTCAGTTCAAAACCATTTCCAAGTGTCTTGGAGCCCATTTTAGTCCATTTCAGCTCTTTTAGCTGAAATTGAGCTGAGTTCAGCCAATCGAGCTAGTGTTCAAACATTGATTTTAGTTTATGTCAGTATTATTAACCTTTGTTGTAGCTCAAACCCAACTCAGGTTCGTAATTCACTTCGCTTCAGTGACCATTCTGTACCATTTCTCTAAAAATGACAGTATTTCTTGAAAATTTAGTCAGAGAGTCCAATTGAGTCAGTACCATTGTCAGTTCATTGGAGTTTTGAAACTCTAAAACCCAGCTCAATCCAACTCATTTCAGTTCATTTCAGCTCAAACCCTGATTTTCAGTGTCACTCTAATCGAGTAGAGCCTGAAAACCATTTCTTCAACCATTTTGCAAATTTTATCAGTTTTTATGCTTTTTGAACTGGTACAGCTGCCAATCAGGGTCTAACATCCAAAATTCTTCATTCAGGGTCTGCATTTCGCATGTCATTTCTCATCATTTCATATCATTTCTCAACATTTCATATCATTTCTCAGCATTTCATAACATTTCATCAGATTTCATTCCATTTTTGAAGTCCAGAACTCCAGTTTTATAAATTTCAATCCATATTGAGTTTTAAAAGTTTTCAGAAATCAATTTCAAACCCTGGGTTTCCAAAATTGACATTTTTACCCCCGGGAGTCTAAATTTAGAAATATTTTTTCGAGAAAAACAATCTGGATTTATTTCAAACTCAAATTTTTAAATTCTACACTGGATTTGCTTCGTAACGAGGTATTGAACTTCAAAATCCGAGCTTGCTTCAAAAACTGCAAAAAATAGCTCGTTTCGTCGTGAAATTTTCTAAAAAGACTATTTTACCCCTCTAATCGTCAAGATGAATTTCAAAAGTGGAATTTGGACCCGCTCTGAGATAGTCCATCCATTTGCATTTTCTGTTTTAATTTATAAAAAAAAAAAAAAATTACCTTTTTCTTTATTTTTTTCATTTTTTTGTTTTATTTTATTTTTTATTTTTCCTAAGGTGGGACCCACAAGTGGGGGTCGACCACCCTAGCCCTCTTTTCTCTCCATTTCCTTCCTCTCCTTTCCCTTTCCTCCTTCCTTTCTTTCTTCTTTTCCTTCTTTCTTTCTTTTCTTCCTTTCTTCTTCCTTTTTCCCTTCTTTCTTTCTTTCCTCCTTTCTTTCTTCTCCAGCACTCACGTAAGCCCAGCCTCTCTTTCTTTCCCTCTTCTTTCTTCCCTCTTTCCTTCCCCTTTCTTTCCTTTTCCTTCTTTCCCTCTTCTTTCCTTTTCCTTCCCTTCCTTCTTTCCCCTTTCTTCCTTACTCCCTTGTTACTTTCCCTCCACAGCCGTATGGCTGCAGCCAATTCACGTAAAAGTGGATTCCACCCTCTCATTTCTAGCTAATTAAAACCTAGAAAACTTAGGGAAAGGAATGGTTAAGCCCTAAGTCCAGAAATAAAGCAAAAGAGAAACCTACGACTGCCCAAGAGATCCCATCTCACGCATCTCTCTCTCTCTCTCTCTCCCTTTAGCTCTCTCCTCCCTCCCCTTGGCTGCTGCGCCATTACAACCACCATCTTGAAGCTGCCACCATCTTCTTGGACGCCCAGCTCAGCCGTACCAGCCCCTTCAACTTCAGCACCAATCTCCATCGGTTCCAAGCTCCTCCTTGGACGCCCAGCTCCACCAGGGATCCATGCCATCTTCAGCCAGCAGCTGCGCCACAACCCACCTTGTTGCATCTTCAGCCAACTCCACCAGAGATCCACGCCCAGTAGTTCCAGCCAGCGCCACCTCCTTGGACGCCTAGTCCAGTCACCTTCAACTGCACTTCCAGTCATCCACTCCAGCCAACAGCCACCAGCCGACATCACCTCCTCTAAGTGCAACTTCACAGCAACTCCCCTCTTTTTTGTAGCAGCCCCATCGTTGCAGCACCATTTGCTCCAGCGCCTCTAATCACCTCTTGACAGTCACCACAACCTTCATTGCAAGATTTCAAGCTGAGCCTCCCCTCCTTTTTGATGAAATATAATGCTTGTTTCTTTTTTTTATTTTTTTTGCTACATAGGATTTTCCCACTTGCCGCCCTTGATATGCCATGCCCAATTTTTTTTTTCCCAAAGATGACATGAAATCGAATCGAAGATTGGATCCATAGTCATATGAGGGCTCTTTTCATGGGATCAAACCAAAGAATACCATGAGGTTTTGATTTTCTATGTTGAAGCCATATAAACGATGAGACTCATCCATTCGATGGATGGAGTCTCTCGTTTAGAGAGCTAAATCAAATATGAATCGCATCTCCCTGATTTTTTTTCTTAATTTTGTTATAGTTTTCATGGATATTTCCCATTTACAAACATCATACTTAGATTTATAACACCATCTTATATTCATTTCACTTATTTAAGTTAGTTTTATTAAAGTTTCATCTTTATTTTACAAGTTGGATTCTAGGTGTTCAG
Organism: Nuphar pumila; assembly: GCF_984573655.1. NCBI lineage: Eukaryota > Viridiplantae > Streptophyta > Magnoliopsida > Nymphaeales > Nymphaeaceae > Nuphar > Nuphar pumila. Next base: position 91,968,421 of record NC_143252.1, on the reverse strand, counting down.
TCCAGTTGTTATTCCATGTTTGATTTCTCGTCTGTAAATCTTAAAAATATTATGGTAATGATGTTCTATTTGTCTTTGATATTCTGCCAAAAAATTGACTCAATTCGGGTTTCGGAACCCATCTAAACTGATCAAACCCTACATCGGGTTTTCTGTCTCTCTGGATTTCAATTTCTGCTTTAGCAGACAAGAACCTCCGGCACCACTCTCGTGGAAGATCCGAATTGTCCTCCAAAAATCACAGTAGATTTATAATTTAATCTATTAATGATCTGGAAATTTTTAGGTGTTTCTAAGTAGTTTTTACCTCTGTCAAAAATTGGATTTTCTAGACCTCTAGGAAAATCTCCATTTTCCTTTGTCAGGGTATAGGCAGACCCTAATGCACCAAGTTTGTTCAATCCGTAGCCTTTCTGTAAAACCTTTAAACACAAAAGTTGTTCCTAACAAATGTTTCTGTCATTTCCCAAAATTTGAGGATTTTTTGAACTGTTTCAATATTTTTCCCGAAAATTGCTTTTCTGTCTGACAGATTTCAATATCCAGAAATTTCAAAGATTCAGGTCTCTGATAACAGTGTGCCCTTTTCCAAACCATAACCTGAATCCAAATGATACATAAATATCAAATTTTACCCTATTTGTCAGGGACATTTTCTCATAATTTCAGCCTTTTCCCATCCGTTTACTATTTTTCCCACATTTTCTACCAAAACTTGTCTGTTTCCCCAAATCCTAGAATCGTCGGATTCCGATCCGACTTGCCGGAGTGACACAGCTCCGACCATAGGTCAAAACAAGAAAGTGTAAAAGGCACAAATCTTTTCCTAACTGTCTTCTATCACCCTATAAAATTTGGGAAATTTGTATGGAAGTTTGATATCCTAAATTCCGTTTAGAATCACGATTTTAGGCAAAATTTTGATTTTCTTAAGATTTTAACTATTTTCCATATTAAGAAAATACAAAAAAATAAATTTTAGAGATCCATTCTATTTTTAGGATTATTTTAGGTGTCCATGCCAAATTCGGATTAATTTTAAGTTAATTTGATTTATATGTTAGTTTATCTTTAAATTCAGAAGCGAAAATCAGGCGAAAATCAAGTTAAAATTGACGTTTTATGATATTTTCGCTATTTTAGTGTTTTTATCATGTACATGAGCATGTAGAATCATATTAGGGTTAATTTCAATGTCATTTGCATTTTATATTTTTCAATTTTGCAAAATTTATTTCAGAAAACCCTGGTTTCAAGGCCACAGTCTTGTTATCGTGGGTATTTTGGTTATTTTGACCTAAATTTCGAAATTTCAATCTTTAATTTCATAAATTTTCATGCATATCATCATATTTCATCATATTGTATTTGATTTATTTTATTTGATTTTCAAAATTCCAAAATTTATAAAATTTCTTTCAGAAAACCCTGATTTGAAGATCATCAGGGGTATTTTGGTCATTTTGACCATAATTTCGAATTTTCAAGTTTATTTTCGAAATTTATTCATTATTTATTATGTTTATATCAAAGAAGGTATGAATTTGGGTTTATATCTGAATAATATCCAATAATTTCCCATATTTTTGGATAAATTCAGAAAAACCTACATTTTTGTGCTAACATTGTTTTCTAGTTTTGCAGGAATGGTTGGACTTTTGGAGTGAATATTTTTAAACAATATTTTGCAATAAGAACATGGGAAAATCGTCAACCAAATATATAAAACCGACTTTCCATCGAAGTGGCGAGTACGGGTCGAATCCACAGGGAACGGGATATTTCTGAATTAATTCCAAAATAAAACTTTATTAATAAAAACAAAGTTTACAACTATGTCAATGTTTACAAGTTACATTAAATAACATTCTAACTATGAAAATAAACTACAATAGGCAGCTAAGTCTTCAGCAGGTCTCCAAGGGCATTTCTGTCTTTTCACATCAAGTGCAGTCGCACATCACACTTAAATTGCATCTGTTAACCTGTTCTAACTTAACAACCTACATAATAAAAATAAAAAGTCAGTAACTAAATCAAAAAATCATCTAAATTAAATCTAATACTAATTCTAAACTATTTCTACATTAAACTACAGTTAATTTAAATATCTAAAATTAAAATTATACTAACTAAGTAAACTAACTAAACTAAATAACTCTAATTACTCTAAATACTGTTAATACACTAACTACACTGCTAGAAAACTGTAAAACTACACGAAATCAGACAAATAGTTAAAAGACTGTTTTGTCCCTAAAGAAGGCAAAAATGAATTCTGACAGCTTTTCGCAAAACGCCTGTTTGAGGGGTCAAACGAATTCCAAAATTCGTAAAATAACTTCTATTCTGTAAAAGACAGATCCAAGGAACTGACACATTTTACAGAAGTGAAAAATACGTTCTGGATCTCCAGAACGAAGCGTTTCAAAATCAGGATAATTTGGGAAATCGCTGGACCCGAAATTTCAAAATCAGAAAAAGCTGTTTTCATAATACGCTTAAAAACCAGACCAAATCAACTCGGATCGAGCTGAAATTTGGTCTGCAGACAGTTAACACACCAATGTAGAGAATAGAAAAATAATATTCAGAAAACTCACGAAAAATCCACATGAACTAGCTAGTGCACGATCGGGTAAAAATTAGGGTTTTGGTTCAGTGCACTATTCATCCCTTTTAATCCACATTTGACATTTGGACATTGAATTACGTATAAAAACAGTCCTAACTGAACCTATCCTACTGTTAAACTACAGCAAACAATAACAATTAAACTAAGTTATAAATTCTGAGCAATACCATAACCTAAACTCACTAATACTCTAAATAAGATATCTAAATTAATCTACACTCTAATTGAACCTAATTTATAACATCTAATATCACTAACTAAATTAACTATCTATTCTATTATTAATTCTAACTTACGGTTAGTCTAACTAGCTAAAATTACTTACTAACTAAATTAAACACTAACTATCTAACCTAAATGACAAATCTAACTAAATCTAACATAATCTAACTAACATGATTACCTAATGAACTAATTAATCTAATGTTAATTCTAACCTAATGACACAACTACTAATCTACGGTTACACTAACTAGGGTTAGATTCTAACTATGTAACTATGGTTAGTTGGGGTGGCGACTTGGATTAGGTAGGGTTAATACCTATGGTTAGCTAAGGTCGACTAGGGTTAATTAGTCTAACTAACTAAAGTTTAATCTAACTAGAACTAAATACTAACTAGGGTTAGCTATAGGATTGGTTAATGAGGGTCGGTTAGAACTAACTAGGGTTAGGTAAGGGTTAACTAGGATTGAATAAGTAGGTCGGTTTGGGTTAAGTAGGTTTGACTAACTACTAGGGTTAACTAATTAGAATTAACTAACTAATTAAGGTTAGTTGAGGATAAACTATAGTTAGACTAGGGGGTCGGTTAAGGATATGGCTTTAAATTACACGCCACCCTAGAGTCATCAAATATGGTAATTACACACTAATGTTAATTCCTAAAATCTAAATCAACTCCTACATTAAATAGAAACTAATGTTAGCACCTACTTAAATAAGTATACACGACTTTTACAAACCTAATTTAATTCCATAAACACTAACCTAATTAGAATACACGAATTTCTAAAATCTATACTATTACTACATTACTAATTTAAGTAACACCTAATTAAGACTAAATCAATCTAAGCAATACTAAATAGGGCTTTAAAGATAGCAATCCACGAATTTGGTATGAACCCTTTCCTCTTTATTGCCTTAATTGCACCTAGGGAAAGGTTTCAATTTCAAAAACCGTCCAGCTATTAAAATCCACACGTTTTTCCATATTTGCATTAAAAGCATTAAAACCTTTTGAATTCTTTCCCAAAGACACACTATACGATTTTGGCTAGCTTTTGAAAAAAAGAGATAGCATTTATCTTCTTGCCAAAATCGAGTAAATCATTTTGGAACTCTTTTGAAAATCCAAGCATTAAATCCTCTTTTTGAAATTCTTTCCCAAAGCATCCCACACGATTTTTGGGGTTGGCTTTAAATGAGTATTTGGAGTTTCAAAACTTCCCAAAAATTGTGTAAATGCTTTTGGAAGGACCTTTGGAATTCCAAAGGATTTCCAAAAGTCGTGTAACCCTTATTAAAAGACCCTTTTGAATTCCAAAGGGTTTCCAACTTTGAAAATGAGAAGGCATTTATGACTTGGTTGGGAATTAGGGCTTTCCTCTTAATTGCAATTCACGATTTTAGAGGGATTAGTCTTCGACCAAATTCGTATGCTTAACCATAAAGACTCTACTGCCCTTTGACTAAAATCTACACGAATTTACATCCTAGACTTAAAATAAAACTAACCTAACTGAATTAATATATATACAACTCAAACAAAGGGCATAAAGGGAAAGCTACCAAAAATCAAACTTATCCATATTAACTACTACACGAAAATTAAAAATCACTAAGTTAATACTACATTAAAACCGATATTAGCAATTCTATCTAAGTTAATTCCTACACACAATTCGAACTTACTCAATTAATGCTAAATTACCTAAAACGAAATACATTGCACCTAGACATTTTAATTCTAATTTCCTAAAACCTAATGACCTAATAAATGAAACATGCAACCTTGCTGGACCTCTAATGGCCGACCTACATTTGGAGAAGACGACTACACCTATATGAAAAACGAAATAGCAAATTTAACTACTAACATAACACCAAATATAAATCTTATTTAAACTAAACTAACACATAATTAGGACAATCTACATGAAGCTAAAAACACACAAACTAAACAACTAACATGCTGGAAATCAAATCATAACAGAAAACAAATTCTAACATATTCCTACAATCGGCTAGACTAAGAACAAAACAGAATTTCATACTAAACACAATACACGAATTAAAATCTATGAAAAACCTAAACAATAATTGACAAACTAACATTAAAATAGCACACAAAAACAAATTACAAACTGTTGGACGTCCTACCTAAAAACCGGAAAAACTACACTCGACTAGATAATTTTAGCAAAATCTAAAAACGCACAAAATAGAAAATCACATAGTCACTTTTCCTAAGGTACTAAACTCGAACAAAATAAGAACTAATGGACTTAGAACAACTAAAAAAAACACAGACATGCAGAAACCTTCTTTCAATCACACGCACATACCCAAAAAGACATAAAAACTCCCGACGTTGGATTGAAAAACCTAAAAGTAAATGACCCAAACACCTAAACATCCTACGTGTTGGCTTTTGCACGAACAAAAGCTATACTAAGGCTGACAAAAATACAGAAAAACACCCACATATTACACACGCACATGATAGGTTTTAACTAGAAGCAATGGGTGAGAAGATCTACCTTTTGGCCGATCCGAAGAATGGGGGGATGAAGAAGAGCGGACTTTGCTTGGCTTTGCACCGTTCGGGACCTCGTTGATGCTGGAAATACACCATGGTATCATGTCCTACAGATGCAACACGTTGGAAATCCACCGAAGATGAAATGTAAACCGATTCTCGATCGGGGGGCGTAGAAGACCGGATGGAGGTAGAGCCGGCCCTTCTCGTTGGAGTGTTTCGCACTTCCACCCGAGAAAAGTGTTTCCCACCTCTGCTGCACCTGCAAAACACAGCAACAATGGAGATTAAACAACATTGGAGATTAAAGAAATGGAAAGGTTGTGACAGAAGGCAAGAAAAAGCTTGGATCTCAAGCTTATTTTCATGCTCTAATGGAGATGGCGTGAAGATGGAGGATGAGAAGGGGGCTGGAGTTAGAATCGTGCCCCTAGGGCACGAAAACCAAGGCAAAGACAGGGCTGGAATGGGCGCCCCCCCTCTTTTGACGATTTTGGTTCTTTTGGCCATTTTACAAAAACAGGTTTAAAAATAAAATATTTACTGGGCGCCTCTTTCTGCAGGGGGTTTTTAGAAAATGTTTTTACAAAACTTAAGTGGGCTGGAGTTGGGTTAAATCCATGTAATTTGGTCCAGATCCAAAGTCCAAATGGGAGTCTGGATCCAAATCTCTCAAATCGGATCTGATATTTGACCCGTTACACTGTAAATGTCATAATTCCTTCAAATTAACTCCGATTTTGATGAAATTCGAACCAGAGCTCCCTAACATCATTATGCACCTAAGTGTATGATTTAAACCTATAGATGATGCATTTATGCAGTGAAAATGTATTAATAAAACATGATATTAATGCATCATCAAATACCCCCATGCTAGAATAATTGCTAGTCCCTAGCAATACACTCTAACATGCAATAAAAATATGGACTACCCAATAACATGAAAGCTCTTATTGAATAAAAAATAAAAATAAAACTAACTCACTTTCGTAGGAATCACGGTTGCATTTAGCACATGCAACAAGCCCTTTAAACCCCTGGGTTAACCCAGTGGACGAGTAAGGTCTCGTGAGGGTTTGCAGAGATGCTACCCACAAACATCAATATCATGCATGAATAATTTTTCTGAAATAATAGGCAATTAAGAATTCTTTGCAAACAAATATTTCATGTAATCTACATTTTCAAAACAAATTCAGAAATTTCTATGCCACCACAGTAAATATCATTTTTCTTTCCCTTCTCTAAACTTATAATTATTTATGAATTTTCTCAGAAAATCAAGTACTATCATGTTTTACTCATTTATCCTCACCTGTATATTTTCTGCACAGTAATTCATTAATTATTCATAAGCATTGAATTTCTCTCTTTAAGCTCATTCTTTTTCTTTTTCTTTTTTTTTTTTTTGATATTCTATTTTTCACTCTTTTTCATTCTTCTAAATTGAGCACTATTTCGAATATCAAGTCTCGTAACCCGTGTAGCGAGCTTTAGGTCAGTGACTCCCAAGCCGGCCGGTCTTAGGGCACTAGATACAAAGTATCCCTCGGACTTAATTGCTCGAGTCACTAAACCTTTTAGTCTAATAGTATACGTATAGTTTTCCTCTCATCACGTGCAATGTCTCTATCTCTTAGGCTTTCTATGCAATCCATGTAACAAGTTTTCGAATCGGTGGCTCCCAAACCAGCTGGCTTTAGGGCACCAGGTGTAAAACACCCTTCAGATTCTACTTACTCGAACTACAAAGGCCACAAATATCGACTGGATAAGAGAATGATCTCCTTCATTATCCATTTCGTACGAGACTCAAACATTTCAACTCGTGTCTGAGTTCTACTACTTGGATTCACAAAGAAATCAACAACTAAACGTAGCTCTATTCTATTAAGCTCATTTTTCAAAAACATCATTCAATTGCTCACTTTTCTCATAAAATATACTATGCATACTTATACTTAAGTGATTCAAAACTTTATAACATATCAAATACTATCTTTTCTTTACTATTTCATAAACAACTACTCTATTTAAATCAGATAAGAAAAAAATTTTCACATGGGGCTTATACATTTCTAAATTGTCAGATCATGGAGAAATACAATCATAAATGCTACAACTTATTCTTAAGAGACCTACTTTTATGAGTTTTAAGCTATCAGACATGAAGAAAAATTTTAAAATTTGTGCATCTAAACCATCCCCCCATGCTTGAATGACACTGTCCCTAGTGGAATACAGAATAATGCAATCATGTAATGCAGATGCACACTACAAAACAATAAAATGAATAAGGAGAAAGAATTGATACAACCTGGTATGCTCGATCCTCTGAAGTTGTCGATTGACTGGACTCTGCACTACCACTATGCATGTACAAATGCATAGTTTTCTGCTCATCTGGTCAATGTTCTACTCTTGAAGGCTTCTTCATATCCGATTTACTTGAACTCACACATTGATGGATCGATTGTTCATACATGTAAACAATGAAATTCACATGAAATTAAAATAAAATTCAAAATAAAATACATAAACAACTACTACTTTATTTTAATTTACATATGATACCTCATACACTATAATTAATAACATAAGAACACTAATACATAAAACGACTAGACTATGTTAGAATAATCTATCAATGCAATTAGTAAACCTAAATCTAGGTCTAAATCAGTAAAACAATGAACAAAATAGCAACTAACCTATGTTAGAATTACACTATGGAGATTAAGTTAATCTAAATCAGCAAGTTAGCAACTAGGCTATTTTAAACTATGTTAAACTAAACTAATTAATCTATGAAATAAAAGCATCTACTCTAAATCAGAGAGTTAAGCCACTAAACTATGTTAAACTATGTTAAACTATGTTAAAACTATTTAATTAAACTATGCAACTATGTTAACAATGTTAAACTAAGTTAATTACTCTATGAAATAAAAGATAAGCTATTCTAAATCAGAAAATCAGTAAATACAGGAATTCACACTATTTTATCTAAGGCTCAACTGTTTAATATATCATTGAAGCATGGAATTCAGTGAATCTTATCAAAAACAGCAAATGAACCCTATATTTTTCTAATTATGTTAATTCTATACTAACTAAAACAATTAAAACAAACTAAACTAAACTAAACACATATATTAATAAAATGATATCTCAGAAATATTCATAATACATCGCCGTTCCCCGGCAACGGCGCCAAAATTTGGTTGGACTTTTGGAGTGAATATTTTTAAACAATATTTTGCAATAAGAACATGGGAAAATCGTCAACCAAAGATATAAAACCGACTTTCCATCGAAGTGGCGAGTACGGGTCGAATCCATAGGGAACGGGATATTTCTGAATTAATTCCAAAATAAAACTTTATTAATAAAAACAAAGTTTACAACTATGTCAATGTTTACAAGTTACATTAAATAACATTCTAACTATGAAAATAAACTACAATAGGCAGCTAAGTCTTCAGCAGGTCTCCAAGGGCATTTCTGTCTTTTCACATCAAGTGCAGTCGCACATCACACTTAAATTGCATCTGTTAACCTGTTCTAACTTAACAACCTACATAATAAAAATAAAAAGTCAGTAACTAAATCAAAAAATCATCTAAATTAAATCTAATACTAATTCTAAACTATTTCTACATTAAACTACAGTTAATTTAAATATCTAAAATTAAAATTATACTAACTAAGTAAACTAACTAAACTAAATAACTCTAATTACTCTAAATACTGTTAATACACTAACTACACTGCTAGAAAACTGTAAAACTACACGAAATCAGACAAATAGTTAAAAGACTGTTTTGTCCCTAAAGAAGGCAAAAATGAATTCTGACAGCTTTTCGCAAAACGCCTGTTTGAGGGGTCAAACGAATTCCAAAATTCGTAAAATAACTTCTATTCTGTAAAAGACAGATCCAAGGAACTGACACATTTTACAGAAGTGAAAAATACATTCTGGATCTCCAGAACGAAGCGTTTCAAAATCAGGATAATTTGGGAAATCGCTGGACCCGAAATTTCAAAATCAGAAAAAGCTGTTTTCATAATACGCTTAAAAACCAGACCAAATCAACTCGGATCGAGCTGAAATTTGGTCTGCAGACAGTTAACACACCAATGTAGAGAATAGAAAAATAATATTCAGAAAACTCACGAAAAATCCACATGAACTAGCTAGTGCACGATCGGGTAAAAATTAGGGTTTTGGTTCAGTGCACTATTCATCCCTTTTAATCCACATTTGACATTTGGACATTGAATTACGTATAAAAACAGTCCTAACTGAACCTATCCTACTGTTAAACTACAGCAAACAATAACAATTAAACTAAGTTATAAATTCTGAGCAATACCATAACCTAAACTCACTAATACTCTAAATAAGATATCTAAATTAATCTACACTCTAATTGAACCTAATTTATAACATCTAATATCACTAACTAAATTAACTATCTATTCTATTATTAATTCTAACTTACGGTTAGTCTAACTAGCTAAAATTACTTACTAACTAAATTAAACACTAACTATCTAACCTAAATGACAAATCTAACTAAATCTAACATAATCTAACTAACATGATTACCTAATGAACTAATTAATCTAATGTTAATTCTAACCTAATGACACAACTACTAATCTACGGTTACACTAACTAGGGTTAGATTCTAACTATGTAACTATGGTTAGTTGGGGTGGCGACTTGGATTAGGTAGGGTTAATACCTATGGTTAGCTAAGGTCGACTAGGGTTAATTAGTCTAACTAACTAAAGTTTAATCTAACTAGAACTAAATACTAACTAGGGTTAGCTATAGGATTGGTTAATGAGGGTCGGTTAGAACTAACTAGGGTTAGGTAAGGGTTAACTAGGATTGAATAAGTAGGTCGGTTTGGGTTAAGTAGGTTTGACTAACTACTAGGGTTAACTAATTAGAATTAACTAACTAATTAAGGTTAGTTGAGGATAAACTATAGTTAGACTAGGGGGTCGGTTAAGGATATGGCTTTAAATTACACGCCACCCTAGAGTCATCAAATATGGTAATTACACACTAATGTTAATTCCTAAAATCTAAATCAACTCCTACATTAAATAGAAACTAATGTTAGCACCTACTTAAATAAGTATACACGACTTTTACAAACCTAATTTAATTCCATAAACACTAACCTAATTAGAATACACGAATTTCTAAAATCTATACTATTACTACATTACTAATTTAAGTAACACCTAATTAAGACTAAATCAATCTAAGCAATACTAAATAGGGCTTTAAAGATAGCAATCCACGAATTTGGTATGAACCCTTTCCTCTTTATTGCCTTAATTGCACCTAGGGAAAGGTTTCAATTTCAAAAACCGTCCAGCTATTAAAATCCACACGTTTTTCCATATTTGCATTAAAAGCATTAAAACCTTTTGAATTCTTTCCCAAAGACACACTATACGATTTTGGCTAGCTTTTGAAAAAAAGAGATAGCATTTATCTTCTTGCCAAAATCGAGTAAATCATTTTGGAACTCTTTTGAAAATCCAAGCATTAAATCCTCTTTTTGAAATTCTTTCCCAAAGCATCCCACACGATTTTTGGGGTTGGCTTTAAATGAGTATTTGGAGTTTCAAAACTTCCCAAAAATCGTGTAAATGCTTTTGGAAGGACCTTTGGAATTCCAAAGGATTTCCAAAAGTCGTGTAACCCTTATTAAAAGACCCTTTTGAATTCCAAAGGGTTTCCAACTTTGAAAATGAGAAGGCATTTATGACTTGGTTGGGAATTAGGGCTTTCCTCTTAATTGCAATTCACGATTTTAGAGGGATTAGTCTTCGACCAAATTCGTATGCTTAACCATAAAGACTCTACTGCCCTTTGACTAAAATCTACACGAATTTACATCCTAGACTTAAAATAAAACTAACCTAACTGAATTAATATATATACAACTCAAACAAAGGGCATAAAGGGAAAGCTACCAAAAATCAAACTTATCCATATTAACTACTACACGAAAATTAAAAATCACTAAGTTAATACTACATTAAAACCGATATTAGCAATTCTATCTAAGTTAATTCCTACACACAATTCGAACTTACTCAATTAATGCTAAATTACCTAAAACGAAATACATTGCACCTAGACATTTTAATTCTAATTTCCTAAAACCTAATGACCTAATAAATGAAACATGCAACCTTGCTGGACCTCTAATGGCCGACCTACATTTGGAGAAGACGACTACACCTATATGAAAAACGAAATAGCAAATTTAACTACTAACATAACACCAAATATAAATCTAATTTAAACTAAACTAACACATAATTAGGACAATCTACATGAAGCTAAAAACACACAAACTAAACAACTAACATGCTGGAAATCAAATCATAACAGAAAACAAATTCTAACATATTCCTACAATCGGCTAGACTAAGAACAAAACAGAGTTTCATACTAAACACAATACACGAATTAAAATCTATGAAAAACCTAAACAATAATTGACAAACTAACATTAAAATAGCACACAAAAACAAATTACAAACTGTTGGACGTCCTACCTAAAAACCGGAAAAACTACACTCGACTAGATAATTTTAGCAAAATCTAAAAACGCACAAAATAGAAAATCACATAGTCACTTTTCCTAAGGTACTAAACTCGAACAAAATAAGAACTAATGGACTTAGAACAACTAAAAAAAACACAGACATGCAGAAACCTTCTTTCAATCACACGCACATACCCAAAAAGACATAAAAACTCCCGACGTTGGATTGAAAAACCTAAAAGTAAATGACCCAAACACCTAAACATCCTACGTGTTGGCTTTTGCACGAACAAAAGCTATACTAAGGCTGACAAAAATACAGAAAAACACCCACATATTACACACGCACATGATAGGTTTTAACTAGAAGCAATGGGTGAGAAGATCTACCTTTTGGCCGATCCGAAGAATGGGGGGATGAAGAAGAGCGGACTTTGCTTGGCTTTGCACCGTTCGGGACCTCGTTGATGCTGGAAATACACCATGGTATCATGTCCTACAGATGCAACACGTTGGAAATCCACCGAAGATGAAATGTAAACCGATTCTCGATCGGGGGGCGTAGAAGACCGGATGGAGGTAGAGCCGGCCCTTCTCGTTGGAGTGTTTCGCACTTCCACCCGAGAAAAGTGTTTCCCACCTCTGCTGCACCTGCAAAACACAGCAACAATGGAGATTAAACAACATTGGAGATTAAAGAAATGGAAAGGTTGTGACAGAAGGCAAGAAAAAGCTTGGATCTCAAGCTTATTTTCATGCTCTAATGGAGATGGCGTGAAGATGGAGGATGAGAAGGGGGCTGGAGTTAGAATCGTGCCCCTAGGGCACGAAAACCAAGGCAAAGACAGGGCTGGAATGGGCGCCCCCCCTCTTTTGACGATTTTGGTTCTTTTGGCCATTTTACAAAAACAGGTTTAAAAATAAAATATTTACTGGGCGCCTCTTTCTGCAGGGGGTTTTTAGAAAATGTTTTTACAAAACTTAAGTGGGCTGGAGTTGGGTTAAATCCATGTAATTTGGTCCAGATCCAAAGTCCAAATGGGAGTCTGGATCCAAATCTCTCAAATCGGATCTGATATTTGACCCGTTACACTGTAAATGTCATAATTCCTTCAAATTAACTCCGATTTTGATGAAATTCGAACCAGAGCTCCCTAACATCATTATGCACCTAAGTGTATGATTTAAACCTATAGATGATGCATTTATGCAGTGAAAATGTATTAATAAAACATGATATTAATGCATCATCAAATACCCCCATGCTAGAATAATTGCTAGTCCCTAGCAATACACTCTAACATGCAATAAAAATATGGACTACCCAATAACATGAAAGCTCTTATTGAATAAAAAATAAAAATAAAACTAACTCACTTTCGTAGGAATCACGGTTGCATTTAGCACATGCAACAAGCCCTTTAAACCCCTGGGTTAACCCAGTGGACGAGTAAGGTCTCGTGAGGGTTTGCAGAGATGCTACCCACAAACATCAATATCATGCATGAATAATTTTTCTGAAATAATAGGCAATTAAGAATTCTTTGCAAACAAATATTTCATGTAATCTACATTTTCAAAACAAATTCAGAAATTTCTATGCCACCACAGTAAATATCATTTTTCTTTCCCTTCTCTAAACTTATAATTATTTATGAATTTTCTCAGAAAATCAAGTACTATCATGTTTTACTCATTTATCCTCACCTGTATATTTTCTGCACAGTAATTCATTAATTATTCATAAGCATTGAATTTCTCTCTTTAAGCTCATTCTTTTTCTTTTTCTTTTTTTTTTTTTTGATATTCTATTTTTCACTCTTTTTCATTCTTCTAAATTGAGCACTATTTCGAATATCAAGTCTCGTAACCCGTGTAGCGAGCTTTAGGTCAGTGACTCCCAAGCCGGCCGGTCTTAGGGCACTAGATACAAAGTATCCCTCGGACTTAATTGCTCGAGTCACTAAACCTTTTAGTCTAATAGTATACGTATAGTTTTCCTCTCATCACGTGCAATGTCTCTATCTCTTAGGCTTTCTATGCAATCCATGTAACAAGTTTTCGAATCGGTGGCTCCCAAACCAGCTGGCTTTAGGGCACCAGGTGTAAAACACCCTTCAGATTCTACTTACTCGAACTACAAAGGCCACAGATATCGACTGGATAAGAGAATGATCTCCTTCATTATCCATTTCGTACGAGACTCAAACATTTCAACTCGTGTCTGAGTTCTACTACTTGGATTCACAAAGAAATCAACAACTAAACGTAGCTCTATTCTATTAAGCTCATTTTTCAAAAACATCATTCAATTGCTCACTTTTCTCATAAAATATACTATGCATACTTATACTTAAGTGATTCAAAACTTTATAACATATCAAATACTATCTTTTCTTTACTATTTCATAAACAACTACTCTATTTAAATCAGATAAGAAAAAAAATTTCACATGGGGCTTATACATTTCTAAATTGTCAGATCATGGAGAAATACAATCATAAATGCTACAACTTATTCTTAAGAGACCTACTTTTATGAGTTTTAAGCTATCAGACATGAAGAAAAATTTTAAAATTTGTGCATCTAAACCATCCCCCCATGCTTGAATGACACTGTCCCTAGTGGAATACAGAATAATGCAATCATGTAATGCAGATGCACACTACAAAACAATAAAATGAATAAGGAGAAAGGATTGATACAACCTGGTATGCTCGATCCTCTGAAGTTGTCGATTGACTGGACTCTGCACTACCACTATGCATGTACAAATGCATAGTTTTCTGCTCATCTGGTCAATGTTCTACTCTTGAAGGCTTCTTCATATCCGATTTACTTGAACTCACACATTGATGGATCGATTGTTCATACATGTAAACAATGAAATTCACATGAAATTAAAATAAAATTCAAAATAAAATACATAAACAACTACTACTTTATTTTAATTTACATATGATACCTCATACACTATAATTAATAACATAAGAACACTAATACATAAAACGACTAGACTATGTTAGAATAATCTATCAATGCAATTAGTAAACCTAAATCTAGGTCTAAATCAGTAAAACAATGAACAAAATAGCAACTAACCTATGTTAGAATTACACTATGGAGATTAAGTTAATCTAAATCAGCAAGTTAGCAACTAGGCTATTTTAAACTATGTTAAACTAAACTAATTAATCTATGAAATAAAAGCATCTACTCTAAATCAGAGAGTTAAGCCACTAAACTATGTTAAACTATGTTAAAACTATTTAATTAAACTATGCAACTATGTTAACAATGTTAAACTAAGTTAATTACTCTATGAAATAAAAGATAAGCTATTCTAAATCAGAAAATCAGTAAATACAGGAATTCACACTATTTTATCTAAGGCTCAACTGTTTAATATATCATTGAAGCATGGAATTCAGTGAATCTTATCAAAAACAGCAAATGAACCCTATATTTTTCTAATTATGTTAATTTTATACTAACTAAAACAATTAAAACAAACTAAACTAAACTAAACACATATATTAATAAAATGATATCTCAGAAATATTCATAATACATCGCCGTTCCCCGGCAACGGCGCCAAAATTTGGTTGGACTTTTGGAGTGAATATTTTTAAACAATATTTTGCAATAAGAACATGGGAAAATCGTCAACCAAAGATATAAAACCGACTTTCCATCGAAGTGGCGAGTACGGGTCGAATCCATAGGGAACGGGATATTTCTGAATTAATTCCAAAATAAAACTTTATTAATAAAAACAAAGTTTACAACTATGTCAATGTTTACAAGTTACATTAAATAACATTCTAACTATGAAAATAAACTACAATAGGCAGCTAAGTCTTCAGCAGGTCTCCAAGGGCATTTCTGTCTTTTCACATCAAGTGCAGTCGCACATCACACTTAAATTGCATCTGTTAACCTGTTCTAACTTAACAACCTACATAATAAAAATAAAAAGTCAGTAACTAAATCAAAAAATCATCTAAATTAAATCTAATACTAATTCTAAACTATTTCTACATTAAACTACAGTTAATTTAAATATCTAAAATTAAAATTATACTAACTAAGTAAACTAACTAAACTAAATAACTCTAATTACTCTAAATACTGTTAATACACTAACTACACTGCTAGAAAACTGTAAAACTACACGAAATCAGACAAATAGTTAAAAGACTGTTTTGTCCCTAAAGAAGGCAAAAATGAATTCTGACAGCTTTTCGCAAAATGCCTGTTTGAGGGGTCAAACGAATTCCAAAATTCGTAAAATAACTTCTATTCTGTAAAAGACAGATCCAAGGAACTGACACATTTTACAGAAGTGAAAAATACATTCTGGATCTCCAGAACGAAGCGTTTCAAAATCAGGATAATTTGGGAAATCGCTGGACCCGAAATTTCAAAATCAGAAAAAGCTGTTTTCATAATACGCTTAAAAACCAGACCAAATCAACTCGGATCGAGCTGAAATTTGGTCTGCAGACAGTTAACACACCAATGTAGAGAATAGAAAAATAATATTCAGAAAACTCACGAAAAATCCACATGAACTAGCTAGTGCACGATCGGGTAAAAATTAGGGTTTTGGTTCAGTGCACTATTCATCCCTTTTAATCCACATTTGACATTTGGACATTGAATTACGTATAAAAACAGTCCTAACTGAACCTATCCTACTGTTAAACTACAGCAAACAATAACAATTAAACTAAGTTATAAATTCTGAGCAATACCATAACCTAAACTCACTAATACTCTAAATAAGATATCTAAATTAATCTACACTCTAATTGAACCTAATTTATAACATCTAATATCACTAACTAAATTAACTATCTATTCTATTATTAATTCTAACTTACGGTTAGTCTAACTAGCTAAAATTACTTACTAACTAAATTAAACACTAACTATCTAACCTAAATGACAAATCTAACTAAATCTAACATAATCTAACTAACATGATTACCTAATGAACTAATTAATCTAATGTTAATTCTAACCTAATGACACAACTACTAATCTACGGTTACACTAACTAGGGTTAGATTCTAACTATGTAACTATGGTTAGTTGGGGTGGCGACTTGGATTAGGTAGGGTTAATACCTATGGTTAGCTAAGGTCGACTAGGGTTAATTAGTCTAACTAACTAAAGTTTAATCTAACTAGAACTAAATACTAACTAGGGTTAGCTATAGGATTGGTTAATGAGGGTCGGTTAGAACTAACTAGGGTTAGGTAAGGGTTAACTAGGATTGAATAAGTAGGTCGGTTTGGGTTAAGTAGGTTTGACTAACTACTAGGGTTAACTAATTAGAATTAACTAACTAATTAAGGTTAGTTGAGGATAAACTATAGTTAGACTAGGGGGTCGGTTAAGGATATGGCTTTAAATTACACGCCACCCTAGAGTCATCAAATATGGTAATTACACACTAATGTTAATTCCTAAAATCTAAATCAACTCCTACATTAAATAGAAACTAATGTTAGCACCTACTTAAATAAGTATACACGACTTTTACAAACCTAATTTAATTCCATAAACACTAACCTAATTAGAATACACGAATTTCTAAAATCTATACTATTACTACATTACTAATTTAAGTAACACCTAATTAAGACTAAATCAATCTAAGCAATACTAAATAGGGCTTTAAAGATAGCAATCCACGAATTTGGTATGAACCCTTTCCTCTTTATTGCCTTAATTGCACCTAGGGAAAGGTTTCAATTTCAAAAACCGTCCAGCTATTAAAATCCACACGTTTTTCCATATTTGCATTAAAAGCATTAAAACCTTTTGAATTCTTTCCCAAAGACACACTATACGATTTTGGCTAGCTTTTGAAAAAAAGAGATAGCATTTATCTTCTTGCCAAAATCGAGTAAATCATTTTGGAACTCTTTTGAAAATCCAAGCATTAAATCCTCTTTTTGAAATTCTTTCCCAAAGCATCCCACACGATTTTTGGGGTTGGCTTTAAATGAGTATTTGGAGTTTCAAAACTTCCCAAAAATCGTGTAAATGCTTTTGGAAGGACCTTTGGAATTCCAAAGGATTTCCAAAAGTCGTGTAACCCTTATTAAAAGACCCTTTTGAATTCCAAAGGGTTTCCAACTTTGAAAATGAGAAGGCATTTATGACTTGGTTGGGAATTAGGGCTTTCCTCTTAATTGCAATTCACGATTTTAGAGGGATTAGTCTTCGACCAAATTCGTATGCTTAACCATAAAGACTCTACTGCCCTTTGACTAAAATCTACACGAATTTACATCCTAGACTTAAAATAAAACTAACCTAACTAAATTAATATATATACAACTCAAACAAAGGGCATAAAGGGAAAGCTACCAAAAATCAAACTTATCCATATTAACTACTACACGAAAATTAAAAATCACTAAGTTAATACTACATTAAAACCGATATTAGCAATTCTATCTAAGTTAATTCCTACACACAATTCGAACTTACTCAATTAATGCTAAATTACCTAAAACGAAATACATTGCACCTAGACATTTTAATTCTAATTTCCTAAAACCTAATGACCTAATAAATGAAACATGCAACCTTGCTGGACCTCTAATGGCCGACCTACATTTGGAGAAGACGACTACACCTATATGAAAAACGAAATAGCTAATTTAACTACTAACATAACACCAAATATAAATCTAATTTAAACTAAACTAACACATAATTAGGACAATCTACATGAAGCTAAAAACACACAAACTAAACAACTAACATGCTGGAAATCAAATCATAACAGAAAACAAATTCTAACATATTCCTACAATCGGCTAGACTAAGAACAAAACAGAATTTCATACTAAACACAATACACGAATTAAAATCTATGAAAAACCTAAACAATAATTGACAAACTAACATTAAAATAGCACACAAAAACAAATTACAAACTGTTGGACGTCCTACCTAAAAACCGGAAAAACTACACTCGACTAGATAATTTTAGCAAAATCTAAAAACGCACAAAATAGAAAATCACATAGTCACTTTTCCTAAGGTACTAAACTCGAACAAAATAAGAACTAATGGACTTAGAACAACTAAAAAAAACACAGACATGCAGAAACCTTCTTTCAATAACACGCACATACCCAAATAGACATAAAAACTCCCAACGTTGGATTGAAAAACCTAAAAGTAAATGACCCAAACACCTAAACATCCTACGTGCTGGATTTTGCACGAACAAAAGCTATACTAAGGCTGACAAAAATACAGAAAAACACCCACATATTACACACGCACATGATAGGTTTTAACTAGAAGCAATGGGTGAGAAGATCTACCTTTTGGCCGATCCGAAGAATGAGGGGATGAAGAAGAGCGGACTTTGCTTGGCTTTGCACCGTTCGGGACCTCGTTGATGCTGGAAATACACCATGGTATCATGTCCTACAGCTGCAACACGTTGGAAATCCACCGAAGATGAAATGTGAACCGATTCTCGATCGGGGGGCGTAGAAGACCGGATGGAGGTAGAGCCGGCCCTTCTCGTTGGAGTGTTTCGCACTTCCACTCGAGAAAAGTGTTTCCCACCTCTGCTGCACCTGCAAAACACAGCAACAATGGAGATTAAACAACATTGGAGATTAAAGAAATGGAAAGGTTGTGACAGAAGGCAAGAAAAAGCTTGGATCTTAAGCTTATTTTCATGCTCTAATGGAGATGGCGTGAAGATGGAGGATGAGAAGGGGGCTGGAGTTAGAATCGTGCCCCTAGGGCACGAAAACCAAGGCAAAGACAGGACTGGAATGGGCGCCCCCCCTCTTTTGACGATTTTGGTTCTTTTGGCCATTTTACAAAAACAGGTTTAAAAATAAAATATTTACTGGGCGCCTCTTTCTGCAGGGGGTTTTTAGAAAATGTTTTTACAAAACTTAAGTGGGCTGGAGTTGGGTTAAATCCATGTAATTTGGTCCAGATCCAAAGTTCAAATGGGCGTCTGGATCCAAATCTCTCAAATCGGATCTGATATTTGACCCGTTACACTGTAAATGTCATAATTCCTTCAAATTAACTCCGATTTTGATGAAATTCGAACCAGAGCTCCCTAACATCATTATGCACCTAAGTGTATGCTTTAAACCTATAGATGATGCATTTATGCAGTGAAAATGTATTAATAAAACATGATATTAATGCATCATCAAGGAGCATTCAAGAAAACTTAGTTTTTTTATTTCTTTTTTTTTATTCAATTCAATGTAAAAATCAATGTAATATTTGGAATAAGAGTTACTTTTCCTGCATAGAATAGGACTGCATTGCATATAGTTTAATTTTTGTAAATCCTGATATCTGATGCATCATTCATGCACATTTTTCCAAATCCACTATGGTTGACATGAATGGAACGTGCACAAGCTCTTATGGAGTTTATAAACTCGGTGAGATTCATATTTATGTTCATAGTCAGAATACGAAGAAAACCAACATTTATGATCTTCATATTAGCCACATTCAGCCTACACACTTAGGCTAACTTAAAAAATGCACTGTATTTCTCCAAGTTTCAAAAGGATTTCTCAATTCCTCAATTGAAATTCCCTTTTCAAATTCATATTCATTCATTCATTTCATTCAAATTGCATTATTTTCAAATTTATTTTCCAGTTTCAATTTCAGAAACATTGATTTTCTGAAGGATTTACCAAGTTTTCTCAGGATTGGATTTTCTCAAAATTTTGAGTTTTCAAATGACATTTCAAAACATTTCCCAAGTTCAAATCAAGATTTTCCAAAGTTTTAAAATTCTCAAGTTTCAAAATCTTAAGTTTTCAGAAATCGATTTTCGCAGATTTCCCATTTTCCTGAGAATCCAGTTTTTTTGAGAATCCATTGTCCATTTCAAAATCATCTTCCAATGAATTTCCTGATTTTCCCAGAATTCTCAAATCCATTTCCTTAGAAAAGCAACTCAAAGCTCAAAATCGATTTTCAAAGTTCAAGTTTTCCTGAGAAATCACTTTCCAATGCACATTTCTGATTTTCAATAAAATTCAATGATTTTCCCAGGAATTCCAATTTCAAGCACTTTTCCAACCATTTTTCTAAGTATAATTCAATTTTCCAAAGCAAACATCATATTTTTTCAAATTTGCATTATTTCAAAAATCCATAGTGCATGCCTGATTCTTTGTACATTCTAGGAAAAATAGAGCATGATTTAGATATTTGAGTCAAGTTAAAGCATATAATTGATCCTTGGTTCAATTACCCTTGGTAAAAGCAACAGGAACGGTTGAACCTCGTACCGACAGGCGGATCCCATTCCACGAAATTTTCCTGCAAATTTTCAAAACGGAGGCGAGTTAATTTTCAAAACCATTTTCAAAACTTTGGTCGAGTTTGACTCGCGAAATTCATTTCTCTCTCGCAAGGGAGGGGAAAATTTTTGCGATGATAACAACAGTATCATCGCCTGTTATCAATTTTGTTTGGTCACTTTTGTTGTATTTTACATTGATCGAATGCTACTGAATGATACCACCTATGCAAGGTAGCCTAATAAGGCATTCGTTATGCCATCTATGTTGGTTCCTCCATCTCATCTCATCCAATGCTTTTGAAAATATTCAGCATCTTCTCCTTGAATGTCAAGCATGGTGGGGCAATATAAGTAGTTATCATCAGAGTCCTCTTTTCCGGGTGCTTCTCTTGACTGCCTGCTGAGTTCACCTAATTTGCTATTGCTGCTGAAACAAAATGAACAGTGGACAAGGACATCGGCCATCTCAGAGAAGTGATAACTGTATAAGAAGGAACTCAAGCACAGATTTATCTTGTAAAATACTCCTACTCCCTGAATCAGGGTGTCCTTCAGAGTGTCCTGCAACTACGGAGTGTGACTCCTCCAAAGTTGGAGAGACTTATGTAGTAAATGTTGAAGCAAGTTGTGTATGTATTTCTGGTATGTCTAGGAGTCCTCAGAAAGGAGGTTTTCCATTTTCAGCTGAAATGCACGACAACTCCATGCAAAGCAGTGATGATTATCTTCAAGAAAATAATGACTAATGTGATGGGTTGTCATCAAATAGTTCTATAAGAAATATTTCATTCACAGAAGCCATAAAACACAAGGAAGAAACTTCAACTTTTCCTCCTCTTTTAGGGTTGCACTTTGCTACAATTGTTGAACAGCAAGAGAGCATAGACATGGTGCAGTACCATCCAAATCCAGTTTCAAGCAAGTGACTGTGGAATATCACTTTCTGAGAATCCCATGGTTGAGTTCTCTATGAAGAAACCTTGAAGGCAGAAGGACAGGGTGCCTCAAGAATAAGAGGATCCAATAAATGGGCTGTTGGGTCTCTTACTGGTGCCGAGAAGTCAGATGTTATACAGGTGAACAATTCTTCACACAAGATACAACAGAGGTCTTATAGTTCAGAATTTTCTGAAGAACTCTCCAGCAAAAGGCAGAGGGGTGGTGGCAAAAGAGTCTGCCCCTGTTAAGAATTTAAGAAGTGTCAAGGGTATAGCTAGGGGATCAAGTCAAGGCATGATGACCTTTCCAAGGAGAAGATCCGTGCGTTGGTGGTTAAGGTTTAATGTCTATTTGGAAAGTTCATTCTAGATTATTTGCATTATTTTCTTTCTTGTTCTATTTATTTTAACTTTTTTTTAAAAATCAGACAAGTAGAGGATAGAGGTAAAATAACATATCCACTGGAGGGTTGATTCCACCTGTTAATTCTGGGTGAACATGGCTTAAATTTGATATTGAAACATCTGTGTTGTAGATCTTTAGTCCACTGTCAAACACTTCCACCACACAGTCATATTTTACTTTCACATACACCCCACCTCCTATAGCATTCTCACACTTAGCATTATCCACTTGCATATATTACATCACACCCCCACTGCTCATCATCTGTTATAACATCCAACATATGTCTACCACCACATTCCAGCATTCCACTTAATCACTAGCCTTCACCTGTCACCTACTTTCATTACACAACACCAACACCTTCTTCATCACTATGGCATCTGTTGCACATGCACAATGTCACCCTTCACAGCAGCACCACTTGTATATCATTTCAATATATGTGACTGCATTGCATTAATGGCATGTGCACATCATTTAGGTATATGTATCTCATCTTCTCACAACAACATTGTTGCAATTACAGCAATATGATCACCCATTGTCAGCCTTTAGTTGTTGGAACCATTGTTTTCACAGCAGCAGTGATCCAGCCACTGCTGCACAAGCATCAACAGCTTCAACATAGCTTACCCTCCATTGTCACTCACACTATCACCCACTTCCTCGCCTCTTACACTGTGTTGCACTTGTATATCCTGCATCCTTGCCACTCACTTATCACTTCATTGTCCCCGCCATCACCTTCCGATATATCATCAGTCACAATAGTGACTATTTTTGAGGATCAGTTGAAGAGGCTGATCTGTGTTAGGTGGCCAACTCGTTGCCAAAACTATGCTACTGCTGAAAACAACTTTGCCATATGTCTACTATAATTCATCTCTTGTTGGCATGTTTCAAAGTCTTAGCTTATATTCATTATCCCTGTGCTATGGTTTTATTTCCCTTCCCTACATCCTGCAGTGTGCACACTCACTGCACACTTCCTGCACTTGTTACATGTTCATTTCCCACTACACTGTTTTATACTTGGTCATAGCACTCCACTTGCCTCTGCACCATCACCACTTCCTTGGTCCGCATCCTGCACCATGCTCTACCCCCTTGCATCCTGCTGTATATGCACCCATGCCATCCTATAGCAGTCATGCTCTTCAAACCAGCTTCACAACCCCTACAACCACCTCACATCTTCACTTCACAGTATCCAGCACACTCATATAGGCACACCTTACCCTCATTTGCCACATTAGCATCTCATCTTGTATGATCACAACACACACTATTCCACTCATGACCTCATTCATCACCTTTCTCTTTACAATTGTTGTGACCTTTGTATGTTTCTCTTAACCTAGATGCATATAGTGCATTCTCATATGTATGTAAATTGGATCATTCTCAAAGGCATTTCACCATTGGATACACATATGGCCTTAAGCTAATATGTATAGACTTCCACCTAGTCTAAGGCATCATCTGGGCATCGTCATATATACCTTCTAGACATTGCATATATATTCTTCACTTAGACCATATATCATCGTATGCATTCCAATCCTACCTCATGCTAACCTTATTTTGCAGGAAATACATAGAAACTGCCACTTTCTTTCTTAGATTAGGTGTTTTAATTTCAATTCTAAGTTCCAAATTGTAATAGCCAAATTATAAATGAGAATCTTATATTTCCTGCACTAGATTAGATTGTATGTGCATACATTTGCTTTTACGTGTTTTCATGCCATTTTCCTCTTTTATTTAAAAATTCACAAATGAGAACACGAATGACATGTGCACCATTCTAATAAAAGGTGATTATCCTAAGTTGACGATTTGCATCAATGGCCATAGTCAAGGTGTGAACAAAACTTAGGATTTTCATCTTTTATGGAATAATATTGGATCCACACTGGATCTTTTTTTCATTATATTTTTTTCTAAATATTTTCTTCTTTTATCAGAGTTTAACTTAAAATTAACTCAAAATATATATCAATGGCCATAGTCAGAATATATTGAGAGTTAATTTCATTTTAAACTCTATAAAGGCACCAAAATGTATTTTATTCTTCATTTGAATTTAAATATGATTATTATATAATACATTTTATGACCATAGTCAGAAATATATTATATCTTTAATCTTATTTCAATTCATTTAAAGAATGAAATATGCTTTTCAATATCCAATTTTCAAAATTATTTAAATCATTCAACATTTAGGATAGAATTACATCATATTTTCAAAATTCCTTTCCTATTATTTCAAAATCCAAGTGATTTTGAGATAATTCTTCGAATATCTTATTCACTTCTCAAATCAATCTTCAAATCTTATAAATTCAATTTTAGCTTTCTGTTCTCAATTCTATCTTATTTCAAAAATTCAAACTTCAATTTCAAAGTCCAATTTGACTTTAAAATTTCAAATTCATTTTTATATTCAAATTTCAAAGTTCAATTCAACTTTGAAATTCCAAATTCATTTTCAGGATTCAAATTCAATTCAATATTCTAGATTGAATTTCAAAGTTCAATTCAACTTTGAAATCCCAGATTCATCACCTGATTTCAAAAAATCAAGTTTTAAACCAAGTTTATTTCCTATTCTTCACTTCAAGTTCTCAAATCCCCAAGTTCTTTTGAAACTTCTGAGTTTTTAATCTTCAAATCACTTCGAGATTAAGATTAGTGTTAAATTCAAATCCATTTCTTTCAAATTCAATCAAGATTTTTCAATATTTAGATCCATCTTCCAATTTCATATTAGATTCAGATTTTTAAATCCAAACTCATCTTGGATTCCAGGTTGCAAAATCCAATTCCATCCTGGATTCCAGATTTTGGATCGAATTCCATCTAGGGTTACAGATTTTAAAAACCAATTCCATTTAGGATTCTAGATTTTGGATTCAAGTTCATCTTGAATTCCAGACTTCGAATCCAATTCCATCTAGGATTCCAGATTTCGGATCAAATTCCATCTAGGATTCCAGATCCGATCCCATTTCCAATTCCTATTTCCATAACATTTTTAAAACTATTTCTCAAAATCTAAATCCAAATTCAATTCCTACTTCAGGTTTTGAAATTAAGAATCTCTTTTTCATAATCGATTCATTCAAAATCAAAGTCCATTCTGACTTTGAAAATTCAATTTTTTTTACTTCAAAAATTTTGTCTCAGTTTTAAATCTCCCCTTTTCCTCCATTTCTTCAAAATTCAAGATTTATTTTCAAGTCTCTGATTATCCCAAGACTTAGAACTTCAAGTCTTCTTCCAGATCTATTTCAAAATTCTGAGTTAGATTCAAAATCTAACTTTTTCAAACCAATTTCAACCCTTTGAATCATTTCTTCGCTATATTATCAAATTTATTTCAGAATCACTTGGAAAATCCCAAAATTTCTAAATTATTTTCTCAAAAGAGCATACATCCTTGCATTCACACAATCATGATTCTTTGTGCATTTTAGACTTAAAATAAATTATTAGACAATATTTAGGCAAAGCAAAAAGGCATAAATTCGATCCTTGGTTCAATTACCCTTGGTAAAGGCGCCAAAAACGGTCGAACCTCGTACCGATGAGCGAATCTCATCTCTACATTTTCCTGTAAAATTTCAAAATGGAGGTGAGTAGTTTTCAAATATTTTCAAAATTAAGGTCAAGTGAGACCTTTGCAAAAGAGTTCCTCTCTCTCTTCTTTATTTTCTCTTCTCTTCTTTTCTGTCTTTTATTTCTCCTTCAAAAAAGGAAATAGAGGTTAGAAAGGAAAAGAGAAAGAGAAGAGGGAACACAAGAGAAAAAAATTTGCAATGATCACAGAAGTTGGTGACCGTGATGGGACCCGTCTTCGTTCTGTTGGATTTATGCCTTTTGCTTTGCTTTGATATTATCTAAGTCTTTATTCTACAATGTCAACTTCATTTCCATACAAAACCTTAGAAGCCTAGACTTTGTCTTAGCTGACATAATGCATATAGGATCTAAGTATGGTTGGGTAGAACCCTATTGAGGAGATTATTGCATGCTCATTTAGACTTAGGTCTGAAATACAAACTCTCCTCAATTCTAGGGATTGAATGCAAACAATGTGTACAAGTGTATGCTTCTTTTCATTTAAAATTCTATCTCTTTAGGACTTGCATTAGGAACATCTGATTTATTGCATGTTGAACATGTTTTTCGAAAACATCTCTACCTATATTGTCCCGGTCTTCATGTTGTTGGGCTGTCTCACTGAACCATAGTTCGGGAGAGAGCCTCATAACTGGACCACTTATTCGGGTTAACACCCCCCTACCACGTACTTAAGGGCCATGGTCCAAAGTATATCGGTAGGTGCTCAAGGATATTGGGAGTCATTACCTTAGAATCGGAGAAATTTCTATGCCACGTACTTCGAGCTTCGGATTGAGTATATCGGCGTACCTTGATTGGAATCAGATGATCTGAACCATAGAGTTAGGATTAAGGTCCTACAAGTCATTTCAAATATTGCATTTAGAGTCAACTTTAGGGAATGCTGTTTGTGCACCTTGTTTGTACAACTGTGATCCTGTGATATATACTTATTATATTTTCTTATATTTTTCAAAGACCCTGGGTATATTATTCAAAATTTTCTCTTTATTTTTAAAACCCAGGTGTACTTTTTTTTTCTTCTGATTTCTTCAACTTTTCTGATCCTGCCTACAATTTTTCAAAATTTTAAATCCTTGCCATTTATTTTCAAACATTTTTCCGCCTATCCTTCCAACGTATCTTCTGATGCTATTCCAAGAAATTCTTTCGCCTTTTCAAAATAGCACTCGATCTTAATCAGTTGTTTATTCTTTCCCATGGAGTAACAATGTAATTGTCACAAATTCTGTGACGACTCAATCCCTAGTAATGGAATATCATTTTTTTAACCTATTTAACTTGATTCCTTCTCTTGTCAAAAACTTCTCCCAAAAATTCTTCAGTCTAAAACATCTTTTTACTCTGCAGAAAAATATGGTTCAGACGAGGACTGGAAAAGAAACGGTTCCTCAGCACAGCGATAGTGACGTGGAAGGAATGAACTCTCCTAAGTCGGTCAGAGGACAGGATCAGAACAAAGGGGATGATATTGATCCCGCTATATATGGTCTATTTCAGAAGATGATGTCAGAGCAAGCTGAGGTCAGTCTGAAAAAGGCAGTCCCTAAGAACAAACTGAAGAAAAAGGCTGTGAAAAAGCATGTCAGAATCATCAAAAAGAAGGTTCAGCCAGACAGTACTTCTGAGGACACTGAGTCAGCAGAGGAAGAAGAGTCAGAAGAGAAAGAGCAGTTTGTGTTCAGTCAGAATCCCTTGCGATATTTCGTGAAAATAGTTGTTGAAGAGCCCAAGTCTGTGAACAAGCCCAAATATGGGATCCCAGCTGAGGATCCGATGCGCGAGCAACTGAGGGAAGTGACTCGAGCAGTCAAGGACATTGAGGCCAAGAGCAAGGGCAAGCAAACCTATTCAGGCAAAGATTTCTACGATGGCCTAGACGGGGACGATAATCTGGAGAATTGTAAACACCCCAATTTTTCCACACGCATTTCAGACAACCCTCCTTGTGCAGTGCCAACCTTGTTAGGTCAGTGTAGGAGTCAAACCTCGAGTCAGTTTCAGAAAATTACCACTTTACCCATTTTCATTAGGAAAATTACCATTTTACTGTTAGGTCATCCCGGACCCCAGTCAGTCGGAATCAACCAAGCTTATTGGTCAGTTTAGAATAGTTAGAATATCAGTCATTTCAAGCTCATTTGAGCTCACAGTGAGAAAGTCATTTTCATTTTTGACCATTCCTGCCAAAATGGGATCATTTCTTCAGAAATGAGCTTATTTCTTACTCAAATCTAAGCCAATTGTCTCTGAGTCAGTCATTCACTGTCAGTCATGTTTCCATGAGTCTAGCCTGAGCTCACAAGGAGTTAAATTGCTTCAATTTAAGTTCAAAACCATTTTCAAGTGTCCAAGAATCCATTTTAGTCCATTTCAGCTCTTTTAGCTGAAATTGAGTTGAGTTCAGTCAATTGAGCTAGTGTTTGAACTTTGATTTTAGTTCATGTCAGTATTACTGACCTTTGTTCTAGCTCAAACTCAGCTCAGATTTGTAATTCACTTCACTCCAGTTGAGTCAATATCATTGTCAGTTCATTGGAGTTTTGAAACTCTAAAACCCAGCTCAATCCAACTCATTTCAGTTTATTTCAGCTCAAACCCTGATTTTCAGTGTCACTCTAATCCAGTAGAGTCCAAAAACCATTTCTTCAACCATTTTGCAAATTTTATCAAATTTTATGCTTTTTTAACTGGTACAGCTGCCAGTCGGGGTCTAACATTCAAAATTCTTCATTCAGGGTCTGCGTTTCGCATGTCATTTCTTATCATTTCATATCATTTCTCAGCATTTTATAACATTTCATCACATTTCATTCCATTTTCGAAGTCCAGAACTCCAGTTTTATAAATTTCAATCCAGATTGAGTTTTAAAAGTTTTCATAAATCAATTTCAAACCCTGGGTTTCCAAAATTGACATTTTTACCCCTCAGAGTCTAAATTTGGAAATATTTCCTCGATAAAAACAATCTAGATTTCTTTCAAAATTAAATTTTCAAATTCTACACTGGATTTGCTTCGCAACGGGGTATTGAACTTCAAAATCCGAGCTCGTTTCAAAAACTGCCAAAAATAGCTCGTTTCGTCTGGAAATTTTTTGAAAAGACTATTTTACCCCTGTAATTGTCAAAATGAATTTCAAAAGTGGAATTTGGACTCGCTCTAAGATGGCCCATTCATTTACATCTCTATTTTATTAAAAAAAAATATTTCTTTTTATTTGTTTGTTTTTGTTTTTATTGATTTTTATTTATTTTATTTTAGAGAGGTGGGACCTACAAGGTGGTCGCCCAAACCTCCAGCCCCCTCTCTCTTCCTTTCTTTCCTTTTTCTTTTCCCCTTTCTCTTTCCCTTTCTTCTTCTTTTCTTTCCTTTTCTTTTTTTCTTCTTTCTTTCCTTTCTTTTCTTCCCTTTCTTTCCTTCTCCCCTTTCTTCCTTCCTTCCTTTCCCTCTTGTCCAGCCCATTTCACGTAAATCCTCCTTTCCCTTTTTATTAAACCCAATCCCATTAAGAAACTTAGGAAAAAAGATGATTAAAAACCTAAGTCATTAGACAAAAAAAAAAAGGAAGCAAAGCTCTCTCACGGCTGGCCCATATTCTTCTTCACACCTCTCTCTCTCTCTCTCTCCCTTGGTTCTCAATACATAGCACCTCCACTTCTTCCTTGCAGCCACTACCACAGCAGCATCTTAAGGTGACGCCACAACCACATTAAGGTGCAGCAACCTCTTCTACAGCCGATCCAATCCCTACCTTGAAGCGGTGTCTCCAGCCGATTGACTCTCTTCCTTTGGTGACGCCCAACAAGTCTAGAATCTCCAGCGTTCCATCAAGTTTGCAGCCACGTGACCTCCACTTCCCTCAGATGTTATAGCTCTGGTGCCACCCCTCCAAGGACAGCAAGTCACCTCCAACCGGCTCAGCCTGATTGCAGCCCTCCTTACCACCCATTTGTCATCATCCCTTTCAATTAATACAACTCATCTTCTACTTCCGAATCCCCTCCATCAGCTGTGGTAGATCTGTTTGTTGCAAAAGATAACTTAAGGCCCACCTTAGTTGTAAAACCCTTCCATCGATCCAAGGTCTTCCTTTTCAAGGTATATCTTCTTCTTTCCCTTTACTTGATAAAGTATTGTTTTTGCTACTTTGATTATATACATTTTTTTTTCATTACTTGATGTGATATTTCCAAATCTTATGATGTGTATCCATTTCAAAACCAAATCCATAAGAAGGAAAGGGGCTATTTCTGTGATCTTGAGTGGTAAAAACAATGAAACACATACGTAATGCGTGTGTGGGCTAAGAAAAGGAAAGATCCATCCGCTCGGTGGGTTGGATCTTTCATTTCGCAAGCCAATATTAAAAATGCACTATGCCTCCCTGTTAGTTTTATTTTATCGTTTTCCATGTAGATGTTTTTATTAAAAAAATCTGAAAATTTTACTGTATTTAAATTTGTCTATCTGTGATGTTTTTTCAAAACTTTGATTCCATTTGGGGTTTTGGAACCCTATCAAACCAACCGAATCCCAAACTGGGTTTTCCCATTTCCAGAACTTCCAGTTTCTGTTTTAGTAGACAAGAACCCATGAAATCACCCCTGTGGGAGATCCGGATTTTTCCCTAAAAATCACAGTAGATTCAATATGGAATCTACTAAGTATCTAGAAATTTTGAAATCTTTACAAGTAGTTTTGGCCTCTGTCAAAAATCAATTTTCTTAGACCCCTGGGAAAATCTTGATTTTTCTTGTCAGGGTATAGAAAGACCCTAATGCGCCGTTTCCGTTCAACCCGTAGCCCGTCTGCTAAACGTTTTAGGTAAAATTTTAAGATTTTTTAAAATTTAGAGTCAGCATTTTAGGTAAAATTTTGATTTTTAAAGATTTTTAGCTATTTTCTATATTAAGAAAATATAAAAAAATTAGATTTTCGAGATTCATTCGGTTTCTAGGGTTAGTCTAGGTGTCCATGCCCAAACTTGGCTCAATTTCAAGTTCATTTGCTTTATATGTTAGTTTGTCTTTAAATTCAGAAGCGAAAATCAAGCGAAAATCAAGTTAAAATTGATATTTTATGATATTTTTGCCATTTTAGGGTTTTATTCATGTAAATAAGCATGTCATATCATATTAGGGTTAATTTCAATATCATTTGCATTTCACATTTTCCATTTTTGCAAATTTTTTTTCAGAAAACCCTGGTTTCAAGGCTATAGTCTTGTTATCAGGGGTATTTTGGTCATTTTGACCTAAATTTTGAAATTTCAATTTCTAATTTCATAAATTTTTATGCATATCATTATATTGCATCATATTGTGTTTGATTTATTTTATTTGATTTTCAAAATTCCAAAATGTACAAAAATTCTTTTAGAAAACCCTGATTTCAAGGTCATCAGGGGCATTTTGGTCATTTTGACCCCAATTTCGAATTTTCAAGTTTATTTTCTAAATTTATTCAGTATTTATAATGTTTATATCAAAGGGGGTATGAATCTGGGTTTATATCTGAATAATATATGATAATTTCCAATATTTTCGGATAAATTTAGAAAAACCTACATTTCTGTGCTAACATTGTTTTCTAGTTTTGCAGAAACATTCAAGAGGAAGACTTAGCCATTTTATTTATTTGTTTTATTCAATTCAATGTAAAAAAGCAATGTAATATTTGGAATACGAATTTACATTTTTGCTTAGAATAGGACTGCATTGCATATAGTTTAATTTCAGCAAAATTTCAATATCTGAATGTATCATTCATACACATTTTTCCAAATCCACTATGGTTGACACGAATGGCATGTGCACAAGCTCTTATGGAGTTTATAAACTCGGTGGAATTCATATTTATGACCATAGTCAGAATACGAAGAAAACCAAGATTTATGATCTTCATATTAGCCACATTCAGCCTACACTCTTAGGCTAACTTAAAAAATGCACTGTATTTCTCAAAGTTTCAAAAGGATTTCCCAATTCCTCAATAAAATTCCCTTTCAAATTCATATTCATTCATTCATAACATTCAAGTTGCATTATTTTCAAATTCATTTCCCTATTTCAATCTCAGAAAAATCAGTTTTCTCAAGGATTTACCAAGTCTTTCTCAGGATTGAATTTTCTCAGAATTCTGAGTTTTCAAATGACATTTCAAAGCATTTCCCAAGTTCAAATCAAGATTTTCCAATGCTTTAACATTCCCAAATTTCAAAATCCCAAGTTTTCAAAAATTGATTTTCTCAGAGTTCCCATTTTCCTGAGAATCCATTTTCCATTTCAAAAATCATTTTCCAATGGACTTCCTGACTTTCTCAAGATTCTCAAATTCATTTTTTTTCAAAAAAACAATTTCAAATTTCAAAAAAATCAATTTTCCCAAGATTCAAGCTTTCCTAAGAATTCATTTTCCCAATTCAATTTCTGATTTCCAATGAAATTCAATGATTTTCCCAGGAATTCTATTTTCAAGTACTTTTCCAATCAATTTTCCAAATACATCTCAATTTTCCAAAGCAAACATCATATTTCTCAAACTTGCATTATCTTCAAAATTCCATAGCACATGCCTGATTCTTTGTGCATTCTAGGTAAATAGAGCATAATTTAGATAATTTAACTTAGTCAAAGCGCACATTTGATCCTTGGTTCAATTACCCCTGGTAAAGGCGCCAGGAACGGTTGAACCTCGTACCGACAGGCGGATCCCATTCCACGGATTTTTCTCGCAAATTTTCAAAACGGAGGTGAGTAATTTTCAAAACCATTTTCAAAACTTTGGTTGAGTTTGACTCGCAGAATCGTTTTTCTCTCGCAAGAGAAGGGAAAAATTTTGCGATGATAACAGGTTTGGCGACCAAGATGGGACCTGTCTTTGCCCGATCAATTATGTGCTTTGACTTAACTCAATTATCAAAATCGTGTTCTATGGAATGTCAGCTTTTACTTTTTGATATCATGTGAACCTAGGAGCCTAGACTTGAACCCAGCTGACATGAATTGCATGTAAACTAAGCATGGTTTGGTAGGACCAATTGAGGAGAATTATGCATGCTCACTTAGACTTAGGTCTGAAATACAACACTCCTCAATCTAGGATTTGTATGAAAACAATGTTTGCTTCTTCAAAAAAATTAAAATCTCTATCTCTTTAGGTTTTAGAGCCCTCTGTTTACTTGCATGTGCTCATGTTTTAAAAAACCACCCCACCTATGTCTACCCGGTCTTCACGTTGCTGGGCTCTCTTCCAGAACCATAGTTCGGGACAGAGCCTCACAACAGGGCCACTTATTTGGGCTAACGCCCCCTTGCCACGTACCAAGGGCCATAGTCCAACGTATATCGACAGGTGCTCAAGGATGTTGGGAAAACACAAGCCTAGAACCGGAGATGAATTTTTATGCCACGTACATCGAGCCTCGGCTTGAGTATATCGACATAGCATGATTGGACACAGCTGATCTGAGCCTATAGTCAGGATTAGGATCCTAAAGCTCTTTCAAAATTGATGCATTTAGAGTCAGCTTCTTAGGGAATGTTGTATGTGCATAATTGTTTGTGATTGAATGTATGATATTCATTTCCATTTTATTTTCCCATATTTTTCCAATTTTTCCAAATTACTGGACAATTTTCCAAAATACTTCATTTTCCCATTTATGAAACATTTCTTTGTAAACCCTGGACAATTTTTCTAAATTATCCACTTTTCCTTCAAAACTCCAGGCAATTTTTCATTCTTTCGTTCCTCTGGACTTCGAATTTTCAGCATTTAACTTTATCCTGCCTGCAATTTTCAAAATTCTTGTATTTTTTCAAAGTCTAATTCCAATCTTCCTATCTTTCAGTCCAATGGCATCCAGTCAGCTCGACTCTGTCTTTCCTAAGGGTCACATCTCCTGTGAGGTGCGACAAAGTCTTCCTAAGCATCGAGCTCTTAGCACCGGACCCTTCTTTCCCCGGTGGTACTATACTTGATTCAAGAACTTATCTCATATGTTTTCGGACCACTTGAGCGATTGCGGGTTGAAACTGGCATCCGTAGTGGGAAAGTTGGCAGTCAACGGCAATCTGATCCATGCATTGGCAGAGCGGTGAAATCCGCACACTTGCACATTCTGGTTCCCGTGGGGCGAGATGACCCTGCTGATGGATGAGTTTTCAGAGATCATGGAATTGCCCGAGCCAGCCGGTCAGCCTGGAAATCCATTAGAGCAATAATTTTTTATCAATGTCAAGGGTCTGGACCCTAAAGATGCTTTAGCTCGCATGACAGAGGGTAAGTCTTGGCCACTGATTGAGGAAAATGAAAATGAATATGTGAAACTGATCGAGATCTACTGACAGTATGGGGCATTCGCAGAAGTCAGCTCATTATCCAGAAAAGCTCGAGAAAGAATTCAGTATGTGATTGTCGTATGCATTGAAGGGCTCGCTTTCTTCCCAGATATACATATGTGTATGGAAAGCAGTTTAAGCTACTTGGCCCATTTTCCTGTACCTACTACTATCCAGAGTGATGCGTCAGACAATTTTCTCAGAGACAAAAGCGCGTAAAAACTTGCCTACTATCGAGGGTTATGCCAGAGTTCGACCTTGCATCAGCGCAGTGGTCTGGAACATACCATTCTGCCAGATATGGCTAGGATTCTTTCATCATTCTCACTCTTTTCCCCGGTCCTCGTGTCTCTGCTGATAATTAAGAGTCGTGGCAAACTGTCTATATGCTCCCTCTTTCTCAAGTCCACTATCGATGCAATCATATTTTTCCTTCAATAAAAAAAAATCCTTCAATTTTCATTCTATCATGGTTTGACGACCTCGCCAAGGTGACAAGGCATATTTGCAGTTGTTCGTTCTCCTCGCAAAGAATGGCAACACAATTGTTGAGACTCCAGCGGCGACCCAATCCCTAGTAATGGGATGTTCTTCCAATTATCTATCAAATTCTCATCAAATATTTTTCCTATATTCATTTCTATCCTGAATCTTCATCATCAAAATTTAATCATCCATCACATTCTGTAGAGAATGTCGGTATTCCCAAGTGGTGCAGATCAGATAAGAAGACGCTGTTATATCAAGTGCATCAATGATTTTTAAAGCATCAAGTAAGAAGAAATGGATTCTCTAAGATCTGCCAGAAGACAGAGTTCAAATGATAGGGATGACATTGATCCTGCTGCATATCAGATGTTCAAGAAAATGATGATTAGGATAATGTCTGAGCAAGCTGAAGACAGTCTCAGAAAGACTCTCATCAAGGAGAAGACATCTATCTCCTTCTCTCAGAATATCACTGGTAAGAGTAACAAGCGATTTGGCGTGTGTCTGACCGATATTTTATTCTCGCCGATGTCCTCTATCATCATAGATTCAGTTCTGAATATTCCAGATGCCTAGACAAAAATGAAGCCAAAGAAGTCGTGTGGTAGGTACACGAAGGCATTTGCGATGGTCACGTCGGCTACCAAACTCTTATCAAGCAAATCATCCGGGCATGATATTATTGAAAGACTATGTAACAAGATTGCTATCATTTTGTGAAGAAGTGTGTTATATGCCAGATACATGCACCTTCTATTCATGCGCCATCAACATATTTGCAAACCGCCATCTCTCCATGGCTATTTTTTATGTGGGCCTTTGATGTTGTGGGCCCCATCACTCCTTCTGCTTCAAACAACTACAAATATTTTCTTGCTGCAACAGAATATTTCACTAAATAGGTCGAAGTTATCACTTTGCGTACAGTAGAAGGTCGACACATGGTCTCATTCATCCACAAGAATATCCTTTATCGTTTTGGCATACCGCACAATATCGTGTCGGACAATGGCAGTCATTTCAAGAATGAAAGAATGAGGACATTTTGCTTGAAGTTCAGAATTCAGCATCATTTCTCTGCTCCCTATTATCCTCAAGGGAATGGTCAGGCAGAGACCACCAATAAAATTCTGATTAGAATCCTGGAGCGAACTTTGAAAACAGGCTGTGAGTGGCATGAGAAGATCCATGATGCATTGTGAGCATACAGAACCACCATTCGAATTCCAACTAATGCTACTTCATCAGAACTTGTCTACAGAATTGAAGTAGTACCACCTTTACGTGTTCAGAAACCCGCTCTGAAACTTGCATCACTTCTGGAGCTGCCACTTGATCAGTATTAGCAACAACGGCTAGTATAGCTTGATTTGCTTGATGAAAGGAGGCTCAGAGCAGCAGAGCACACTCAATCATATGGGTAGAGGGTAGTCAGACAATATGCAAAATTTGTCATTGAAATAAAATTCCGAGTCAATGATCTAGTGCTTAGATCCAAGGCTTATCTCAAGCACCGCCTAGGTGGCTCTTATCGTCGCAAAATTTTCTTCCCTTCCTTGCGGGAGAGAGGGGAAACGATTCTGCGAGTCAAACTTGACTAGAGTTTTGAAAAAATGTTTTGAAATACTTGCCTCCGTTTTGAAAATAGTGGGAAATATTTCGTGGAATGGGACTCGACCTGTCGGTATGAGGTTCAACCGTTCTTGCCGCCTTTAACAGAGGTAATCGAACCAAAAAACAAATGTGTGTTTGACTTAGTTAAATCATCAAAATCGTGTTCTATCTTAAATGCACAGAGAATTCAGGCATGTGCTATAAAATTTTGTAAAATGCAAGTTGGGAAAACATGATGTATGCTTGGAAAAATACTTTGGAGTTGGAAAAGTGTTTCTCAGGCAAAAGAGGGAAATCAATCTCTCAGAAAAACTCTGATAAAAAGATTTGAAAATCACAAGAAAGTTTATGAGGATGTGAGAAAATCCTGGGAAAATGGAGAGAAATCTTGAGAAAAGATAAACATTGAAAGAGAAAGTGTTTGTCGAAAAAAAACTCCAACTTTGAAAACTTTCTTTGGAAAATGATTGAAAATTCATAAGAAAACTCTTTGGAGAAGGAAGATCAAAACTCAAAAAACTAAAATTTTGAGAATTTTAGCCTTGAAATATTTGAAAATCAATTTTGATTGTTGAGAATGATGAGAAACTCCTTTTGAAAAAGAATCTTGAGAAAAGAACATTTTCCAGGGTAAATCGTGGAAAACTTAATTTGGGAAATCAAACTTTGAAAATTTTCAGAGTTTCTTGAGGAATCGACTTCCTTGAAATGAAATTTTTACAGAAATGCACATGATTTCATGATGTGAACTATCCTGAATGAATGAATGTCTTTTTATGAAAGCTTATTTTTAGGAAAATATGCAATTTTAGAATTAAACTAAGGTAAGATTACCACATATTCCGACTATGGCCGTGAATATGCTTGTAATTTACTTAGTTAATTCTAAAACATTTTGTAAATATTGAAGATATGCAGTGAATTTTGGAAGATAGCATAAGAGTGTAGGCTCGGTATGACTAGTAGAAAGATGTTGAATCTGGGTCTCGGCCATATTCCGACTAGGGCCATAAATATGGACTCCACCGAGTTCATCAACTCCCTAAGAGTTGGTGCACGTGCCATTTGTGTACATCCATAGTGATTTTGAAATATAATGCATGAATCACATAATCATGATATTACAAAAATTCAAATTATATGATATGCATCCTAATCTAAGCAGAAAAGTAAAACTCTTATTCCAAATTTTCATTAAATTATTACATCACTAAATAAAATAAAATAAAGATAATTGTAGACTTCAGCTCCTTCCTTTGAATGTCCCTGCCAAACTTGAAATGGAGTTAGCTCAAATATGTGGGTTTTTCCAAGATTTTCCAATAATATCTTGAAATTATTGGACTTAGTTGGATATAAACTTGATTTTCATACTTTCTTGATATTTGAAATGATGTAAATGCAAGAAATCCAGTAATAAATAGTTTGAAATTCAGAATTGTGGTCAAAATGATCAAAATACCCCTAATATTGAAGTTATACCTTTAAAATCAGGGTTTTTTGAAGGAATTTTGGTAAAATTTGTGATTTTTGAAATTTGAATTGAGCCAAATGATGATAAAATGCATGACGAGACATAATGATATGCTGCTAAACACATTAGGACTGTAAAAATCAGAATTGGTGTTTGAAACTTGGCCAAAATAATGAATTTCGCTTGTTTTTCGCCCGGATCAGGGTCCCGCTGGGACACCGATTTGATG
This sequence comes from Nuphar pumila, assembly GCF_984573655.1. Taxonomy (NCBI): domain Eukaryota; kingdom Viridiplantae; phylum Streptophyta; class Magnoliopsida; order Nymphaeales; family Nymphaeaceae; genus Nuphar; species Nuphar pumila. The sequence continues at coordinate 91,929,949 of NC_143252.1, read as the reverse complement.
ATACTGCTAAACCGATCATCAAACAGTGCTCAAATCATGCCAAATTCGGTAGAGAGCATCCCTTTACCCTTAGAAACAATATATAATGATAAAATTCATGAAATGATATGGCCTAGATGCAAAATTTCAAAAAAAAACTTAAAATAAGCAAATTTCACATACGGGTACGGACCAAATATAGCATTTAATGCAATAATGCAGAAATCCACCATAGAAATGTCTGATTTTTTGTAGGCTGCTAAAGGACATGAAAATGAACATCTTTGGTTTCTACAGCCCCAGAATTTGACCTACGATGAGTTCGGTAGCTGAGATTTGGTTCTGACGGGACTAAAATCTGCATGATCTGATGTGAAAATGGATAAAAAATAATAAATGGCCATAAAAATTTTCGAAAATTAAATGGGGAACTAGTGACGTGCACATGATCAAGTTTTATTTGTATGGATTTAATATTTGATCAACTGGATGAGAAATAAAAATACGACATTACACGCATAAATCAGAAGAATGGATGCAAATACCAAAACAGGAGATCGAAATGAAAAATACGAAACTGGCATGAAGACTGTCCTAAAAATTGTAAAATTTCAGAATCAAACAAAGGACATTTAGAACATAAAGTTAACTTTGTACAGATTTGGATTTGGAGCTATATCTAGGGAGAGCCAATCGACTTATGTCGATCCAGAGTCTTAGAGACTCAAATAAGGATCTAACACGTGTCCCAAACTGTCAAATTTTGTCAGACAGTAAAAAAAATTCAGCAAAATCTGAAAAAATCAGATTAAACACTAGACTTCATCTCGAGTTCAGGGAATTTTTCTGATTGAAAATTGTATCTCACATGAGGGAGATTTCAATTTTACAAGTTGAAACCAAATATTCAGCATGTTTCCCGGGTCATGACACCCAACTTGGCACTTTGAACACAGTAAATGAATTTAAATGATTCTAATTTTTTTGCAGATTATCAGGGACAGCTATGGGCACGTAATATGATTTTTTTGGCATTTTTAGAGAAATATAAAAACATGAAATAATGAGTGGACTGACTGACAAAAACAAGGAATTACTGAAACTAAACAAAATTGAAATAAATACTAAAAAAAGAACTAACTAATTCTGAAAATATACTAAATTAACGAAATAAAACATGAATCAAATCTATTTAATGCATGAATGATATAAACCATCAAGGAAGCATAATTATTTTTAATATATGTTGTTTTATGAGAATAGCTCAATCCATCATTCGGACGAACCCTTTCTTCAAAACGAAAATTCAATATGCAAATCGAGATGAGGGCATTACTTCAATAGAACCCCTTATAATGTAAATTCGCCTTATGTTCTTTTGTTGTTTTGAAACCACAGAGACGGGCGGCTACCTTCATAATGGACTCCAAAGAGGGCGTGAATTCAGAGGAAAACAAGAGAAAAGAAAAATGGAATTCTAAGTTGAAGTTCAGATCTCAAAAGGGAGCTCCCTCACTGGGTGTGGGTTAGGGTATTTATAGAATTTTTGGAGATTTTTGAAATTTAAACAAAGTAAAACTGGACCTTCTATGTGGCGCCATCTCAGAGGATGCTACTTTGGATTTTTTTTTAAATAAATAAAATGCAAATTTTGTAAGTGAGACACCTCAGCAAAGGAGTTGGCTTGATTTTCTCTGTAGGAGCTTCCCATATGGCGCCACCTCAGAGGATGCCACCTTGGAGTTTGCTTTTATTTGAAATTCAAAGCTTTGTTTCTCTGGAAGAAGGAGAGACCGCCATGTGGCGCCACCTTAGAGTGGCTCCACACTGACATGTGTCAGAAGGAAAGAACAGAGGAAGTTGGTGGCGCCACCTCAGTAGAAGATTTGAAATTTTAAACCTTTGCTTTTTCTGGAGGAAGCAGAGACAGACATGTGGCAGAGGGAAGGAGCAGAAGAAGCAGATGGTGCCATCTCAGAGGGAATTTGAAATTCTGCTTTTCTACTTTTTCCTAAAATCAAGCTGCAGAGCTATTTTCGTGGAAAGCTTCTTTTCAGAAATGGCGCCACCTCAGAGGGGAGATGCTTCTATTTTTTCTGAAGAAAGGAGGTATGGACATGTGGCATTTCAGGGTGGTTCCACACCTGACAAGTGTTAGCTTGCTGGAGGAGGCTCTTTAGATGGCGCCACCTCAGGAGGAATTCAAATATTTAAATTCTGGCTTTTTCTTAAGGAAGCAGAGATAGACACGTGCCATTTGCTTTTTCTGAGGAAAGCAGAGAGAGACATGTGTCACTTGCTTTATCTGAGGAAAGCAGAGAGAGACATGTGTCACTTGCTTTTTCTGAGGAAAGCAGAGAGCGACATGTGTCACTTGCTATTTCTGAGAAAAGCAGAGAGAGACATGTGTCACTTGCTTTTTCTCAGAGAAGCAGAGAGAGACATGTGTCACTGCAGGAGAGAACACCTCAGATGGCGCCACCTCAGAGGAGGACAATTCTACTTTTTCTGGAGAAAGGAGAGATGGACACGTGGCGACTCAGGGTGGCCTCAGAGTGCCATGTGGCAATGGAGAGAGAAATAAAGGTGGTGGACATGTGGTGCTACATTAGGGAAGCTCCACATTGACACGTGGCTTGAAATAAGAAAAGGTGACTGAAGACATGTGGCGCCACCTTAAAGAGGCCCCACGCTGACATATGGCAGAAGATAAAAAGAGGAAGATGTAGGGAGGACAAGTGGCAATCAATAGAGGTGCAGGGAGGGAGACACGTGGCGTCACCTCAGGGTGACCCCACACTGACACATGGCAAAGAAATGGAAGGCGAGAGAAAATGACACGTGGTGCCACCTTTGGGTGAACCCCATGCAGACACATGGCAGAGGATGGAAGGAAAGAGAGAAAAAGCACCAAATGGCGCCACTTCAGTGACAAGGCTCCTATATTTTTGGGTTTTTCGAAATTCAAGTTTTTACAAAAGGAAAGCCTATGTGGCGCCACCTCAGGGTGGACCCCACATCGTTTCTTTATTGAAATAAAAGCAAGACAGTCAAACCTCTTTTTGAGATTTTCATAAAAACCTAGATTAACTGGCAAATAAGAAATACTTGGCCTAATTGCTGAAATTTTGAAAAGAGGTGGCCCCTGTAGGGCGATTTTGAAAAAAGAATGATATTTGAAATTGCTGACAAATTGGCAAAATCTGAGATAAAATGGCAAAGTTCCAAGCTCCATCCCCTTCTTCAAGCATAACTGATCTAGTTGATAAAATTTTGAAAATCCATATTGAAAACTATCCAGATCATTTTCCTGAGAAAATCTTTTGAAATTCAGAGTCCTCGGGGTAAAATGGAAAGAATTGACAATTTTGAAATCGATTTTGAAAAGAGTTGAAATTCGGATTTGGATTGAAGATTTTGAAATCGAGATTTCTGGACCTCGAAATGACATGTTGTGCAGTGCAGTGATATGAAATGCTCACACAATGATATGCAAATGAAATGCAATCCCGAACCAGGATTTAGAGATTCCCGTCTCATGTCAGGAATAAAATTTTGAACATCTGAGCTGAAATAGTGAAATTTTGAGTTGCAGATGAAATTTAGACTTTTACAAGTTTCAGGCTCAGAAAATGACCATTTTGCCCTTCAGCGATCTCAGGGGATGAATTGTGATGTTTGGTGGAAATGTCGGGGAGGTGAGTGAATATTTGGGGTGTTTACAGATTCCCCTCTTTGCTACTAAGCCGGCTTGTAGCCGAGCTTAGTGGCAAAGAAAAACACACCAAATTTGGACTATATATATAAAAAATGCTCCAGTTAGAAGGATCTGACTGGGTATAGAAATATTAGCCTGGTGAAGATGGTAGATATGAAATGGAGAATGAAGAGGAAAGATTCGCTCTGTGGCGGTGAAGTTCAGGTTTTTGCCCTTAACCTGGATGGGACAGAAAATGCTTCGCTTGGGAAGAGGCTCAGGTTTAACTTTCAGCCTGATTGGGGAATGAAATATCTCATCGAAATGAGACTCAGGTTTGTACCTTTAACCTGATGGGGCGGAAGTGAAATACCTCATCAAATGAGGCTCAGGTTTGTACCCTTAACCTGTTCGGGCGAAAAATGGAATACCTCATCAAATGAGGCTCAGGTTTATACCCTTAACCTGATCGGGAGGAAAATGAAATACCTCATTAGATGAGGCTCAGGTTTATACCCTTAACCAGATTGAGCGGAAAATGAAATACCTCATTAGATGAGGCTCAGGTTTATACCCTTATCCTGATTGGGCAGAAATGAAATACCTCATCAAATGAGGCTTAGGTTTGTATCCTTAACCTGATCGGGCGAAAAATGGAATACCTCATTAAATGAGGCTCAGGTTTATACCCTTAACCTGATCGGGCGAAAAATGAAATACCTCATTAGATGAGGCTCAGGTTTATACCCTTAACCTCATTGGGCGGAAAAAAAATACCTCATTAGATGAGGCTCAGGTTTATACCCTTAACATGATCGGGCAGAAAATGAATAGAATCCTCGAAGGAAGAGACCATGATGAAACCTTCGGATTTTGCACAATGAATCCGACAAAGGTTTTGCAAAAGGAAGGAAAATGGGATCCCTAAAGCTTGAAAAGGAATTGATCTTGGGCGTCTCATTGCTGAGACTAAATTAGCTTTTGAACTGGCCTTTTGCGAGAAAATGATTGGTGGTTCGACCTCGAACCGAAATGGGACTATCTATGATTGGACACAGGGAAGTGTGCGAATCTGAGAGCTCAAGCGCTCAGATTATAAAAGGAAGGGAAGGAATATTGAAAACTCCCGTAATCAAGTCCTTAAGAGGGATTGGTGTCAGAATGTATCGAAAACGGGCATCAAGCTCTCACTTCACGCCGGAATAGCTAGAAAATATTGTCAAAATATTAAGAATTTTGTTGTTGATTCAAAGTATTTGAAAACGATGCATACTGTTGTAAAATATTCCTTCTTTTCTACCTGAAGTATTACCTCCAAACGAGATTGACTTCATAGAATCAAGATTTGGAATCCAAATTGCTTGCGATTGACCTTCTTCAAGGAAGCTATCAATTTCCTTGATATAAACAGGAAAGAGAGAATTTATATCATGAAAGCAATTGATGAAAGAGTATTGATAATAAAATTTCACAAAATTAAAGAAGATTCTTGATAGATTTGGCAGTTTGATATCCTGGGAGCTTCTCTCATGATAATCTTTCTGCACTCTTTTGGGCTTCGGGAGAGTTTATTACATCTTCCTTTATTTTGGAGATGTCCTGACTTTTTCTCTCTTTCTTTTTCCTCTCTTGCTCTCTTTTTGGAAGGGTACGTCACAAACTCCTTCAACTTGGAGATGTTTTGATCCTTCTTTGCCTCAGGGATTATATTGGTGATACTGGCTCATTGGCTGTAGATCTTTGGATGATAGCGGAAATTAAATATCTTTTAGGGATTGTCGGGAGGTTCATCGCATCTGCCTTTATCTTGACAGTGATTTGGACTTTCCCTGGAAGGATTCGTCACAAACTCCGTCATCTTGGAGATGTTTCAAATCTTCTTTGGCCCCGGGGGTTTACTCGCTTAATTCACCTTCATCTTGACGACAATTGAGAGATCCCTTTTGCGGATATTTAATTGCAGCTTAGGTGATTTTTATGAGACAGGGCTTGGGTGAATCCTCTCTTTTTCTAGTGCTTAGGATATTTCCATTGCCTCGTCTTTACAAGAATAATCTTTAGGGATGTGCCATAACTGCGATCAATATCAATCATTTGTGGCTTTGCAATAACATTGAATCTTCTTTTCTAGCCATATCGAGGATTTATCCTTCATCCTTTTGGTTGACCAATAGAAAGAATTTGAATTTTGAATCTCTTTTCACAAAAGCTTCACTCTTTTGGAAGTAATGCTCAAGGTAAACTAAGGTAACGATTTGTGCAATAAAGATTCTGAAATCAACAAGTAATTGATTGACAAATTGACAAAATGTTCTTGAAATCCTTGGTGAAAGAGAGCATTTGAGGTCCGGCTCAACACATCCGTGATGAAAATTCTCCTCTCTTTTTCCCCAAAAAGAGAGACTCAGGCTTAGCCCTTACCTGAATGAGAAATGAAAATTACTCCTCTTCCCTGAAGAGGAGGTGTTTGCAAAACAAACTCTCAAAGAGAAATTGAGCTTTCGTCAAAGCTCCCTAACATTAGGCTTCTCTTATGGAAAGGGGGCCGATAGTAGTGAGGTAGGTAAATTGGGTCATGAAGGAACGAGTCCATCACACTCTCTCTGAAAAGAGGGTCCTCCATGATGAAATGGCCTAGTATGAAAATTGATATGGCCACAAGAAAAGCGAGTCTTCGTCGAGTCTCTCCCTATAAAAGGATTCCTTGTGTGAAATTGGAAATTGTTTTGCAAACGGTTCACAAAGACGCGAGTCCCTTCGAACTCTCCCTGAAAAGGGGCTAAGTGAACGAATTGGATAGCATGCGAAAAGAACGAGCTCCCTCGAACTCCCTATAAAAAGGGTTTCTCGCAAGAGAAAAAGATTGAAATTGGATATTGGGATTGGTTGACCCAAAGGTCGAAATTGGAAATTGAGAAATTGGTTATTGGAAATTGGAATACCCGGAGCTCGAAATTGGGTAACCTAATGGTCGATATTGAGAATTGGTTGACCAAAAGGTCAAAATTGTGTGACCCGAAGGTCAAAATTTGAAATTGAAAATTGAGAGTTTGAGAATTGAGCGACCAGGAGGTCGAAATTGAGAATTGAGTGACCCAAAGGTCAAAATTGAAAACCGAATTTGAAAAATTGGAAATTGGGTGACTCAGAAGTCAAAATTGAAGAATTGACTGACCCAAGGGTCAAAATTGAAGAATTGAATAACTCGAGAGTTGAAATTGGAGAATTGGTGGGCAAAAGGTCAAATTTGAGAAATTGACTGACCCTGAGGATCCAAATGACTCGAATCCACCTAGGAGAATAAATGGTTCGAGTCAGAGCTTGAATAAAGTAAAGAGATCACAAGTCGGAACCCGGATCAACAAAAGAGAATAAAGAGCTCAAGTCAGAGCTCAAATAAAGTAAAGAGATCATGAGTCGAAACCCGGATCAACAAAGGAGAGATAATTTGAGAAAAGACCCGAGTCGGAAATAGGATCTTTCAAAGGAAAAATAATTTAAAGGAAAACCTGAGTCGGAACTCGGATCTTCAAAGGAAGAATAATTTAAAGGAAAACCCGAGTCGGAACTCGGATCTTCAAAGGAAAAATAATTTAAAGAAAAACCCGAGTCGGAACTCGGTTTTTCAGAGAAGAAATAATTTGAAGGAAAACCCGAGTCAGAACTCGGTTTTTCAAAGGAAAAATAATTTGAAGGAAAACCCGAGTCGGAACTCGGTTTTTCAAAGGAAAAATAATTTAAATGAAAACCCGAGTTGGAACTCGGTTTTTCAAAGGAAAAATAATTTAAAGAAAATCCTGAGTCGGAACTCGGTTTTTCAAAGGAAAAATAATTTAAAGGAAAACCCCAGTCGGAACTCGGATCTTCAAAGGAAAATGATTTAAAGGAAAACCAAAGTCGGAACTCGGATGTTCAAAGGAAAAATAATTTAAAGAAAAACCCGAATTGGAACCCAGATCTTCAAGGGAACAATAATTTAAAGGAAAACCCGAGTCGGAACTCGGTTTTTCAAAGGAAAAATAATTTAAAGAAAAACCTGAGTCGGAACTCGGATCTTTAAAAGAAAAATAATTTAAAGGAAAACCCGAGTCGAAACTCAGATCTTCAAAGGAAAATAATTTAAAGGAAAACTCGAGTCAGAACTCGGATCTTCAAAAGAAAAATAATTTAAAGGAAAACCCGAGTCGGAACCTGGATCTTCAAAGGAAAAATAATTTAAAGGAAAACCCGAGTCGGAACTTGGTTTTTTAAAGGAAAAATAATTTGAAGGAAAACCCGAGTCAGAACTCGGATCTTCAAAGAAAAAAATAATTTAAAGGAAAACCCGAGTCGCAACTCGGATCTTAAAAAAAAAATAATTTAAAGGAAAACCCGAGTCGGAACTCGGTTGTTCAAAGGAAAAATATAAACCAACTTGAAAGTTGGATTTGAAAGAAAAAGAAGTCTGAATCGGAATTCAGATCTTCAGAGAAAAACTCGATTAGAGGATCAAAATTTTGCAAATCGCCAGTGCAGGGACTGGATTTTGGAAAGAGGATTCTATTTGAAGAATTTTGAAAAATCAACAGAGATTGTAAACTGAAGTTAAGGATTGATGATTAGGATGAGAAATCATTCATAGTCTCAGGATTTATCCCTTATCTTGAATGGGAATATGAATTTGGTGCAGAATAAATGCAAATGAAATGCAAATGCACATGAAATGCAAATGCAAATGAAATGCAAATACAATGTAAATGAAGTGTAGATGAAAAATGAGAGATTTTATTTGATCCTGCCTGCATACGGAATGTTTGAAAACAAATTTTCAAAAGATGCCCCAGTGTAATGGGGAAGAGGGAATAAAATTTAAAGAAGGCTTTCTTGAGAAGAAACATAATGACAAAAGAAGAAAATCAGAGTTAGTAATGAGCATCCCTGTGGATTCGAGAAAATTTTAAAAAGAATTTTGCGAAAGAAGAAAGGTAAACAAAAGTTTTTAAGAAAAAAAAACATTTTTTACAAGAGATATATTACATGGGAATTTGGAGAAATCATGAAAAGAAAGTGACACCCCGAAATAAGAAAAAGGTGATGATTTTATTGATGCCTTAAAAGGGATGACAACTTAAAAAAGGAAAACAACTAGAACTATATCATCCTGACAAAAGTAAAAATGACAGAAATGAGAGGGCATTGGCATTGGCATTGTCATTCTTCTAAGTGATCTAAGAAAGGCTTGGTCAGGACTGCAAGTTGTCCCTCTCTTTCTACTGGCACCAAAAGTTCTTTATTGATGTAGTCCTGTATAATGTTTTTGAGAGCGAAGCATCGTTCAGTATCGTGCCCCATTGCACGATGGAACTTGCAGAAACAATCTTTCCATTTTCCCATGGTGACGGGAGGATCAACAATCCTTGGAAGTTTGATCATATTCTTCGTGAGCAGATATCCAAGAATTTCTTCGATTGGCTGACCTAATGGAGTAAACTCGCGATCATAACCCCAACCATCATGCTTTATCTTCTTTGGATTGTTTGATCTCTGTTGAGTGCTGACTTCTTTGACTTCTTTCTGGGAACATAACTGAGCTTGGTTGGTTAGGGCAACTGGATGTTCTTCTTCTCCGTCTTCAACAAAGAGGTTCTTATCAATGTAGTCTTGCGCAATGTTTTTTAAGAGGAAACAACGATCATTGGCATGCCCTACTGCCGATGGAATTTGCAGAACTGGTTCACGAATCTTCCCAAGATGGTAGGAGGATCCGTGGCTTTTGGGAGCCTGACTAATCCCTTAATCAACATGTATTCAAGGACTTTATCGAGTAGCTCGTCTATAGGAGTGAAATCTCGATCACCGCTCCAGTTTCCGTGCTTTGGTTTTCCTTGATTTTTTTTCTTTTGCTGAGGGCTGGATTGAAAAGGTCTATCCTGGATTCTAGAATACTTTCATTTCCGATCCTTAGACTCTTCTAAATTGCTGTTTCGATTGCCTCTGTTTTTGTTGTTGCTGGGTTTAGAACTTGTTGCGCTGTTGTGATCATCAATGATGCTCATAGGGATGGTGATAGATGTCTCTTCTTTAACATGAACTTTTCCGAAATTGGCTTCAGCTTGCTCGGATAATATCTCGATCATCATTTTTTTTTGAACAACTGATATATAGCGGGATCGATCTCATCCTTACTGGTCTGGGCTATCTCTTTGGCAGACTTTATGGAATCCATTTCATACTCACTGTTTGTAATTAGTGTACCAAAGTGGCACGGTCTTTGATATCGTCTGGATCACACGACCATGCCAATACCTTTTGCAGAACAAAATGGGATGTTTAGCATGATGAAAAAAAAGAATTTTGAAAGCAACAATCTTGAGAGAAAAACAAATGATGAGATCAGGTTGGCAATCTTGGAAGGAGATGATAAAAAATGTTGGATACAATTTGGAAGATATACCGAAAAAAAGTTTTTGAAGATATGAGCAAAATTTGAAATTTCAAAAATTTGCAGGCAGGATCGGAATAAGGCTGAAAATCCGAGATCCAGTAGAACGGGAGAATGGAAAATCGCCTGGAGTTTTGAAAGAAATTGGATATTTGAGAAAATCATCCAGGGTTTGAGAAAATAAAAGGAAAAGATGAGAATATGGATACTTGGAAAAATATTTTGGAAAAAATATAAGAGGAATAAAGGTAAAATACAAACAGTTACATCCTGCACAAACATTTATGCACATACAACACTCCCTAAAATGCTGACTCTAGATGCATCATTTTGAAAAACAGCTGTAGGAAGAGAGCCTAACTCTAGGTTCAGATCATCTTTGTCCAATCCAGTTATGCCGATATACTCGAGTTGAGACCTGAAGTACGTGGCATAGAATTTCAACTCTGGTTCTAAGGTAAGGTTTTCCAACATCCTTGAGCGCCTACCGATATACTTCGGACTGTGGCCCTTAGTACGTGGTAGGGGGGCGTTAACACAAATAAGTGGCCCAATTGTGAGGCTCTGTCCCGAACTAGGGTTCTGGAAGAGAGCCCAGCAACGTGAAGACCGGGTAAAGATAGGTAAGAGAGGTTTGAAAAAAATGATCACATGCAAGAAATAGAGGGCTCTAAGACCTAAAAGAGATAGATTTTGAAAATCTTTGAAGGAGCATACATTGTTTGCATTCAGATCCTAAATTGAGGAGAGTTGTATTTACACCTAAGTCTATGTGAGCATGAAAATATCTTCTCAATATAGTCCTAGCAAACCATGCCTAGGCTATATGCAATTAATGTCAGCTAGGTCAAAATCATGGCTCCTAGGTTCGCATGATATCAGAAAAAAAAAAACTGACATTTTGAGAACACAATTTTGATAATTTAACTAAGTTAATTACACTTTTGATCAAACAATAGACAGGTCCCATCAAGGTCGCCAAACCTGTTATCATCGCAAAATTTTCTTCCCTTCCCTACGGGAGAGAGGAGAAACGATTCCGCGAGTCAAACTTGACTAGAGTTTTGAAAATTGTTTTGAAAATAGTGGGAAATATTCCGTGGAATGGGACTCGACCTGTCGGTACAAGGTTCGACCATTCCTGCCGCCTTTAACAGGGGTAATCAAACCAAGAACCAAATGTGTGCTTGACTTAGTTAAATCATTAAAATCATGTTCTATCCTAAATGCACAGAGAATTCAGGCATGTGCTATGAAATTTTGTAAAATGCAAGTTGGGAAAACATGATGTATGCTTGGAAAAATACTTTGGAGTTGGAAAAGTCTTTCTCAGGCAAAAGAGGGAAATCAATCTCTCAGGAAAACTCCGATAAAAGGAATTGAAAATCATAAGAAAGTTTATGAGGATGTGAGAAAATCCTGGGAAAATGGAGAGAATTCTTGAGAAAAGATAAACATTGAAAGAGAAAGTGTTTGCCGAAAAAAAACTCCAGCTTTGAAAACTTTCTTTGGAAAATGATTGGAAATTCATAGGAAAACTCTTTCAAGAAGGAAGATCAAAACTCAAGAAACTGAAATTCTAAGAGTTTTAGCCTTGAAATATTTGAAAATCAATTTTGATTCTTGAGAATGATGAGAAACTCCTATTGAAAATGAATCTTGAGAAAAGAACATTTTCCAGGGAAAATCGTGGAAAACCTAATTTGGGAAATCCAACTTTGAAAATTTTCAGAGTTTCTTGAGGAATCAACTTCCTTGAAATGAAATTTTTACAGAAATGCACATGATTTTATGATGTGAACTATCCTGAATGAATGAATGTCTTTTTATGAAAGCTTCTTTTCAGGAAAATATGCAATTTTAGAATTAAACTAAGGAAAGATTACCACATATTCCGACTATGGCCGTGAATATGCTTGTAATTTACTTAGTTAGTTCTAAAACATTTTGTAAATATTGAAGATATGCAGTGAATTTTGGAAGATAGCCTAAGAGTGTAGGCTCGGTATGACTAGTAGAAAGATGTTGAATCCGGGTCTCGTCCATATTCCGACTAGGGCCGTAAATATGGACTCCACCGAGTTCATCAACTCCCTAGGAATTGGTGCACGTGCCATTTGTGTACATCCATACTGATTTTGAAATATAATGCATGAATCACATAATCATGATATTAGAGAAATTCAAACTATATGATATGCATCCTAATTTAAGCAGAAAAGTAAAGCTCTTATTACAAATTTTCATTAAATTATTACATCACTAAATAAAATGAAATAAAGATAAATGCAGACTTCAGATCCTTCCTTTGAATGTCCCTGCCAAACTTGAAATGGGGTTATCTCAAATATGTGGGTTTTTCCAAGATTTTCCAATAATATCTTGAAATTATTGGACTTAGTTGGATATAAATTTGATTTTCATACTTTCTTGATATTTGAAATGATGTAAATGAAAGAAATCCAGTAATAAATTATTTGAAATTCGGAATTGTGGTCAAAATGACCAAAATACCCCTAATATTGAAGTTATACCTTTAAAATCAGGATTTTTTAAGGAATTTTGGTAAAATTTAAGATTTTTGAAATTTGAATTGAGCCAAATGATGATGAAATGCATGATGAGACATGATGATATGCTGATAAACACATTAGGACTGTAAAAATCAGAATTGGTGTTTGAAACTTGGTCAAAATAATGAATTTCGCTTGTTTTTCGTCGGGATCAGGGTCCCGCGGGGACCCCGATTTGATGATACTACTAAACCGATCATCAAACGATGCTCAAATCATGCCAAATTCGGTAGAGAGCATCCTTTTACCCTTAGAAACAATATAGAATGATAAAATTTATGAAATGATATGGCCTACATGCAAAATTTTAAAAAAAAACTTAAAATAAGCAAATTTCACATACGGGTACGGACCAAATATAGCATTTAATGCAATAATGCAGAAATCCACCATAGAAATAACTGATATTTTGCAGGCTGCTAAAGGACATGGAAATGAACATCTTTGGCTTTTAAGTATCCGGGATTTTACCTACGGTGAGTTCGGTAGCAGAGATTTGGTTCTGACGGGACTAAATACAGCATGATCTGATGTGAAAATAAATAAAAAATAATAAATGGCCATAAAAATTTCTGAACATTAAATGGGGAACTACTGACATGCAAATGAACAACTTTCATTTGTATGGATTTGGCATATTATCAACTGGATGAGAAATAAAAATATGACATTACATGCATAAATCAGAAGAACATATGCAAATACCAAAACAGAAGACCGAAATGAAAAATACGAAACTGGCATGAAGATTGTCCTAAAAATTGCAAAATTTCAGAATCAAACAGAGGACATTCAGAACATAAAGTTAACTTTTTACAAATTTGTATTTGCAGCTATATCCAGGGAGAACCAATCGACTTATGTCGACCCAGAGTCTCAGAGACTCAAATAAGGATCTGACACGTGTCCCAAACTCTCAGATTTTTGTCAGACAGAAAAACAAAATCAGCAAAATCTGAGAAAATCAAATTAAATACTAGACCCCATTCCGAGTTCAGGGCATTTTTCTGATTGAAAATCGTATCTTACATGAGGGAGATTTTGATTTTACAAGTTGAAACCAAATATTTATCACGTTTATCGGGTCATGAAACCCGACTTGGCACTTTGAACACAGTAAATGAATTCAAATGATTCCAATTTTTTTGCAGATCATCAGGGACAGCTATGGGCACATAATATGATTTGTTTTTGGCATTTTTAGAGAAATAATGAGTGGACTGACTGACAAAAACAAGGAATTACTGAAACTAAACAGAATTGAAATAAATACTAAAAAAAGAACTAACTAATTCCAAAAATATACTAAATTAACGAAATAAAACATGAATCAAATCTATTTAATGCATGAATGATATAAACCATCAAGGAAGCATAATTTTTTTTAATATATGTTGTTTTATGAGAATAGCTCAATCCATCATTCAGACGAACCCTTTCTTCAAAAAGAAAATTCAATATGCAAATCGAGATGAGGGCATTACTTCAATAGAACCCCTTATAATGTAAACTCGCCTTATGTTCTTTTGTTGTTTTGAAACCTCAGAGATGGGCGGCTACCTTGATAATGGACTCCAAAGAGGGTGTGAATTCTGACGAAAACGAGAGAAAAGAAAAATGGAATTCTAAGTTGAAGTTCAGATCTCAAAAGGGAGCTCCCTCACTGGGTGTGGGATAGGGTATTTATAGAATTTTTGGAGATTTTTGAAATTTAAACAAAGTAAATCTGGACCTTCCATGTGGCGCCATCTCAGAGGATGGTACTTTGGATTTTTTTTGAAATAACTAAAATGCAAATTTTGTAAGTGAGACACCTCAACAAAGGAGTTGGCTTGATTTTCTCTGTAGGAGCTTCCCATATGGCGCCACCTCAGAGGATGCCACCTTGGAGTTTGCTTTTATTTGAAATTCAAAGCTTTGTTTATCTGGAAGAAGGAGAGACCACCATGTGGCGCCACCTTAGAGTGGTTCCACACTGACATGTGTCAGAAGGAAAGAACATAGGAAGCAGGTGGCGCCACCTCAGTAGAAGATTTGAAATTTTAAACCTTTGCTTTTCTGGAGGAAACAGAGACAGACATGTGGCAGAGGGCAGGAGCAGAAGAAGCAGATGGCGCCACCTCAGATGGAATTTGAAATTCTGCTTTTCTACTTTTTCCTAAAATCAAGCTGCAGAGCTATTTTTGAGGAAAGCTTCTTTTCAGAAATGGCGCCACCTCAGACGGGAGACGCTTCCACTTTTTCTGAAGAAAGGAGGTCTGGACATGTGGCATTTCAGGGTGGTTCCACACCTGACAAGTGTTAGCTTGCTGGAGGAGGCTCTTTAGATGGCGCCACCTCAAGAGGAATTCAAATATTTGAATTCTGGCTTTTTTTGAAGGAAGCAGAGATAGACACGTGTTATTTGCTTTTTCTGAGGAAAGCAGAGAGAGACATGTGTCACTTGCTTTATCTGAGGAAAGCAGAGAGAGACTTGTGTCACTTGCTTTTTCTGAGGAAAGCAGAGAGCGACATGTGTCACTTGCTATTTCTTAGAAAAGCAGAGAGAGACATGTGTCACTTGCTTTTTCTCAGAGAAGCAGAGAGAGACATGTGTCACTGCAGGAGAGAACACCTCAGATGGCGCCACCTCAGAGGAGGACAATTCTACTTTTTCTGGAGAAAGGAGAGATGGACACGTGGCGACTCAGGGTGGCCTCAGAGTGCCATGTGGCAATGGAGAGAGAAATAAAGGTGGTGGACATGTGGTGCTACATTAGGGAAGCTCCACATTGACACGTGGCATGAAATAAGAAAAGGTGACTGAAGACATGTGGCGCCACCTTAAAGAGGCCCCACGCTGACATATGGCAGAAGATAAAAAGAGGAAGATGTAGGGAGGACAAGTGGAAATCAATAGAGGTGCAGGGAGGGAGACACGTGGCGTCACCTCAGGGTGACCCCACACTGACACATGGCAAAGAAATAGAAGGTGAGAGAAAATGACATGTGGTGCCACCTCTGGGTGAACCCCATGTTGACACATGGCAGAGGATGGAAGGAAAGAGAAATAAAGCACCAAATGGCGCCACTTCAGTGACAAGGCTCCTATATTTTTGGGTTTTTCGAAATTCAAGTTTTTACAAAAGGAAAGCCTATGTGGCGCCACCTCAGGGTGGACCCCACATCGTTTATTTATTGAAATAAAAGCAAGACAATCAAACCTCTTTTTGAGATTTTCATAAAAACCTAGATTAACTGGCAAATAAGAAATACTTGGCCTAATTGCTGAAATTTTGAAAAGAGGTGGCCCCTGTAGGGCAATTTTGAAAAAAGAATGATATTTGAAATTGCTGACAAAAGGGCAAAATCTGAGATAAAATGGCTAAGTTCCAAGCTCCAACCCCTTCTTCAGGCATAGTTGATCCAGTTGATAAAATTTTGAAAATCCATATTAAAAACTATCCAGATCATTTTCTTCAGAAAATCTTTTGAAATTCAGAGTCCTGGGGGTAAAATGGAAAGAATTGACAATTTTGAAGACCCAGGGTTTTGAAAGCGATTTTGAAAAGAGTTGAAATTCGGATTTGGATTAAAGATTTTGAAAACGAGATTTCTGGACCTCGAAATGACATGTTGTGCAGTGCAGTGATATGAAATGCTCACACAATGATCTGCTAATGAAATGCAATCCCGAACCAGGATTTGAAGATTCCCGTCTCCTGTCAGGAATAAAATTTTGAACATCTGAGCTGAAATAGAGAAATTTAGACTTTTGCAAGTTTCAGGCTCATAAAATGACCATTTTGCCCTTCGGTGATCTCAGGGGATGAATTGTGATGTTTGGTGGAAATGTCGGAGAGGTGAGTGAAAAATTGGGGTGTTTACAGATGCCCCTCTTTGCTACTAAGCCGGCTTGTAGCCGAGCTTAGTGGCAAAGAAAAACACACCAAATTTGGACTATATATATAAAAAATGCCTCAGTTAGAAGGATCTGACTGGGTATAGAAATATTACCCTGGTGAAGATGGTAGATATGAAATGGAGAATGAAGAGGAAAGATTCGCTCTGTGGCGGTGAAGTTCAGGTTTTTGCCCTTAACCTGGATGGGACAGAAAATGCTTCGCTTGGGAAGAGGCTCAGGTTTAACCTTCGGCCTGATTGGGGAATGAAATATCTCATCGAAATGAGACTCAGGTTTGTACCTTTAACCTGATGGGGCGGAAGTGAAATACCTCATCAAATGAGGCTCAGGTTTGTACCCTTAACCTGTTCGGGCGGAAAATGGAATACCTCATCAAATGAGGCTCAGGATTATACCCTTAACCTGATCGGGCGGAAAATGAAATACCTCATTAGATGAGGCTCAGGTTTATACCCTTAACCAGATTGGGCGGAAAATGAAATACCTCATTAGATGAGGCTCAGGTTTATACCCTTATCCTGATTGGGTGAAAATGAAATACTTCATCAAATGAGGCTCAGGTTTGTACCTTTAACCTGATCGGGCGAAAAATGGAATACCTCATCAAATGAGGCTCAGGTTTATACCCTTAACCTGATCGGGCGAAAAATGAAATACCTCATTAGATGAGGCTCAGGTTTATACCCTTAACCTCATTGGGCGGAAAGTAAAATACCTCATTAGATGAGGCTTAGGTTTATAACCTTAACCTGATCGGGCAGAAAATGAATAGAATCCTCGAAGGAAGAGACCATGATGAAACCTTCAGATTTTGCACAATGAATCCGACAAAGGTTTTGCGAAAGGAAGGAAAATGGGATCCCTAAAGCTTGAAAAGGGATTGATCTTGGGCGTCTCATTGCTGAGACTAAATTAGCTTTTGAACTGGCCTTTTGCGAGAAAATGATTGGTGGTTCGACCTCGAAGCGAAATGGGTCTGTCTATGGTTGGACAGTGGGGCCACAGGGAAGTGTGCGAATTTGAGAGCTCAAGCGCTCTGATTATAAAAGGAAGGAAAGGAATCTTGAAAACTCCCGTAATCAAGTCCTTAAGAGGGATTGGTGTCAGGATATATCAAAAACGGGCATCAAGCTCTCACTTCACGCCGAGATAGCTAGAAAATGTTTTCAAAATATTAAGAATTTTGTTGTTGATTCAAAGTATTTGAAAACGATGCATATTGTTATAAAATATTCCTTCTTTTTTACCTGAAGTATTACCTCCAAACGAGATTGACTTCATAGAATCAAGATTTGGAATCCAAATTGATTGCGATTGACCTTCTTCAAGGAAGCTATAAATTTCCTTGATATGAACAGGAAAGAGAGAATTTATATCATGAAAGCAATTGATGAAAGAGTATTGATAATAGAATTTCACAAAATTAAAGAAGATTCTTGATAGATTTTACAGTTTGATATCCTGGGAGCTTCTCTCATGATAATCTTTCTGCACTCTTTTGGGCTTCGGGAGAGTTTATTACATCTTCCTTTATTTTGGAGATGTCCTGACTTTTTCTCTCTTTCTTTTTCCTCTCTTGCTCTCTTTTTGGAAGGGTACGTCACAAACTCCTTCAACTTGGAAATGTTTTGATCCTTCTTTGCCTCAGGGATTATATTGGTGATACTGGCTCATTGGCTGTAGATCTTTGGATGATAGCCGAAATTAAATATCTTTTAGGGATTGTCGGGAGGTTCATCGCATCTGCCTTCATCTTGACAGTGCTTTGGACTTTCTCTAGAAGGATTTGTCACAAACTCCGTCATCTTGGAGATGTTTCAAGTCTTCTTTGGCCCCGGGGGTCTACTCGCTTAATTCACCTTCATCTTGACGACAATTGAGAGATCCCTTTTGCGGATATTTAATTGCAGCTTAGGTGATTTTGAGGAGACAGGGCTTGGGTGAATCCTCTCTTTTTCTAGCGCTCAGGATATTTCCATTGCCTCGTCTTTACAAGAATAATCTTTAGGGATGTGCCATAATTGCGATCAATATCAATCATTTGTGGCTTTGCAATAATATTGAATCTTCTTTTCTGGCCATATCGAGGATTTATCCTTCATCCTTTTGGTTGGCCAATAGAAAAAATTTGAATTTTGAATCTCTTTTCGCAAAAGCTTCACTCTTTTGGAAGTAATGCTCAAGGTAAACTAAGGTAACGATTTGTGCAATAAAGATCTGAAATCAACAAGTAATTGATTGACAAAATGTTCTTGAAATCCTTGGTGAAAGAGAACATTTGAGGTCCGACTCAACACATCCGTGACGAAAATTCTCCTCTCTTTTTCCCCAAAAAGAGAGACTCAGGCTTAGCCCTTACCTGAATGGGAAATAAAAATTACTCCTCTCTTTCCTGAAGATGAGGTGTTTGCAAAACAAACTCTTGAAGAGAAATTGAGCTTTCGTCAAAGCTCCCTAACATTAGGCTTCTCTTATGGAAAGGGGACCGATAGTAGTGAGGTCGGTAAATTGGGTCATGAAAAAACGAGTCCATCACACTCTCTCTGAAAAGAGGGTCCTCCATGATGAAATGACCTAGTATGAAAATTGAGGTGGCCACAAGGAAAGCGAGTCTCCGTCGAGTCTCTCCCTATAAAAGGGTTCCTTGTGTGAAATTGGAAATTGTTTTGCAAACGGTTCACAAAGACGCGAGTTTCTTCAAACTCTCCCTGAAAAAGGGCTAAGTGAACGAATTGGATAGCATGCAAAAAGAACGAGCTCCCTCAAACTCTCCCTATAAAAAGGGTTTCTCGCAATAGAAAATGATTGAAATTGGATATTGGGATTGGTTGACCCAAAGGTCGAAATTGGAAATTGGGAAATTGATTATTGGAAATTGGGAGACCCGGAGCTCGAAATTGGGTGACCTAACGGTCGATATTGAGAATTTGTTGACCAAAAGGTCGAAATTGTGTGACCCGAAGGTCAAAATTGGAAATTGAAAATTGAGAGTATTTATTTCAATTCTGCTCAATTTCAGTAGCTCTCTGTTTTTGTCAGTCAGTCCACACGTCATTTCATACATTTATTTTTCATTAAAACTTCTAAAAAAATCATGGAATGCGCCCTTAGGTGTCCCTAAAAATGTGCCAAAAATTAGAAGAGATTTGAATTCGTTTACTGCGGTAAACATTCAAAATGGTAAGTCGGGTTTTGTTACCCGAGATGCATTTTAAAAACTCATTTTCGATGTGTAAAATCGAGATCTCCCTCATGGGAGATCCTATTTTTGATCCGAAAGATGTTCGGAACTTGGGAGGTAATCTAGTTGTTAACATGATTTTATCAGATTTTTCTGATTTTTTTTAATGTCTAACAAAACTCCGAGAGTTCGGGACAAGTGTCAGAGCCTGATTTGGGCCTCTAAGACTTTAGATCAACTTAGGGCTATGGGTTCTCTTTGGGAGTTGCTCCAAATCCGAATCTGTAAAAAGTGAATGTCATGTTCGGGATGTCCTCTGTTTGCATCTGAAAGCTTGTGATTTTTAGAACAGTTGTGATACCTGTTTTGGATTTTTTTGTCAGACTCTTGTTTTGCCACATTTGTCTGTTCTATTGATTTAGGAATGAGAAGTTAGATTTTTATCCATGTTTCTGTTGATCAAATACCAAAGTCATGAACATAAAAGTTGTTTTTGTAGGTGTCTTGAATAGCTCTGTTAAATATTAGAAATTTCCATGTCTGTTTTCTATTTTTTTAGCATTTTATATTAGATTAGGTCGATTTTACCTCCATCAGAATCAAATCCCCATTACCGAACTCACCATAGTTCAAATCTCGAGTCTGTAAAAACCAAAAGTGTTCCATTTCGGGTTCTTTATCAGTATGCAAAATATCAGAAGTTTTCATGGTGTAAATCTTGCATTATCATATTAAGCATTGCATTTGGTTCGGGTCCATACGCAAAATCCACCCTTTTTAGGACTTTCTTTAAATTTTAGCATTCAAATCATATCATTTCGTGATTTTTAGCATTCTAGGATGTTTATCAGAGTAGGTAGATGCTTCATACCGAATTTAGTGTAATTTGGAATTCATTTGAGGTTCGGTTTAGCCATATCATCAAAACAGGGCCCTGCGGGACCCTGATCCAAGCGAAAAACAAACAAAATTCGTTATTTTGGATAAATTGCAAAATGTCAAATTCTGATTTTACAGTCCTAATGTGTTAAGCAGTATGTCATCATGCCTCATCATGCATTTCATCATCATTTGATTCAATTTGAATTTCAAAATCTCAATTTTACCAAGTTTTCCTTCAAAAAACCCTCATTTTAAAGGTATAACTTTAATATTAGGGGTATTTTGGTCATTTTGACCACAATTTCGAATTTCAAACTATTTTCTACTAAGTTTCCTGCATTTACATCATTTCAAATATCAAGGAAGCATGAAAATAGGGTTTATATCCAATTAAGTCCAATAATTTCACAATATTATTGGAAAATCTTGGAAAAACCCACATATTTGAGCTAACCTTATTTCAAGTTTGGTAGGGACATTCAAAAGAAGGAGCTGAAGTCTGCAATTTCTTTTATTTCATTTATTTAGTGATGTAATAATATAAATTTTGGAATAAGAAATTTAATTTCCTACTTAGACTAGGATGCATATCATATAGTTTGAATTTATGCAATATCCTGCTTATGTGATTCATGCATTTTATTTCAAAAGCACTATGGATGTACACGAATGACATGTGCACCAACTCTTAGGGAGTTGATGAACTCGGTGGAATCCATATTTACGGCCCTAGTCGGAATATGGACGAGACTCAGATCCATCATCTTTCTACTAGTCACATTGAGCCTACACTCTTAGGCTATCTTAAAATGCACATCATATTTCTAATATTTTCAAAGCATTGTGCATTAAATCAATTAAACTGTGAACCTATTCATGGCCACAGTCAGAATATGTGAAGGATTTATTTTGACTTAATACACATTTTTCCAACAAATTTCTTTGAAAATCTTTCAAAGTGCATTCATACATTCATATCATTTGCATCATGAAATCCTTGGTTTTCCCATGATTTTCTTAAGAAAACTTCATCCTCAAAGAAATCGATTTCTCAAGAAACTTCTAAGTTGGATTTCCAAAATCAAAGTTTTCCCTCGTTTTTCCTTGGAAAATGTTATTTTCGCAAGATTTTCAAAAGAAGTCTCTCACCTTTCTCAAAGATCAAAATCGATTTCCAAGTATTTCAAGGGTAAGATTCCCAGGATTTCAATTTCCCAAGTTCAGTTTTTCTTCTCCAATGAGTTTTCCTATAAATTTTCCATCATTTTCCTAAGAAAATCTTCAAAGTCCGAGTTTTCCTGAGAAGTGTTTCCCTTTTTCAAATGTTCATCTTTTCTCAAGAATCACTTCTATTTTCCCAGGATTTTCAATCATTCATGATTTTCCCAAGTCTTTATAAACTTTCTCAAGATTTCAAATCTTTTCATTAGAGTTTCTTGAGAAATCGATTTCCATCTTTTTCTGAGAAATATTTTCCAATCACAAAGCATTTTCTGAGCATACATCATAGTTTTCCTACTTTCATTTTTCAAAATCTCATAGCACATGCCTGAATTCTCTGTGCATTTACGATCGAACACAATTTCGATAATTTCACTAAGTCAAGCACAATTTTGGTCATTGGTTCGATTACCCCTGTTAAAGGCGGCAGGAACGGTCGAACCTCGTACCGAAAGGTCGAGCCCCATCCCATGGATTTTCTCGCAATTTTCAAAACGGAGGCGAGTATTTCAAAACAATTTTCCAAAATACGGTCAAGTTTGAAGCGCGAAAGCATTTCCCTCTCTCTTTCGCAAGGAAGGGAAGACGAAAAACATTTTCGCGACGATAACACCCGCCAAAGAGGGGAGATGCCGCTGAAATGGATAAAAGAAACACACGCTTTCTCCGTAAAAGAGAGGAAGTGCTGCTGAAAATTCTGAAGATGCTAAGAATAGCTCAGAAAGAAACGTAGCAGGATACTCTGACATATAGCAGAGTGCTACCCAGTTCTTGGAATGCCTTCTACAACGTAGAAGGGT
Source organism: Nuphar pumila (assembly GCF_984573655.1). Classification (NCBI taxonomy): domain Eukaryota; kingdom Viridiplantae; phylum Streptophyta; class Magnoliopsida; order Nymphaeales; family Nymphaeaceae; genus Nuphar; species Nuphar pumila. Next base: position 91,907,291 of record NC_143252.1, on the reverse strand, counting down.
TCGTCGCACCGCTGCCGATAGAGCAGGGGAGGTGCTGACGAAATGGTTGGCAGAAGAGCTGCCGGAACCAATGGAACAACATAATGATGTTCGTTGATGGAACGATGTCAAATCAGCTCGTATTTCTGTGCCTGCAAGGGCACCTTGCTCGTAAGGGCCGTCGAGCCAGAGTAGAGGTTGCGCCTTGACTAGGTTTGGACTCGTTGCGTAAAAATACGCCGAGTAGCCGATCTATTTAGATTGAGTCATATGCATGCTCATTGAGAACGGTTACGCAACCTTACTCGTAAGGTCCAAAGAGCCAGAGTGTGTTGTTTCCACCCAAAGAGGTGTGATGCTCGTGGTGGCCGAAGTGCCAAGAGTGGTGTTCTGCATGCATATGAATAAGACTTAAGGTCGCACATGCCCCGCGGTTAAAAATCGTGTTAGGAGTACCCCCTCAGTAATGACTGTGTTGGGGCGGACTGAATGGGGTCGGGTACATACTCCCATAGTGCTAAGACACAGGTTGCCTAAATGGCATGCAAATTCTTTCCAAGTAATTGTAAGACTGGCAAACCCCTTCAGGAATTATGCTCACTGTGGAATGACAATGATGATACAACCTTGAGTGACACGTATTTTACTTTGGACCTGATAGAGTCCACGATGGCCTCAGTCACTCATGGGTTTTGGGGTCGTGGTTATCCTTAAGATCTAAGGATTGAACCCAACTACTGCAAGTAGAGGATGCATCTGAATATGAGCCTAGTAGGGTTCTCCCAGTTTAAACACACTGCCCTACTATGGATAGGGTCAACAGGCCTATGGGGTATCTAAAATACATAGAATAATCAACCCCCAGAACGTCGCGTTGATGCCCGGACAATGCTTCGCCCGCGTACCAAGGGTGGAAGAGGTTAAATATCAAAACAAAGCATTAGCTTAGGTTCAGCGATGCTTGAATGTATGCGTGGATGGCCATTGTTGAGTCAGTTCTGCATAGCCTTTGTGAAGGTGTCATGTTCGGTATACTACTGGACCGACTGGGCAAAGACCCGTGTTGTATCCGCACGACTAAGCGAAGCAAGAGGAGCTGTCCTTAGATGCGTGAGATACAGATATGCCAAGTATGAAGACTTGAGCTAGACATCCCTTTGAGACCCGGAAGAGGTCATGTCTAAGTCATGAAGGCTTAAGCGGTTATGGAAATTACAACCCTAAAAAGGCTTGCTCTAAGTCGTGAAGACTTGAGCGAATGTTGAACTCATAGCCCTGAGGAGGCTCTTGCGATATATGCTAAGTCTTGGAGGCTTGAGCGTCGCTATTACGAGGTGCGACCCTGAGTGGTCATTATTTGTACTTGAGTTGAATGGATGTATGACTGCTTGCTTACCAGACCATCAGTGGTTATTGTAAACACCCCAAATTTTCACTCACCTCCCCCAACATTTCCACCAAGTATCATCATTCAGCCTTTGAAATCGTCGGAGGGCAAAATGGTCATTTTCTGAGCCCGGACCTTGCAAAAGTCCAAATTTCATCTGCAACTCTTAATTTTTCTCTATTTTTATCTCAGATATTCAAGATTTTACTCCTGGCAGGAGACAGACATCTCCAGAGTCTTGGTTCAAGATTGCATTTCATAAGACATGACATTGCATATCATTGCATGAGCATTTCAAATCACTGCACTGCACAACATGTCATTTCGAGGTCCAGAACTCTTGATTTCAAAATTTTCAATCCAGATTAGAATTTCAACTCTTTTCAAAATTGATTTCAAAACCCTGGGTCTTCAAAATTATCAATTCTTCCCATTTTACCCCCAGGACTCTGAATTTCAAAATATTTTCTCAGGAAAACGATCTGAATAGTTTTCAATATGGATTTCAGCCACTTCACCTCAGATTTTGCCCTTTTGACTATTTCAAATATCTTTCTTTTACAAAATCGCCCTACAAGGGCCAACTCTTTCCAAAATTCCTGTTTTGCCCATTAGTCCAGATTTTATGAAAATTCCAAAAAGAAGTTGTTGTTTTATCCTTATTTCAATAAAGAAGCAATGTGGGACCCACACTGAGGTGGTGTCACACAAGCTTTTCTTTTGAAAATTTGAATTTTGAAAAACCCAAAAATATAGGAGCCTTGTCCCTTGGATTGGTGCCACTTGTCTTTTCTCTCTCCTCCCATTTCCATGCCAAGTGTCAGTGTGGGGCTACCTTCAGAAGCTGCCACATGTCATCCCATGTATCTGCCATGCGTTAGGTGCCATGTGTCATTCCAAGACTACCAAGAGATGCCAAGTGTCATAGGTTGTCCTGTCTAGAAAAAGTGGAGCTTGTCTCCTCTGAGGTGGCGCCACTTGAAGTGTGTCTCCTGCAGAGGACACGTGTCAACCTCTCCCTCCTTCTAGAAAAGTAGCCTGACACATGTCTCTCCCTACTTTTCTCAGAAAAGTAGGAGACATGTGTCACTCCTAAATTCCTACAGAAAAGGTAGGCTTGTCTCCTCTGAGGTGGCGCCATCTGGAGTGTCTCCTGCAGAGGACACGTGAAAAGCTCTCATTTCCTCAGAAAAAGTAGATGCCATGTGTCGTTTTCTGCTTTCTTCAGAAAAACTAGAATTCAAAAGTTCAAAACTCCTCATAGGTGGCACAAATCCTGAACTTCTACCTTTTCCAGGTTGTCTGAGATGGCGCCACATGGCCTGACCCACCTTCTCTTCCCTCTGCCACGTGTCATTCTCTGCTTCTTTCAGAAAAAGTAGAGGACACATGTCTTCTCCCTACTTCTTTCAGAAAAGTAGGAGACACATGTCACTCCTGGCTTTCTTCAGAAAAAGCAAACCATTCAAAATTCAAACAAAGCCTAGGTGGCGCAAATCCTGAGCTCTGATTTTTCCAGATGACCTGAGATGGCGCCACATGTCCTTTCCCTCCTTTTCCTCCCTCTTGCCACCTGGCATTGTAGGAGCCACCCTGAGGTGGCGCCACATGTCCACCCTCCATTCCTCCAGGGCCAACCTCCATTTGAAATTCGAATTCTCCTCTGAGGTGGCGCCATCTGAAGAACCTCTCCAGCAGGCTGACACTTGGAACCATCCTGGACTGCCACATGTCCAGATCTCCTTTCACCAGAAAAAGCAAAATTCAAATTCCTCTGAGGTGGCGCCTTCTGAGCCCACTGCTCTGTCCTTCTGACATGTGTCAAACACCTTTTGAGGTGGCACCATTCCAGGACTCCACTTGGCTTCAAATTTTATTTTTCATTTTATTTTTCATAAAGGTAGCCCACCATGAGGTGGCGCCACCTGAGGACTCCCTACAAAAGGTGAATTTGAAATTCAAACTCCAAGAGAGCACCCTCTGAGGTGGCGCCATCTGGGAGTTCCCTGCAGAGAGAATCAAGCAAACTTTTGAAAAATTCCAAATTCCCCCCGCTGAGGTGTCTCACCCACAAAATTTCCATTTTTTATTTTTTTCAAAAACTAAAACACCTTTTGAGGTGGCGCCACCTGAGGGCTCCCTGCAAAAGACAAATTCGAATTTCAAACCCTTCAGATGGCATCCCCTGAGATGGCGCCACATGGAGGGCTCAGATCGATCCTGTTTGAATTTCAAAATTTTTCAGAAAATTTATAAAAACAAGGGTTCACGCCCAGCCTAAGGAGATCATTTTTTTTAGCTCTTGTGAACTTGGAAAATCCGACCTAGCCTTCCTAAAATTGGATTTTGAACTATGGAAATCGTGCCCCCTTTGCCACATTGAAGAAGGTGGAGTAAAGTTCGTGCCGTGGCCAATCCGATTCAAACATAGCTCGATTTTGGTGGACCATCCGAAGCTCGGAGCGAAGGACGAAGGAAGCTCGTGATAGCCGCCCCTTTCAAGAGCTCCTACGCTGCGTAACGAAACAAGGTGCACTTCTTTTCCCATTGATTGGATTCCATAATTCGAATCGGGGGTCGTTTGAAGAAAGAGCTCATCCGAGGGATGGATTGAGCTATTCTCATAAAATGACATACATAAAAATGTTTCATTATGCTTCCTTGATGATTTTTAACATGCATGTAGTTATCTAGATTTAATTTGCATTTTATTTCATTAATTTAGCATATTTCATGAATTAATTAGGATTAATTTAGCATTTATTTCAATTCTGCTTATTTTCAGTAGGTCTCTGTTTTTGTCAGTCAGTCCACACGTCATTTCATGCATTTATTTTTTATTAACAATCCCAAAAAAGTCACGGAATGCGCCCTTAGGTGTCCCTGAAATTTTGCCAAAAATTAGGAGGCATTTGAATTTGTTTACTGCGGTAAACATTCAAAATGGCAAGTCGGGTTTTTTTTACCCGGGATGCGTTTTGAAAATCATTTGCCGACTTGTAAAATCGAGATATCCCTCATGGGAGATCCGATTTTAGATCCGAAAAATGTTCTGAACTCGGGAGAATGTCTAGTTTTTAATATGATTTTTTCAGATTTTTCTGATTTTTTTTTTATATCTAACAAAAATCCGAGAGTTCGGGACATGTGTTAGAGCCTAATTTGGGCCTCTGAAATCTTGGATCGACTTAGGGCTATGGTTTCTCCTTGTGTGTTGCTCCAAATCCAAAACTGTAAACAGTGAAAGTGGTGTCCGAGATGTCCTCTGTTTGCATCTGAAAGCCTGTAATTTTTAGAACAGTGTTGACCCCTGCTTCGGATTTTTCTTGTCAGTCTTCTGTTTTGCTACATTTGTCTGTTCTGTTAGTTTAGGCAGGAATAGTTATATTTTTACCTGTGTTTCCGTTGATCAAATGCCGAAGTCATAAACATGCAAATTGTTCATGTAGGTGTCGTGCATAACTCGGATTATTTTCATAAATTTCCATGGCTGTTTGATATTTTTCTAGCGTTTTACATCAGATTAGTGTGATTTTTACCTCTGTCAGAACTAAATCCCTGTTATTGAACTCACCATGGCTCAAATCCCAAGGCTGTAAAAACCAAAAATGTTCCATTTTGGGTCTTTTAGCAGTCTGCAAAATATCAGAAGTTTCCATGGTGTAAATCTTGCGTTATCATATTAGGCATTGCATTTGGTTCGGATCCATAGGCAAAATCCACCATTTTAGGACTTTCTTTGAATTTTGGCATTTAAATCATATCATTTCGTGATTTTTAGCATTCTAGGTTGTTTATCAGAGTAATTAGATGCTTCATACCGAATTTGGTGCAATTTGGAATCCATTTGACGTTCGGATTAGCCATAATACCAAAACAGGGTCCCGCAGGACCCAGATCCAAGCGAAAAACAAGCGAAATTCATTATTTTGGATAAATTGCAAAATGTCAAATTCTGATTTTACAGTCTTAGTGTGTTTAGCAGTATGTCATCATGTCTCTTACTGCATCTCATCATCATTTGATTCAATTTGAATTTCGAAATCTCAGTTTTACCAAGTTTTCCTTCAAAAAACCCTGATTTTAAAGGTGTAACTTTAATTTTAGGGGTATTTTGGTCATTTTGACCCCAATTCCGAATTTCAAACTGTTTTCTACCGAATTTATTGCATTTTCATCATTTCAAATATCAAGGAAGCATGATCATAGGGTTTATATCCAATTAAATCCAATAATTTCATAATATTATTGGAAAATTTTGGAAAAACCCACATATTTGAGCCAACCTTATTTCAAGTTTGGCAGGGACATTCAAAAGAAGGAGCTGAAGTCTGCAAATTTCTTTTATTTCATTTATTTAGTGATGTAATAATGTAAATTTTGGAATAAGAGAGTTAATTTCCTGCTTAGACTAGGATGCATATCATATAGTTTGAATTTATGCAAATATCTTGCTTATGTGATGCATACATCTTATTTCAAAAGCACTATGGATGTTCACGAATGGCACGTGCACCAACTCTTAGGGAGTTGATGGACTCGGTGGGATCCATATTTACGGCCCTAGTCGGAATATGGACGAGACCCAGATTCATCATCTTTCTATTAGTCACATTGAGCCTACACTCTTAGGCTATCTTAAAATGCACATCATATTTCCAAAGTTTTAAAAAATCATGTGCATCAAATCAACTAAGTTCTGAACATATTCATGGCCACAGTCAGAATATGTGAAGGATTTATTTGGACTTAATGCATATTTTCCAACCAATTCCTCGGAAAGTCTTTTCAAAGGGCATTCATTTACTCATGTCATTTGCATCATGAAATCATCGATTTTCTCAAGATTTTCTCAAGAAAACTTCATTCTCAAGAAATCGATTTCTCAATAAACTCTAAGGATTTTTCAAAATCGGTTTTCCAAAGACAAGTTTTCCACAGTTTTCCCTGGAAAATGATATTTTCTTAAGAGATTCAAAAGAGTTTTCCAATCTTTCTCCAAGATCCAAAATCGATTTCCAAGTATTTCAAAAGGTAAAATTCCCAGGATTTCGATTCCCCAAGTTTTGAATTTCCTTCTCCAATGAGCTTTCCTATAAATCTTCCAACATTTTCCTAAGAAAACTCTCAAAGTCCAAGTTTTCCTAAGAAGTGTTTCCCTTTTCAGAAAGTTCATCTTTTCTCAAGAATCACTTCCATTTTCCCAGGATTTTCAACCATTCATAATTTTCCCAAGTCTTTATGAACTTTCCTGAGATTTCAAATTTTTTCATCTGAGTTTCCTGAGAAATTGACTTTTAGCTTTTTCCTGAGAAAATCTTTTCAACTACAAATATTTTCCAAGCATACATCATGTTTTCCCAAGCTGCATTTTCCAAAATCTCATAGCACATGCCTGAATTCTCTGTGCATTTAGGATAGAACATAACTTTGATAATTTCGCTAAGTCAAGCACAATTCTGGTCCTTTGTTCGATTACCCCTGTGAAAGGCAGCAGGAACGGTCGAACCTCGTACCGACAGGTCGAGCCCCATCCCATGGATTTTCCCGCAATTTTCAAAACGGAGGCGAGTATTTCAAAACCATTTCCAAAATCCGGTCAAGTTTGAAGCGCGAAATCGTTTCTCTCTTTTTCTCTTCCGCAAGGAAGGGAAGACGGGGGAAAAATTTCGCGACGAGAACAGTTATGACCCCGTCTTATAGGGATTACAGGTGTTGGACCTGCGTTGCGATATGCGGAGCAAGGCGGCATCGAGTTCCAAGGTTTCTCTAGACAGAGTTGTACTACTTCCTTTTATTGAACCTATACTGCTTTTCCAAGCAGTGATGTTGTAATAAACATGTGGTTTTCGATAAAATGGAACACTTTGGTGGTCAATGAGTTGCTTGGCCACATACTTGTAATGTGCTCGGGGTTTTCTAAAATTGACGACTCATTATAGTCTCATTCCGCTACTAAAAGCTTTTCTAAGTTCCGCTGCAAAGAAAAAAAAAAGAAATTCATGAAAATTTTAACTTAGCTTTGTTTTGAAAATCTAGGGCGTTACAGAATTGGTATCAAAGCATGTGTCTAAGAAACCTGGTTCAAGATCCGTCATGTCACGATATCGCACTATAAGTATATATTTTATACTTGTGTTCTGATCTGGGTGCATCTTTGTATAGATGGCAACTCACGACTCCCGAGGATACTGCTATCGTTGCGGGATCATGCACGATGAGTGGGTATGCCCATATGAGGTCCAACACTGCCAGTTTTGTGGTGAAGGGCATTTCGCCAATGAATGACAAATGAAACATACCGCCGATATGGGTCGGCGGGGATCGGTTGGTCTTAGGGATGAGACCTCGGGTGTTAGTGGGCCACATTACTCCAGTAGAGGGAGTAGTCGTACCCCAGCAACTTTTGATGAACTACCATCTCTGGTAGAATTTGACTTGAACTTCCTTGAGGGATTCGGTCAATTACAAGGCTATCAACATGTATCATGTACGCCTAGCTTGCACAGTCGGGATGAGGAATGCAACAACTCCTTCTATAATCCCATTATGATTTTAGATTCCTTGAATCATAGTGCTATTATATGGGGGAACGGAGCGGCTTCACAAACGCCGAGCCTGAATGGCCAAGGAGAGGGATACAACCTATATCATCCCATTATGGTCTCGGATTCCCCGAGCCATGATGCCACTGAATGGGCAAGTGGACCGGCATCACTGATCTACCCACAAGATTCGCTTGAGAGTGCGGAAGTGCCGCCCAAGCCAAAACTAGTAGTGCATGCACCAAGGCAATGTGGAAGCAAACGATACTTCGGGTTGTTTGGGTCAAGAAAGAAATCCCGTTCTTAGAAGAGACTGATAGTGTTTTTAGAGTCAATAGACTCATGTATATAGTTTCTCAACTCCTAAAAGTCTACCAGTGCGGCATGACGTTTTGTTTAAGGCGATGCTTGTGTAAATGTGATGTATATTAAGTAAATAAAGCTTTGCTTCGATATATACATTGAGAAACTAAAACACGTTGCTTATATGTGATAGATAAATGGCTCCTACGACGAGGAGAACCATGCCGAGCGAGGAGTCCCATACTTAAGGATTCCTGCTAGAAACGCTCAACAACCTGGTTACCGTCATTCGTGAAACGAGGCTAGAACTAGTCGCACCACGAAACAAGCACCTGAGAGGAGTGACTTATGAGAAGTTCCTCAAGCTTGACCCGCCAGTTTTCATTGGCAGAGCCGATCCGGAGCTCGCAGAGAGTTGGATCAAAGAGACAGAACGTGCCTTCTTGGTACTGGGAGTACCAAAAGAGAAGAAGACCAACTTTGGCACGTATCGATTAAAGGACAATGCATAGAAGTGGTGGGATACCACTAAGCTTATCCAGTTCTCAAAGGTCGAAGTCATTCCTTGAACTGACTTTCGGAGAACTTTCATGGATAACTACTTCTCGTTTGTAAACACCCCAAATTTTCACTCACCTTCCTAATATATCCATCAATCACCGCATTTCGGTTCTCCGGAACCAATGAATGGCAAAATGGTCATTTTCTAAGATTGAACCTTGCAGAAAGTCCTAAATTCCATTCTAGAGTCTCAAAACTTCTCTATTTAGACTCAGAGACATCTTCAAATTGCAAATCCTCAAAATATCATGCTTAACCAGAAGTCAGAATTCTCAAATTCAAATTCAGAGTGGCAATTTTGTAGGACATGTCTTTTGCATAACATCGCATGAGCATTTCATATCATTTCACTGCACAACATGTCATTTTGAGGTCCAGAACTCTCGATTTCAAAATTTTCAATCCAAATTCGAATTTCAACTCTTTTCAAAATTGATTTCAAAACCATGGGCCTTCAAAATTGTCAATTCTTTCCATTTTACCCCAAGGACTCTGAATTTCAAAATATTTTCTTAGGAAAACGATCTGAATAATTTTCAATAAATTTTATCTCAGATTTTGCCCTTTTGTCAAACAATTTCAAATATCTTCCTTTTACAAAATCGCCCTACAGGGGCCAACTCTTTTCAAAATTTCTGTTTTGCCAATTAGTCCAGATTTTATGAAAATTCCAAAAAGAGGTTTTACTGTCTTGTCCATATTTCAATAAAGAAGCAATGTGGGGCCCACCCTGAGGTGGTGTCACATAGGCTTTTCTTTTGAAAAACCTGAATTTTGAAAAACCCAAAAATATAGGAGCCTTGTCCCTGGTTTGGTGCCACTGGACCTTTTTCTCTCTCCTCCCATTGCCCTGCCATGTGTCAGCGTGGGGTTCACCTAGGGGTGGCGCCACATGTCATTTTCTCTCTCCTTCCATCCTCTGACACGTGTCATTGTGGGGCCACCTTAAGATGCCGCCACATGTCATTAGACATCCTCTTCATTATATGCCACGTGTCAATGTCCACTATCTTCACCCTGTGCCATGTGTCATTCCAAGGTCACCATGAGATGCCATGTGTCATGTGTTGTCCTGTTCAGAAAAAGTAAAGCTTGTCTCCCCTGAGGTGGCGCTAGTGGAAGTGTGTCTCCTGCAGAGGACACGTGTCACTCTCTTCTTTCCTCAGAAAAAGCAAATGACACTTGTTATTCTCTGCTCTCCTCAGAAAAAGCAGACTGACACGTTATTCTCTGCTCTTCTCAGAAAAAGCAAATGACACATGTCATTCTCTGCTCTCCTTAGAAAAAGCAGACTGACACATGTCATTCTCTGCTCTCCTCAGAAAAAGCAGACTGACACATGTCATTCTCTGCTCTTCTCAGAAAAAGCAAATGACACATGTCATTCTCTGCTCTTCTCAGAAAAAGCAAATGACACATGTCATTCTCTGCTCTTCTCAGAAAAAGCAAGTGACACGTGTCATTCTCTGCTCTTCTCAGAAAAAGCAAATGCCATATGTCATTTCCTGCTCTCTTCAGAAAAAGCTAGAATTCAAACATTCAAATCCTTCCAGAGGTGGTGCAAATCCTGAACTTCACCTTTTCTATTTTGTCTGAGATGGCGCCACATGTACTTGGCCCTCCTTCTCTTTCCTCTGCCACGTGTCAGCCTCTGCTCCCTCTAGAAAAAGCAGAAATTTGAATATTTGAACTCCTCAAAGGTGGCACCATCTTAAGAACCTCCTTCAGCAAGCTGACACTTGTCAGGTATGGAACCATCCTGGACTGCCACATGTCCAGATCTCCTTTCATCAGAAAAAGTAGAATCCAAACTCCTCTGAGGTGGCACCTTCTGAGCCCACTGCCCTGTTCTTCTGACATGTGTCAAGAGACACTCTCATATGGCTCCATATGACACTCTCCCCTCCTTCCAGCTTTAAACCTCAAACCTCCTTTTGAGGTGGCGCCATTCCAGAGCTCCCACTTGGCTTCATTTTTATATTTTATTTTATTTAAAATAAAAGTAGCCCACCATGAGGTGGCGCCACATGAGGGCTCCCTGCAAAAAGCAAACTTTGAATTTCAAACCCCAGGTAGCACCCTCTGAGGTGGCACCATTTGGGAAACTTTTGCAGAGAAAATCAAGCAAACTTTAATTTTGTAATTTTCAAATCCAGCTGAGGTGTCCTAATCACAAAATTTGCATTTTATTTATTTCAAAAATCAAAATGGCATGCCCTGAGATGGCGCCACATGGAGGGCTCAGATTAAGCCTCTTTGAATTTCAAAATTTTCCAAAAATTTCTATAAATACAAGGCCCCACGCCCAACCTAAGGGGAGCTCCTTTTGGATTTAGCATTTTCACTCTGAGTGCCCTACTACACGATTTTGATGTTCTGAATTCACGCCCCCTTTGGGCTCAATTGAGAGGGTGCATCGAAGTACTAAGCTTGCTCGCATCAATTCCAACTCGATCTAGGCGCGTGGATCGATTTTTGTGAACCTTCGGAAGCCCGGGTCGAAGGACGAAAGAAGCCGTTGGTAGCCGTTCATTTTAGGAGTTCAAAAGCTGCAAAAGAACACAAGGTGCACCTCTATTCTAATTGGTTTTATCGAAATAATGCCTTTGTCTTGATTTGCACTTTCGTTTTGAAGAAAGAGCTCATCCGAATAATGGATCGAGATATTCTCATAAAGCGACATTTATTAAAAAGTAAAATTATGCTTTCTTGATGATTTTAACATTCATTCATTAATTAGATTTAGTTCATATTTCATTTCGTTGATTTAGTATATTTGAGGAATTAATAAGATTTTTTTTAGCCTTTGTTTCAATTCTGCTTCATTTTTGTAATTTTCTGTTTTTGTCAGTCAGTCCACACGTCATTTCATGCCTTTATTTTTCGTTACAAATGCTGATAAAATCATAGTATGCGCACGTAGGGGTCCCTAGCAATCTGCAAAAAATTCGTAATGATTTGAATTTATTTACTGCAGTAAATGTTCGAGATGATAGTTCGGGTTTTGTTACCCGGGATACGTTTTGAAAATTTATTTCCGACTTGTAAAATCGAGATCTCTCTCATATGAGGTCCAATTTTCGATCCTAAAAATGTCCGGAACTCAAAATGATTTTTCGGAATTCATTTGATGTCTGACAAAAATCCGAGCGTTTGGGACACATGTCAGAGCCTGATTTGGGTCTCTGAGATTTTGGATCAACTTAAGGCGATGGGTTCTCTTCGGGTATTGCTCCAAATCCAAATCTGTAAAAAGTGAATGTCATGTTCAGGATGTCCTATGTTTGAATCTGAAAGCTTATGATTTTTAGAACAGTTTTGGTATCTGTTTTGGATTTTTCTTGTCAATCTCCTGTTTTGTCACATTTGTCTGTTCTGTTGATTTAGGCATGAAAAGTAATATTTTTATCTCTGTTCCTGTTGATCAAATGCCAAAATAATAAAAATAAAAGTTGTTCCTGTGTGTGTATTTAGTTCCTCAGTTAAATATCAGAAATTTTTATGGTGGGATGCTATTTTTTATGCAATTTTACATCGGATCGAGTTGATTTTGCCTCCATCAGAACCAAATTCTTGTTACCGAACTCACCGTAGTTCAAATCCCGAAGCTGTAAAAGACAAAATTGCTTATTTTCATGTCATTTAGCAGTCTGAAAAATCTCAGATGTTTCTATTGTGTAATTCTCGTATTACTGCATTAAGTGTTGCATTTGGTTCGGGTCCGTAGGCGAAATTCGCCCTTTTTGGGATTTTCTTTAAATTTTAGTATCTAAACCATGTCATTTCGTGAGTTTTAGCATTCTAGGCTGTTTATCAGAATAGGTATATGCTTAATACCCAATTTGGGGTGATTTGGAATTCATTTGAGTCTCGGTTTAGCCATATCATCAAGACAGATTCAAGCGAAAAACAAGCGAAATTCATTATTTTGGATGAGTTGAAAAATGTCAAATTCTGATTTTACAGTTCTAATGTGTTTAAAAACATGTCATCATGCCTCATACTGCATTTCATCATCATTTGATTCAATTCGAATTTCAAAATCTCAAATTTACCAAAAATTCCTTCAAAAAACCCTGATTTTAAAGGTGTAACCTTAATATTAGGGGTATTTTGGTCATTTTGACCACAATTTCGAATTTCAAACTATTTTCTACTGAATTTCTTGCATTTACAACATTTCAAATATCAAAAAAGCATGATAATAGGGTTTATATCCAATTAAATCTAATAATTTCAGAATATTATTAGAAAATCTTGGAAAAACCCACATATTTAAGCTAACCCCATTTCAAGTTTGGCAGGGACATTCAAAGGAAAAAGCTGAAGTCTGCAATTTCTCTTTCTTTCATTTATTTAGTGATGTAATAATGTAAATTTTGAAATAAGAGATTTAATTTTCTGCTTAGACTAGGATGCATATCATATAGTTTAAATTCCTCCAATATCCTGTTTATGTGATTCATGCATTTTATTTCAAAAGCACTATGGATGTACACGAATGGCACATGCACCAACTCTTAGGGAGTTAATGAACTCGGTGGAATCCATATTTACGTCCCTAGTCGGAATATGGACGAGACCCAGACCCATCATCTCTCTACCAGTCACATTGAGCCTACACTCTTAGGCTACCTTCCAAATTGCACATCATATTTCCAATTATGTAAAACATTGTGCATTAAATCAATTAAGCTCTGAACATGTTCATGGCCACAGTCAGAATATGTGAAGGATTATTTTGACTTAATACACATTTTTCAACAAATTTCTCAGAAAATCTTTTCAAAGTGCATTCATTCACTCATATCATTTGCATCATGAAATCATTGGTTTTCTCATGATTTTCTCAAGAAAACTTCATTCTCAAGAAAATCGATTTCTCAAGAAACTTTGAGGATTTTTCAAAATTGGTCTTCCCAAGTCAAGTTTTCCACAGTTTTCCTTGGAAAAGGTTATTTTCTCAAGATTTTCAAAAGAAGTCTCTCACCTTTCTCAAAGATCAAAATCGATTTCCAAATGTTTCAAGGGTAAGATTCCCAGGATTTCAATTTCCCAAGTTTCAGTTTTTCTTCTCCAATGAGTTTTTCTATAAATTTTCCATCATTTTCCTAAGAAAATTCTCAAAGTCCAAGTTTTCCTGAGAAGTGTTTCCCTTTTCAAGTGTTCATCTTTTCTCAAGAATTCTTACCATTTTCTCGAGATTCTCATTTCTTTAAGATTTTCCAAATCTTTATAAACTTTCTCGAGATTTCAAATATTCTTCATCTGAGTTTCCTGAGAAATGCTTTTCAACTCCAAATGTTTTCTAAGCATACATCATAGTTTTCCAACTTATATTTTACCAAATCTCATAGCACATGCCTGAATTCTCTGTGCATTTAGGATAGAACACGATTTTGATGATTTAACTAAGTCAAGCACAATTTTGGTCCTTGGTTCGATTACCCCTGTTAAAGGCGGCAGGAACGGTCGAACCTCATACCGACAGGTCGAGCCCCATCCCATGGATTTTCCCGCAATTTTTAAAACGGAGGCGAGTATTTCAAAACAAATTTCCAAAATCCGGTCAAGTTTGAATCACGAAAGTGTTTCCCTCTCTCTCTTCCGCAAGGAAGAGAAGACGGGAAAAAATTTTGCGACTACAACAGGTTTGGCGACCGTGATGGGACCTGTCCTTGTCTGACCTAAATTGTGCTTGACTTAGTTCAATTATCGAAATTGTGTTCACAAAATGTCAGCTCTTTACTTTTGATATCATGCGAACCTAGGAGCTTAGATTCTGACCTAGCTAACATTGACTGCATATAGCTTAAGCATGGTTTGGTAGGACTATATTGAGGAGATATTTTCATGCTCACATAGACTTAGGTCTAAATACAACTCTCCTCAATTTAGGATCTGAATGCAAACAATGTATGCTTCTTCAAAGTTTTTAAAAATCTATCTCTCTAGGTTTTAGAGCCATCTATTTCTTGCATGTGATCATTTTTTCAAACCTCCCTTACCTATCTTTACCCAGTCTTCACGTTGCTGGGCTCTCTTCCAGAACCCTAGTTCGGGACAGAGCCTCACAACTGGGGCAATTATTTGGGTTAACACCCCCCTACCACGTACCGCGGGCCACAGTCCGAAGTATATCGGTAGGCGCTCAAGGATGTTGGAAAACCTTACCTTAGAACCAGAGTTGAAATTATATGCCACGTACCTCAAATTTCGGTTCGGGTATAATAGCATAACCAGATTGGATAAAGATGATCTGAACCTAGAGTTAGGATTAAGGTCCTACAACTATTTTTCAAAATGATGCATCTAGAGTCAGCCTTTTAGGGAGTGCTGTATGTGCATAAATGTTTGTGCAAGATGTGATTGTATGCTACTTTTATTTCCCTCATATTTTCCCAAAAATATTTTCAAATTTTCATATTCTCATCCTTTCCCCTTACTTTCTCAAACCCTGGATGATTTTCTCAAATATCCAATTTCTTTCAAAACTCCAGGTGATTTTCTATTCTCCCGTTCTACTGGATCTCGAATTTCCAGCTGCATTTTTATCCTGCCTGCAATTTTCCAAAATCATATGTTTTCTCTCATTGGATTTTCAACCCTTTTGTCTATTTGCAAAATTCTTCATCTTATTTTCCTCATGCATACCTTGATTTTTGTGGTGGAAATTGTTTACCCACTGGCCTTCTCCTTATTCTAAATCCATTTGCGGATTGTTTTTCCAAAAGATATCTCTTTCCTTCAAAAATGGTATTTTCCTCGTGGTTGACGACCTCGCCTAGGTAACAAGGCACATTTTTCGTTGTTCATTTCTCTTGCAAAAGGATGACAACACAATTGTCGTAATCCTTACGACGACTCAATCCCTAGTAATGGGATAATCTTCTAAGGGTCCCCCATATTTTCCTCAATATTTCCTTCCAAAAAAAAAAATCCTCAAAATCTGATCCTTCCTTCGTCCTGCAGAGAAAGAGAAAGAGAGAGAATACAAGAAAGCTTTCACAACATTTAATGGTTCATACAAGGTCCAGAAGGAAAACATCATTGCAGCATATCAGGTACTCATCAACATCAAAAGGAGAAATGAATTCGCCAAGGTCAGACAAAGACCAAGAGCAGCCAAAAGATGATGGCATCAACCCTCAGATGTACGCGATGTTTCAGAAAATGATGAAGAGGATGATGAGTGAGCAGGCTGGCACCAGCTCAGACAAAAATCCATTCAGTCAGAGAATTAGAGATCGTGTGGCCAAGAGGCCAACCAAGTCCTCTGAGGAGAATGTTCAAGATACTTCAGACGAAGATGATACCGATGAAGAATATGAGGTGCCCCCGGCATTTCAGAAACGTGGCCAAAGGAGGAGCCACAAACCAAGAGGTCAAGTTGCAGAAGAACCCCTGCAGTCACAGTTCAGAGAAATGGCCAGAGTGGTTAAAGATCTCCAAGCCCGTGACAAGGGCAAGAAAGTCTTTACTAGTGAGGTTTTTTATGAGGGTTTAGAAGGGGATGAAAATATGGAGAATTTGCCCCACAAGTTCATTAAATTCGATGGTTCTAGTGATCCCAAAGCCCACCTTGCCATGTTCTTCGCCGAATGCTCCAAATTCAAGAAAGACAATAGGGCCCTATTTCTCTGTTTTCCTCGTAGCCTAGAAGGCACTGCCGCCAAGTGGTACTCTGATCATATCAATCCAATCGAGCTGCGAGAATTCGATAAGGTGGTCAACCTATTCATTGAGCGATTTTTGTTCAATACTGAAGCGCTCCCAACATTGAGGCATCTCTGTAATCTAAGGCAGAATGAAAATGAAAAGGCAAGGGACTCCATTCGCAGATGGAGAGAGACCTGCAATAAAATGAGGGATCCTATACCAAAAAGGCATGCTTTATCATTGATCCTCAATAATTTTTCGCAACCTCTGAGAGGATTAATTTCTACCTCACCATCCAAATCTTTTGTTGAACTCATTGAGCGAGCAGAATGGCTCGAGCTGAGCGTGGAGAATGGATCCTATGAAGGCTTCACATTTTTCAAGAATAACCCTCAAGGTGAACAAAAGAAGAAGGCTCACTTCACTTTTGCGGCTAAATCTTTCAATAATAGCAAAGGCAACAAGAATGATCATGGCAACAGTTTGGAGAGAATCAAAAGGCAAAAAGAGAAGGACATCAACAATGATAAACCTCTCCAATTCAGCCCTCAACATCAAAAGAAAGATCAGGAAAAATCAAAGCGCAAAGACTGGAGAACTGATCGACAATTCACCCCTCTGGATCAGACACTCGAGAGTATCCTCGAGTATATGCTTGAGAAAGACCTTGTCCGGTTGCCTAAAGCCAATGATCCTCCAACAATTATGGGCAGATTCAAAGAACAGTTTTGTAAATTTCATCGAGCAGTAGGGCACGATACAGAAAACTGCTTCGTCCTTAAGAACATTGTTCAAGACTGCATTGAGAAGAAGCTCCTCGTTGAAGATAAAAAGGAGGACTAGTCATCCTGACACAGATTTTTTTTTCATAAATCATTGCAAAAGATGACAATGCCAACACTTTCCCATTTCTCATCTTGCTTTTATTATTTCAAAAGAATAATGTAATCCCATTCTCTTTCCTTGATTTTAAAGCATCAATAAAGTCATCGAATTTTTCAATAGCTTGGCGCCATCTTATTTGCTTTTTCTTCCTTTTCACAATGTCTCTCTTGTGAGGGATGATCTTGAGGATATCTATCCGTCAAGAAGCTTGTCGCCTTACTCATTAATTATCCTTCTTTTATTCAAAATTTTCCTCCCTAGTTACACTGGGGTATTTTTTTTGAAAATTTATCTTTACCTCAAAACATCTTGTATGCAGGCAGGATAAACCAATCTCTCATTTTGCATATATATGCACTCATTTGCATTAATTTTGCATTCATTTGCATCAATTTGCGTCAAAATTTCCCCTTCAGGTTAAGGGATAAACCTGAATCATTTTCCATAATTCTTCAATTTCGACCCTCGGGTCATTCAATTCTTCAATTTTGATCTCCGGGTCACCCAATTTCCAATTACCAAATTCTCAATTTCGACCGCCAGGTCATCCAATTTCTATATCCCTGTTCAGGATAAGGGAATAATCCTGAAACCATTCATAGAAGCGATCCAACTCTCTATAATGGTCCCCGTTCTTCATTGAACTGATAGTCGTTCTTCAGCAAACTGATAGTGTTTCAAGCGAACTGATAGTCGTTCTCCATCGAACTGATAGTGTTCCAAGTGAACTGATAATCGTTCTTCATTGAACTGATATTGTTCCAAGTGAACTGATAATCGTTCTTCATCGAACTGATAGTGTTCCAAGCGAACTGATAATCGTTCTTAATTGAACTGATATTTTTCCAAGTGAACTGATAATCGTTCTTCATTAAACTGATAGTGTTCCAAGTGAACTGATAATCCTTCTTTATCGAACTGATAGTGTTCCAAGCGAACTGATAATCGTTCTTAATTGAACTGATATTGTTCCCAGTGAACTGATAGTCGTTCTTCATCAAACTGATAAGTGTTCCAAGCGAACTGATAATCGTTCTTAATTGAACTGATATTGTTCCAAGTGAACTGATAGTCGTTCTTCATTGAACTGATAGTGTTCCAAGTGAACTGATAATCGTTTTTCATCGAACTGATAGTGTTTCAAGCGAACTGATAATCGTTCTTAATTGAACTGATATTGTTCCCAGTGAACTGATAGTCGTTCTTCATCGAACTGATAAGTGTTCCAAGCGAACTGCTAATCGTTCTTCATTGAACTTATAGTGTTCCCAAGTGAACTGATAGTCGTTCTTCATTGAACTGATAGCGTTCCCAAGTGAACTGATAGTCGTTCTTCATTGAACTGATAGTGTTCCAAGTGAACTAATAGTTGTTCTTCATTGAACTGATATTGTTCCCAAGTGAACTGATAGTCGTTCTCAATCGAACTGATATTGTTCCCCCAAATGAACGGATAGTCGTTCTTCATTGAACTGATATAGTTCCCAGCGAACCGATGATCGTTCTTAATTGAACTGATATTATTCCCACCGATGGGCATTCTTAATTGAACTGATATTGTTCCCAGCAAACCAATGGTCGTTCTTAATTGAACTGATATTGTTCCTAGTGAACCGATGATCATTCTTAATTGAACTGATATTGTTCCCAGTGAACTGATAGTCACCTCCTTTGGGGAAAGGAGAGGATAATTTTCGTCACGGATGCATTAAGCAGGACCTCAAATGCTCTCTTTCACCAAGGATTTCAAGAACATTTTGTTAATTTATCAATTAATTACCTGTTGATTTCAGAATTTTTATTGCATAAATATTTACCTCATTTCACCTTCAGCATTACTCCCAAGAGAGTGAAGCTTTTGCGAAAAGAGATTCAAACTTCAAATTCTTTCTATTGGCCAACCAAAAGGATGGAGGATAAATCCTCGATATGGCCAGAAAAGAAGATTCAATGTTATTGAAAAGCCATAGATGATTGATATTGATCGCAGTCAATGGCACATCTTTAAAGATTATTCTTGTAAAATGAGGCAGTGGAAATATCCTGAGTGCTAGAAAAGAGAGCATTTATCCAAGCCTTGTCTCCTCAAAATCATCTAAGCTGCAATTAAATATCCGCAAAAGGGATCATCTCTTAATTGTCATCAAGATGAAGGCGAATTAAGCGAGTAGACCCCCGGGGCCAAAGAAGATTTGAAACATCTCCAAGATGATGGAGTTTGTAACAGATCCTTCCAGGAAAAGTCCAAAGCACTGTCGAGATGAAGGCAGATGTGATGAACCTCCCGACAATTCCCAAAAGATATTTAATTTCAGCTATCATCCAAAGATCTCTAACCCATGAGCCAATATCGTCAAAGAAGGATCGAAACATCTCCAAGTTGAAGGAGTTTGTGACGTACCCTTCCAAAAGAGAGCAAGAGAGGGAAAAGAAAGAGAGAAAAGTCAGGACATCTCCAAAATAAAAGAGAATGTAACCAAAACCCAAAAGAGCTTAAAA
Source organism: Nuphar pumila (assembly GCF_984573655.1). Lineage (NCBI taxonomy): Eukaryota > Viridiplantae > Streptophyta > Magnoliopsida > Nymphaeales > Nymphaeaceae > Nuphar > Nuphar pumila. Next base: position 91,887,473 of record NC_143252.1, on the reverse strand, counting down.
AGAGCCCAAAAAGAGTGTAGAAAGATTATCATGAGAGAAGCTCTCAAGATATCAAACTGCCACATTTATCAAGAATCTTCTTTAAATTTGTGAAATTCTATTATCAATACTCTTTCATCAATTGCTTTCATAATATCAAATTCTCTTTCATGTTCATATCAAGGAAATTGATAACTTCCTTGAAGAAGGTCAATCACAAGTAATTTGGATTCCCAATCTCGATTCTACGAAGTGAATCTTGTTTGGAGGTAGTGCTTCAGGTAGAAAAGAAAGAATGTTTTTGCCATAATATGCATCATTTTCAATAATTTTGGATCAACAATAAAATTCTTAACATTTTGACAATATTTTCTAGCTATTCGGACGCGAAGTGAGAGCGTGATGTCCGTCTTTCATACATCCAGACACCAATTTTTAAATCCCTCTTAAGGACTTGATTCCCGCCCAATTAGGATAAGGGTACAAACCTGAGTCTCAATCAAAGAGGCATTCCATTGTCCGCCCAATCAGGATAAGGGTACAAACCTGAGCCTCAATCAAAGAGGCATTCCATTTTCCGCCTAATCAGGATAAGGGTACAAACCTGAGCCTCAATCAAAGAGGTATTCCATTTTCCGCCCAATCAGGATAAGGGTACAAATCTAAGCCTCAATCAAAGAGGCATTCCATTTTCCGCCCAATCAGGATAAGGGTATAAACCTGAGCCTCCTTTGATGAGGTATTCCATTTTTCGCCCAATCAGGATAAGGGTATAAACCTGAGCCTCCTTTGATGAGGTATTCCATTTTTCGCCTAATCAGGATAAGGGTATAAACCTGAGCCTCCTTTGATGAGGTATTCTATTTTCCGCCCAATCAGGATAAGGGTATAAACCTGAGCCTTCTTTGATGAGGTATTCCATTTTCTGCCCAATCAGGATAAGGGTATAAACCTGAGCCTCCTTTGATGAGGTATTCCATTTTCCGCCCAATCAAGATAAGGGTATAAACCTGAGCCTCCTTTGAAGAGGTATTCCATTTTCCGCCCGATCAGGATAAGAGTACAAACCTGAGCCTTATTCAATGAGGTGTTCCATTTTCCGCCCGATCAGGATAAGGGTACAAACCTAAGTCTCATTTCTATGAGATATTTCAATCCCCAATCAGGTTAAGGGTCAAAACCTGAGCTTCGTTCCATACGAAGCATTTTCTGTCCCATCCAGGTTAAGGGCATAAAACCTGAATTTCACTCTCATAGAGTGAGTCTTTTCTCTTCATTCTTCGCTTCATGTCTACCATCTTCCTCGGCTAATTTCCTCATACCCAGTCAGATCCTTCTAACTGGGGCATTTTTTTATATAGCCCAAATTTGGAGTGTTTTTCTTTGCCACTAAGCTCGGCCACAAGCCGACTTAGTAGCAAAGATGGGCATCTGTAAACACCCCAAATTTTTACTCACCTTCCTAATATATCCATCAATCACCGCATTTCGGTTCTCCGGAACCAATGAATGGCAAAATGGTCATTTTTCAAGATTGAACCTTGCAGAAAGTCCTAAATTCCATTCCAGAGTCTCAAAACTTCTCTATTTAGACTCAGAGACATCTTCAAATTTCAAATCCTCAAAATCTCATGCTTAACCAGAAGTCAGAATTCTCAAATTCAAATTCAGAGTGGCAATTTTGTAGGACATGTCTTTTGCATAACATCGCATGAGCATTTCATATCATTTCACTGCACAGCATGTCATTTCGAGGTTCAGAACTCTCGATTTCAAAATTTTCAATCCAAATTCGAATTTCAACTCTTTTCAAAATTGATTTCAAAACCATGGGCCTTCAAAATTGTCAATTCTTTCCATTTTACCCCAAGGACTCTGAATTTCAAAATATTTTCTTAGGAAAACGATCTGAATAATTTTCAATAAATTTTATCTCAGATTTTGCCCTTTTGTCAAACAATTTCAAATATCTTCCTTTTACAAAATCGCCCTACAGGGGCCAACTCTTTTCAAAATTTCTGTTTTGCCAATTAGTCCAGATTTTATGAAAATTCCAAAAAGAGGTTTTACTGTCTTGTCCATATTTCAATAAAGAAGCAATGTGGGGCCCACCCTGAGGTGGTGTCACATAGGCTTTTCTTTTGAAAAACCTGAATTTTGAAAAACCCAAAAATATAGGAGCCTTGTCCCTGGTTTGGTGCCACTGGACCTTTTTCTCTCTCCTCCCATTGCCCTGCCATGTGTCAGCGTGGGGTTCACCTAGGGGTGGCGCCACATGTCATTTTCTCTCTCCTTCCATCCTCTGACACGTGTCATTGTGGGGCCACCTTAAGATGCCGCCACATGTCATTAGACATCCTCTTCATTATATGCCACGTGTCAATGTCCACTATCTTCACCCTGTGCCATGTGTCATTCCAAGGTCACCATGAGATGCCATGTGTCATGTGTTGTCCTGTTCAGAAAAAGTAAAGCTTGTCTCCCCTGAGGTGGCGCCAGTTGAAGTGTGTTTCCTGCAGAGGACACGTGTCACTCTCTCCTTTCCTCAGAAAAAGCAAATGACACATGTCATTCTCTGCTCTCCTCAGAAAAAACAGACTGACACGTCATTCTCTGCTCTTCTCAGAAAAAGCAAATGACACATGTCATTCTCTGCTCTCCTCAGAAAAAGCAGACTGACACATGTCATTCTCTGCTCTTCTCAGAAAAAGCAAATGACACATGTCATTCTCTGCTCTTCTCAGAAAAAGCAAATGACACATGTCATTCTCTGCTCTTCTCAGAAAAAGCAAGTGCCACGTGTCATTCTCTGCTCTTCTCAGAAAAAGCAAATGCCATATGTCATTTCCTGCTCTCTTCAGAAAAAGCTAGAATTCAAACATTCAAATCCTTCCAGAGGTGGTGCAAATCCTGAACTTCACCTTTTCTATTTTGTCTGAGATGGCGCCACATGTACTTGGCCCTCCTTCTCTTTCCTCTGCCACGTGTCAGCCTCTGCTCCCTCTAGAAAAAGCAGAAATTTGAATATTTGAACTCCTCAGAGGTGGCACCATCTGAAGAACCTCCTTCAGCAAGCTGACACTTGTCAGGTATGGAACCATCCTGGACTGCCACATGTCCAGATCTCCTTTCATCAGAAAAAGTAGAATCCAAACTCCTCTGAGGTGGCACCTTCTGAGCCCACTGCCCTGTTCTTCTGACATGTGTCAAGAGACACTCTCATATGGCGCCATATGACACTCTCCCCTCCTTCCAGCTTTAAACCTCAAACCTCCTTTTGAGGTGGCGCCATTCCAGAGCTCCCACTTGGCTTCATTTTTATATTTTATTTTATTTAAAATAAAAGTAGCCCACCATGAGGTGGCGCCACATGAGGGCTCCCTGCAAAAAGCAAACTTTGAATTTCAAACCCCAGGTAGCACCCTCTGAGGTGGCGCCATTTGGGAAACTTTTGCAGAGAAAATCAAGCAAACTTTAATTTTGTAATTTTCAAATCCAGCTGAGGTGTCCTAATCACAAAATTTGCATTTTATTTATTTCAAAAATCAAAATGGCATGCCCTGAGATGGCGCCACATGGAGGGCTCAGATTAAGCCTCTTTGAATTTCAAAATTTTCCAAAAATTTCTATAAATACAAGGCCCCACGCCCAACCTAAGGGGAGCTCCTTTTGGATTTAGCATTTTCACTCTGAGTGCCCTACTACACGATTTTGATGTTCTGAATTCACGCCCCCCTTGAGCTCAATTGAGAGGGTGCATCGAAGTACTAAGCTTGCTCGCATCAATTCCAACTCGATCTAGGCGCGTGGATCGATTTTTGTGAACCTTCGGAAGCCCGGGTCGAAGGACGAAAGAAGCCGTTGGTAGCCGTTCATTTTAGGAGTTCAAAAGCTGCAAAAGAACACAAGGTGCACCTCTATTCTAATTGGTTTTATCGAAATAATGCCTTTGTCTTGATTTGCACTTTCGTTTTGAAGAAAGAGCTCATCCGAATGATGGATCGAGATATTCTCATAAAGCGACATTTATTAAAAAGTAAAATTATGCTTTCTTGATGATTTTAACATTCATTCATTAATTAGATTTAGTTCATATTTCATTTCGTTGATTTAGTATATTTGAGGAATTAATAAGATTTTTTTTAGCCTTTGTTTCAATTCTGCTTCATTTTTGTAATTTTCTGTTTTTGTCAGTCAGTCCACATGTCATTTCATGCCTTTATTTTTCGTTACAAATGCTGATAAAATCATAGTATGCGTACGTAGGGGTCCCTAGCAATCTGCAAAAAATTCGTAATGATTTGAATTTATTTACTGCAGTAAATGTTCGAGATGATAGTTCGGGTTTTGTTACCCGGGATACGTTTTGAAAATTTATTTCCGACTTGTAAAATCGAGATCTCTCTCATATGAGGTCCAATTTTCGATCCTAAAAATGTCCGGAACTCAAAATGATGTCTAATATTTAATATAAATTTATAAGATTTTTCGGAATTCATTTGTTGTGTGACAAAAATCCGAGCGTTCGGGACACGTGTTTGAGCCTGATTTGAGTCTCTGAGATTTTGGATCAACTTAAGGCGATGGTTTCTCTTCGGGTATTGCTCCAAATCCAAATCTGTAAAAAGTAAATGTCATGTTCAAAATGTCTTATGTTTGAATCTGAAAGCTTATGATTTTTAGAACAGTTTTAGTAACTGTTTTGGATTTTTCTTGTTAGTCTTCTGTTTTGTCATATTTGTCTGTTCTGTTGATTTAGGCATGAAAAGTCATATTTTTATCTCTGTTCCTGTTGATCAAATGCCAAAATAATAAAAATGAAAGTTGTTCCTGTGTGTGTCTTTAGTTCCTCAGTTGAATATCAGAAATTTTTATGGTGGTATGCTATTTTTTATGCAATTTTACATCGGATCGAGTTGATTTTGCCTCCATCAGAACCAAATTCTTGTTACCGAACTCACCGTAGTTCAAATCCCGGAGCTGTAAAAAACAAAATTGCTTATTTTCATGTCATTTAGCAGTCTGAAAAATCTCAGATGTTTCTATGGTGGAATTCTCGTATTACTGCATTAAGTGTTGCATTTGGTTCGGGTCCGTAGGCGAAATTTGCCCTTTTTAGGATTTTGTTTAAATTTTAGTATCTAAACCATGTCATTTCATGAGTTTTAGCATTTTAGGCTGTTTATCAGAATAGGTATATGCTTAATACCCAATTTAGGGTGATTTGGAATTCATTTGAGTCTCGGTTTATCCATATCATCAAGACAGGGCCCTGCGGGACCCTGATCCAAGCGAAATTCATTATTTTGGATGAGTTGAAAAATGTCAAATTCTGATTTTACAGTACTAATGTGTTTAACAGCATGTCATCATGCCTCATACTGCATTTCATCATCATTTGATTCAATTCGAATTTCAAAATCTCAAATTTACCAAAAATTCCTTCAAAAAACCCTGATTTTAAAGGTGTAACCTTAATATTAGGGGTATTTTGGTCATTTTGACCACAATTTCGAATTTCAAACTATTTTCTACTGAATTTCTTGTATTTACATCATTTCAATTATCAAGAAAGCATGATAATAGGGTTTATATCCAATTAAATCTAATAATTTCAGAATATTATTAGAAAATCTTGGAAAAACCCACATATTTAAGCTAACCCCATTTCAAGTTTGGCAGGGACATTCAAAGGAAGAAGCTGAAGTCTGCAATTTCCCTTTCTTTCATTTATTTAGTGATGTAATAATGTAAATTTTGGAATAAGAGATTTAATTTTCTGCTTAGATTAGGATGCATATCATATAGTTTAAATTCCTGCAATATCCTGTTTATGGGATTCATGCATTTTATTTCAAAAGTACTATGGATGTATACGAATGGCACATGCACCAACTCTTAGGGAGTTAATGAACTCGGTGGAATCCATATTTACGGCCCTAGTCGGAATATGGACGAGACCCAGATCCATCATCTCTCTACCAGTCACATTGAGCCTACACTCTTAGGCTACCTTCCAAATTGCACATCATATTTCCAATTATGTAAAACATTGTGCATTAAATCAATTAAGCTCTGAACATGTTCATGGCCACAGTCAGAATATGTGAAGGATTTATTTTGACTTAATACACATTTTCCAACAAATTTCTCAAAAAATCTTTTCAAAGTGCATTCATTCACTCATATCATTTGCATCATGAAATCATTGGTTTTCTCATGATTTTCTCAAGAAAACTTCATTCTCAAGAAAATCGATTTCTCAAGAAACTCTGAGGATTTTTCAAAATTGGTCTTTCCAAGTCAAGTTTTCCATGGAAAAGGTTATTTTCTCAAGATTTTCAAAAGAAGTCTCTCACCTTTCTCAAAGATCAAAATCGATTTCCAAACGTTTCAAGGGTAAGATTCCCAGGATTTCAATTTCCCAAGTTTCAGTTTTTCTTCTTCAATGAGTTTTCCTATAAATTTCCATCATTTTCCTAAGAAAAATCTCAAAGTCAAAGTTTTCCTGAGAAGTGTTTCCCTTTTCAAGTGTTCATCTTTTCTCAAGAATTCTTACCATTTTCTCGAGATTCTCATTTCTTCAAGATTTTCCAAATCTTTGTAAACTTTCTCGAGATTTCAAATATTCTTCATCTGAGTTTCCTGAGAAATGCTTTTCAACTCCAAATGTTTTCTAAGCATACATCATAGTTTTCCAACTTATATTTTACCAAATCTCGTAGCACATGCCTGAATTCTCTGTGCATTTAGGATAGAACACGATTTTGATGATTTAACTAAGTCAAGCACAATTTTGGTCCTTGGTTCGATTACCCCTATTAAAGGCGGCAGGAATGGTCGAACCTCGTACCGACAGGTCGAGCCCCATCCCATGGATTTTCCCACAATTTTCAAAATGGAGGCGAGTATTTCAAAACAAATTTCCAAAATCTGGTCAAGTTTGAATCGCAAAAGCGTTTCCCTCTCTCTCTTCCGCAAGGAAGGGAAGACGGGAAAAAATTTTGCGACGACAACACCGTTGCATTCTAGAAACAAGAAAAAGATGGAGTTTCTAGAGTTGGAACAGGGCGGTATGAGTCTGATGGACTATACCACTAAATTTCAGAATCTAGAGCGCTACTGCTCTTGATTGTTCGAAACAGACCAAGAAAAGGCTGACAAATATATGAATGGTCTACGCGAAGGGCTGCAATCGAGGGTGGTAACAAGCATGCCTTCGACTTTTCAGGCTGTAGTAGCAGCAGCTTCAAAAATCCAAGAGGATTGGGCGCGATCTAAAGTGATTGTAGCAAAGAAGCCCATAGTAAATGGTGGGAATCGTAAAAAGATGTTCCCAAGTGTCCAGGGTTCACGACAACCCTTTCAAAAGAAGAAATTCCAAGGAGGGAATAACACTCAACAAGTCGTGAGGCCAAGACAGAACACAACTCCGAATGGTCAACCGTCCAACTTCAGCTGCCCAAGGTGTCGTGTGAACCACCCCGAAAAGCCATGTCCTCGTGACATTGGTGGTTGCTTGTATTGTGGCAAGATGAGCCACTTTATAAGGGATTGTGCTAAGAAGGCTACAGATGAACAGAGGGTAATGCCGGATCTGCCGGACCCTCTCGACTAGCACCACAATGTTCTCAGTTTCAACGATGATGTCTTCTTTTAAATCGTTGTAATTTTGAAAATATTTTTAAATGTAAAACATGTGAAAACCAGACATCAAATAATAAAAACCGGTTCTCACTAGTGGATGAGACCGAGTCGAACTTAGGGAACGGAAATATGTTGTATTCAAACACACAAGTCTAAACTAATCTTTATTGCCGAAGTATTAAATAGAAAGTGTTTAAGAAAGGTAAAAACAACTAACTATTACAACAAATGAATACCCTTCGCAGAGGGCGTAAAAAGCAAAATTTACAAACCCAATTAAATGCCTAAATTCTAAAATAAAAGAAAAACATCTTCTATTCTTGCACTTCCGTGTCACAAATGCGCTTTAGCTCCACTCCTATGCGATCCTGCACAAGTCAAAAGAAACACGAGCAATATGTTTCCGGACCATTTGGACGATTGTAGATTGGAACTGGTATTCGCAGTGGGAAAGCAGACAGTTAACGACAATTTGATCCACGCACTGGCAGAGCGGTGGAATCCGAGCACTAGTACCTTCTGGTTCCAATGGGGGGAAATGACTTTGTTGATGGATGAATTCTCAGAGATTATGGGATTACCTGAACCAGTTGGTCAGCCTGGAGATCCATTGGAGAAGCAGTTTTTGATTAATGTCAAGGGTCTGGATCCCCGAGACGCTTTAGCTCTCATGACAGGACGCAAGTCTTGGCCATTGATAGAGGAGAATGGAAGCGAATATGTGGACCTGCTCGAAATCTACAAACAGTATGGGGCATTTGTGGAAGTCAGTTCTTTATCTCGAACCGCCCGAGAGAGAATCCAGCATGCGATGGTCTTATGTATTGTGGGATTAGCTCTCTTTCCCGATGGACGGAATTACATGGATATCAGGATAGTTCAACTTCTGCGAAGGTGGGGAAGTCGACAGATCAGGCGCCTCTCTATAACCATGGCCGCACTCGCTTTTCTGTACCGAGGGTTGACCCGTTTCACACTCGGAGAATCAATTCTAGTCGAAGGGTGCACTTATGCATTGCAATCTTGGTTCCTCTGGCATGTGCCAGCCCAAGCCAGCTCATTCAGATACAATGGTGAAAAGCTTCTTCCAGTTGCTCGATACCGATTCTTGATCGACAATCTTCAGAAGGAAGAAGTCGTATGGCACTACTTTGATCGTCAGGAATCACCTCCCAGATATACTTATGCATATGACAAGTGATTCAGGCTACTCGGGCCATTCTTCTGCGCATACTACCATCCAGAGCGATGTGTCAGGCAGTTCTCTCAGAGACAGAAGCGCATAAAAATTCACCCACTATCAGGGATCTTGCCGGAGTTCGATCTCGCATCAGATCAGTGGTCTGGAGCATACCATTCTGCCAGACATGGCTGAGACTCTTTTGTTACTCTCACTATTTTTCCTGATCCTCGAGTGTCCTCTGATTATCAAGAGTGATGGAAAATTGTTTGTCCCCCTCGCCTTTGTCAAGTTTATTATTAATAAAATCATGTTTTTCCTTTCTTTAATAAAATTCGTTTAAATTTCATCCTATCTTGGTTTGACGACCTTCCCTAGGTAACAAGGCATATTTTTCAGTTGTTTATTTTTACAAAAGAATGACAACGCAATTGTCATAATCCCAGCGATGACTCAATCCCTAGTAATGGGATGCTCTTTCAATTGTCTACCAAAATTCTCAATAAATGTTTTCCCCAATCAGAATTTCTTTCAAAAGCCTAACCATCAATTCTGCCCTGCAGAGAGCGTTAGTGACATTCAAGAGAGCACCTGCATCCTTACATGGTTCAGACGAGATCCGAAAAGAAGACCTCACCAATCCAGCTTATCAGTTCTCTGTCAGCTTCAGCACAAGAAATGGCCTCTTCACAATCTGCTGGAAACAGAAGTCAGCAAGCTAATGATGACATCGACCCATAGATGTATTTGTTGTTCCGAAGAATGTTGAGCAAGGTATTGTCTGAGGAAACAGGGGTCGGTTCAGGAAAAGACCACAATAAGAAAAAGGTTAAAAGTCGAACAACGAAGAAGAGTGTGAAGATCACCAGAAAGCAGAATCGTCGCGAAGAAACATCTGATGAATCAGCAGAGGATACTGATGATGAATATGAAACTCACCTGACATTTAGAAGGTCTACTCAAAAGCAGGAGTCAGCTTATAAATTTGGGAGTCAGTCAGTCAATGACCCTACTCAGCCACAACTCCGAGATGTGATGAAGATGGTCAAGGATCTGCAGGCCCGTGACAAGGGCAAAAGGGTCTTCACAAGTGAAGATTTTTATGACGAACTGGATGGAGATGATGATCTTGACAATCTCCCCAAGAAATTTATCAAGTTTGATGGTTCGGGTGACCCAAAGGCACACCTCGCCCTTTTCTTTGCAGAATGTTCCAAGTTCAGGAGGAATAATTGAGCCTTATTTCTTTGTTTCCCTCGCAGTTTGGAGGGTATTGCAGCAAAATGGTATTTAGAGCATATTAATCCCATAGAGCTGAAAGAGTTTGATAAAGTGGTCAATTTGTTTATTGAGCACTTTTTATTCAACGCCGAAGCCCTCCCGACTCTCAGCCGCCTCTGCAGTCTGAAGTAGAAAGAAAATAAAAAAGCCAAGGATTTTATTCATAGATGGCGATCTGCTTGTAACAAGATATGTGATCCAATATCAGAAGGACACGCACTATCCTTAAACATGAGTAACTTCTCGCAACCCCTAAGGGGATTAATTTCCACCTCTTCATCAAAAACCTTCATAGAACTGACAGAACGAGCTGAATGGCTCGAGTTGAGTATAAAAAATGGCTCTTATGAGGGCTTCATGTTCAGTAAGAACAACGGTCAGCAAGAATCAAAGAAGAAAATCCACTTCACATACTCTGCCAATAACAGCAAGAACCAAAATAAAGGAAATGGGAAAGATCACAGCTATGGTTTCAGAGGGTCGAATCCCAACAAAAGTGATCAGAAAGGCAAATCGATCCCTCAGTATGACAGACAACCACAACAGATTCTTGATCAAGGGTTAAAATCTCAAGAAAAGCCAAAGTGTGAAGGGTGGAGTTATAATCACAAATTTACTCCTCTAGATCAGTCTCTTGAAACAGTCCTAGAATATATGCTCAGCAGTGACATGATTAAGCTCCCAAGGGTAGCTGATCCACCAACAGTTATGGGTAAAAATGAAAGACCGATTCTGCAAGTTCCACCGAACAGTGGGACATGACACTGAGAACTGTTTCGTTCTCAAAAATATTATACAAGATTATATTGATAAAAACCTGTTGGTGGAAGGGGCCAAAGATGAGAAAATGGAAATTCTAAATCAGTCGTTCTTCTAGCATTCAACTACAGTGATATCTGATCATCCTTTTCAGCCACAAGATCACATCCAACCATGTCCTAGGAGCGATATCGATGTACAACATCAGGTGTTAGTGTTGCATAAGGTTCAGTCCAATTCCCAGAAGATGGACCTCGTTTAAGCTCTCAGTAAGCTAAAAGTTTCAAAAGAGCCTGCTGGGATGTCTCCAGAAGTAGTCAAAAGAATGTCATGGTTTCCCAAGGGCTTTATCAAACCTGTTTCAGAAAAAGAGAAAGCATCAGAAAAACAGGTCGATACAGTGTAAAGACCAATCACTGCCCTCTCTAATATCCCTATTCTTGAGTTGGCGCGTGCCTCTCCCAAGCATCAGCAAGTCCTGGATAATTTATTGCGGAAAATCAAGGTCAAGCCAAGCACCACACTTGAAGACATGGCTCAGATCGTTAATCAGGCCATGACCAATGCTCCCATAACCTTCTCAGATGAGGATCTGCCCAAGCCTCACGCGTTTCATAACAATGCTTTGTACATTGTAGTGCGAACCCGGCGAATGACTGTACCCCATGTACTCGTAGATGGGGGCAGTAGCCTTAATATTTGCCCTGAAATGACTGCCAAGGCTCTGGGCATAAAAGAATAAGAATACACGTCGGATCCAATCACCATTTATGGATTTGATAATCACGAACAAACAACAAAGGGCAAAATCTTTTTGGAAATATTCATCAACTACTCTATTCACAAGGTGCTTTTCCATGTTGTCAATGTGCCACCAACGTATAATCTTCTATTGGGAAGAACCTGGATTCACAATGCCAATGCGGTGCCATCCACCCTACACCAGTGTATTAAGTGGTCTAAAGGCGGCATGATCACTACTGTCCTGGGGAAAGATCCAGAAGAGAGGCTACCTCAGCCTATGATTCCTCGGCCGACCTATACTACTGATATTCCTAGCATCAGGGAGAGCGAAGAAGTTGTTCTTAGCGAAAGTATGGAAATGTTAAAGTTAGAGGCAGCACCAGAAGCGAAGCATACTACAGCAATGGTCCAATGGCAAGGGCCATATTTCTTCAAAATCGGGGGTCGTCTTGATTATAGCACTTTCAAGGACCATCCTCTCTTCCCGCAGTTTGTAAGAGCCAAGAAAAGGTTTGACCTGCTACTAAAGCATGGTTATCAACCTTTCAAAAGCTTGGGCAAGAACGAAGATGGCCGACTAGAGCCAGTGGTCCCGGACCATCATCCGCGCAGAGCAGGATTGGGGTTCATGGGCAGAGGATCTCACAAAAATACTGTCTTCATTAAGGGGATTCATTGAAAGCTTCCACCGTCTGTCTTTCTCCTTTTTCATTCAGTTAATTTCTGCAGTTTATAGGGACAAGGTCCCATTTCAGTTTATGTCAAATGTTATCATTTCAAATCCTCAATAGAGCTATCAATTTTCTCTTCTATCTGGATGCCATCTTTCTCTTACTCCTTTGCAATTTGTCTTCAAAATTCATTGTTCTTATTCTTTTCCATTTCATGCAACTTATGTCATAATGAATGAACGTTTTCTGAAAGCTATTCCTTTTCGAAATTTCAGAATGTCTTCCCAATCAATAAGGAGATTAGTCATTAATTCGAAACCTGCAAAGATTTATCGGGTCAGGGCAAGAGCGGAGGACAGTAAGATCACAAAGCAGCCTGAAGAAATGGCAGAATTTGATTTGGCGCTTCCAGAATTGTCAGAATTTGCAGCGATTCAGAAACAGGATAAGCCATCGACCCTAGTTCAGGATCCAACCGAAGACATCAATATTGGTTCAGAGGATAATCCTAAAATTCTCAAGATCGGCTCTTGTCTAAGCACATATGAGAAGGAAAAGCTCATCCATTTTCTTAAGCAATATCAAGAAGTGTTCGCGTGGACTTATGAGGATATGCCAGGGTTAGATCCTAAATTGGTGGAACATCGCCTCGTCTTGAAGCCTGATGCGAAACCAGTTAAGCAGAAATTAAGAAAGATGGATCCTCGAATCGAGCAGCAGGTCAAGGAAGGACTTGAGGATTTGCTTAAAGCAGGATTCATTCGAGCAATAGATTATCCGGATTGGTTGGCAAATATCGTAGCAGTTCCCAAAAAGAATGGTAAAGTTCGAATCTGTATCGACTTCCGTGATCTCAATAAGGCTACTCCTAAGGATGACTATCCACTCCCAAATATTAATCTCTTGGTCGATAGCACGGCTGGTCACGCCATGTTCTCTTTTATGGATGGATACTCCGGATATAATCAAATCAAACTGGCCGCTCGTGACCAATCCAAAACATCCTTCACTACACCATGGGGCACTTTCTGTTACACAGTCATGTCGTTTGGGCTCAAGAATGTCGGAGCAACCTATCAACACGCAATGCCTGCCATATTCCATGACCAAATGCACAAGACCATGGATGCATACGTGGATGACATCCTAGTCAAATCCAAGGAAGAAGAAGATCATATCGATGCTTTAAGTTAGGTCTTCAAGCGACTTATTCTTTATAAGCTAAGACTCAACCCTCAGAAGTGTGTCTTTGGAGTTGGATCCGGCAGGTTATTAGGCTTCTTGGTCAGCAAAAAGGGAATAGAAATGGATTCCGCCAAAGCAAAGGCCATCATTGGTATGTCACCTCTGACTACTCTCAAAGAATTGTGTAGTCTTCAGGGACGTATGCAATCAATTCGGAGAATCATATTCAATCTTGCCATGAGATGTGAGCCTTTCAATCATTTGCTTAAAAAAGGAGTGAAGTTTGAGTGGGGACCGAAATGTCAGTAATTGTTTGATCGTATCAAGAAGTACCTTCTTAACCCACCTGTTCTGAAGCCACCGAAATTGGGAAAGCCTCTTTTGTTGTACGTTTCAGTTAACCAAGCCGCTTGTGGTGGATTCTTGGCACAGTACGAGGAAGGCGGTCTGATTGAACATGCCATCTACTATATAAGCAAGACTTTTATTGATTACGAGAAGAAGTACTCCCAGATAGAGAAGACATGTCTAGCACTGGTTTGGATGTGTCAAAAGTTAAGGCATTACTTGTTAGCATCAGAGGTCAAGATTCTTTCAAAACTTAATTCTCTCAAGTACATTCTCGAACAACCATTTCTCAGTGGACAGATTGCCAAGTGGCAAGTCCTTTTGATGCAATATGACTTGAAATATGTTTCTCAACAATCTATCAAAGGCCAAGCAATTACAGACCAATTGGCAGATTTTTCCTCTGGTAGAAGATGTTAAAGCTGAGGATGATTTCCCCGATGAGCGGATCTACAATGTTCAGCAGTCTCCAGTTTGGAACTTATTCTTCGATGGTTCCAAGAATATGGTCGGCATAGGAATCATCATCTTACTGATCACACCAGAGAAAGAGATGATCCCCTTTTCTCTAAAACTAGATTTTCAATGTACCCATAATATGGCTGAGTATGAAGCTTTAATACAATGTATGAGAATTCTGTAAGACTTCAATGTCAAGAGAGTACACGCTTTCGGTGATTCATTGCTCGTCGTCAGCCAAATCAAAGTTGAATGGCAGGTAAAAGACCAGAAGTTGCTTCCTTATCAAAAGATTGTTCTAGCCCTCGTCAACAATTTTGATGAATTTCAGCTTTTCCATATCAAAAAAGAGTTTAATCAAATAGCCGACGGTTTGGCCAGCCTAGGCTCCATTATGTCTTTCAGAAGCGGAGAATTTTGTCATTCTTTTGAAATTGGCAGACTTGATCAACCTGCTTTCATTCCAGTAATGCAAGTTAACCAGGCGGAACATAAAATGAAACCTTGGTACCAAGATATTAAAGATTTCATTGAAACTGGTGAGCTTCCACCGGAATTATCAAAGAAGGAGCAAAAAGCGATTCAGCATATGTCGGCTCGTTATTTTATTCTCGCCAATGCTCTTTATCGTCGTAGGTTCAGTTCTGAATATTCTAGGTGCTTAGATGAAGAAGAAGCCAAAGAAGTCGTGCCAGAAGGGCATGAAGGCATTTGCGGTGGTCATGTTGGCTACCAAACCCTTGTTAAGCAAATCATTCGAGCAGGATATTATTGGAAAACCATGCAGCAAGATTGTTATCGCTTTGTAAAGAAGTGTGTTCCGTGTCAGGTGCACGCACCTTCCATTCATGAGCCAGCTACGTACTTGCAATCAGTCGTGTCTCCACGGCCATTCTCTATGTGGGCCTTCGATGTCGTGGGACTCATCACTCCTTCCGCTTCCAATGGTCATAAATATTTTCTTGCTACAACAGAGTACTTCACCAAATGGGTTGAAGTTGTCACTCTGCGTACGGTAGAAGGTCGACATGTGGTCTCGTTCATTCATGAGAACATTCTTTGTCGTTTCGGTATACCGCACAACATTGTGTCAGATAATGGTACTCATTTCAAGAATGAGAGAATGAAGATCTTTTGTTCGAAATTCAGAATTCATCATCATTTTTCAGCTCCTTATTATCCCCAAGGGAACGGCCAAGGAGAAGCGACGAATAAAAGTTTGATCCGCATCTTGGAAAGAACCGTTGAGACGGGCCGTGATTGGCACAAGAAAATCCATGATGCACTCTAGGCATATCGAACCACCATTCGAACCCTGACCAATGCAACTCCTTCAGAACTTGTTTATGGGACTGAGGTGGTGCTACCCCTTCATGTTCAAAAACTCGCTCTTAAATTTGCATCTCTTCTAGAGCTACCACTTGATCAATATCAGCAACAGAGATTGGTACAGCTAGATCTACTCGATGAGAAAAGATATAAAGCAGCAGAGCATGCCCAGTCTTATCGTCAGAGGGTAGCAAGGCAATACGCCAAGTCAGTCATCGAAAGAAGATTCCAAGTTAATGACCTGGTCCTTAGATCAACGGCTCATCTCAAGCATCATCCACGTGGCAAATGGTCACCAAATTGGGAAGGACCTTACATGGTGAAAGAAGCACTACCACGTAATTCATATCGTCTGATTAATGCAGACAGGGTAGAATTATCTGATCCTATCAATGCCCGACATTTGAAAAAAATTTATACTTAGAAAAATTCTATTCTATCCTCTGTATTCTTCAATAAATTTTCTCCAATAAATGATCAATTATATCCTTATCAGAATACTCTTTTTCTTCCCAGAATATACTAGGGCATTTTTGTTATAAACTCGTCTTCCATTCAAATACCCTATGTGCAGGCACGATCAAATAAATCTTTCATCATTTGCCTATTCGCATTCATCCGCATGTATTCATGTGATAATTCCATTCATTCATTTTGCATCCGCATGCATACATTTTGCATCTGCATCAAATTCACATTCAAGATAAGGGATAAATCCTGAGACCCGGGGCGTTTGTCTAGGTCATTGGAAGGGTGAAGATCGAAAATCCCCTACTACGATCAACTAGCAATCTTTCAAAACCCAGTGCTCGTACTGGTAACCTTTTGAAATTCAGTGCTCGTACTGGTAACCTTTTGAAATCCAGTGCTCGTACTGGTAGCCTTTTGAAATCCAGTACTGGTAGCCTTTTAAAAATCTAGTGCTCGTACTGGTAACCTTTTAAAATCTAGTGCTCGTACTGGTAACCTTTTGAAATCCAGTGCTCGTACTGGTAACCTTTTGAAATCCAGGGCTCGTACTGGTAGCCTTTTGAAATCCAGTGCTCGAACTAGTAACCTTTTGAAATCCAGTGCTCGTACTGGTAACCTTTTGAAATCTAGTGCTCGTATTGGTAGCCTTTTGAAATCCAGTGCTCGTACTGGTAACCTTTTAAAAATCCAGTGCTCGTACTGGTAACCTTTTGAAATCCAGTGCTCGTAGTGGTAACCTTTTGAAATCCAGTGTTCGTACTGGTAGCCTTTTGAAATCCAGTGCTCGCACTGGTAGACTTTAAAAATCCAGTGCCCGTACTGGTAATCTTTGAAAATCCAGTGCTCGTACTGGTAACCTTTTGAAATCCAGTGCTTGTACTGGTAGCCTTTTAAAATCTAGTGCTCGTACTGGTAATCTTTGGAAATCCAGTGCTCGTACTGGTATTCTTTTAAAATCCAGCGCTCGTACTGGTAATCTTTTAAAATACAGTATTCGTATTGGTACTTTGTCAAAGTCCGATCTTCATACTGGTCACAACATAAATCTCACATTGAGGCTTAGACTCAATGTTAATCTTCAGATCTGCGAACCAAACAATCTTTGTCAGACCCTTGGGTCATTCCAGTCTATCAAGCATACCTTCGGGTCATCTATTTTGTTAGTCAGACTTCCGCTCATCAAATTTTTAGCAAGTAAAACCTTTGGGTTAACAAATTCTATCAAAGTCAATCATATTTGTCCGACCTTTGAGTCGTATCCTGCAATCATAGTCCTTCAAGATTCGACCTTTGTGTCGAATTCGTCTACCAATTAGTTCAGAATCAATTATCAATCATTTTCTCTTGCGAGGGACCCTTTTTCTAGGGAGAGTTCGAGGGAGCTTGTTCTTTTCGCATGTTTTTATTGTTCGTTCGTTGAACCCCTTTTTCTAGGGAGAGTTTGAAGGGACTCGTGCTTCACAAACAGTTTGCAAAACAATCTTTATTATCATACAAGGAACCCTTTGTCCAGGGAGAGTTTCGACGGAAGCTCGTCATCCTTGTTATCCTGAATGTCTTTTGTTAGGCCACCCCCATCATCGAGGACCCTTTTTCTAGGGAGAGTGTGATGGACTCGTTCCTCTATGATATCCTTCCAGTCTTTTTTAGCGTCCCCCTTTCCATAAGAGAAGCCTAGAAATAGGGAGTTTTGACGAAAACTTTATTTCTCTTCGAAAGTTCGTTTTGCAAACACCTCCTCTTTAGGGAAGAGGGGAGTACCTTTTGTTACCCGTTCAGGTAAGGGTCAAGCTTGACTCTCTTCTTTGGGGAAAGGAGAGGAGAATCTAGCCACGGATGCGTCATTTAGATCCCAAGCAATTTCTTTTATCAAGGATTTCAAGAATATTTTGCCAATTTGTCATGAAAAATAGTTGTTGATCTCAAAAATCTTTTATTGCATAAAAAGAATTACCTCAGATTACCTTCAGTATTACTTCAAAAAAGAGTGAAGCGTTTGCAAAAAAAGATTCAAAATCCAAATTCTTTCTATTGGCCAACCAAAGGGATGAAGAATAAATCATCGATATGGCCAGAAAAGAAAATTCAATGTTGTTGCAAAGCCATAAGTGATTAATATTGATTGAAGCTATGGCACATTTTTAAACATCATTCTTGCAAAGATTAGGCAGTGGAAATATCCTGAGCGATAAAAAAGAGAGTTCATCCAATCCATATCTCCCCCAATCACCTAAGCTGCAATTAAATATCTGCGAAAGGGATCTCTCAATTGTCGTCAAGATGAAGATGAATTATGCGAGTTAGACCCCCGGGGCTAAAAAAGATTTGGATCATCTCTAAGATGAAGGAGTTTGTGACGGATCCTTCCAGGGAAAGTTCAGAGCACCGTCAAGATGAAGGCGACTGCGATGAGCCTCCCGACAAACCCTAAAAGATATTTAATTTCAGCTATCATCAAGAGACCACCAGCCAATGAGCCAATATTCTCAATATAATCCCTGAGGCAAAGAAGGATCCGAACATCTCCTAGATGAAGGAGTTTGTGACGTACCCTTCTAAAAAGTGAGAAAAAGCTAGGACATCTCCAAAATGAAGGATGATGTAATGAATTCCCCAGAAACCCAAAAAACTCTAATTCTGTCGAAAAAAAAGAGAGTACAGGCAGAAAGACCATTCTGAGAAAAGAATCTCAGGATATCAAACTGCCGAATCTGCCAAGAATCTTCTTTAATTTTGTGAAATTCTTTTATCAATATTCTTTCACCAATTGCTTTCACAATGAGAATCCTTTCTTTTTTGTTCATATCAAGGAAATTGCTAGCCTCCTTAAAAGAAAGTCAATTGCAAGCAATTTGAATTCGAATCTTAATTCTATGAAGTTAAGTCCTGCTGGAGGTAATACTTCAGGTAGAAAAGAGAGAATATTTTTCATATAAATATACTTATATTTCAATCATTTTTCAATCAACTACACTTTTTATCTTATTGGCAATCTTTTCAAGTTATCCTGACATGAAGTGAGAACTTGATGTCTATTCTGATGTATCTAGGCATTGTTGTTATCCCTTTTAGGATCGGATGATGGGAGTTGTCCAAGATCCTTCCCTTCTTGTTTTGATTTGAGCGCCTCGGCTCTCAGATTCGCACACTTTCTTGTGCTCCCCACTGTCCTACCATAGACAGTTCCCATTCAGGGTAAGGGTTAAACCTGAATTTTCTGCAAAAAGGTCATCTGTCTTAAAAGCCATTTAGTCTTAGTAATGAGACGTCCAAGATCAATCTCTTTTCAAGCTTTAGGGAACCCCCTTTCTTTCTTTTGCAAACCCCTCTCGGATTTATTGTGCAAAATTTGAAGGTCCCATGTTTTTTCATTTGAGGATTCCGCTTATTGTTCCCTTTCAGGTTAAGGGTTAAGCCTGAGCCTCATTTTTTCATGAGATATCGTCCCCTTTCAGGTTAAGGGTTAAGCCTGAACCTCATTTTTTCACGAGGTATTGTCCCCTTTCAGGTTAAGGGTTAAGCCTGAACCTCGTTTTTCCATGAGGTATCATCCCCTTTCAGGTAAAGGGTTAAGCCTGAACCTCATTTTTTCATGAGGTATCGTCCCCTTTCAGGTTAAGGGTTAAGCCTGAACCTCATTTTTCCACGAGGTATCGTCCCCTTTCAGGATAAGGGTTAAGCCTAAACCTCATTTTTCCATGAGGTATCGTCCCCTTTCAGGTTAAGGATTAAGCCTGAACCTCATTTTTTCACAAGGTATCGTCCCCTTTCAGGTTAAGGGTTAAGCCTGAACCTCATTTTTCCATGAGGTATCGTCCCCTTTCAGGTTAAGGGTTAAGCCTGAACCTCGTTTTTCCATAAGGTATCGTCCCCTTTCAGGATAAGGGTTAAGCCTGAACCTCATTTTTCCACGAGGTATCGTCCCCTTTCAGGTTAAGGGTTAAGCTTGAACCTCGTTTTTCCATGAGGTATCGTCTCCGATCAGGTCAAGGGGTTAAACCTGAGCCTCACTCTGATGAGGTATTTCATCTTTCGTCCCATCCAGGTTAAGGGCTAAACCTGAGCCTCATTTCGATGAGGTGAATCTTCTTCTTTGTTCTCTATCCCATATCTACCATCATCATCTGAATTAATTCTTTCATACCCGGTCAGATTCTCCTAACTGGGGCATTTTTTTTATATAGCCCAAATTTGGTGTGTTTTTCTTTGCCACTAAGCTCGGCTTTCAACTGGCTTAGTAGGAAAGAGGAGCATCTGTAAACACCTCAAATTTTCACCCTCATCCAGTGTTTATATATTTCATGTGTCATTGCATGCATTCGGCATACTATTTCATTGCATTGCATGGCATTGTATGTCATTACATCTCATTTTCGAGATCCAACACTCCTGTTTTTAAAATATTTAATCCAGATTCGGGTTTTTAAACTTTTCTTTCAAAATCAATTTTTAAAACCTGGGTTTTTAATCAGCATTTTGTCATTTGCCAACCCCCAGGACCTTATATTTTGAAATGTTTTCTCAGAAAACAATCTGAATTTGTTTTAAACTCAATTTTCAACCGATTTCAATTCTCAGATGAGACCCATTTAGGTGGTGTCGCTTCTAGATTCCTTTACTTGTCAAAAATCTCCAAAATTTTCAAGAGTCCAGTCGGATCAGGACTCTTCTTTGGAGTTTCAATTAGATTGGGACTCTAATCTTTTACAGCTATTTTATCTATTTTTCAATCAAATCTTTTAAAATCTTTCAAAATGAGTCAGAAACTCAAAGTTTTAGTCAAAACATGGACTCTATTTAGAGAAACCTAGTTGGATCTGGACTCCGATCCTGATTTCAATTTTGAGAGAATCTTTCAGGAATCTTTCAATCTACCAAAATTGTTACACCTTTATCAAAGAATTTCAAAATTCTGAGGTTTTATCCCAGAGTCCTGATCAAATCAGGACTCTACCTCAAAGTCCTGATCGAATCGAGACTCTATCCAAAATTGGTTTTCTCACTTCATTTTCACTGGTTTTCAAAAGCTTTGTTTAAATTTCATCATTTTCTTATCAGAAAACTAAAATTCTTAGAGTTTTGATCGAATTAGGACTCTTTCTCAGAGTCCTAATAAGATCAATACTCTGAACCAAAACTTCAATTTTATCCTGTTTTCAGCTGCTTTTCAAAATTCTTTTATTTGTTTTCTCAGAAAATCCAAAAATCTGAGAGTCCTAGTTCAATTAGGACTATGTCCCCAGAGTATCAGTTGAATCAGAACTCTGTTTTATTCCAATATTTGTTATTGTTTTCACTGTTTTCACAAGTTCTTTCATCTGTTTTTCAGAAAATACCAAAAAAAATCTAGAGTTTCAGTCTGATCAGGACTCTATCCCAGAGTCCTAATCCAGTCAAAAGTCTGTTTTAAAGTCTGTTGTTACTTCCATTTTTCATTTATTTCCATTTGTTTTCAAATATTAGGTCATTTTGTAGAGTCCAGTTAATCCAGGACTCTATTTCAGAGTTCTGATCGAGTTAGGAGTCTAACCCTGACTGTATTTTTTTGACTCGTTTCACTATTTTTGATAAAATCTTTTCAAAAACTCCTTCACTTGGCTTTTAAAACTCAAAATCTCAGAGTCCTAAAATTTCAGGACTCTAACCCAGAGTTTTAGTTCGCCTGAGACTCTATTTTCAAAGATTTTGAATTTCAATTATTGATTTTAACCTCTTTTCAAAGCTATTTTCAGTGTTTATTTCAAAACCTGGTGTGGGCCCACTCAGTTGGCGCCACATCCAAAGGAGTTCTAACCCAGTTGGAACTGTATGCCATTTCAAAAATTTTAATTTCAAGTTTGCTTTTGAAAATCTTTTGAAAACGCTCTCAATTTCAAGTTTTAAAATCATTTTTTTTGAAAAACTCAAGTAGGGCCCACTCGGGGTGACGCCACTTTTTGAGAAAGTCAGGGTTAGTCTAGGCTTAGTCAGTATCTTGGTTAGTTTTAGAAGTTTAGAAGAGTCAAAATCTATTTTGAAAACTCATTTTTAAAGTTTGGTTTTTAAACTAGTATTTTTAGAGGTTTTTAAAACTTTAAAAACCCAAATGTGGAAAAACGCCAAGTGGCGCTACATTTGGGGGCTTTTTAGGATTAGCTAGGGGTTAATTAGGAATTAATTACGATAATTTAGACTAGGGGTAGTTAGGTAACTCCACCCAAAAATTGCCCCCCCTTTAGAGAGTCCAAAATTTTCAAAATTGTGATTTGTTTTAAAAAACTTAATTTTTTACTATAAATAGATGCCATAGGGGGACGATTTTCTCATTCACCTTCTTTAGGAATTCTTGGAGCTTCTCTCTCCTCTCCATCCCTTCCTCCATTGCAGCAACCTCAAGGTAATTATTTTTGAATTTTTAGTTTTTTATTTAATGTTTTTAATGGTTTTAAATCAATTTTAACCATTGGCTCCATCTATTCCATGGATTAAACCATGGATTCAAGTCCCAGAACCTCAAGAGAGGTTCAAGAAGATGATCTAACTCTGTTTTGATGTTTTTCTAGGGATTCTAATCCATTAGAATCGATTATAGTGTGGTTTTTCATGTTCTTAACCATTAAAACATGCAATTTACCCGTTAAATGGGTCAAATCCATGCTTTTTAAGGTAAAATCAAATTCCAGCCATGGATTCCCTGTTTTTATTTATTTATTTTACTTAGTTATGTTTATTACATGTGTTTTAACATAGAAATCAATTTTGTTTTGCTGTTTACTATTTTCCTTATTGTTTTCATTAATTAATGAATGGTTTATTAGGTTTCATTAGATTTATGTGTGTTTTTAAGCATGGATCATCAAAGAATATGTTATTTCGTATTGAAGCACTAACTATAAATTTCTGATTTTTTAATATGTGAAACATGGATATGTCAGTGAACTACTGTAAAAAAATCGGATGTTTTGAGATTTGGAAACTCTGTCAGAAAAATCAGATTTCAAACCGTGATTTTAAATCTTTAAAATCGTTATTTAAATTCAAGAGGTAACTTGTTGTTATGTTATTTTTCTCATCCGATATCCGATTTGAGATCTGTAAAATGATGTGGATTTGTGTTGAGATGATCTATTTACTGTAAAATTTGGTAATTTTTGGCCTCTGTTTAGTATTTTTCCTCTGACAGAAAGTCTGATTTTAAATTTAAAACTCGTTAGGGTTTGCCAAAACCCTAATCAGACTTGTAATGACCATAGATCTGAAACCACAGATTCAATTCACGATCTGTAAAAAAGGAGTTTTATTATTTCGTTGTCTACTGTTCACTGCTAAAATTTCAGAAATGTTTTATTAGGTTTGCTATTTGTTTCTGTATTTTCAATATAAAGTAGTTGTTTTAACCCCTGTTAGATTTGTTATATTTTAGTTCAGATTGCCGGAAGGGTTTCTCCCTAACCGGAGATGCTTTTTCCAATTTGTAAAAGAAAAAACCTCTATTTTTATGTCTAGTTTGCCTTTGTAAAAATTAATAAGTTTTCATGGAGGATTGACCCCTAATTCGGGTCTAACTCTGAAACTGGTTTGTGACCTTGGTCAAAAATAACATATTTTAGGGTTTTAATGCAATTTTTAGATTAAAATAATATCAAAAAATTATTTTTATGATTTAAATCTGATTTTACGGTCATAACAAGTGCAAGTACAAATTTTTATGAATTTTGGAATCCGTTTGATGCCTGAATTAATCAAATTGCAAAATAGGGCACCCGTAGGATCCCGAAACACTGCCAAAATCACAATTTGTATGATATTTCTTGATTTTCGTGCATAAGTATGTGTTTTTAGTGTTTTTTCATGTCTATAATCATATTAGGGTGTTTCATGTTTGATTTTGTGTTTATTTCAATCATAAATCCCAAGTTTTTATCAAGACCTATTTCAGAAAACCCTGATTTCAAGGCCATAGTCTTGCTATCAGGGGTAATTTGGTTATTTGACCTCAACTAGTTTTCATACTTTTAATCATGTCATATCTTACTTAGTTCAATTTATCATTATTTGCATTTCAAAAGTTAAATTTTACAAAATATTTTTCTAAAAACCCTAATTTCAAGGCCATAGTCTTGCTATCAGGGGTATTTTGCTCATTTTGACCCCAATTTCGAAATTTCAAATTCCATTTTCATATTCATTACATCTTATTTCATATTTTATTAAGTTTATATAAGGGAATCATATGGAAAATGGCTTATGTCTAGCAAAATCCAGTAATTTCTAGATATTACTGGATAAATCTAGAAAAGCCAACATATTTTCACTAACCAGTTTTTCTAGTTTTGCAGGAACATTGAAGACTTTATTTTCCTTTATTTCCTGTATTTAAATTTGATTAGTGATATAAATTGTAATTAATTTTGGAATAAGAATTTCAATTCCTGCATAGAATAGGATGCATTGCATATAGTTTTAAACTTTGATATATAACTGCTATGTATGCCAATTCATGCATATTTTTACCAATTCACTATGGTCTACACGAATGGCACGTGCACTAGCTCTTATGAAGTTGACAAACTTGGTGAAATTTGTATTTATGGCCATAGTCATAATACGAATGATACCTAGATTTGTAATCTTCGTATTAGCCACATTCCGCCTACACTCTTAGGCTAACTTCAAAATGCACTGCATTTCTCAAAAATACAAAAAGGATTTTCTCAATTCCTTAAAATCAAGTCTTTCAAATCCATATTCATTCATTTCATTCAATTTGCAAGTTCAAATTCCAAATCAGAAAATCAATTTTCTCAAAATTTTTCTAAGTTTTATTCAAAAATCGATTTTCTCAAAACATTGATTTTCCAATGATATTTCAAGCATTTACTAAGTTCGAAATCCTGATTTTTCTAGTTATATATTCAATTTCAAAGTTTGAATTCAAAGAAATCAAATTTTTTCAAAGTTATTTCACCTTTCTCAAAATCGATTTTCACAAAACCTCTAGATTCTTCAGAAATCGATTTTCATTTTCCTCAGAAATGTTCTTCCTCCATGATTCACGATTTTTCAAGTGACATCTTTTCCAAGAATTCTCCAAATATT
This sequence comes from Nuphar pumila, assembly GCF_984573655.1. Classification (NCBI taxonomy): domain Eukaryota; kingdom Viridiplantae; phylum Streptophyta; class Magnoliopsida; order Nymphaeales; family Nymphaeaceae; genus Nuphar; species Nuphar pumila. The sequence goes on along the minus strand of NC_143252.1, from coordinate 91,862,342 downwards.
TTTCAATATTCAAATCAAACATCATGTTTTCAAATATGCATTTTCAGAAATTCATAGCACATGCCTGATTCTTTGTGCATTTAGGAAATAGAACATGATTTAGACAAGTTAAGCAAAGCTAAGCACACAATTGATCCTTAGTTAAATTACCTCTGGTAAAAGCGCCAGGAACGGTTGAACCTCGTACCGACAGGTGAGTCCCATTCTTCGTAATTATCCCGCATTTTAAAACGGAGGCGAGTTATTTTCAAAATCTTTTTCAAAGGTCAGTTTGATTTGCAAAAGTAAAAATTTTGCGATGATAACAATAGCTCATGGGTTGCGAAGGTGTGCACCCTAGCTAGAGTTTAGAATATTGATTATGGCTCTAGGGTTGAGCCGAGTTCTGTGAAATATCAATTTTTGGTGGTGCTGTGACAGTTTGACTTGAAAGTGCATACAAGTCGTGTGAATCCAATGGCGGGTTCGGGATTTTGGGAAATCCCTGTGGTATGACGGCTCACACGAGAAAATAAACAAAAAATGAAAGTGTATGCAGCATCATAAAGTTTTGAGGCTCTGGGTACACCTAAAAGACGGTGTATGTTACCGGACTCCTCGTTGTGCGATGACTCGCACCTGGTTTTAAAGAAATGTTAAAGGTATACATGAATATATAAACTTTTGAGATTCTGGGTACACTTGGAAGAAGGTGTGTGTTACTGGATTCTTCGGGCTCTGGGTACACCTGAGAGAACGGGGTATGTTATCGGACCCATGGTCTACCTTGGAGAGGGTCAGATATGATGTCAAATGCCTATGCGTACCCATAGGGTAATGAAAAGATAAACATAAAAAGTTTACATTGTTCTCATAGATGTTTGTGAATAAATGTTGTAATCCTTGTAGTGGATTTTGTAAATGATAAAAACACATAGTGCGTGTAAGAATGAACACACACCTGGTATTTTCTTGTTTCATAGCAAAGTAGAAAGCATGCCTATTCCAGTAGAATTTTTCTTCTTAGCAAGTTATATTGCCTTAAACTTTACAATTATGATATCTGCAAATGTTGCATATATTTGTACACAGGACACTGAGCACAAAATATAAATATAATACTTCTTACACAGACAGGGGAGTCTGACCCTTCTGCATTAAAAATTTTCAAGTAACGCATAATTGGAGCATCGTGGCGTCGTATTTGGAAGTAGTCAAGAGATCTCAGTTTTTCAGTGTTTCCTATTTAAACTCTGAATAGTTAGATTTGTATTTCCATTTATGAGATATACTTAAAGCTTTAATAAATGAATGAAATGATGTCAGTACCTCTCTGGCTTACCTGTAACTCGCCCGACGCTTGGACTTGTCACTTCCGTTATTTCAAAAAAAAAAAAAATTACTCCAAAATTTTTACTATAAAAAGTTGGGGCGTTACAGAAGAAGAGAAGAAGAAGAAGATGAAGATGAAGATGAAGATGAAGATGAACTTACCGTGAAATCAGAGGGGTTAGAAGAGAAGTGGCCTCCACTACTCACGTCGCCGCCAGACTGAGCATCTCTCCACCGGATTGAGGAAGAAGAGAAGGAGGGATAAGGGGAAGACAGGGAAAAGAGAGGGAAAAGAAAGGGAAGGGGAATCCGATGGTTGGAGAAGGGAACAAAGAGAGGGAAAAGAGGGGGAAGAAGCCGGTTTTGGCAAAAATGGGGAGACACCGATTTTTTCAACCTTTGTTGATTTTTAAAACCATCGGAAGGTCTATTTTAAAATTTTCAAAGATTGTAAAAACTGCCTTAAAAAAATTTAGTTACTAAAAACCTCATTTCGACTTATGTTTAAAAAAACTAAACTAACTGACTCTAATTTTTTTGTTATTTCGAAAAACTAAACTGCTACAATTAAGCCAACAACTAAAATATGCATTAAATGTAAAATAAAGTTTTTTTTCATGCATTTTCTATTTTTATATCATTTTTGCTCATTTACTCAAAACTAGCGTAAAATAAGGTTTTTAAATCATTTTCTCATGAAATCATGCATATTTTTATATGAAATATCCCTAAAATATATGCATGATCAAATACTCCCATGCTTATGTTTTGCTAGTCCTCGAGCAAACTAGACAAATGCACGAAATCAAAACTATCACTAACTCACTTTCGTAGGAATCACGGTTGCATTTAGCACATGCAACAAGCCCTTTCAACCCCTGGGTTACCCTAGTGGACGAGTAATTTCTCGTAAGGGTTTGCAAATCTCTGTCATGTATGCATAATATTACACATCCTCACAAGCAGTAGGTAATCAAAGACTTTGTTTTCACAAATATTTCCTATTATTTCAAAATCACAATATAATTAGTCTTTTATATACCACCACAGAAAAAGAATTTCTTTCACTTTTCTAAATATCACAGTTATTTATGTCTTATTCTTAGAAAATCCAATAAAAACAAGTTATTATTTTTTTATCCTCACTCATATATTTTCTGCACAAATTTTCTCAATCATACTTCTAAGCACTGAACTTTTTCTTTTTAAGCTCTTCTTTTTTTTCTTTTTTTTACTCTCTTTTTTTTTCACGCTTTTTTTTTTGCGCATTCATTCTTTTATAACATGTGTATGGTCTGCTTTTATGCCTTGTGCAATGCTAATATCTTCTATGCTTTTTCAATGCATACAAAACGATATCAACTAAGACATAAAAGTGACTTCCTTCATTTACCTTTTCGACATGAGAGTCAAACACTTCAACTTATGTCTATTCGCAGCTACTAAGGATCACGAAGTTTTCCACTCTCCTTTTCGAAATGGAATTCAAAAGTTTCAACTTACATCTAAGTCAAATCTACTAAGTATTATGAAATTATCCAAACAACCTAACGCATGCTCTCTTTTTTTCACTTTTGAGCTCATTTTTTGTGCTTTTATTCATTTGCTTAGTTTTTCAAAAATAAGTTGTGCATATTCATATTTGTGATTCAAAATAAACTCTAACATGTATCTATCATCATTTCTTTGAAATTCGCATAAACAACCATAATTTCTATCAGAAAAAAATTTCGTGGGGTTTAAAAATTCTCTAAAAACATTAGGTTTGAGATAACTTTCATATAAGTTCAAACTCTTTCTTTAAAAACCTACTTTTTATGAGAGATGTGTAAACATGTGCAAGAACGTAGACAAAAATATTTAGGTGAGCTACTACACCCTCCCCCATGCTTGAATGACACTGTCCCAGTGGCACTCCCCCATGCTTATATGAAACTAAGTGAATGCATATAAGACAAAATAAATGAGGGAAAAGAGTAGAAACAACCTAACATGAATTATAAATGCGCGTTCTATGAATGTAATGAATGGAATGTATACATGACATGACATGAAAAACTCATGAATAAAATGAAAAACGAAAAACAAAATAAAATCTACAAATTCTAAGGCAAATCTAATAATTTACAAGATATGGGTTGCCTCCCATAAAGCGCTAATTTTCACGTCCCCAGCCAGACAGATCCCTGAAAAAACCTTCATCGTCCATGAGATCAATGGACATGAAGTCTCGCTCAATCGGGCTCTCTATGAAAAAGAGTTTCATCTGTGACACTGCGCATTGTGTTTCCATCCCTTCTACCTCTAAATATAATATCATGACTCTGCGGACAAGAAGGATGAAGACTAGTCTCATCTGAGAGACTAGTCAGAAAATGAGAGTCGAGGACCAACCGACTATTACTGAATGTAGCATCAAACAAGGGGTGGTTATGATCCTGCTTGACCAAGTCAAGCATCTTTTGCATCTGCACCTCTTGCTTGCTAAAAGCAATCGGTGATCCTAAAGGCTGAGAAAATGGGGTTTTATGAATATGTGAAGAATGTAACAACTGAAGGCTTTGCCCCTTCTGCTGAGGTATAATGGAGATCGACTCGTCAGTGGAAATGATATGGGGCTCATGAGTCGATTCTCGAGTGGAGTGACATGCCTTCCCATACTGAAGGGATGTAACAGCTTTGACTTGTGCATGGTGTGAATCAGTGGAATGCAAGTCAAATGAAATAGAATCATCTCCCTAGGATGAGACAACAGACTGACAATGAAGGTTCCCCTGGCTTTGTCTACTTAGTGTTTGAGCTAATTGTCTCATTTGGGTCTCTAGCTTAGCTATTGACTGCGTATGGGTGCAAAGAGTGACCTTGATATCAGAAAAAGCTTCTAACATCTTCTCCTAGATTGATGGACTCAAAGTCGGCTCTTGAGGAGAAGATAGACTAGACTGGCGATGAACCTGTGGAAAAATGGGATGCGAGTAACCTTGTGAAGGGTTACTGGGTCTATACTGTGTCTGAGAGGGCTGATGGGATGGGGAAATGAAATGGTTTCGCCAAACTGGGTTATATGATGGTGTAAATGAATCAGGCATGGGTCTAGCGAAACCTTGGGCAGCATTCACCTGCTCCTGAACGAATTCAGGATATAGCGGCGCTGCCAGACAAAAAGAAACCCAGTGTGCAGGGCTAGCACAAAGCTCGCACACTCTTCCTACTGGACTTCGTGAAGACTTGGCTAGGAGTTGATCTAATTTCCTAGACAACAGGTCGACCTTGGTACGCAAATCTAACTCGGACCCTACTTCGAAAATCCCTACTTTCCTAGGATCACTAGACACAGATGTAGTTCTATGCAGCCGTGAAGATAAAGCATGATGCATTGTGTTTTCAATCAAGGTCTCAAATAGAGACCACGCTTTATCCTCACTCTTGAGCATAAAAGTGCCCCCATAAGACGAATCAACCATTTGACAGTTCTTCTCAATAAGATGGTCATAGAAATACTGCACCAGTTGCCAACGAGGCACCTGGTGGTGGGGAGTCTTACGAAGAAGATCCTTCATCCTCTTCTAAGTCTCATGGAACATTTTCCCCTCTATTTGCAAAAAGTTGGTGATGGCCTTTCGATACTGGTTCGTCTTACCGATTGGGAAATATTTTTTTAAAAATTCTCTTTGCATATGCTCCCATGTAGTAATTTGAACTGTGTCTAACGCCTTCAGCCAATGCTTGGCTTTATCTTTTAGAGAGAAGGGAAACAAGGTCAACCTCATAGCATCGTCTCCAAAGTTGTTGATTCACACTATCGAGCAAATCTCAAGAAATTCGTCGAGATGATGATATGGGTCTTCATTGCTAAGGCCATAAAACGAATGTAGCATCTGGATCACATTGGCCTTTATCTCAAAATGGTTCGCCCCTACATCAGGTCTCGTGATGCAGGAGGTGGTAGTATAAGTGTTAGGCATGAAGTACTCCCTAAGGGGACGAGTCATCTACTGATTCTCAGCCATAGTTGCAGATCTCTGGGCTCTCCTAATAAGGGACTTTCGGTCCTGAATCGGCTCTACCAACTCGAAGTCAAGTGAGTGTCGCCCGTGCATACACCTCGAAGTAGACCGATGCAACACACGTCCTAATTTTGGGTTTTTCTATCTAACCAACGCGCTAGCGGTCAAACCACGCAAACCACAAAGTGAGTAAACTAAAAACAACAAAAACTAAACAAACACCATGCAGTTGTACACAGCAGGGATTATGCAAAGAAAATTTGAAATCTCTAAGTACGGTACCAATCGTACACAATCACATCTAAGGGAATCATAGTAGGTGGTTCTACGATATGCACACACGTGGTTCTAATCCTAAATGCACAACAACACTAGACAATAAAGTGAATACTAGTATTTCACCGTTCCCCAGCAACGGTGCCAAAAATTTTATGTCCTTTTAAAATCTGTTGTAGTTTTGAAAAGATTTTTAAATGAAGAACACATGAAAACCAGACATCAAATAATAAAAACCGATTCTCACTAGTGGATGAGACTGGGTCGAACTCAGGGAACGAGAATATTTCGTATTCAAACAAGCAACTAACTAATCTTTATTACCAAAATGAAAAATAGTTCGAAAAAGGAAATCTAATTAACTACTTATTACAACAAATGAATACCCTACGCAGAGGGCGTAAAAGACATTATTTACAAACCCAGAATTAAATTCCTAATTCTAAACTGAAAACAAAAAGCTTCTACTCTTGTGCTTCCGTGTTACTCGATCACTTATGCTCCACTCCTGTGTGATCCTGCACAAGTCAAACGAACACGAGCAGTACAAGAGATAGAAATAAAAACTATACTAATCAGGTTATACTAATTAAATGCTAAAAACATGAAAGAAATCAGGAAAGAAATCTAAATAACAATTTTAAATGAAAATGATTTCTAATTATATCTAACTACTAACTAACTAATTACAAACTAATTAACACTACTAATTATCTTACTTAACTAATAACTAATTAATACTCAATTAACTAATATCTAACAGTAGAGTAAACTAATTACGAAAACAAGGCAGGAGATTAAAAATTCAAAAATTGAAAGACAAGAAAATATAAAAGATGTAATGGAAAGCACGAAATTCATAGTGTAAAAGAAAACAGGAAATTTAAAAAAATAGCAAATCAAGGAGGTGAAAAATAGTAATTCAAAGCATGAAAGAAAACATGAAAATGTAAAAACAAAACAAGAGATACTTTGTAAAACAGGAAATAAAGGATTTGAAGAAAATAGGAAATAAAAGGAAAACCAAAAAAACAAGAAATGAAATACAATGGAAAAAAATAGGAAATTAATTAGAAAAATAAGAAATTCAATGATTTAAAAAAAAGGAAAATGAAAGATAAAAATAGGAAACTATTGAATTGAAAAGGAGGAAATCGATTTTAAAAACTGGAAAATGAATAAAAAGAAACAAAACAGGAAATGATTTAATTGTAAAACAGGAAATTTAATGAATTAAAAACATGAAATACATGTAACGAAAGACAGGGAACTTAGCAAAATAAAAATAACATGAACTTAGAAGGTGAAAATCAAGGAATTACTAAAAAAATATGGAGAAAAACTGAATATAAAATAAGACATTAAAAATTGCATAAAACAGGAAAATCAATGTGAAACAGAAAAATGACAGTAATGTAAAAACAGGAATTTAAAGAATGAAAGAAACAGGAAAATGAAAAATGAAACAAGAAAATTACTGTAATGTAAAAACAAGAATTTAAAGAATGAAAGAAACAGAAAAATGAAAAATGAAACAGGAAAAATGAAATAATCAGGAATTTTAATGAAGCACTTCAATTCAATCGATCTAGATGATCGATCGTTATTTACACAAGCCGGGTGTCACTTGAGAATCAATAGAACACTTACAAGAATTCAAAAACAACCGATCAAAACTTCAGAAATTCAGACATTTGACAGAAATCAAATGGTAATCGATCGATTGAAATCAGATATTCAACCCAAAAATCAGGCAGTTAAACCATTCCACCATGAAACTGATTTGTATGGTGAAGAAAAGGAATTCCGGCGAAGCAGAGTGGATTCCGGCCAGGAGATATTTTTGTTTGCTTAAAAAAAACAACTGGAGAGCAGAGGGATTCCAGCAGCTTCACACTGAATCGTGATTATCAATCACGATTCCACATCTATTACAACTATACATTGCCAGAAAAATGATTGTGAATCAGAGGTCTCTGTTGGCTATTACTGATTTCAAAAAAAAAAAACATTCACCGGAAATTTTTATCGATCCAGATGATCGATCCTTCTTTAAAAACAAATTTTTATTGATTTTGATAATCGATGTATACAAGTATCTGACAGTTCACTTGTACAGTAGATCTAGATCAAACAATGCACATTGCTTAAAAGTTATTTCAAAAAAATTATTTGTCGGCGATTCACAAATCACTATCATTTAGAAAAAATCTGACAGAGCTTTTGTCGATCTCTAGAACTCTTTCAATCAGCAATCTGATGTTGTTCAATTGAAGTTCAAAACATTTTAAAACAATAATCCCTTGAATATATTCGATCCAGCCAGCTGATCGATGATCGATTTAGTTTTTTTTTATGTTTTTTTGTTTCTTTTTCACATTGTTGATGATCAGCAGAAAACCAGAGAAAAGATTTAAGAAGAAGAGAACAAGAAGAAGAAGATGAAGAAGATGAAGATGAACTTACCATGAAATCAGAGGGGTTAGAAGAGAAGTGGCCTCCACCACTCACGCCGCCGCCATACTAAGCATCTCTCCACCGGATTGAGGAAGAAGAGAAGGAGGGAGAAGGGGAAGACAGGGAAAAGAGAGGGAAAAGAAAGGGAAGGGGAATCCGGTGGTTGAAGAAGGGGGGAAAGAGAGAGAAAAGAGGGGGAAGAAGCAGGGTTTTGGCAAAAATGGGGAGACACCAATTTTTTTAACCTTCATTGGTTTTAAAAACCATGGGATGGTCTTTTTTGAAATTTTTAAAAATTGTAAAAAATGCCTCAAAAAATTTTATTTACTAAAAACCTCATTTTGTCTTATGTTTAAAAAAACTAAACTAACTAACTCTAATTTTTTTGTTATTTCTAAAAACTAAACTGCTACAATTAAGCCAACAACTAAAATATGCATTAAAATGTAAAATGAAGTTATTTTTCATGCATTTTCTATTTTTAAATCATTTTTGCTCATTTACTCAAAACTAGCGTAAAATAGGGTTTTTAAATCATTTTCTCATGAAATCATGCATATTTTTATATGAAATATCCCTAAAATATATGCATGATCAGTGAAACACGAATGACATGTGCACCATTCTATTAAGAGGTAATTAAATTCTAAGTAAACAATTTGCATTTATGGTCATAGTCAAAATGTGAACAATATTTATGATTTTTATCTTTTATGGAATAACATTGGATCTACACTTGGGTCTCTTTAAAAAATCATCATATTTTCTAAAAATTTTCTTCCTTTATCAGAGTTTGACTTGTAAATTAACTTAAAATGTATTCGTGGCCACAGTCAGGATATATTGAAAGTTAATTTCATTTCAAACCCTATAAAGGCACCAAAATGTATTTTATTCTTTATTTGAATTTAAATATAGACTATTTTATAATACATTTGTGACCATAGTCATGAATGTATTATATCTTCAATCTTATTTCAATTCCCCTAAAGAATGAAATATGATTTTCAATATCCAATTTTCAAATTCTTTTCAAATCATGCATCATTTAGGACATAATTGCATTCTTTTTCATATTATTTCAAATCATCCAAGTGATTTTGAGATAAATTTCCAAATGTTTTTTTTTTATTTCTCAAATCAATCTTCAATTCTTATTTATAAATTCAAATTCATATTCCTATTCTCAATTCTATTTTATTTCAAAATTCAAACTTCAAACATTCCAATTTCAAAGTCCAATTCAACTTTGAAATTTCAAATTCATCTCTAAATTCAAAATTCAATTTCCAACTCAAATCAAAGTTCAAAGTTCAATTCAAGTTTGAAATTCCAAATTCATTTCCCAGTTCAAAGATTCAATTTTAAAACCAAATCAATATTTTGAATCAAATTTCAAAGTCCAATTCAACTTTGAAATTCCAGATTCATCTCCTGATTTCAAAGTTCAAGTCTAAAATCAAGTTTATTCGCTATTTCAAAATTCCAAAATCTCTAAGTTCTATCTTAGATTGAGTCTTGATTCTCAATCCAATTCATTTATCCACAATCAAAGTTTTAAGATTGATTCTAAATCTTAAAATCAATTTTCTCTAAATTCAAGGCAAATTTCAAGATCAAATTCAGGATTTCCAAAATCCAATTCCATTTTTCAACTTGATTCCAATTCCATATTCAATTTCATTTTCGATTTTCATTGGGTTTTCCCAAATCCCAAAAATCCATTTTCAAGTTCTGTCTGGATCCAAATTCCATTTTTTTTTGGATTTCTCAAATCCACTTCCATTTTCTAATCAGTTTAGGATCCAATTCCATCCCACCTTGATTTTCAATATCAAATTTAAATTCCATCTGGATTTCTCAAATCCAATTCCATCTTCAAAATCCATCTGGATCTCCAAGATCCAATTCCATTTTCAAGTTCCATATGAATTTCTCAGATCCAATTCCATTTCCAGATTCCATCTGGATCTCTCAAATCCAAGATCTATTTTCAAATTCCATCTAGATTTCTTAAATCCAATTCCATTTCCAAATCTCACCTTGATTCCAAATTCAAATTTCAACTCTATTTTCAACTCTATTTTCAAATCTATTTCCCAAGTCTAAATTCAATTTTCAAATTCAATTCCCGTTTCAGGTTCTGAATTTAGGCTTAAGATCGAAATTTCTTTTCAAAATCGATTTTTGAGAATCAAATTCAAATTCAAAGTTCATTTTGACTTTGAAATTTCACTTTTACTTCAAATTCTATCTCAGTTGCAATTCTCCTTTTTCTCTTCATTCTTCAATTCACGGTCTATTTTCAAATCTCTGATTATTCCAAGACTTAGAACTTCAAGTCTCTTCTTTCAGATCCATTTCAAGTTCTAAGTTAGATTCAAAATCTAACCTTTCTCATTTCAACTTTCAAAAACCATTTCTCCAAAATGTTTTCAAACTTATTTCAAAATCACTTGGATAATCCCAAAAGTTCTAAAATTATCCTTCTTAAAAGCATACATCTGCATTGCACAAGCATGATTCTTTGTGCATTTTAGACTTAGAATAATTTATTAAACATTATTTAGGCAAAGCAAAAAGGCATTTATTCGATCATTGGTTCAATTCCCACTGGTAAAGGCTCCAGGAACGATTGAACATCGTACCGATAAGCGAATCTTGTTTCTCTATTTTTTCCGCAAATTTTTCAAAAACATAGGTGAGTAATTTCAAAATATTTTTTTAAGGTCAAGTGAGACCTTTGCAAAAGAGTTCCTTAATTCTTTCTTTTCTTTTCTTTTCTTTTCTTTTCTCTTCTCTTTTCTTCTCTCTTCTTTTCTATCTTTTATTCCCCTTCAAAAAGGGAATATAGGCTAGAAAGGGAAAGAGAAGAAAAAGAGAAAAAAGAAAACAAGAGGAAAAATTTTACAATGATCACACCAAGTAATCTTTTTACCTTTTTGCCATTGCCTTTCCGGATAAAGATAGGAGGTTCCTTTCAGGTGGGGCCCACATGAGATATTTCCATGGGATATTTTGTGGGTCTCACAAGTTTTTTTTTGAAGACTATGTTCGTAGGTCCCACCAACATTTCTGTGGGTCCCGCAAAAAATTTGAGTTTTCAGCGATTTTTTTTCAAAAAATTTTGAGTACACCATTCTCTTTGTATTGACATAACTAAGGAAGTTGGCTCATACAAATCTCTTGATTTTATTTAAGGAGGAAGTTATGACTCCTTAACTGTTTGAGCATATATTTGTGAAGATACGAATATTCTAAGAATGACTGGTTCATAGAAATTGATTTGTTTCGCATTCTGAGCTCGAATGTTATTTTCACTTGGAAATGCCTTGTAAATTTGTTCAGAACGTTGCTGAAAAATTGTGGGTCTTACATTTTCTCTCGAGGATTCCACTCTAGCCTCATCCGCAAGGTATTTTCTCCTCATTCATGTAAGGGTCAAGCCTGAGTCTCACTCCGATTTGGTGATTCTTCATTCTCCATTCTCCATTCCATATCTACCATTATCACCAAAGCAAATTCTTTTATACCGAGTCAGATTCTTCTAACTGGGACATTTTTATAGCCCAAAATTTAGTATTTTTTTCTTTGCTACTAAGCTCGGCTTTCAACCGGCTTAGTAGCAAAGACGGGCATCTGTAAACACTCCAAATTTTCCTCATTCATTTCAAACACCCCCTTTTCACAAATGCCAACCCATATGGGTCAATGTAGGAGTCTAATTCTAGGTATGTCCTAGTTTAGGTATCATTTCACCATTTTGTCAGTAAAATTCTATTTTATCCCTAGGTAACCTTAGATCCCTATCAGTCAAAGTCGACTACACTCATTTTTAAGTTCAAAAAAGTTAGAATGTTTGTCATTTCTAGCTTACCTGAGCTCAAAATGAGCAAATCATGTTCATTTCTGACCATTCGGCTAAAATTGGTTTATTTCCTCAGAAATGAGCTTAATTCTAGCTCGAATGCCAGTCAATTGCTTTCGAGTTTGTCAATTTCAGTTAATCTTATTCTCTTGAGTCTAACTTGAGCACACCAGAAGTTCAATTGGCCCAGTTTTAGTTCAATTTCATTTCTTGCAGTCTAGGAACCCATTTTAGCCCATTTTAGCTCATTTCAGCTGAAATTGAGCTAAATCCAATCAGTTGAGCTAGTGTTTGAGCTCTGAAATTAGTTCACCTCAGTATTTCTGACCTTCGTTCCAGCTCAAACATAGTGCAGTCTCTTCACCCATTTCACTCCAATGTGCATTTCTCACCATTCCTTTGAGAATTGAACCATTTCTCGGTCAATCAGTCTAGGAGTTTGGTTGAGTCAATGTTATTTCAGTTTTTCTGAGTTTAGAAACCCTAGAAACCAGTTGAAACTAGTTCAAACCTCAGTCTTTAGTGTCACTCTATGCCCTGTAGGGGCAAAATTATTTCTCGGATAATTTTGTCTGAAACATCATTTTGTCATTCCTAAGCTGGTACAACTCCCAGTCTGGGCTCGAATTAGTTCTTTTCCTATAAAATTTAGATATATTCGAGACTCATTTCATATTTGGATTGGATCCAGTGTCAAATCTGATAATCAATTATCAATTTTCATCATCGAATGAAAATGTTCAATTCTTTGTCTCTGCCAGGGGTTCGGGACTTCAAATCCCTCATCCAGGGTTTGCATTTTGTAATCATTTTGTATCATTTCTTGTCATTTCATTGCATTTCATATCATTGCATGTCATTCTTGAGGTCCAGTACTCTGGTTTTTCAAAATACCAAATCCAGATTCGATTTTAAAACTTTTCTTTCAAAATCAATTTCAAAAACTTGGGTTTTAGGTTGATATTTACCATTTGTCAATCCTCCAGGATCTTAGATTTCCTTATTTCAAAACATTTTTCTTAGAAAGCAATCTGGATTCATTTTAAACTCAATTTTTAACTGATCTCAATTCTAGATGTCATCGCTTCTGGATCATTTCTTTCATTTGGATTTTTCAAAATTTTAGTTATTTCAGAGTTTTAGTTGATTTATGACTCTGTCTTTTTACCTTTTAAACCTTTTCAAACTTTCATTTTATTGAGGTGGCCTTACCTCTTGCCCTTTTCTTTCATTTGACCATTTTTTAGAGTTTTAGGCAGATTAGGACTCTATACCGAAGTTTCAGTCGGTTTAGGACTCTATCTTTTATTTCTACTTCTACCTGTTTTCAAGAAACTCTTTCAAAAGAAACTAAAATTTTAGAGTTTTAGTCATATTAGGACTCTTCCAGAGTTTTAGTTGCTTTAGGACTCTAACCCTGACTTCATTTTTGAGAAAATTTTTCAAAAAACTCTTTATTTGTCTTTTAAAAAACTAAATTTCAAAGTTTTAGGACTTTATCCCAGAGTTTCAGTCAATTTAGGACTCTAGTCTGCAGTTTTAGTTAGTTTAGGACTCTGTTTGAACTTTTGATTTTTATATGGTGATTTTAACCTTGTTTCAAAAATATTTTTTAATCTTTATTTTGATCTTTTCAAAACCCTAATGTGGGGCCCACATAGGTGGTGCCATATTTGAGAGATTTTCAATTCATTTAGGACTCTAGTTAATTTAGAACTTTGGTTTTTATCTTTTGTTTCAAACTCTTTTTAGAAAACCTCATTTTTAACTCCTTTATTTTCAAATTTTAAAATCATTTTTTAAAAATCAAATGGGGCCCAAAATAGGTGGCACCACATTTGAGGGTATTTAGGTTAGTTTAGGGTTTATTAGTGTTTAAGTTAGATTAGGAGTTTAAAAGAGCCAAAATTGATTTTAAAACTCAACCTTTATTTTGACATTTTAAAATCTTGTTTTTAAAACTTGTAATTAGAGGTTTTAAAACCAAATGTAGGCCCACATAGGTGGCGCCACATTTGGAGTTTTTCAAAGTTAATTAAGAGTCTTAATTAGGTTAATTAGGGTTGACTAATTAGAGTCTTAAAAGGTTAGAAGTCTTTAGTAAAACTGTCCTCCTTAATTAGATTAATTAGGAAGAATTTCAAAGAAACAAAACTCTTTAATTAAGCCCTAAAAAATTCTATATAAAGAGGGTCATGGGGGTCGACTAAGGCATTTTCTCTCTCTCAAATTCATGTGTCTCTCTCTCCTCTCTCCCAGCAGCCCCTTCCTCCATTAAAGCTCCAAGGTAAGCTTGTATTTTATTTTATTTTGCTTTATGTCTTTTATTTATTAAGAGTTTCCATTAAAATAGCCATTGTCGCTCCTTGTGTTGGATTTTAAGCATGCTATCCATTCAAGAACCATTGATATGATTCAAGAATATGATCTAATGCTGTATTAGAGTGATTTTCACATTTTTAATCCATTGAAATAGCTTAGATCATTACTTTTTATGTTTATGCCAAAGAAAAGATGAGATTTGATCCCTTTATGGATTGAATTCCTCTTTCAAGGGCTAAATCAAGTTCATATTCATACTTTTTTTATTTTTATGTTTCATTCAATCATGTTTATACATATTTTCATTGGTTAATACGTTGAAGCATGCCTAATAGCCTTAGTTTTAATTTTATAGTTATTTATAATGCTTAAATCAAATCTATTTCATGTAATGTTATCTTAGATCACTGTCTTTGTTTTTCGCCATCTATTTCTGTATTTATTTCATCAGTTTATATTCATCATAAAAATCTTATTTTTTTTATGGTAGAAATAATCCCATCTCGAAGGGATGAACAAAATCCTAAGATACCTAAAAATCCCCTGGGAAAGGACTATGCTTCAAAAAGGGAGAAAATCTTGACATAGAAGGATTCTCTGACACAGATTGGGCTGGCAGTGAAGATAGAAAATCAACCACAGGCTACTGTATATTCGTTGGAGGAAATCTAACCACATGGAAAATAAGAAGCATAACATTGTCTCGAGATCCAGTGTCGAGGCATAATACAGAGCTATGGTTTCCACGGCGGCATAGATTATATGGACCAAAACTCTCTTAGAAGAAATGGGGATAAAAGTAAACAAGCCCATAAAAATGCATTGTGGCAATCAAGCCTCCATACACATCGCTGCTAACTTTGTGTTTCATGAAAGGACAAAACACATAGAGATTGACTACCATTATGTGAGGAAAAAAGTGAAGAAAGGTGATATTTGCACACCTTATACCAAAAGTTTGGACCAGCTGGCAGATGCTCTAACCAAAGGTCTAACCAAAAATCAGTTTCAACAAATATTGAGCAAGTGGGGATGCATAAACATATACGCCCCACTTGGGGGAGTGTTGAGATAGGTATCTTTTCCGATAATCTCGCAACCTCCTTCCAAAACAAGATTTGTATCGTTGGAAGGTTGTTACTCCATTATTTATCCTTATCTTAGTGTGGTATTTCCCTGTTGGCTTAAGCCTTATAAATACCCTGTATTGATGATTCTGATTTACAAATTCAATAACAAGAAAGGTGAAAGGCAGTGTGTGTTGGTGGATGTAAGCCATTGAAGGTCAAACCACTTAAAATTGTTGTGTTGTTCTTTTTTGCTGGTTTTTTTTTTCTTCACCATGCTTACCCCAGCCGATCATGAATTCGCTACAAATAGAAATGTGTGGTGCAAGTTGTCCCTAAAATTTTTTGAAGATGCTTTTGTATCAAGAAGTCATGCTACTAGCTCTCAGTTTCTGCTGGAAGAAGATGAAGATTAATTCTGATGCAGAAAAATTATTTTTATGGTCTATTGTAATCCTAACATTGTTCAATGCTTCTGATTGGTTTAGATCATAGTAAACATTGGTAATTTGTTTTTAGTTTTTTCTACGATTACGTTGCATGCTACACTCTTGACTAAAACACTTAATTATCAATTTATGTCTATTTTGATAGCTTCTTTGATTTGATGTTCATATTAGCTTCAGTGATTTTGATCAGCAGCAAGCAATGTTGTGAAAAGCGGTGAGGCATAGCATAGCACTCCACCAAAAACAAAATCAAGGTATAAAGCTAAGCCTCAATTTTTTTTACTTAAAAAAATATTTAACAATATCTACACATACAAACAAATAAAAGAAATACTTTGATGAAGCAACAACCAATAAGAAATAAAAAATCTCAAATAAATACCGAAAAATATGAGATTAACATGTAAAAGTAACATAAATGCAACTAGATTTGTGTTAAACATGCAAAAGATTTACTATATTTTTGTGTTCATGTAAAAGCCCATGTCTTACTAGATCTGGCTTGTTTAAAGTGGGTAACACTGCAAATGGTTCTTTCAAAAGGAAGAGCTTATTGAATTTATAGGTTTAAACAAATTATAGGTTTATGAAAAATTTGTTCTTTCGCAGCATAGATTTTAATATAGAAATTTGCACTAATGAAGTGATGACAATCATTTTTAAAAAATGCTCTATAGAATGGGCTCCAAACATTCAATATACACATACTACCAAAATTGTAGTTCAGCTTTATTTAGATTATAACAACAAATGTTAAGATATATCATGAGGAAATTTTCAATACATTGCATGTGGCAGCAACCACCTGATCAGATTTATTTTTTCCACACAAACTATGTGTAAAGAAATTATTACTCGGTAGAACATAAATTGTCGAAGAGCTTATGTACACATCTCGCAATAACACAGTGGCATTCTTTCTACCGCACACACATAGGATGCACAGTCTACCCTGATAAACTAACACGAGTCGAGTCACAAGCACAAACCATTGATAAACGAGCCAAGCCCAAGCATGCCTTGCTTGGTTTGTTCAGCTCATTTACCAGCCATAAATTGAGGTGGCTATTGTGTCTAATTTATTTATTTATTTATCTTTTATGATGATTTACCCTTGTCAAAGCTAGGAAAACCACTGATGCAGGTTATAGGTTCTCCCCCGAAACATGCAGGTGCGTGTTCTCGGGTCTGAATGAGCGCCACATATGTAAGCACGTGAAGCTCATTTCCCCGTGTGTGTTAGCATCACTTAGCATCAGAGTCTGGTGTGTTTGCAAAGACTTAAGTACCCTTTCCCGCCATTAGCGCCCTAAAATGATGTTTCGAGTAAAGGACAAAAATGTCCTCCTGCCAGAAAGGGTTAAAATCATTATTGTTTTCGCCCTAAGGAGTAAACTCCTTTGTTTTAACAAAAGCTCCTCACAATATGTCCCCTAAACATTCTGGTTTACAATAGAAATCAGATAAGAGAGTAGCAATTTACAATAGAAATCAAAACAGAGAGTAGCGAATTACAATAGAAATCAGATAAGAGAGTAGTGATTTACAATAGAAATCAAATAAGAGAGTAGCGATTTATAGTAGAAATCAATTCAGAGAATAGCGATTTATAGTAAAAATCAGATCAAAGAGTAGCGATTTACAGTGGAAATCAAATAAAAGAGTAGCGATTTACAGTATAAATCAGATCCGAGAGTAGCGATTTACAATAGAAATCAAATAAGAGAGTACCGATTTACAATAGAAATCAGATCAGAGAGTAGCGCTTTACAGTAGAAATCAAATCAGAGAATAGCAATTTACAGTACAAATCAAATAAGAGAGTAGCGATTTACATTAGAAATCAAATCAGAGAATAGCGATTTATAATAAAAATTAGATAAGAGAGTAGCGATTTACAGTAGCAATCAGATCAGAAAGTAGCGATTTACAGTAAAAATCAAATCAGAGAGTAGCGATTTATAATAGAAATCAAATCAGAGAGTAGCGATTTATAGTACAAATCAAGTCAAAGAATAGCGATTTACAGTAGAAATCAGATAAGAGAATAGCGATTTACAGTAGAAATCAAATCAGAGAGTAGTGATTTACAGTAGAAATCAGATCAGAGAGTAGCAATTTACAGTAAAAATCAAATCAAAGAGTAGCGATTTACAGTAGAAATCAAATCTGATTTCTATTGTAAATTGCTACTCTCTGATCTGATTTCTACTGTAAATCGCTACTCTCTCATCTGATTTCTACTGTAAATCGCTACTCTCTGATTTGATTTCTACTGTAAATCGCTACTATCTGATTTGAATTTTACTGTAAATCGATACTCTCTTATCTGATTTCTACTGTAAATCGTTCTTTTCAATAGAGAGAGAATAAAAAAACACAACCGCTTAGAGAGAAATCTTATTGCTCTTTTCAACAGTTACAAGAGAGAAAGAATTTATACAAGGCAAGGGCGACAACCCTAAACCTAAACAAGTTGAGTCTAATACATAAGAAACTGAGTCTCAAACATAAGCCCCAACAAAAATTCTTTCAAGAGGCGCGTCCCCCCCTGTACCGCTGACCGCGCAGTGGGACCCGCGCCGGTGGAACCCCCGACCCCCCTTTCTATAAGGGAAAAAACTATGAATCAGGCTCCATAACTTATCAGGCAGGAACGAGAAGGTGGCCAAGTGTTGTAACACAAGCTAAAAACAATGGCGAAACGTGCAAATCTATTTACGGGGAGCGGGAGGACATTTTCATCCAACGCATATCTATCTTACCGGAGAACATTTTTATCAAAAGCATATCTACCTTTTTTATATGTTATTTTATTATAAAGTCGTCGTGGGCAACATTGACATATGAATTATCGCAGGTCCCAAGATATTCCTCCGTACACACAAGAACACGCAATTTGTGTTTCGGGGAGAACACACACCACCCTCCCGAAAACCATGGTTGAGGCCCCACGACCACCCTGCCTTACTATTTTCTCTAATTTATGCAATTTTCATATTGTAATCTTTGTCAGACGTCTTTCCATTTGAGAAACGATTCAATGGTAGCTCAGACAGAGGCGTAAATGTAAATGACCCAAGTTAGATTTAGCACAGATTGGCTCTCAAAGAATCGAATGTATGTCTTTCCATATGAGAAGAATACATCTACTATTTGATTGTTTATTTTCTATTTGAATTTGTTTTGTGATTTCTCTTCGTCGTTGGCTATAGGGTGACACTCGTCCCCAAAGTATACAATATACCTAAATATATTTTTCTCTTTCAAAAAGATATTGTAATCTTCATCAAAGACTTTCTTTAGTTTATATTTCTAGTTATGCAACGAGTTTGTGCCCTGGAAAATGAGCATGGCACCATAATTTATTGTGTTATCAGTGTCCACTGGAACCAAGCCTTGAAGAAAGAAATTCGACTCCATAAGCTTCATTCCCTTAGGATGCTTCTATAAGCTTCATTCCCTTAGGATGCTAGCTTATGCTCCCTTGTGGCAGTGAAGTGTAATACTAATCAGCATCTATTATGGCAGGACAATTTCCCTATCCATTTGAGGCAGCTATTTGTCTTTCTATACGTATCTTTCCACTTACTAAAGTTGGCATGCCACCAACGAAGCAGGTTATATGTTCCCCCTAGACTCAGGTGTGTGTTCTCGAGTCTGAATGAGCACCACACATGTAAGCATGTGGGGCTCGTTTCCCCATGTTTGTCAGCATCACTTAACATCAGAGTCTGGTGTGTTTGCAAAGACCTAAGTACCCTTTCCTGCCATTGGTGCCATAAAATGACATTTTGAGTAAAGGACAAAAATATCCTCCCGCCAGAAAGGGTTATCCCTTATAGTTCTGGATCACCCTTTGACAACGCACCATCTGTTGTAACAGGAGCTCCCTTTGACGATGCAGCCCTTGACATCATCTGCTGCCGTGGGAGCACCCTTTGTTGTCATCTGTTGCCGTCGGAGCACCCATTTGCTATCGTCTGATGCTGCTGGAGCACCCCTTTTTGTCGTCTGCTGTCGTCAAAGCGATTTTAGGGCAACATTCCCACCATCGGTTGCATCTACCTTCTAGGTGTTTCTCCTCCACTGTCGGATTAGCAAAACTTGTGTTCTTTTGCTGAGTTTTATGTAAACAAATCGATTTGTAAATCTGAATGCTAAACCTTACAACTAGTTGTACTTTTCATGCTAAATAATACCTATTTTCATACTAAAACAAATCGATTTGTACATATCCACCTTCTGGGCATCGAAAAACAGTTAGCACGATTTGTTCTTATGAAGGCCAAACATTACAATCATATGTACTTATGAAGGCTAAATTTTTACAACGATTTGTAAGTTTGAATTTAACAATGATTTATACATTTAATGCAGTAGTGATTTGTTCTATGCAACAACGATTTATATGTTTGAAGCAGTAGCGATTTACGATTCATGATTTATATATTTAAAGCAGCAACGATTTATACATTTAATGCAGTAGTGATTTATGATTTACAATGATATGTACTTATGAAGGATTCGATTTATACAATGATTAGTATATTTGAAGCAGCGATTTATATGTTTGATGCAGTAACGATTTATACGTTTGAAGCAGTAGTCATGTGTATTTATGATTTATGAAGTTATCACGATTTGTACTTAAATTTGCTAAATCGTACTATGATGTTTAGTTATGAAGCCAAAATGTTACAACGATATGTACTTATGAAGGGTGTGATTTGTGCAACAATTTGTATGTTTGAAGCAGCAATGATTTATACGTTTAATGCAGTAGCAATGTGTAATTATAAAGTTACCTCAATTTGTACTTAATTTTGCTAAATCGTACTACGATGTTTACTTATGAAGCCAAATATTGCGATGACTTGTAATGTTGGTGATTGTGTAACGAATGTGATAATTTGTAATAATATATACTTGGGGAGGCGGTTGTAACATATAATGATGCAGTTAAATTTATGTGTTGTCCATTGAGAACAGGACATCGATTTAAAATTTTGAACTGGCAGGAGAGAAAAGCCACAATATTTTATTTTCTATCTGTAACGGCTATATCGCACTGGTTTTTTTAGACACATTTTCTCTTATCACTCCCCAACTGCCCTCTCTCTCTCTCTCTCTTCAGCGATAATGTTGTCTGAAATAGAGAGTACAACCGCAACACCACCGCACAAGTCGCCTGCGGCGGCTCTGAGAAGCAAGGGCACCTTTGTGCCTCCCAGCTCCTAAGCCTTCAACCACCACCATCCCTTCTTGTCAATGTTGTGCCTCCCACCCCTCATCCCACGCCCAAAGTTTCTCTTTCTCCCACCTCACCCGTCGCCAATCATCCGCCAATACGATATATATGAGGGTTGCGTAAAGTACCAAAATATAATGAACATTGAGATTATGATTTATTATTTACGTTTAAAGCAGAATGATTCATATGTTTGATGCAATAGCGATTTATACTTATTGATGATAGTGATTCCCGTGACAACTATTTAATTATAGGTACGATGCGTTGAAGCGATTTTCATAAAAATTGCTAAATGAGCAACGATTTGAACACGCAAACGGCCACCTCATGTCACTACAATGTAAATTCCTCACGCACAGGTTTCAATTACATACTGCAAATATCTAACAAATCGACACTAGAAAGCATTTAATATTTTATAAATCGGTACACATATTGCATAATATATTATTATACCTAACCCTATACCCTAAACCCTAAACCTTTAATATCTTACTAAACCCTAACCCTAAACCCTTAATATCTTACTAGACCCTAACGCTAAACCCTAAACCCATAATACATTACTAAACCCTAAACCTAAACTCTAAACCCTAAACCCTAAACCCTTAATATCTTACTAAACCCCAACCCTAAACCCTTAATATCTTACTAAATCCTAACGCTAAACCCTAAACCTTTAATATATTACTAAACCCTAATCCTTAAACCCTAAACCCTTGAACCCTAAACTCTAAACTCTAAACCCTAACCTAAACCTAAACCATAAACCATAAACTCTAATCCCTAAACCATAAACCTAAACCCTAACCCTAAACCCCAAACCTTAAAACCCTAACCCTAAGTCGTAAACCCTAAAACCCTAAACCTCAACTATAAACCCAAATTACGCAACTGGCACATGTGTTTTGAATACGCAAATCGCCACCTCAAGCGTGCAAATTGTAACAATGTAAATTTCGAAGGCACACATTTTAAAATCATAATACAAATATCTTGCAAATCGACACATCTTAAAAATCGATATAATATGGCAAACATGTTTTGAGATATTGTTTTGGTTGTTAATATCAATTTGTAATATATTATGCTGAATTGTCGTATATCGATTTGTAAGATATTATGTGTTTTTCTAGTGTCGATTTGTAAGATATTGTTTTGTTTGTTAATATCGATGTGTAATATATTATGCTGAATTGTCGTATATCGATTTGTAAGATATTATGTCTTTTCTAGTGTCTATTTGTGAGATATTGTTTTGGTTGTTATTATTGATTTGTAATATATTATGTTGAATTGCCATATATCGATTTGTAAGATATTATGCTGAATTATCGTATACCGATTTGTAATATATTATGTTGAATTATCGTATATTGATTTGTAAGATTTATGTGTTTTCTAGTGTCGATTTGTGAGACATAGTTTTTTTGTTAATATTGATTTATGTATAGGTGTAGTACACAAATGCCACTAAACAAATCGTTGTAATGATAGGCATTCGTAAATAAAAATCAAACAAGTGTTTAGTGTTGTGTACAGTGAAAATGCCACTGATTTGCTTTTATGAGCTGTGTTGCTATCACGATTTACATAATGATTAATAAACGTCTGAAATGATTTTCACAAACATTGATAAACGGATGAAATTGTTTGCATAAACATTGATAATCTGCTGAAACGATTTGCACAAACATTGACCATGCACTTTTACCGCGATTTGTACTCATGCACAATGTGATTTTTATCCAGATGTGGCTCACATAGATGTCATTGTGTAAATCGTTATACCATCGTGATTTACACAATGATGTTTGTCTTTTAGACAATGAGCTTTGTCTAAGTGAATAACATGTATCATCACGATTTACACATAGACGTATGAAGGCTATGTGCTATCGCGATTTGCTTTTATGGGCTATGCCTATGTTAATGATATTTCCTAATCGCTTTTATGAGCGATTGGGGTTTAGGGTTTAGGTTTTAGGTTTAAGAATTTTGGGTTTTACTTCAATGATACAAATCGAGTTAACTTCTTAAATACAAATCGATTTCGTTCACAAAGACATATCGTTTTCAGCGTAACTTCGTAACTACAAATCCACATGATTTACAACCACATTCATATATAAAAAATATTAGTATTTAGTTACAATACATCATAACCAATGGTTTAGCTTAGATACAATACATGACCATCATAAAGAAATAAAACAGATATCATCACCAGTATGAAACCCACGTCCAAAATAGTAATGTGCTTCTAATGCAATCCAGGTGCGGGAATGTGGAAAGTTATTTATGGGAGGACATTTCTGTCAAACACATATTTATCTTTTAGAGACTCACATTTTTATATAAGAGATCACCAAAACATCCATATCATTCATCGTCGAGTTTGTTTTTTGCTGCAAAGCGATTCTATGTGCAGTTGCAGATACATCCTCTTCAAGAAAATAAGTTCATTAGTAATAACAGCGCACTGTACCATTTTTCTCGGACTAAGGCTGATAGAGACTCTAGCAATGGTGTACCTTGAGAATATGCTTTACAAACTTTAGCTCAGGCACTGTCCCCTTGAAGAGCTGATGGGCTACATCATAAATCGCTTTTACGTATTTGTCATGACGTATATCGAAGACAAATACGTAAAAGCAATTTATGATGTAGTTCATCGGCTCCTTCAAGGGGACAGTGCCTGAGCTGAAGTTTATGAAGCATATTCTCAAGAGTACACTAATGCTAGAGTCTCTAGGAATCAGCCTCAGTCCGAGAAAATGGTACAGTGGGCTGCCATTACTAATGAGCTCATTTTCTTGGAGAGGATGTATCTGCAGCTACACATAGAATTGCTTTGTAGCAGAAAATGAACTCGACGATGAACGATATGAATGTTTTGGTGATCTCTTCTGTAGAAATGGGAGTCTCTAAAAGATAGATATGCATTTGACGAAAATGACGAAGAAAGATAAAAAGAAGAAGACGAAGGCAAAGGAGAAAAAAAAAGAAGAAATTGTGTTGTCATAGAAAAGATGAAGAGTGGTTAAATAGACTGGGGTTTTACACCTGGACAATGGGTCGGGTCGGGTCGGGTCGGGTAGGGTTTTATATTTTACAAGGTTTTACGCATGTGTACCCAAATCGATACGATGTTTAGACTTAGTAAAGTATAAATCGATTTAAGCAGCTATCGCGACAATGATATATCTTTGTTTGTTTTTGTGAACGAAATCGATACTAGAAAACACATAATATCTTACAAATCGATATGCATATCGCATAATATATTACAAATCAATACAGAAATTCAGCATAATAGCTTACAAATCGACTCTACAAAACACATAAAATCTTACAAATCGATGTACATATGGCAAAATATATTACAAATTGATACAAAAATTCAGCATAATAGCTTACAAATCGATATTAACAAACAAAACAATATCTCACAAATCGGTAGAATGTTACTACAACAGTGATTTGCGATACATTGCATATACTGGGTGAATGACAATACCGACTGTAGCATATTTGTCATAAAGTATATTGAAGATTAGGCAGATATTTTTTTCAACTACGAAGTATGGTTTTAAAGCAACGATTCAACTACAGTTTATGTATAGCGATTTGTATATGTGAAGGCTAGATGAGACAATGATTTTCACTAATTGTATAAGTACTGAGCAAGGACGATTTACCTATGGTATCAAAATTGTAGCTCTGTAGGCAGATGAGACAATGATTTATACATGTGAATGATACATATTACAATGATTTATATATGTGAATGATATATATTTAAACAGAATTCACATGTCATTCCTATGTTCCATAGCTTTTTGGATGAAGTCATTTTCATAAATGGTGATCCAAAAAAATATTAACAATTTTATTTGTGTGGCTCACGATTCATGAAAATGGTTTCATCCAAAAACTCTTTTTTTGTGAATGAAATCGATACTAGAAAACACATAATATCTTACAAATCGTTATACATATCACATAATATATTATAAATCGATACGAAAATTCAGCATAATAGCTTACAAATCGACTCTACAAAACACATAAAATCTTACAAATCGATGTACATATGGCAAAATATATTACAAATCGATATAAAAATTCAGCATAATAGCTTACAAATCGATATTAACAAACAAAACAAACATGTCTTTAACACCACGACACCCTATGCCTTTTTTGCCCAAGAATACCTTCTAACACTGAAGCCAAGTTTTAAGGCATAATCATTATAAAATTTGTATGCAACTTTCTGATTATTAAACTGCATTCCTTCTATGGGAACAAAGTCAAATGTACTATCATGTACACTTGAGGTGCCTGCACCTTTGTCAAGTGTACTGGCATGATCGTCTACCTCATTATCGAATTGCATTTTGTCTGCTAGAATATTCAAGTTAAGAGTGAATCCAATGCCTGCACCTTTCTTATCATGTGCATCATTAGTGCACATATTCACTTCTTCAAGTGCGTCGATAGTACGGATGTCTGTTGCTCCATGACTTTCTAATATTTGAGATACATCATCTTCACTATAACTAGTTGATATGCTCAATACTGTCATGAGCAAAATATCAATTTGCGTTAGCCAGTGCATACGTTTACTATGATTTATTCAGGATGCATATAACAATGGTTACAGATAAGTTAAGCAAGTCAAAGAAAAGATTGAATGAATCACAGTATCAAAGCAATAACATAATAGCTTACAAATCGATAATAACAAACAAAACCATATCTCACAAATCGACACTAGAAAATACATAATATCTTACAAATCGATATACGATAATTCAACATAATATATTACAAATCAGTATAGGGCAATTCAGCATAATATCCTACAAATCAATATATGACAATTCCGCATAATATATTACAGATCAATATTAACAACCAAAACAATATCTCACAAATCGACACTAGAAAACATATAATATCTTACAAATCGATATATGGCAATTCAGTATAATATATTATAAATCGATATTAACAACCAAAACAATATCTCACAAATCGACGCTAGAAAATACATAATATCTTACAAATCGATATACAACAATTCGGCATAATATATTATAAATTGATATTAACAAACAAAACAATATCTCACAAATCGACACTAGAAAACACATAATATCTTACAAATAGATATATGGAAAATCAGCATAATATATTTCAAATCGATATTAACAAACAAAATAATATCTCACAAATCGATATTAGAAAATACATAATATCTTATAAATCGTTATACGACAATTCAGCATAATATATTACAAATCGATATTAATAAACAAAACAATATCTCACAAATCGATACTAGAAAACACATAATATCTTACAAATCGATATATAATAATTCAACATAATATATTACAAATTGATATTAACAAACAAAACAACATCTCATAAATCGATATACATGTTACTACAACCGCGATTTGCATTACATTGCATATACTGAGTGAATGGACGATACCGGATGGGGTAGAGGCCCTTGCTCGTATCTGTAACCAAGCAATCTTTTCAATAGATCCCACTGCCTTACAAATATCTTCAAGTTTCCAACCATCAAAACGATAAAATCTACCTGTAATAACAAAACAGCGCCTTAATGACACTCACAACGACATACATTCTTCAACAATAGCATGGTGATATGGAAAGGTACTCACCACACTTTAATGGCACTTGTTGGAATGTTTGTGTGTCATTGATTTTTTTTATACTGCCTAACGAAAACGAAGAAGAAGAGAAGACTGTAAAAAGAGATGGCCAACAAATTCTCCTATGATGTCCACTAATGATCGAACCAGTCATTCGATTTATAATTAACTCTACGAGGTCTGAACGAACCCAAAAAAGTTTTCTATCTAACACAAGGCAGGAACGAGAAGGCGGCCATGTGTTATAACACAAGCTAAAAACAAAGACAGAATGTGCAAATCTATTTACGGGGAGCGAGAGGACATTTTTGTACAACGCATATCTATCTTACAGGAGGACATTTTCGTCAAAAGCATATCTACCCTTTTTATATGTTATATTATTATAAAGTCATTGTGGGCAACATTGGCATACGAATTATTGCAGGTCCCAAGATATTCCTCCATACACTCTGAAACACACCAATGTGTATTTTTGGGAGAACACACAACACCAAGTATTTTCTTTCTTCATATTAGCTATCACGGGCTAATTTTTGCTCAATAAGCCCATGCGGCGCAACGGTCCTTCTTACCGCCACAAGCCTTCTAATCGCTATCTCATAGCCACTTTTGCCACAGGCATAAAATAGCTCGTAACCTGTAACACGCTAGACTAGCCAATATGGCCAGACTAACTGCTACAAGCCACTCACCAACACTTTCAATGTGCTGAATCAGAATATTGGCTTTGTGCGCTACCCCGCGCACAGCTGCCTAGCGGAAGCTCTTCAAGTGCATCTTCAAATGTGTTCTATGTTATCAATGCCACTTTGTGCATAGTCGTCCCATACCAACTAAGCACTTCCGAGAAGGGCACCAACCTTCCTTACCTTGGAATGCCATGGAGCACATCGCAACTCCATGCACAAGCCAGTTGAAACCTCACCACTGAAGAAGCAAGGTCTTGCGACCCCCAGTCCGAAGACCAGTTGATGATTTCATGCCATAGCGAAGAGCACCACCCAAACTCATTCGCTGGCGCATAGGCTCTCTCTTGCCTATCCCCGAGTATCTTTACTCGGTTGGAATCACCTAGTGTGACTCCTGGGGGAATTACTCTTAACCCACACGCACCCTCGTGTGTCCAATCACCTCGCGTGGGAACACCACAAGTTGAGAGGTTCTTAAGCAACTCTCCAAAGGCAACACCCTCTGGTACGCTGGCACTGCTTAGCCAAACAACGCTCCACGTCTGTGCCGCCATACAGCAATGCACTAACGACGATATCATTACATATCGCATGCCATGCTACCACCGCACGTCACCGATCAAGCTAACGTATACCGCGCATTCTTACGCTCGATGCATTTTCCACTCAGTAGAGCTCCACACTGCTCATACCCCATTTCAAACTCGGCTCGAGACATGCTCCCCCACCCAAGCCATTATATGTCCTCGATAATGTTGGTGTAGGTAAGAACACAGTTAGCTTGATCTGCCAGTTCCCTTTTTGTGTTCACTTTTTGGCTAACTTCTTTTTCATCCAGCTCAACTTGTTCTGGTGTCCATCCACCATCTCCTCAATCTTCAATATGCCAAGTCCCATATCTTAGCGCATCTCTGATCGCTTAGATAGCAATCTTCCGCTTTCTCGCAATGAGCATTCCATGCTCGTGGAACCTCAGTGTAGTTCCAACTCAAGCAGGACATCCTTACCTGCACGACAAGCTTGTCGTCATTAAGCTCATGGCTGGGTTGCCTTCCAACCTCAGCAAGGGCACTTTGAGCTCTTTGTGGTCCTCTTAGAGAAAGATGACCACCAATGTGTACCATAGAGATCTCTATCCCTTTAGCACAACACTTAAGGTTTTTCGATGATCCATCTGAGTCCTCAAGTGGGGATGGCTTTGCTGGAGCATTAGCCCAATGTGATCCTTCAGAGTGTCTTCATGGCACTCATCCTCCTCACATAGGCACCTTCGGCCCAATGTTGCTGCGTCCTCCTCACATAGGCATCTTCGGCCCAATGCTGCTGCTCCCCTCCCGATACCCGCATGCTGCAACTCTCTTCTAGAGTCAGCAGAGAATTTCCGCAGGGATCAACAATCCAAGAATAACAACTCTTTCCGCACACACACTTCTCAGAAAACTTTCAACTTAAGAGACCAAACCGACGAGCATCTTTGCTCAACGTGGGCACTTCGCTAACCCACAAACTTGGGAGAGAGGACACGTTTTATCAAGTCTCCCTGACCTAAAGGTGCAAATCCTTCCAGCCGAATCCAACATGAATTCTCTGCATGCACAAGGCAAACGCTACGCTCCACCTGTGAGCCTAACGCACAACTGGTGAGAATCTTTTTGATTTATCTGTGTTCCCTTAGTCGGCAACTGAACAACAACCTGACGCTTCAGAATATCGTGGTAAAGATGTCCCATACCATCCAACCACTACTTTGCTTCAGCGATTCGATTCACCAATCTTCAGTTACGCAATTTTGCATCGCAAGGATAAACCATCTTTGTTCCTTTTAGTGTCGCACATGAACAACAAGGTCTTTGTGAACCTTTTTATTTTATTTTGAGTGTATCTTGCTCAAGATATCGATCTGTTCTGATACCAATTGTCACGGGCTAATTTTTTGCTCAATAAGCCCATGTGGCGGAACGGTCCTCCTTACCGCCACAAGCCTTCTAATCGCTATCTCATAGCCACTTTTGCCACGGGCATAGAATAGCTCATAACCTGTAACACACTAGACTAGCCAATATGGCCAGACTAATTGCCACAAGCCACTCACCAACACTTTCAATGTGCTGAATCAGAATATTGGCCATGTGCGCTACCCCGCGCACAGCTGCCTAGCGGAAGCTCTTCAAGCGCATCTTCAAATGCGTTCTATGTTATCAATGTCACTTTGTGCATAGTCTTCCCATACCAACTAAGCACTTCCGAGAAGGGCAGCAACCTGCCTTAGCTTGGATTGCCATGGAGCACATCGCAGCTCCATGCACAAGCCAGTTGAAACCTCGCCACTGAAGGAACAAGGTCTTGCGACCCCCAGTCCAAAGACTAGTTGATGATTTCATGCCATAGCAAAGAGCACCACCCAAACTCATTCGTTGGTGCATAGGCTCTCTCTTGCCTAGCCTCGAGCATCTTTACTCGGTTAGAATCACCTAGTGTGACTCCTGAGGGAATTACTCCTAACCCACACGCACCCTCGTGCGTCCAATCGCCTCGCGTGGGAACACCACAAGTTGAGAGGTTCTTAAGCAACTCTCCAAAGGCAACACCCTCTGGTCCTCTGAAACTGCTTAGCCAAACAACGCTCCACGTCTGTGCCGCCATACAGCGATGCACTAATGACGATATCATTGCCTATCGCATGCCATGCTACCACTGCACGTCACCGATCAAGCTAACACATACTACGCATTCTTACGCTCGATGCATTTTAGCTCCGCACTGCTCATGCCCCATTCCAAACTCGGCCTGGGACATTAGCGTAGTTTTTTTTATTTATGTTAAGTGTCATTTGCTTGCTTTATGTCTATAAGTTATTACTATTTCACAGATTAGAGGTATGGCATGGCTTACAAGTAACTTTCACTTTATCGTAACCACATTATTGCATCCTTCTGCTTTTACTTTTGAAAGAAATATTATTTTACTATATAATGTTGTTGATTAAAGTTGATTCAAATTAAGAAAGATAATGGAAGGATTGGTTCAAAAGTAAAAAATAGGAGACCATTCACTGGTTAGGTATGGATTTGCACAGACAAGTAGATACCCAAAGCATTATTCCTATCTATGGTTAGTGATCATGAATAATCTGCAACTCTAAAGCGGAGAACGAAAAGGACGGGCATCATCAATGCGCTTGACTCCTGGTGGTGGTGATCCCCCTCATCGACTTTGAATCATGTGCCACCAAACAACTTGTGTTTGATGGACAAACCACAGCCAACGGTTGGGTCCAAGATGCTACACAAGCAGTGGCTCATATATATAGATGAATCAAAATCTACACCTCCTATCCTCAAAACATAAAAAGATTAAAAGAGAGAGAGAGAGAGAGAGAGGAAGGAGACAAATATGGACTAATTCACCCTACCTGTCCTTGTCTCACATGGATTTGGCTCCTGTCCTATATCTAGAGCGCCAATTACCTTAATATGGTCGCTTTCATTTCCCTATATTCCCAAAAGTTGTAAGGATGTGCCCATGCTCACTGCAATGGCATATGATTCAGCTACTTTAATTCGAGTTCAAACGTTTTACTCTTCACGGGTTTTGTAGTGCTTTTGAAGCCTTGTGGGGGTACACTAGGCTAGAGTAACTGTTTACTTTGAGGTAACCCATGATACAGAGCTTTCAGATTCAACTTCCAAAAAGAAGGCTTAGGTGATGGAAAAAGAAATATAAGCATATGTCGGGAGGTGATTCAGGATTCTTATTTCTAAAGAAGGTATATAGAGAAATGGAGGGCATTTTCTATCTCCCCCCCCCCCCCCCCCCACCACCACCACCACACACACACACACCTTGAGATGACCAGACGGTCACAGAATGGAGGGTCCCAAATAATCAATCTCTTCTTTCTTTTTTTCTCCCTGTAAAGATAAAGTGATGCATGATAATATATGCGAAGCAGGTTATATGTTCCCCCCTGAACAGAGGAGTTAGCTACATCTCATGTTCGGGGGTTCCAAAGAGCACCACGTATGTAAGCATGTGTGTCTCGTATCCCCATGTTTGTCAGCATTAATTAGCATTGGAGTTTGATGCGATTGCAAAGACTTAAGTACCCTCTCCTTTATTGGTGCAAAAAAAATGACGATTCTTGAAAAGGAGTGGTTGTAAAGACTTAAGTGCCCCAAAGGTGATTATTTAAGACTCAGTCCTTGCACTGCAGGATTATCCGAGAAAGAAATCTCCCCTGGAGGAGGCCATGAACATCAACCCTCTCACTCTCTCTCTCTCTTCTCTTTCTGCTTCTGTGAACATCCATCAGAAGATCCTACATTGCTCCATCAAGCACCGACTGACCTGCACATTGACTGTTGTGAAGCCTGATTCAGAGTTTTTACCCTTACAGGAGGAGGGTTTGGGGCTCCTCTCAGCGTGGGTAGCATCATTCAACTAAATGAGTTATGGATCCTGATTCAGAGTTTTTACCCTTACAGGAGAGGGGTCTGGGGGCTCCTCCCAGCGTGGGTAGCATCATTCAACTTGAAGAGTTGTGTAGCCTGATTCAGAGTTTTTACCCTTACAGAAGAGGGGTCTGAGGGCTCCTCCCAGCGTGGGTAGCATCATTCAACTTGATGAGTTGTGGAGCCTGATTCAGAGTTTTTGCCCTTACAGGAGGGGGGTTTGGGGGCTCCTCCCAGCGTGGGTAGCATAGTTTTTTCCCTTACAGGAGGGGGGTTTGGGGGCTCTTCCCAGCGTGGGTAGCATCATTCAACTTGATGAGATGTGGAGCCTGATTCAGAGTTTTTTCCCTTATAAGAGGGGGGTTTAGGGGCTCCTCCCAGCGTGAGTAGCATAGTTTTTGCCCTTACAGGAGGGTTTGGGGGCTCCTCCCAGCATGGGTAGCATCATTCAACTTGATGCACTACAGGATTATCGGAGAAAGGAAACCCCCCTGGAGAAGGCCATGAACATCAACCCTCTCTCTCTCCCTTCTTTTTCTACTTCTGTGCACATCTAGCAGACAATTCTACACTGCTCCATCAAGCATCGACTGACCTGCACACTGACTGTAGCATGGTTCAACTTGATGAGTTGTGGAGCCTGATTCAGAGATTTTGCCCTTACAGGAGGGGGGTTTGGGGGCTTCCCCCGGTGCAATAAAGTATTTTGTTTAATCATGGTGCTCATGTTTCCTTCGGTTGTTTCTTGCTAAAGGTTTTTGTAACACCCTTTCTTACGATTTTTCTAATTTTTTTTTTGGTTTGAAGATGGTGACTTCTGAAAGTTACCGTTCAATTTCAGGAAATGAACCTGTTACAGAACCTGAAATTTTGTAACCAGTTCCGGTTTTTAACAGATTTGAAATATTAAATGAGTTTATAAAGTTATAAATTTTTTTAAATATAAACTAGTCAAGTAAAGGAAGCAAACCCTTTTTACAGATTTGAAAAATGATCTTCCGTTGGGGAGATATGACTATTGTAAAATGAACAAAAAACCTGAGTAACTCAAACGATATGGAGTGTGACAGAGTCTTGGTTTTTGACCAAAAACAGGTACAAAATGACCATAAAAATTTGTGAAAATTGGCATAAATAAACTAGACTCAATAACGAAGATGCCGCTTTTACGGATCGAAAATCCGATCTCTGGTTAGGGAGATACGTCCCCGACAAGTTAGTCTTGATTCAAATAGCGATTTGTAGTGTATTTCATGAGTCACTATAACGATTTGTGGTGTTGTTCAGTAAATCATTATGTGTAAATCGCTATTGTGACTTATAGTGTTTTCAGTAAATCGATGTGCGACTTACAGCGTAAATCGCTACCTAAATTAGGATCAACTTGTCGGGGGAATATCTCTCTAACCAAAGATTGGATTTTAAATCCGTAAAAAGCGGTGTCTTTATTATTGACTCTAGTTTATTTCTATAAATTTTCAGTAATTTTTATGGTAATTTGTTTTCCCATTTTGATTAAAAACCAGACCTCTATTATTTTGCATTATTTAAGTTCCACATATTTTTAGTTTATTTTGCGAGAGTCATATCTCCCCAATGAAATATTATTTTCCAAATCTGTAAAAAGGGTTTTCTTTATTTATGTGTCTAGTTTATATCTGGAAATTTTTATAACTGTTTATACATATTTGATATTTTAAATTTGTTAAAATTCAGGACTGGTTACAAATTAATCTTATTTAACCACGATTAAACAAAATAGTTTTGGTTTTTTATATATATGAAATATCAAATAAATATATAAAGTTATAAAAATTTTCAGATATAAACTAGACAAATAAAGAAAAAAAAAACCTTTTTGCAGATTTGGAAAATGATCTTCCGTTGGGGAGATATGACTCTTGCAAAATGAACTAAAAACATGAGTAACTCAAACGATATAGATTATGACAGGGTCTTGGTTTTTGACCAAAAATAGGTATAAAATTACTATAAAAATTATTGAAAATTGACAAAAAAAAACTAGACTCAATAACGAAGATGCCTTTTTTTACGGATCGAAAATTTGATCTCCGGTTAGCGAGATACGCCCCCGACAAGTTGGTCTTGATTCAAATAGTGATTTACGCGTGACGACTTACTGAATAACACTACAAATCGCTATACCGATTTGTAGTGTATTTCAGAAGTCACTATACAAATTTGTGGTGTTGTTCAGTAAATTATTATGCGTAAATCGCTATTGTGACTTACAGTATTTTCAGTAAATCGTTGTGCAATTTACGGCGTAAATCGCTACCTGAATTAGGACCAACTTGTGGGGGCATATCTCCCTAACCGAATATCGGATTTTAAATCCGTAAAAAGCGGTGTCTTTCTTATTGAGTCTAGTTTATTGCTGTAAATTTTCAGCAATTTTTATAGTCATTTCTATTCTTATTTTAATTAAAAACTAGACCCCTATTATTCTGTATTATTTAAGTTGCACATATTTTTAGTTTATTTTGTGAGAGTCATATATCCCCAATGAAATATTATTTTCCAAATATGTAAAAAGGGTTTTCTTTATTTATGTATCTAGTTTATATCTGAAAATTTTTATAACTGTTTATACATATTTGATATTTTAAATTTGTTAAAATTTAGGACTGGTTACAGATTAATCTTATTTAACCATGATTAAACAAAATAGTTCTGGTTTTTTATATATTTAAAATACCAAATAAATATATAAAGTTATAAAAACTTTTAGATATAAACTAGATAAATAAATCAAAAAAAACCTTTTTACAGATTTGAAAAATGATCTCTCGTTGGGGAGATATGACTCTTGCAAAATGAATTAAAAACACGAGTAACTCAAACGATATAGAGTGTGACAGGGTCTTGGTTTTCGACCAAAAATAAGTATGAAATTACCAATAAAATTGCTAAAATTTGGCATAAATAAACTAGACTCAATAACGAAGATGCGGCAATTTACGGATCGGAAATCTGATCTCCGGTTAGGGAGATACGCCCCCGACAAGTTGGTCTTGATTCAAATAGCGATTTACGCGTGACGGATTACTGAATAAGCGATTTGTAGTGTATTTCATGAGTCACTATAGCAATTTGTGGTGTTGTTCAGTAAATCATTATGTGTAAATCGTTATTGTGACTTATAGTATTTTTACTAAATCGTTGTGCGATTTACGGCGTAAAACGCTACCTGAATTAGGACCAACTTGTCGGGGGCATATCTCCCTAACCGGAGATCGGATTTCAAATCCGTAAAAAGCGGTGTCTTTCTTATTGAGTCTAGTTTATTTCTGTCAGTTTTCAGCAATTTTATGGTCATTTGTTTTCCCATTTTGATTAAAAACCAAACCCCTATTGTTCTGTATTATTTAAGTTGCACATATTTTTAGTTCATTTTGCGAGAGTCATATCTCCCCAATGAAATATCATTTTTCAAATCTGTAAAAAGGGTTTTCTTTCTTTATGTGTCTAGTTTATATTTGAAATTTTTTATAACTGTTTATATATTTTTGATATTTTAAATTTGTTAAAATTCAGGACTGGTTACAGATTAATCTTATTTAACTACGATTAAACAAAATAGTTTTAGTTTTTTATATATTTAAAATATCAAATAAATATATAAAGTTTTAAAAAAATTTATATATAAACTAGATAAATAAAGAAAAAAAAACCTTTTTACAAATTTGGAAAATGATTTTCCGTTGGGGAGATATGACTCTTGCAAAATGAACTAAAAACATGAGTAACTCAAATGATATAGAGTGTGACAAGGTTTTGATTTTCGACCAAAACAAGTATGAAATTACTATAAAAATTACTGAAAATTGGCAAAAATAAACTAGACTCAATAACAAAGATGTCGTTTTTTAAGGATTGGAAATCCGATCTTCGGTTAGGGAGATACACCCCCGACAAGTTGGTCTTGATTCAAATAGCAATTTATGTGTGACGGCTTACTAAATAACACTACAAATCGCTATAGCGATTTGTAGTGTATTTCATGAGTCACTATAGCGATTTGTGATGTTCAGTAAATCATTATGTCTAAATCGCTAATAACCTATTTTCTTGTAGTGTGTGTTACAAGAACGGCAGTTCTTAGTGCTTATATAATTTAGAAGACCAAATAAACCACCAAAATATGCAAAATTTTAAAAACTTGATATCCTTTCTAGATACAGGGTGCTTCCGAACACCACTGGTTCTCAGAAATTTAAAAATCCCCAGTTTTGGAAACCCATAATTTAGAAAGCCCGAGTGTTAAATTTGTGGATTTTCATCCAAACAGGCCCTTAAGAATAATTGTCCTTGGAAAAATTCATGGCAAATCCTGAAATGAGAAGCACTGAAAAGAATAGAGAAAAAATTCAAGAAATCTGGAATCATGAGGATAAGAGATATATATATATATATATTTTTTTAAAGAGAGCTGCAACATAATCAGGTTATCATCTTATTGCCAGGATGCACTTTGCATTTTCGTTTATCAAATTGTTCAAATACTAAAAGCACCCAATGCTCTAGATTTACTGCAAATCATTATTTTAAATGTTTATTACTCTTCTACTAAAATGAGCTCGTGTGTGTGTGTCTTTGACGTCTTGCACATCTTTTCACATGTCAATATCCTCACACTTCTTTTTCCCAAATAGGACTAAACTTTGAATCAATTCCACGATCCGGGTTTTTCCCTTCTCACATTTCTCCTGGTTTCTTAGGTGTAGCTTGTCATGAATTACAAGCTAGTTTATCCATTGATTCTTTCAGTACATTATTCTGTCCGGGACATGGTATGGCCCAAAACGAAAATAGGTTAACCTAACTTTGTCCATATCCCCTTGTCAGTCAGCTTGCTGTTCATTGACATGGGCTTCTACCAACCAACGCCCTTCATTTCCATCACAACGTCCGTGAGAGTTCACATTCTACGTGTAATTAAACAACACCGTCATGTCGCTTCAATCTTTTTGGCGTTTATGCTAATTAATTAACGATTACCACATACGCTCACATAATTTTCATTCAAAAAGGGCAAAAGACCAATGACCAACCTGTCAACCGATGAAATAAGTTGTTTTTGACTTCTTCAACTGCTTGACTAAACGCTCCAGTAAGTTATCATGAAGGTTCCCACAATTTTATAGGCCTAGATCTCTTTTGTTTTCCCACTATGATGCGGAATTGCTCTGAATATCATTGCAACAATGGTGGCTGACAGATTTTCAATTCATCTAACATTGCTGACACATGGGGAGGGAAATAATTGCTAAAATTCAATACCTTTTTGTTGTTAACTTGTTTTATCAACAGACACGAAGATTTTATTTAAGCAAAAACTATAGTAATAATAATCATGATCGTGTTGATAATAAATGTTATTTATGATCATCATTATTATCGTTACAGTTACTATTATTATTACCATTCGAGGGTTCGGTGGCGCATTGAGGGATTTCAAACTAAAAAATATTGTACAAATTCATAAATTGTCAGTTTTGGAATTGGATAATAATCATAATATTGCCAAGATTGTAATGCGATCTTGATATTCTCTTTCCATTTTTGCTTCCTCGAGCTCCTCCCCCCAACCACCCATAAGTGGGAAGTGAAATGTGAGGGGACAAGAAGTCTCTCTCTCTCTCCCTCATGACATGTCCAATGTGAAATGTAGGGGATGAGTTGATTTCAACTTTGATGTCTCGCTCGATAGCATGGATGATTTCAATTCTCATGCCATATATTAGAGAGGGTGGTGTATGTTCTATCCCGATGATTCACTGAATCCCACGTCTGTGTTCGGGGGGATGAATGAGCGCCACGTATTTATGCACATGGGGCTCATATTGTCATGTATGTTGACATAACTTTGCATCGAACTCTGGTGTTGTTGCAAAGACTTAAGTACCCTTTCTTGCTATTCTTGCCATAAAATGACGGTTTGAGAAAATGACAAAAATGTTCATTCAAAAAAAGGAAAACAAACGGTTCAAAAAAGGAACAAACATTTCCTCCATCCAGAAATTCCATGCACTGCAGGATTATCTGAGAAAGGAATCCCCCCTGGAGAAAGCCATGAACATCAACCCTCTCTCTCTCCCTTCTCTTTCTGCTTCTGTGCACATCCAGCAGACGATCCTGCACTGCTCCAGCAAGCATCGACTGACCTGCACACTGACTGCAGCATGGTTCAACTTGATGAGTTGTGGAGCCTGATTCAGAGATTTTGCCCTTACAGGAGGGGGGGTTTGGGGGCTCCCACCGGTGTGGGTAGCATCGTTCAACATAATAAGTTATGGAGCCAGATTCAGAGATTTTACCCCTACAAGAGGGGGGTTTGGGGGCTTCCCCCGGTGCAATAAAGTGTTTTGTTTAATCGTGGTGCTCATGTTTCCTTCGGTTGTTTCTTGCTAAAGGTTTTCGTAACACCCTTTCCCACGATTTTTTTGTTCTTTTTTTCTAGTTTGAAGATGGTGACTTATGAAAGTTACTGTTCAATTTCAGAAAATGAACCTGTTATAGAGATTGGATTTCAAATCCGTAAAAAACGGTGTCTTTCTTATTGAGTCTAGTTTATTTTTGACAATTTTCAATAACTTTTATGGTCATTTCATTCCTCATTTTAATTAAAAACCAGACCCCTATTATTCTGCATTATTTGAGTTGCACAGGTTTTTAGTTCATTTTGCAAGAGTCATATCTCTCCAATGGGAGATCATTTTCCAAATATGCAAAAAAGGTTTTCGTTTTTTATTTGTCTAGTTTATATTTAAAAAAAAATTTAACTTTTTATACATATTTGATATTTTAAATTTGTTAAAATTTGGAACTCGTTATAGATTAATCTTATTTCACCATGATTAAACAAAACAGTTCCAGTTTTTTAAAAAATTATAATATCAAATAAATATATAAAGTTATAAAAATTTCTATATATAAACTAGACAAATAAAGAAAAAAAACCCTTTTTACAGATTTGTAAAATGATCTTTCGTTGGGGAGATATGACTCTTGCAAAATGAACTAAAAACCTCAGTATCTAAAACGATATAGAGTGTAACAGGGTCTTGTTTTTGGAACAAAAATAGGTATCAAATTACCATAAAAATTGCTGAAAATTAGCATAAATAAACTAGACTCAATAACGAAGATTTCGCTTTTTACGGATCGAAAATCTGATCTCCGGTTAGAGAGATACGTCCCCGATAAGTTGAACTTGATTCAAATAATGATTTACGCGTGACGGCTTACTAAATAACACTACAATAGTGTATTTCATGAGTCACTATACCGATTTGTGGTGTTGTTCAGTAAATCATTATGCGTAAATCGCTATTGTGACTTACAGTATTTTCAGTAAATCGTTGTGCGATTTACGGCGTAAATCGCTACCTGAATTAGGACCAACTTGTGGGGGGGCATATCTCCCTAACCGAAGATCGGATTTCAAATCCGTAAAAAGCGGTGTCTTTCTTATTGAGTCTAGTTTATTGCTGTCAATTTTTAGTAATTTTTATAGTCATTTGTTTTCTTATTTTGATAAAAAACTAGACCACTATTATTTTGCATTATTTAAGTTGCACATATTTTTAATTCATTTTGCGAGAGTCATATCTCCCCAATGAAATATCATTTTCCAAATCTGTAAAAAGGGTTTTCTTTCTTTATGTGTCTAGTTTATATCTGGAAATTTTTATAACTGTTTATACATATTTGATATTTTAAATTTGTTAAAATTCAGGACTGGTCACAGATTAATCTTATTTAACCATGATTAAACAAAATAGTTTCGGTTTTTTATATATTTGAAATATCAAATAAATATATAAAGTTATAAAATTTTTCAGATATAAACTAGACAAATAAAGAAAAAAAACGCTTTTACAGATTTGGAAAATGATCTCCCGTTCGAGAGATATGACTCTTGCAAAATGAACTAAAAACATGAGTAACTCAAACGATATAGATTATGACAGGGTCTTGGTTTTTGACAAAAAATAGGTATAAAATTACTATAAAAATTGTCAAAAATTGACAAAAATAAACTAGACTCAATAACGAAGATGCCGTTTTTTACGGATCAAAAATTCGATCTCCGGTTAGCGAGATACGCCCCCGACAAGTTGGTCTTGATTCAAATAGTGATTTACGCGTGACGGCTTACTAAATAACACTACAAATCGCTATTTCATGAGTCACTATAACAATGTGTGGTGTTGTTCAGTAAATCATTATGTATAAATCGCTATTATGACTTATAGTATTTTCAGTAAATCGTTGTGCAATTTACGGCGTAAATCACTACCTGAATTAGGACCAACTTGTCGGGGGCATATCTCCCTAACCGAAGATCGGATTTCAAATCCGTAAAAAGCGGTGTCTTTCTTATTGAGTCTAGTTTATTCCTGTCAATTTTTAGAAATTTTATAGCCATTTTTATCCCCTTTTGATTACAAACCAGACCCCCATTATTCTGCATTATTTAAGTTGCATATATTTTTAGTTCATTTTGTGAGAGTCATATCTCCCCAATGAAATATTATTTTCCAAATCTGTAAAAATGGTTTTCTTTCTTTATGTGTCTATTTTATATCTGGAAATTTTTATAACTTTTTATACATATTTGATATTTTAAATTTGTTAAAATTCAGGACTTGTTACAGATTAATCTTATTTAACCACGATTAAACAAAATAGTTTCAGTTTTTTATATATTTGAAATAGCAAATAAATATATAAAGTTATAAAAATTTTCAGATATAAAATAAACAAATAAAGAAAAAAAACCCTTTTTTGAGATTTGGAAAATAATCTCCCGTTTGGAAGATATGACTCTTGGAAAATGAATTAAAAACATGAGTAACTCAAACGATATAGAGTATGACAGGGTCTTGGTTTTTGACCAAAAATTGGTATAAAATTACTATATAAATTGCTGAAAATTGAAAAAAAAATAAACTAGACTCAATAACGAAGATGCTGCTTTTTACGAATCGGAAATCCGATCTCCGGTTAGGGAGATACGCCCCCGACAAGTTGGTCTTGATTCAAATAGTGATTTACGCGTGACGACTTACTGAATAACACTACAAATCGCTATACCGATTTGCAGTGTATTTCATGAGTCACTATACCAATTTGTGGTGTTGTTCAGTAAATTATTATGTGTAAATCGCTATTGTGACTTACAGTATTTTCAGTAAATCGCTGTGCGATTTACGGCGTAAATCGCTACCTGAATTAGGACCAACTTGTGGGGGGCATATCTCCCTAACCGAATATCGAATTTCAAATCCGTAAAAAGCAGTGTCTTTCTTATTGAGTCTAGTTTATTTTTGTCAATTTTTAGTAATTTTTATAGTCATTTATTTTCTCATTTTGATAAAAAACCAGACCCCTATTATTCTTTATTATTTAAGTTACACAACATTTTAGTTCATTTTGCGAGAGTCATATCTCCCCAATGAAATATTATTTTCCAAATCTGTAAAAAGGGTTTTCTTTCTTTCTTTATATGTCTAGTTTATATCTGGAAATTTTTATAACTGTTTATACATATTTGATATTTTAAATTTGTTAAAATTCAGGACTGGTTACAAATTAATCTTATTTAACCACGATTAAACAAAATAGTTTTGGTTTTTTATATATATGAAATATTAAATAAATATATAAAGTTATAAAATTTTTCAGATATAAACTAGACAAATAAAGAAAAACAAACCTATTTGCAGATTTGGAAAATGATCTCCCGTTGGGGAGATATGACTCTTGCAAAATGAACTAAAAACATGAGTAACTCAAACGATATAGAGTATGACAAGGTCTTGGTTTTTGACCAAAAATAGGTATAAAATTACTATAAAAATTATTGAAAAATGACAAAAATAAACTAGACTCAATAACGAAGATGCCGCTTTTTACGGATCGAAAATCTGATCTTCGGTTAGGGAGATACGCCCCCGATAAGTTGGTCTTGATTCAAATAGCGATTTACGCGTGACGGCTCACTGAAAACACTGTAAGTCACGTCGTAAATTGCACAATGATTTATTGAAAATACTGAAATTTAGCGACGAAATAATTTTGTCACTAGTTAGCGACGGATTAACGAGCGAAACACATCCGTCGCTATAATCAATAAAATTTACGAAAATAGCGATGGAATATACCCCATCGCAAAATCCGTCGATAATTAGCGACGGATTTTGTGACAGAATATTTTGTCGTAATGGACACAGCATTTAGCGACGACGGTTGCGACGAAAGATTTTACGTCGCTAATTAGCGACGAAATATATTCTGTTGCCATTTACGTGTTTTGATTTACGGCGGCTTAGCGACGAAATTAATCTGTCGCTAAGACATCGTGAATTGTTGCATAACCCTAATCCGATCCCTCTTTTTCTTTTCTTCTTTCGTTTCTCCAGCTCCTGCCAGCCTTCCGTCGTTCGTCGGCCCCACCGTTCGCCACCGTCCACCGTTTGCCGGCCCCACCGTTCGCCGTTTGCCACCGCCTGGAGACAGGTAATTTCTAAAATACCTTAAGGGGTCGGCCCCCTTGCATTTTCTGGCAGGGGGTCGACCCCCTGCGTTTTTCGACAGGGGTCGACCCCTGCCTATTCTGGCAAGAGGTTAACCCCTTTCCTTTTCGACCCCCTGCCGGAACAGCAGGGGGTCGACCCCCTGCCTGTTCCGGCAGGTGGTTAACCCCCTGCGTTTCTGGCAGGGGGGTTAACCCCCTGCCGAAACAGCAGGGGGTTAACCTATATGGGGGGGGGGTATTGTCTGAGTTGAGTGGATTTTTTAGAACATTGTGCGCATCGGAAGTCGTAGTATCTGATATAAAGAATCTCGATGACTCTGTCATCACCACTGTTTGTCTGCTAGAAAAGATATTTTCGCCAGCATTTTTTGATGTTATGAACATTTGATCATACATTTGCCATATGAACTAAGGGTTGGTGACCCTGTGCAATATCGATGGATGTACCCATTTGAAAGGTATATGTTTTTTTATATTTATCTATTTAACGACAGATATTTCAAATTTGAAATGTATATTTTTGTCAGATGCATGTTTGACCTAAAAAAAAAGGTTTGTAATAAAGCAAGAGTAGAAGGCTCTATTTGTGAGGCGTACACTTTAGAAGAGATTTCAAATTTCTCATCTATGTACTTTGAACCTCACATTCCAACACATTACACATGCCCGCCTCGTAACAATGATGGAGAACAAGTAACTGTAGCTGACAAATTGTCGATATTTCAACCACTTGGGCATGCATTTGGTAGTTGCTGATCAAGGCTCTTGACAGATCGAGAGCAAGACGCAACACACATCTATATTCTTTTTAATTGCTCAGCGATCGACCCATACATCAAGTATATGTAGACGCAACACAATTATAAATCCTTTTATGTTCTATACGTGCATACATGGTTCGGTAATATAAGTATTTGTGGTTTGCAGACGATTTGATCTGGAATTGCAAAGAGAAGTTTCACATCTCACTGATGCAGAAGTACAAAAAAAATGTGAAACTAAGTTTGTGGAGTGGTTGAAACAGTTGATAAGGACGCTAACATAAATTTTGTACTTGTAAACAACACAAGGTTACTTAATTGGTCGTGATCACAATCATTGTTTATGTCTATGTGTAGGTCTGCCATGGTGATGTTAAAGATCAAGAAATATGTGATTTAGAAAATGGTCTAACCAAAGTTGTGCAATGCTACAACGGGTACATCGTAAATGGTTATCGATTCCATACAAAAGATTACGGTGTAAACAAATCAACGATGAATAGTGGCGTGTGTGTCAAGGGTAGCAGCTACGGTGAAAATGAACATGATTACTACGGTGTTATAGAGGAAATAATGGAGTTGACTTACTTAGGCATAAATAATAGGGTAACTTTATTCAAGTGTCATTAGTTTGATCTAGCTGCAACAAGACTCGACAAAGCTTTAGGCATTGTGGAGGTGAATCATAAATCAATGTTTGAAACATATGAACCATTCATATTAGCCTCGCAAGCTCAACAGGCTTATTATACTTCATATCCGAGTATAAAAAAGTCAGATAGAAATGAATGGTGGGCAGTTTGCAAGGTGAAGTCCAAACTGTACCGTGAGTATGATCAGTTACAGGAAGACAAGTTAGCTGAAGACAGTGATTACTATCAATCAGATGATATCTATGACTTCGCTTATGGTCACGATGTTGTGTATGATATGCATGTCATATCTCCATTGGCCGATGAAACATTCATAGAAGAATGTGATCCAAATGATATACCAAGTGGATGGGTAAACAATGAAGAAGAAGAAGAATATGAAAGTCAAACAAGTGACGAGAAAGAATTCTCAAGCTAGTGAGAAAAATCTTGTAATACAAACCTCTATTTGAATGCATTGCAATACTTGATGTGAATGATTTGAATTATTTGAATGTATTATAATACTTGATGTGAATGAATGAGGTGTATTGCAATACTTGATGTGAATGATTTGAATTATTTGAATGTATTGTAATA
Organism: Nuphar pumila; assembly: GCF_984573655.1. NCBI lineage: Eukaryota > Viridiplantae > Streptophyta > Magnoliopsida > Nymphaeales > Nymphaeaceae > Nuphar > Nuphar pumila. The sequence goes on along the minus strand of NC_143252.1, from coordinate 91,817,932 downwards.
CTTAATACGAATGATTTGAATGCATTGCAATACTTGATGTTAATGATTTAAATTATTTGAATGTATTGTAATACTTGATGTGAATGAATGAGTTGTATTGCAATACTTGATGTGAATGATTTGTATTATTTGAATGTATTGTAATACTTGATACGAATGATTTGAATGCATTGCAATACTTGATGTGAATGATTTGAATTATTTGAATGTATTGTAATACTTGATGTGAATTATTTGAATTATTTGAATGTATTGTAATACTTGATGCGAATGATTTAAATACATTGCAATACTTGATGTGAATGATTTGAATGCATTGCAATACTTGATGCGAATGACTTGAATGCATTATAATACTTGATGTGAATGACTTGAATGCATTGTAATACTTGATGTGAATGACTTGAATGTATTGTAATACTTGATGCGAATGAATGGGTTGTATTGCAATACTTGATGTGAATGATTTGAATTATTTGAATGCATTGCAATACCTAATGTGAATGATTTGAATGCATTGCAATACTTGATGTGAATGATTTGAATGCATTCCAGTGCCTAATGTGAATGATTTGAATGCATTGCAATACTTGATGTGAATGACTTGAATGTATTATAATACTTGATGTGAATAACTTGAATATATTGTAATACTTGATGTGGATGACTTGAATGTATTGTAATACTTGATGTGAATGAATGAGTTATATTTTACTTGATGTGAATGATTTGAATTATTTGAATGTATTGTAATACTTGTTGTGAATCATTTGAATGTATTGCAATACTTGATGCGAATGATTTGAATGTATTGTAATACTTGATGCGAATTATTTGAATGTATTGTATGACATTTGTTATTTGTTAGAATATGGTTCGTGGAGGTTATAGTGGTCGTTCATCCAGTAGTAGCCAGGCCCAACCTTCATCTTCACGGGCTCCTGTGATAGGTATATCATTTAACTAATTGGATGCTTGATTAGTTGAAATGCGCATTTGAGAATTTATAACGTATTTTTTTACAGATGATGTTTTGCCTGTACACGACCCACCTACACCAGTTGATCACACAAGTCAGGAGCCAACACATAATGCAGGGTTTTCTCAGTCTGGCACAAGAAGACTCATTCGAATAGTGTATATCGATAATCGACCGTAAGTATTTCATTTTCAATTATTGCATATCTTATAAATATTATATATTGATATTTACTGTGTACCAATTCATACACAACACGAGGTTTGAGCCACAAGAAGTAGTACGCGAGATTAGGAATTCACTTCTTCAACATCTACCAAGACTAGTCGCTAAATGAAAAGAGTATCCAAAAGAGGTGATAGATAGATTGTGGTCCTCATTTACGATATACAGTTATTTCTCATAGTTAATGTGTTTCATATTTAATTTTTTTTTAGTCATCTCTACTAACTTTCTGAAAATATTTGTAGGCTTTGAATCGCTTCGCAACTACGGTGGACGAAAATGATGCAAGGAAGGTGTGGCAGAAGGTGGCTGCCAATCGATTTGCAGACATGCTGCACAATATGAAGACTGCAGCAAAAAAAGCATCTGGCGGAATAGATGATCCACTACAGTGGAAGGGCCATGGCCCTATTACTATCAGGAGAGATTATTTGGATGGAATGTGCGATAAGTGGGCGGAGGATGCATTTCGAAATCGCTCTGCGAAGGCTGCACAAAATCAAGCGAAAATGCCCAAAGCCCATCTACACACAGGTGGATCTAAGACATTTGGGAGCCACCTGAAGAAAATGGTAACTCATCAATATATAATATTAATTTTATAAGTATTGTTGCAAACTTGTTAACTAAATCTTTTATCATTTAACTTTGCAGGAAGCATAAAAATGAGGCATTATACCATATAAGGATGTGTTTGTTGAAACACATAAACGCAAGACCACAGGAGACTTCGTATCACAGAAGGCGAGAACGATAACGGTATGTATTTATTCTATTAATAATCATTGCAATATGCAAGTTATCATAATGTTATCGTTAATTATTAATGCATACTTTAAACATTATTTTGTAGGAGGCATATGAGCAACAGATGGTAGAGTGATATGGCGATGACGCTACTCAGCATCCATCATTTGATCTTGCAGCATGGGTGACTGCAGCAGGTGAACCCAAAAAGGGTCGTGTGTTCGGGTTTGGGAGCAATATGAACACTTCACCTGTTATTGCTTCTTCGAGTTACGGATCACAGACTTCTTCCGTTGACATAAGCTCCAAGCAGTAGCCTATTCTTTCCGATGATGATGTACGCCAGATCGTTAAGGACACAATGTGTGACTACTTCCATGAAACCGTTGTCGACGTTCTCTGAGCTGAGTTCAATAGTTTTTTGCTGAACAGGAGAACTTCGATTGCAGGTCCCTCTCAGGTATGAAAGTTTCATGCAATATATTGCATGTCGTTAGATTTCATGTAACTTTGATTGCCTTAACATATTCAGTTTTTTTAACTACCTTAGAACACATATGAGCATGTTATAATCACATATTCAGTTTTTTGACTGCCGTAGAACACATATGAGCATGCTAGAATCACATATACAGCTTTTTAACTGCCTTAGAGCACATATGAGCATGGTAGAATCACATATAGAGTTTTTCTGACTGCCTTAGAACACATAGGAGCATGCTATAATCACATATTCAGTTTTTTTACTGCCTTAGAACACATATGAGCATGATTGAATCACATATATAACTTTTTGTTTGCCTTAGAGCACATATGAGCATAGTAGAATCACATATAAAGTTTTTTGCCTGCCTTAGAGCACATATGAGCATGCTATAATCACATATAAAGTTTTTTGTCTGCCTTAGAGCATATATGAGCATGATAGAATCACATATAAAGTTTTTTTGACTGCCTTAGAACACATATGAGCATGCTATAATCACATATTCAGTTTTTTAACTGCCTTAGAACACATATGAGCATGCTATAATCACATATTCAGTTTTTTGACTGCCTTAAAGTACATATGAGCATGCTAGAATCACATATAGAGTTTTTTTACTGCCTTAGAACATATCTCATTCAAGATAGAATCATATGTAAAGTTTTTTGCTTTGCCTGCCTTAGAACACATATGAGCATGATAGAATCACATATAGAGTTTTTCTGACTGCCTTAGAACACATATGAGCATGCTATAATCACATATTCAATGTTTTGACTGTCTTAGAACACATATGAGCATGATCGAATCACATATATAGCTTTTTGCCTGCCTTAGATCACATATGAGCATGGTAGAATCACATATAGAGTTTTTCTAGCTGCCTTGGAACACATATGAGCATGATATAATCACATATAGAGTTTTTTTACTGGACAAAGCTTTAGGCATTGTGGAGGTGAATCATAAATCAATGTTTGAAACATATGAACCATTCATATTAGCCTCGCAAGCTCAACAGGCTTATTATACTTCATATCCGAGTATAAAAAAGTCAGATAGAAATGAATGGTGGGCAGTTTGCAAGGTGAAGTCCAAACTATACCTCGAGTATGATCAGTTACAGGAAGATGAGTTAGCTGAAGACAGCGATTACTATCAATCAGATGATGTCTATGACTTCGCTTATGGTCACGATGTTGCGCATGATATGCATGTCATATCTCCATTGGCCGATGAAACATTTATAGAGGAATGTGATCCAAATGATGTACCAAGTGGATGGGCAAACAATGAAGAAGAAGAAGAAGAAAGCCAAACTAGTGACGAGGAAGAATTCTCAAGCTAGTGAGCAAAATCTTATACTACAAACCTCTATTTAAATGCATTGCAGTACTTGATGTGAGTTGTATTGCAATACTTGGTGTGAATGATTAAGAATTTTATTTGAATGTATTGTAATACTTGATACGAATGATTCAAATGCATTGTAATACTTGATGTGAATGATTTCAATTATTTGAATATATTATAATTTATGCAACGAATGATTTGAGTTATTGCAATACTTGATGTGAATGATTTGAATTATTTGAATGCATTGTAATACTTGATGCGAATGATTTGAATGCATTGCAATGCTTGATGTGAATGACTTGAATGCATTGTAATACTTGATGTGAATTATTTGAATGTATTGTATGACATATGTTATTTGTTAGAATATGGTTTGTGGAGGTTATAGTGGTCGCTCATCCAGTAGTAGCCAGGCTCAACCTTCATCTTCACGGGCTCCTGTGATAGGTATATCATATAACTAATTGGATGCTTGATTAGTTCAAATGCGCATTCTGAGAATTTCTAATGTATTTTTTTACAGATGATATTGCGCCTGTACACGACCCACCTACACCAGTTGATCACACAAGTCAATAGCCAACACAGGAAACAGGGTCTTCTCAGGCTGGCACAAAAAGACTCATTCGAATAGTGTATATCGATAATCGACCGTAAGTATTTTGTTTTAAATTATTGCATATCTTTTAAATATTTTATATTGATATTTACTGTGTAACAATTCATGTGCAGCACGAGGTTTGAGCCACAAGAAGTAGTACGAGAGATTAGGAATTCACTTCTTCAACATCTACCAAGACCAGTTGCTCAATAGAAAGAGTACCCAAAGGAGGTGTTAGACAGATTGTGGTCCTCATTCATGGTATACAGTTGTTCCTCATAGTTAATGTGTTTCATATTTAATTTATTTAAGCAATGTCTACTAACTTTCTGAAAATATTTGTAGGCTTCGAATCGCTTCGCAACTACGATGAAAGAAAATGATGCAAGGAAGGTGTGGCAGAAGGTGGCTGCCAATCGATTTGCAGACATGCTGCACACTATGAAGACTACAGCAAAAAAAGCATCTGGCGTAGTAGATGATCCATTACTGTGGAAGGGCCATGGTCCTATTACTATCAGTAGAGATTACTGGGATAAAATGTGCGATAAGTGGGCGGGAGATGTATTTAGAAATCGCTCTGCGAAGGCTGCACAAAATCGATCGAAGATGCCCGAAGCCCATCTACATACAGGTGGATCTAGGACATTTGGGAGCCACCTGAAGAAAATGGTAACTCATTAATATATAATATTAATTTTATAAGTATTGTTGCAAACTTGTGTACTAAATCTTTTGTTATTTAACTTCGCAGGAAGCAGAAAAAGGAGGCAGTGTACCATATAAGGATGTGTTTGTTGAAACACATAAACGGAAGACCACGAGAGTCTTCGTATCAGAGAAGGCGAGAACGACAACGGTATGTATTAATTCTATTAATAATCATTGCAATATATATGCAAGTTATCATAATGTTATCATTAATTATTAATGAATACTTTAAACATTATTTTGTAGGAGGCATATGAGCAACAGATGGTAGAGCGATATGGTGATGACGCTACTCAGCATCCATCATTTGATCCCACAGCATGGGTGACTGCAGCAGGTGAACCCAAAAAAGGTCGCGTGTTCAGGTTTGGGAGTAATATGAACAATTCACCAGTTATTGGTTCTTTCAGTTACGGCTCACCGACTTCTTGCGCCGACATAAGCTCCAAGCAACCGACTATTGTTTTCGGTGATGATGTATGCCAGATCGTTAATGAATCACTGAATAACAACTTCCAATACATTGTCGCTCCCTTTCTCTGAAATGAGATCAAGGCCGCTGTTCTGGAAAGAGGATCTTTGATTCCAGGTCCCTCTCAGGTATAATCACATATTCAGTTTTTTGTCTGCCTAAGAACACATATGAGCATAATCGAATCACATATATAACTTTTTGCCTGCATAAGAGCACATATGAGCATGCTATAATAACATATAGAGTTTTTTGATTGCCTTAGAGCACATATGAGCATGCTATAATAACATATAGAGTTTTTTTATTACCTTAGAGCACATATGAGCATGCTATAATCACATATAAAGTTTTTTTGCCTGCCTTAGAGCACATATGAGCATGCTATAATCACATATTCAGTTTTTTGACTGCCTAAGAACACATATGAGCATGCTATAATCACATATTCAGTTTTTTGACTGCCTAAGAACACATATGAGCATGTTATAATCACATATTCAGTTTTTTGACTGCCTTAGCACACATATGAGCATGATAGAATCACATATAGAGTTTTTTTATTGCCTTAGAGCACATATGAGCATGCTATAATAACATATAGAGTTTTTTTATTGCCTTAGAGCACATATGAGCATGTTATAATAACATATAGACTTTTTTTATTGCCTTAGAGCACATATGAGCATGCTATAATCACATATAAAGTTTTTTTGCCTGCCTAAGAACACATATGAGCATGATAGAATCACATATAAAGTTTTTTTTACTGCATTAGAACACATATGAGCATGCTATAATCACATATTCAGTTTTTTGACTGCCTAAGAACACATATGAGCATGTTATAATCACATATTCAGTTTTTTGACTGCCTTAGCACACATATGAGCATGATAGAATCACATATAGTGTTTTTTTATTGCCTTAGAGCACATATGAGCATGCTATAATAACATATAGAGTTTTTTTATTGCCTTAGAGCACATATGAGCATGCTATAATCACATATAAAGTTTTTTTGCCTGCCTTAGAGCACATATGAGCATGCTATAATCACATATTCAGTTTTTTGACTGCCTAAGAACACATATGAGCATGCTATAATCACATATTCAGTTTTTTGACTGCCTAAGAACACATGAGCATGTTATAATCACATATTCAGTTTTTTGACTGCCTTAGCACACATATGAGCATGATAGAATCACATATAGAGTTTTTTTATTGCCTTAGAGCACATATGAGCATGCTATAATAACATATAGAGTTTTTTGATTGCCTTAGAGCACATATGAGCATGTTATAATAACATATAGACTTTTTTTATTGCCTTAGAGCACATATGAGTATGCTATAATCACATATAAAGTTTTTTTGCCTGCCTAAGAACACATATGAGCATGATAGAATCACATATAAAGTTTTTTTGACTGCATTAGAACACATATGAGCATGCTATAATCACATATTCAGTTTTTTGACTGCCTAAGAACACATATGAGCATGTTATAATCACATATTCAGGTTTTTGACTGCCTTAGCACACATATGAGCATGATCGAATCACATATAGTGTTTTTTTATTGCCTTAGAGCACATATGAGCATGCTATAATAACATATAGAGTTTTTTTATTGCCTTAGAGCACATATGAGCATGCTATAATCACATATAAAGTTTTTTTGCCTGCCTTAGAGCACATATGAGCATGCTATAATCACATATTCAGTTTTTTGACTGCCTAAGAACACATATGAGCATGTTATAATCACATATTCAGTTTTTTGACTACCTTAAAACACATATGAGCATGCACAAATCACATATAGAGTTTTTTTACTGTCTTAGAACATATATCATTTATGATAGAATCACATATAAATTTTTTTGCTTTGCCTGCCTTAGAGCACATATGAGCATGCTATAATCACATATTCAATTTTTTGACTGCCTTAGCACACATACGATCATGATCGAATCATATATATAGTTTTTTGTCTGCCTTAAAGCACATCTGAGCATGGTAGAATCACATATAGAGTTTTTCTAGCTGCCTTAGAACACATATGAACATGCTATAATCACATATTCAATTTTTTGACTGCCTTAGCACACATATGAGCATGATAGAATCACATATATATATATATATATATATAACTTTTTGTCTGCCTTAGAGCACATATGAGCATGATAGAATCACATATAGAGTTTTTTTATCGCCTTAGATCACACATGAGCACATGATAGAATCATATATAGTGTGTAATTTATTTCATTATATTTTGTTTATTAGTACTGACTGTTCTTTTCTTGTGTAGGCTGCTAGCGATAATCAGCGTAATGGAGCTGAAGGGACAGATAAAGACAATGAACAAGAAGACGCACAAAATCTTGGCTATGATTAGAGAACTGTGTTGAAGAAGTTCTATTTTTTTATGTTTCCTAATTGTAATTGTTGAATTGTAAATAATTAAACTTGTTAATTTTAAGGTGGAACGATTAATTGTTCTAGATTCTTGTTATATGAAATTTTTTGTGTGCTTGTTTTTTATTTACAGGAAATATAAATTGTACAGGAAATATAAATTGTATAGTTCTCGGTATTTAATTTTCAAATAAATTTTTTTAAATTTTTTTTTGTGTTTGCGACGGATTAGCGACGGAACCATCCGTCGCTATTCATATTAATCTAGCGACGTCATAGCGACGGAAGTAAATTCGTCGCCAAGCCGTGGTCGCCGTTTAGTACCGGCAGATTGGCGACGGAATATAGCGCTCGTTAGTCCGTCGCAATTAGCGACGGACCTGGCGACGGAATAATTCTGTCGCCAGTTAGCGTCGAAATATTCGCGACGTATGCATACCGTCGCCTCGTTGTCGCTAATCCGTCGCTAACATGTGTAGCGACGGATTAGCGACGGAATGTGATCGTCGCTAATCTACTGCTTTGTTGTAGTGATAGTATGCGTATCAAAAAAAAAATAAATAAATATATATATATATATATATATATATATATATATATATATATATATATATATATATATATATATATATATATATATATATATATATATATATATATATATATATATATATATATATATATAAAGTCACTAGAATTTGAGAACGGAAAATATGAGAACTAATGTGTGAACTGGATCATAATCTTCATAAATACTAAAGCATCCAAATAGTATTTTTTTCATCAAAAATACATACAATCTAATGATTGATACCTAGCAAATTCACCATGCCAAACACATCCACATGGTTGGATTTGCAAAAAGTGTTAGAAATGCCCATATTTGTGGTTCTCATATTCTAGTGATTATACATATCATAATGCCATCGAGGGTTGGGGGCGTATACCTGCATAGGGATGATCATCTAGATGGCCTTACCCAAACCTAATTAATTAGGTAAATAATAAATAATTAACAAATTCCTGTGTACCTAACTAATTATCTTTTTAGTTTTCATAAAATTAAAAATTAATGTAACTAATTAGGTAAATAATAATATTTACCAAGCTTTGATGTAATTAATTAATTCTTTAATTTTATATTATTAAAAATTAATAAATAACTCAAGCCGGGTAACCCGCGGGCCAATCCGGACCCGGCCCACATATATAACGGGTTGGGTTTGGGCCCGGTAGCCTAAGCCTAAAACCTTGACCCAAACCCAACTCATCAAGCCGCCCGACCCATTGCCCACCGGTATATACATAGGATGGGTTTCATCCTATGCCAATCCCAGCAGTCCAGCTGAAGCATCTGGATGGCTAAGATCAGTCCACATCCAAGTAAAAATGTGGATCAATCGTAACCATTGATTGGACGGTGTCTTGCGCATCTCACAAAGCAGTAAAAGAATAGGAGGGGAAGAAAGTTTTTGAAAGGAAAATGAGAAAAAAGAAAGTTAAAAACCAATGTTATCCGTATTATTGTGTATCGGCCGATACGCTTTGCATCTGCAGAAAATCGAAATACTTTACCCTTGAATTGATAATTTTTAAATAAATGCAAAAAAATACTAAAAATTATTTTTTATTATTATTTTAATAGTTTTAATAGGTGTCAAGTTATGATTGACAATATCTTTTATTATTTTCAGGCTGATACAGAACGATTCACTTGATTATCGGTATTGACCGATACAGCTGAATCGTACCGATACTGACGGCATTGGTAAAAAAGAAAAAGAGACAGGACGGTGGATTCTGGAAGGATATCTAACGACGAAATGAGCTCCATAATAATGAGGGTGGAAGTGTCACATGGGCATCTGTACGAGTACTCTTTGTTGCTTTGTTCCTTCTCATAAAAAGAAGAGTTGTGGAGGATGGCATCGGATTCAGACAAGGATGGGTGATGGTGGTGGTGGTGGTGCTGCTGCTGCTGCTGGTGGGCAGACAGAAAGAAAAGAAAAGGGCAGGTCATTTTCGTTGATCCGCCCGGTTTACTAGCCGACCATGTCCACTAATGCAACCTTTGTTCCTTGCCGGGCCTGCCCATTTAAAAGCTCCACAACAAAACAAAAGCATGGACGTATGTGATATATGCCTTTCTTCCACTATGCTATTTGCCCTCTTGCAACATGATATACATAGTCTCTCTCTCTCTCTCCAAAATATCACCAAAATCTAAGTGTCATTTTGACTTGTAAAATAAAGGAAGGCATGAAGTTGACCTCTCTGGCTTTTCGACTTTATATAATTACATCGATGGTGGATGGGAAATCGTGTTTAGGGAGTTTCACATGTATGGGCGATTCAATACCAACAATACTAAATGGTCGGAGATAATAAATAAGAAAGGTGCCAAAAACATCACACAGATAGACCATTGATTTCTCCAAGGGACCATGGGCGATGGGGAGTATCTAGTTGTCTCCGCTAAAGTTCAACCATATAAAACACATTTATCTTTTGTAAATGAGTGACTAGGAGAATGGTTCTACTATGGTGGCCTCATTTTTCCAAAATCAGAGATTCTCTTCCTTGTCCGTTGGCTTATGTTCCAAGTTGAGGCTGTGCACCAGTAAGTGCAACTATTTAACCTACCCAGACAGACTAGCTTACCCCTTGTCCGTTGGCTTAACTGTTGGAGTGCTGAAGACCATGTTAGTTGTGGGATTTCGATTTTTCAGCTATTCAGAAAATGATTTTATACCGATTGAAATGATTAAGATTTCTTGGGGGTGAATGAAAGCTAGTAAATTTTGTGTTTTTAGGGAAATAAAAATAGAAGTAATTTCAGCTAAACAATGAATACAGATTCGATGATGAGCGTCATCGAGACAGATATACAATTTGCAAAACAAGAGCACGAAAAGGAGAGAGAGATCTGCACAGAATATTATAGGTTGATAAAATTGCCAAGGAGCGCCAGACCGATCGATTTTAAGTTTTCCTCATGCCATTCCAGTATGGCCGCATGAAATAAATCGCTGTGAATTGCCCTCGTGACCAGTTAAAGCAAAGTTTGCTTGTCAAAAAAGAGACGATTATTTCTTTCCTCCCAAACTCTCCACCAAGCAGAAAGTATCCACCACTTCCAAATCTTTTCCCATCTTTTAGAAAACTTGGTGAAAGCAAATTTCGTTGAAGTTTCGAAAAGCAAAAAAATGGAATCGGCAGTATTGCTGAGAGTGCTGTAATAATATTCTCAAAATTTATTTTTTTTGAAAGGCAAGCTGGGATTAGGCCGACCCCTACCAGAACAACAGCCGCCCCGCAGAGGGATTCGATCCTGGGCCTTCAGCTTGACACAGGACCCCGCTTACCACATGGGATAGTGGTAATATTCTCAGCATTTGGTTGACACTTCATTCAGATGTTATCATAATGGCAATAGGTCTCCAGGACCTCCCAAAGAATCCAGATGATTCAAAGCTAATTCTGTCTTCGTGCAGAACTAAAAAAAGGCAGTAAATGCTCCAGCAAAACTTGGATGGCATTCCTATAAAATTGTGGCCTACCTTTTACCTGATATTCTCTGTCAGGTACCACCTTTTCTGAAATTCCTGATACAGACCTAAGTTTTCCTCAGAACTGTCAAATAAGGACCTGTTGTAACCTACCCTAATTAACCAGAGTTAATTATTTTAAAATGAGATGCAGGCAGGCACTCGTTTAAACTGTCAAATAAGGCCGAGGCCTTCAATCAGGTCAAGTTAATACATTCCAAATGAGATGCAGGCAGGCACTCAATTGAAACTAGCGAGGCTACACACAACCTTGCCCTTCTGCTTCTATACTCATCTAGTTGGTTACAGAGTCTAATGTACAGAGCCTGGTAAACCAGTTTGATGCGTGATACGGATAATGGTATCCAGGACCCCAGACGGATGGGCCAAGCTCATGTTGCCCAACCAGACCCGTGGTCAGGCATAAAGACCAACTGGGTTAATTTTCCAAACCCATGTTAGTGAAGGCCTTTAAGTTGCAACTTGAACACTTGCATTAACTCCATCGAGTAATGTTATGGGTGTCGACTGCTACATTCGCTGTTTTGATTAATGGACAACCAGGTAAAATGTTCTCGTCCATCAAAGGCATTAGACAAGGTGATCCGCTATCATTGTATCTCTTCTTAGACAATGGAGTCATAGTTTCTTCGCAGATGATGCATTATCTTTCATCAAGGATAAAAGACAGTTTGTATGCAATTTTGTTCAGATAATGTGTGATTTTCAAGCAAAGTCTGGACTTCAGGTTAACCCAGTTCAATAGTCGGTCTTTCCCTTTAAGGTTAATAATCAGAGGATTCAGTTTTTCCATCAGCTTACCAATTGGGAGATTGGTACTATTCCTATTTAGTACATCAGTGTGCCTATTTTCATAGGTAAGCTTCTTTTTTCTCTTTACTCTCCATTACTACATAAATTTGAATATGCACTATCATCTTGGAGTGGTCATCTCATCTCTCTATGGCGGGTAGGATTATTTTATTTCTGTTTATGAGGTAGTTACCATTTTGCCTCAAAGTGTTCTAGACTGCCCCTTACATTTTCAGTACCAGACAGGTTTCAGATCATCAATTCCATTCCTCCAAACAGTTCATTCTCTATCCAACCAGATGTGCCCAACTGGAAAGGCTCAACTCAGATCTCTACTAAGCTAGCTTGAAATGAGGTACGGACTAAAGGAGACAATTTTGACTTCAGTTCCCTCATATGGCTCAGATGTGCCCAACTGCCGTGCAGCGCTTACCCTCAGATTGGCCTTAAGCAACAAGCTAAGATAGCTTCCTCGGGTGTTAATAGGGCTTGGAAGGAAAAACCACGGCAGGGGTTCCCATCGATTTTGTATCTGTGTTAGCGTTTCATTTCTTTTTGTATAGTGTGTGGTCTGCCTGACCCAACTTGCTTATAAAAAAAAAACAAAGCCAACTCCATCCAGGTAGAAAGTGGGACCCTAACATCATCAGTGCGTTTAATCAAACCAAGTCAGGTCAAGGCACTAGCTGGACACGGCCCCCAAATCAACCAGTGAAGAGCTTAATTAGGTTCGAAGGGAGTTGCCCTGCCCTACATTGACACAAGCCCGCTCACGACTCACGAGTCGGTTAAAACAAAAGTGGTCCAAGGGCCATCCCATTCACCATAAGAGAGAAGAGATGCAAATGACAAATAAACTCGTGTCGTTTTGTTGGGGATGGCCCACCAATAGAGGGGAAAGTAAGGGTGTCAACGGGTCGGGTTAATTTGGTTTGGACATAGGTGAATCAGACTTGGACCAAATTTTTGAGTCAGAGTCTAATCGGGTCTACTATAAGAGAAACCATACCCTGACTCGATAATAACTATATGAACCAGACCCAGACTATACCCGGTAAAATAATATTTTTTATTATTAAAAAATTGTGGGTCTTAATTGAAACTTGGGTTGAGTCCAAGTATGGTATAACATTTCACAAACTATACCCGGATCCATGTATTATTGGACCTTCAGATCCGAACTCGGGTCTTAATTGGGTCTTGTTTGTTACCATACCCGAATCCTATAAGGTTTGGGTCGGGTCGGGTCGGGTCTTGGTAAACCAGACCCGTTGACACTCCTACGAAAAAGAGTGAGGCATGCCCCCCACCTATCGCATGGGGGTCCGTAACGAATGAGTGCTTTATTTAGGATAGCGGTAGCTTGGAGCCTTCTTTCCGGCAAACCCCTAATAATGTAATATTGTCATATGACATTAAAATTATATATTTATAAATTAATCGTAAAAGCAGGGCGCTCTCTTCCACCTGCAGCAGCCACAACAGTAGGAGAGAGAGCAAAGCAGGTTATATGTCCCCCCCCCCCCCCGCCCCTGAATAGGGCCGGTACTGAGATCTCATGTTCGGGGGTTCCAAATAGCGCCACGTATAAGATCCAGACCGGCATGTATCCCGATGTCTGTCTGCATCATACTGCATCGTAATTTGGTGCCGCAGCAAAGACTTAAGTACCCTTTACCGCCATTCGCTTCCTCTTCCTCGAACGGACATAAATGCCCTCCTTCTAGAAAACTGAATCGTTGGTTCGTGAAAAGGACAAAACTGCCCTCCATCGTTATTGTGCCAAAACGTTCCGCAGAGTTTGTGTATGTAGCAAGCGTTATGTTGTAGGATTCAAATAGTTCAAAACAATCCATTCTCGCTCAAAGCACTCTACCGAAGATACTTTGCTTCCATCTGGAGTCGTCGAAGCATCCTTTCCCTTTGTTTCAGAGCATCGGTTTCCGTCTTACGCGCAGTCGCAGCATAATAACCACCTTCTGTTGCGTATTAGTTGTTACCACTGCTTACTCTACAGTTGGAATATCCAAATTCCCATCGTTTCGGTGAGTTTCGTGTAAGGTTTCTTTCTTCAATATGAAGATTGCTTCTTATACAACGATTTGTTTCTTATGAACCCAAATATTCCGACGATTTCTAATCATGATGATCGTGTAATGTGTTGTGCATGTTAGCAATGTCTGCACCTCATCAGATTAGAGATACCCCGTCGTTCTATGGGTTGTCTATTAGAGAAGTGATCTGTCAGTCTCATCTATCTAAGGTTTTTGAAAGATACCAAAATATACTTAAGATTGAGAACGATGAAGACAGGGAAAAAGCCTTGGAATCGTATTATGCGGAGGATTATCCATCAGATATCGAGGTTGCGGACCAAAGGAAGAACTCTGAATTACGAAAGATGCAGAACAAGAATGACGAATTGAAGGCAAAGGCAAGAAATATTGATGAGAATATAGATAGAAGGCGGAGGATTAACGCACAGGTGATGGAAAAGAGGAAGAAGAATGTGGAGGAGTTTGAAAGGTATGTTAGCTATTTAGTGGAGGACACTAAGGCGGCATGTAAGAGGAGAGACTTGGAGCGTAGTGCAATGCGAAACAAGGCAAGGCTACTGAAGGAGGAGGAGGAGAGGCGAAGGCAAATGAATAAGGAGGAGGAAGAAAAGGAACAGAATATTCCTCAGTATGAGGAAGAAAAGGAAAGGTGAATGAGGGAGAAGGAGTTTGAGAAAGCTAAGGAAATGCAAAGGCAGGAGAAGGAGAACGAGAAAAAGAAGGAAAGGCAACGGAAGGAGAAGGAGGAGGAGGAAGAAAAAGAAAGAGAAAGAAAGAAGCAGGAGGAAAAATTGCAGGAAAGAAGGAAACAAGAACTGGAAGAGAAAGAAAGGCGGCGGAAGGAGAAGGAGGAGGAAGAAAAGGAAAGGGAAAGGAAGAAGCTGGAGGAGGAAGTGCAGGAAAGGGAAAGGAAGAAGCAGGAGGAAGAGGCGAAAAGGGAGAGAGAAAGAAAGCAGAAGGATGAGGAAAAAAAAAAGAGAGAAAGGAAGGAGGAGGAGGCGAAAAAGGAGAGAGAAAGGATGCAGGAGGAGAAAAGGGAGAGAGAAAAGAAGCAGAAGGAGGAGGAGAAAAGGGAGAGAGAAAGGAAGCAGAAGAAGGAGGAGGATAATAGGGAGAGAGAAAGGAAGCAAAGGAAGGAGGAGGAGAAAAGGGAGAGAGAAAGGAAGGAGAAGAAGAAGGAGGAGAATAGGGAGAGAGAAAGGAAGCAGAAGAAGGAGGAGGAGAAAAGGGAGAGAGAAAGGAAGCAGAAGGAGGATGAGAAAAGGAAGGATAGAGAAAGGATGAAGAAGGAGGGCGAGAGAAAGGCATGCGATGGTGGAGCCGGTAGAGATGGAGATTGAAAGGCAATTGGAGGCAGTGGACCCACCAGAAAGTCCCAGGTTGGATGGAGAACAGGAGAAAATAGCGACCAAGGTAAATATATTTGTTCTGTCTGTGAAGATTTAATAACATGTTTAGCGATTTTGGTATAGCGATTACTGTGTTAGGTATTAATATATATAGCGATTACTGTGATAGTCTGTCTGCAACCAATATTATGTATAGCGGTTAGTAGAATAGTATTTATAAATACAAATGGAACTAATTTACAATTGGTAGGAATAATATGTTATTTTGTGTTACAGGGAGTTCACAGGAGAAGTAGAGCACCAGGTGAAAAGCTCAGAGGTCGGTGTCAATGGCCTGTAGTTCTGTCATGGTATGGTCAGCTGAGTGCATATCAGAAGGACCGATTACGAAATATGCACTTTGGTGGCCTTTTGGACCAGCAATATTTTGAAACTTGCTGGAATACCATGACCCACCTGGTAAATAAATTGAATGATAAGACGAACACATTCCAGTTTGATTCTTTTGAGATCACCATGACTCTAGAAGATGTGGCGAGGATCACTGGCCTTAAGTGTGATGGCAGTGCTGTCCTGTTACGGCATTCAAACTATAACGCAAGGGAGAAATGCACAACCCTGTTAGGAATGTCGATGGACGAATGGAGTCAATGTATTTCTGGTGGAATGAATTCCACATCAATGAAAGTCTCATTTTTTTGTAATAAATGAGAAGGCCACTCCGCTACTTGTGCATCTGAAATAGTTGACCAAGAGTTGCGCGACTTCCTTCTATATTTTTTTGGTCTTACATTATTTTCCGATTGTTCTGGTTCGAGAATAAGTTCCATGTGGCTGCAGTACCTGGCAGACTTAGACGAAGTCGACGACTATGCATGGGGTGACGCTATGCTCGCACACTTGTACAGTCAACTCCACTGTGCGAGTAATGGTATGAAAACTGTTGGTGGATTTTGGTCATTTGTTCAGGTATTTGTTTATTACATACTTAGTAATTGTAGACAAATCTCATTGCAGGTTGTGGTGTTACTAATAATATTGTTTTTGTTAGGCATGGGCGTTGGAACATATTATCCCATTGCGTCCACGTTGTGGCTCTCTGATTTGTGGTTTTCCAAAGATCGGTCGTTGGGCTAGAATAAACGTCGCAGTTTATAATGCTAAGTCCATTTTAGATGGGCTGCAACTAAACGAGGTAAACGTTCTAAAATTGTTTACAATCGCGTCAGTATTTACCATTGAGTATTATAAATTATTGTAATGTTCAGCATTCTTAAGTATCCATCGCTGCAGGATTGTCTTTCGTAGTACATATCGTTGTTGTCATATCATGCGTAAATAAATTTTAATATATTTGTCATTCGTTATTAAAAAGAATTACCAATGTACAGGTTTTGTGGAGACCTTATGGAGATGGGGAGGACGATGATGAAGACGTTGTTGCGGAGGCTGCTAGATTGTCTGACCGCGATTTGTGGCTATTCTGCAATTTTGAAGCCGAGTTGCAGCAAGGTAGTCGAGTTCTCCTACAATCTGGCTTGGGGCAGTCTATCCCAAATAAGCCTTTGGAAGTGAGAAGGAAGATGAATAGTGGTGGGGGCAGGAACGTGAATTGGCGTGATCGCTACAGGGACAAATTATTAAATTGGAACTCAGGTGGTTTCCCTGCCATATCGTATGATCATGAAGGACGACAATTTGATCCATTCTATTTCGAAAGGTATTGGGAACCAATGCAGCGAAATTGGAAGATTGAAAAAATTGTGAACCCATGCCTCCCAACTGCCCCTTCTTATGTTACAGCCCAGCCTCTACAAACAAAACGTCGTCTCTCTCTGGTTACTACGACTAGTCCCTCAGTAACAAAGCGCGAGGAAGAGCGAACACTTGCTCTAAAAGAGAATATTTTCTCTGCCGCAAGGTTCGAAGTTATGGAGAGGAAGAATAAGAAATTAAGGGCAGAAGTAAGCACTATGGGCATTCAATTGAACTCAGTGGTAGAGATGATGACCAGTTTTCTTAATAAAGGTCTCGCAACGAAGATGCCACGCAGGATAGACAGTCCACAAATAAAAAGTGAGAGACAAGTCTATGATATTTCATCTGATTCGTCAAGTGCCTCAGAATAAATCCTAGATTTTCATTTTTATCACGCTAGGTTTTTGTTGTAATTGTATAATGAGTTGTAGTAACGTGACATTCTTTTATTGTTTAATTCTTTATTATTACATCTTTTCGTCTGTGGATCTCGGTAATAAATAAACTTTAATCGAAAATGGATGTTTGTTCAGAAATCGTGGCATTGCCTAACATCTCTGGCATCGCTAAGATATAGCATTTCTGTTTAGCAATCGCTGTATTTGTCTCCGCCTCGAAAGAATATCGCAAAAAGGATTAACGATGTAAGCCCTGAACAATAATTTAACGAGTTCTGACGGCGTAAATGATAACAGTCAATAGCGATAAGAAAAGGGTTTGTTGTTAAAAAACTGCTGAGAAAAGTATGTGGCATGAATATATCGATGTATCCATATACGATAATCAATAGAATAATCGTGAAAGATTATTCATACCTGGAAAACGGGTTTGTTTGGGTCGTGTCAATCTCCCACTGAAAGATTGTTATAATGCGACCGACAAACGACAGGTTTTTAATTATTTAAAAGTGAATAATTTAATTTGCGGGGTGTTTCCGAAAAAGTCTGGCATGTGAGACGACATATTTTTAATTATTTAAAATGCAAAGGGCGGCTTGTGGAAAGACGCATTTTTAAATACTTCGAACGCAATCATTTAATTTGATGACGGTTATCGAAAAAGGGCGGCATGCGAAAAGACGTATTTTTATTTATTTAAAACGCAATCATTTAATTAGCGGGCTGTTTTTGAAAAAGGGCGGCACGTTAAAGGACTTTACCTTTGTATTTGACTGAGGACAGCGTTTCCGTATCTGCGTTGCAAAGGTGCCATCGATATCTCCGTCCAGGCATGGCGCCAAAGAAGGGGACAATCGGAGCAGTACGACCAGCCATGACGTCCAAGAAGAGGACTACGGGAGCAATACGACCCGGCACGGCGCCAAAGACGATGTGAGCACTACGACCGGGCATGGGGGCAACAGAGAGGATGATGGGAGCAAAATGACCAGGCACGGTGGCAACAGAGAGGATGATGGGAGCAAAACGACCAGGCACGACTCCAAAGGAGTGGACGATGGGAGAAAAACGACCAGGCACGGAGCAAATGGAGAGGATGATGAGAGCAAAACGACTAGGCACGGCACCAACGGAGAGGACGATGGGAGCAAAACGGCCAGACACGGCGCCGAAGAAGAAGACAACCACATCCACAGTACCAGCATTAGCGCTTAAGACGTATATTTTTTGAAACGCCTGAGCGGTTTAGTCAACATTTGCCTTTTCATGTCGTATTTGGACTAGTGTTGTTTACTACAGACAATAATTTTAATGTCGAATCCTGAATACCACGCTCATGGTGCACTCAGTTCAACATCTACAGGCAAGGGTGGGCGGCAACGTCCTGACGAGTTCGTAGATGACATCGAGCAGATGCAAGATGAATTTGCAGTTGGGAACACTATCAGTAATTTTGTAAGTATTTAACCACTATCAATTTCTAGGTCATTCCGGTTTGTATGTTTTGAAGTTCGTAAATTTGTGCAACCAGACAATGTGTGATTTTGTCAATTACATCCAGAGCAACCCAAAGAGCAATACAGTACGCATCATCAGCCCTTATTTCATGGTATGTCTGGTTCGTTGTTGTTTTGTTTGCTTTTATGACGTACTCATGTTTCTTGGTGGTTAAATCTTACTATTTCGTACAACAGATGTACGTCCGGCAAAAGCCATACAACATTGGATTCACAGATGCACTACCTTATTGGAACAACGATGATGAGTGCCTAGACATTTCGAAATTTGGAAAGGTAAGTGAACAAACCTCTTCTCCAAGGTTTAGTCGTAATATCTCCATCACGATATGTCTCTGGAATGAAAAATTATTTTATCGATTCGCATATTTTACTTCCTACACTCTGGCAAAATCCCGACCATTGGGTCCTATACGAGATGAATTTTCTGGAAAAACAACTATGGTGCTACAACTCATTGGACTGCTACAGTGGCGTAGAACGCGACGCTATGCATTTGGTAAGCTTGTGCACATAGGTGAATCATAGCTATTCGAGGTGGATCGGACTGTAATATATTATCCCTTTATCACAGGCGGGATTCCTTAATGGGCTTATAGGTGTCGACATTGCCAAGTGGATGTTGCTCTGTGCTGACGATTCTCCTTTACAAAGTAATGGGGTCGATTGTGGCATATTCGTAATGAAGCATATTGAAGCAATATACAATGGAGAAGAACCTTCTTTCCACGCTGTATGAGCTTTGTATCCAATGTTATTGTTTATTCCTATTATATATTGGTTTCACATTATATGTTTTGTTGCAGGATCATATGCCGGAAATACGCTACGAAATATGCGAACAATTGATTGAGTTTAAAAAGAACGGCAGACAAAATATGTAAAGTGAAACCTATCGATTGCTCTGTCTGTACAACCTAACAAGCTCCGCCATCACCGTTCTCGCCCTCCTCCTCGACAGCAACCCAGTCGGTGCAGTCGTGCTGAGGATGGCCAGCAGGAGCTCCACCACGTCCTCGTCCTCTTCCTCTCCCTAGCGAGGAGGTCTCAGCGGAGCTGCCGTTCCGGTGACGGGTGTTCATCTCGTTCCGGTGACGGGTGTTCTACGAAAAGTAAATCGTATTCAGAAATAGTTTTGTGTTGTATACGCATAACCAATGCTGGTAAAAGTTGTTCTTCAGTAATGAAAAATACTGTACGGCCAAAGATATTTCTAAAAATCGCATTCGGTGAACTTATCAAGAAGAAAGGTTTGTTCTCAGAAATCGTTGTATTGTTGAACCTACGATAATATACACCTAAGGCGATTTCTTGGGACGCGTGTGGACGTACTTGTGGATTAATTTGAGATAGAAAAAATCGGTCCAATCGCATTGATTACTATTGAAAATAGCCCTCTGGCATGACATTGTTGTATACGCATACCAAATGTTGGTAAAAGTTGTTCTTCAGTAATGAAAAATACTGTATGGCGAAAGATATTTCTAAAAATCGCATTTTGTGAACTTATCAATAAGAAAGGTTTATTCTCAAAAATCGTTGTATTGCTGAACCTACGATAATGTACACCTAAGGCGATTTCTTGGGACGCGTGTGGACGTACTTGTGGATTTATTTGAGATCAAGCGATTCGGTCCAATCGCATTGATTACTATTGAGAATAGCCCTCTGGCATGACATTGTTCAATTTCATTAATGTGGAGTGCATTTTTACTGAAGATTTGCTTTTGGTTTAATGAAACTGACGTATATACTTGAAAACTGACGGAGGGTGATAGGACGTTTCATTAATATTTGAATGACACAACACACTGTTCCACTTTGCTTCGCGAATAAGGAACCGACAAATCAACAATTCCTGCATAAACGACTTGTTCTTGAATCGAGTATATAGGCGGCTTCGACGTAGTTGTCGTATCTGTTTATACTTTTTTCATATGTCTGCAAGATCATAATTGAAGGAAACATCATTTAAAATTCAAGAAATTTTCAAATTCTTACACAAGTTTTCATGGTGGTAGCAGTATAGTTGACGTTAGACCACCAAGCATATCGCTTTGTACTATTTGTAAAATATGAAAGCGACATTAATGGCTCTTATTCACCACTTTTTTCATATGCCAGCAATAAAGCGATGTTTAAGCATACAACATTTCATAGCAATGTTGAATATTATCATTTCGAACATTAGAAGTCTTTGTTCATTGCATACATCGCAGTCTCACTCTGCGACTGTCAATCACGCGGGTTGAGCACACATCTTTTATCAATTACAAGCCTTTTAGATCCTCGCGAGGCCGCCGTTTGTTTCTCCTCCGCAATTAGAAAGGACGTCAATTTTTTGCAGAGTTCTTCGCGGAATCCGGGTATATCAACCTGCAAAAACAGATTGTAAAGTAGAAGCAATAGACATGCACTTAATCCCCAATAACAGAGGCAAAAAAATGGCATACAGCGTTGAAACAGGGTTCTGCACCATTGTATATCGCTTTAATGTACTTCATTACAAATACGCCGCAATCAACGCCATTATCTTGTAAAGGAGCATGGTATGTCGTGCGATAGATCCACTCGCTAACATCGACTCCCAAAATGGCTTTGAGAAAACCGATCTAAGAATAATGCGACCGACAGTAAATTCATGACCCCAGTACATGACTTGTTCCTCACATAGATATTGAAACTTACGAGATTGGAAATATTTAGCCGTAAACCACTGTCAACTTTCAACGAATTGTAACACCATAGTTGTTTTGCGTGTAAATCCATCACGTATAAGACTCAATGCTTTTCAGATTGCCAGAGTGTAGGAATCAATATCTGCAAATAGATCAAAAAAATGTTGTTAGCACTGTTATGCTGTAATATTGCACTCTAGGTTTGTTTGCTTACCTTTTCACTTGCCAAAAGGTCTCTGCAGTGATTACCGTTAACCCAATAAGGTATGCTGTCTTGAAATCCACTGGAGTATGGCAAACGGCGTAAGATAGTCTGCAAACCAAAACATTGCTAACACCAACGTTAACATACAAATCAATTGGACTAAATCAATAATGAAAAGCAACATAAAATACAACTGATATACCATGAAATACGGGCTGACGACGCTTATAGTCTGGCTTGGTGCGTTGCTTTTAATATAACTCACGAAATCGGATATAGTCTGTTTGTAGCAAATATGTTGTTGTTAACGCACGTACACATGGCTTACGTATATAGACAACTGCTACTAGTTTTATACTAACAAAATTACTGATCATGTTGTATTATGCGAATTCACTGCGCATTCGGTTGATGTCCTCCAGGAGTGATTGACTAAGTTTTCGCCCAACTTCGTCGGTGGATGTTCGACTGAAATGAATGCGGACATTGCAACGAACGATATTGAAATTACATTATATAGTACACAAAAACAAATCGCAAAAAACGGCATAAAAGAGACGGATTTTGCTGAACATGTAGACGATGTCTAGACAATATACCCATGATTCGCCATTGTTGGTCATGTAGCTGTCTTCGTCTGCGTCACCGACCACAATTTTCTATGTTCGAGGGCGGATCGCCAGGTTTATGAAGGAACCGTCGATTTGATTGTTGCTGGTTCACGAAGTAGAAGACAAACACAACTTCCAGTACTTGTGCGACTATTTATTACCTAAAAGATGTATTGATCAACCAACATGATCAATGAATATTGTACGACAAATCAAACATTTATGGTTATCCGTTGGATCTGCGTAATTCGACTTCATATTCGCTGCATATCGAGTTGTGGTTATCGCGGGCAAGCGATTTGTGCAGCAATACTCGGCCTTTGTAAAGGGTGTTAGTCAACACTGATTTGCGGTGTTAAACGATACTAGTATAACGCGATAATGAACGTTTGTTGATAAAAACCCCACGGATCGAAAAGATCCCACGGGTTGAACTACATAGCGATTGTGAGAAATTGTGGAGTACCACTCACACTTGCACTTCCACTGTTAAAGCGAACAAAGTTCCCCCTATACCAGATGAAGAGGTTTACTTACCTCTTAAGAAATGAAGTGAGGAAGAGAAAAGACACATTGAGTAGTCTTTTATTTATAATATATGGATACAACTTTTCACAAGATAACAATAATGATTTCAAAAGGCAATTGGAGGTGTCGAGAACATGAAAGATTTGCTGGAGAAGAAGTTGAATCGACGCTAGGTCATAGCTTTGCCAACTAAAGTTGGTAAAGTTGACCGAAATTCCTTCTTTGTTCCATGGTTGATCTCTCTTCGTCCAGGCATGGCGCAGAAGAAGTGTAAGCTTCGATTAGTGATTATCGCTTGGAGTTGCGTAAGTAGAGTTCGCTTTCCCTGCGTAGACAGTTGTGGTTAACGCGGGAAAGCGAATGTGTTGTCATCTGGACAAGGATTTGTTGCCATCGCTGGATAGTTTATGCTGTGAGTCAGAGAGTGATTTATGAGTAGCGGCTGTTAGCGATTTTTTGCTTCTGCAGGAAGTCGATTGATGACATCACTGTATGGCGATTTGTGGTTATCGTTGATTAGCGATATGTGGCATCGCAGCATAGTGATTTGAGGGTATTGTTCGACTGTCAATCTAAGCGGGATGACAAAGGTTGTTCAAGTAAGCTTTTTTGGGGCATTGAGCAAGGTTGCGCTTCATTTTATGATTCAAGTAGGCTTTCAACCGCGCAGGTGATAGCATACTTAGATCATAAAATGAAGCGCAACCTTGCTCATTGCCCGAAAAAAGCTTACTTGAACAACCTTTGTCATCCCGCTTTGATTGACATTCAAACAATACACTCAAATCACTACGCTGCGATGCCACATATCGCTAATCAACGATAACCACAAATCGCCATACAGTGATGTCATCAATTGACTTCCTACAGAAGCAAAAAATCGCTATCTATCGATTTAAGCAAATCCAACCACGGACCGCAAGTCGTCAATGACAAAGGACTATAAACTCTCAACAAATCCGGCATTGTGGAGATCGAGGCATGCAAAGAGGCATGACAACTAAATAAATAGCCCACACGAGATTTCTGTGTCCCATACCTATCTGTCGAATGCATCAGAGCCTGTCATG
The DNA here is from genome assembly GCF_984573655.1 of Nuphar pumila. NCBI lineage: Eukaryota > Viridiplantae > Streptophyta > Magnoliopsida > Nymphaeales > Nymphaeaceae > Nuphar > Nuphar pumila. Next base: position 91,793,391 of record NC_143252.1, on the reverse strand, counting down.
AAAGAGAAAATATTAGACACTGAATTAAGTTTCACAAGAAATGCATACCTCCTCGCAACATTGATTACATACCAAAAGACTTATAAAACTGTAGCGATCGTTGCCAAAAATCTGGTCGGGAGGAATGTAGGTTTGAACATTTGGTGGTACTTCTATAGGGTATTGCTGCATGATGGACATTACACGAGTTAGCTATTTGACAAGCTTCACGTAATGAGAAGTAATATAATGTTTTACATACCTGTTCATTCGAAGGGCTTTGTTGTTTTTTATTACAGGTTGGTTGTTTCTTAGTCCTGTTCTTGCCAACTAGTTCTACTGCACCCTTTGCCCTCCGACGACTGCGATCAGAGGCAGGTTTTCTTTTGATACCTTTCGCTTCATGAATATGTCCATGATAATCAACAACGTTCACTACTGACTTGTTGAAGACAATGTTTACGCTTCGGCGCAACTTCTCGGTAGTGTCAAGCGAAACATGATTTTGACCTACGTTGTTCGATCCCATTATCTTCGGCTGGTATTCATTCGCTGCAACGGACTTAATGTGTATTAACTCCACGTTTTCAAGTAACTCTGTTGCAGCTTTTCTCACACATGCATAGCCTTCTTCACTTCTCGATGCCAAATCAACAACATGCATGAATGACCTACACAGTTGTTGGTAACAGGAGGCTATGTGGCACTTCTCGTCAACACCAAATTTACTCGCATTGTCCATAACGAGCATTTCAATCTTCGCGCGTCTTGTCCATCTTCGCATTACGTAAGACTCAGGTATTTCTTGTATCTTCTCTTGATTGAGTGCCTTTAATGCATAATAGCATAGAATACCTTTGAATTCATACATTTTGCACGAACATTCTACCCTTCCGTTGTCAACATTGTACGTGACATGTGCTTCTTGCCTTTCCTGATGCTTTTCGCCCTGACAAAAAATATGGTATTTGTGCATATTCTCGGTTTGCACGAGTCCTTCTATTTTGCAATTCATGACATGCAACACCTCTTTCTTAATCCATTCAAATACAATTAGTGTATACAGAGCTGCAGGTCGCATCAATATTTTTATGCCAAAAGTTAGAGGTCGTGTATTGAAGCATTTTACGTCTTGTTCAAGCTCATTCTGTCTTAGACCGTCTACAAAAAATTCATATTGTTCCATGAAGCGAAACATTGTTAAACATGAATACAGGGTTTTCTTCAAGGTGGCATGCATAGATTTGGCTCTTTGTGTGCTTATCATACATGCACAAAAGCATTGTCTTCCATATGCCAATGCCCACTTCTCTTTTTCTGCATATAAATTTTGTAACCACACACAATCAGTAAGGTCGTATGTCTTAATCATTTTGTCTCAATCTGACTTAAAGGTGACCTCGTCTACGCTATGAAGTACACACCTTGTAAACTTTTTGTCAAACCCTGTATTCTGATTAAATATGTGTCCTATGTTCTTTGCTGCATTTTGAAAGATATGCCACAAACATAGGCGATGATGTGCATCTGGCCACACATGAAGCACTGCAGCCGCAATTGCGTGATCACCATCTGTAAGTACAGTTTCAGGATGCTTCCCGTTCATTGCCTATGTAAATACTCTAAACAACCACTCAAAGCTTTCCTTGGTCTGGTCATACACAAAAGCATCGCCTAATATACAAGTCTGTGCGTGATGGTTCACCCCCACAAACTGCGCAAATGGCCACTGTTCAGTATTAATCTTTATTGTAGTATCAAACACAAGCACATCATTGAAGCATTCATAATCTACTCTAGACTTTGAATCTGCCCAAAACATATTCACAGCATATCCATCTTTGTCCACTTGCATTGCACTAAAGAAACCATGTTCATTGCTTGATTTATTCTGTAAGTAATGAACCAAACAACATATTTCTCTGTTCTTCATGTTATCTGTTCTCTTCCTTCTCAAGTGGTTTCTTAGATCCAAAGGTGTGAATGGCACATTTTCGCGACCACTATCTATGCGGGTAAACAAATTGTATGTCTTCCTTGGTGCAATGCCGGCGCTATCGGCTATTTCAGCCATTGCAGCATGCGCTACAGTTACTTTACGATGTGACCTTAGCATAGTTGTCATAAATGATGCAGATAAATCATGATTATGATCACTGATTAAAGTACGCACAACAAATTTCCCATTCAGATGTCTTCTCAAAACCAATCTCGCCTGACATCCACATCTTGATTTTGGCATGCTCCTTGTTGGATTTCCCATTGATTTCTTCCAATCTTGCTTGGAACAGACATATGTCTTTCTAACCAAGACACCCTGTGCATTTTTGGACCAAGAAAACCTTCTCACACTGAAGCCAACTTTTAAGGCATAATCATTGTAAAATTTATATGCATCTTCCTCATTATTAAACTGCATTCCTTCTACAGGAACATAGTCAAGTATAATTCCATGTACATTCCCAGTTCCTACGGTTTTATTAAGTGTACTGACATCAAAATCTACCTCATTATTGAATTGCATTTCTTCTCCTAGATCATTCAAGTCAAGTGTACTTACGTGTACATTCCTGGTGCCTACACTTTTATTATGTGCACTGTCATGGTAGTCTACCTCATCATTGAATTGCATTAATTTCACTGGAACATCCAAGTCAAGAGTGGGTCTAATTCCTGCACCCTTTTTTTCATGTGCATCGTTAGTGCAGATGTTCAAATCTTCAGTTGCGTCATAAGTATATATATTCAATTCTCCAGATCTTTCGATTGATTGAGCTACATCGTCTTTATTACAACCTGATGTTAAGCTCAACAATGTTTTAAGCAATATATCAATTTGTGTTTGCAGCAAAATAGCAAACAAATCGATATTAACTAACAAAACGAGAGTCTGTTACTAATACAGCGGTTTGAGATACAATGCATATGATGAGTGAATGTAGGATACCTGATGGGGTAGAGGCCCTTCCTAACATATGCAAACAAGCATTCTTGTCAATAGGTCTCAGCGTCTTACAAATATCGATAAGTTTCCAACCTTCGTAAGAACAAGATCTACCTGCAATAACCAAACAATGCCTTAATAGCACACAAGACGATATGCCTTCTTCATTGATAGCATGATGAGATGGAAAGCTACTCACGCTTCCTTAATGGCATTGGAAGGAATGTTTGTGTATCATTGCTTTCTTCCATGATGCCTAATGACAGCAACAATGAAGAGAAGACAGTGGAATGTTTTGTAAGCAATATATCAATTTGTGTTACCAAGCGGCATAGGTTTACTACGATTTAATCAGGATGCATATAACAACGGATACCACTAGGGTTAAGCAAGTCAAAGCAACGATTTAATGAATGAAAGTATCAAAGCAAGTGTGGTTTCATGTTTGCTTATACTGAGCATCGACTTGTCGCTTACCATGCCAATAAAATACACATGTCGTACATGTGTGTTGACGATAACGATCTCATAATATCCACGAGGCTCTAAAGCGAGTTCAATAGAAGTCGCTGAGAGAGCAGCGATATGCATGCGAAAATTGTCCCGCCATGCGTGTAACGATGTGTTTCTGCATCCACACGTTTTCAAAATATGTGTACAAATATCTTACACATACATATTACAAAACATATAATATCTTACAAAACGATATGTATAGCGATTTGTAAGATATTGAAAATCGATACAGCAGTTCAACATAATAACTTACAACTCGATTATACAAAACCATACTATCTAAAAAGTCGATAAATATATCGCACAATAAATTACAAATCGATAAGGAAGAACTTGAGCATAATAGCAAACAAATCGATATTAACTAACAAAAATGTATCTCACAAAAATGGGAGTTTGTTACTAATACAGTGGTTTGAGATACAATGCATATGATGAGTGAATGTAGGATACTTGATGGGGTAGAGGCCCTTCCTAGCATCTGCAAACAAGCATTCTTGTCAATAGGTCCCAGCTTCTTACAAATATCGATAAGTTTCCAACCTTCGTAAGAACAAGATCTACCTGCAATAACCAAACAATGCCTTAATGGCACACAAGACGATATGTCTTCTTCATCGATAGCATGATGAGATGGAAAGCTACTCATGTTTCCTTAATGGCACTGAAAGGAATGTTTGTGCATCATTGCTTTCTTCCATGATGCCTAACGACAACAACAATGAAGAGAAGACACTGGAATGTTTTGTAACACAAGGCAGGCACGAGCAGGCGACAGTGTGTTGTACAACAGGATAAAAAAAAAGGCGAAAAGCTCGACTGGAGACAAAGGAAAAGTTTGGGTTGATAATGGAAGCAACTGTTACAGCAGATGGCGCAGGAGTTTAATGAATAGGGAACGTCTCCACTTTAAATGGTTAACATCAAACTTTCTGGATGGAGGACTTTTTTGTCCTTTTCTTGACCCGTCGTTTCACAACTTTTGAATGGAGGATATTTTTGTCATTTCCTCGAACCGTCATTTCAGAGCAAGAAAAGCAAGTAAGAGTGATTAAGTCTTTGCAACAGCACCAGAGTCCGATGCAAAGTTATGTCAACATACACGGGAATACGAGCCCCATGTGCATGAATACGTGGCGCTCATTCGATCCCCCGAACACAGACGTGGGATTCAGTGAATCATCGGGGGCGAACATACACCACCCTCTCGAGAGAGAGAGAGCGCACCCCTCACTCACTGTCGCTATCAGAATCCCATCCATGCCATCCTGCCATTTTCTTTCTTTCTCTTTTTCTTCTATCTCACAACTCCATTGATAATAATATTAATAACCATTAAAATTAAAAGAATTATTATAAATATGATATTTGTCCATTCTCATATATATTATATTTCAATCTACATGTATTATATATATAAGAGGAAAAAGAAAAACTAAAAATTCCAGTCCTTCCTTTTTCCTTCTTGTTGTTTTTTTTCACAAATTTTTTCAATCTCTCTCTCTCTCTCTCTTTATATATATATATATATATATATATATATATATATATATATATATATATATATATATATATATATATATATATATATATACATATATATATATATATACATATATATATATATATATATATAAAGAGGAAAAAGAAAAACTAAAAATTCCACTCCTTTTTCTTTGCCATGTGTCTTTGTTTTTTTCACAAACTTTTCGAGGGGATGCCCGTTTCTTGTGGGACCCGCTTGTGGGCTTGGGGAATTAGACTCAACTGTTTGTGAGTTGGTGTGATTGATGGTGCTGCCTGGTGGGACCCCTCCTCCTCTTCCATGAACACCTTTAACAACTAACACACATCAAATGGGACCACAACACTCCACGTTGTTATAATATTATGTGTGTGTTTGTACTCATTAATCGCAACAAAACAGTAGTACAACAAGATCGCAAGACAAGGGAAAAATCTGTATAATTTGTTGTGCCCGTATGGGCTTCTTGGCATTGATAGGGTTAAAAAGAAAAAATAAAATAAATTAGGCAGTTATTCTTTTAGGGAATTTGCAAAGCAACCAAATTATAATGGCGCAGAGAAGAGAGCCGGGGACCACTTTTCCAACATTGTAATTTAAAAAATAATGTCAGGATACTCTGACCGACTGTTTCTTTAGTGTGATAGCGCTGAGTCAGGATTTTTTTGAGCATATGGCCCACATAAATAAATTATTAATTAAATTTGTAGACCCATCCCTCTCTCTATAACACACATTTTGTGATAGGCATGAAAATAATTTATGGAAAGCCTCGAATAGCATGTGTTGTCACGAGCCTATTTTTTCAACAGAGCAATGATCCTTACCACCGCAAGCTTATTTGATCGCTTGCTTGCCGTTGCAAAAACTTTGAGTATAGAGAGTGTAAGAGAGCAAAAGAGAAAAGAGAAAGAGAAATTGCAATCACTTGAAGGTAATCACAATATGGGTAAACAAAGAAAGCTAAATGCATTTGCATTCATTTACTATTTTGCTCGAAGGCTCATTGTATTTCAGATATATGGGCTAACCCTTAAGAGTATTGATCAACCTGAACCAAAGTACAAGGGTTGCCCAAATAAAGTTACAAGTGACTCAACACTTACATCATGACTCAATTAAAGCAAAAGAGACTCTAAACACAATTGTACAAAGTATGTCACAAGAGAATATGCTTCCCCTTTCAAATCATGTACCGCCCTCGGCGCCATCTGTTTCATGATAAGCCCTTACTTCATCTGGATAGCGTCTTTTCATCCGAAATATTAGCTCCCACGTCGGTTTTGCTATCTCCTCTCACTATACAAAATATTTCTTCGCTTTGCCCAAGTAGTTGACCATATGACGAAGGATCTTACTGAGATGCTTCTCGGTTCGTTGTGTTGTCAAGGCCTTCTGTAGGATAGGAACACATTGTGGAACACTACATTTTGGATCCCCCTAGTCTGCATAGAACAGTTTTAGGTTGCATACGTGAAACAGCGGGTGCATCTTGAAGTCTGGGGGCAGGTTCAGCTTGTACGCCAGCTTGCCCACTCTCTTGGTGATGGTGAATGGTCTATCATACTTTCTGATCAGTCTGTGGTGCCATCCACGAAAAATGTGTATGCGGTCATGATAAATTCAACTTTGAAAAGACTCAGGCACTGCCTAACTGATCAAACAAGTCTCATATCAGTGACAACGAATACTTGTTCTTCACTGTGACTTTGTTCGGTGCACGATAATCCACACATAACCTTTTGAAACCATCATGTTTCACCTGAAAGAGCACAGGGGCCCCAAATGATGCTTTTGAAGGACAAACGATGTCTATTTTTAACATCACATCCAGCTGCATGTACAGATCTTTCAATTCTGTCAGTCTCATGCGAAAAGGGACCATGGCAGGGGGCTTTGCTCCCAGGGTCAACTCAATCTCGTGGTCAACCTCGTGCCTTGGCGGCAGACTCTTGGGCAGTTTCAGGGGCATCACTTCTCGATACTCCGCCAATAGTGGGGAAAGGGTCGGCAACACTGTTGCTTTAACCTTCCCTTCTTCAGTGTGCAGAACAACTAGGAATGTTTTATCTCCCCGTTTGACACCCTTCTTTAGTTGCATCGCAGATAGCATTGAAGTCTTGCCTCAAAGAGTGAAGCACTGCACCGTGTGCGACGAGTTTGACCCCATGATAGTAAATGAGTTCACTTTCGATAGCATCATTACATTCTGGTTGCGAAGAAACTTCATGCTCAAAATCATCTGAAAATCATCCAGAGACATCACTGAGAAGTTGGATTTGACAAACCAACTCTCAATTTGGATAGCCACATCCCTTACTTCACCAAGGATGGGTTTGGCCACAGAGTTCATCATTTTGATGGTCTTCTACTTTGGCCTGGGCTTCAAGCTCAACCGCTTTGCCTCTTCCCGCGAGACAAAGTTATGTGTGGCCCCGGAGTCTACCATTGTTATAGTAGACTTCTCATTCGCAATGACTTCTAAGTACATGAGTTCTTTGTTAATCGGTATGCTTTCTGTTGCACAGCTTCTCACCGCATTTATGGTCTGCATAGCCACCATCTTGGGCTGCATGACCTCAATATCACTACTCTCTATTTGTACCGCATTGGCTTGTCTGGCATCCTTCACGAGGTGTTTTGGACATTGTCTTTTGATATGCCTATCACCATAGAACCAACAAGTCACAACCTGCCCTTTGTTGTCATTATTGTACTTCTTAAAATTTTGTTTCTTGTCGAAGTGTTGTTGGGTCAATGCCTCACCCTTGTTGTTGTGCTGATCCTATTTTTTGCCTCTGTGGTCCAGTTTCTTTCCGACCTTGGTTGATGGAGTGAAGGTCTTGTATTGAGTATCCACTATGCGCTCGATCGTCACATATGCATCTTTCAAAGTATCAGGATTGCTCCTTTCCCTTTCAGAATGTGCCCACGGTTGTAGTCTTACAATAAATCAGTTGAGTCTGTCTTCATCTGGCATATTGGGTACGTTCAACATGAGCTTCTGAAATGTCCTTATTTAATCTATCAAGGCTCCAGTGTGCTTTAATTCTGATACCATCTGATATGCTTGTCGTTATACATTTTGCGGCATAAAATAGTTTCGTAGCTTAGTTTTGAAGGCCTCAAAAGTATCAATGATGTAATGCCTTCTTTTTATCTCGCTATGTTTCCTTCTCCACCAGGCTATAGCATCTTCGTCGAGCAGAGCTGCTGCAGCCTTCACCATGAGATCCTCGGCTAGTACATTCTAAATATTCTGATAGTCTTTTATTTGGAACAGAAAATTTTCTATGGCCTTACTATCTTTGAAACCATTAAACTTTACTGGCATTGGCATATCTATCTTTGATGGCCTATCACCATTTTTACCCTTTAGGGTCACTGTTCGCTGCAACGTGCGATTCTTCAACTAAAGCTCCCCTACTTCAGTCTACAAGGCAGTTGTTATTATTGTAGTCAGCGATGTAACCTGCCCCATCAGCAAGTTCAGTTGCTCTTGCAGGCTTGTTACCTCTTCGTCTAGTCCTCCAAACGACTTCAATATATGTGACATCGCTTTATCATGCGAAGTTACATCAGCCACCAGTCTATTGACAGTCTTGGCTATCTGCTCATGACCCCAAGGTGAACACATCTCCTCGGTCTCGACAATTGTCTTACCTTTGGTGCTACGCAAATTGTATTGAGGTTCCACAATGTGTTTCTCACAAATCGCTGTCTATCGGTGCGTCTCTCGACACTGACTTTGGAGTCCCTTCCTCAGCTCGAGAATGGGCTCTAGTACCACTTGTCAATGGCCTATTTCTTCAACAGAACAGTGTAGTGCGACAGTCCTTCCTTACCACTGCAAGCTTATCCAGCCGCTCGCTTGGCACTGCGGAAGCTTTGAATATAGAGAGTGCAATAGAATGAAAGATATGAGAGGGAGAGAAATTGCAATCACTTGAAAGTAATCACAACGAGGGTAAACAAAGAAAGCTCAACGCATTTGCATTCATTCACTATTTTTTTTTAAGACTCATTACAGTTCAGATCTACGAACTAACCATTAAGGGTATTGATCAACCTGAACCAAAGTACAAGGGTGACCCAAAGAAAGTTACAAGTGACTCAACACTTACGTCATGACTCAACCAAAGCAAAACAGACTCTAGACACAACTGTATAAAGTAGGTCACAAGAGAACATGTGATCGAGTGTTTCTTTTGTGTGAGTGTGTGTGTGGGGGGGGGAGGTTTTTTTTAGCATGGCTCACATAAATAGATTATTAATTAAATTTGTGGACCCAACCCTCTCTCTATAACACACATTTGTGATGCACATGAAAATAATTTGTGAAAAGCCTTGAATGGCATGTGCTAAAAATATCAAGACAGCTGAAATATTTAAGACTATTCATCGAGTAAAGATATCGAAATCCACCATCAAGATTAAAGTTCTCCTTGATTCTAATGCTAAAGGTAAATTATTTATTGAGAGGACACTATATAAAAGTTATAGACAGTGCATACGTTACAAAAGAGAAAAAGCTTTCGTAGTAATCCAGAAAGAAAGTAAGTTGTGATATACTGATGCAATCTTTGATGCCTAACTTGAGACAAGAGTGGTCCCTGCCAATAACTCGATATTTCTTTTGTAGTAAAGGAATAATGGGTTGTGTGGGAATGGGATTCATGTGGGAGCCATTAATGGGTTGCTTGATCAATAAAAGGTGGTGGAAATAAAATCTTGACATAGATGGATCACCAAGCTACATTGATGAGAAAAAAAAAATCGGACTTATCATGATTTTGTTTAAAAAAAAAGATGACGGACAATAATACATGGACACGTAAATCCAAAGACATCCAATTCCACTAGGATGACTAGGGCAGCATTGACATTGGAATTCTGGTGCATTTTTATTGGCAATGGATGGCCAAGGAAAGTCTCTTCCAAAAATTCATGACCCCATAAAAAGGACATGTGGGGCCTCCCACCCCAATAACCAAAATCCTGAATGATGGGGGTGTGGCCCATCAATCCCATCCTAACAGCCAATCCACAAATAAAAGCCTCACATTATGTATCTGCCACATGTCTTGGCTTTTTGTGCACACTAGATAACCCTTATATATATATATATATATATATATATATATATATATATATATATATATATATATATATATATATATATATATTATGGATGTGCAACGTATGGATATTTAAAATTTGAATGATCGTGATGGAACTTCCTTTGAACCCGGCGGAATCTAGAATCCATCCAAGGATTTCGCTTCATACGAACGTCATGATCTGAAATTCGGATGCATTTACTTGCAGCAAAATGTGTGTGAGGGTCCTTATTACCTAACTCGGGCAGAATATTTTTACCTTGTGTAAAAATGGTAAAAATGTGAAAAAGAAACCTTTGCCAGCGTAGGAACTTAAAAGCTCGAAAAGTCGATACTTTTGGTAAAAAGCAAGCTACGGAAAGTAGACATTTATCTCCCAAGGCCACAGAAGGCGGGCAGAAGTAGTTTTGGAGAAGGTGTGGTTTGCTGTTAATTTGAATTGGACTGCATGTTCAAATACGAATTACGAGATGCATTTGGTTTGGAATTTTCATTTATAATCATGGAAATGGGTGTTTGGATATGTTTTCTTAACCCATATAAAGCAAAATTGGTGCACCAATGTAAGCCAGACGTTCATTTCAATTTGGCATCGATCCATTCTGGGTCCCATTATATACTAGTCTTATTGAAAACTTCATAAAAATGGCTGTCTTCCGTATCCGCAGCTTGCCTTTTTTTAAAAGGCAGGCTGGGGTTAGGCAGACTCCTACCAGATATCTCTTAAGCCCCATGTGGCAGAGGGATTCGAACCTGGGCCTTCAGCTTGGCACAGGACCCCGCTTACCACATGGGATACCACCTCGGAGGCATATGCTTGTTAATAAGAAAACAAGGGGGAAAGGATTCAAATAAGGGAAGAACCAATCTCTCCCACCCAGAGTTTTAAAATATTAGCAAGCTGTATTGTTGAATTTCACATCGACGATATACCGAAAGCATGTTACATGTAAATCCAAATGATGAAAACAAATTTTTATTGAAAGGACCTCGCGGTGGTTTTATGGTCGGTAATAAAATAAAGGTCTCGTTTCAGTGTATTCTATACTTTTTGTATTAGATAGGTTGTAAGTCTCACAGAGAGAATTGATATCCCCTAAGTTCAGTTGTCAAGAGAGTATGGTCACCTTGAATTAAAATGTATGACAGGACAAGGACAGCATCCCGCACATTATTTTGTGGGTGGTGTCAACGAAAGCAAGCGATCAATCAAAAGATATAGACTTGATAAGGAAGATATTAAGCCCCAAGGTGGATGGATAATGGACATTGCAACACCCCCCCACCCCCAAGCAACATTTTTAAAAACTGGGTAGTAGATAAACTACTAATCTCATCATATGGCAAGTTCTATAAGTTTCCTTGTATTATTGTATTCTGCTTAAATCTTCTAAGGAGAAGCACGCACACCAAGTTCATTTATAGATGTTAAGGTGGTTTGGTTGCATTTGATTTTGAGATCTAATGACGTATCTTGAAAAGAATTAAAAAGTCTTGGTCAATCAAGTCTAAAAATTAAAAAAGAAATGTGGGCATCACGACACATTTGGAGGTCACCCTGACCATGTTCATATGGATCTGTTTTCGTCATTAGTTATAATTATTATCATTCTTTAATATCATGGATGTGTTTGGTGATGCAATCAAACAACTAATGACACTTTAAAAATATGAATTCGAACCATGTTATCTTTCGAAGAAAAAAAATGTCAGGTGTCATTGAATTAGCGATAAGTTCGACATTCACATGCTCGACCCACAACATGGCCTCAGTTATAGGAGTGACGCATGGTGGTTGAGTCGAGGCCAATGGGTCTGAGGGATGAGTTAAGGGGGTTCTTGTTCCATCAAAAATGGACTAAGTATAGAATTATTGCTAAATAATAATTAAACAATAATAAAATCCTGACAAGAGTTGTCCACCTGTGAAAAATATGTGATAGGAAATGGTGGGGTCATATGCTTAAGAAAGCAGCACGAGACGATGCTCGAATGCCTAGACATGCCATCTCACCATCCCCACCAACACTGCCTTTTATTAAAAAGATTGCGGAACAAGTGCGTCAATGGGAGGACAAGTGTGAGTCTCGATTATGAGAAAGAAAAATAAAATTAAAAAAAGGCGAAGAGCCTCTAGGGGGTTATAGATTTCAATTTACGGCATTGTCTTTATCTATTATTAAGGAAAGTAACTGTAATTTCTTAAGATGACATCCTAATTCTATCCCTGAGAGAGAGAAAGAGAGAGGGGGCGAAGCCATGGGCTGGGCTTACCAAGGAACCGGCTGAGGGTCGCTATCGCGTAGCTCGAGAAAGGGAAGCATTAGGCAAAGCAGGTTATATGTTTCCCCCCGAACAGGGCAGTTAGCTACATCTCATGATCGGGGGTCCCAAAGAGCACCACGTATGTAAGCATGTGCGTCTCGTATCCCCATGTTTGTCAGCATTAATTAGCGTTGGAGTTTGATGCGATTGCAAAGACTTAAGTACCCTCTCCTCCATTGGTGCAAAAAAAAAATGACGGTTCTTGAAAATGAGTGGTTGTAAAGACTTAAGTGCCCCGAAGATGATTATTTAAGACCCAGTCTCTGCACTGCAGGATTATCCGAGAAAGAAATCTCCCCTGGAGAAGGCCATGAACATCAACCCTCTTACTCTCTCTCTCTCCCTTTTATTTCTGATTCTGTGCACATCCATTAGAAGATCATACATTGCTCCATCAAGCACCGACTGACCTGCACATTGACTGTTGTGCAGCCTGATTCAAAGTTTTTACCCTTACAGGAGGAGGGTTTGGGGGCTCATCCCAGCGTGGGTAGCATCATTCAACTCTCACTCTCTCTCTCCCTTCTATTTCTGCTTCTGTGCACATCCATTAGAAGATCATACATTGCTCCATCAAGCACATTTACTATTGTGGAGCCTGATTCAGAGTTTTTACCCTTACAGGAGGAGGGTCTGGGGGCTCCTCTCAGCGTGGGTAGCATCATTCAACTTAAAGAGTTATGGAGTCTGATTTAGAGTTTTTACCCTTACAGAAAGGGGGGTCTGAGAGCTCCTCCCTGTGTGGGTAGCATCATTCAACTTGAAGAGTTATGGAGTCTGATTCAGAGCTTTTACCCTTACAGAAGGGGGGTCTGAGGGCTCCTCCCAGCGTGTTCATGGACTTTTGCCCTTACAGGAGGGGGGTCCGGGGGCTCATCAACCCTCTCTCGCTCTCTCTCCCTTCTATTTCTGCTTCTATGCACATCCATCAGAAGATCCTACATTGCTCCATCAAGCACCGTCTGACCTGCACATTGACTGTTGTGGGTCCTTACTGATGAGCTGCCTCTAAATTTATTCGACTCTGGGTCCTTACTGCACTTGAAGTTGAGTCGTTGTATTTTTTGTTATTCGGTGGGTGGTGAGGCCCTCCTCTACTCTCTCAAGACTCTTAGCTTGGGCAATCTTTCTTTTGATGATTGTGGTTGTAATGTATCGTTGAAGTTAAAATGGTGAATGAAATGACAATAGAAATCGCTGAAAATTTACAGAAATAAACTAGACTCAATAACGAAGACACCACTTTTTACGGATTTGGAATATGACCTCCGGTTAGGGAGATATGGCCCTGACAAGTTGGTCCTAATTCGGGTAGCGATTTACAGCGATTTGCTTACTGAATAACACTACAAATCGCTATAGCAATTTGCGGAAGACACTACAAATCGCTATAGCGATTTGCGGAAGAATTTACAGAGCCGGTACTGAGATCTCATGTTCGGGGGTTCCAAACCGCGCCACGTATAAGATGCAAACCGGCATGTATCCCCATGTGGGTCGCCATCATATTGCATCGTAATTTGGTGCCGCAGCAAAGACTTAAGTAACCTTTACCGCCATTCGCTTTCTCTTCCTCGGACGAACATAAATGCCCTCTTTCTAGAAAACTGAATCGTCGGTTCATGAAAATGACAAAACTGCCCTCCATCGATATCGCGGGAAAACATTCCGCAGAGTTTGCGTATGTAGCAAGCGTTATGTTGTATGATACAAATAGTTCAAAAAAATCCTTTCTCGCTCTAAGCACTCTACCGGAGATTCTTTGCTTTCATCTCGAGTTGCCGGAGCATCCTTTCCTTTTTACCAGAGCATCTGTTTTCGTCTTACGCGCAGTCGCAACATCGTTGCCACCTTCTGTTGCGTATTAGTTGTTACTGTTGCTTACTCTATAGTTGGAATATCCAAATTCCCATCGTTTCGGTGAGTTTCGTGTAAGTTTTCTTTCTTCAATCTGAAGATTGCTTCTTATACAACGATTTGTATTATGAACCCAAATATTCCGACGATTTCTAATGATGATGATCGTGTATTGTGTTGTGCAGGTTAGCAATGTCTGCGCCTCATCAGATTAGAGATACCCCGTCGTTCTATGGGTTGTCTATTAGAGAAGTGATCCGCCAGTCCCATCTATCTAAAGTTTTTGAAAGATACCAAAATATACTTAAGATTGAGAACGATGAAGATAGGTAAAAAGCCTTGGAATCGTATTATGCGGAGGATTATCCATCAGATATCGAGGTTGTGGACCAAAGGAAGAACTCTGAAGAACGAAAGATGCAGAACAAGGATGACGAAGAGAAGGCAAAGGCCAGAAATATTGATGAGAATATAAATAGAAGGTGGAGGATTAACGCACAGCAGATGGAAAAGAGGAAGAAGAAGGCGGAGGAGTGGGAAAGGGATGTTAGCAATATGCTGGCGGAGGCTCATAGGAGAAACTTGGAGAGTAGAGCAATGCGACACAAGGCAAGGCTACTGAAGGAGGCGAAGGAGAGGCGAAGGCAAATGAATAAGGAGGAGGAAGAGAAGGAACAGAATATTCCTCAGTTTGAGGAAGAAAAGGAAAGGCGAAGGAGGGAGTTGGAGTTCGAGGAAGCTAAGGAAATGCAAAGGCAGCAAAAGGAGAATGAGGAAAAGAAGGAAAGGCAACAGAAGGAGAAGGAGGAGGAGGTAGAGAAGGAAAGAGAAAGGAAGAAGCAGGAAGAAGAATTGCACGAAAGAAGGAAACAACAACTGCAAGAGAAAGAAAGGCGGCGGAAGGAGAAGGAGGAAGAAAAGGAAAGGGAAAGGAAGAAGCAGGTGGAAGAACTGCGGCAAAGAAGGAAACAAGAAATCGAAGAGAAAGAAAGGCGGCTGAAGGAGAAGGAGGAGGAAGAAAAGGAAAGGGAAAGGAAGAAGCAGGAGGAAGAGGCGAAAAGGGAGAGACAAAGGAAGCAGAAGGAGGAGGAGATAAAGGAGAGAGAAAGGAAGGAGAAGGAGGAGGATGCGAAAAAGGAGAAAGAAAGGATGCAGGAGAAGAAAAGGGAGAGAGAAAGAAAGGAGAAGGATGAGGAGAAAAGGCAGAGAGAAAGGAAGCAGAAGGAGGAGGAGAAAAGGGAGAGAGAAAGGAAGGAGAAGGAGGAGGAGAAACGCGAGAGAGAAAGGAATCAGAAGGAGCAGGCGGAAAAGGAGAGAGAAAGGAAGCAGAAGGAGGATAAGAAAAGGAAGGCGAGAGAAAGGCATGCGACGGTGGAGCCGGTAGAGATGGAGATTGAAAGGCAGTTGGAGGCAGTGGACCCACCAGAAAGTCCCAGGTTGGAGGGAGAACAACAGAAAATAGCGACCAAGGTAAATATATCTGTCTTGTCTGCGAAGATTTAATAATATGTTTAGCGATTTTGGTATAGCGATTACTGTGTTAGATATTGATATTTATAGCGATTATTGCGATAGTATGTCTGCAACCGATATTATTTATAGCGGTTAGTAGAATAGTATTTATAAGTATAAATGGAAGTAATTTATAATTTGTAGGAATAATATGTTATTTTGTGTTACAGGGAGGTCACAGAAGAAGTAGAGCACCAGGTGAAAAGCTCGAAGGTCGCTGTCAATGGCCTGTAGTTCTGTCTTGGTATGGTCAACTGAGTGCATATCAGAAGGACCGACTACAAAATATGCACTTCGGTGGCCTTTTGGACCAGCAATATTTTGAAACTTGCTGGAATACCATGACTCACCTGGTAAATAAGTGGAATGATAAGACTAACACATTCCGGTTTGATTCTTTTGAGATCACCATGACTCTAGAAGATGTGGCGAGGATCACTGGCCTTAAGTGCGATGGCAGTGCTGTCCTATTACGGCATTCAAACTATAACGCAAGGAAAAACTGCACTGCCCTTCTAGGAATGTCGATGGACGAATGGAGTCAATGTATTTCTGGTGGAAGCAATTCCACATCAATGAAGGTCTCAATTTTTCGTAATAAATGGGAAGGCCACTCCGCTACTTGTGCATCTGAAACATCTGACCAAGAGTTGCATGGCTTCCTTCTATATTTTTTTGCTCTTACATTATTTTCCGATTGTTCTGGTTCGAGAATAAGTTCCATGTGGCTGCAGTACCTGGCAGACTTAGACGAAGTCGACAACTATGCCTGGGGTGCCGCTATGCTCGCACACCTGTACAGTCAACTCCACCGTGTGAGTAATGGTACGAAAACAGTTGGCGGATTTTGGCCATTTGTTCAGGTATTTGTTGATTACATACTTAGTATTTGTAGACAAATCTCATTGCAGTCTGTGGCGTTGCTAATAATATTTTTTTTGTTAGGCCTGGGCGTTGGAACATATTATCCCATTGCGTCCACGGTGTGGCCCTCCGATTTGTGGTTTTCTAAAGATCGGTCGCTGGGCCAGAATAAACGTCGCAGTTTATAATGCTAAGTCCATTTTAGATGGGCTGCAATTAAACGAGGTAAACGTTCTAAAATTGTTTACAATCGCGTCAGCATTTACCATTGAGTATTATAAATCGTTGTAATGTTCAGCATTGTTAAGTATACATCGCTGCAGGATTGTCTTCCGTAGTGCATATCGTTGTTGCCATATCATGCGTAAATAAATTTTAATATATTTGTCATTCGTTATTAAAAAGAATTACCAATGTATAGGTTTTGTGGAGACCTTATGGAGATGGGGGCGATGATGAAGACGTTGTTGCGGAGGCTGCCAGATTGTCTGACCGCGATTTGTGGCTATTTTGCAATTTTGAAGTCGAGTTGTAGCAAGGTAGTCGAGTTCTCCTACAATCTGGCTTGGGGCAGTCTATCCCAAATAAGCCTTTGGAGGTGAGAAGGAAGATGAATATTGGTGGGGGCAGGCACGTGAATTGGAGCGATCGCTACAGGGACGAATTATTAAATTGGAACTCAAGTGGTTTCCCTGCCGTATCGTATGATCATGAAGGACGACAATTTGATCCCTTCTATTTCGAAAGCTATTGGGAACCAATGCGGCGAAATCAGAAGATTGAGAAAATTGTCAACCCATGCCTCCCAACTGTCCCTTCTCATGTTGTAGCTCAGCCTCTACAACCAAAACGTCGTCTCGCTCTGGTTAATACGACTTGTCCCTCAGTAACAAAGCACGAGGAAGACCAAACACTTGCTCCAAAAGAGAAGACTGTCTCTGCCGCAAGGTTCGAACTTATTGAGAGGAAGAATAAGAAATTAAGGACAGAAGTAAGCACTATGGGCATTCAATTGAATGCAGTGGTGGACATGATGACCAGTCTTTTTAGGCAAGGTTTCGCAACGAAGAGGCCACCCAGGATAGACAGTCCACCAATAAAAAGTGAGAGACAAGTCTATGAAATTTCATCAGATTCGTCCAGTGACTCGGAATAAATCCTAGATTTTCATTTTTATCACGCTATACATTTGTTGTAATTGTATAATGAGTTGCGGTAACGTGAAATTCTTTTACTGTTTAATTCTTTATTATTACATCTTTCCGACTTTGGGTCTCGGTAATAAATAAACTTTAAACGAAAATAGATGTTTCTTCAGAAATCGTGGCATTGCCTAACCTCTTTGGCATTGCTAAGATATAGCATTTCTGTTTAGCAATCGCTGTATTTGTTTTCGCCTCGAAAGAATATCGCACAAAGTATTGGCGATCTAAGCCCTGAACAATAATTTAACGAGTTCTGACGGCACAAAGGTTTGTATCCATATACGATAATCGTGAAAAGGTATTTGTGTTAAATAATCAATAGATAAGGAAAGGATTTGTTGCCATCGCTGGATACTTCGTCCTTTGAGTCGGAGAGCGATTTATTTGTAGCGGTTGTTAGCGATTTTTTGCTACTGCAGGAAGTCGATTGATGACATCACGGTATGGCGATTTGTGGTTATCGTTGAATAGCGATCTGTGGCATCACAGCATAGTGATTTGTGGGTATTGTTCGAATGTCAAATCACACATGGAAAACGTGTTTTTGAATATTTAAAACTTAATGAGCGGCATAGAAAGACGTATTTTTGAATACTTCGAACACAAGCATTTAATTTGGCGGCGGTTATCTAAAAAAGGCGGCATGCGAAAAGCCGTATTTATATTTTTTTTAAACGCAATCAATTAATTAGCGGGCTGTTTTCAAAAAATGGCTGCACGTTAAAGGACTTTACCTTTCTAGGTGAGGACGGCGTTTCAGTATCTGCGTTGCAAAGGTGCCATCGATATCTCCGTCCAGGCATGGCGCCGAAGAAGGGAACAATCAGAGCAGTACGACCAACCATGGCGGCCAAGAAGAGGACGAGTGGAGCAATACGACCCGGCACGACGCCAAAGACGATGGGAGCACTACGACCGGGCACGGCGGCAACAGAGAGGACGATGGTAGCAAAACGACCAGGCACGGCGCCAGAGGAGTAGACGAGGGGAGAAAAACGACCAGGCACGGAGCAAACGGATAGGAGGATGGGAGGTAAACGACCAGGCACGGCGCCAATGGAGTGGACGATGGGAGCAAAACGGCCACGCACGGCCCTGAACAAGAAGACAACCACATCCACAGTACCAGGACTAGCGCTTAAGAGGTATATTTTTTGAAACGCCTGAGCGGTTTAGTGAATATTTGCCTTTTCATGTCGTATTTGGACTAGTGTTGTTTACTGTAGACAATAATTTCAATGTCCAATCCTGAATACCACGCTCATGGTGCACTCAGTGCAACATCCACAGTCTCGGGTGGGCGGCAACGCCCTGACGAGTTCGTAGATGACATCGAGCAGATCCAAGATGAATTTGCAGATGGGAACACTATCAGTAATTTTGTAAGTATTTGTCCACTATCAATTTCTAGGTCATCGGTTTGCATGTTCTGAAGTTCGTAAATTTGTGCAACCAGACAATGTATGATTTTGTCAATTACATTCAGAGCAACCCAACGAGCAATACAGTACGCATCATCAGCTTGTATTTCATGGTATGTCTGGGCCGCTGTTGTTCTGTTTGCTTTCATGACGTACTCACGTTTCTTGGTGGTTAAACCTTGCTATTTCGTGCAACAGATGTACGTCCGGCGAAAGCCATACGACATAGGATTCGCAGATGCACTACCTTGTTGGAACAACGATGATGAGTGCGTAGACATTTCGAAATTTGGAAAGGTAAGTGAACAAACCTCTTATCCAAGGTTTATTCGTAACATCCCCATCACGATAAGTCTCTGGAACGAAAAATGATTTTATCGATTCGCAGATTTTACTTCCTACACTCTGGCAACATCCAGACCATTGGGTCCTATACGAGATGAATTTTTAGGTAAAACAACTATGGTGCTACAACTCATTGGACTGCCACAGTGGCGTAGAACGCGATGCTATGCATTTGGTAAGCTTGTGCCCAAAGGTGAAGTAGCTATTCGAGGTGGACC
The DNA here is from genome assembly GCF_984573655.1 of Nuphar pumila. Lineage (NCBI taxonomy): Eukaryota > Viridiplantae > Streptophyta > Magnoliopsida > Nymphaeales > Nymphaeaceae > Nuphar > Nuphar pumila. The sequence continues at coordinate 91,773,560 of NC_143252.1, read as the reverse complement.
GGACTGTAATATATTATCCCTTTTTCACAGGCGGGATTCTTTAACGGGCTTATGGGTGTCGACATTGCCGAGTGGATGTTGCTCTGTGCTGACGATGCTCCGTTACAAAGTAATGGGGTCGATTGTGGCATATTCGTAATGAAGCATATTGAAGCAATATACAATGGAGAAGAACCTTGTTTCCACGCTGTATGAGCTTCGTATCCGATGTTATTGGGTATTCCTGTTATATATTGATTTAACATTACCTGTTTTATTGCAGGAACATATGCCGGTAATACGCGACGAAATATGCGGAAAATTGATTGAGTTTAAAACGAACGACAGACAGAATAGTATAAAGTGAAACCTATCGATTGCTCTGTCTGTACAACATAACGAGCCCCTCCATCACCGTTCTCGCCGTCCTCCTCGACAGCAACCCAGTCGGTGCAGACGCGCTGAGGGTGGCCAGCAGGAGCTCCGCCAAGTCCTCTTCCTCTCCCTAGCGAGTCTCAGCGGATTTGTCGTTCCGGTGACGGGTGTTCATCTCGTTCCGGTGACGGGTGTTCTATGAAAAGTAAATTGTATTCAGAAATAGTTTTGTGTTGTATACGCATAACCAATGCTGGTAAAGTTGTTCTTAAGCAATGAAGAATATTGTACGGCGAAAGATATTTCTAAATATCGCATTACGTGAACTTATCAATAAGAAAGGTTTGTTCTCAGAAATCGTTGTATTGATGAACCGACGGTAATGTACACCTAAGGCGATTTCTTGAGACGTACTTGTGGATTTATTTGAGACCCAAATATTCGGTCCAATCGCATTGACTACGATTCAGAATAGCCCTCTGGCATGACATTGTTTTCATTAATGCGGAGTGCTTTTTTATTTAAGATTTGCTTTTGGTTTAATGAAACTGACGTATATACTCGAAAACTGACGGAGGGTGATAGGACGTTTCATTAATATTTGAATGACACAACACACAGTTTCACTTTGCTTCGCGAATAAGGAACCAACAAAATCGACAATTCCTGCATAAACGACTTATTCTTGAATCGAGTGCATTGGCGGCTTTGACGCAGTTGTCGTATCCGTCTATACCCCTCCCCTTTTTCATACGTCTGTAAGATCATAATTGAAGAAACCGTCGTTTAAAATTCAAGCAATTTTCAAATGCTGGCACAGGTTTACATGGTCGTAGCAGTGTAGTTTGACGTTAGACCACCAAGCGTATCGCTTTGTACTATTCGTAAAATATGAACGCGACATTAATGGCTCTTGTTCATCACCTTTTTCATATGCCAGCAATAAAGCGATGTTTAAGCATACAACATTTCATAGCGATGTTGAATATTATCATTTCGAACATTAGAAGTCTTTGTTCATTGCACACATCGCAGTCTCACCCTGCGACTGTCAATCACGCGGGTTGAGCGCACATCTTTTATCAATTACAAGCCTTTTAGATCCTCGCGACGCCTCCGTCAGTTTCTCCTCCGAAATTAGAAAGGACGTCAACTTTTTGCAGAGTTCTTCGCGGAATCCGAGTATATCAACCTGCAAAAACAGATTGTAAACTAGAAGCAATAGACATGCCCTTAATTCCCAATAGCAGAGGCCAAGGAATGGCATACAGCGTCGAAACAGGGTTCTGCACCATTGTATATCCCTTCAATGTACTTCATTACAAATACGCCGCAATCAACGCCATTATCTTGTAAAGGAGCATGGTATGTCGTGCGATAGATCCACTCGCTGACATCGACTCCCAAAATGGCTATGAAGAAACCGATCTGAGAATAATGCGACCGAAAGTAAATTCATGACCCCAGTACACTACACGATACTCATATAGATGGAATCTTACGAGATGGGAAATGTCTAGCCGTAAACCACTGTCAACTTCCAACGAATTGTAACACCATAGTTGTTTTTCGCGTAAATCCATCACGTATAAGACCCAATGCTTTTCAGACTGCCAGAGTGTAGGAATCAATATCTGCAAATAGATCGAAAAAATGTTGTTACCATTGTCACGCTGTAATATTGCACTGTAGGTTTGTTTGCTTACCTTTTCACTTGTCATAAGGTCTCTGCAGTGATTATCGTTAACCCAATAAGGTTTGCCGTCTTGAAATCCACTGGAGTATGGCAAACGGCGTAATATAATCTGCAAACCGAAAGAAACATTGCTAACACCAACGTTAACATACGAATCAATTGGACTAAATCAATAATGAAAAGCAACATAAAATACAACCGATATACCATGAAATATGGGTTGACGACGCTCACAGTCTGGCTTGTTGCGTTGCTTTTAATATAATTTATGAAATCGGATATAGTCTGTTTGCAGCAAATATGGTGTTGTATTGATCATACGTACACATGGCTTACGTTTATAGACAACTACTACTAGTTTCATACTAACAAAATTACTGATCATGTTGCATTGTGCGAATTCACTGCGCATTCGGTTGATGTCCTCCAGGAGTGATTGACTAAGTTTTCGCCCAACTTCGTCGGTGGATGTTCGACTGAAATGAATGCGGACATTGCAACGACCGATATTTAAATTACATTATATAGTACACAAAAACAAATTGCAAAAAACGCATGAAAGAGACAGATTTTGCTGAACATGTAGACTATGTGTAGACAATATACCCATGATTCGCCATTGTTGGTCGTGTAGTTGTCTTCGTCTGCCTCACCGACTACAATTTTCTATGTTCGAGGGCGGATCTCCAGGTTTATGAAGGAACCGTCGGTTTGGTTGTTGCTGGTTCACGAAGTAGAAGACAAACACATCTTCCAGTGCTTGTGCGACTATTTATGACCTAAAAGATGTACTGCTCAACCAACATGATCAATGAATACTGTACGACAACTCAAACATTTATGGGTATCCGTTGAAAAATACACATTGAGTAGCCTTTTATTTATAATATATGGATACAACTTTTTACAAGATAACAATAATGATTTCAAAAGGCAAGTGGAGGTGTCGGGAACGCAAAAGATTTGTTGGAGAAGAAGTTGACTGGAGGTGTATGGCGATTTGTGGTTATCGTTGAATAGCGATCTGTGGCATCGCAGCACAGTGATTGACAGTCCTACGCTGCGATGCCACACATCGCAGCACACTTGAACAATCTTTCGCATCACGCTAAGATTGACAGTCCAACAATAATCAACAACGTTCTACGCTGCGATGCCACATATCGCTATTCAACGATAACCACAAATCGCCATACAATGATATCATCATTCGCCTTCCTGCAGAAGCAAAACCCCGCTATCTATCGATTTGAACAAATTCAACCACGAACCGCAAGTCGTCAATGACAAACGACTATAAACTCTCAAAAAATCCGGCATTGTGGAGATCGGGTCATGCAAAGAGGCATGACAAGTAAGTTAATAGCCCACACGAGATTCCTGTGTCCCAAACCTATCTGTCGACTGCATCATAGCCTGTCATGAAAGAGAAAATATTAGACACTGAATTAAGTTTCACAAGAAATGCATACCTCCTCGCAACATCGATTACATACCAAAAGCCTTGTAAAACTGTAGCAATCGTTGCCGGAAATCTGGTCGGGAGGAATGTAGGTTTGAACGTTTGCTGGTACTTCTGCAGGGTATTGCTACATGATGGACATTACACGAGTTAGCTATTTGACAAGCTTCACGCAATGATAAGCAATATAATGTTTTACATACCTGTTCATTCGAAGGGCTTTGTTGTTTTTTATTACAGGTTGGTTGTTTCTTAGTCCTTTTCTTGCCAACCAATTCTAGTGCACCCTTTGCCCTCCGACGACTGCGATCAGAGGCAGGTTTTCTTTTGATACCCTGCGCTTCATGAATATGTCCATCATAATCAACAACGTTCACTACTGACTTGTTGAAGATAATGTTTACGCTTCGGCGCAACTTCTCGGGAGTGTCAAGCGAGACATGATTTTGACCTACGTTGTTCGATCCCATTATCTTCGGCTGGTATTCATTCGCTGCAACAGACTTAATGTGAATTAACTCCACGTTTTCAAGTAACTCCGTTGCAGCTTTTCTCACACATGCATAGCCTTCTTCGCTTCTCGATGCCAAATCAGCAACATGCATGAATGACCTACACAGTTGTTGGTAACGGGAGGCTATGTGGCACTTCTCGTCAACACCAGATTTACTCGCATTGTCCATAACGAGCATTTCAATCTTCGCGCGTCTCGTCCATCTTCGCATTACGTAAGACTCAGGTATTTCTTGTATCTTCTCTTGATTGAGTGCCTTTAATGCATGACAGCATAGGATACCTTTGAATTCATACATTTTGCACGAACATTCTACCCTTCTGTTGTCGACATTGTACGTGACATGTGCTTCTTGCCTTTCCTGATGCTTTTCGCCCTGACAAAAAATATGGTATTTGTGCATATTCTCGGTTTGCACCAGTTCTTCTATTTTGCAATTCATGACATGCAACACCTCTTTCTTGATCCATTCAAATACAGTTAGTGTATACAGAGCTGCAGGTCGCATCAATATTTTCATGTCAAAAGTTAGAGGTCGTGTATTGAAGCATTTCACGTCTTGTTCAAGCTCATTCTGTCTTAGACCGTCTACAAATAATTCATATTGTTCCATGAAACGAAACATTGTTAAACATGAATACAGGGTTTTCTTCAGCGTGGCATGCATAGATTCGGCTCTTTGTGTGCTTATCATACCTGCACAAAAGTATTGTCTTCCATATGCCAATGCCCACTTCTCTTTTTCTGCATATAAATTTTGTAACCACAGACAGTCAGCAAGGTCGTATGTCTTAATCATTTTGTCCCAATCTGACTTAAAGGTGACCTCGTCTACGCTATGAAGTACACACCTTGTAAAATGTTTGTCAAACCCTGTATTCTGATTAAATATGTGTCCTATGTTCTTTGCTGCATTTTGAAAGATATGTCACAAACACAGGCGATGATGTGCATCTGGCCACACATGAAGCACTGCAGCCGTAATTGCGTGATCACCATCTGTAAGTACAGTTTCAGGATGCTTCCCGTTCATTGCCTGTGTAAATACTCTGAACAACCACTCAAAGGTTTCCTTGGTCTGGTCATACACAAAAGCACCGCCTAATATACAACTCTGTGCGTGATGGTTCACTCCCACAAACTGCGCAAATGGCCACTGTTCAGTGTTAATCTTTACTGTAGTATCAAACACAAGCACATCATTGAAGCATTCATAATCTAATCTAGACCTTGAATCTGACCAAAACATATTCACAACATATCCATCTGCGTCCACTTGCATTGCACTAAAGAAACCATGTTCATTGCTTGATTTATTCTGTAAGTAACGAACCAAACAACATATTTCTTTGTTCTTCATGTTATCTGTCCTCTTTCTGCTCAAGTGGTTTCTAAGATCCAAAGGTGTGAATGGCACATTTTCGCGACCACCATCTATGCGGGTAAACAAATTGTATGTCTTCCTTGGTGCAATGCCGGCGCTATCGGCTATTTCAGCCATTGCAGCATGCGCTACAGTTACTTTACGATGTGACCTTAGCATAGTTGTCATAAATGATGCAGATAAATCATGATTATGATCACTGATTAAAGTACACACGACAAATTTTCCATTCGGATGTCTTCTCAAAACCAATCTCGCCTGACATCCACATCTTGATTCTGGCGTGCTCCTAGTTGGATTTCCCATTGATTTCTTCCAACCTTGCTTGGAACAAACATATGTCTTTCTAACCAAGACACCCTGTGCATTTTTTGACAAAGAAAACCTTCTCACACTGAAGCCGACTTTTAAGGCATAATCATTGTAAAATTTATATGCATCTTCTTCGTTATTAAAATGCATTCCTTCTACAGGAACATAGTCATGTGCAATTCCATGTACATTCCTAGTTCCTACGGTTTTATTAAGTGTACTGACATCAAAATCAGGATCATTATTGAATTGCATTTCTTCTCCTGGAACATTGAAGTCAAGTGTACTTCCGTGTACATTCCCGGTGCATACACTTTTATTATGTGCGCTGTCATGGTAGTCTACCTCATCATTGAATTGCATTTCTTCCACTGGAACATTCAAGTCAATAGTGGGTCTAATGCCTGCACCCTTCTTTTCATGTGCATCGTTAGTGCAGATGTTCAATTCTTCAGTTGGGTCATAAGTATAGATATTCAATTCTCCAGATCTTTCTATTGATTGAGCTACATCGTCTTTATTACAACCTGATGATAAGCTCAATAATGTTTTAAGCAATATATCAATTTGTGTTTGCAGCAACATAGCAAACAAGTCGATATTATCTCACAAAAATGAGAGTCTGTTACTAATACAGCGGTTTGAGATACAATGCATATGATGAGTGAATGTAGGATACCTGATGGGGTAGAGGCCCTTCCTAGCATCTGCAAACAAGCATTCCTGTCAACAGGTCTCAGCGTCTTACAAATATCGATAAGTTTCCAACCTTCGTAAGAACAAGATCTACCTGCAATAACCAAACAAAGCCTTAATGACACACAAGACGACATGCCTTCTTCATCGATAGCATGATGCTGGGAAGCTACTCACGCCGCCTTGATGGAACTGGTTGGAATGTTTGTGCATCATTGCTTTCTTCCTTAATGCCTAACAACAATGACAAATAAAAGAAGACAGTGGAATGTTTTGTAAGCAATATATCAATTTCCGTTAGCAAGCGGCATAGGTTTACTATGATTTAATCAGGATGCATATAAGAACGGATACCACTAGGGTTACGCAAGTCAAAGCAACAATTTAATGAATGAAAGTATCAAAGAAAGTGCGGTTTGATGTTTGCTTATGCTGAGCATCGACGTGTCGCTTACCATGCCAATAAAATACACATGTCGTACATGTGTGTTGACGATAACGCTCTTATAATATCCACGAGACTCTAAAGCGAGTTCAATAGAAGTCGCTGAGAGAGCAACGATATGCATGCGAAAATCGCCCCGCCATGCGTGTCAAGATGTGTTTCTGCACCCAAACGTTTTCAAAGTCTGTGCACAAATATCTTACAAATACATATTACAAAACATATAATATCTTACAAAATGATATGTATAGCGATTTGTCAGATATTGAAAATCGATACGGCAGTTCAGTATTTATAACTTACAACTCGACGATACAAAAACATACTATCTAAAAGGTCGATAAATATATCGCACAATAAATTACAAATCGATAAGGAAGAACTTGAACATAATAGCAAACAAATCGATATTAACTAACAAAAATGTATCTCACAAAAACGAGAGTCTGTTACTAATACAGCGGTTTGAGATACAATGCATATGATGAGTGACTGTAGGATACCTGATGGGGTAGAGGCCCTTCCTAGCATCTGCAAACAAGCGTTCTTGTCAACAGGTCCCAGCGTCTTACAAATATCGATAAGTTTCCAACCTTCGTAATAACAAGATCTACCTGCAATAACCAAACAATGCCTTAATGGCACACAAGACGACATGCCTTCTTCATCGATAGCATGATGAGATAAAAAGCTACTCACGGTGCCTTAATGGCACTGGTTGGAATGTTTGTGAATCATTGCTTTCTTCCATGATGCCTAACGACAGCAGAAATGAAGAGAAGACACTGGAATGTTTTGTAACACAAGGCAGGCACGAGAAGGCGACAGTGTGTTGTACAACAGGATAAAAAACAAGGCAGAAAGCTCGACTGGAGACAAAGGCAAAGTTTGGGTTGATAATAGGAGCAACTGTTACAGCAGATGGCGCAGGCGAACGTCTCCACTTTAAATGGTTAACATCAAACTTTCTGGATGGAGGACTTTTTTGTCCTTTTCCCCACCCGTCGTTTCACAACTTTTGAATGGAGGATATTTTTGTCATTTCCTCAAACCATCATTTCAGGGCAAGAAAAGCAAGTAAGGGTGATTAAGTCTTTGCAACAGCACCAGAGTCTGATGCAAAGTTATGTCAACATACACGAGAATACGAGCCCCATGTGCATGAATACGTGGCGCTCATTCGATCCCCCGAACACGGACGTGGGATTCAGTGAATCATCGGGGGCGAACATACACAACCCTCCCAGCATTAGGAGGGCTCACCCAAATAAAAGGCCATCATTGGTTGCCAGATCTAGGGTGAAAACAAAACAAGACAGTACACGAAATTGATCGGTGGGCAAATGATTCAACGCATGAGTGGGATGTTCAGCGAGCAACTGCTGCAATACGGAGCATAGGGCTACACGCCGTACGAACCGCAAGTGTGCATCAACATAGCAAGATGAATGAACAGCAAAATCCCGAAAAAACAGAAGAGAAAAAAAAATGTTTATATAAAAGGAAGGCACACTTCCCCACGACCCCATGCTCTCCCTCTCTCAAAGCATAAGAACTAAGAGGACGCGCTTTTACATGATGGAAGAATTAAGGGGTGGGGGTTAATTAGCAAAGGTAATAATGGGAGGTCCAAGGAGACAGATAGGCAAGGGTTAGCAGTGGCTTAGAGCTAAAGGGCCGCAGAGGAAAGCCAACTTGCCAACCCTCGCACGTTAAATCATTAAGCAATCGAGGACAAAGTCAGGGCGTGGAAAGAAGAGAAAGGAAAAGAAAATCAGACGGAGGGTTTAGCAGAAGAGTCGGGGTCGGTTTGAGAGTGAGGGCTGGTGGGGGTCATTATGTCTAACATGACCACTAGCCGCCTTAATAAATAAACAAAGAGAGAGGAGTCCAAATAGCTAACCCGAGGCAGAATGGATCGAAAGGCCATATTCCTTACACCGGGGGTCCCACATCACCACCCGTATCAGGACGGCCTCAAGGATAAGGATTCTCTCTTTTACTCGAAACAGGACTATTTATTGATGTCTGAACATTAGACAGAGCGTCTCAGCAGTTGTTGGTCATCTCAAAACCTGACATTCATAAAAAATTTGATATTTTTTATTATTAAAAAACTTTTCTTTGCTCTTCCGTGACTGCTTTGGATTGTTTGGTCCAGAGTCTGTTATATTTTGGCTGAGTAAATTGTAACTTTTTTTAAGCCACTCTTGCACTGTGACTCAGGTTGATCAATAACCTTAAAAATTAGCTCATAAATCTGAATTGTAACGATTCAGTGAACAAAATAATAAGTAAATGTAAATGCATCCAGCTTTTTTTGTTCACTTTCATCCGGATTACCTTCTACAAATTTTCTTGGTCTTCTCTTTCACTCTCTTATACTCTCTATATTTAAAACTTCTCCAGCAACAAACGAGTGATCAAAAAATCTTGCGACAAGAAAGAAAGGTCACCGTGCCTCTTTGGCCTATTAAAGAAATAAGCTCATAACAAGTGATATCAGAACATGTTCTGAAACTGAAGAAGAGACTCTAAAATCGGTGTCGAGAGACACATCGATTATATCATGGCGCTTCAATACAACTTGTGAAGCAACAAAGGTAAGGCAATTGCCGAGACCAAAGAGATGGGTTCACCCCAGGGCCATGAGCAGACGGTCAAGATTATTAATAGACTAGTGACTGATGTGACTATGTATGAGGAAGCAATTTCATGAACAGTTGAGTCGTTTGGAGCAATAGACGATGAAGTAACAAATCTGCAAGGGCAGGTGAACTTGCTGATGGTACAAGTTACATCCCTGACTATGACAATGATCGCCCTGCAGACTGAAATAGAAGAGCTTTAGTTGAAAAACTATACTTTACAATGAACGATGACCCTAAATGGTAGAAATGATGATAGGCCATCAAAGAAAGATGTGCTGATGTCAGCGAAGTTTAATGATTTCAGAGACAACAAGGCTATAGAGATTTTTTTGTACCAGATATCTGAATATTCAGAATGTACTGGCCGAGGACCCCTGGGTAAAGGCTGCAACAGCTCTACTTGGCGAAAATGATATAGCTTGGTGGAGACAAAAATATAGCGATATGAAAAGAGAACATTATGTAATTGATACTTTTGAGGCCTTCAAAATTGAGCTATGAAACTACTTTATGCCGCGGAATGTACAACGCCAGGCATATTGGATGGCATCAGAATTGAAGCACACTAGAGTCTTGATAAATTACATCAGGACGTTCTAGAAGCTCACGTTAGACATACCCAATATGCTAGATGAAGACAGACTCAATTGGTTTATTATGGGACTATAGTCGTGGGCACAATTTAAAGTGAAAAAAGAGCAATCCCGAGATTTTGAAAGATGCATATATGACGATTGAGTGCTTAGTGGATACTCAGTGCAAGACCTTCACTCCATCAACAAAGGTTAGGAAGAAGCCAGACCATAGAGGCAAGAAAGATGATCATCGTGACAATAAGGGTGAGGCGTCAACCCAACACTATTTTGACACGAAACAAAACTACAAAAAGTACAACAATAATGACAACAAAGGGCGGGTTGTGACTTGTTGGTTCTGTGGTGATAGGCATATCACAAGGCAATGTCATAAGCGCCTCGTGAAGGATGATGAATAAGCCACTGCAGTACAGACAGAGAGTAGTGACATCGACGTCATGCAACCAAGGATGAAAGCTATGCGGTCGGTTAACGTTATCAGAAGCTGTGCAGTTGAAAGCATATCGGTTAACAATGAACTCATGTATTTAGAAGTCAATGTAAATGGGAAATCTATTACAACAATGGTAGACTCTGAAGCCATGCATAACTTCGTATTGCAGAAAGAGGCAAAGCAGTTAGGCTTGAAGCCTGGGACAAAGCAAAGGACCATCAAGACTGTGAACTCTAAGACCAAGTCTATCATTGGTGAAGCGAGGGATGTAGCTATCCAAATTAGGAGTTGGGCCGGCAAAGCCAACTTCTCAATGGTGATCCTGGATGATTTTTGAATGATTTTGGGCATGGAGTTTTTTTGTAGCAAAAATATGATGATGTTGCCAAAGTTTAACTCGTTAATGATCATGGGGAAAAATTATACGATATAGTGTCTTACTGTTGAAGGCAAGTCTTCAATGTTATCTGTCATGCAATTAAAGAAGGGTGTCAAGCGAGGAGAGCAAACAGTCTTAGTTGTTATATGTACCGAAGAACGAAAGGTAGAAACAGTAGTGCCACCGACCCTTGCCCCATTATTAACAGAGTTTCGAGAAGTGATGCCCCTGGAACGACCAAAGCGTCTGCTGCCAAGTCACGAAGTCGACCACAGAATTGAGTTGACTATGAGAGCAAAAACCTCTGCCATGGCCCCTTATCACATGGGACCAAAGGAATTGAAGGAGTTACGCTGGCAACTGGACGAGATGTTAGAAGCAGGCATCGTTCATCCCTCAAAAGCACCCTTTGGCGTCTATGTGCTCTTTCAAATAAAATATGATAGTTCTAAAAGGTTATGTGTAGATTACCGTACACTGAACAAAGTCACGGTGAAGAACAAGTATTCGTTGTCACTGATAGTGAACTTGTTCGATCAGTTAGACAGTGCTTATGTCTTTTAGAAACTAGATTTGTGATCGGGCTACCAGCAAGTGATGATTGCAGATGGTGATGAGCTAAAGACAACTTTTGTCACTCACTATGGTGCTTATGAATTTTTAGTGATGCCATTCGGGTTAATTAATGCTTCGACCATATTCACGACATTGATTAACAAGATTTTCTAACCTTACTTAGATAAGTTTATGGTAGTCTATCTTGATGACATCGTGATCTACAACAACAGCATGGAGGAACATGCCAAGTACTTGCGAATAGTGTTTGAGGTGCTGAAGAAGAATAACCTTAGTGTCAAGTGAGAAAAGTGTCTCTTCAGCCATGAGGAGATTAGCTTCCTTAGCTATATTGTGGGGCATGGTTTGCTGTGCATGGACGGGAAGAAGATAAGAGCCATCCAAGAAAGGTGTCCGCCAACCAAAGTGACAGAGTTGTGGTCATTCCTTGGCTTGGCAAACTACTATCATCGAAGGCTACTCACTCATTGTTTCCCTCCTCACAGATTTATTGATGAAGAATTGGGTATGGCTATAGACAGGAGCCTACCAAGATACCTTTGATGGCTTGAAAAAAACCTTGGAGAGAGAACCTGTGTTGTAGTTTCTAGACTACACAAGACCCTTTAAAGTTCACACAGATGCTTCAGACTTCGCCATTGGCATAGTTATCATGCAGGAGGGACATCTGATTGCTTACAAGAGTAAAAAATTAAAAGATGTTGAGAGGCATTACATGGTGCATGAACATGAGATGATGACCATTATACATTGCTTCAGGATATGGCAGCACTATCTTCTGGGTACCCAGTTCGTCATCAAGATGAACAATGTCATCACGAGCTATTTTTAGACACAGAAAAGTTGACACCCAAGCAAGCTCAATGACAAATGTTTTTGGTAGAGTTTAATTTCGTGTTGGAGTATAAGGTGGAGAAGACCAATGTTGTTGCTGACACCTTGTGATCATCGCAAAATTTTTCCTCTCATAATGTTCTCTTTCTTCCTTCTCTTTTCCTTTCCTACCTCTTATTTTCCTCCTTTTTGAAGAGAGAAAGATAAAAGACCGAAAGAAAGAGAGAAGAGAAAGAAGAGGAGAGATGAGGAACTCTTTTGCGGGTCTCACTTGACCTTAATTTTGAAAAATATTTTGAAATAACTCGCCTCCGTTTTTGAAATATTTGCGGGAAAAATCGGGAGACGGGATCCGCTCGTCGGTACGAGGTTCGACCGTTCCTGGCGCCTTTACCAGGGGTAATCGAACCAAGGGTCGAGTTTTATGCCTTTTGCTTTGCAAAGAATTTATCTAAGTGTTTATCCTAAATCTAAATGCACAATGAATCATGCTTGTGCGAATGCAAAGATGTATGCTCCTTTTGAAAAAGTTTTGAAAAACTTCCAAGTGAAATTGATAAAGTGAAGAAAATGATTCCTAACTTAGAACTTAAGATTAAAGTTCTAAGTTTTTAGAATGATCAAGAGTTTGGGAAGATAAATCTGGAATTTGGAGTTTAACCTTGAAGTTTTGTAATAAAAAGAGAGTGAAGGAAATTTTTCACAGTCATAAATGGACTTTGAATTTAGAATTTTGAACTTGGACGAATATCTGGAATGGAATTGAATTCCACTTTTGAATATGGGAAATCTAAAGAATTTAAGAAATGAGATTTGTAGAAATTGGATTTTCAAGATGAAATCCGAATCCAAGTTCCGGATAGAGTTTTGAATTGATTTTTTAGGATTCGAAATAGGGACTTGGTCTGAATGAAATGGAATTGGCTTTAAGAATTGGAATTTAAATGGAATTTTGGATTTGGAATTTTGAAGGGGATTGGTTTTAAGATTTGGAATACGAGATGGTATTTGGATCTGAATCTGAGATCCGAAATAAGGTTGGACTCTGGATTCTAAGATGGAATTGGATCTGAAATCTGAGATCCAAAATAGAATTGGGTTCTGGATCCTAGAATGGATTTGGATCTGAAGTCTGAGATCCAATGTAGGATTGGATTCTAGATCCTAAGAATTGGATCTTGGATCTGAATCTGAGACCCAAAGTAGGGTTGGATTCTGGATCCTAAGAATTGGAATTTGAATCTGAATCTGAGATCCAATGGTAGAATTGAATTCTGGATCCTTGATGAATTTTGGACCTGTGATTGGAGATCCAAAGTGGAATAAGAGTTTGGATCCTAGATGGAATTCGGATCTGTGATGGGAGATCCAAAGTGGAATGGAGTTCATACCTGGAAATCTGGATCCAAGTTTGAGACTAGGATTTGTTTTTGGATTTGGATTTTGAGAAGTCCAACTAGGACCTTGAAAATGGATCCGGGTCTTAGAAACCCAAATTTAAAGCTTGAGATTTCAAATCTAAACATTGATTGAGGATAAATTGATTTGAAATCCAAAAGATAACTTCAAAGTTAATTTGAATTTCGAATTTGATTGAAGTTTGAATATCAGATGATTTTGGAATTTCAAAGCAATATTGGACTTTGAAATTGAATTTTTGAATATTGAAGATGAGATAGCATTAAAATTTGGATAAGATTTGATTTTAAGAAGAAGAATCACTTGGAATTTTGAAAAGGAAGTTTTGAAAATATGATGCGATTCTATCCTATATGATGAATGAACTTTAAATAACTTTGAAAAAAAAAAAAGCTATTCCATTCCTCAGATGAATTAAAATAAGATTGAAGATATAATACATCCTTGACTATGGTCATTGAATGTATTATATAATAATCTATATTTAAATTCTAGTGAAGAATGAAACACATTTTTGTGCTTTTATAGAGTTTAGAATGGGATTAACTCTCAATATACCCTGACTATGGCCATTGGTATATATATTGAATTAATTCTAAGTTAAACTCTGATAAAAGAAAAAAATATTTGAAGAATATGATGATTTTTTGAAAGAGGATCCAGTGTGGATCCAGTATTATTTCATAAAAGATAAGAATACTAAGTCTTGTTTACACCCCGACTATGGCCGTTGGTGTAAATCATCAACTTAGAATTAACTTACCTTTTATGAAATGGTGCACGTGCCATTCGTGTTTCACCATTGTGAGAATTTGAGAAATAAAGAAAAAAAATGCATGGAGTAAACAATTCATGGTATTCTATGATGCTCATTCATTCTACCTAAAGCAAGAAATGTAAATTCTTATTCCAACCTAACTATTACAATGGATAAAATCAAATGTACAATCCCAAATAATGATGTCTTTTACATGTTTCCTGCAAAACAACTAGGTTAGTAATGAAAAGAGAAGGAAAATCATATATATATACATATGGAAATCAAATGATGAAAATATATGTATGATAAAGAGGATGGAAAATGGCATATTTGTTTTGAAAATATCTCAACAAATGTATGATCACACAATGATATGTTAATATAAAAGAACAACTTTGAATATCCATATGGCCATGTTATGAAAGATGACAGGTAGGCACTATGACATATCAATATGTAGATCTCAACGCTAATGATGTGAGGTGATTAAATCAGCATACAGTACGTAAAATTGGGAATCTAATGGATGGAAGGATGCTTAGGTAGTAAGGAAAATGTGCAGCTGTAGGGGCCAGCACAGGGTATATGTATGCTATATTGGATTATAGGTTATATGAGTGTGAGGGAACTAAAGCAGAGAAAAAAAAGAAAAAAAAAATGTAACACTTGATGACTGAAAATGACATAGTAAACTGATGGTGTGCTATGGAGGTAAGCTATGGGGATTTTCAGCAAAAAAAAGGTTTGCTGTAAAGGTTTACAGCAAAACAGGGTGTTTGACTATAAATACTTGTAACAAATCAAGACATTTGTTGTAAATGTCACGGGATGATATAACAAAGCAGCAGGTGGCTGCTCATACACAAACACTTAAGCACATAATGAGCTGTAAGAAACAACAACAGATGAGACTGTATGGTGGTGGAAATGGCGGGCAATAGACACTAATAAAAAGGTGAGTATATCAGCAGTCTTTGAAGTGTAGAGGAAACAACACACACCGAGTTAATCTCTTAATTGGCCTAAGGGTGAACAGTGTGTATTGCAGAAAATATATCAACGTGCAGGTATGCTGTGATGCATGTATTTTGTAAATGATATGCATCGACTATGGCTGTGAATGCTATGCTACTAACAGAGGTCACAATGTTTGAGTATATGAAGAAATATTTAAATGGAGCAGTTATAAACGAATGAGTTATAATAAATCGATCAATCGATCGAAAGTATACAAAACCTGTCAAAACTGTGTCACCTTCTCAGCAAACTGAAAGTAAATCCTCCAGAACATTGATCCTGTGTTACTTTTACTGCCAGCTCGGATCTGGATTTTCCAGATCTGTCTTTAATTTAGATGAAAAGAAGGCCTTCATTTTAAACATTCATGGGCTGGGACATGAAAGGTTGGTTGGTGCCAACATCGGAATTCAAAGTGCAGAATCACACCTTTTTGAAGAAGCTCTGGTAAGATCATCTATTGAAATGTATGGACTCTTCCAAAACCTTGGAACTGAGAGAATTATTATAAAGGAACAGAGCACAGAGGATATGCACGGAAAAATTTATCAGATAAAACATCTGTAGCAAACTCTACTGCAGCAAAAAAAAAAAAAATAGCTAATATAATAGTGGCAATCACCACCCATATCAATGTTCTGTATTCATTTTATAGTGTATCGACCCCTTTACATATTTTGCATCTGCAAACCAATGAATCGACATATCTTTGGAGATCCCATCTGTTACTTGTCTTCAACCTGGACAAGAAATCATGTTTACCCTTCCTCACTCAGAGGCAATCCTTCCAGCTCATTAATTATATAATTCAGTATAGAGTTCATCCATTCTCTAGAGTTCAAACGAAATATGCTGGAGAAGTATAAAACTTAAAACGACATTGTTGTTTATCTTAGATGTAAGGGACCATGAACTAATAACATCGAACCTATCAGAGAATTAATTCCGAAATCAGTGAAATATCAAAAGAGGGCAGCTAGAGACAGTCCAACTGGCTGAAACGATCATGGTAAGATCTCCGAACTTCTGAGAATGAGACAATCATGTAGGTCAGAGGGCCATGAGCAGAAACTCATAAATTCTTAGGCATTTTCCTTCAGAAATTATCAATCCCGAAATCAATGAGCATTGGGATCTTTGTTGCTCCAAGGAATTCTCAACTAAGGGGGATCTTTATCAGGCTATGTGCTATTTTTTTTTTTTGCCAAAATAGTTATCTTCTTCAAGCCGATTTTGAACTGCATAATGATGAGAGATGGAGGATGCTATGAAATAATACACACATAGCATAAAAAGAAATCATCGTGAGTGCAGCAGCAAAATAAGGGGAGAATGATAATACAGAGTATAAATTGAAATCATGATCGTTATATACAAAAGAAAAAAAAAGAAAAAAAAAATACAAACCGAGGGAAGAAAACAGAAAATAAATAAAAAAAAAATGTTGGAATTCGACTATTCCTGATAATGTGGCACACAGATGGACCGATCTTGGCATGAGCAAGTCGACACCATCGGAAATGTCTTGTTGGGTCGGTGAGAGAGAAAGAAAGAGAAAGAAAGAAAAAGAAAAAAAAAAAAAAAGAAAACTATAGAAACTCGGAGATAGCAGAGAGAGGGAGGGCTTACTGTATTCTGCAAAAAGTCTTGAAGGAAGGGGGAGATCGACCTTCTGGTTTCGCTGGCCAATATTGCTTGATGAGAGGTTTTATGGACGTTGATCACCGCTCAGAAAAGGAAATTTGACGGAGGTAGACTGTAATGGATGCCTCCAAAATAAAACTGGTGGATGCTTGCTGAGAAGTGATATTGATTGAAAAAAAAAAGGGATGCGTAAACGTAGATAATCGACTCCAGAAGGAAGAGAATGGATCTCAAGGAAGACAATGGATGCCAGTGAAGAGTCGTTGGAGAAGGAAATCCGATCCCCCCCAAGGAGATGGGGTGTCTCCTCTTAAAGAGAGGCCGGATGGTTCGAGAATGGAGGCTGTTAAGGATCGAAGGTTGAGGAGAGGGGAGACTGTTGGAAGATCAACGGTGGTAAATTAGGAGAGAGCATGCGCGGGAGAGAGTTCGTTGTAACTTTTCCAATTTCTCAAAAGAAGGCCCCTTTTTAGGAAATTTTTGTAAAGTGGTTAGAAAGGGAGGTTTTCAGAAAAATCAACTTGAACCATTTTGTTTTCTTCGTAGTTTTTCCATTTTTTTTTTTTTGTTTTTTGTGTTTTGCTTTTCATTTTTTTTTTTTTTTTTTTGTATTTTCATAATAAGATTCTAAAGTTTGTGAGAAAACGAAGATTAAAACTAATTTTTTTTGTGTTTTTGCAAAAAATATTTACAAAAGGGAAATTTTCTGAGAATTAAAAGCTATTTTTGGGGAAATTTCTTCAGAAATGGGTTAGGACCCGGGTTTTGAGGAAATATGGATTTAAAGCACCGGATTCGAACCTGAAAACGATTTTGCATGGATCAATATGGTTTTTAATCCAGAAAGTCTGAAAAATTTGCTTTAATTTCTCAGAAGATGGAATCAGGGGCAAAAGGGTCATTTCTACAAGACTTTTTGGAAAATTTGGGGTGTTCACAGATGCCCCTCTTTGCTACTAAGCCGGTTGAAAGTCGAGCTTAGTGGCAAAGATAACACTCCAAATTTTTAAAAATGCTCCAGTCAGTAGATCTGAACTGGGTGTGGAAGAATTATTTTGAAAATATGGCTTTTCAGGCTTGGAACCTTATCCTGAATGGTTGTGGGGAGACGAAATCCTCGAAGATGATATGATCGAGTAGGAAACGAGGAAATCGTGATGGGACTTTTAGTTGAAAATTCTGAAATGGTGGGAGATGAAAATTTTGATCAGGTCTCATGGGTGAGACAAGATTCTCTTTTTGGAACGATTCAGGTTTAGCCCTTAACCTGGATGGGACGAAGATATATCAAAAAAATGAATTTGGGAGTGAGGAGAGGAATACATGAGGACCTTGATGGGACATTTTGGAAAAGGCCTTGTGAAATGAAGCTCGAGTATGATCCTTTCTTGGAGGAATATATGAAGCAAGGGTTCCTTGATGGGAAGAACCATGGTGGGACTGGAAGAAAACATCTCGTCAGAACAAGGAATCTCATTGGAATGTGACTCAGGTTTAACCCAAACCTGCAAGAAAGATACCTCGCGAAGCGAGGTTCCGGGTTAACTCTTAATCTGGATAGGAAATCTACCATATGGGTTTCTCAGAAATGGAGAAAGCACGATGGGACCTTCGGAACTTGGACGAACAAATCCGAGAGGGGTTTTTGCGAAAGGAGGAAATATAGAGTCCCTAAAGCTTTGAAAAGGGGAAGAAATTGGGCGTCTCATCACTGAGACTGAAATAGCTTTTGAAATCAAAGAATCTTTCGCAAATGGTTCAGGTTTTTACCCTTATCCTGAGTGGGTCGTCCCTACGGAATTCTTTTAATGAGAAAACCGTGATGGGACAGGAAGAGATGCTTCCACTGGATGAGGCAACTCTTCTGGAAGATATAGACAACGCTAAGTTGCATCAAAATGGATATTGAATGTTTATTTCATTCTTGAAATGGCTAGAGAAATTTTGCCAATAGGATAAAATTATAGCTGATTCAAATGCTTGGAAATGTGCACGTATGTGCAAAAGATATGCCCTCTTTTACCTAGAGTATTTCCCCCAAATGAGGTTAACTCCTCAATTCTAAGAGTCAGATTCAAATTTTTAGCACTGATGATTTTCTTCAAGGAAGCTATCCATTTCCCTGATATGAGAATAGAAGAAATATTCTTAATTTCATAAAAGCGAGAAATGAAGAGATATTGATAAAAGAATTTTGCACGAGAAAAGGTGACTTCTGGCAGCTTCGGCAGTTTGATATCCGGGTGTTTTTCCCACAATGATCTTTTTGCACTCTTTTGAGTCATTGGGCTTTCTCGGGTTTTTCTTATCATCCTTCATTTGGATGTCCTGACTTTTTCTCTTTTTTCAGGGAAGGGCACGTCACAAACTCCTTCATCTTGGAGATGCTCCGATCCTTCTTTTATCTCAGGGGTTCTATTGATCTCACTGGCTCAAAAGGTCTTTAGACGATAGCAGAAATCAAATATCTTTTAGGGTTTGTTGGTAGGTTCATCACACTCGCCTTCATCTCGACGGTGATCTGAACTTTCCCTGGAAGGATCCGTCACAAACTCCGTCATCTTGGAGATGTTTCAAATCTTCTTTGGCCCCGGGGGTCTACTCGCTTAATTCGCCTTCATCTTGACGACAATTGAGAGATCCCTTTTG
This sequence comes from Nuphar pumila, assembly GCF_984573655.1. Taxonomy (NCBI): domain Eukaryota; kingdom Viridiplantae; phylum Streptophyta; class Magnoliopsida; order Nymphaeales; family Nymphaeaceae; genus Nuphar; species Nuphar pumila. The sequence goes on along the minus strand of NC_143252.1, from coordinate 91,753,739 downwards.
CGGATATTTGATTGCAACTTTTAAACGAAAATGAGAAGGGATGGGTTGAGTGGATTCTTTTTATAGCTCAAGATATTTCCACTGCCTGATTGTCAGAAAATCATTTTTAAAACATGCGTCATAGCCAAGATCAATATCAATTCTCTTCTGGCTTTTCAACATCATTGAAGATTTCTTTTATTGATCATATCGAGGACATTTCTTACATCCTTTTGGTTGATCAACAGGAAAAGATTTGAATTTTACCTCTTTTCGCGAAAAGTTTCACCTTTTTTGGAAGGAAATAGAAGAGGTAATCTGAGAAAATTCTTTTCGTGCAGTCAGACTTTTAGAATCAACTAATGCTTTTAGCAAATTGGCAAAGTTTTCACGAATTTCTTATGAAATAATCACTCAATATAGATTTTGATGAGACATTTAGCTGTAATTTAAAGAAATGGTGCAAGAAATCAGACTTTAGAAAACTGGACAGATGAAATATATTAGGTTTTGGAAATCCCGACCAGTTTATGAGAAACTGGATTTTTGATAATCCCGACCAGTGAAAACACTGGATTTCAAATCCCAACCAGTGAAAAATACTGGATTTCAAATCCCGACCAGTTGTGACAACTGTATTTCAAATCCCGACCAGTTATAAAACTGGATTTCAAATCCCGACCAGTTATGAAAACTGGATTTCAAATCCCGACCAGTTGTGACAACTGTATTTCAAATCCCGACCAGTTATAAAACTAGATTTCAAATCCCGACCAGTTATGAAAACTGGATTTCAAATCCCGACCAGTTATGACAACTGGATTTCAAATCCCGACCAGTTATAAAACTGGATTTCAAATCCCGACCAGTTATAAAACTGGATTTCAAATCCCGACCAGTTATGAAAACTGGATTTCAAATCCCGACCAGTTATGACAACTGGATTTCAAATCCCGACCAGTTATAAAACTAGATTTCAAATCCCGACCAGTTATGAAAACTGGATTTCAAATCCCGACCAGTTGAAAAATACTGGATTTCAAATCCCGACCAGTTATGAAAACTGGATTTCAAATCCCGACCAGTGAAAAATACTGGATTTTGAGAATGAAGGATTTAATATGATGGTTTGAAAGTGATTGAATTTGGGAGATTATAACCCGAGGGTTGAGAAAATGATAAGACTTTGAGGATATTACAACCAGAGGTTGGGAAACTGATAGAATTGAAGACCTTGAAATGATAGAATTGAGGAGTCGCACCCTAAGGGTTTGATCTTTTGGAATACACGACCAGCGGGAGCTGGATCTTTTGGAATACAGGACCAACGAGATGCTGGATCCTCTGGAAATACATGACCAGCGAGATGCTGGATCTTTTGGAAATATATGACCAGCGAGATGCTGGATCCTTTGGAAATACATGACCGGCAAAAGCTGGATCTTTTGAAAAATACATGAAGTTTTGGGAATATTTAAGTCAGAACTTGAATTTAGAAGGAGAAAGGTCTTTGGTCAGAAGACTGATTTTAGAAGGTTACCGGTGTGAGAACCGGGTTTTTCAGATGTGCTCTATATATGATTGAAAAGTTTGAAAACAACCAGTGCGAGAACTGGGTTTTGAAGATGAGCTTAGATCTTTCAAAATGAGTTTTTAGAAGATAATTCATGATTTATCCCCTTATCCTGAACGGGGGAAATAAAAGGAAGAATACCTCATTGAAAGGAGGCATCAGGTTTATCCCTTATCCTGACAGGGGTGATTTGAAGATAAAAGTAGAAAAAAAAATTTTAATAAGATTGGAAAGTTTGTTAAAACTTGACATAAACGAGCATTAGCTTGATGTAAATCTGATCAAAGCAAAATGAATCAAATGAAAAGACAATAAAAATCACAGGACCAATTAAGAATTATCAAAATTTGAGGAGAGGAACTTTTGTCTAATCCTGCCTGCATATGATGGAAGAAGATGATTATGGATTAAAATAAAATGCCCCAGTATCATGGAGAAGAATGTAAGAATTGATAGAAGATCGTTATTTTTATTGAAATGGCTCTTTGAATAGTACAAAAGATTTTTGAATGAAAATTCTAAGTATAAAATTTCTTCAAATGCAGAGCATTGATGGGATCTGGCATCTCCACCCTATCTGCATTGATTAGACGATACGAATTGTGAGGCAAAGCTTCCTTAACCACATAAGGGCCTTCCCAATTGGGTGACCACTTGCCTTGTGGTCGATGCTTGAGATGAGCTGTCGATCTGAGCACCAAATCGTTAACTCGAAATTTTCTCTCAATGACAGACTTGGCATAATGTCGAGCTATCCTCTGTTGATAAGCTTGAGCGTGCTCTGCTGCTTTGAGCCTCTTTTCATCCAGTAAATCTAGTTGCACCAATCTCTGCTGCTGATACTGATCAAGTGGCAATTCTATGAGAGAAGCGAATTTGAGAGCGGGCTTTTGGATATGGAGAGGTAACACCACTTCAGTCCCGTAAACGAGTTCTGAAGGAGTGGCATTAGTCGGAGTCCGAATGGTGGTCCGATATGCCCAAAGCGCGTCATGAATTTTCTCGTGCCAATCTCGGCCTGTCTTCACAGTCCTTTCCAAAATACGAATCAAGATCTTATTGGTGGCCTCTGCTTGGCCATTCCCTTGAGGATAATAAGGAGCTGAGAAGTGATGGCAAATTCTGAATTTAGCACAGAAGGTTTTCATCCTCTCATTTTTGAAATGGGTTCCATTATCTGAGACAATATCATGTGGTATGCCGAAGCGGCAAAGGATGTTCTTATGAATGAAAGAAACCACATGGCGGCCTTCTACTGTGCGTAGAGTAACAGCTTCAACCCATTTCGTGAAATACTCTGTCGCAGCCAGGAAGTATTTGTGGCCGTTGGAAGCAGAAGGAGTAATCGGGCCGACGACGTCAAAAGCCCACATGGAAAATGGCCAAGGGGAAACAACTGATTGTAGGTATGCGGCCGGAGCATGAATGTAAGGCGCGTGTAATTGGCACTTGACGCATTTTTTCACAAATCCATGACAGTCTTGCTGCATGGTATTCCAATAGTACCCTGCTCGAACGATCTGTTTGACGAGAGTTTGATAGCCAGCATGACCACCACAAATCCCTTCATGTGCCTCTTGGATAACTTCCATAGCTTCTTCTTTGTCTAAGCACCTTAAATACTCAGAACTGAATCCACGGCGGTAGAGGACATTGGCGAGAATGAAATATCGGGTGGACATACGCTGGATTGCACGTTGCTCCCTTTTAGGCATTTCTGATGGAAATTCACCAAACTCAATGAAATTCTTGATACTTTGATACCAAGGCTCCTCCTTCTGATTGACCTGATTTACTTGCATAATCGAATCGAAAGCGGGTTGTTCGAGTCTGCCAACTTCGAAAGAGCGACATGACTCACCTTTGAATGGTAAAATGGAGCCCAAACTGGCTAAGCCATCGGCTATCTGATTATGCTCTCTTCTGATGTGATTGAGCTGAAATTCTTCGAAGCTGTCAACAAGAGCTAAGACGATCTTCTGATATGGGATCAATTTGGGATCTTTCACTTGCCATTCAGTGTTAACTTGACTGACAACAAGTAGTGAGTCGCCAAAGGCGTGCACTCTCTTGACATTGAAACATTGCAGAATTTTGAGGCCTTGTATTAAAGCTTCATACTCGGCCATATTATGAGTGCATTGGAAACCAAGCTTAAGAGAATAAGGGATCATTTCTTTTTCTGGAGTGATCAACAGGACTCCAATCCCGATGCCAGACATATTTTTAGAGCCATCGAAGAACAAGTTCCAAACCGGGGGCTGTTGGACATTACAGATGTGCTCGTCAGGAAAATCATCCTCTGTTTTAATTTCTTCTGTTAGAGGGAAATCTGCCAACTGATCTGCGATCGCTTGGCCCTTAATCGACTTTTGAGAAACATACTCTAAGTCATATTGCATCAACAGGACTTGCCACTTTGCGATTCGTCCAGTGAGAAAAGGTTGTTCAAGAATGTATCTGAGCGGATTAAGTTTCGATAGAAACTTGATTTCAGAAGCCAATAAGTAATGTCTCAATTTCTGGCACATCCAGACCAGAGCTAGACAAGTCTTCTCCATCTGAGAATACTTCTTTTCATAATCAATGAATGTTTTGCTCACGTAGTAGATGGCGTGCTCTATCAAACTGCCTTCTTCATACTGAGCGAGGAATCCACCACAGGCATTTTGATTGACTGAAATATATAGCAAGAGAGGCTTTCCCAGCTTAGGCGGCTTTAAAACTGGTGGATTAAGGAGATACTGCTTGATGCGCTCGAACGAGAGCTGACATTTTGATCCCCATTCAAATTTAACTCCTTTTCTCAGCAAGTGGTTAAAAGGCTCACATCTCATAGCCAAATTGGAGATGAACCTGCGAATAGACTGAATACGCCCTTGAAGGCTTCGCAGCTCTCTCAGATTAGTTGGAGGCGGCATGTCAATAATGGCTTTTGCTTTAGCCGGATCCACCTCGATCCCTTTCTTGCTGATAATAAAGCCGAGCAGTTTGCCAGACTCTACTCCAAAAACACATTTCTGAGGGTTAAGCCTCAATTTGTAAAGAATAAGTCTTTCAAAAACTTGACTAAGAGCATCGAGGTGATCCTCTTCTTCTTTAGACTTAACCAAAATGTCATCCACATACGCATCCATATTCTTGTACATTTGATCGTGGAAAATAACGGCCATTGCCCTTTGATAAGTCGCCCCGGCATTCTTGAGCCCGAATGGCATCACTGTATAGCAGAAGGTTCCCCATGGGGTAGTAAATGAAGTCTTTGACTGATCACGAACGGCCAACTTAATCTGATTATAACCTGAATATCCGTCCATGAAAGAAAACATGGCATGACCTGCTGTGTTATCGATCAACAGGTCTATATTAGGAAGTGGATAATCATCTTTCGGGGTAGCCTTATTGAGATCCCTGAAATCAATGCAGATCTAAACTTTTCCATTTTTTTTAGGGACTGCTACGATATTTGCCAACCAATCTGGGTAATCAATGGCCCGGATGAAGCCTGCTTTCAAAAAATCTTCCAGTCCTTCTTTGACTTGTTGCTCAATTCGAGGGTCTAATTTCCTCAATTTCTGCTTGATTGGTCTGGCTTCTGGTTTCAACTTGAGTCGATGCTCAACCAGTTTGATATCCAACCCTAGCATATCTTCGTAAGTCCAGGCAAATACTTCCTGATGCCTTTGGAGGAATTGGATGAGTCTAGCTTTTTCAATTTCGCTTAGGCTCGACCCAATTTTGAGAATCTTCGGATCATCTTCCGACCCAATGTTGATATCCTCAGTTGGATCTTGAACCAAGGCTGATGGTTCATCCTGCTTCTGAATGTGAGCAAATTCTGGTAAATTCTGAATAGTGGAATCAAATTCAGCTGGCTCTTCAGTCTGCTCTGTTGCCTGACTGACCTCTGCTCTGTCTTTCATCTCAGGAAACCTTGCCAATTTTAGATACTTGGGATTGATAACAAATCTTGTCATTGATTCAGGAGTTTAATGGTCCTGAAAATGCCAAAAAGAGGTTGTTTTTAAGAGAAAGTATGATGAGCCAAATAAAAAAATTTTATATAAAGCAAGAGTGATGATATAGACAAAGTATAAGAAGGAATTGATGGATATTTGAAAAGAAAATTTTGATCTTTCATTGATTGAAGTAAAGTATTTACAAGATTTTAACAAAAGATGGGACTGTATTGTCCCTACAAAAAAGAGAATAAAAGAAAGCAGGAAAACTAAGGCATCATCTTCACTTGTTTCCTTTGACAAAAACTGTCTTTTTGCTGGAATCCTGGCCGGTGAACCCCAACCCTGAATTGTCCGAATGCTGAGTAGGAACGATTGGCTCCACTATACCATCTTCATTCTTTCCTATGCCCCGGAATGGCTGATATCCATGTTTTATCAGCAGATCAAATCCCTTTCTGGCTTTGGAGAACTGGGGGAATAAAGGGTGATCTTTGAAGGAGGCGTAATCAATGCGTCCTCCTAACTTGAAGAAACAAGGTCTCTGCCATTGGACCGTGGCTGCGACATTTTCTTCTTCCATGACATCTTTTAGCTTCAGCATCTCTAGACTGTCACTGAGATTGATCTCATCCGCTTCTCGGATGCTCGGAATATCAGCTGTGAATGTCGGACGAGGAATCATAGGCTGTGGCAGCCTCTCTTCAGGATCTTCACCCAAAATGGTGGTGATCATTCCACCCTTAGACCACTTGATGCACTGGTGGAGAGTTGATGGAACGACATTAGGCATTGTGGATCCATGTTCGTCCCAACAGAAGATTGTAAGTCGGTGGTACATTGACGACATGGAACAACACAGTATGCACTGAGTAGTTGATGAAGATTTTCAAAAAGACTTTGCCTTTGGCAGTTTGCCCATGATTATCGAAGCCATAGATGGTGATGGGATCAGGCACATATTCTTCCTCCTTTAATCCCAATGCTTTCGCTGTCATTTCTGGGCAAATATTCAGACTGCTGCCCCCATCAATGAGTACGTGTGGGACAGTCATGCCCCTGGTTCTGACCAATATATACAATGCATTGTTGTGGAATGAATGAGGCTTAGGCAAGTCCTCATCTGAAAAGGTAATAGGCGCGTTAGTCATTGCTTGGTTTACTATCTGCGCCATGTCTTCGGGCGTGGTGCCCGGTTTTACTTTGATCTTTCTTAATAGATCATCTAGTTTTTCTTTATGCTGGGGGGAGTCGTGAGTCAACTCAAAGATGGAGATGTTGGAGAGCGCTGTGATGGGCTTCTGAAGGCTTTTGGCCCGCTCTTCTGCTGCTTCCGAGGTTTCTGCTTCTTCTATGCAGGCTTCCCTTTTCACAAATCTTTTTGGAAAAACTTGGATCTTTCCACTCTCAACTGACATGTTTCTAATATTTAAAAATGAGAGGATATCCCCTCTCTGAACTGCAGGTTGATTCTGATGTAGAACCATCACCTGATGCTGCAAACTTGTTTCTTTGCTGGAGCAAGGATGTATGTGACTCTGCAGGAGAAAAGAACCTTCTGAAACGGTTGACACTGAATGTTTTGGGAATGGGGCGGACAGAATGTCCATTTTGCCCTCTTCTTCATCCTCGATGAGGATGCTTTTATCAATACAATCCTGAATCAGATGCTTCAGGACGAAGCAGTACTCAGTGTCGTGGCCCATCGCTCTGTGGAATTTGCAGTATTGTTCCTTAAATCTTCCCATGAGCACTGGTGGATCTGCCACCTTGGGAAGTTTTACCATCCCGTGAGACAGCAAATATTCCAAAATCTTCTCCAGTGGCTGGTCGAGGGGAGTAAACTTCCGATCCCTGCTCCAGTTTATATGTTTAGGTTTTTCTTGAAGGTCCCCCTTTTGTTGAGGACCGGTCGGGAGAGGCTTATCATTGCTCTTGAAGAATTTCCCTTTCCTTCCTCTGTTCTGCTCGGGCTTTGTGCCACTGCCACTGCCCTGATTGCTGCTACTGCCCTGATCATCCCCTGGAACCTCGGCGGAGTAGGTGAAGTGTGCCTTCTTCTTTGGGTCTTGCACATTTTTGGCTAAGGCAACACCTTCGTACATCCCGTTCTCTACTCCCATCTCGAGCCATTCTGCTCGCTCCGTCAGTTCAATAAACGATTTGGAGGGATATGGGAAGAGGAGGCTTTTTAGGGGCTGGGAGAAGTTGTTGAGAATGACTTGGAGGGCATGCTCCTCAGAGATAGGGTTTCTCATTTTGTTGCACAGGCTTCTCCACTTGTGGATAAAATCCCTAGCCTTTTCATTGGGCTCTTGTTTCAGGTTGCACAGGTGGTTCAGGGTGGGCAGAGCTTCCGTGTTGAACAGAAAGCGTTCAACAAACATATTGACGACTTTGTCAAAATCCCTTAGTTCGATGGGATTGACGTGCTCAGCATATCATTTGGCAGCTATCCCCTCCAGACTGCGGGGAAAACAGAGAAATAGGGCACGGTTGTCTTCGCTGAACCGGGCGCATTCTGCGAAGAACATGGCAAGGTGGGCCTTAGGGTCTCCGGATCCATCGAATTTAATGAATTTTCGGGGGAGATTCTCCAAATTGATGTCTCCTTCCAAACCAAGGTAGAAATCCTGCCTAGTGTATGCCCTTTTTCCTTTATCCCGGACCTGCAGGTCTTTGACGATTTTGGTCAGTGCCTGGATAGAGTCTTCTGCAGGGGGCCCATGCTTGGGCTTGTTCACTGACACTGGCTCCTCTACCGGCCTCTTGGACTGCCGCAGATGTTTCGGGATGTATATCAACTGCTCTTCTTCAGAATTCTCTTCTGCTGACTCAGAATCTTCAGAGGTACTGTCACGCTGTACCTTTTGCTTGCTGATCTTGACTGGCTTTTTCATGGGCTTCTTCTTAGCCTTGGTCTTAGAAGCCGCCTTCTTTGGAGCCGCCTTAGCCTGCTCGGCCATCATTTTAGTCATCATTTTCTGAAAAACCCGGTACATGGCCGGATCAACATCGCTTTCATTTCCGGAGTCATGCTTTTTGGACAATCTAGGAGAATTCATCTCCTCTGACTCGTTGTCACTGTGTTGTTGAGCAGCCCTTTTGTCAGCCCTTGTCTGAACCATTTTCAGATGCCTAAGCTTTCCTGCAAAATATGGGAATGGTTAGAGTATGGAGAAGCTTTTTGAAAATCATAATTTCTTCGAGAGAAAGCAAGAAATGAGGGGATTTGGTAGACAATTTCAAGAGATTATCCCATTACCCGGGATTGGGTCATCGCATGATTTGTGATTATTGTGTTACCATTTGATGATAACAGAGAAATGTGCCTTGTTACCTAGGCGAGGTCGTCAACCATGATAAGATTTGAAGAAATGCGGAAGGAATATCCCTTTTACCTGGGATTAGGTCGTCACTCAAGTTTTTGTGACTTTTATTTGTGCTACAAACAAAATACAGAAAATAACATTTTTGGCCAAAAACTAAAATTTTATTGATATTTGTAACTTTCAAGGAAAAAGAGAGGGTGGGCAGACAGTTTGCCACCACTCTTGATATTCGGATGATACATTTGGCCCAGGAAATATAGACAGAGAAATAAAGGAGTTTCAGGTATATTTTGCGACATGATATGCCCCAGACCACTGATCCGACTGCAGGTTGAATTCTGACACATTGCCTGTCGGAAAACGGGTGTTGGCACGGACCTGCCGCTGTGAAAACTGCCTCAGACATCGTTCCGGCTGATAATCGACACAAAAGAAAGGGCCCATCAACTTGTAGCGCTTGTCACGAGCATAAGTGTATCGAGGAACAGTCTCTTTTCTGTCAAAGAAATCCCAGGTGATCTCCTCCTGATGCAGCTTCTCGATCAGAGCTCGGCATTGGATGACTGTCTTTGGTTGCTTACTGTTGAACCTGAAAGAACTGGCTTTTGAGGGAACGTGGCGTAGGAACCACGACTGCAAGGCATAAGTGCATCCTTCTACCAGAATGGTCTCCCCAAGAGCGAATCGAGCCAAACCTCTGTAAAGGAAGGCTAATGCGGCCATGGAGACTGAGAGCTGACGGGTCTGCTTGCTTCCCCATCTCCGAAAGAGCTGGGCAACTCTGATGTCTATAAAATTCTGACCATCTTGGAAGAAGGCTAACCCCACTGTGCACAGGATCATGGCGTGCTGAATTCTGTCCTTCGCTGCTCGGGACAAAGTGTCAACCTCTTTGTAGGCTCCGTACTTTTGATATAATTCAAACAGGTCGATGAACTGATTCCCACCAATCTCGGTGAGAGGCCAAGATCTGCTCCCCGTTGCTCTTGCTAAGGCTTCTCGAACATCTACCCCTCTGATGTTGATCAAAAATTGCTGCTCGACAGGATCATCTGGCTGACCAGCTGGTTCAGGCAATCCCATAATGTCGTTGAACTCGTCCATCAGTAGAGTCATTTCTCCCCATGGAAACCAGAATGTGCAGGTACGTGGATTCCATCGTTCTGCCACGGCCTGAATCAACGCTCCATTGACGACTCGCTTGCCTACCGCTGATGCCATCTCCAACCCACAGTCATCCAAGTGATCTGGGAACATACGTGAGAAGGTGGCGAACCAAGAATAATACCACCGTGGGAAGAAAGTACGAGACTGGATGACCCGCAGATCTGGGGTTCCATCCCTTATTTGATAGAGGACATGATCCCAAGGAAAGATAGTATCGGGAGATTCAGATGCCATCGGAGAGATACTGAGGCAAAGAAAATAAGGAGAATTAGATAGAATGCAGGACTTATGGATAGACTCTTTAAAGAATCAACCTGGAAATTTCTGAAAAGGTTGATAAAATTTTAAAGAAATTTTCCAGGGTTTTGAAGAAAATTTGATCTAGAAGAGAAAAAGAAAATGTAGGTAGAGAGAAATATACACCTGGGGTTTTTAGAAATAAGGGCAAGTTTTGAATAATACACCCAGGGTTTTTGAAAAAGGGTCTGATACACATATATGAGAGAATAAAATATCACACAACCAAAGCTGCACAAACAAGGATGCGCATACAGCACACCCTAAAGGCTGACTCTAAATGCAATATTTGAAATGGCTTGTAGGACCTTAATCCTAACTCTAAGGTTCAAATTATCTGATTCCGATCAAGATACGCCGATATACCCAAGCCGAAGCTCGAAGTACGTGGCATAGAAATATTTCTCCGGTTCTAAGGTAATGGCTTCCCAACATCCTTGAGCACCTACCGATATACCTCGGACTATGGCCCTTAGGTACGTGGTAGGGGGGGCGCGAACCCAAATAAGTGGTCCAGTTGTGAGGCTCTCTCCCGAACTATGGTTCAGTGAGACAGCCCAGCAATGTGAAGACCGGGACAATATAGGTAAGGGATGTTTTTGAAAACATGTTCAACAAAAAGTCAGATGGCTCTAATGCAAGTCCTAAAGAGATAGATTTAAAATAAAGAGAAGCATACACTTGCATACATTGTTTACATTCAATCCCTAAATTTGAGGAGAGTTGTATTCAAGACCTAAGTCTAATGTGAGCATGGAATAATTTCCTCAATATGGTCCAACCAAACCATACTTAAATCCTATATGCAATGATGTCAGCTTTAGGACAGAGTCCAGGCTCCTAAGGTTTGCATGAAAATGTAGCTGACATATGTAGAATAAAGACTTAGATAATATCAAAGCAAAAGAAAAGGCATAATTCGACCGGACGGAGACGTGTCCCATCACGGTCGCCAAACCTGTGATCATCGCAAAAATTTTCCTCTCATAATGTTCTCTTTCTTCCTTCTCTTTTCCTTTCCTACCTCTTATTTTCCTCCTTTTTGAAGGGAGAAAGATAAAAGACGGAAAGAAAGAGAGAAGAGAAAGAAGAGGAGAGAAGAGGAACTCTTTTGCGGGTCTCACTTGACCTTAATTTTGAAAAATATTTTGAAATAACTCGCCTCCGTTTTTGAAATATTTGCGGGAAAAATCGGGAGACGGGATCCGCTCGTCGGTACGAGGTTCGACCGTTCCTGGCGCCTTTACCAGGGGTAATCGAACCAAGGGTCGAGTTTTATGCCTTTTGCTTTGCAAAGAATTTATCTAAGTGTTTATCCTAAATCTAAATGCACAATGAATCATGCTTGTGCGAATGCAAAGATGTATGCTCCTTTTGAAAATGTTTTGAAAAACTTCCAAGTGAAATTGATAAAGTGAAGAAAATGATTCCTAACTTAGAACTTAAGATTAAAGTTCTAAGTTTTTAGAATGATCAAGAGTTTGGGAAGATAAATCTGGAATTTGGAGTTTAACCTTGAAGTTTTGTAATAAAAAGAGAGTGAAGGAAATTTTTCACAGTCATAAATGGACTTTGAATTTAGAATTTTGAACTTGGACGAATATCTGGAATGGAATTGAATTCCACTTTTGAATATGGGAAATCTAAAGAATTTAAGAAATGAGATTTGTAGAAGTTGGATTTTCAAGATGAAATCCGAATCCAAGTTCCGGATAGAGTTTTGAATTGATTTTTTAGGATTCGAAATAGGGACTTGGTCTGAATGAAATGGAATTGGCTTTAAGAATTGGAATTTAAATGGAATTTTGGATTTGGAATTTTGAAGGGGATTGGTTTTAAGATTTGGAATACGAGATGGTATTTGGATCTGAAATCTGAGATCCGAAATAAGGTTGGACTCTGGATTCTAAGATGGAATTGGATCTGAAATCTGAGATCCAAAATAGAATTGGGTTCTGGATCCTAGAATGGATTTGGATCTGAAGTCTGAGATCCAATGTAGGATTGGATTCTAGATCCTAAGAATTGGATCTTGGATCTGAATCTGAGACCCAAAGTAGGGTTGGATTCTGGATCCTAAGAATTGGAATTTGAATCTGAATCTGAGATCCAATGGTAGAATTGGATTCTGGATCCTTGATGAATTTTGGACCTGTGATTGGAGATCCAAAGTGGAATAAGAGTTTGGATCCTAGATGGAATTCGGATCTGTGATGGGAGATCCAAAGTGGAATGGAGTTCATACCTGGAAATCTGGATCCAAGTTTGAGACTAGGATTTGTTTTTGGATTTGGATTTTGAGAAGTCCAACTAGGACCTTGAAAATGGATCCGGGTCTTAGAAACCCAAATTTAAAGCTTGAGATTTCAAATCTAAACATTGATTGAGGATAAATTGATTTGAAATCCAAAAGATAACTTCAAAGTTAATTTGAATTTCGAATTTGATTGAAGTTTGAATATCAGATGATTTTGGAATTTCAAAGCAATATTGGACTTTGAAATTGAATTTTTGAATATTGAAGATGAGATAGCATTAAAATTTGGATAAGATTTGATTTTAAGAAGAAGAATCACTTGGAATTTTGAAAAGGAAGTTTTGAAAATATGATGCGATTCTATCCTATATGATGAATGAACTTTAAATAACTTTGAAAAAAAAAAAAGCTATTCCATTCCTCAGATGAATTAAAATAAGATTGAAGATATAATACATCCTTGACTATGGTCATTGAATGTATTATATAATAATCTATATTTAAATTCTAGTGAAGAATGAAACACATTTTTGTGCTTTTATAGAGTTTAGAATGGGATTAACTCTCAATATACCCTGACTATGGCCATTGGTATATATATTGAATTAATTCTAAGTTAAACTCTGATAAAAGAAAAAAATATTTGAAGAATATGATGATTTTTTGAAAGAGGATCCAGTGTGGATCCAGTATTATTTCATAAAAGATAAGAATACTAAGTCTTGTTTACACCCCGACTATGGCCGTTGGTGTAAATCATCAACTTAGAATTAACTTACCTTTTATGAAATGGTGCACGTGCCATTCGTGTTTCACCATTGTGAGAATTTGAGAAATAAAGAAAAAAAATGCATGGAGTAAACAATTCATGGTATTCTATGATGCTCATTCATTCTACCTAAAGCAAGAAATGTAAATTCTTATTCCAACCTAACTATTACAATGGATAAAATCAAATGTACAATCCCAAATAATGATGTCTTTTACATGTTTCCTGCAAAACAACTAGGTTAGTAATGAAAAGAGAAGGAAAATCATATATATATACATATGGAAATCAAATGATGAAAATATATGTATGATAAAGAGGATGGAAAATGGCATATTTGTTTTGAAAATATCTCAACAAATGTATGATCACACAATGATATGTTAATATAAAAGAACAACTTTGAATATCCATATGGCCATGTTATGAAAGATGACAGGTAGGCACTATGACATATCAATATGTAGATCTCAACGCTAATGATGTGAGGTGATTAAATCAGCATACAGTACGTAAAATTGGGAATCTAATGGATAGAAGGATGCTTAGGTAGTAAGGAAAATGTGCAGCTGTAGGGGCCAGCACAGGGTAGATGTATGCTATATTGGATTATAGGTTATATGAGTGTGAGGGAACTAAAGCAGAGAAAAAAAAGAAAAAAAAAATGTAACACTTGATGACTGAAAATTACATAGTAAACTGATGGTGTGCTATGGAGGTAAGCTATGGGGATTTTCAGCAAAAAAAAGGTTTGCTGTAAAGGTTTACAGCAAAACAGGGTGTTTGACTATAAATACTTGTAACAAATCAAGACATTTGTTGTAAATGTCACGGGATGATATAACAAAGCAGCAGGTGGCTGCTCATACACAAACACTTAAGCACATAATGAGCTGTAAGAAACAACAACAGATGAGACTGTATGGTGGTGGAAATGGCGGGCAATAGACACTAATAAAAAGGTGAGTATATCAGCAGTCTTTGAAGTGTAGAGGAAACAACACACACCGAGTTAATCTCTTAATTGGCCTAAGGGTGAACAGTGTGTATTGCAGAAAATATATCAACGTGCAGGTATGCTGTGATGCATGTATTTTGTAAATGATATGCATCGACTATGGCTGTGAATGCTATGCTACTAACAGAGGTCACAATGTTTGAGTATATGAAGAAATATTTAAATGGAGCAGTTATAAACGAATGAGTTATAATAAATCGATCAATCGATCGAAAGTATACAAAACCTGTCAAAACTGTGTCACCTTCTCAGCAAACTGAAAGTAAATCCTCCAGAACATTGATCCTGTGTTACTTTTACTGCCAGCTCGGATCTGGATTTTCCAGATCTGTCTTTAATTTAGATGAAAAGAAGGCCTTCATTTTAAACATTCATGGGCTGGGACATGAAAGGTTGGTTGGTGCCAACATCGGAATTCAAAGTGCAGAATCACACCTTTTTGAAGAAGCTCTGGTAAGATCATCTATTGAAATGTATGGACTCTTCCAAAACCTTGGAACTGAGAGAATTATTATAAAGGAACAGAGCACAGAGGATATGCACGGAAAAATTTATCAGATAAAACATCTGTAGCAAACTCTACTGCAGCAAAAAAAAAAAAAAATAGCTAATATAATAGTGGCAATCACCACCCATATCAATGTTCTGTATTCATTTTATAGTGTATCGACCCCTTTACATATTTTGCATCTGCAAACCAATGAATCGACATATCTTTGGAGATCCCATCTGTTACTTGTCTTCAACCTGGACAAGAAATCATGTTTACCCTTCCTCACTCAGAGGCAATCCTTCCAGCTCATTAATTATATAATTCAGTATAGAGTTCATCCATTCTCTAGAGTTCAAACGAAATATGCTGGAGAAGTATAAAACTTAAAACGACATTGTTGTTTATCTTAGATGTAAGGGACCATGAACTAATAACATCGAACCTATCAGAGAATTAATTCCGAAATCAGTGAAATATCAAAAGAGGGCAGCTAGAGACAGTCCAACTGGCTGAAACGATCATGGTAAGATCTCCGAACTTCTGAGAATGAGACAATCATGTAGGTCAGAGGGCCATGAGCAGAAACTCATAAATTCTTAGGCATTTTCCTTCAGAAATTATCAATCCCGAAATCAATGAGCATTGGGATCTTTGTTGCTCCAAGGAATTCTCAACTAAGGGGGATCTTTATCAGGCTATGTGCTATTTTTTTTTTTTGCCAAAATAGTTATCTTCTTCAAGCCGATTTTGAACTGCATAATGATGAGAGATGGAGGATGCTATGAAATAATACACACATAGCATAAAAAGAAATCATCGTGAGTGCAGCAGCAAAATAAGGGGAGAATGATAATACAGAGTATAAATTGAAATCACGATCGTTATATACAAAAGAAAAAAAAAGAAAAAAAAAATACAAACCGAGGGAAGAAAACAGAAAATAAATAAAAAAAAAATGTTGGAATTCGACTATTCCTGATAATGTGGCACACAGATGGACCGATCTTGGCATGAGCAAGTCGACACCATCGGAAATGTCTTGTTGGGTCGGTGAGAGAGAAAGAAAGAGAAAGAAAGAAAAAGAAAAAAAAAAAAAAAAACTATAGAAACTCGGAGATAGCAGAGAGAGGGAGGGCTTACTGTATTCTGCAAAAAGTCTTGAAGGAAGGGGGAGATCGACCTTCTGGTTTCGCTGGCCAATATTGCTTGATGAGAGGTTTTATGGACGTTGATCACCGCTCAGAAAAGGAAATTTGACGGAGGTAGACTGTAATGGATGCCTCCAGAATAAAACTGGTGGATGCTTGCTGAGAAGAGATATTGATTGAAAAAAAAAAAGGGATGCGTAAACGTAGATAATCGACTCCAGAAGGAAGAGAATGGATCTCAAGGAAGACAATGGATGCCAGTGAAGAGTCGTTGGAGAAGGAAATCCGATCCCCCCCAAGGAGATGGGGTGTCTCCTCTTAAAGAGAGGCCGGATGGTTCGAGAATGGAGGTTGTTAAGGATCGAAGGTTGAGGAGAGGGGAGACTGTTGGAAGATCAACGGTGGTAAATTAGGAGAGAGCATGCGCGGGAGAGAGTTCGTTGTAACTTTTCCAATTTCTCAAAAGAAGGCCCCTTTTTAGGAAATTTTTGTAAAGTGGTTAGAAAGGGAGGTTTTCAGAAAAATCAACTTGAACCATTTTGTTTTCTTCGTAGTTTTTCCATTTTTTTTTTTTTGTTTTTTGTGTTTTGCTTTTCATTTTTTTTTTTTTTTTTTTTTTGTATTTTCATAATAAGATTCTAAAGTTTGTGAGAAAACGAAGATTAAAACTAATTTTTTTTGTGTTTTTGCAAAAAATATTTACAAAAGGGAAATTTTCTGAGAATTAAAAGCTATTTTTGGGGAAATTTCTTCAGAAATGGGTTAGGACCCGGGTTTTGAGGAAATATGGATTTAAAGCACCGGATTCGAACCTGAAAACGATTTTGCATGGATCAATATGGTTTTTAATCCAGAAAGTCTGAAAAATTTGCTTTAATTTCTCAGAAGATGGAATCAGGGGCAAAAGGGTCATTTCTACAAGACTTTTTGGAAAATTTGGGGTGTTCACACACCTTGAGTCGCAAGGCAGAATCGGCGGTTGAACAGGCGGAGCCTGCCAAAGTTCACTTAAAGAGTGCATTGTTGGACCGCATCCGTGAAGGAATGCAACTGGACTCAACGGTGCAACACCTTGTCTCTCTAACGCAAGCAAAAAAGACTCGACGATTTTGGCTACGGAACGATCACATTGTGACTAAAGGGGGATGTGTCTTCAAGTCGCGGTGGAGAAACCTTCACCGCGATCTGCTTAAAAAGTGCCATGATACACTATGAGCCGACCATCCAGGTCTTTAGCAGACCTTAGCACTCCTTGAACGCGGTTATTATTGGTCACAAATGAAAGATGATGTGGAGGGATATGTGCGAACGTGTCTCGTCTGCCAGCAAGACAAGGAGACCAACCAGAAGACTGTCGGCCTCCTTGAGCCTCTGCTTATTTCAGAACGTCCTTGGAAAAGTATTTTTATGGACGTCATTGTTAGTTTGCCAAAGGTATATGGCTTCAGCTCTATCCTGGTGATGGTGGATCATTTATCTAAGTATGTCACATTCATCCTAGCTTCGAAGGAATGCCCCATAGAGAAGACTGTAGAGTTGTTCGTCAAGCATGTTGTGAAGCATTGGGTGTACCAAGAAGCATTATGAGCGAGCGCAATGCTCGCTTCATGAGCAAATTCTGGCATGAAGTATTTCGACTACTTGACTTCGATATGTTATTTTCAATAAGTTTTCACCTACACATGGATCGACAGACGCAGCGTATCAACGGATTGTGGGAGCAGTACCTCAAGCACTTTGTTAGTGCCAATTAGAAAGATTGAGTGAAACTCCTAAATGTGGCCCAATTCTGCTACAATCTTCAAAAGAGTGAGTATTTAGGTCACATCCCATTCGAAATAGCTACGGAGCAGCAATCGCTGACTCCACATACTATAGCTGCAAAAGAGAAGGGAAGGCTAGACTTCATCTATCAGTTTGTTCGAGACTAGCATGAGCAGATCGAACTGGCAAACACATTTTTGCACAAGGCGGCTAAGAGGATGAAGAAGTGAGTGGACAAGCATCGGCGGCCTGCTGAGTTTCATGTTGGGTATAAGGTGTTGGTGAAGCTTTACTCGGATCGCATAGGCATCTTTCGTGGACAGCACGACAGACTGATCAGGAAGTACGAGGGATCATTCATCATCACCAAGAGAGCGGGCAAGTTGGCGTACAAGTTGGACCTACCCCCAGACTTCAAGGTGCACTCGGTGTTTCACATGTGTAACCTAAAATTGTTCTATGCGAACATGGGAGATCTAAAACATAGTGTAAAACCTGTGAAATTTATGAAATTCTAAATGAATAAAAAGGGATCCGTTATGTGAAATAGTAAGATTTTAAGTTAGGCAGTACAATTTTTATGACTTGTGGTTTCTAGAATGAAACCGATAACAAACTCTCACAAGTGGTTTTGGATCCGGATCTTGGCGAGATCCGATGATCCGACCCGGTTCACGAGTCCAAGTAAGGAAACCCGATGCTTTCAGGATGATAGCGTGAGATCCGAAGCACATTTAAAGTAAGCGAGTGCAAGTTTAAAATCAACGGGTGAAAAATCCACTTGAAAATGGAAGAAATCCATCAACAAGGAAAAACGTCCCAATATGACATAAAAAGAAAATTTTTGCAAAAGTAAACACCAAGTGATGGTGTGGTGTTGTGGTAGGACACACGGTGTGTGATACCACCACCCAAGTTCAAAACCCCCTGTGCACAAATTATTTTTTCAAGAAAGTGATGATTTCTACCTTGGTGAAAAGGGTAAAAACGTGGGCTCAAATTAAACCCTACTTTTTTGGTCTCTCTCCACCAAAAACGTGAGCAACTCCTCTCACCTTACCAAAGATAGAGGAGAATCCCATGCATCATGGGATGAGGGGTACCACAATAAGGAAAAAAGAGAGTGGAAGTTGAAAAAAATGACACATGGAGTAAAGGGCAAAATCGGAAGAGATGCTATCCCAACAAAAATCGTGGGATTTGGAGGAGATTTTTAAGGGTTGAGTTTTGAAACTCCACCTAAGAAAGAGGAGTCAAATCAAGAAGTTTTTTTTTTAGAAATCGGGAAACACGATTTTCTATATCTCTCTCTCTCTCTCTCACGGTGGTAGTCGACCTCCATTGGTGGACTGTGTGGACCTCCCTTGCTGAACGCGTGAACATCCATTATCGATGTGGGGTGCTGCTCTAACGAAGAGAAGGGATTGCAGCCTTGCCGTCGTGAGACTCCAAAGAGGTAAGGAGCATTGCTATTTGTATGTAAGTGGTCGATGTCTTGTTGCACATCTATGTTGCAATATCATGGAGTTTACGTGACAAGCACCACCTATCTGTAGGTATGTTTAGGGCCTCGAGACTCAGATGGCATGAGCTGAAACACCTACTCGCCAATAGGTCAATATGTAGTGGTTTAGCCAATGGTTCTCACCCTTGGCCAACGTTGGGGCACTGTGGTGTTCTTTGTAAGGGCATTATGTTCCTATGAGTATGCCTGGTGATATGTAGTACTCATATCAAAACCTACAGTTCGAATCTATGTAGGAAAATGCATATATTTTTGGTGTGGGTGTTAGCCATGACAGATTCAAGATCGAAACAAAAATAAAGTAGGCAAATGGCGTGGAACCTTAAGTATCTCGGATTATTGTTCATGAACTTATTGTTTGGTTGTATTTTCTTGTTCAATACACCTTTCATACTTTGTAGATTGAATGGTTTTAATCAAGTCTGAAGTTATGTATACGTGATTACTATTTCACATCATGGTAAAATAAAGATATATCATTCCTATTGGGTAATTCGATTGGATTCGATGTTTTTGAGTGTGGAATACACTCATATCTATAGTTGAAAGATTCCATACATTGAGGATGAAAAAGGTGGCAAAACAGTTCATTTAGAATGATCAAAATGTTTGAAAAATAAAAAGATACACCCTTTTAAAAGTTACAGAAAAATGGCAAAATTAGTCGACTGGAACAATAGTTAGTCGACTGATAATATGTTCAGTCGACTGATAAAACCTTCAGTCGACTGCTGCTAAAATTTCCAAGAAACAGACATTATGTTCAGTCGACTGATAAAACCTTCAGTCGACTGATGCTAAATTTTTTCCAGAAAACAGATATTCTGATTAGTCGACTGATAAAACTTTCAGTCGACTAATACTAAAATTTTCAGAAAATTGATATTCTGATCAGTCGACTGATAAACCCTTCAGTCGACTGCTGCTAAATTTTTCCAGAAAAAGGATATTCTGTCCGGTCGACTGATAAAACTTTCGGTCGACTAATTTTATGATCAATCGACTGATAAACCCTACAGTCGACCGCTGCTAAATTTTTCCAGAAAATAGACATTCTGTTCGGTCGACTGATAAATTCTTCGGTCGACTAATTTTACAAAAAAATAACATTTTTACTTAGAAGATTTGAAGCCAAAAAGGTTGGTCGACCGGTGAGCCTATTGGTCGACTAACAAACATGAAAAATTGAGTAAAGAGTTTTCCAAAATGATTTTCATGAAGGGTTCTTTTAGAAAAGTTTTCTAAAGATTTTTTAGGTGAAATGCAACTGAAATATCTATGAAGGAAATAGTTCGATGGTAAACTAGATATGTGATTCACCTATGAACTTTAGGATTATGTCCAATACATGGAACACACATGATAAAGTTGGATAATGTCATGTGGCGGCATAACCAATTGGGGTACGGAACGTACACTCGAGCTCATAAACAAAACTGAAAATGCCGAATGTTTAAGTACTCGACACAAAGTTGAACCAGAATTATGAGAAATTGTGGTTGGTGCCTTTGAGGCATTCGATGGGTAATGTGCCTATACTAAGATCAACTTGAGTATAAATTGGGGTTTTGAAAGTCCCCTGTGGTGCAATGACTTGCATATAAGAATGGAAATTTATACACATATAAATTAAATATGGGATTCTGGGTATACCTGAAAGATGGTATATGTTACTGGTTTCCCAGGGTTCTGGGTACATCTGAAAGAAGATGTATGTTACTGGATCCAAACAAACAAGAATGAAAATTTATACACATATAAATTAAATATGGGATTCTGGGTATACCTGAAAGATGGTATATGTTACTGGTTTCCTAGGGTTCTGGGTACATCTGAAAGAAGATGTATGTTACTGGATCCAAGCAAACAAGAATGAAAATTTATACACTTATAAATTAAATATGTGGGATTCTGGGTATATCTGAAAGATGGTATATGTTACTGGTTTCCCAGGGCTCTGGGTACACCTGAAAGATGGTGTATGTTACTGGACCCATGGTCTACCTTAGAGAGGGTAGGTGGTACAAGCTTCGTGGACATTCTTGTTCTTGTAAGAGCTAGGCGTCTCACCCGGTCCCCAGTCCACGAAGTTAGGGGACCAGGACTACCAGTATGTCCTAGGTGGTAGATCCAAGTCTTCTGCAGAATTACAGGGTGCATCCTAATTTTTGTTCTAGCCACTGGGGAGTTCTCTCTCGGTCACTGACTGTCCTCTTTGGATATCCGTACGGCTAGTCATACGGGTTATTAAATAATAGACCCCCGTATGGTCTCGGTCCGCTACGAGGTCTATGCCTGTGCATACCCACAAGGTAAGAGTAAGATAAACATTAAATAATTTAAGTTGACTAGTAACTTATCTCTGAAGAATTACATTCTGTTGAGTTGACTTTAGTAAAACTTGTGGAATCTACAGCTGGTACTAATGTGGTTAAATATACATCTAGTTCAGTCATCTTTTGCACTGTATCATGAATTAGAAAGCATAATCATCTTCTTAGAATGCTATAAACTTCCATGCTAGTTATATCTGCAGTACTTGCACATATTTGTACACAGGTCACTGAGCACCACATATAAATATAATGCTTCTTACGCAGACAGGGGAGTCTGACCCTTCTGCTTTAAATGTTTTTTAGGTAGCAACTAATTGGAGCATCGGGGTGTCATTTTGGATAAAGCCAAGAGATCTCATTTATTCAGTATTTTATGTTTGAACTCTGATTAATAGATTTACATTTCTGTTATGGGATGTAATTAATGACATTAATGTTTCAATTAATGAATGATATGTTTAGTATTTCTCTGTTTTACCCTGTAATGCGCCCAACTTGTGTTTTTCGCACTTCCGCTATTTTTTCAAAAAAAAAATTTACTCCAAAATTTTTACTATCAAAAGTTGGGGCGTTACACGTAGCGTGCCACAATGTGCCCATATCCTACAGAGAGCCCCGATAACACAACAGGCCGAGAAGTGTCACAACAAGATCCTTTGTCATAAGGACAACTACTTAAGCGAATCAAAAAAATATTTTGTGCAATGGGAGGAGACAATGAAACTGACATGAGAGCTAGCATTCTGAATGAAGATCCGCTATCCAGATGAAGTCAGGGCTTACCATGAAACAGATGGCACCAAGGGCGACATATGATTTGAAGGAGGGATCATGTTCCCTTGTGATCTACTTTGTACAATTGTGTCTAGAGTCTGTTTTACTTTGATTGAGTCATGATATAAGTGTTGAGTCACTTGTAACTTTCTTTGGGCCACCATTGCGCTTTGGTTCTGGTTGATCAATACCCTGAAGGGTTTGCCCGTAGATCTAAACTATAATGAGCTTGCAGGCAAAATAGTGAATGAATGCAAATGTGTTGAGCTTTCTTTGTTTAATCTTATTGTAATTACCTTCAAGTGATTATAATTTCTCTCTCTCTTCTCTTTTGCTCTCTTGCACTCTTTATATTCAAAGCTTCCTCAATGGCAAGTGAGTGATCAGAAAGGCTTGCAGCGGTAAGGAAGGACCGTCGTGCCACACTGGTCTATTAAAGAAATAAGCCCATGACACTCACTCAATAACAAAATATCCATGTCAAATGGGCCGATGTGGTGAGTGTACCATTGGGTTTGAGCAAAGTTTTATTACTCATTTTTCCACTCCAGGCTTGTGCGATGTCCCATCAAGCTGGTGGTAGGCCCGTAGCTAGTGAGGTGGGTCAATGAATGCATCTGATGTGGTTGTGTTGGTCCCACCATGAAAGGTGGTCTAGCATGGTGGTCGTGCTATGTGTACGAGACATACATAACGTGTTATAAAAATAAAGGATTAAAGTTGTTCTTCTGTGACTTTCTTTGTACAGTTATGTCTAGAGTCTATTTTTTTTTTTAGTCTTGGTATAAGTGTTGAGTCACTTGTAACTTTCTCTGATCCACCATTGTGCGCTGGTTCAGGTTGATTAATACCCTGAAGGGTTAGCCCATATATCTGAATTGTAATGAGCCTGCGGGCAAAATAGTGAATGAATGCAAATGCATTGAACTTTCTTTGTTCACCCTCGTTGTGATTACATTCAAGTGATTGCAATTTCTTCCCTTCTTTTCTCTTTCGCTCTCTTGTATTCTCTATACTCAAAGCTTCCGCAACAACAAGCGAGCAACCAGATAGGCTTGTGGTGGTAAGGAAAGTCTGTCTCACCGCACTGGCCTGTTGAAGAAATAAGCCAGTGACAAGTGGTACCAGAGCTCATTTTTGAGCTGAAGAAGGGTCTCTAGAGTCGGTGTCGAGATACGTGCTGACAGACCATAATTTATGAGCACGACATCATGGCACCCCAATACAATTTGTGTAGTACCAAAGGCAAGACAGTCGTCGAGACCAAGGAGATGAGTTCACCTCGGGGCCAAGAGCAAATGACAAAGACTGTCAATAGACTGCTGGTTGATGTGACTTCGCATAATGAAGCAATGTCACATGCACTGAAGTCATTTGA
Source organism: Nuphar pumila (assembly GCF_984573655.1). Lineage (NCBI taxonomy): Eukaryota > Viridiplantae > Streptophyta > Magnoliopsida > Nymphaeales > Nymphaeaceae > Nuphar > Nuphar pumila. The sequence continues at coordinate 91,729,970 of NC_143252.1, read as the reverse complement.
AAAATTAGACGATGAGGTAACAAGCCTGTAAGAGCAGGTGAACTTGCTAATGGGACAAGTTACTTTGTTGAATACAAAAGTGACCACCTTACAGACTGAAGTAAGGAAACTTCAGTTCAAAAATTATACTTTATAGCGGACAGTGACCCTAAATGGTAGAATGAGGATAGGCCATCAAAGATAGATGTGCCGAGGCCAGTGAAATTCAATGGTTCTAGAGACAACAAGGTCATAGAGAACTTTTTGTTGTAAGTAAATGACTATTTGGACATTCAGAATGTATTGGCCGATGACCTCAGGGTAAAGGCTGCAGCAACTCTACTTGATGGAGATGTCACATGGAAAGAGGACACTTCGTAATTGATACCCTTGAAACCTTCAAAAATAAGCTACGCAACTATTTTATGCCAATGAACGCACAGAGGCAAGCTTATGGGATGGTGCAGAACTTAAGCACACTGGATCGTTGCAAGACTCTATCAAAACGTTCTAGAAGCTCAGACTAGAGGTACCCAATATGCTAGAAGAAGACAAACTCAACTGGTTTATTATGGGACTACAACTGCGGGCACAGTCTAAAGTGAAAAAGAGCAATCCCAAGACTCTGAAAGATGTGTATGTGACAGCCGAGCGCCTAGTATAGCGCAAACCCTTCACTCCATCGACCAAGGTCGGAAAGAAGTCAGACCATGGAGGCAAAAAAGAGGATCAACGTTTCAACAAGAGTGCGGCGTGGACCCAACACTATTTCAACAAGAAACAAAACTATAAGAAATACAACAATAACGACAATAAAGGTTGTGTTGTAACTTGTTGGTTCTGTGGCGATAAGCATATCGCAAGGCAATGTCCTAAGCGCCTCATGAAAGATGATGGGCAGGCCAATGCAGTGCAGTTAGAGAGTAGCAACACCGAGGTCATGCAACCAAGGATGGGAGCTATGCAGTCGATTAATACAGTAAGAAGCTACACAATACAAAATATACTGGTTAGAAAAGAACTTATGTATCTAGAAGTCATTGCAAATGGAAAGTCTACTACGACAATGATAGACTCTAAGGCCACACATAACTTTGTCTCACAGGAAGAGTCAGGGCAATTGGACTTGAAGTCCGGGCCAAAGCAGAGGACCATCAAGACAGTGAACTCTGAGGCCAAGCTCATCCTTGGTGAAGCAAGAGATGTGGCTATCCAAATTGGGAGTTGGGCCGGCAAAGCCAACTTCTTAGTGGTGACCTTAAATGATTTTTGAATGATTTTAGACATGGACTTTCTTCGCAGCCAGAATGTGATGATGCTCTTGAAGTTTATATCATTGACGATCATGGGAGAAAAATCTTCACACACAGTGCAATGTCTTACTGTTGAAGGCAAGTCTTTAATGCTATCTGTCATTCAATTGAAGAAGGGTGCCATGCGAGAAGAGAAGATGTTCTTAGTTGCTGTGCACACTGAAGAACACATGGTAGAAGCAACAATGCCACCGTCCCTTGCCCCACTGTTAGCAAAGTTTCGAGGAGTGATGTCCCCGAAATAGCCGAAGTGTCTGCCGTCGAGACACGAGGTCGACCATAAGATTGAGTTGACCCTAGGAGCAAAGCTCCCTTTCATAGTCCCTTATCGCATGAGACCGACTGAATTGAAGAGGCTGCACAGACAACTGGATGAGATGTTAGAAGCAGACATCGTTTGTCCTTCGAAATCACCCTTTAGCGCTCTCGTGCTCTTTCAGGTGAAACATGATGGTTCCAAAAGGTTATGTGTGGATTACCGTGCATTAAATAAGGTCACGGTGAAAAGCAAGTATCTGTTGCCACTGATAGTAGACTTGTTCGGTCAGCTAGGCAATGCCCATGTCTTTTCGAAGCTAGATTTATGATTGGGTTATTGGCAAGTGAGGATTGCTGATGGTGATGAGCCAAACACAACTTCTGTCACTCGATATGATGCCTATGAATTCTTGATGATGTCATTCAGGTTGACTAATGCTCCAGCCATTTTCACGATATTAATGAACAAAATTTTCTACTCTTAGACAAATTTGTGGTAGTTTATCTTGATGACATCGTGATTTACAACAACAACATAGAGGAATATGTGAGGCATTTGAGAATAGTGTTTCTGGTGCTGAAGGAGAATGACCTATGTGTCAAGCGAGAGAAATGTCTTTTCAACCAAGAGAAGATTAGCTTCCTTGGTCACGTCGTGGGGCATGGTTTGCTGCCCATGAACGGGTAGAAGATAAGAGTCATCCAGGAATGGAGTCTGCCGACCAAAGTGCAAGAGTTGTGGTCATTCCTTGGCTTGGCAAACAACTATAGGCAGTTCATCGAAGGCTACTCCCTCATTGTCGATACCCTCATGGATTTGCTGAAGAAGAATCAAGTATGGCTCTGGACAAGAGCCTGCTAAAATGCTTTCGATGGCATGAAGAAGGCCCTGGAAAGAGAGCCAGTGTTATGGTTGTCAGACCACACAAGAAGCTTTGAAGTCTATACAGATGCTTTAGATTTCATTATTGGTGGAGTTATCATGAAGGAGGGACATCTGATTGCTTACGAGAGTCGAAAGTTAAAGGATGCGCAAATGCGTTATACTGTGCACGAGTGTTAGATGACGGCCATCGTGCATTGCCTCAAGACATGGCAGCACTACCTTGTGGGTGCCTAGTTCGTCGTCAATATAGATAATGTCGCCACAAGCTATTTCTAGATGCAAAAGAAGTTGACGCCCAAGCAAGCTCGATAGCAAATATTTCTAGCTGAGATCGACTTCACTTTAGAGTATAAGGTGTGGAAGACCAATGTTGTTGCTGACGTCTTGAGTTGCAAGGCAAAACTGACGGTTGCATGGGCAAAGCCTTCCGAAGTCCACTTGAAGGGTGCATTGCTGGACCGCATCCGCGAAGGAATGCAACAGGACACAACAGCGCAACACCTTGTCTCTATGGCGCAAGCGAAAAAGACTCAGCGATTTTGGCTACGAGACGAACCTCCTCATGACTAAAAGGGGATGCATCTCCGTGCCACATGTTACGACAATGAAGCCATACATGGTACTTCAAGTACAAGGTTTTGATGATGAGCAAGTGGAATCAACTGCATTTCAGCTAAGGCTATGAAGAAATTGAAGAATTCGATAAAGAATCTTTGAAGACTAGTCTGCAAATGTTTAATTCATTAAAAGTCTTAGATTCTTGTAAGAGCCTTACTTAGAGTGCATATTTAGGTTGCATTTCACCTTAAAAGTCTTTAAAAAAACTTTTCTAAAAAGAACCCTCTTGAAAATCTTTTTAGAAAACTCTTTTCTTAAATTTTTGTGTTTATTAGTTGACCAATAGACTTACCAGTCGACTAATCCTTTCGCGCCATATTTTCTAAAAAGTCATTTTTGTCAAACTAGTCGACCGAAGGTTTTATCAGTCGACTGGACAGAATGTCTGTTTTCTGGAAAATTAGCAGCAGTCGACTAATGGTTTTATCAGTCGATTGAACAGAATATGTGTTTTCTGAAAATTTAGCAGCAGTCGACAAATGCTTTTATCAGTTGACCGAACACAATGTTTGTTTTTCAGAAGATTTTAGCAGCAGTCGACTGAAAGGTTTTTCAATCTACTGATGATATTATTAGCCGACTAATTTTTCTCTAGTCGACTAAGTTTCATAAGTTCAGATTTTCAAACGGCTCGGATTAACAGATCAGTCGACCGACGATAACTGTCAGTCTACTAATAACTAACTATTAGTCGACTAACTGATGTTTCAGTCGACTAATTTTGTCGTTTTCCTGAAACTTCAAAAAGGCGTGTCTTTTCATTTTTCAAACGTTTTGATCGTTCAAAATTGACGGTTTTGACACCCTTTCATACTCTCAACATATGAAATCTTTCAACTATAAATATGAGTGCATTTTACACTAAAAAAAACAAAAATTCAATCGATTTGAATCATTTACTTCTTGCTTTTCACTCCTATTCATTCAAGTATTTGTTTTCTCACTCACTTGATATTTTCACTTCATTTTTTCACTCAAATCATTTTGAGAGATAGTGAATTCATGAGTAGAGTATTTCAACAACCTCAAAAGCCAATTGCATCTCATTCGCATTCAAAAGAAAGGCTCATAGGTTGTATTGTAAGTTGTTACTTATTTTTTGTAAAAAAAAGGACTCCTTGGTGTAAAGGAGTTGTTTGCTTTCAGTAGGGTTGTTACTGAAAGTGGGACCGGTTTTGGTCTATGTAATCTTGTAGTTAACAAGGTTGATAGTGGAAATCACAAGCGAGTTTTGCTTGGGGACTGGATGTAGGTCGGGATAGACCGAACCAGAATAAAATCTTGTGTTCTTTGTGTGTTTGCTTTTCAAATTGCAAAATCCTTCCATATTCCGAAGACAATTTTTAAAATCACTATTCACCCCCCCCTCTAGTGCTCGTTGCCTCGATCCTAGTTCACTTTCATTTGGTATCAGAGCAGGTTTGCTATTATTTTGATTTGATCATCATCTAGCATGGCAACTACAACATCTCAGCAGAAAGAAGGATGCTCCTCTGTTCGTCCTCCTCTCTTTGACGGAACAAACTATGGTTAATGGAAAGTAAGAATGACAATATTCTTGCAATCCATGGATCTAGATATTTGGAGAATTGTTTCAGAAAAGTACCAAACTCCATCAACTGATTTCAGCCGATGGACCGATGAAGAAAAGAAGACTGCTTCACTTAATGCTAAGACAATGAATGCATTATATTGTGGCGTTGACAAGGTAGAGTTCAATCGCATCTCTCAATGCTCTACAGCAAATGAAATCTGACATACTCTTCTCGTGACACACGAAGGTACGTCAAAGGTAAAGGAATCTAAAATTGCTTTTTTAGTTCATAAATTTGAATTGTTCAAAATGAAGCAAAATGAATCTATATCGGACATGGTAACTAGAATGACTGATATAACTAACACTTTGAAATCCCTTGGAAAAGAATATTTACAAGTGGATTTAGTCAGAAAGATCCTAAGGTGTTTAACTCCTGAATGGGAGAGAAAAACCACTGCTATTGAAGAAGCAAATGATCTTAACACTCTCACTCTTGAAGATTTGGTTGGTAACCTTATGGCATATGAAGTCCAACTTCAAGACAGACAAGAAGAAGAGCCCAAGAAGAAATCTCTTGCTTTTAAGGCTACTTCTGACTCAGAAAATTCAGAAGAAGATGAAGATGAAGATATTGCCCTCATCACAAGGCAATTCAGAAGATTCATCAAAAAGGAAAGATTTCAAAGAAAGGTAAAGAAAGCAGATTCTTCCAATCCCAATGAAGTCAAGTGTTTTAACTGCAAAAAGGCAGGACATATCAAGAAAGATTGTCCTCTTCTCAAAATCAAGCCCAAGGACCAATTCAAGAAGAAAAAGATATTTCAAGCATGTTGGGATGATAGTGACTCCTCTTCCGATAAAGAATCAAATGAAGAAGTTGCTAACATGTGTTTTGTAGCACAAGAAGATTCGGTAAGTCAATTTGACTATGATGAATTATTTAAAGCATTTAATGATTTATATGCTAAATTTAAGAGTCTAAGTTCTAAAAATAAAGAGTTAAAAACTGAAAATTTAACTCTTGACTCTCAAAATAAAGTGTTACTTCAAGAGATAGAAGATCTCAAGAAGGAAAACTCTTGCCAAGCATTTGAGATAAAAGAAATTGGAGTTAGAACCAATCTCTTACAAAAAGAAATATCTAGTCTAAAAGAAAAATCAAATGATCTTCTTTCCATAGTGACCAAATTCACAAATGGTCAAGAGAATCTAGAAAAACTTCTTGGTTCTCAAAGATGTTTAGTTAATAAAACCGGATTGGGATATAGCTTCTTTGATACTCAAAATAGACCAAACTATGTGGTGAAAAATCAAAGACATTATTCTCAACCTTTTAGAACTAAACTTTCTAGTTCTAATAGAAATGCATCAAATCATGGAAACTATAATGCTTATAAGCCTAGACATGATAAATCCTTTTATAGAAAGAATATTTATTATCAAAGAAAACCAAAATCCAAATGGATATGGGTTTCTAAGACTAACTCTCATGGACCCGAAAATAGAAAGGGGTCAAATGCTCTGTTTTCTAATTTTGTTGTAGGTACACAACATAAGGAGCAAATGGATATTGGACAACGGTTGTTCCAAACATATGACTGGAAGGCTGAAGTTATTTTTCACCCTCCAAAATAAGGATGGAGGAACCGTCACCTTTGGTGACGATAACAAGGGAAAAGTAATAGGTATTGGTAATATTGGTAATCCAAAATTTCCCTTGATAGAAAATGTTCTTTTAGTAGATGGTTTAATGCATAATTTAATATCTATTAGTCAATTATGTGATAAAGGTTTTCATGTTTTTTTTGAAAATGATTTATGCTTAATTTCTGATTTTCAATCTAAAAAGATCATTTTTAAAGATAAAAGAAGAAACAATGTGTATGAACTATATCTAGATGAATTACCCACTTTTAATAAAAAATGTCTTATTGTTTCAAATGAAATTCAATGGTTATGGCACAAGAGACTTGGACATGTTAACTTTAAAATTATTTCAAAGTTATCCAAGAATGATCTTGTAAGAGGCCTACCTAGAATACCATATAAGAAAGATCACTTATGTGATGTTTGCCAAAGGGGTAAACAAATCAAGAGTTCTTTTAAAGCAAAAGATATTGTTTCAACAAAACGTCCTCTTGAACTTTTACATTTAGATCTATTTGGACCATCTAGAATTCAAAGTTTGAATGGTAGCAAGTATGCTTTTGTTATAGTAGATGATTATTCTCGGTTTACATGGGTAATTTTTTTAAAAAGCAAAAATGATGCTTTTTCGGAATTTTCTAAACTTTGTAGAAGAATTACAACTGAAAAATCTACATCTATAATTAAAATTCATAGAGATCATGGTGGTGAATTTGAAAATGAATCTTTTCTAAAGTTTTGTGATTTACATGGTATATCTCACAACTTTGCTTTTCCTAGAGCGGCTCCACAAAATGGAGTTGTTGAAAGAAAGAATAGAACTTTGCAAGAATGTGCTAGAACCATGCTTCAAGATAAAAATTTACCAAAATTACTTTTGGGCTGAAGCAATAAATATAGCATGTTATGTTTTAAACCGTGTTCTTATTCGACCAATTTTACATAAAACATGTTTTGAATTGTATTATGATCGTATACCAAAGATCTCATATTTCAAAATTTTTGGTAGTAAATGTTTCTTGTTAAATACCAAAGATAATCTTGATAAGTTTGATTCAAAATCAGATGAATCAATATTTCTTGGATATTCTTCTAGAAGTAAAGCTTATCGTATTTTCAATAAAAGAACATCTTGTATTGAAGAATCTTTACATGTTGCATTTGATGAGAATTGTGAGCAGGTTATACCTCTAAGCGAAGGAGAAGAAGTAATACTTCAAGAAGAACCCTTGATAGAGAATACTTCTCAAGAAAATATTCCTCTTCAACTGGTTTGGAAAGAAGTTCCTAATCATCCACATGAACAAGTTATTGGTGAAATAAAGAGTGGTGTCCAAACTAGAAGGCAATTAGAAAAATATATTGCAAATGTTGCTTTCATATCTAAATTAGAACCAAAGAATATCAATGAGGCTTGTGATGATGAATTTTGGCTTTTGGCCATGTCTGAAGAACTTAACCAATTTACTAGGAATGATGTTTGGGATCTAGTTGATAGACCAAAGGATCATCCAGTAATTGGAACAAGATGGGTCTTCCGAAATAAGCTGGACGAAAATGGTAAAGTCATTCGTAACAAAGCAAGGCTAGTAGCACAAGGCTATAATCAAGAAGAAGGCATAGATTTTGATGAAACCTATGCACCAGTGGCTCGATTAGAGTCAATTCAAATGATGCTTGCTTTTGCTAGTTACATGAACTTCAAGTTATATCAAATCGATGTTAAGAGTGCATTCTTAAATAGACACATCAATGAAGAAGTTTATATAGAGCAACCTCCAGGCTTTGAAAATGAGAAATATCCAGAAAAAGTCTACAAATTGAAAAGAGCTTTGTATGGACTCAAACAAGCACCAAGAGCGTGGTATGAAAGACTACAAAATTTTTTAGAACAATCTGGTTTTTCCATTGGTCAGGTAGACTCCACTTTATTTATTAAAAATCTTAATTCAGATATTTTTATTGTGCAAATTTATGTTGATGACATAATATTTGGTTCTACTAATGATTCTCTTTGTAAAGAATTTGCTAAAGCTATGCAGGAAGAGTTTGAAATGAGCTTGATGGGAGAATTAAACTACTTCCTTGGACTTCAAATAAAGCAAACTGAAGAAGGAATCTTCATCAATCAGGCTAAGTATACAAAAGAACTTCTCAAGAGATTTGAGATGGACTCATCGAAATCAAGAAGGAATCCTATGAGTACAACTACTTCTCTTGATAAAGATGAAAATGGTAAAAGTGTAGATACTAAGATCTACAGAGGTATGATCGGATCTCTATTATACTTAACTGCTAGTCGACCTGATATTATGTTTAGTGTTTGTATGTGTGCAAGATTTTAAGCTAATCCAAAGGAATCTCATTTAACTGTAGTAAAACAAATTCTTTGTTATTTGAAAGATACTTCAGATTTCGGTTTGTTTTACCCAAAATCATCTTCCTTTGATTTAGTTTCATATAGTGATGCAGATTTTGCAGAAAGTAAATCTGATCGCAAGAGTACTAGTGGAACTTGTCATTTCTTAGGAAAATCCTTAGTCTCTTGGTTTAGTAAAAAGCAAAATTCAGTGTCACTCTCAACAACTAAAGCAGAATATATAGTGGCTAGTTTAGCATGTTCACAAGTACTATGGATGAAACAGACCTTAAAAGATTTTGGTTTGAATTTCTCCACAACAACTATTTATTGTGATAACACTAGTGCTATAAATCTTTCTAAAAATCTTGTTCAGCACTCAAGAACTAAGCATATTGAAGTTAGACATCATTTTTTAAGAGATCATGTGTTAAAAGAAGATATTGCGTTAAATTTTATTTCCACTAAAGAACAACATGCTGATATCTTCACTAAACCTCTTAAAAATGAAGATTTTATAAGAATTAGGAGAGAACTAGGTATTTGCTCGTTTTTTGATTTGTAAAAATGTTGATTTTTGAACAAAATCTCAAAATCGCACTTTATTAGTCGACAGATAAAAATTTAGTCGACTGATGCTTTAAAAATTTTAGAATGTATCGCACCATATTAGTCGACCAATATATTTCTAGTCGACTGATGTTTTTAGAATGAGTCGCACATTCTTAGTCGATCGATAAAGTTTTAGTCGACTATTTTTTTTTTAAAATTTTAAATGAAGGGACCCGATACCCCTTGGATTTTTTTTAAATAGGCATCGTTTCACTTCAATTTCGTACCTTTTCGTTTTTCTTAAAAACGAAACCCTTAAAACGAAAACACTCTTTCTCTTTTTCCTCTCTCTCTTCCGAAAAAACCTCGGAGTGTCGTTCGATCCCATCTTCGCGGTGATTTTCTTGCCGTGACAGGGAGACGCAGGAATCTTCTGGCCGTGATCTTGAAACGCCAGAATCCTCTTGCAGTAACTGGCGCATCTTCAAAACACGTCGGAACCCTCTTGCCGTGAGAGTGTATTTTCAGCCATTGCTGGAATCCCCTTGTGGCCGACTTCACACTCGCCGTCAGCCATCGTGTCCTCCTCTGTTTCTGTTTCACAACGCCGGACAGCGTTCTCCTTCTGTCGGAAATCGTTTGGAAGCCGACATTTTTTTTGGTAACTTTGTTTTTAACCATGCTTCGTACGAAGTCTGCATCTGCAAAAGGTTTAGGTTCTCCTCCTCCTACACCTTCTTCAAGACATGGATTTTCACTCAGATTACTTAGAAATCCTCTTTTGTATGATACTTTTGGATCAATTTCTGCACTACCTATTTTACCAGGCCGAAATGTTCTATTTCACTTGTTTTCTCGTTATAAAATAAGAGAATTATTTCCAGGAATTTCACATCTTTTTATGCTTATGCAGATACCCTTCACTATCCTTTTCTGATTCACTTGTTTTACACGAATTTACAAATTAATCATGAAACTGGAGTTTTGTCCTCTCTTGTTCGTGATGTTGAAATCGAGTTTGATTCGAAACTACTTGGAGAAATTCTTAAAATTCTACCTTCAGACACTCTTTTCAACACTATTGAATTAAATGATGAAAGAGTTTTTGAACAAATTCTTCTTCCAGGCGCAACTCACTACCCTCCTTTCAAAAATACTAATCTTCAAACTCGTGCACACATTGCTGGACGAATCCTTGCCCACAATGTTATTCCTAAAACTGGTTCTTTTGATTATTATTCCACAGATCTATCTACGGCTCTTTATGTTTTATTTGGAAATATTTCTGTAAATTGGGCCAATGTGTATTTTACAAATTTGTCGAAACAAAAACCATTTCTTCCTTACGGATGTCTTCTAACTTGTATTTTTAGACATTTTAAAGTTCCCTTAATAAATGAAAAATATATTGAGTAAAAAGAGTTCTTTGATCAAACAATTTTTTAAAGAATGAAAATTAAATATCTACCTCCTTTAAATGTTGATCAAACTGAACCATCTGATCCTACTGAACCATCAATTTCTGAACCTTCACCTTCTGCGACACCTTTATCTCATGCAAAAAGAAAGAAATTTTTGACAAATCAAGACAATGATGAAGTTATGCAGAGACTGGAAGCTTTGAAGCTGCATCAACACACTTTTTGTGAAGATGTGACTCAACAACTATCTTCGATTCAGAAAGAGATTACTTCAATCAAGGATTTGCTCAACTCACTTTTCTGAACTTTGTTGTCTAAACTTTCATACTTTATGGGTTGTAAAATTTTAAACTTGTATCGCTATTTTGCTTATGCTATTTTTGCCCTTACTCTTTTTGATTCTGACAAAGGGGGAGAAAAAGATAAAAGATAGCATTAAATTGAATTTGCAGGAGATCTTGCAAAAGAAAAATCTCATATGGAGAAAAAGATAAAATGCATGAAGTAATGATGAATGGAAATGCAAACCGATCAATATGTGATATATGTGCTTTGAAAATACTAACTTTTGATGTTTTGCAGCATATTGATAGGGGGAGTAAAATCTCCATGTATGCATCTAAATGTTTCATCTTTGATTAAGTTTGTCATCATCAAAAAGGGGGAGATTGTTACGACAATGAAGTCATACATGATACTTCAAGTACAAGGTTTTGATGATGAACAAGTGGAATCAACTGCATTTCAGCTAAGGCTATGAAGAAATTGAAGAATTCGATGAAGAATCTTTGAAGACTAGTGTGCAAATGTTTAATTCATTAAAAGTCTTAGATTCTTGTAAGAGCCTTACTTAGAGTGCATATTTAGGTTGCATTTCACCTTAAAAGTCTTTAAAAAAACTTTTCTAAAAAGAACCCTCTTGAAAATCTTTTTAGAAAACTCTTTTCTTAAATTTTCGTGTTTATTAGTCGACCAATAGACTTACCAGTCGACTAATCCTTTCGCGACATATTTTCTAAAAAGTCATTTTTGTCAAATTAGTCAACCGAAGGTTTTATCAGTCGACTGGACAGAATGTCTGTTTTCTGGAAAATTAGCAGCAGTCGACTAATGGTTTTATCAGTCGACTGAACATAACATGTGTTTTCTGAAAATTTAGCAACAGTCGACTAATGCTTTTATCAGTCGACCAAACAGAATGTTTGTTTTTCAGAAGATTTTAGCAGCAGTCGACTGAAAGGTTTTTCAGACTACTGATGATATTATCAGTCGACTAATTTTTCTCTAGTTGACTAAGTTTCATAAGTTCAGATTTTCAAACGGCTCGATTAACAGATCAGTCGACCGACGATAACTGTCAGTCTACTAATAACTAACTATTAGTCGACTAACTGATGTTTCACTCGACTAATTTTGTCGTTTTCCTGAAACTTTAAAAAGGCGTGTCTTTTCATTTTTCAAACATTTTGGTCTTTCAAAATGGACGGTTTTGACACCCTTTCATACTCTCAACGTATGGAATCTTTCAACTATAAATATGAGTGCATTTTACACTAAAAAAAAAACAAGAATTCAATCGATTTGAATAATTTACTTCTTGCTTTTCACTCCTATTCATTCAAGTATTTGTTTTCTCACTCACTTGATATTTTTACTTCAGTTTTTCACTCAAATCATTTTGAGAGATAGTGAATTCATGAGTAGAGTATTTCAACAACCTCAAAAGCCAATTGCATCTCATTCGCATTCAAAAGAAAGGCTCATAGGTTGTATTGTAAGTTGTTACTTATTTTCTGTAAAAAGGACTCCTTGGTGTAAAGGAGTTGTTTGCTTTCAGTAGGGTTGTTACTGAAAGTGGGACCGGTTTTGGTCTGTGTAATCTTGTAGTTAACAAGGTTGATAGTGGAAATCTCAAGCGGGTTTTGCTTGGGGACTGGATGTAGGTCGGGATAGACCGAACCAGGATAAAATCTTGTGTTCTTTGTGTGTTTGCTTTTCAAATTGCAAAATCCTTCTATATTTCGCAGACAATTTTTAAAAGCACTATTCACCCCCCCCCCCCCCTCTAGTGCTCGTTGCCTCGATCCAAGTTCACTTTCACCACAGTGGAGAAGTATTCATCGTGAATTGCTTAAGGAGTGCCGTGATACATTATGGGTCGGTCATCCAGGTCAAGAGCGGACCTTAGCACTCCTTGAGCGTGGATACTATTGGCCGCAGATGAGAGACGATGTCGAAAGATATTTGTGAACGTGTCTCGTCTGCCAGCAAGATAAGGGGACCAACAGGAAGATTGTCATTCTTCTTGAGCCTCTACCTATTCTAGAATGTCCTTGGAAAAATATTTTCATAGACTTCATTGTTAGTCTGCCAAAGGTAGATGGCTTCAGCTCTATCTTGGTGGTGGTGGATCATTTCTTTAAGTATGTCGCCTTCATCACATTTTTTAAGGAGTGCCCTATAGAGAAGATTGCAGAGTTGTTCGTCAAGCATGTTGCGAAGCACTGGGGTGTACCAAGAAGCATTGTAAGCGATTGCAATGCTCGCTTCACGGGAAAATTCTGGCGTGAAGTGTTTCAGCTGCTCGACTTCGATATGTTACTTTTAACAAGTTTCCACCCATAAACGGATGAGCAGACGAAGCACATTAACAGATTGTTTGAGCAGTACCTCAGGCACTTTGTTAATGCCAATTAGAAAGATTGAATGAAGCTCTTAGACGTAACCCAATTCTGCTACAATCTTTGGAAGAGTAATTTTTTAGGCTACAACCCGTTCAAGATAGCTACGGGGCAACAACCGCTGACTCCACATACTCTAGCTGCATAAGAGAAGAGAAGGCCAACCTTCGCCTATCAATTTGTTCGAGACTGATACTAGCAGACTGAACTGACAAAGGCATTTTTGTACAAGGCGGCTAAGAGGATGAAGAAGTAAGCGGACAAGAGTTGTCGGCCTGTTGAGTTCTGTGTTGGGGACCAGGTGTTGGTGAAGCTTTACTCAGATTGCATATACATCTTTTGTGGGCGGCATCATGGACTGATCAGGAAGTACGAGTGGCCATTTACCATAACGAAGAAAGTGGGCAAACTAGCATACAAGTTGGACCTACCCCCAGTGTTTTACGTGTAAAACCTGAAACTGTTCTATGCGAACGAGAGAGATCTGAAATATAGTGTGCCACAATGCGTTTCTATCCTGCAAAGAACTCCGACAACATAACAGGCTGAGAAGCGTTTGAGCAAGATCCTTCGCTACAAGATCAACTACTTAGGCAAAGCGAAAAATTATTTTGTGCAGTGAGAGGAGACAATGGAACTGACGTGGGAGCCAACATTTCAGATGAAGAGCCGCTATACAAAAGAAGTTAGGGCTTATAATGAAACAAATGGCATCGAGGGCGGTGCATGATTTGAAGGGAGGAGTCTGTTCCCTTTTGACCTACTTTGTACAGTTGTGTTTAGAGCCTATTTTTTTTTGGTTGAGTCTTGATGTAAGTGTCAAGTCACTTGTAACTTTTTTTAGGCTACCATTGCACTTTGGTTCCGGTTGATCAATATCTTAAAGGGTTAACCCGTAGATCTGAACTGTAACGAGCACGCATGCAAAATAGTGAATGAAAGTAAATGCGTTGAACTTTTTTTGTTCACCTTCATTGTGTTTAACTTCAAGTGATTGCAATTTCTCTTTCTCTCTTCTCTTTCGCTCTCTTGCACTCTCTATACTCAAAACTTTCACAACGATAAATGAGCGACCAAAAAGACTTGTGACGGTAAGAAAGAATCGTTACACCGTACTAACTTATTGAGTAAATAGGTCTGCAGCAAAAGTAAAAAAAAAGATTTTTTTTTTGGAACAGATCGAAATAAGGTGAGTTGATGGGCTTAGTGAGGTGGGGTCTACCCTTCGATAAGGTCATCGGAGAGAAGCAGAACAGGTCATGCTAAACATCACAGCTTTTCTCATGCTGACATCGTGCCATCCGGTTTGCATTTTAAAAAGCTCAAAAGTCAACAAAATTACGTGGCATTCATCTAAAATGCAAACAGACGGCCACGATGTCAGCATGAGCAAAAACGCTCATGTTCAGCGTGACCTAATCTTCTTCCTCATCGAAGGGCGCGACGTGACACTGGATTTTTCATTGTGCGCGTATGACGCTGAATTGATTTTTATAAGGGGTTGGAGAGGGTGGGACGCACTTTTTTGACCACCTGTTGATGAGAGAGGGTGGTGTATGTTCGCCCCCGATGATTCACTGAATCCCACGTCTGTGTTCGGGGGATCGAATGAGTGCCACGTATTCATGCACATGGGGCTCGTATTCCCGTGTATGTTGACATAACTTTGCATCGAACTCTGGTGTTGTTGCAAAGACTTAATCACCCTTACTTGCTTTTCTTGCCCTGAAATGACGGTTTGAGGAAATGACAAAAATATCCTCCATTCAAAAGTTGTGAAACGACAGGTCGAGAAAAGGACAAAAAAGTCCTCCATCTAGAAAGTTTGATATTAACCATTTAAAGTGGAGACGTTCCCTATTCATTAAACTTCTGCGCCATCTGCTGTAACAGTTGCTCCCATTATCAACCCAAACTTTGCCTTCGTTTCCAGTCGAGCTTTCCGCCTTGTTTTTATCGTGTTGTACAACACATTGTCGCCTTCTCGTGCCTGCCTTGTGTTACAAAACATTCCAGTGTCTTCTCTTCATTTTTGCTGTCGTTAGGCATCATGGTAGAAAGCAATGATGCACAAACATTCCTTTCAGTGCCATTAAAGAAGCGTGAGTAGCTTTCCATCTCATCATGCTATCGATGAAGATGGCATATCGTCTTGTGTGCCATTAAGGCATTGTTTGGTTATTGCAGGTAGATCTTGTTCTTACGAAGGTTGGAAACTTATCGATATTTGTAAGACGCTGGGATCTATTGACAAGAATGCTTTTTTGCAGATGCTAGGAAGGGCCTCTACCCCATCAGGTATCCTACATTCACTCATCATATGCATTGTATCTCAAACCGCTGTATTAGTAACAGACTCCTGTTTTCGTGAGATGCATTTTTGTTAGATAATATCGATTTGTTTGCTATTATGCTCAAGTTCTTCCTTATCGATTTGTAATTTATTGTGCGATATATTTATCGACCTTTTAGATAGTATGGTTTTGTATCGTCGAGTTTTAAGTTATTATGCTGAACTGCCGTATCGATTTTCAATATCTTACAAATCGCTATACATATCGTTCTGTAAGATATTATATGTTTTGTAATATGTATGTGTAAGATATTTGTACACAGAATTTGAAAACGTGTGGATGTAGAAACACATCATTACACGCATGGCGGGGCGATTTTCGCATGCATATCGCTGCTCTCTCAGCGACTTCTATTGAACTCGCTTTAGAGCCTCGTGGATATTATGAGAGTGTTATCGTCAACACACATGTACGACATGTGTATTTTATTGGCATGGTAAGCGACAAGTCGATGCTCAGTATAAGCAAACATGAAACCGCACTTGCTTTGATACTTTCATTCATTAAATCGTTGCTTTGACTTGCTTAACCCTAGTGGTATCCGTTGTTATATGCATCCTTATTAAATCATAGTAAACCTATGCCGCTTGGTAACGCAAATTGATATATTGCTTACAAAACATTCCACTATCTTCTCTTCATTGTTGCTGTCATTAGGCATCATGGAAGAAAGCAATGATGCACAAACATTCCTTCCAGTGCCATTAAGGAAGCATGAGTAGCTTTCCATCTCATCATGCTATCGATGAAGAAGGCATATCATCTTGTGTGCCATTAAGGCATTGTTTGGTTATTGCAGGTAGATCTTGTTCTTACGAAGGTTGGAAACTTATTGATATTTGTAAGACGCTGAGACCTATTGACAAGAATGCTTGTTTGCAGATGTTAGGAAGGGCCTCTACCCCATCAGGTATCCTACATTCACTCATCATATGCATTGTATCTCAAACCGTTGTATTAGTAACAGACTCTCGTTTTGTTAGTTAATATCGATTTGTTTGCTATTTTGCTGCAAACACAAATTGATATATTGCTTAAAACATTGTTGAGCTTAACATTAGGTTGTAATAAAGACGATGTAGCTCAATCAATCGAAAGATCTGGAGAATTGAATATCTATACTTATGACGCAACTGAAGATTTGAACATCTGCACTAATGATGCACATGAAAAGAAGGGTGCAGGCATTAGACCCACTCTTGACTTGAATGTTCCAGAGGAATTAATGCAATTCAATGATGAGGTAGACTACCATGCAATGCACATAATAAAAGTGTAGGCACCGGGAATGTACACATAAGTACACTTGACTTGAATGATCCAGGAGAAGAAATGCAATTTAATAATGAGGTAGATTTTGATGTCAGTACACTTAATAAAACCGTAGGAACTGGGAATGTACATGGAATTACACTTGACTATGTTCCTGTAGAAGGAATGCAGTTTAATAACGAGGAAGATGCATATAAATTTTACAATGATTATGCCTTAAAAGTTGGCTTCAGTGTGAGAAGGTTTTCTTGGTCAAAAAATGCACAGGGTGTCTTGGTTAGAAAGACATATGTCTGTTCCAAGCAAGGTTGGAAGAAATCAATGGAAAATCCAACAAGGAGCATGCCAGAATCAAGATATGGATGTCAGGCGAGATTGGTTTTGAGAAGACATCCAAATGGGAAATTTGTCGTGTGTACTTTAATCAGTGATCATAATCATGATTTATCTGCATCATTTATGACTCCTATGCTAAGGTCACATCGTAAAGTAACTATAGCGCATGCTGCAATGACTGAAATAGCCGATAGCGCTGGCATTGCACCAAGGAATACATACAATTTGTTTACCCGCATAGATGGTGGTCGCGAAAATGTGTCATTCACACCTTTGGATCTAAGAAACCACTTGAAAAGGAAGATGACAGATAACATGAAGAACGGAGAAATATGTTGTTTAGTTCATTACTTACAGAATAAATCAAGCAATGAACATGGTTTCTTTAGAGCAATGCAAGTGAACGAAGATGGATATGCTGTGAATATGTTTTGGGCAGATTCAAAGTCTAGAGTAGATTATGAATGCTTCAATAATGTGCTTGTGTTTGATACTACAGTAAAGATTAATACTGAACAGTGGCCATTTGCGCAGTTTGTGGGAGTGAACCATCACGCACAGAGTTGTATATTAGGTGGTGCTTTTGTGTATGACCAGACCAAGGAAAGCTTTGAGTGGTTGTTCAGAGTATTTACACAGGCAATGAACGGGAAGCATCCTGAAACTGTACTTACAGATGGTGATCACGCAATTGCGGCTGCAGTGCTTCATGTGTGGCCAGATGCATATCATTGCCTATGTTTGTGGCATATTTTTCAAAATGCAGCAAAGAACATAGGACACATATTTAATCAGAATACAGGGTTTGACAAAAAGTTTACAAGTTGTGTATTTCATAGCGTAGACGAGGTCACTTTTAAGTCAGATTGGGACAAAATGATTAAGACATACGAACTTACTGATTGTCTGTGGTTACAAAATTTATATGCAGAAAAAGAGAAGTGGGCATTGGCATATGGAAGACAATACTTTTGTGCAGGTATGATAAGCACACAAAGAGCCGAATCTATGCATGCCACCCTGAAGAAAACCCTGTATTCATGTTTAACAATGCTTCATTTCATGGAACAATATGAATTATTTGTAGACGGTCTAAGACAGAATGAGCTTGAACAAGACGTGAAATGCTTCAATACACGAGCTCAAACTTTTGGCATGAAAATATTGATGCGATCTACAGCTCTGTATACACTAACTGTATTTGAATGGATCAAGAAAGAGGTGTTGCATGTCATGAATTGCAAAATAGAAGGGCTCGTGCAAACTGAGAATATGCACAAATACCATATTTTTTGTCAGGGCGAAAAGCATCAAGAAAGGCAAGAAGCACATGTCACGTACAATGTTGACAACGAAAGGGTAGAATGTTCGTGCAAAATGTATGAATTCAAAGGTGTTCTATGTTGTCATGCATTAAAGGCACTCAATCAAGAGAAAATACAATAAATACCTGAGTCTTACGTAATGCGAAGATGGACGAGACGCGCGAAGATTGAAATGCTCGTTATGGACAATGCGAGTAAATCTGGTGTTGACGAGAAGTGCCACATAGCCTCCCGTTACCAACAACTATGTAGATCATTCATGCATGTTGCTGATTTGGCATCGAGAAGTGAAGAAGGCTATGCATGTGTGAGAAAAGGTGCAACGAAGTTACTTGAAAATGTCGAGTTAATTCACATTAAGTCCGTTGCAGCGAATGAATATCAGCCGAAGATAATGGGATCGAAAAGCGTAGGTCAAAATCATGTTTCGCTTGACACTCCCGAGAAGTTGCTCCGAAGCGTAAACATTATCTTCAACAAGTCAGTAGTGAACGTTGTTGATTATGATAAACATATTCATGAAGCGAAGGGTATCAAAAGAAAACCTGCCTCTGATCGCAGTCGTCGGAGGGCAAAGGGTGCAGTAGAATTGGTTGGCAAGAACAGGACTAAGAAACAACCAACCTGTAATAAAAAACAACAAAGCCCTTCGAATGAACAGGTATGTAAAACATTATATTGCTTCTCATTGCGTGAAGCTTGTCAAATAGCTAACTCGTGTAATGTCCATCATGCAGCAATACCCTGCAGAAGTACCACCAAACGTTCAAACCTACATTCCTCCTGACCAGATTTTCGGCAACGATCGCTACAGTTTTACAAGTCTTTTGGTATATAATCAATGTTGCGAGGAGGTATGCATTTCTTGTGAAACTTAATTCAGTGTCTAATATTTTCTTTTTCATGACAGGCTCTGATGCATTCGACAGATAGGTATGGGACACAGGAATCTCGTGTGGGCTATTAGTTTAGTTGTCATGCCTCTTTGCATGCCCCGATCTCCACAATGCCGGATTTGTTGAGAGTTTATAGTCATTTGTCACTGACGACTTGCAGTCTGTGGTTGGATTTGCTTAAATCGATAGATAGTGATTTTTTGCTTCTGTATGAAGTCGATTGATGACATCATTGTATGGCGATTTGTGGTTATCGTTGATTAGCGATATGTGGCATCGCAGCGTAGTGATTTGAGTGTATTGTTCGAATGTCAATCAAAGCGGGATGACAAAGGTTGTTCAAGTAAGCTTTTTTCGGGCAATGAGCAAGGTTGCGCTTCATTTTATGATCTAAGTATGCTATCACCTGCGCGGTTGAAAGCCTACTTAGATCATAAAATGAAGTGCAACCTTGCTCAATGCCCCAAAAAGGCTTACTTGAACAACCTTTGTCATCCCGCTTAGATCGACAGCCGAACAATACCCTCAAATCACTATGCTGCGATGCCACAGATCGCTATTCAACGATAACCACAAATCACCATACAATGATGTCATCAATCGACCTCCTGCAGAAGCAAAAAATTGCTTGCAGCCACTACTCATAAATCACTCTCCGACTCATAGCACAAAGTATCCAGCGATGGCAACAAATCCTTGTCCAGATGACAGCACGTTCGCTTTCCCGCGTTAACCACAATTGTCTACGCAGGGAATACAAACTCTACTTACGCAGCTCCAAGCGATAATCACTAATCAAAGCCTACACTTCTTCGGTGCCATGCCTAGACGAAGAGAGATCAACCATGGAACAAAGAAGGAATTCCGGTCAATTTACCAACTTTAGTTGGCAAAGCTATGACCTAGCGTCGATTCAACTTCTTCTCCAGCAAATCTTTCGTGTTCCCGACACCTCCAATTGCCTTTTGAAATCATTATTGTTATCTTGTGAAAAGTTGTATCCATATATTATAAATAAAAGGCTACTCAATGTGTCTTTTCTCTTCCTCACTTCATTTCTTAAGAGGTAAGTAAACCTCTTCATCTAGTACAGGGGGAACTTTGTTCGCTTTAACAGTGGAAGTGCAAGTGTGAGTGGTACTCCACAATTTCTCACAATCGCTATGTAGTTCAACCCGTGGGATCTTTCCGATCCGTGGGGTTATTATCAACAAACGTTCATTATCGCGTTATACTGGTATCGTTTAACACCGCAAATCGGTGTTGACTAACACCCTTTACAAAGGCCGAGTATTGCTGCACAAATCGCTTTCCCGCGATAACCACAACTCGCTATGCAGCGAATATGAAGTCGAATTACGCAGTTCCAACGGATAACCATAAATGTTTGATTTGTCGTACAATATTCATTGATCATGTTGGTTGAGCAGTACATCTTTTAGGTCATAAATAGTCGCACAAGTACTGGAAGTTGTGTTTGTCTTCTACTTCGTGAACCAGCAACAATCAAACCGACGGTTCCTTCATAAACCTGGAGATCCGCCCTCGAACATAGAAAATTATGGTCGGTGATGCAGACGAAGACAACTACACGACCAACAATGGCGAATCATGGGTATATTGTCTACACATCGTCTGCATGTTCAGCAAAATCCGTCTCTTTCGTGCCGTTTTTTGCGATTTGTTTTTGTGTACTATATAATGTAATTTCAATATCGTTCATTGCTTCATTTCAGTCGAACATCCACCGACGAAGTTGGGCGAAAACTTAGTCAATCACTCCTGGAGGACATCAACCGAATGCGCAGTGAATTCGCACAATACAACATGATAAGTAATTTTGTTAGTATGAAACTAGTAGCAGTTGTCTATATACGTAAGCCATGTGTACGTGCGTTAACAACAACATATTTGCTGCAAACAGACTATATCCGATTTCGTCAGTTATATTAAAAGCAATGCACCAAGCCAGACTATAAGCGTTGTCAGCCCGTATTTCATGGTATATCAGTTGTATTTTATGTTGCTTTTCGTTATTGATTTAGTCCAATTGATTCGTATGTTAACGTTGGTTTTAACAATGTTTCGGTTTGCAGACTATCTTACGCCGTTTGCCATACTCCAGTGGATTTCAAGATGGCATACCTTATTGGGTTAACGGTAATCACTGCAGAGACCTTTTGTCAAGTGAAAAGGTAAGCAAACAAACCTAGAGTGCAATATTACAGCATAACAGTGCTAACAACATTTTTTTGATCTATTTGCAAATATTGATTCCTACACTCTGGCAATCTGAAAAGCATTGGGTCTTATACGTGATGGATTTACACGAAAAACAACTATGGTGTTACAATTCGTTGGAAGTTGACAGTGGTTTACGGCTAGACATTTCCCACCTCGTAAGTTTCAATATCTATGTGAGGAACAAGTCGTGTACTGGTGTCATGAATTTACTGTCGGTTGCATTATTCTCAGATCAGTTTCCTCAAAGCCATTTTGGGAGTCGATGTTAGCGAGTGGATCTACCGCACGACATACCATGCTCCTTTACAAGATAATGGCGTTGATTGCGGGGTATTTGTAATGAAGTACATTAAAGCGATATACAATGGTGCAAAACCCTGTTTCGGCGTTGTATGCCATTTCTTCGCCTCTGTTATTAGGGATTAAGTGCATGTCTATTGCTTCTACTTTACAATCTGTTTTTGTAGGTTGATATACCCGGATTCCACGAAGAACTCTGCAAAAAATTGACGTCCTTTCTAATTGCGGAGGAGAAACTGACGGAGGCCTCGCGAGGATCTAAAAGGCTTGTAATTGATAAAAGATGTGCGCTCAACCCGCGTGATTGACAGTCGCAGAGTGAGACTGCGATGTATGCAATGAACAAAGACTTCTAATGTTCGAAATGATAATATTCAACATCGCTATGAAATGTTGTATGCTTAAACATTGCTTTATTGCTGGCATATGAAAAAAGTGGTGAATAAGATCCATTAATGTAGCTTTCGTATTTTACGAATAGTACAAAGCGATACGCTTGGTGGTCTAACGTCAACTACACTGCTACCACCATGAAAACTTGTGTAAGAATTTGAAAATTTCTTGAATTTTAAATGAAATTCACGTTCAATTATGATCTTGCAGACATATGAAAAAAGTATAGACGGATACGACAACTGCGTCGAAGCCGCCTATATACTCGATTCAAGAACAAGTCATTTATGCAGGAATTGTCGATTTGTCGGTTCCTTATTCGTGAAGCAAAGTGGAACTATGTGTTGTGTCATTCAAATATTAATGAAACGTTCTATCACCCTCCATCAGTTTTTAAGTATATACGTCAATTTCATTAAACCAAAAGCAAATCTTCAATAAAAATGCACTCTGCATTAATGAAATTGAACAATGTAATCAATGCGATTGGACCGAATTTTTGGATCTCAAATAAATCCACAAGTACGTCCACATGCGTCCCAAGAAATCGCCTTAGGCGTACATTAACGTAGGTTCAGCAATACAGCGATTTTTGAGAACAAACCTTTCCTATTCATAAGTTCACGGAATGCGATTTTTAGAAATATCTTTCGCTGTACAATATTTTTCATTACTGAAGAACAACTTTTACCAGCATTGGTTATGCGTATACAACAATGGTGGAGCTTTTGCTAGCCATCCTCAGCGCGACTGCATCAACTGGGTTGCTGTCGAGGAGGAGGGCGAGAACGGTGATGGCGGAGCTCGTTAGGTTGTACAGACAGAGCAATCGATAGGTTTCACTTTACATATTTTGTCTACCGTTCTTTTTAAACTCAATCAATTGTTCGCATATTTCATAGCGTATTTCCGGCATATGTTCCTGCAACAAAACATGTAATGTGAAACCAATATATAACATGAATAAACAATAACATCAGATATAAAGCTCATACAGCGTGGAAACAAGGTTCTTCTCCATTGTATATTGCTTCAATATGCTTCATTACGAATATGCCACAATCGACCCCATTACTTTGTAAAGGAGCATCGTCAACACAGAGCAACATCCACTCGGCAATGTCGACACCAATAAGCCTATTAAGGAATCCCGCCTGTGATAAAGGGATAATATATTACAATCCGGTCCACCTCGAATAGCTACGATTCACCTATGGGCACAAGCTTACCAAATGCATAGCATCGCGTTCTACGCCACTGTGGCAGTCCAATGAGTTGTAGCACCATAGTTGTTTTTCCAGAAAATTCGTCTCGTATAGGACCCAATGGTCGGGATTTTGCCAGAGTGTAGGAAATAAAATCTGCGAATCGATAAAATAATTTTTGATTCCAGAGACATATCGTGATGGGGATGTTACGACTAAACCTTGGAAAAGAGGTTTGTTCACTTACTTTTCCAAATTTCGAAATGTCTAGGCACTCATCATCGTTGTTCCAACAAGGTAGTGCATATGTGAATCCAATGCTGTATGACTTTCGTCGGGCGTACATCTGTTGCACGAAATAGTAAGGTTTAACCACCAAGAAACGTAAGTACGTCATAAAAGCAAACAAAACAACAGCGGACCAGACATACCATGAAATAAGGGCTGATGATGCGTACTGTATTGCTCATTGGGTTGCTCTGGATGTAATTGATAAAATCACGCATTGTTTGGTTGCACAAATTTACGAACTTCAAAACATACAAACCGGAACGACCTAGAAATTGATAGTGGTTAAATACTTACAAAATTACTGATAGTGTTCCCAACTGCAAATTCATCTTGCATCTGCTCGATGTCATCTACGAACTCGTCAGGGCGTTGCCGCCCACCCTTGCCTGTGGATGTTGAACTGCGTGCACCACGAGCGTGGTATTCAGGATTCGACATTGAAATTATTGTCTACAGTAAACAACACTAGTCCAAATACGACATGAAAAGGCAAATGTTGACTAAACCGCTCAGGCGTTTCAAAAAATATATGTCTTAAGCGCTAGTGCTGGTACTGTGGATGTAGTTGTCTTCTTCTTCGGCGCCGTGCCTGGCCGTTTTGCTCCCATCGTCCTCTATGTTTCCGTCGTGCCTGGTCATTTTGCTCCCATCGTCCTCTCCGTTGCCGCCATGCCCGATTGTAGTGCTCCAATTATCTTTGGAGTCGTGCCAGGTCGTATTGCTCTCATCGTCCTCTTCTTGGCCGCCATGGCTGGTCGTACTGCTCCGATTGTCCCCTTCTTCGGCGCCATGCCTGGACGGAGATATCGATGGCACCTTTGCAACGCAGATACGGAAACGTCGTCCTCAGTCAAATACAAAGGTAAAGTCCTTTAACGTGCCGCCCTTTTTCAAAAACAGTCCGCTAATTAAATGATTGCATTTTAAATAAATAAAAATACGTCTTTTCGCATGCCGCCCTTTTTCAATAACCGCCGCCAAATTAAATGATTGCGTTCGAAGTATTTAAAAATGCGTCTTTCCACAAGCCACCCTTTGCATTTTAAATATTTAAAAATACGTCGTTTCACATGCTGGACTTTTTTGGAAACACCTCGCAAATTAAATGATTGACTTTTAAATAATTAAAAACCCGTCGTTTGTCAGTCGCATTATAACAATCTTTCAGTGGGAGATTGACACGACCCGAACAAACCCGTTTTCCAGGTATGAAAAATCTTTCACGATTATTCTATTGATTATCGTATATGGATACATCGATATATTCATGCAACATACTTTCCTCAGCGGTTTTTTAACAACAAACGTTCATTATCGCGGTTTGAATTGAAGGTGTCCCTGCCAGATGAACAATTGCTGACCGGGAACCATATCGTACAAATTTTGGAGCATCAACCTTTTCTTGTCGCTATTGACTGATATCATTTACGCCGTCAACACTCATTAAATTATTGTTCACGGCTTACATCGCCAATCCTTTTTGCGATATTCTTTCGAGGCGGAGACAAATACAGCGATTACTAAACAGAAATGTTATATCTTAGCGATGCCAGAGAGGTTAGGCAATGCCAAGATTTCTGAACAAACATATATTTTCGATTAAAGTTTATTTATTACTGAGATCCAGAGACGAAAAGATGTAATAATAAAGAATTAAACAATAAAAGAATGTCACTTTACTACAACTCATTATACAATTACAACAAAAACCTAGCGTGATAAAAATGAAAATCTAGGATTTATTCCGAGGCACTCGACGAATCAGATGAAATATCATAGACTTGTCTCTCACTTTTTATTTGTGGACTGTCTATCCTGCGTGGCATCTTCGTTGCGAGAGCTTTATTAAGAAAACTGGTCATCATCTCTACCATTGAGTTCAATTGAATCCCCATAGTGCTTACTTCTGCCCTTAATTTCTTATTCTCCCTCTCCATAATTTCGAACCTTGCGGCAGAGACAATGTTCTCTTTTGGAGCAAGTGTTCGCTCTTCCTCGCGCTCTGTTACTGAGGAACTAGTCGTAGTAACCAGAGAGAGATGACGTTTTGGTTATAGAGGCTGGGCTGCAACATGAGAAGGGGCAGTTGGGAGGCATGGGTTCACAATTTTTTCAATCTTCCGATTTCGCCGCATTGGTTCTCAATACCTTTCGAAATAGAAGGGATCAAATTGTTGTCCTTCATGATCATACGATACGGCAGGGAAACCACCTGAGTTCCAATTTAATAATTCGTCCCTGTAGCGATCGCGCCAATTCACGTTCCTGCCCCCACCACTATTCATCTTCCTTCTCACTTCCAAAGACTTATTTGGGATAGACTGCCCCAAGCCAGATTGTAGGAGAACTCGACTACCTTGCTGCAACTCGGCTTCAAAATTGCAGAATAGCCACAAATCGCGGTCAGACAATCTAGCAGCCTCCGCAACAACGTCTTCATCATCATCCTCCCCGTCTCCATAAGGTCTCCACAAAACCTGTACATTGGTAATTCTTTTTAATAACGAATGACAAATATATTAAAATTTATTTACGCATGATATGGCAACAACGATATGTACTACGGAAGACAATCCTGCAGCGATGGATACTTAAGAATGCTGAACATTACAATGATTTATAATACTTAATGGTAAATGTTGACGCGATTGTAAACAATTTTAGAACGTTTACCTCGTTTAGTTGCAGCCCATCTAAAATGGACTTAGCATTATAAACTGTGACGTTTATTCTAGCCCAGCGACCGATCTTTGGAAAACCACAAATCGAGGGCCACAACGTGGACGCAATGGGATAATATGTTCCAACACCCACGCCTAACAAAAACAATATTATTAGTAACACCACAACCTGCAATGAGATTTGTCTACAATTACTAAGTATGTAATCAACAAATACCTGAACAAATGGCCAAAATCCCCCAACTGTTTTCGTACCATTACTCGCATGGTGGAGTTGACTGTACAAGTGTGCGAACATAGCGGCACCCCAGGCATAGTTGTCGACTTTGTCTAAGTCTGCCAGGTACTGCAGCCACATGGAACTTATTCTCGAACTAGAACAATCGAAAAATAATGTAAAACCAAAAAAATATAGAAGGAAGCCACGCAACTCTTGGTCAGCTATTTCAGATGCATAAGTAGCGGAGTGGCCTTCCCATTTATTACGAAAAAATGAGACTTTCATTGATGTGGAATTGATTCCACCAGAAATACATTGACTCCATTCGTCCATCGACATTCCTAACAGGGCCGTGCATTTTTCCCTTGCGTTATAGTTTGAATGTCGAAATAGGACAGCACTGTCATCGCACTTAAGGTTAGTGATCCTCGCCACATCTTCTAGAGTCATGGTGATCTCAAAAGAATCAAACTGGAATGTGTTTGTCTTATCATTCCACTTATTTACCAGGTGGGTCATGGTATTTCAGCAAGTTTCAAAATATTGCTCGTCCAAAAGGCCACCGAAGTGCATATTTCGTAATCGGTCCTTCTGATATGCACTCAGCTGACCATACAACGACAGCACTACAGGCCATTGACACCGACCTCCGAGCTTTTCACCTGGTGCTCTACTTCTCCTGTGAACTCCCTGTAACACAAAATAACATATTATTCCTACCAATCGTAAATTAGTTCCATTTGTACTTATAAATGTTATTCTACTAACCACTATAAATAATATTGGTTGCAGACACACTATCACAGTAATCGCTATACATATTAATACCTAACACAGTAATCGCTATACCAAAATCGCTAAACATATTATTAAATCTTCACAGACAGAACAAATATATTTACCTTGGTCGCTATTTTCTCCTGTTCTCCCTCCAACCTGGGACTTTCTGGTGGGTCCACTGCCTCCATTTGCCTTTCAATCTCCATCTCTACCGGCTCCACCATCGCATGCCTTTTTCTCGCATTCCTTCTCCATCCTTTCTCTATCCTTCCTTTTCTCATCTTCCTTCTCCTTCCTTTCTCTCTCCTTTTTTGCCTGCTCCTTCTGCTTCCTTTCTCTCTTCCGTTTCTTCTCCTCATTCTCCTTCCTTTCTCTCTCCCTTTTCTCCTCCTCCTTCTTCTGCTTCCTTTCTTTCTCCCTATTCTTCTTCTCCTTCCTTTCTCTCTCCCTTTTCTCCTCCTCCTTCTACTTCCTTTCTCTCTCCCTATTATCCTCCTGCATCCTTTCTCTCTCCTTTTTTGCCTCCTCCTCCTTCTCATTCCTTTCTCTCTCCTCCTTCTCCTTATCCTTCTGCTTCCTTTCTCTCTCCCTTTTCGCCTCTTCCTCCTGCTTCTTCCTTTTCCTTTCTAGCACTTCCTCCTCCTGCTTCTTTCTTTCCCTTTCCTTTTTTTTCTCCTCCTTCTCCTTCCGCCGCCTTTCTTTCTCTTCCAGTTCTTGTTTCCTTCTTTCCTGCAATTCTTCTTCCTGCTTCTTCCTTTCTCTTTTCTTTTCTTCTTTCTTCTCCTTCCGTTGCCTTTCCTTCTTTTTCTCATTCTCCTTCTCCTGCCTTTGCATTTCCTTAGCTTCCTCAAACTCCTTCTCCCTCATTCGTCTTTCCTTTTCTTCCTCCTCCTTATTCATTTGCATTCGCCTCTCCTCCGCCTCCTTCAGTAGCCTTGCCTTATTTCGCATTGCACTACGCTCCAAGTCTCTCCTCTTATATTGCGCCGCAGTGTCCTCAACTAAATAGCTAACATACCTTTCAAACTCCTCCACATTCTTCTTCCTCTTTTCCATCACATGTGCGTTAATCCTCCGCTTTCTATCTATATTCTCATCAATATTTCTTGCATTTGCCTTCAATTCGTCATCCTTGTTCTGCATCTTTCGTTCTTTAGAGTTCTTCCTTTGGTCCACAGCCTCGATATCTGATGGATAATCCTCCACATAATACGATTCTAAGGCTTTTTCCCTGTCTTCATCGTTCTCAATCTTAAGTATATTTTTGTATCTTTCAAAAACCTTAGATAGATGAGACTGGCGGATCACTTCTCTAATAGACAACCCATAGAACGACGGGGTATCTCTAATCTGATGAGGCGCAGACATTGCTAACCTGCACAACACATTACACGATCATCATGATTAGAAATCGTTGGAATATTTGGGTTCATAAGTACAAATCGTTGTATAAGAAGCAATCTTCAGATTGAAGAAAGAAACCTTACACGAAACTCACCGAAACGATGGGAATTTGGATATTCCAACTATAGAGCAAGCAACAGTAACAACTAATACGCAACAGAAGGTGGTTATTATGCTGCGACTGCGTGTAAGACGGAAACCGATGCTTTGGAACAAAGGAAGGGATGCTCCGACGACTCCAGATGAAAGCAAAGAATCTCCGGTAGAGTGCTTAGAGCGAGAATGAATTGTTTTAAATTATTTGAATCCTACAACATAACTCTTGCTACATACGCAAACTCTGCAGAACGTTTTGGCGCGATAACGATGAAGGGCAGTTTTGTCTTTTTTACGAACCAAAGATTCAGTTTTCTAGAAGGAAGGCATTTATGTCTGTTCGAGGAAGAGGAAGCGAATGACGGTAAAAGGTACTTAAGTCTTTGCTGCGGCACCAAATTACGATGCAGTATGATGCAGACACACATCGGGATACAGGCGTGTCTGCATCCTATACTTGGCGCTATTTGGAACCCCGAACATGAGATTTCACTACAGGCCCAACATGGGGGAATATATAACCTGCTTTGTGCGCGCACTGATGAAGAGAAAAAAACTGAGAGGAGAAAAAAACAATCAAGAGAGAGCGTCGTTTTATAATCACTTCACTCGCGAATAAATTGAAGGACAGGGCAGGGTCTCAGAAACGAGAAGCATAAATAGGGCGTGTCCGTTTCCCTCTCCTTTGGCCCTTCTTGGTGTAGTGGAGCAGACGCCCTGCCCCCTTCCCATCCTTTTGCAGCACCTTTACTCTAAATACACCATCCACCAATTCTTTTTGCGCTCTCGCCTCTTCCTCTCTCTCTCTCTCCTTTAAAGCGGAGCGGTTTCTCGCCTCTAATGGCGGTGCAAGCACATTTTCCGTCCAACGCTTTCATGCCGGGCATTCGAAAATGGTAAATACTAATGCACCAATCCAATCCTTCCTTCATCTTACCACTCCCTCTATTTTTTCGCTTAGTTGTGTTTTCTATTTCTGGAATCAGGTCGAGGGATGCCTTGCTCCAATTGCAGTCACAGCAACACCACGAGCTGAGCGGGAATGTCTTTCTTGGAGCGCTCAATTGCGGTGAGGCAAATGCTCCCCTGTGAATTTGATCGAATTCAACTGGTTTTGAATCGGGAGATTCATTTTTCCCTTGTCGTTTCTTTGTTGATTGCAGCAGGGCAGGTCTTGAACGGAAACACCGTGTTCAGCGATCCGGAGAGCGAACTGACGTGCAACGTATCCGCGTCGAGGAAGAGGAACCTAGACGAGGCGCAGCGGCAGCAGCAGCAGCTTCTGTTCGTGAACCAACACGAGGTTCCGGAGAAGCCCGGGACCATCACCTCCGGGTTGCAGCTGTCTTACGAAGAGAACCGGATGGACCATTCTGAAGGCACGTCGACTAGCGGCCGATCTCTGCCCATCGCTCAAGATTTGATGTCCTACATCTGCCAACAGGAGGATGAAGTCGACGCTGTCATACGTCTTCAGGTAAGCAAAAGGGAGCAAAAGTTTCGAAGAGAAAGTTCCTCTTTCGACGATGGCTCTCCCATCTTTGCCGTCTTCGCTTCTCGTCTCATTAATCGATTCTTCTGGCTTTTGCGAAACGGATAACAGAGCGAACGGCTCCGGTTGGGATTGGAAGAGAGGCGGAAGAGGCATTGCCGATCGATCCTGTCCTTGTTTGAGCAGAAGATCGCGAGCAAATTCAGGGAGAAGGAGATGGAGCTCGAGAATGCGAGGGCTCGGAACGCTGAGCTCGAGGAGAAGGTAAAGCAGATGGGACTCGAGAACCAGATCTGGCACGACGTGGCGAGGAACAACGAGGCGATAGTCGCGAACCTCAAGAGCAGCCTGGAGCGGGTGCTTCTGCAGATCATGGGACAGAGTCGGGAAGGCTTTGGCGACAGCGAGGCTGTCCCGTTCCCGGACGCCGCCGACGAAGCGCAGTCGTGCTGCTTCGGCGATGTCCAGGAGAGGACTGCGAGGGACAACGAGGAGCTCCGCCACCGGAGGGCGTGCAGGGCCTGCCGCGACAACGAGTCGTCCGTCCTGCTCCTACCTTGCCGTCACCTCTGCCTCTGCAAGAATTGCGAGTCGAGAATCGACTACTGCCTCATCTGCAATGCCAAGAAGGACGCCAGCCTCCAGGTCTACATGTCGTGACCTATCATCTTT
Organism: Nuphar pumila; assembly: GCF_984573655.1. NCBI lineage: Eukaryota > Viridiplantae > Streptophyta > Magnoliopsida > Nymphaeales > Nymphaeaceae > Nuphar > Nuphar pumila. Next base: position 91,698,758 of record NC_143252.1, on the reverse strand, counting down.
CCTCCGGCCGGCGGGAGCCCGATGAATTCTCTCTTTTTTTCCGGCGAGTCGATGTCGGAAAAAGAAAGCCTGGCGCATTTTGCTCTTTTAGACGGTTGGAACGGAAATTCTCCGAGTCGTGCGCCTGTGAGACGTAACAGAGATGACCGCCTCTTTCTCATGTGATATATTTTCTCTCGACTTTAGGAAAAAGAAATTCAAAATAGAGAAATATAGATATTTTTTCTTGCTTGTTCTGTTTTGCTAATGATCGATCGTAGGGCCTCCAACCACTGTCCTCGTGAATACTGTTCCCACTCTTTTTTGTTATTTTTCTTTTTATATAAATCCCCAGATGAAAGTATTCACCCGCTTCTACGCATTTCTTCGTACGTATCGACTGTGGGACGTGCAGTTTTGTTTTTTGTTTTTTTTAACAATTTTTGGTAGTAGTGGTAAAAGATATCCTCCTGGCGATATTTTTATTTGGGGTGTTGTAGCTACTAGCTACTATGCAGTTTTGTTTTCATGATTCGGTTCCGGAAAACTGAGCTCTGCCAGAGGGGAATGACGGAGGGGTGCCTGAGAAAATACGGATAATTTGGTGGTGGTCGTACGCTGCGCAGTCGATTGCAATCTGAAAGATTCTCCTGAAATAATGAACGAGAGAGAGAGAGAGAGAGAGAGAGTCTGGGCGTTTTGTTTCTCAGATGTGGCAACCTGAACGAACCACCACTGCAGCAGAAGGCCGGCCCGAAGATATGGGCTGCATCTGCCGTCACTATTTTGGTGGTGGTGGTGCTGTCCTGGACTCCCGCGAACACCCCCCCCCCCCCCCCCCCCCACAAGTCGTTTCCTCCTATTCATATTTGCTGCGGACACGTCTGTTGCGACCTTGTACTTCGACGACCCTGAACCGACCAGTGTCCATATTGGTGTGTTGTACTTATTTTTCGTGGTTGCTATACTAGACGTTGGCAGTTGGGCTTCGTAGCCCGGGAAGAGTGGACCATAAGGGTGGCCTGGTCCTTGCTGGGTTCATAGGGATGCCTTGTGCTTGGGTTGCCTCCGAATATTGTTGGGGGGTCTTTCGTTGGTGGCTGCTTTCCCACTTGACATCAACTCTCTCCACGGCCCTCTGCGGAGATTTGGAAAATCAGAAAATTTCTGGACTTTCGGGCCACCCAAACACATGCTAGAAAGGAATTTTGTGACGAGTTTGCAAATAAAGCGGCTGGGCCCACTCCTACCGTTCTAGATCATGTGTGGGTCTGTACCCGGTCCAAAGTAAAAGCAAATGTGATGTCATCCCTTTAATTTGTTTGACATGTTTTGCCGGGTAGGGTCAAACTCGCCCCGATTGGGTCTTGGTCCGTATTCCACAATTGGCTCCCCATCCGATTAGGGCCGGAACATCCATATTTTGGTGGGGGCTAATAGCTAAAGAGTGACCGAGTAAAGAATATGAGGTACAAAAGCAGCTCCAAAGAATGGTAGTGAAAGGTGATGAATCTTATCAGTGATTGCGACGATGGTGCTTAGCTCAGCTCGACTTTCTGGTGACCATGGATCGGAGCTCTTCATGCTAAGCATGGGTTTGTCAACTAATCAGATTTTATTTTATCCGATATCTGTCCGAATTTGATTTCAGTTAGTTGCATTTGGTTAGCCAAAACCATATTCAATCCGTTTCAGATATTGTGCATCAATTGTTGGAGTGGCTGAGGATAAAGACTCAAAAAATTGAGCTAATTTTTTTTAATTAGACCACAACGATTTTTTTTTTTATTTTAAGTATCTTTTGAAAACCATAAGATAATTTTGAACAAAACAATTTACAAAATTTTGAGTGAACTATAAATATTCTTTTACAAAATTTTCAATTAAATAATATCTATGATGGTTTCAAAACACACAGTGCTCAAGACTAGAATAGGTTCACGATTTAGCTCCAAAGATACTTGCATCCATCGCATCCAATGCTGTCGAAGCATGCCTACCTGTGAGTACTCAAAAAAGATAAAATAAGGAGTGAGACCAAACATTAAGTCTCCGTAGGAAACTTGACTACTCATTTCACGATAGCGAACATGAATAGGTCAACGAGTCAAACTAAACTTCAAGCTCAACATGAGTCTACCACCCGACTTCTTGCAGGATTTGACTCGACTCAACTTTTAACTCAAGAGGGAACTCAACAGTTACATCCCCAACCTACATGCAAGCATATATTTTAATTTCTTTCTCCATTTATGTTATACTTTTGCTTTCTACATGATGGAGACACAATTATCTTTGTTTGATATAATCATTGTTTTCACGAGGGCATCACTGCTTCGGGCTGTTATAGGCTCACCGGTTTACATGGGATGTAATTTCAAACACATGTATTTTATATCTTATAATAACTCCAAGTTACATTAGCACCAAGGCCCAAAACCCTTCATAAAGGTGTTCTTTTTTTTGGACAAGTCGTAGTGGACTACCACTAGCATGCGTAACTAGATATCCAATACAAATAAGTCCTTGTCCCCTAAGCCATTGTGGTTGATGACTTGTCTACTCTTGGAGCACACAACAACAATACACCATTGTCAACTGAAAAGAAGTTGTCGTCAGCTCTACACAATACCATGAGATTAGTGCAAACTCACTTACAAGACAAGTACTAGGTCACTCAAGGCGACAGGTTACCCCATCTTTCAGGGCATAACTAAATAACTTTGTGTAACTCATTTGATAATTAATTAGAGTTCAGGGCTTTTAAGCTACATTAAGTTCTTTAACTTATAAAATTAATAAATTCTTTTTGAACTAGTGTAATAACTTCATTGTATATGCGCCTTAAAATCTCATGTTCAACTAAGGCCTTCTTGCATCCTACCATAGGCTCACACTTTGAAAAATCATTTCCTAAGATCCATACTACGAAAAAAATTAAAAAACTTCACAAATAACAAGTTTACGAATCTCAAAATAACATACGTGGCCTACAAAGGCCCACATATCTAAAGATTAACCAAATCCTTAGAGGAACAAAATCATGAAAATTTCTAAACTAAGCTCATTTCCCATAACAAATTTTTTTTTTTTGTAAAATAAGGACAACATAGTGAAACACTTCAACAATCTTTTTTCTTGTTGATACAGGACAACATAGTTTTTATATATTATAACTTTTTTTTTAAATCAAACATGACAACATAGTGTCCATATATCATGTCATTTTTTTTCAATCACAAGACATTAGTGTCTATATATCATATCCGATTTTTTTTTTTCAATCATAAGACATCATAATTTTTTTCCAATCAAATAGAACAACATAGTGTCCATATTTGAGAATTTTTGTTTTTCAATCAAACAACACAACATAGTGTTCATATATAAGAATTTTTGTTTTTTAATCAAACAACACAACATAGTGGCCATATATCATATCAAAATTTTTCTCTTTACGACAAGGGCGTCCACCATGTTGCAACACTACAAATGAGGAGAGGGGAGTTCCACGATATCTTCTCCAAAGATTACAAGGAAGAAGATGACGACGGTGGGGTGGCGCACCATTGGCGAGAGGAGGCGAAGGGTGTTTGGGGAGAAGAGGGCTAGGGTGTGAATGGCAAGAAAAAAAAGACAAAAAGAGAGGGCTTTAAGGAGGGAGGATCCGGGTCAGGTGGCATGGGTCTAGGTCTGATCCAACCAGTCCTTGTTAGCTCTCTAGTTGAGCTAAGTCCCAACCTAGTTCGTTTAACTACGAGTGAACCAAGCCCAATAAAGCCTAGACATCTGCCTGGGTTCAGCTGACCCTGTTAGGTTTTGACCTATTAAGGTTGGCTGAACTGGGTGGCAGCCTAGGTGCTGCAAAGTTTAAAATGCCCTTGCATGCCAAACTAAACCTAAATGGGTCCTTTGGTATAATGCCCCAAAAATTTAGAGACTGAAAATTTCATTAATTGTTTTTTTGCTTTTTGAAACATAACGAAAGACAAACGAACTTTGAATCTTTGGACTTGTCACAGTTAAAAGAAACCATAATAATTATTTCAAAAACATTTCATTCAATTGAACAAATATCAGATTACATACAAGGCAAAATTACAAAAACTCGGATACAATATAAATTAATCTACAACAAAATCACGGTTGAGTCCTCGTGTACTGTAGCATCTGCTTGTTTATCTTTGTGAACTTGATTTTTTTTTTTAAAGTGAGACAACTTAATGTCATCGTATGTGCTAGTATACCTCGCTCGGGTCTCTAGTGTGTATGAAATTATGTACATAAATTTTATCACAATACTCATATATGATATTTTAAAATACATCCAAAAGATATTTGTTTCAAGTATTTTTTCACAATTGTAATACATATTCATATGACAATTTCTTTAACTGAGTCGAATCAAATTGTAATTAAATAATTATAAAGAATTGCTTGTATCTCATAATCCTTTATGAATTACATATATAATCAAAATAATTTAATCTAAATAATCATAAAGAACTGCTTGCATCTCATATTTCATTTATAAATATACAAATTAATTTATAAAATTAATAAAATAAATAATTATATATTTACATGCCTATTCTATATGCATGAACTATATTATTATCTTTTAAATTAGATTGCTTTTATATTAAATGCCATGCTAATAAACAATCCACAAAATTTAAGTGACTATCCCAATTAAATAACATCATGAGGCACCACTCGCTCGATAAAGGAGTGTTCATTTACAAATTTATTTTACATTTTACCCCTAGAAGTAGAGAGGTCGGCACCATAGTAAAGGAACCTTTGTCAAGGCTTCCCACGACTAGGTATGATCGTAGTCAACTATTACACATATACATGGTTGGATTGCTGGCATCTTTCAGCTGAGTCCATCCCTCTTTACATCAACCATGGATCCAGGACAAAATCACTCATCCTTTAGATTTCTTGATCTTGAGTTTTCACCCTCACAACCTTTCTCAATGATAGATTATTTGTTCTTGGGGTTTTCACCCTCACAACCCTGCACAGGGATCCCACTAAGATGGGTGCAAAGCGTCAATACTATTTGATCAACTCGGTAGTTGTCAAGTTTCCATCATCAAACTTGCTCCATAAATAATAGTGTAACTTCTCTTATCTTTTTTTATATCATCTTTTCATTGTATGCCATTAAAAAAAATCATAATAGTTGCACTTTTTTAGTCAATACACATAAAACAATTCATTATGTCAAAATGCATCAACATGCAACTACAAAACTAATCATAATTGCAATTAAACACAGATAGCATGAAACATCATTATGAAGCATGCATTCAATCGTAAATGGATCTCTAGACAATTCTAGAATCCCTAAATAGCATTCATGTAACATACATATCACATACAAGACTCATATATAATTCAATTAGATTTAGGGTTTTGAACCGATAATCCCTACAAATAAAAGTGTCGAGTATTTTTTATTAATTTAGGAAAAATAGTGTCACCTAAAGGCCTGTGGTATAATTTAATTTTTTTTAAATAACAGTAATTCCCTTTTGGGTATTTCAAATTCAAATAAGACAAAATTGCTCATTCGGTCTTATAATTTCAGCATTATTTACCCTATAATATATTACAATATCTAAATTTTTTATAAAAATTTAGACAATTTTTGCATTATTTTAGTATGAAAAAATCAGAAATTATTTTAGAAAATTTAGCAAAGCCTATCTTAATTTAGTACTTTGATCCAACTTCTAGACCTCGAATCTCATTCAAATTTCAGGCAAATTTGGTGAGGTTTAAGCTTACTTCAAAAATCACAAATCAGAATAAAAGAATTTATCAAACCTTAAAAAATTTTGGGTATTACATTTGAACCCATTTATGCCCTCTCTCAAACTGGAAAATATAAAAATGCCATCTAGTCAAACCAAAAAATGCCAAACATGGCCTTCTTATAGTTGACCATGCTAGGTTATCTCTAGGTCAAACAACTATGACCCTCGTGATAAAATTACCCCTAGAACACTCCTGAAATGACCATAATGCCTCTGAAACTTGTCGAGTATGCTCCAAACTCAATTTAACTCTGATTTTGATGAAATAAAGAGCGTTCTTCTCAAAAAATAGGAAAGAATGCAATCATACACACTAAATCAATGAAAAATGACTTAAATTTTTTATTATCCATATAATGAATTGATTTAACATTTAAAAATTGTAGTTATTATAAAGGTTTAACATTCTTCTTCAACCGGATCTGGATATGATCTGAAGTCCAGAAGATTAATCCAAATACTATTCAGATTTGGATCTTTTATCAAGTTTGGATACTAAACTAAACTTATATCCAAATGGATCTTTTAATATTTTTGGATATTATCTAAATGGATATTTTTAATAGATCTAGATATTATCTAAATAGATATTTTAATGGATCTAAATATTATCTAAATAGATTTAGATATTATCCAAATAGATATTTTTACTGAATCTGGATATTTAACTAGATCCATATTTCAGGAGCATACTTGTAAATATTTAAATAGATCATGGGCAAAATGGTAAAATTTCAGGTGCTTAATATAAAATATTTCAAATTATAAAGTTTACTTTTGAAAATTGTATAAAGAAATAATAAAAAATAAAAATATAAAAAACTGACCAATTAAAGACAACCTCCCTTAAACCCCCTTTTCTGGAGATGACACCCAGGGGTCAACACCTCCTGGGGCTATAAATACCCCTCTGTGGTATGTTTCTCTTACTACAATCCTTTCTCCTCTCTTTTCTCTCTAGCCTAATCCAACTCTTTCTCCTAATTTTTGAACTCAAACCCTATTATTTTTCTAGTTTGTTCCTTTGAAACCTTTGAAACCCCTATTATGTTTCTCTTATGATTCGATAGCAGAAGCCCTGCCTTTTTGAAGATAGATTTGAGACCTACTATAGAAATACTACTAAAATTGCCATATTCAAAGGTGAATTTAAGAACGCACTACGGAAGTGCTGCTCAAATTTTCAAAATAAGGCATGTACCTATAGAACTCATTTAGGCTTTCGTATGGATTTATAGAATCTCCTAGCTCTCTTCTAAACCCTTATAAATTTTTTTATTGACAAAAATGTGGTAATTATATCAAAATTTTTGTCCAACTATACTCCTATATAGGGGAGGCTATATCAAAGGTTTTAAAATAACTTTTAGATTTTTCATACTAAAATAGAGAAAGTCCTGTTAATATTTTCAAAATAATTTATGAATTTTTTTAATTAAATATGCTAGATACTGTTCAAATTTTAGTAAAATCATAAGCATTATTGCTAAAAAATAGAGCAGGTGTTGTCCAAATTTTAAAAATAATTTTTAGAACTATAGTCTGATATAGGGTAGGTACTTTATGATATTTCAAAAAATTCTAAAATAGAAAAAAGAAATCTTAGGATGATTTGTATGAATTTATTTGAATTATTATTTAATTTTTAGAATTTAATCTGATATACTATAGATGATGCGAAATAAAATTGAAGGCCATGAGGTTCTGACACTATTTTTTCTAACATAATTGAAAATATCTGGCACACTTATTTTCAGAGATTATGGGTTCAGAACTCTAAGTTAATTAAATAATTTTATGAAACTTAAATATAATATGTATGCTAAGATTAGTATATGTGTGTAAGATTATGGTTGAGCTATGAGTGCTAATATAGAATTCTAAAATTCTTTTGAGACTCATTTGTCATTAAAAAAGCATAATATGATACATTGAATTATATTGATACAAATGTTGTATCATTTTTTATAATCATTTATGTTTAAATGATTTGAAATGCATATCGTGATGCATAAATGTGTGATGAAGTAAATCTACACTTCAATTGTAAATTCATGCTAATCGTATTACAAACATGGGTTTTTTTAAAAATGCATATTGATGCATATTACATAGCAAGAAAATTTTTATGAGTATTGACCCAAAAAGTGTAACTTATTATAAATTTTGGGTATGTTGCATTTATTATGAAAATGACATGCGTTGATGATAAGAAAAGTTGCACTAATGATTTGGAGCTTGTCATATTGAGAAATGGTGGACGAGCGAGTCAGTCAAATGTGAACTCGCGTCAGCACCGATCCCGTAGAATTTCCAGTAGCCTTTGTGAGGGGTAATTCTAAACGCCAGGTAGTCTGGAAAAATTTTCTCTATGAGGATGAAAATCTAAGATTCAAGAAATCTAAAGGACAATGGATCATTTCCTTCAACCATGGTGATTTAGCGAGATTTTCGGGTTTGGCTGAAAAAAGCTGGTTCTCCAAACACGTATGTTTTGCAATTGCATTGCGATCATAGCTAGTTATGAGAATCCTTGACGAAGGTTCCTTGACTTTGGTGTTGCGAGCTTACTGGACCCATGATCACATCTAAGCGCATAATCTATAGGTTGCACGTAGACTAGCGACCATTGCTTTGTGTGTGCACACATGCACAAAGGCACATGAATGCATTCAAATAGCCCTGCTGGCAGCAACATCGCACAAGCCAGTGCACATCCAGGGAGGTTGAAGTGAGCTAGCCAGCACAACAACTCCTTTAGCAAGCATGACACAACAGGGTCGACAGGTAGGTAGCTGTGATTGGTTCTGCATTAGCTGTCATCCTTGACTGCGTCAAGAAGCGCCATGTCTATAAATACATGTCAACCCTTGGGAATTATATATTTTTGTTAGACAATTTGATGAAATCGAATTGAGCTCTCGTTTGAGAGTTTGGCCTCACCATATGAGGATTGGGCCTTAGGAGAGACTTAACTCTCCCTTATGGATTTCACTTCTCTACAATTCTTTCCTTCCTCCCTTTTCACACTGAAAATACTTAAGGCGTAGCAAATCAATTGAAATCAGAATGAATCATTCATCATGACATAATGATCTAACCAAGCACGGCTGTCGATCATCATTCTGGAGCCTTAGATCGAGCATAGAGGTCGTTGATCAGACTTTAGGCTGCATTCATGGGCCAGATTATGCTTAACTACATCAATCTTCTATTCAAGTCGAATGCCTCTTCTATTTCAGTTGTTTAAAGTGCCTAGAACACTAGACATATCGTTTAAGCTAATTTTAGCTCCCGATCGTCTTCATCTGCTCCATAGATAAGTTGTTGTGTTAGGATTCTAGCAGAATTCAATCATTAGTGAGATGCTCTCAACGATCATACATGCTTACTTGCATTGCTGGCTCCCGACGGTGTGTTGAGCCTTGCTTGCCTCGTTGTTAAAATTGTGTCAGCTAAGTGCAAGAACATTCATGCAATTCAACTTACATTAATGCTTTGTTTCAACATGCTTGCGTTTGTTTGTTTGTGTGCAACAGTGTATTACAAGTAAGGAAATCTCACTAGTCGCGTAACTGAAACTCTCACCTGCGTGTTGAGCGTGACTTTGTTGATATGTTGTATTCCTTTGCCTGCGTGCAAAGAAGACTGAACATTTGTGGTCCACCAAGCATAAGAACATACGTTCTTTTTGTTGGTTAATGCTCAAGGTCATGGGCAAGAAAATCCAAAGCCCACGTATGACTTGGTGCTCAAGGTAGAAGGAAGTGGGTAGGGCATCCAATGCCCACGTTTGACTTGAAGAGCACTCAAAGCTCACGTATTTTCAGTTTCCTAGTTTATAGGGATTTACTTTTTGTTAGTAGAGTCTCAAAAGTTGTGTACGTGTGGTTTCTTTCCTAACTTTTAGCTCAAGTTTCCTATTTTTATGTAAAGGCTTTGCCTTCTTTAAATAGTGGTACTTCTTCATGTTAAATGTGTAGTGTAGTAGTGAGAGAGAGAAAAAGTGAATTCGTGAATAACAATACATTTGAAGTTTTTATTTTTCAGCTGTTGTGTTTTGTGTTATTTCATGTGCTGCACCTTTTGGCTTTTACCCTCTATTTCTCTCAATTCTTGGTATCAGAGCACAGGTTGGAATCAGAGCTGGGCGTTCGAGAAAAACGCAATGGGAGCATTGCTGAAGCAAGGAGTTCCTATAGATTCGATTTTTTTTGAAGGATAATTGTTGAGTAAGTCTGGTATGGCAAACAATTCTAACTCTCTCAATTTGTCACAATCATTAGTGCCAATTTTTAATGGTGAAAATTATGAATTCTGGAATATTAAGATGAAGACTTTCTTTATCTCATAAGACCTCTGAGAGTTGGTCGAAAATGGTTATGCAGATGTTGAAGGAACAAAGGCAGCAGAAAAAATCGATGTTAAAGAAGCTTGAAAGAGAGATGAAAAGGCATTGTTAGTACTACAACAGGCTGTGTCTGAAATCATTTTTCCAACTATTGCCGGTGCTACTAAGTCAAAAGAAGCTTGACAACTTCTGAAGCAAAAATTTCATGGTGATAAGAAGATCACAACGATTAAACTTCAAACCTTAAGAAGAGAGTTTGAAACGTTTTCTATGAAAACCAGTGAGTCAATTCAAACCTTCTTTTCTAGGCTCTCTACTATTGTAAATCAAATGAAGACCTTTGGTGAAATTTTAGATGATCAAAAAATAGTAGAAAAAGTTTTAAGGTGTCTACCTTCTAAATTTGATCATGTTGTTATTGCAATTGAAGAGTCCAATGATTTATCTGTGTAATCTATTGATGAACTAATGGGGTCTCTTTTAGCCCATGAGCATTGCATAAACAGGTCTTCAGAAAAAACATTGGAACATGTCTTTCAATCGAAAGTTGAAATTCCAAAAGAAAAGAATACTCAGTTTGATCAAAAGGGTGAAGGTAGAGGTCGAGGACGAGGAAGTTTTAGGGGATCCTTTCGTGCACGTGGAAGAGGTCGAGGAAGGTTTTATGATACCTCTCAAAGGAATGATGAAACAAAAAAAGGTAATCAAAATCTGTTCTTTAGAGGGAAACAATGTCATTTTTGTAAAAAATTTGGTCATATTGAAGCCCGATGTTTTGAAAAGGCAAAGCAACAAGCAAATTTTGCAGATGAAAATGAAAATTTGTTTCTTGCAAGCATGAATACTAACAGTTGCAAAAGTGAAATTGTGGTTTGTAGACAGTGGTTGCAGTAATCATATGACCGGTGATAGAAGTCTTTTTAAGAATATTGATGAGACTGTGAAGTTGAATGTGTAGCTTGGGGACAACAATAAAGTAGATGTCAATGGCAAAGGAACAGTTGCAATCAAGACAAAATCAGGTAATGAACAATACATTCAAGATGTGTATTATGTTACTGGTTTAGCTCAGAACTTATTGAGTGTAGGGAAATTGGTTAAAAAGGGTTACACTCTTTTATTTGAAAATGACATCTGTGAGATTAAAAACAAGAATGGCACAATTCTTGTAAAAATAAATATGGTTCAAAATAAAATGTTTCCACTTGAGATGATCAAGATAGATGATTGTGCCTTTATGACAAATGGTTTTGATCAATCTAAACTGTGACATTTGAGGTTTGGGCATCTTTATTTTAATGGTTTGAAACTCTTGCATCAAAAAAATATGGTGGTTCGTTTGCCAGCCATTAATTGTACAAATGAGATATGTGAAGGGTGTGTTTATGGTAAACAACACAAATTATCATTCCCAGTTGGAAAAGCATGGAGAGCTAAAGAACCTCTTGAATTAGTTCATGCTGATATATGTGGGCCCATGAGAACTCCTTCATTAAACAATAGCAAATACTTTTTGCTTTTAACTGACGATTTTACTAGAATGAGTTGGGTGTACTTTCTTACTCATAAATCTCATGCATTTGATAGATTTAAGGAATTTAAGTTCCTTGTTGAAAATGAGAGAAGAAAAACTATAAAAATATTACGCACAGATAGAGGAGGAGAATTTTTATCTGATGAGTTTGATTTGTTTTGCAAAGATCATGGTATTCGCAGGCAACTGACAGTAAGAAAGACACCACAACAAAACAGAGTGGCATAAAGGAAAAATCGTACAGTGGTAGAAATGGCACGCAACATGCGAAGTGAAAAGAAGGTGCCAAACGAGTTTTGGGCAGAAGCCGTTAACACTGCAGTACATATCTTAAATATTTCTCCAACAAAGGCAGTTCAAAACAAAACACCTTTTGAGGCCTGGTGGAATCGAAAGCCAAATGTAAGTATGTTGAAGGTATTTGGCAGTATAGCATATGCTTTGATTGACTCTTCAGAAAGAACCAAGTTAGATAAGAAAAGTGAAAAGTGTATCTTTGTTGGTTATAGTAATGAAACTAAGGGATATCGTATCTATAATCCTTCTTGTAAAAAATTGATTATAAGAAGGGATGTTATTTTTGAAGAAAAAGCATGTTGGGAATGGACCAACAATGAAAGCGTGAAGTTGCAAATTGATGAAGTGGCACCGCAATCAAATCATACTACTGAAGCATTATCTCTAGAAACATCAAGTATGGAAGATGAATTCACAGAAAATATTGAGTCTACACTTGATGTAGACACTCCTCCAAAAAAGGTACGGTCTCTAGAGTATATTTATAAATGTGATTTTGCTTTTGTTGTTCTAGAACCATCATCATATGATGAAGCATGCACAAATAAAAAATGGATAAATGCAATGAAAGAAGAAATGAAGGTCATTAAGAAGAATGACACATGGGAGCTTTCCAACTTGCCACCTGGAAAGGAATCAATTGGAGTAAAGTGGGTTTATAAGGTCAAGTATGATGCTGGTGGAAATGTAAAAAAATATAAGGCAAGGTTAGTTGCTAAAGGGTTCGTGCAAAAATATGGAATTGATTTTACTGAAACGTTTTCACCTGTTGCAAGATTTGAAACTGTGAGAATGATCCTTACGATTGCAGCTCAATTCAAATGGAAAGTTTATCAATTTGACATTAAGGCTGCATTTTTAAATGGTTTTCTAAATGAAGTCGTGTATGTTGACCAACCACCTGGATTTGTTGTTAAAGGAAAGGAAGAAAAAGTTTATAAGTTAAAAAAAGCCTTATACGGGCTAAAACAAGCCCCGCGTGCATGGTATAGTTGCCTTGATAAATTCTTCCACCAAAATGGTTTTCAAAGAAGTGATAGTGAACCTACACTCTATGTCAAAGTAAATGGGAATGAATTGCTCAGTGTAAGTGTCTATGTAGATGATATTATCTATATTGGTTCTTCATTTAAGCTTATTGCAGAATTTAAACATAGTATGATGGAGGAATTTGAAATGTCAGATTTGGGGATGCTATGTTTTTTTCTTGGTCTTCACGTCGTGCAATCTGAAGAAGGGATTTTTGTGTCTCAAGAAAAGTATGCTTTGGAACTGCTCAAAAAATCAAAGATGTTGAATTGCAAAGTTTGTGAAACTCCGATGAATGCGAATGAAAAATTGAGTTTGGAAGATGGAATGGCAAGAGCAAATGAAAGATGTTTTAGAAGCTTGGTCGGTGGATTAATGTATTTAACTCACACTCGGCCTGACATTGTATTCTCAGTCAGTATGATTTCAAGGTTTATGCACAATCCATCTGTGCAACATCTAGGCGTAGCAAAAAGGATTCTCCGCTATATACAGGCAACAATCAATTATGGAATTTTTTATAATCATGTTACTGACTTTAATTTGATTGGATTTACTGACAGTGATTGGGCAGGTTCAATGGATGATCGAAAAAGCACAAGCGGGTTTTCTTTCGGTTTTGGTTCAGGCATTGTGTCGTGGTGTTCAAAGAAACAAAATTCAATAGCGCTATCATCTTCAGAAGCAGAATATATTGCGGCTACATCTGCTACCTGTCAAGCAATCTGGATGAGGCGTGTTATGAAGGACCTGCATGTAGAACAAAATCTTCCAACAAAGCTCTACTGTGATAATCAGTCTATAATTTCTATTGCTAAAAATCCTACTTTTCATGGTAAGACAAAGCACATTGATCTTAGATATCATTTTATAAGAGATGCAGTGGAAAAAGGTGAAGTAGTGCTGAAGCATTGCTCTACAAATGATCAAGTTGCTGATGGTTTCAGAAAAGCCTTGTCATCTAAAAAATTTTTGATGTTCAGAGAATCCATAGGTGTGCAAGGCCTTTCACATTAAGGGGGAAAAATGTTGGATAATGCTCAAGGTCATGGGCAAGAGAATCCAAAGCCCACGTATGACTTGGTGCTCAAGGTAGAAGGAAGTGAGTAGGGCATCCAATGGCCACATTTGACTTGAAGAGCACTCAAAGCTCATGTATTTTCAGTTTTCTAGTTTATAGGGATTTACTTTTTGTTAGTAGAGTCTCAAAAGTTGTGTACGTGTGGTTTCTTTCCTAACTTTTAGCTCAAGTTTCCTATTTTTATGTAAAGGATTTGCCTTCTTTAAATAGTTGTACTTCTTCATGTTAAATGTGTAGTGTAGTAGTGAGAGAGAGAAAAAGTGAATTCGTGAATAGCAATACATTTGAAGTTTTTATTTTCAGCTGTTGTGTTTTGTGCTATTTCATGTGCTGCACCTGTAAAACCCGCAAAATTTCGACAATTATCAAACTAAATAAAGGATAAAATCCTTTGAAATAAATACGATAAAATGATATAGATTCGATTCAAATGGATCTTGAAATCCAAACTGGATCAACTGGATCCAGTATCTGGATTCGGGTACGATGAATGGATTTGGATCCTGGATGGATTCGAAACCCAATTAGAATCCAATTGGATCTTAATGGATCCAAATAAGGTTGAATTGCGAACAAGATTCAAAAAAAAAAAAAACAAGATAGAATGTTCAAAAGATCTAAAATATAGTTTTTATCCAACTCGTATTTGAGATTCATCATGAACCAAATTCGTATACATATGAATTAATAAAGACCTATCATGCAACAAGAGGATGTGTCTTTTTGCCAAAAATGTCATTTCTGGAATTTTCGCCAAAACTTTAATAAAGGTTAACTATAATAACGTTGCAAGAAATTGCAACGAAACATGCAATGGCGCACTGGTGGGGCTCGTTACCCCTTGCAGAAGAGGACCCCAGTTCAAATCCTCGGGTGCACCAAGTATATTTTTTGCGGAAATATTTCATAACCAACGAAATTTTTTAGTAACTCCTCATTAGGGCGACTTTAATAGAAAACACATTTTTTTTGGGAAACCCAACCGTCCGGCAAGGGGACGCCTTCCTTCCATTTTTGAAATGGAAGGGAGTTTCAAGAATAGGTATTAATGGGAGTTACAAGGTGGTCTCTTAATGAGCATGCGTGGGATTGTGAAAAAAAGCTTGAAAACTGAAAATTTCTTCTTTCAAGAGAAGTTATAGAAGGGGGGGCTGAAGGGAAAACGGGAAGCTCTCTCTCTCTCTCTCCCACGCCTATTCTTTCTCTCTCAGCCCAGCCGTGAGGCATACATGGTTGCCTCCACCATTATTTCTCTCTTTTTCCAGTTTCAGCATCTACTCGTCTTTTTCAAACTCTTCATCTCTCACGCCTACCCTGTCCAGCCAACCGTGTGATCCACCTTGGTCAGGCACTCCATTGATTCCAGCGAAAAAGTGTTGTGAGGCTGTCAGAAGTTCACGAAGAAGACAGATACCTTGCCTTCGGGGTCATATTCTCACGAGGGGACTGCTCAAGGTGTAGCAGCAATAGTTTTGATGATGGTGGGCACAAAATCGATCCACCATCTGACCGGACGATTCCAATTTTTTTTTGGGTTTCTAACTCATCGAGAGGTAAGGGTATCCTCTCCTATGTTTGTGCATAGTGCCATGGGGTATAAAACTAGGTATGACTGTACGAGCATATGTATTTCAATGTCTACACTTTCCCCAGGCAACCAGAAAAAAAGAAAAAGAAATCCACACTCTCGGTTGGATCTATGTATTAGCATGAATCATGATATATATTGAGTTTTAGTTTCATTTAGATATGTACATAACGTTTTGTTCAGTTGGTGTTAGATTGTTCACATGATATACATATATACCTGAATCTTAAGACACACAGAACATATCAACTACACAGATTTTTGTTTTTAAATCATCTCCAAACTCCTATTGGACGAGGAGATAAGTTTTTGTCATACTATATTATCTATATATGTAAGGCTATGACCGGCTCGTTTGACCCCATAAACAAGCTTGGATGGCCTTCAAGCTAATGGTGAACAACTCTTTAGCATGCTACAGGTAGCTCTTGAAATAAGTTTTAATGCTACTAAAATGATGGAATTCCAACATTGGTGGAAAAAAAATTTATTGCTCATCAAAACTGCATTTAACAGGTTACTTTCTTATTGAACCTTGATATTCATCCAGTTGGCCCAGATTTTCTCATAGATCCCACAAGATCAAACATTACATATTTCACTAGTTTTAGATCATCATAAATGAAAAATAGTATCATGTAGATGGTGACGTGAACTAATTATGAGGTACATGTGAAAACACACACACATATATATAGTCATAATATATATAGTGAAATCCTACAAAATGTACACAATGCAAAATAAACCAAGTTGTTGAAATTGCAGTAATGTTGACAGTACATCTATGATCTATATGCATGTTATTTTTTTTATC
Source organism: Nuphar pumila (assembly GCF_984573655.1). Taxonomy (NCBI): domain Eukaryota; kingdom Viridiplantae; phylum Streptophyta; class Magnoliopsida; order Nymphaeales; family Nymphaeaceae; genus Nuphar; species Nuphar pumila. The sequence goes on along the minus strand of NC_143252.1, from coordinate 91,682,254 downwards.
AGTTGGTCTTTGACTGTACACATGAAAACTTAGAAGATTTTCCCTACGGTAGGCTGTATGTAACCTACTATTAATTTCTTGGGAGCATTTACAAATTTGTTACAGATGGGAATCAGACAAGAATTCATGGCAACCTGTGCTTAACCGTGAGCATATAAACATGCCATTAGCGTCTGGACATATTAGGTAAATTTCCTAAGAGCGCGATATGCAACCAAATTCGTGACATGTGGGTCACGGTAGAGACAGGAACAAACCTGTAAATTTTTACTCATTGACTGAAAAAGGGTTCTTTGTGGTCCTATTACAGCGAGTGTTAAACAACTACCCAAGTGTGACCGCTAGGGAAGGTGGATCTGTCAAGTTACAGTTGAAGGCTAAAATCCGTATGAACCTCTATTACGATCATGGCCGGGGTGAAAAGCGGGCTGCAGGATGGGTCATTAAACCCAGTCATTTACATGACTGTGATTTAGGCGATCAAACCTGACCAGTTTGGGCTGGTCTGGTTCAACCTAATATCGGATGTCATGAATCCAACATGACATGCATGGCAAGGCGAACAACGAGTATTGTTCTTGCTTACATGATCTGCATACTCTGGGGTCAAACAAGGAGAAGGAAGGCAGTCTGGTTAGGCTAGATGTAATGTCATGTGCGGCTAATGTCCCATACAATGACTACTACTCATGTTTAGGTGCGGCATATGAGGTCAAATAAAATCAGTTGAGTAGGTTAGACATCAAGTGTTGTTGGTTCTTACGCGATCTGGCCACATATCGCTGAATACAATACATATATATATATAATAATAATAATATATATAGATATATATATACTTTCATAACTGCAAATAGTTTGCTTACGAGATGTGTAAAAATAACGAATTTGAGAAGATGTAGTCCTGAATACACAACGTGCACATACATCTTCGAACCTGTCAAAAAAAAATATATCCAGCATCTAGATACAAGAATAAAAAAAAAAATTTCTTGTATCACATTTCTTTATGTAAGTTAAGAACTCAAACTTGTCATGGAATTCATGATAATTATATTGCAGTACAAGCGAATCCACTATGACCATGCGACTGTCATTGAATATACATAACTGTTATATGGCAACAGATGCAAATCTATTACGACATGAATCTGTCCTAGAAATCACGACAGTCACACTAAAGCTTATGGGGATATACAATGAAGACAAATCTACTATCTAAATTAGGATGATCATATTGTAAATTTACTATGAACCTGAAGTTGCCATAAGATTAGTTTATGAAATATGTGTTACATTTGGGATTCACTATTATGTACATGCTCAGAGTAGGCCTGAAATGCACTCATGCACCCATACATTGATTAGAGCAAAAGCTCGCTTTAGTGCACATGTTTAAATAGTTTGATGATTCTAGTATATGCTTACGAAAGTAATGTTATGTATCGATGAATATGGCAAACGAATAAGGTATTCATGACGTATTCATGTTGCACATGGTTTTATATGAAGTTGATATACGAGTGTTGCGACCAATATTTCAATGCATGAATTGCTTGTTGCTAAATGCATATGTTCGCTATAACTGCATAAATAAGAGATATACTACAAAGGCACGATAATACAAATTGAACTGAGCATGAAAAATCTTTATGGTGCCAAATGGGCACATAAGATGCTAAGTGAATTGCATATAATTGAATTATGATTCCATGTAAATGTTAAAACATATTTTGTGCCGATTGATATATTCTTGTTTTGCAAATATTCGCTTAATAAAGAGCATCCGTTATGTCATGATCATCTGAAGGCCTAAGACTGAGCTTGCGGTCTTGCGAGACCATTATAGTGTCGTACATGCACTTATGAAAAATTATACTTGAGATATGCCTTATAAATGCATGATCGGTGGGGTACGAAACGTACACCCGAGCTTAGAAATCAAACCTTAAGATGCTGAAAGTATAATTAAGTACCCGACACAGAGTTGAGCCAAAAATCTGAGAAATTTTGGTTGGTGCCTATTGGGCATTCGATGGGTAATGTGCATACACTGAGATCACCCAGAGTATGGGTTGAGATTTTGGAAATCCTCTGTGGTGCAATGACTCGCACCGAGAAATAAACAAAATACAAAATATGCATATAAAACAAGTGTGGGGTTCTGGGTACACCTGAAAGACGGTGTATGTTACTAGACCCAAACAAATAAGAATGAAAAGATATTCACACATAAAATAAAATTGGGGGATTCTTGGTATACCTGAGATGGTATATGTTACTGGTTTCCCCGGGATACTGGGTATACCTGACAACGGTATATGTTACTGGTTTCCCAGGGCTCTGGGTACACCTGAAGACGGTGTATGTTACCGTACCCATGGTCTACCTTGGAGAGGGTAGATGGTATAACCTCCGTGGGTCATTCTTGTTTTTGTGAGAGCTAGGCGTCTCACCGGTCCCCAGTCCACGGAGTTAGGGGGCCAGGACTACCAATGTGTCCTAGGTAGTAGATCCAAGTCTTCTGCAGAAGTACAGGGTGCATCCTAATTCTAGTTCTAGCCATTGGGGATTACTCTCTCGGTCGTGAACCGTCCCCTTTGGATATCCGTACGGCTAGTCATACGGGTTATGAAATAAAATAATAAACCCCCGTGTGGTTTCGGTCCGCTACGATGTCGAATGCCTGTGCGTACCCACAGGGTAATTAACAAGATGAAATATAAAGTTAGTGCATAAAGAAAAATCTTCAAGTAATTGCATACTACTTGATGTTGAAACTGTTGGAGTAAGCTGTGACTCCCGTAGTGCATGATTCAAATTAGTTTTCCGTTACATGGAAATTGTGATAACTTATGAATGATGTGTTGAACATTGATGTTTGTGCTTTATGCACACTTTACATGAAATTCTTTAGTTAAGTCAGGTGTACATCCACATTAGTTTCAAAGTTGTTATTACTTATATGAATATGGGTTAGGCATATGATGGATTGTGCTTTGATGTTGATGGAATATATCATGAAATGCTTGACTTTAGTAACCTGTACATTTATCAATTGTTAAATGGTTATTAATTCTATCTAAACATGTTGCACATATACTTGTACACATGACACTGTGCATATTCATATGGATATATGCTTCTTACTCAGACGTAGTAGTCTGACCCTTTCTAAATTAATGTTTTTCAGAAAACTGAATGACGAGCAATTGCGGTCGTCGTTGCGACAGTGCCATGTGACCATATCTTCTTCGGATGTTCTGAGGAATATGACTTGTAATAAATCATTAATTGTAAATGATAACTTGTAGTATTTCAATGTCAGGATTTATTTTACTTAAATGCCTTGAGTCTGTGCTATTACTTGTAACCCGCCCAAATAATTTGACGAAGGATTTAATAGAGCTTTTCCGCTGTTGTTTAGAAAAAAAAATTTATTCCAAAATTTTCAAGTTAAAAATTTGGGGTGTTACAATTATGGTATCAGAGCAGGACAAAAATATATGGTCCATGGCTTTCCAGCGACCCTGCAAGAGCTCTGTAAGTATATGGTATTTGAATTATGTTTCTAATCCCTGAAGAAATTGATTTATTGTATGAAAATCGAGAACCTAGATATGTTGTTAGAAACATCATTCGATATTTGTTGTGATTAAGATATACGAGAGACATATGTTATTTTGTTGTTCGACTAGATGGCTAGAGGAGCTAGGTGTGATGATCTCCTAGATTCACTAAACACTTTACTAAGGTTGCGACATAACAGGCAACCCCAATACCAAGTTAAGATTAATGCTTTAGATTGAATCTCGATTGAATGGTGATAAGTCTTAGAACTTAGGTTTGACTAATTTCAGTTCTTAAAGCCCTACATATAGATATATAAGTTTTGTTGGATATAGATCTCACAAATATGTATATATACTGATTCTGCATCCAACACCAAACTTTAATTGAATCTTATCAGGAATATACAATCTGATGAATCGAGATTAGATACGCGTTGAACATTGAATCATATCTGAGTCAGGTGAGATCTTTAGGTCATATATCACTTTCTATTAAACAAAGACTATAATGATCTAGGTAGGGATCGTGGATAACCTGAATAAGAGTTTAAATAAGATACAAGGTTTAAATTTCAATTGATTTTGAAAATTTTCATTAAGTATAACACACGTAATAAGATATCCCAACCCAATTGTTTAATCCTTGTAACGAATTTCGCGGACGAAATTCTTTTTAGGGGAAAAGGATGTCAAACCCGCAAAATTTCGACAATTATCAAACTAAATAAAGGATAAAATCCTTTGAAATAAATACGATAAAATGATATAGATTCGATTCAAATGGATCTTGAAATCCAAACTGGATCAACTAGATCCAGTATCTGGATTCAGGTATGATGAACGGATTTGGATCCTGGATGGATTCGAAACCCAATTAGAATCCAATTGGATCTTAATGGATCCAAATAAGGTTGAATTGCGAAAAAGATTAAAAAAAAAACAAAAAACTAGATAGAATGTTCAAAAGATCTAAAATATAGTTTTTATCCAACTCGTATTTGAGATTCGTCATGAACCAAATTCGTATACATATGAATTAATAAAGACCTATCATGCAACAAGAGGATGTGTCTTTTTGCCAAAAATGTCATTTCTGGAATTTTCGCCAAAACTTTAATAAAGGTTAAATATAATAACGTTGCAAGAAATTGCAACGAAACATGCAATGGCGCACTGGTGGGGTGCGTTACCCCTTGCAGAAGAGGACCCCAGTTCAAATCCCTGGGTGCACCAAGGATATTTTTTTGCGGAAATATTTCATAACCAACGAAATTTTTTAGTAACTCCTCATTAAGGCGACTTTAATAGAAAACACACTTTTTTTGGGAAACCCAACCGTCCAGCAAGGGGACGCCTTCCTTCCATTTTTGAAATGGAAGGGAGTTTCAAGAATAGGTATTAATGGGAGTTACAAGGTGGTCTCTTAATGAGCATGCGTGGGATTGTGAAAAAAAGCTTGAAAACTGAGAATTTCTTCTTTCAAGAGAAGTTATAGAAGGGGGGGCTGAAGGGAAAACGGGAAGCTCTCTCTCTCTCTCTCTCCCACGCCTATTCTTTCTCTCTCAGCCCAGCCATGAGGCATACATGGTTGCCTCCACCATTATTTCTCTCTTTTTCCAGTTTCAGCCACTACTCGTCTTTTTCAAACTCTTCATCTCTCACGCCTACCCTGTCCAGCCAACCGTGTGATCCACCTTGGTCGGGCACTCCATTGATTCCAGCGAAAAAGTGTTGTGAGGCTGTCGGAAGTTCACGAAGAAGACAGATACCTTGCCTTCGGGGTCATATTCTCACGAGGGGACTGCTCAAGGTGTAGCAGCAATAGTTTTGATGATGGTGGGCACAAAATCGATCCACCATCTGACCGGACGATTCCAGTTTTTTTTTGGGTTTCTAACTCATCGAGAGGTAAGGGTATCCTCTCCTATGTTTGTGCATAGTTCCATGGGGTATAAAACTAGGTATGACTGTACGAGCATATGTATTTCAATGTCTACACTTTCCCCAGGCAACCAGAAAAAAAGAAAAAGAAATCCACACTCTCGGTTGGATCTATGTATTAGCATGAATCATGATATATATTGAGTTTTAGTTTCATTTAGATATGTACATAACGTTTTGTTCAGTTGGTGTTAGATTGTTCACATGATATACATATATATCTAAATCTTAAGACACACAGAACATATCAACTACACAGATTTTTGTTTTTAAACCATCTCCAAACTCCTATTGGACGAGGAGATAAGTTTTTGTCATACTATATTATCTATATATGTAAGGCTATGACCGGCTCGTTTGACCCCATAAACAAGCTTGGATGGCCTTCAAGCTAATGGTGAACAACTCTTTAGTGTGCTACAGGTAGCTCTTGAAATAAGTTTTAATGCTACTAAAATGATGGAATTCCAACATTGGTGGAAAAAAAATTTATTGTTCATCAAAACTGCATTTAACAGGTTACTGTCTTATTGAACCTTGATATTCATCCAGTTGGCCCAGATTTTCTCATAGATCCCACAAGATCAAACATTACATATTTCACTAGTTTTAGATCATCATAAATGAAAAATAGTATCATGTAGATGGTGACGTGAACTAATTATGAGGTACATGTGAAAACACACACACACATATATATAGTCATAATATATATAGTGAAATCCTACAAAATGTACACAATGCAAAATAAACCAAGTTGTTGAAATTGCAGTAATGTTGACAGTACATCTATGATCTATATGCATGTTATTTTTTTTATCAGTTGGTCTTTGACTGTACACATGAAAACTTAGAAGATTTTCCCTATGGTAGGCTGTATGTAACCTACTATTAATTTCTTGGGAGCATTTACAAATTTGTTACAGATGGGAATCAGACAAGAATTCATGGCAACCTGTGCTTAACCGTGAGCATATAAACATGCCATTAGCGTCTGGACATATTAGGTAAATTTCCTAAGAGCGCGATATGCAACCAAATTCGTGACATGTGGGTCACGGTAGAGACAGAAACAAACCTGTAAATTTTTACTCATCGACTGAAAAAGGGTTCTTTGTGGTCCTATTACAACGAGTGTTAAACAACTACCCAAGTGTGACCGCTAGGGAAGGTGGATCTGTCAAGTTACAGTTGAAGGCTAAAATCCGTATGAACCACTATCACGATCATGGCCGGGATGAAAAGCGGGCTGCAGGATGGGTCATTAAACCCAATCATTTACATGACTGTGATTTAGGCGATCAAACCAGACCAGTTTGTGCTGGTCTGGTTCAACCTAATATCGGATGTCATGAATCCAACATGACATGCATGGCAGGGCAGACAACGAGTATTGTTCTTGCTTACATGATCTGCATACTCTGGGGTCAAACAAGGAGAAGGAAGGCAGTCTGGTTAGGCTAGATGTAATGTCATGTGCAGCTAATGTCCCATACAATGACTACTACTCATGTTTAGGTGCGGCATATGAGGTCAAATAAAATTAGTTGAGTAGGTTGGACATCAAGTGCTGTTGGTTCTTACGCGATCTGGCCACATATCGCTGAATACAATATATATATATATATATATAATAATAATAATATGTATAGATATATATATATACTTTCATAACTGCAAATAGTTTGCTTACGGGATGTGTAAAAATAGCGAATTTGAGAAGATGTAGTCCTGAATACACAACGTGCACATACATCTTCGAACCTGTCAAAAAAAAATATATCCAGCATCTAGATACAAGAATAAAAAAAAAAAATCTTGTATCACATTTCTTTATGTAAGTTAAGAACTCAAACTTGTCATGGAATTCATGATAATTATATTGCAGTACAAGTGAATCCACTATGACCATGCGACTGTCATTGAATATACATAACTGTTATATGGCAACAGATGCAAATCTATTACGACATGAATCTGTCCTAGAAATCACGACAGTCACACTAAAGCTTATGGGGATATACAATGAAGACAAATCTACTATCTAAATTAGGATGATCATATTGTAAATTTACTATGAACCTGAAGTTGCCATAAGATTAGTTTATGAAATATGTGTTACATTTGGGATTCACTATTATGTACATGCTCAGAGTAGGCCTGAAATGCACTGATGCACCCATACATTGATTAGAGCAAAAGCTCGCTTTAGTGCACATGTTTAAATAGTTTGATGATTCTAGTATATGCTTACGAAAGTAATGTTATGTATCGATGAATATGGCAAACGAATAAGGTATTCATGACGTATTCATGTTGCACATGGTTTTATATGAAGTTGATATACGAGTGTTGCGACCAATAATTCAATGCATGAATTGCTTGTTGCTAAATGCATATGTTCGCTATAACTGCATAAATAAGAGATATACTACAAAGGCACGATAATACAAATTGAACTGAGCATGAAAAATCTTTATGGTGCCAAATGGGCACATAAGATGCTAAGTGAATTGCATATAATTGAATTATGATTCCATGTAAATGTTAAAACATATTTTGTGCCGATTGATATATTCTTGTTTTGCAAATATTCGCTTAATAAAGAGCATCCGTTATGTCATGATCATCCGAAGGCCTAAGACTGAGCTTGCAGTCTTGCGAGACCATTATAGTGTCGTACATGCACTTATGAAAAATTATACTTGAGATATGCCTTATAAATGCATGATCGGTGGGGTACGAAACGTACACCCGAGCTTAGAAATCAAACCTTAAGATGCTGAAAGTATAATTAAGTACCCGACACAGAGTTGAGCCAAAAATTTGAGAAATTTTGGTTGGTGCCTATTGGGCATTCGATGGGTAATGTGCATACACTGAGATCACCCAGAGTATGGGTTGAGATTTTGGAAATCCTTTGTGGTGCAATGACTCGCACCGAAAAATAAACAAAATACAAAATATGCATATAAAACAAGTGTGGGGTTCTGGGTACACCTGAAAGACGGTGTATGTTACTAGACCCAAACAAATAAGAATGAAAAGATATGCACACATAAAATAAAATTGGGGGATTCTGGGTATACCTAAGATGGTATATGTTACTGGTTTCCCCGGGATACTGGGTATACCTGACAACGGTATATGTTACTGGTTTCCCAGGGCTCTGGGTACACCTGAAGATGGTGTATGTTACCGGACCCATGGTCTACCTTGGAGAGGGTAGATGGTACAACCTCCGTGGGACATTCTTGTTTTTGTAAGAGTTAGGCGTCTCACCGGTCCCCAGTCCACGAAGTTAGGGGGCCAGGACTACCAATGTGTCCTAGGTGGTAGATCCAAGTCTTCTGCAGAAGTACAGGGTGCATCCTAATTCTAGTTCTAGCCATTGGGGAGTACTCTCTCAGTCGTGAACTGTCCCCTTTGGATATCCGTACGGCTTGTCATACGGGTTATGAAATAAAATAATAAACCCCCGTGTGGTTTCGGTCCGCTACAATGTCGAATGCCTGTGGGTACCCACAGGGTAATTAACAAGATGAAATATAAAGTTAGTGCATAAAGAAAAATCTTCAAGTAATTGCATACTACTTGATGTTGAAACTGTTGAGTAGGCTGTGACTCCCGTAGTGCATGATTTTAATTAGTTTTCCGTTACATGGAAATTGTGATAACTTATGAATGATGTGTTGAACATTGATGTTTGTGCTTTATGCACAGTTTACATGAAATTCTTAGTTAAGTCAGGTGTACATCCACATTAGTTTCAAAGTTGTTATTACTTATATGAATATAAGTTAGGCATATGATGGATTGTGCTTTGATGTTGATGGAATATATCATGAAATGCTTGACTTTAGTAACCTGTACATTTATCAATTGTTAAATGGTTATTAATTCTATCTAAACATGTTGCACATATACTTGTACACATGACACTGTGCACATTCATATGAATATATGCTTATTACTCAGACGTGGTAGTCTGACCCTTTCTGAATTAATGTTTTTCAGGAAACTGAATGACGAGCAATTGCGGTCGTCGCTGCGACAGTGCCATGTGACCATATCTTCTTCGGATGTTCTGAGGAATATGACTTGTAATAAATCATTAATTGTAAATGATAACTTGTAATATTTCAATGCCTGGATTTATTTTACTTAAATGCCTTGAGTATGTGCTATTACTTGTAACCCGCCCAAATAATTTGACGAAGGATTTAATAAAGCTTTTCCGCTGTTGTTTAGAAAAAAAAATTTATTCCAAAATTTTCAAGTTAAAAATTTGAGGTGTTACGGCACCTTTTGGCTTTTACTCTCTATTTCTCTCACTTTTGTGGTGTGACACAACATTGATCCTATGCATTTCAATTGCGTTAACGCAAAAATTGGTATAAGAGCATTATGCCACCTAAAAATGTATCTGCGATGGACACTTCGATTGAGGTACAACTCGAGCGTGTGGTGGACCATAACAGTTCGAGGCCAGAGAAGATAGATGGCCACATGTCAGGCTTGGAATAGAAGATCCACTCAATAAAAGACAAATTGACAAAGGTGTCAAATTCCAGAGTGATAGTCCAATGCCACAAACACAAAGGTTATCACATGTGTAATTGGATGAGAGGCGCAAGAAAGGACTATGTTATATGTGCAATGAGAGATGGAGTCCCGACCACAAATGTAAAAACCCTACGTTGTTTTTTAGTAACCAACGAGCAAGAGGACAACATAGAGGAGAGGCACGATGATGAGGATGAGAACAATCCTGAGGAAAATGAAAGTGAAACTAAGTATGGGATAGATGGTCATTGTTACGCATTAGGCGATATTTCAACTTCCGACTCCATCCATGTGAGTCACTGGTATTTTGGTTGGAAAAAGAGTTGAGGTGTTGATAGACATTGGATTCACACATAATTTTGTAAGAGAAGACCTTGTCTCATCTTTCAAGTGTGAACCACATCCATATCTCAAGTTGGATGTTATGGTGGGTGATGAGAGTCACCTCAAGTGTAGCCATCTTTGCACAGATTTAGAGTTGAGCTTGCGAGGCTCAAAATTCAAGATTGACTTATTTGTTCTACCTATATGAGGGTGCCGATTAGTTGCACTTTTGGGTTGCGTGACATGAAACTTCTTCAACATGGAGATGACTTTTGAGAAATTGAGTAAACCATTGGCACTATGTTCCAATTCTTCAAGTAATGGGGACAATGTGGACAGCGATCAAACATTGAAAATATATAGAGCCACACATGGCTCAACTTTGTATTGCGATATCGGTTAAGGGTGATGAGGGGTGAGTGGAGTAGAGGCCTTGCCTAGCGATTTTAGTGCTCTTTTGAATGAGTTTTTCATTATTTTTAGCAAACCGTCTGGGTTGCCTCTTACTCGCACCCAAGACCACCCTATTACTCAAATTTTTGGTGCCGGACTGGTTTGTATGGGGCCCTTATAGATATGCCTATGCAAAAAAGGAAGAAATTGAGAAGCTTGTTCGTGGGAACTGAGTTATACGATCAATTATTCGTCTTTAGTTTTTCTGGTAGTGCGCAAGAAAGATAGCACTTAGCGGTAACTGGAGAGGTGGGTTTTACATTGGTGACATCAAGAAGTTGACAGAGGAGTCCCGTCATTTGTTTCTCTCGTTTACAGCTCTCTTCCACTCGCTGTCACCGGTATGTTGACAAGAAGCTAGCTTTTTAAGTAATAATAAGGGGGAGCACCGAAGCGTCAAAAATAAAAAATAAATGGGAACGCGTGGCAGAGTTGAGGGGGAAGTGGTCATTTATGCATGAAAAGGAGGAGCCCTTTGTGGATTTGTTGAGCTGTGTCGTCTTGTGGTAAAAATGCTTTTTGACATGATTGGTTGCGTGAGGCTGAGGATTCTACTCACATGGACTTCTTTTATGGAGAGTCATGACTTCTTTTGATAGAGTTGTTGTTGGGGGCGTGGACCACCTGTACCGTAAGATTTGCTCCAGGGTACCAACGCCAACGCTCTCTCTCTCTCTCTCTCTCTCTCTCTCTATATATATATATATATATATATATATATATATATATATATATATATATATATATATATATATCTTTTGTTGTGTATATCATCTTTTTTCACACGGTTTTAGTGGAGCAGGAAAAACGCCATGGTTGAGATCGGGTGGAGACATCGGAGTGGGATTTCTATTTCCCACCTATAGCCACCTATATTTTTATAGTTGCTAACCCTTTTATTCCCTCCAAGATTTCTGATGCATTATAATAATGCCTCTGGTGACATAATGTTAACCTGCTTTAACATTTGGACATGGATGGATGCATTTTACAAGGGGACAACTAAAATATGAAATGAGTGATGCATGCAACGTAGGAAAACCAACGCTCTTTAAAATAATGGACATGCGATGGTGGGGACTCCACGAAATGCACAAACAACCTGTTCTTTGTCCGTAAGGGCAATAGGGGCATGTTACATGGATCCACTTTCCGATTTCTATCTTTGAAAATTGTAACTGACTATAAAATTTCTTACGTGATCAACGTATCCCACGGGAAATCATAATACTTTGAGTTTGTTTCCCACGGGAAATAATAATATCTTAGTCTCTGCTTGAAAGTCAAAATGGGTGACTACATGTGGAATTTATTGCTTATTTCTTCCTCGAGAACAAAATCAAAATTATTAAGAGAGAGATAGACTCGCGTGATGCCGTGCGCATTTAATGACTTTGTCTTTTTGGAGTTCTGCGAAGCAGTTTTATGAGGGAATCAAGGAATCGCCATTGGGAACCCAATCCATGATGTTCGGCCCACCAATTTCAACGGGAGGGTGGTGTATGTGCTCTCGGATGATTCACTGAATCCCACGTCTGTGTTCGGGGCTTTGAATGAGCATCACGTATACAAGCACATGGGGCTCGTATTCCGTGTATGTTGACATCACTAAGCATTGAAGTCTGGTGTGGTTGCAAAGACTTCAGTATCCTTTCTTGCTATTTTTCTCATAAAGTGATGATTTAAAAAAATGACAAAAATACTTTTTATTCAAAAAAGAAAAAACAAACAGTTCAAAAAAAGGACAAACATGTCCTTCATCCAGAAAGTCGAGGATGATGTTGACTCTTCAAAGTCTTCTTCTTCTTTCTCCGTAAAACACTGTAAAACCCTCTCTTTCTCTATAAAAGAAATCAAGGGAGGCAAAGAGTTCTTCCTGGAGAAGGCCAGCGTGGGTAACATCATTCAACTTGATGAGTTGTGAAGCCTGATTTAGAGTTTTTGCCCTTATAGGAGGGGGGTCCGAGGGGCTCCCCCGGCGCGGATCCCGCTGCGCGGTCAGCGGGCAGGGGTCCAGGGGGGGGCGCCCCTGGTGGGGGGGCTCGGGGGGCAGCGCTCTCCAGACCAAATTTTTTTGGGGCCTTCCAACAACGATTTGTAATATTATCGGGCTTTCCTACAACAATTTGTAGTATTTTCGGGTCTCCAACGAGCCTCACAACGATTTATAGTGTTATCCGGCTTTTCAACAACGATTTGTAGTGTTTTCTGCAAATCGCTATAGCGATTTATAGTGTTTTTGGATCTCACTATAGCGATTTGTAGTGTCTTCCGCAAATCGCTATAGCAATTTATAATATTTTTGGATCTCACTATAGCGATTTGTAGTGTCTCTCGCAAATCGCTATAGCGATTTATAGTGTTTTTGAATCTCACTATAGCGATTTGTAGTGTCTTCCGCAAATCGCTATAGCGATTTATAGTGTTTTTGGATCTCACTATAGCGATTTGTAGTGTCTTCCACAAATCGCTATAGCGATTTATAGTGTTTTTGAATATCACTATAGCGATTTGTAGTGTCTTTTGCAAATCACTATAGCGATTTGTAGTGTTATTCAGTAAGCAAATCGCTGTAAATCGCTACCCGAATTAGGACAAACTTGTCAGGGCCATATCTCCCTAACCGGAGGTCATATTCCAAATCCATAAAAAGTGGTGTCTTCGTTATTGAGTCTAGTTTATTCTTGTAAATTTAAGCAATTTCTATTGTCATTTCAATCTCCATTTTAACTAAAAACCAGACCCTTATTATTTTGTGTTATTTGAGTTGCACAACAACATTCTCGCTTGACATCCACATCTTGATTCTGGCATGCTCCTTGTTGGATTTTCCATTGATTTCTTCCAACCTTGCTTGGAACAAACATATGTCTTTCTCACCACGACACCCTGTGCATTTTTTGACCACGACACCCGGGACCCGTGCCCAGGGGGAGCCCCCGGACCCCCTTCCTGTAAGGGAAAATATCTAAATCAGGCTCCACAACGAATCAAGTTGAACGATGCTACCCACGCCGAGAGGAGCCCCCAAACCCTTCTCCTGTAAGGGAAAAAACTCTGAATCAGGCTCCACAACGAATCAAGTTGAACGATGCTACCCACGCTGGGAGGAGCCCCCAAACCCTTCTCTTGTAAGGGAAAAAACTCGGAATCAGGCTCCACAACGAATCAAGTTGAACGATGCTACCCACGCTGGGAGAAGCCCCCAAACCCTTCTCTTATAAGGGCAAAAACTCTGAATCAGGCTCCACAATGAATTAAGTTGAACGATGCTACCCACGCTGGGAGGAGCCCCTAAACCCTTCTTCTGTAAGGGCAAAAACTCTGAATCAGGCTCCACAACGAATCAAGTTGAACGATGCTACCCACGCTGGGAGGAGCCCCCAAACCCTTCTTCTGTAAGGGCAAAAACTCTGAATCAAGCTCCACAACGAATCAAGTTGAACGATGCTATCCACGTTGGGAGGAGCCCCCAAACCCTCCTCCTATAAGAGCAAAAACTCTAAATCAAGCTCCACAACTCATCAAGTTGAATGATGCTACCCACGCTGGGAGGAGCCCCCATACCTCTCTCCTGTAAGGGTAAAAACTCTGAATCAGGATCTACAACTCATTTAGTTGAATGATGCTACCCATGCTGGGATGAGCCCCCAAACCCTCCTCCTGTAAGGGTAAAAACTCTGAATCAGGCTCCACAACAGTCAATGTGCAGGCCAGTCAGTGCTTGATGGAGCAATGTAGGATCTTCTGCTGGATGTGCACAAAAGCAGAAATAGAAGGGAGAGAGAGAGTGAGAGGGTTGATGTTCATGGCCTCCTCCAGGGGAGATTTCTTTCTCGGATAATCCTGCAGTGTAGAGACTGAGTCTTAAATAATCATCTTCGGGGCACTTAAGTCTTTACAACCACTCCTTTTCAAGAATCGTCATTTTTTTTGGCACCAATGGAGGAGAGGGTACTTAAGTCTTTATAATCGCATCAAACTCCAACGCTAATTAATGCTGACAAACATGGGGATAAGAGACGCACATGATTACATACGTGGTGCTCTTTGAGACCCCCGAACATGGAGATGTAGCTAACTCCCCTGTTCGGGGGGGAACATATAACATGCTTCGAATTTCAACAAATCAATCGTCAGAGAATCCGCTGCAGCCTGCAATATCTTCAACCAAAGTTTCGCCTGTTTAATGTGAGTGTGGCGTGCTGCCTCGTCACCCAGCTTTGAACCTTTTATTTCAACGACCATTTCTCTGTATACCATATATATACACAACCACTTAAAAAGCTGCAAATCCAACAATTGGTGTGCACCCAGGTCAACAATCGCTCTTTCACTCAATCTGACAACATAAATGTGTTCAACTTAGCTTCCTTCTCTGCATTAGTTCTTTTTTCTCCAAAGTAAAATCATAATTTTTTAGTTGCCAAGTTTCAATATAACACCAACCATTGATTTTTGTAGTCCATATTTTAACATTAAAATTACATAATTCAAAATTTGTTTCAGCTGATATATAATATACGTATGAGTGCTTATACGGGTGGTGATGCACGTTTGATTTATATCAATCTATGGGCGAAATGCAAAAACTAACTGTTGCATCATGTTTAGCATCTTCTGTTTACTACTTTCCTGTGTTGAAGTTGATTGAAATATGATATTTTATATAATTTTAAATCAGCTTTATTTCCATGAGATGTGAGTCGTTGAAGTTTTCACCATATGAAAATGAAATGATAAAACCTTCTGGCATTCTAAATAAACTAATATCAAAGACATATGTACTGTTGGATCTATCAGTTGGTAGTTAGATCCACACAAACAGAACAGAGGGAGTACCACCATATAGTATCATGGTAAAGAACCATTATATATATTTCTTATATATATGAATATGTGGATTGGTAATGGCACCACAACTTAAAAACGATTTTGGATCTCCTATATGCAAATTGTTTTGATCCACACTGGCCTCATGGATGGATTCAACATGTTCAAAATACTGGAATTGGCTTTTGGATCATGATTTTTCGTGATGAAAAACATGATTTTTATGACCTAAGAAAGTATCGAACATTATAAGCCATTGATTTTTTAAGCCTTGACGATTCAAAAGACAATCCCCACTAAGTAAAATATATAAATCAACATCTTAAACTCAAAGTTTTACGTTGTCGGCACAATGATTGTAGGTATGGCAGGTTGAGCCAGCATTGAAACAATTGTAATTTTTATACATTTTTTACTAATAAAATAAAGAACTTCTTTTCAGTCAAATTATATATATAGGCATATTTACTAGGTTTTTCTGGAAACAATAAATTAGTTATAGGAATAAAAAGATGATTAAGGGAAAAATCATAATTTTAAGGCCTATTTTATGAGTTTCGAATATGTGGTTGCATTCGTATCAAAAAACCAAGAAAGACTGTCTTTATTCTGTCAAAGATGGAGTTGAAACGGATTCGAAACACACCTGGCAAATTTTAGGGGCAAAAAGGTTATTTTAAAAAAGTTTAGTGAACAATTACGACCTGAGTGTCATAATTGTCCAATATAGTGCTGACCAACTTAGGGTCATGCATGTTATCACTTTTTGACCTTAGGACATATTGGTAAATCCTTATTTTGATTAAGATTTAATTAAACTAACTAGAGGATACTTAGTTACATTAACTAGATTAGAGTCTAGTTAATACAACTAAAGACTCTAACCATAACCAAAATAATTTGGATCTGAATTGGGTCATATAGAACCCAACCCAAATCCGAAACCCATATTTCACAAGCCTTTGCATGTATTCTATTTTTAACCAAATCTTACTTCCATCCTCCACTTGTAAAACAATTCCCAATTATTGCATACCTCTCAATACTTGTCACCCCACTTCATCTATTCTTCCCCGACAAATACCTTACTAAACTACTCATCCCTCTCATCTCACGCATACTCTCCTCCCTCTCCCCCTTGCATTTTGCTTCCTCCCTTCCATTCTCACCTCTCATGAGCCACTTCTTTGAGGAGTCAACCCCTTCTCTTCCTGCTCTTGTGACACTTCCTACGTCACCCGAGTACCCTTATCACCACTACATTCTCTTCTCTCCTCCACGTTGAACCACAACCCTTTCCTAGTGTTGCCACCTTTCTGCATTTATCTCCACTATTACCACCACATCAGTTCACAAACTTGGGCTTTGAAGCAAGAATCGAGGCAACCGCACACACGATCGTTCTATCTAAGCTCGCATGCACAAGGCAGGATCATGTACCAAATGCTCATAAATTCACATATTGTTGTATGAACTGTGTTTTAAGTTACTTTTGGTAAAATAACTAGACATTACCTTGCTCGAGGGATGACTCATGCTAAGCAAAGAGTCGACTCATGTTTACAACAAGGGTTGGCCTTTGTATCAGTGAGTAGACCTTTGCTTCTTTTCTAGTATACTCTAGCATGGTTGACCTATATTCTGATGAGTCTACCTCTGCATTATGGAGGGTAGACCCTTAGAAAAAATAGTTGACCCCAACTTGTTTTATATGTTGTAAGGGTTGTCCCTTGAAGGAAAGAGTCGACCCCTGCATTTTCTTATATTTTGGATGGTCAACTCTTGGAAGGAAGAGTCAACCCCATATAGTTTTATTTGTATCAAGGGTCGACTCCTAGGAAAAAGAGTCGACGTATGCTTATTTTTATTCGTAAAAGGGTAAACTCCTAGAGAAAAGAGTTGACCTCTACTTACTCAAGTGATGCAAGGGTCGACCTTTAGAGAAAAGAGTCAACCCTTGCTTGTTTTCTGACTGGAGCAAGGGTCGACTCTTGCAAAGATGAGTCAACCCCTACTCAAAACCAAGCATAGCAAGGGTTGACCCTTGGCTAAATGAGTCGACTCATGCTATGATTGGATTTGGATGTTGGATGGTGTAGACTCATGCCATGCTAGGGTCGACTCTTGCACTGTAAGGGACAACTCTTGATTTTGGCAAGTGACTTTGTTTGGTAAGAGTTGACTCATACCTATTTGACTCTATTCCTAGATGTTCCATGTGAATGAAAATATTAGTGCATCATGTTATTTTTCTAAGAATCAAGCATAATGACACATATGTCTTACTTCATGCACACATGCAATAACTTACATAAAAATCATGAATTCTCATGTAATATTTCGTGCTTGCATGCAATCATTTACAAGTTTCACATGTATTATTTCGTGCATAGATAAATGATTAGATCAACCATAAAGCTAGGGTTCACGAAACTCTATGGGCTATATGAATACATAAATATGTAAAGCCTAAGAATTTTGATGCACAAAAATAATTTCGGCTCAAGACAGAGCCAAGGTTCAAATATACCATAGTAATGTAAATTGAATAGCATATTGTGTGTAGCATGCAATATGTATTTTGTGATATTTACTTGTATGCATGATGTATGTAATACTCGGATCTGCCTTCATAGGTGAAGTGCTCATAAGGGCTAATAACACCAGAACAATTCTGAATAAATGAGGCATGCATATACACACACTTAAAAGGATCAACCTTTATAGAAGAGGTGCTCATAAGTTTCAATAGTGCCAAAGTAATTACTGAATGGGAGAATACATATCATAAAACATCTGGCTACCCAGAAGGGGTACATGAACTATTAAACCTTGAAATGCCTACGGAAAGCACATACAATGATAAATCCCCCTTAATAAAGAAATCCCTATCACCTATTCAGAACTATGCTTACCTTGGAGAGGGTAAGTGGTACACTTCTGATAGACCTTGTTGTCAATAAAACATGTTCCTCGAGTAGATTCATAGGAAACCGGATCTACTGCAAGTTTCTCCTAGGTTGGTAGTTTTAACACTTTTGCAGAAGGTTAGAGAGCATCCTTACTAAAACACACCATGAGAAAAACTCTCTCGGTTATTATAACATTCCCTATGGCTTTTGTTGCAGGTCAATTGTATGGGTTACTAAAATACATAGAATAATAAATCCCCGTACGGTCTCGGTCCTGTCTCAAAGCTGCCTCAGTGAGTACCCACAAGGGGGTTAAATATTGAAGCAAATACCCTCTTGCTCATACTGATTATTATTATGAATACTTGTTTCATGAAAAGTAATATCTGGCTTGCATTATATTCATGCTTTAATGAACTCATGTTTTAACTATACTCATGTTTTCATTGTAATCATGCTTTAGCTTAAATTATGCTACAAATTGCTCTTATGTATTTACCTAGAATTGGTACAATTATCTGTGAGGCTTTCATGAGTTTTACCCTTTAAAGGAAATTTTAGGTGATTAACTTACATATAATGGATAGAACGAGATAATGACAGCTTCTTAAACATGACCTTCCACAGAATTGGGGCTAGCTTAGGGTATTCTTGACCCTAAATTTTTGTATAATAAACTTTGATATAAATACATTTGTTTTAGATTTTTGACTTATTGGTTTTACATGGATGGTTCTTACCTGTGATCCGCCAGAAGTTTGTTTAACTCTAAGATTAAAATATTATTTTTCGTTGTTTAAAGGTTAAAAAGAAAAAAATTTCAAAATTTTCAGGTTAGAAAGTTTGGGGCATCACAAGCATGACCAGGTCTTCGTGTCGGGTGTGATTTCTTCGAGTTATAAATTCAAAAAAACAAAAAAACCTTCGGACAAAAAAGAACAATGAAAGAGAAGATGACCACAATAAATGAAATGAAAGGAGTTGTGATTATCGTAGGAAAGTAAGAAGTAAGTCTTGACCACCCCAATGAAGATTTGAGGCTCACCTATTTGGTTGACTCAACTATTAATTTATTTATAAAAACATAAGGTGGTCTAAGCTGCAACTCAGACACTTTGCAGAGTTATTAATGTGCAACTGTAGAGGTGGGCTAGGGCATCAGTAGCATTGAGGAGACCAACATAGTGGCTCTTACTAAATTGTCATGGAAGTTATGCCAACAACAACTCCTTGGATATCGCTAGTCAAGGCTTTATATTTGGTCAAGGAGTCCATGTGTGTAACGCCCCAAAAATTTTAACCTTAATTATAGTTCAAATATTGAAATTTTGAGACCATTTTTTTTGATAAGTATAAGTAAATCAGATCTTATAATGCGAAAACGATTTTTAAAAACGGTTAAGACTTTGGGCGCGGTTATACTAAAAATAACAATCAAATCAAAATGTACGGGATATACATATTTCAAATCACGTACAATATAAGACTGGAATATGAACAATTTTAATTTCATTTCAAATCAGAGTATGAAAAAATACTTCAGTCTCTACATGATCAAGTACTTAAAACAAAAAGATCATGAATACCAAGATCACAAGGCAAGAGTGGACCCTTGAGGATGCAACTCGACCAATCCTTCGCTCAAACTACTCATTATACTTTACCTGCATTACTTGTCCCCCATAAAACGGGGTCAGACTCGCAAAAGTCTGGTAAAGCAACCCAAATTCAAACTTAAAGAAAACATATCAAGCATTTAAAGGTAAAGATATATTATTCATCCATCGTCAAGTGATAGACAATGGAACAACGTCCTATGAGTCATTCATTTCAAGCATTCAAACATAAATTATTTAAAAGAATTTCATCACTTAATATTCTATTCAACCTTAACTCATGTAATAAAGCAATATCTATATGCATTCAAGTCATACAAGTCATCACACACACACACACACATATATGCATCTAAGACATTCAGATCATTGCATCATTTTCATATGCATTCATAATTCTTATAAACAATAAGTCAAATCATATTTGACCATTCCAACATGAAACACACACACATACCTTATAAGTAATTTAGTTAGATATTCATGATACACATCAATCATGATACATAAGAGTGATATATTTACTCAGACAATCACAATGCAATCATTTGCAATAAAACTATGTAAGTGTAATGTATCATTCACCTAATAAGTCAAAACTAGTTATTTATAGGCATGATGTGTCATTCACCTATACGCTAATATAAGCGTCACAATCATAACTTCATATCAAGATCTAAAATCAATAAGGATCTGATTATCATATCTGAGTTCAATATATAATCATGCTATAATAGAAAAACTAAATCTATAGATTTATAACTGGCTATCTCAATCAACTCAGAAGATCATAATAATTCATCATAACATTTCATTTATTCATAATAAAGATTTACAAAATCTACACCGGATCACCTGGTCTGGGAAGTGTACAACCTCACAAGGAGCTACCACCCTCGACATATGGTCTGCCTGGTCTTGAACAATGCACTTCCTCACAGGAATATACCGTCTTCACGGGCTACCCGCTCTTGGACAATGCACTTCCTCACATAGACTTACCACTCTAGCTAAATTACTTGATCTGGTCATGCACACCCTCATAGAGAATTCTTTGAGAAAAGTTTCTCAATGAGTACCATATCCAGTGAAAACTATTGTGATACATGCATCAATACATTGACCACTCTCAGGGTCGATAGCTATCAATACAGACATAAGCATGTATACAATCAAAGCATCACATCATACATTACTTCATATGGCATTAAAATTATAAAATCACATATTTAACCAATAAGGCTTCATGAACCAAAGTTCACTATTGAACTTAAACATTTATTGCGTGTATTCATAATTTCATTTCCCGTAACATTTAAATGATATCATACAAAAGCTTATTGTCCTACGCATCATATCATCGCCATAAAGAACATTGCACTTCGTAAATTAAACCTCAAAGCATGCGTAAACAAAACATGAGTTTTATGCATGAATATGTGAACATGCATGCAACTAAAACTCAACATACATCACTCTTACGTAGTTCGAGATTTGCATACACAATAAAGGTCATGCATTTTTCATCACATGAATCAATATATCACCTTAGATATAATCGTGTAAGGGTTGGTCAAAATCTAATTGACCATCCTACCATACATCATACACATATATTTCTGAAGCAAACAAGACATACAAGTTCAAAATAATTTATAACATTCGTATGCATTCTTTCATACAAGAATAAATGAGTCCATCATATGACAAGACAATATATATAACATTCACATTATGCATCGAACACGACTTATACATATCCATAGTAGTTATATGTGCATGTAAACACCCCAAATTTTCCTCATCCATTCTCAAACAACCCTCCTCGTGCAGTGCCAACCCTATTAGGTTAGTGTAGGAGTCAAACCCCGAGTCAGTTTCAGAAAATTACCATTTTACCCACTTTCATTAGGAAAATTACCATTTTACCCTTAGGTCATCCCGGACCCCAGTCAGTCAGAGTCAACCAAGCTTGTTGGTCAGTTTAGAATAGTTAGAATATCAGTCATTTCAAGCTCATCTGAGCTCACAATGAACATACCATTTCCATTTCTGACCATTTTTAGCTCAAAGCCAGCTCAAGTTCGTAATTCACTTCACTCCAGAGACCATTCCGTACCATTTCTCTAAAAATGGTAGCTTTTCTTGAAAATTCAGTCAGAAAGGTCAGTTGAGTCAGTGCCTGGTCAGTTTATTTGAGTTCTGAAACTCTAAAACCCAGTTCAATCTAGCTCATCTCAGTTCAATCCAGCTCGAACCCCAATTTTCAGTGTCACTCTGACCCAGTAGAGTCCCGAAAACCATTTCTTGAGCTATTTTACAAATTTTATCAATTTTAATGCTCTTTGAACTGGTACAAGTGTCAATCGGGGTCTAACATCCAAAATTCTTCATTCAAGGTATGCATTTCGCATGTCATTCTTTATCATTTCATATCATTTCTCAGCATTTCATAACATTTCATAACATTTCATCACATTTCATTCCTTTTTCGAAGTCCAGAACTCCAGTTTTATAAATTTCAATCCAGATCAAGTTTCAAAAGCTTTTAGAAATCAATTTCAAACCCCGGGTTTTTAAAATTAACATTTTTACCCCCAGGAGTCTAAATTTGGAAATATTTTCCCAAGAAAAACAATTTGGATTTATTTCAAACTCAAATTTTCAAATTCTACACTGGATTTGCTTCGCAACGGGGTATTGAACTTTAAAATCCGAGCTCGTTTTAAAAATTGCCAAAAATAGCTCGTTTCGTTTGGAAATATTTTCTTGAGAAAAATAATCTGGATTTCTTTCAAAATCAAATTTTTAAATTCTACACTGGATTTGCTTCGCGATGGGGTATTGAACTTCAAAATCCGAGCTCATTTCAAAAACTGCCAAAAACAGCTCGTTTCGCGTGGAAATTTTCTGAAAAGACTATTTTACCCCTCTAATCGTCAAAATAAATTTCAAAAGTAGAATTTGGACCCGCTCTGAGATGGCCCACTCATTTACATTTTTGTTTTATTAAAAAAAAAAATTCTTTTATTCCTTTCAATTTTCTTTTTATTTGTTCATTTTTGTTTTTATTTATTTATTTTGCGTTTTAGAGAAGAGGTGGGACCCACAAGGTGGTCACCTAAGCCTCCAGCCCCACTTTCCATTTTTTCCCTCATTTTTCTTTCCCTTTTCTTTTTTTCCTCCTTTTCTTTCTTTCCTTTCTTTTTCCCTTTTCTTTCTTTTCTTCTTCCTCTTCTTTCCCTTTTCCTTCTTCCCTTCCTTCTTTCTTTCTTTTTCCCCAACCTCCAACCCATTCACGTAAAGGGGGGATTTCCTTTTTCATTAGGTCATTAAGACCTAGGTTAGAGAACAATTAAAACCTAAGTTTAAAAACAAAAAAAAAAGGGAAGCACAAAAAAAACCTACGTCTCTCTCTCTCTCTCTCTCTCTCTCTCTCTCTCTCTCTCTCTCTCTCCCTTGGTTTCTATTACACAGCTTCTCACCCCTCTACAGCAGCTTCTCCTTCACCACCTCTCCTTGCAGCAGTAGCACAGCATCTTCACCAGCTTGCAGCTCTTCTTCAGCCACCACAGCAACTGGGCCACCACAGCAGCCACCATCTTGTAGCCACAACCACCAGCAACTCCAGCCTTGGCTGCAGCCACAATAGCCATCTTCAGCCAGCAGCTGCACCACAGTCCACCTTGTTGCATCTTCAGCCAACTTTCAGCAACTCAAGACACCAACCATCTTCAATTGCAGCAGCCTCCTTCAATCACTACCAGCCTTACTTGGTGACAATCACCACAGCAAATCCGTCAGCCATTCTCTCGTTGCAGCTTCTCTATAGCAGCAACCTTGCCCCAACCGGTGCAAACTCCTCCATTCAAGCGAATCTCAAGGTAAAACCCATTATTCTTGTGATTTCTTCCATGACTCCAGTATGAATCCGGTTCAAAACTGGATTCATCTAGTTGCAAAAGCTATTTTTTGAGTTTGTAATATTGATTTACCATTGATCAAGGCTGAATAAGGGAGATCCATCCGATGCATGGATCGGATCCTCCCTTCCCACAAGCCATAAAAAAAAAAGATTTGTATCCCTGTTTTTTTTTATTTTAAATATTATATTCATGTTAAATATGCATTTCAAGCATTTTATTAATTTAGTCTTATTGTTTTATTAATAGTCTGTTTGATATCATTATGATTCGTGTTAAGGCTTGTAGAAATTAGTTGTAGCATAAGTTACAGCCATTATTTTATATAGATTTTCGTTTTAATAAATCCAAAAAAAAAAATTTGTAGTTAGGTTTATTTGTCCATGATTTCATATTAAAAATTTAGATCCGTTTGAGTTCTGTAACCTTATCAAATGAATCGAATCTCAAGCTAGGATTTCGCAGTTCTCTGAATTTTCAATTTCTGCTTTAGCAGAAAAGAACCTCCGACACCACCCTTGTGGGAGATTCGGATTGCTCTTCAAAAATCACAGTAGATTTATAATTTGAATCTAATAGTGATATGGAAATTTTGAGGTTTTTCCAGTCAGTTTTGACCTCTGTAAAAAATCGGATTTCTCAGACCCTTGGGAAAATATCGATTTTCTTTTGTCAGGGTGTAGACAGATCCTAATGCACCAATTTCATCCAATCTGTAATCCGTATGCAAAAACTTGCAACACAAAAGTTGTTCTTAACGTAATTTCCTATCATTTACCAAAATGTGGGAATTTTTGGATCTGTTTCATTATTTTTTTCGGATTTTCCCTTTCTGTCTAACAGATTCCAATGTCCAGAAATCTCAGAGATTTAGGTCTCTGATAACAGTATGTCCTTTTCCAAACCATAACCAGAATTCCAAGGGTGTCAAAATATCAAATCTTCCTCTATTTGTCAGAGACAGTTTCCCACAATTTCAGCCTTTTTACCATCTGTATGCCATTTTTCCCATGTTTTCTACCGAAACCTGTCTGTTTCTCCTAAATCCTAGAGTCGCCGGATTCCGATCCGACTTGCCGGAGTAGTACAGCTCCGACCATAGGTCAAAACCAGAAAGTGTAAAAGGAAAAAATCCTTGCCTTACTGTCCCCTGTAACCCCATAATTTGTGAAATTTTTATGGAAATTTGATATCCTAAATCTCCTTTAGAATCAACATTTTAGGCAAAAATCACAAAATTTAGGGTTTTTATTTGAATTTCTATATTTAAAAATACAAAAAAATATATTTTCGAACTCCAATCTGTTTTTAGGGATATTGTAGGTGTCCATGCCAAATTTGGCTTAATTCCAAGTTCATTTGCTCCATGTGTTAGTTTATCTTTAAGTTCAGAAGCGAAAATCAGGCAAAAATTAGGTTAAATTTGATTTTTTATGATATTTTCGTCATTTTGGGGTTTTTATCATGCACATAAGCATGTAGAATCATAATAGGGTTAATTTTAATGTCATTTTCATTTCATATTTTTCAATTTTGCAAAATTTATTTCAGAAAACCTGGTTTCAAGGCCATAGTCTTGTTATCAGGGGTATTTTGGTCATTTTGACCTAAATTTCGAAATTTCAATTTCTAATTCTCCAAAATTTCATGCATATCATCATATTTTATCATATTATGTTTGATTTATTTCATTTGATTTTCAAAATTCCAAAATTTACAAAAAATCTTTCATAAAACCCTGATTTCAAGGTCATCAAGGGTATTTTGGTCATTTTGACCCCAATTTCGAATTTTCAAGTTTATTTTTGAAATTTATTCATTATTTATCATGTTTATATCAAAGGGGGTATGATTTTGGGTTTATATCTGAATAATATCCGATAATTTCCCATATTTTTGGATAAATTCAGAAAAACCTACATTTTTGTGCTAACACTGTTTTCTAGTTTTGCAGGAATATTCAAGAAGAAGATTTTATTTTCTTATTTTATTTCAATTCAATGTAAAAAAAAATAATGTAATATTTGGAATAAGAGTTACATTTATGCTTAGAATAGGACTGCATTGCATATAGTTTAATTTATGCAAATTTCAATATGTGATGTATGATTCATGCACATTATTTCAAATTCACTATGGTTTACACGAATGGCACGTGCACAAGCTCTTATGGAGTTTATAAACTCGGTGGGATTCGTATTTATGGCCATAGTCAGAATACGAAGAAAACCAAGATTTATGATCTTCGTATTAGCCACATTCATCCTACACACTTAGGCTAACTTCAAAATGCACTGCATTTCCCAAAGTTTTAAAAGGATTTTCCAATTCCTCAATTGAAATTCCCTTTTGAAATTCATATTCATTCATTCATATCATTCAAATTGCATTATTCTCAAATTCATTTTTCAATTTCAATTTCAAAAAATTCAGCTTTCTCAAGAATTTCCAAGTCTTTCTCAGGATCTAATTTTCTCAAAATCCTGAGTTTTCAAAAGAGATTTCAAAGCATTTCCCAAGTTCAAACCAAGATTTTCCAATGTTTTAAAATTCTCAAATTTCAAAGTCTCAAGTTTTCAAAAAGATCGATTTTCTCAGATTTCTCATTTTCCTGAGAATTCAGTTTCCTGAGAATCCATTTTTCATTTCAAAAGTCATTTTCCAATGAATTTCTTAGATTTTCTTAGAATTCTCAAATCCATTGACTCAAAAAAAGCAATCTAAATCTCAAAATTAATTTTCCAAAGTACAAGTTTTCCTGAGTATTCATTTTCCAATGCAAATTTCTTATTTCCAATGAAATTCAATGATTTTCCCAGGAATTCAATTTTCAAGTACTTTTTCAATCAATTTTCAAGCATATTTCAAATTTCCAAAGCAAACATCATATTTTCTCAAACTTGCATTTTTTCAAAATTTCATAGCACAAGCCTGATTCTTTGTGCATTCTAGGAAAAATAGAGCATAATTTAGATATTTGAGTCAAGTTAAAGCACACAATTGATCCTTGGTTCAATTACCCCTGGTAAAGGCGCCAGGAACGGTTGAACCTCGTACCGACAGGCGGATCCTATTCCACGAAATTTTCCCGCAAATTTTCAAAACGGAGGCGAGTAATTTTCAAAACCATTTTCAAAACTTTGGTCGAGTTTGACTCGCGAAATTCCTTTCTTTCTCGCAAGGGAGGGGAAAAATTTTGCGATGATAACAGGTTTGGCGACCGAGATGGGACCTGTCTTCGTCTGATCAATTTTGTGCTTTGACTTAGCTCAATTATCAAAATCGTGCTCTATGAACTGTCAGCTTTTAATTTCTGATATCATGTGAACCTAGGAGCCTAGACTTGAACCCAGCTGACATGGATTGCATATAGACTAGGCATGGTTTGGTAGGACCATATTGGAGAGAATTATGCATGCTCACATAGACTTAGGTCTGAAATACAACACTCCTCAATCTAGGACTTGTATGAAAACAATGTTTGCTTCTTCAAAAAAAATTTCAAAATTCTCTCGCTTTAGGATTTAGAGCCCTTTGTTTGCCTGCATGTGATCATATTTCAAAAACCACCCCACCTATGTCTACCCGGTCTTCACGTTGCTGGGCTCTCTTCCAGAACCATAGTTCAGGACAGAGCCTCACAACTGGGCCACTTATTTGGGCTAACGCCCCCCTGCCACGTACCAAGGGCCATAGTCCAACGTATATCGGCAGGTGCTCAAGGATGTTGGGAAAATGTTGGGAAAACACAAGCCTAGAATCGGAGATGATTTTTTATGCCACGTACATCAAGCCTCGGTTCGAGTATATCGGCATAGCATGGTTGGACACAGATGATCTGAGCCTAGAGTCAGGATTAGGGTCCTACAGATCTTTCAAAATTGATGCATTTAGAGTCAGCTTCTTAGGGAATGTTGTATGTGCATAATTGTTTGTGCAGGATGTGATTGAATGCATTCTTCTTTTATTTCTCAATTCTCTTTTATTTTCCTTTTACAAATTTCATCTATTTTTCTTCAACAATTTTATCAAAAACCCTGGACGATTTTCAAAACCTCATATTTTTCCTCAAAAGTCTAGGAGATTTTCCTTTTCCTACCTTTCCTCTGGACTTCAAATTTCTAACCTTATTTTGATCCTGCCTGCAATTTTTCAAATGTTCAAATCTTGTCAAACTTCTCTTCTTCATATATGTCTTCCAAATTCTATTCAGAATTTTTGTCTCTTTCCAAGTCCTTAGACATCTCCTTCATCATCTCTATTTTTCCCAAAAATCCTTCAGTCTAAACTATTCCTTTATTCTGCAGAAAGTATTGGCATTTCACTACAGTTCAAACAAGGTCGGGAAAGAGAACAACACCAAGCAGTATCGAAGAGATGAGTTCTTCGAGGCCAGTCAAGAAGCAGGACAAGACAAGTGAAGATGAGATTGATCCAGTCATGTACAGAATGTTTCAAAAAATGATGACAAAGATGCTATTAGAGCTACCCGAGTCAAGCACCAGAAAGGAACCAGCCAAGCGGAATGATCAACCTCTCCAGTCCAGTACCCAGCATAAAGGGAAAGAGAAAGAAAAACCAAAACACAAAGACTGGAGCGCTGATCGAAAGTTCACCCCTCTGGATCAGAAGCTCGAGACTATTTTAGAAAATTTGCTTGCAAAAGGCATGGTCCATTTACCAAAAGTCGTTGATCCTCCGTCAATCATGGGCAGATTCAAAGAGCAATTTTGCAAGTTTCACCGTGCAATAGGACACGATACAGAAAATTGTTTTGTCCTCAAGAATATCGTTCAGGATCATGTTGATAAGAATATTTTAGGGGAAAGCAAAATAGCAGACGAGCCAGCTGTCCTAGTCAAACCCCTTCAATCCCGCTCCCAGCAGAAAGCAAGCAGTCAAAAGAAGCCAAAACATGACGGTTGGGGTTACGATCGCGAATTTACCCCTCTAGATCAGCCCCTCGAAGAGGTCCTTGAATACATGCTGAGCAAAGGAATGGTTAAACTTCCAAGAATTGCTAATCCTTCGGTCGCCCTAGGGAAATGGAAAGATCGCTTCTGCAAATTCCACCGAGCTACAGGGCATGATACTGAGCGATGCTTCATCTTCAAAAATATCGTTCAAGACTGCGTTGACAAGAATCTCCCTATTAAAGAGGAAGACCAGTCGGCCGTTCTGACCGAGCCTTTCCTTGATCATTCATGAAGATGACAAATGCCAATGCTTTCTCATTTCCATCATTTATGCTTTTTGCTTCTCTGAATAAATGTAGTCTCTAGTTGCTTTCTTTAAATTTGTCATCCTTCCTCCAAGACATCGATAAAATCATCAGTTTTCCTTATATTTGGAGGTCATTTTCTTCATAATGTTGTTTTCTGAACTCTCATGCAATATGCCCTTTGTGATGAATGCTTTTCCCTGAAAAAAAAATTCTTCCTGCTTTCCTTCTCAGATAACCTCCCAAGTTCGTAGAGAAGCTCATTACCAATTATGCATTACTTTGTTATATTCCTTCAAAAATATTTTTTTCTTCATGGTTGACGGCCTCGCCTAGGTAACAAGACATATCTCGGTTGTTTATTTCCTCTCATGGAATAACAATGCAATTGTCGCAATCTCATCTATAATCCTATCCCTGGTAAAGGGATATCCTTCAAACTGTCAACCCAATTTCAGATCTTTATCCATTATTTTCATTCTATTCTCTAAGTCATTGCCTTCAAGAATTCTCTATCATTCTAATCATCCTATTTGTCTTACAGAGAGTTTCGGCATCGTGGAATGGTTCAGACCAGATCCAAGAAGAAAATAGTGTCACTTCAGTACCCTAACAGTAGCAGCGAGCAAGAGATGGATTCTCCGCGATCTGCTAGGAACCAAAGTCAACAAGCCAATGATGATATCGATCCTCAGATGTATGCCATGTTTCGAAAGATATTGAATAAGATGATGGCAGAGCAAACAGGGGACAGTTCCGACAAGATTCCTACCAAGAAAAAGATCAAGGGCCGAACATTGAAGAAACAACTGAAGATATCCAAGAAGTGTATCCAACATGAGGATACATCTGATGAAGCAGAATCAGGAGGTGGCACCGATGAAGAGTGTGAGGCTCAGCAAGCTTTTCAGAAGATGACACAGGGGCAGGGGTCAGACAATAAGCTAAAAGATCATTCTGCTAATAACTCTGACCAGTCACAACTCAGAGATGTGGTCAAAATGGTTAAGGATCTGCAAGCCCGCGACAAGGGCAAAAAGATTTTCACAAGCAAAGATTTCTATGATGGTTTAGATGGTGATGACAACCTAGAAGATCTCCCCCGTAAATTTGTCAAATTTGATGGGACTGGCGATCCCAAGGCTCACCTGGATATGTTCTTTGCGGAGTGCAATCGATTCAAGAGAGACAATCGTGCTTTGTTTAGATATTTTCCTCACAGTCTGGAGGGCATCGCCGCCAAGTGGTATTCAGAGCATATCAATCCCATCGAATTGAAGGAATTCAATAAAGTGGTCAATCTGTTCATTGAACGATTCCTTTTAAACACCAAAGCTCCGCCAACGCTAAACCATCTCTATAATACAAAGCAAAGAGATAATGAGAAAGCCAGAAACTTCATCCGCAGATGGAGGGGCACTTGCAATAAAATGAGAAATCCCATCTTAGAGGAGCACACACTCCAGATTATTCTAAACAATTTCTCACAACCTTTAAGAGGTCTTATCTCCACCTCACCTTCCAAATCTTTCATTGAGCTTACTGAACGGGCCGAGTGGCTCGAGATGGGAATAGAGAATGGGGTCTATGATGGCATCACCCTTGTCAAGAATAATCAAGATTCAAAGAAGAAGGAAAATTTCATCTTCTCTGCCAATGTCGGCCGCAGTGGCTACAAAAATAGCAAGAGCAATCATGCAGGTCAGAAAGAAAAGTCTTCAAAGAAGAATGAAAAAGTCAGCAGAAAGAAAAGATAAAACGGGATGGTTGGGGTGACGATCGTCAGTTTACTCCTCTTGAGCAACCTCTCGATGAAATTCTTGAATATATGTTGACTAAAGAAATGGTAAAGCTCCCAAGAGCCACAGATCCTCCCACGATCATGGGAAGGTTCATGGACCAATTCTGCAAATTCTATCGGGCAGTAGGACACGATACTGACCACTGTTTTGTCTTCAAGAACATTATTCAAGATTGCATTGATAAGAATATCCTCGTTGAAGATAAAAAGAAGGACTAGCCATCTTTCCTCGATTACTCAAAAAGCCGACGATGCTAGCATTTTTCCATTTCTCATTTTGCCTTCAAAAGATGATGTAATCCTGTCTATCTTTCCTTGATTTGTCATTTTCCTTCAATGCATCAATAAAATTATTAATTTCTCCTTCTCTGCACCATGTCCTTCTGCGAGAAGTGATATTTTTCAGAGTCTCTCCTGAATCAATCAAAAGTCAGAAAGTATTATTCAAATATCAATTACTTATCCTTTCATCTAACTTCTCACTCCCCAGTTATACTGGGGCATTATTTTGAAAATTATCTTCAAAACATCCTGTATGCAGGCAGGGTCAAATAAATCTCTCATTTTGCATGCATTTGCATTCATTTACATACATTTGCATTCATTTGCATTTGCATGCATTCATTCGCATTCATTTGCATCCATATGTATCGAATTCATTTCCCCTTCACGTTAAGGGATAAACCTGAACTACCCATTCAGGATAAGGGACAAATCCTGAGACCCCGACAGTTGTCTAAGTCATCGTGAGGATGAAGATTGAAAATCTCTCATTAGAATCAGTTGGGTAATTTTTCAAAATCCAGTGTTCGTGCTGGTAAGATTTTCAAAAACCAGTGTTCGTGCTGGTAAAATTTTCTAAATCTAGTGTTCGTGCTGGTAAGATTTTCAAAAACCAGTGTTCGTGCTGGAAAAATTTTCTAAATCCAGTGTTTGTGTTGTTAAATCTTCAAAATCCAGTGTTCGTGCTGGTAATTCTTTGAAAAACAGTATTCGTACTGATCCATTTTCAAAATCCAGTACTTATACTGGTTCATTTCCAAAATCCAGTATTCACACTGGTACATCTTTCAAAATCCAATTGTTATTGGTCGAACTTTCAAAATTCAATTTTTATTGGTCAAACTTTCAAAATCTGGTTTACTGGTTAATCCATGCTAGTCTAGTTTTCCTTCGGGATTCAAGTTCCGACTTGAATTTTCTTTCCTTCTAACCGGTCTAGTTTTCCTTCGGGATTCGAGTTCCGACTCGAATTTTCTTTCCTTCTAATTAGTCTAGTTTTCCTTCGGGATTCGAGTTCCGACTCGAATTTTCTTTCCTTCTAACCGGTCTAGTTTTCCTTCGGGATTCGAGTTTCGACTCGAATTTTCTTTTCTTTTAACCGGTCTAGTTTTCCTTCGGGATTCAAGTTTCGACTCGAATTTTCTTTCCTTTTAACTGGTCTAGTTTTCCTTCGGGATTCGAGTTCCGACTCGAATTTTCTTTCCTTCTAATTAGTCTAGTTTTCCTTCAAGATTCGAGTTTCGACTCGAATTTCCTTTCCTTCTGACCAGTCTAGTTTTCCTTCAGGATTCGAGTTCCGACTCAAATTTTCTTTCCTTCCAATGGATCTAGTTTTCCTTCGAAGATTCGAGTTCCGACCCGAGTTTTCTTTTCCTAAAATTGGTCTAGAAGATTAGAGTTCCGACTCGAATTTTCTTCCAAATTCCAATTTCAAATATCAAATTTCAAATATCAAATATCAAATTTCAAAATTTCAATTTCCAATTTTGACCCTTTTGGTCACCCAATACCAATTTCAGTCATTTCCTCTTGCGAGGGACCCTTTTTATAGGGAGAGTTCAAGGGAGCTCATTCTTTTCGCATGCTATCCTTTGTTCACCTAGCCCCTTTTCAGGGAGAGTTTAAAGGGATTCGTGTCTTTGTGAACCGTTTGCAAAATAAAATTCCAATTTCATACAAGGAACCCTTAGTTCAGGGAGATCTTCGACGGAAGTTCGCTTTCCTTGTGATCACAATTTCATACTAGGCCATTTCATCATGAAGGACCCTCTTTTTAGAGAGAGTGTGATGGACTCGCTCCTTCATGACCAATTCACCGACCTCACCATTACCGACCCCCTTTCCATAAGAGAAGCCTAATATTAGGAAGTTTTGACGAAAGCTTAATTTCTCTTCGAAAGTTTGTTTTGCAAACACCTCCTCTTCAGGGAAGAGAGGAGTAATTTCTATTTCCAATTTCTGAATCTTCTCCTTTGGGAAAAGGAGAAGAAAATTTTTGTCATGGATGCGTTGTGTTGTGCTTCAAATACTCGCTTCCACAAAGGATTTCAAGAAAATCTTGCCAATTTGTCATTAAATATTTGTTGATTTCAAAATTTTTATTGCACAAAAACAATACCTTCAATATTATTTCTGAAAGGTCAAAGTTTTCATGAAAAAGGATTCAAAATTCAAATTCTTTCTATTGGCCAACCAAAAGGATGAAGAATAAATCCTCGATATGGCCAGCAAAAGGAAATTCAATGTTGTTGCAAAGCCATAAGTGATTGGTATTGATCGCAGTCAATGACACATTTTTAAAAATCATTCTTGGAAAATAAAGCAGTCAAAATATCCTGGGTGATACAGAAAAATCCATTAAATCCCTATATCTCCTCAATCACCTAAGCTGCAATTAAATATCTGCAAAAGGGATCTCTCAATTGTCGTCAAGATGAAGGCGAATTAGGCGAGTAGACCCCCGGGGCCAAAGAAGATTTGAATCATCTCCAAGATGACGGAGTTTGTGACGGATCCTTCCAGGGAAAGTTCAGAGCACCGTCAAGATGAAGGCGACTGCGATGAGCCTCCCGACAAACCCTAAAGGATATTTAATTTCTGCTATCATCAAGAGATTTCCAACCAAAGAGCCAATAACCGTCAATATAATCCCTGAGAGAAAAGAAGGATCAGAGCATCTCTGAGATGAAGGAGTTTGTGACGTACCCTTTCAAAAAAAAAAAAGAGAGAGAAAAGTCAGAACATTTCCAAAATGAAGGATGATGCAATCCCCAAAAAGCCCAAGAGAGCTCTAATTCTGCCAATAAAGAAAAAAAAGTGGGCAGAAAGATCATCATGAGAAAAGAATCCCAGGATATCAGACTGCCAAATTTGCCAAAGAATCTTCTTTAATTTTGTGAAATTCTATTATCAATATTCTTTCACCAATTGCTCTCACAATATCAAGAATACTCTCTTTTCTGCTCATATCAAGAAAATTGATAGCTTCCTTGAAAGAAAGCCAATTGCAAGCAACTTGAATTCGAATCTTGATTCTATGGAGTTAAGCCCAATCGGAGGTAATACTTCAGGTAGAAAAGATGAAAGATTTTCATACCAATATACATCAATTTCAAGCATTTTGAATCAACAAACAATTTTTAACATTTTGGCAATATTTTCTTACTATCTTGACATGAAGTGAAGAGCTTGATGTCCATCTTAACACATCCTGATATCATCTTTTACCTCCTTGAGAGAGTAACCTTTATCATCTTTCGCGTTGTTGAAAGATTAGCCTTTTCTGTGAAAGGATCGCCTTTACCATTTTTCGCGTTGTCGAAAGAATTCATCTTTTGCGTTGTCAAAAGAATTGTCTTGCTCCTTTGGATCACCATGTCATCTTTCGCGTTGTTGAAAAAATCGCCTTGTTCCTTTGGATCGCCTTTATTATCTTTAGTGTTGACGAAAGAATCCATCTTTCGCGTTGTCGAAAGAATTCATCTTTTGCATTGTCAAAAGAATTGCCTTGCTCCTTTGGATCGCCTTTATTATCTTTCGTGTTGACGAAAGAATCCATCTTTCGCGTTGTCAAAAGAATTCATCTTTTGCGTTGACAAAAGAATCGCCTGGCTCCTTTGGATCGCCTTGTCGTCTTTCGCGTTGTTGAAAGAATCGCCTTGTTCCTTTGGATCGCCTTTCCCATCTTTCGCGTTGTCGAAAGAATTCATTTTTTGCGTTGTCAAAAGAATCGCCTTACTCCTTTGGATCGCCTTGTCATCTTTCGCGTTGTTGAAAGGATCGCCTTGTCATCTTTCGCGTTGTCGAAAGAATTCATCTTTTGCATTGTCAAAAGAATCTCCTTGCTCCTTTGGATCGCCTTGTCATCTTTCGCGTTGTCGAAAGAATTCATCTTTTGCATTGTCAAAAGAATCTCCTTGCTCCTTTGGATCGCCTTGTCATCTTTCGCATTGTTGAAAGAATCGCCTTATTCCTTTGGATCGCCTTGTTATCTTTCGCGTTGTCGAAAGAATTCATCTTTTGTGTTGTTGAAAGAGTCACCTTATTCCTCTTCAAGAAAATTGTCTTATTCACCATCCAACTTACTATTTTCATTTCCCGGTCAGGTTAAGGGTTAAACCTGAGCCTACTTTGATGAGGTATTTCATTTTCCGCCCAATCAGGATAAGGGTATAAACCTGAGCCTCCTTTGATGAGGTATTTCATTTTCCGCCCAATCAGGATAAGGGTACAAACCTGAGCCTCCTTTGATGAGGTATTTCATTTTCCGCCCAATCAGGATAAGGGTACAAACCTGAGCCTCCTTTGATGAGGTATTTCATTTTCCGCCCAATCAGGATAAGGGTACAAACCTGAGCCTCCTTTGATGAGGTATTTCATTTTCCGCCCAATCAGGATAAGGGTACAAACCTGAGCCTCCTTTGATAAGGTATTTCATTTTCCGCCCAATCAGGATAAGGGTACAAACCTGAGCCTCTTTTGATGAGGTATTTCATTTCCCGATCAGGTTAAGGGTTAAACCTGAGTCTCATTTTGATGAGGTATTTCATTTCCCGATCAGGTTAAGGGTTAAACCTGAGCTTCGTTTCTATACGAGGAATTTTTCGTCCCATCCAGGTTAAGGGCAAAACCTGAATCTCACTTTTTTTGAAGTAAAATTTTCTTCCTCATTCTTCATCTCATATCTATCATTTTCATCACGGCTAATCTCTTCGTATCCAGTCAGATCCTTCTAACTGAGGCATTTTTATAGCCCAACTTTGGTGTGTTTTTCTTTGCCACTAAGCTCGTCTTCAAGCCGGCTTAGTAGCAAAGAGGGGCATCTGTAAACACCCAAAATTTTCCTCATCCATTCTCAAACAACCCTCCTCGTGCAGTGCCAACCCTATTAGGTTAGTGTCGGAGTCAAACCCTGAGTCAATTTCAGAAAATTACCATTTTACCCACTTTCATTAGGAAAATTACCATTTTACCCCTAGGTCATCCCGGACCCCAGTCAGTCAGAGTCAACCAAGCTTGTTGGTCAGTTTAGAATAGTTAGAATATCAGTCATTTCAAGCTCATCTGAGCTCACAATGAACAGACCATTTCCATTTCTTACCATTCCTCCCAAAATGGGATCATTTCTTCAGAAATGAGCTTACTTCTCACTCAAATCCAAGCCAATTGTCTCCGAGTCAGTCAGTCATAGTCAGTCATACTCCCCAGAGTCTAACTTGAGTTCACCAGAGGTTCAAGCACTCCAGTTTCAATTCAAAACCATTTCCAAGTGTCCAGGAGCCATTTTAGTCCATTTCAACTGAAATTGAGATGAGTTCAGCCAATTAAGCTAGTGTTCGAGCTTCGATTTTAGTTCATGTCAGTATTATTGACCTTTTTTTTAGCTCAAAGCCAGCTCAAGTTCATAATTCACTTCACTCCAGAGACCATTCCGTACCATTTCTCTAAAAATGGTAGCTTTTCTTGAAAATTCAGTCAGAAAGGTCAGTTGAGTCAGTGCCTGGTCAGTTTATTTGAGTTCTGAAACTCTAAAACCCAGCTCAATCTAGCTCATTTCAGTTCAATCCAGCTCGAACCCCAATTTTCAGTGTCACTCTGACCCAGTAGAGTCCCGAAAACCATTTCTTGAGCTATTTTACAAATTTTATCAATTTTAATGCTCTTTGAACTGGTACAAGTGTCAATCAGGGTCTAACATCTAAAATTCTTCATTCAAGGTATGCATTTCGCATGTCATTTCTCATCATTTCATATCATTTCTCAGCATTTCATAACATTTCATAACATTTCATAACATTTCATCACATTTCATTCGATTTTCGAAGTCCAGAACTCCAGTTTTATAAATTTCAATCCAGATCAAGTTTCAAAAGCTTTTAGAAATCAATTTCAAACCCCGGGTTTTTAAAATTAACATTTTTACCCCCAGGAGTCCAAATTTGGAAATATTTTCCCAAGAAAAACAATTTGGATTTATTTCAAACTCAAATTTTCAAATTCTACACTGGATTTGCTTCGCAACGGGGTATTGAACTTTAAAATCCGAGCTCGTTTCAAAAATTGCCAAAAATAACTCGTTTCGTTTGGAAATATTTTCTTGAGAAAAACAATCTGGATTTCTTTCAAAATCAAATTTTTAAATTCTACACTGGATTTGCTTCGCGATGGGGTATTGAACTTCAAAATCCGAGCTCGTTTCAAAAACTGCCAAAAACAGCTCGTTTCGTGTGGAAATTTTCTAAAAAGACTATTTTACCCCTCTAATCGTCAAAATAAATTTCAAAAGTAGAATTTGGACCCGCTCTGAGATGGCCCACTCATTTACATTTTTTTTTATTAAAAAAAAAATCTTTTATTCCTTTCAATTTTCTTTTTATTTGTTCATTTTTTATTTATTTATTTATTTTGCGTTTTAGAGAAGAGGTGGGACCCACAAGGTGGTCACCTAAGCCTCCAGCCCCACTTTCCATTTTTTCCCTCATTTTTCTTTCCCTTTTCTTTTTTTCCTCCTTTTCTTTCTTTCCTTTCTTTTTCCCTTTTCTTTCTTTTTCTTTCTTTTCTTCTTCATCTTCTTTCCCTTTTCCTTCTTCCCTTCCTTCTTTCTTTCTTTTTCCCCAACCTCCAACCCATTCACGTAAAGGGGGGATTTCCTTTTTCATTAGGTCATTAAGACCTAGGTTAGAGAACAATTAAAACCTAAGTTTAAAAACAAAAAAAAAAGGGAAGCACAAAAAAAACCTACGTCTCTCTCTCTCTCTCTCTCTCTCTCTCTCTCCCTTGGTTTCTATTACACAGCTTCTCACCCCTCTACAGCAGCTTCTCCTTCACCACCTCTCCTTGCAGCAGTAGCACAGCATCTTCACCAGCTTGCAGCTCTTCTTCAGCCACCACAGCAACTGAGCCACCACAGCAGCCACCATCTTGTAGCCACAACCACCAGCAACTCCAGCCTTGGCTGCAGCCACAACAGCCTCTCTACAATAGCCATCTTCAGCCAGCAGCTGCACCACAGTCCACCTTGTTGCATCTTCAGCCAACTTTCAGCAACTCAAGACACCAACCATCTTCAATTGCAGCAGCCTCCTTCAATCACTACCAGCCTTACTTGGTGACAATCACCACAGCAAATCCGTACAGCCTTACTTGGTGACAATCACCACAGCAAATCCGTCAGCCATTCTCTCGTTGCAGCTTCTCTATAGCAGCAACCTTGCCCCAACCGGTGCAAACTCCTCCATTCAAGCGAATCTCAAGGTAAAACCCATTATTCTTGTGATTTCTTCCATGACTCCAGTATGAATCCGGTTCAAAACTGGATTCATCTAGTTGCAAAAGCTATTTTATGAGTTTGTAATATTGATTTACCATTGATCAAGGCTGAATAAGGGAGATCCATCCGATGCATGGATCGGATCCTCCCTTCCCACAAGCCATAAAAAAAAAAAGATTTGTATCCCTGTTTTTCTTTATTTTAAATATTATATTCATGTTAAATATGCATTTCAAGAATTTTATTAATTTAGTCTTATTGTTTTATTAATAGTCTGTTTGATATCATTAAGATTCGTGTTAAGGCTTGTAGAAATTAGTTGTAGCATAAGTTACAGCCGTTATTTTATATAGATTTTCGTTTTAATAAATCCAAAAAAAAATATTTGTAGTTAGGTTTATTTGTCCATGATTTCATATTAAAAATTTAGATCCGTTTGAGTTCTGAAACCTTATCAAATGAATCAAATCTCAAGCTAGGATTTCGCAGTTCTCTGAATTTTCAATTTCTGCTTTAGCAGAAAAGAACCTCCGACACCACCCTTGTGGGAGATTCGGATTGCTATCTAAAAATCACAGTAGATTTATAATTAAATCTAATAGTGATCTGAAAATTTTGAGGTTTTTCCAGTCAGTTTTGACCTCTGTAAAAAATCGGATTTCTCAGACCCTTGGGAAAATATCGATTTTCTTTTGTCAGGGTGTAGACAGATCCTAATGCACCAATTCCATCCAATCTGTAATCCGTATGCAAAAACTTTCAACATGAAAGTTGTTCCTAACGTAATTGCCTGTCATTTCCCAAAATGTGGGAATTTTTGGATCTGTTTCATTATTTTTTCCGGATTTTCTCTTT
Source organism: Nuphar pumila (assembly GCF_984573655.1). Lineage (NCBI taxonomy): Eukaryota > Viridiplantae > Streptophyta > Magnoliopsida > Nymphaeales > Nymphaeaceae > Nuphar > Nuphar pumila. The sequence continues at coordinate 91,642,685 of NC_143252.1, read as the reverse complement.
CTGTCTAACAGATTCCAATGTCCAGAAATCTCAGAGATTTAGGTCTCTGATAACAGTATGTCCTTTTCCAAACCATAACCAGAATCCCAAGGGTGTCAAAATATCAAATATTCCTCTATTTGTCAGGGACATTTTCCCACAATTTCATCCTTTTTACCATATGTATGCCATTTTTCCCATGTTTTCTACCGAAACCTGTCTGTTTCCCCTAAATCCTAGAGTCGCCGGATTCCGATCTGACTTGCCGGAGTAGTACAGCTCCGACCATAGGTCAAAACCAGAAAGTGTAAAAGGAAAAAATCCTTGCCTTACTGTACCCTGTAACCCCATAAAATTTGGGAAATTTTTATGGAAATTTGATATCCTAAATCTCCTTTAGAATCAACATTTTATGCAAAAATCACAAAATTTAGGGTTTTTATTTGAATTTCTATATTTAAAAATACAAAAAAAATATATTTTCGAACTCCAATCTGTTTTGAGAGATATTTTAGGTGTCCATGCCAAATTTGGCTTAATTACAAGTTCATTTGCTCCATGTATTAGTTTATCTTTAAGTTCAGAAGCGAAAATCAGGTTAAATTTGATTTTTTATGATATTTTCGTCATTTTGGGGTTTTTATCATGCACATAAGCATTTAGAATCATATTAGGGTTAATTTTAATGTCATTTTTATTTCATATTTTTCAATTTTGCAAAATTTATTTCAGAAAACCCTGGTTTCAAGGCCATAGTCTTGTTATCGGGGGTATTTTGGTCATTTTGACCTAAATTTCTAAATTTCAATTTCTAATTCTCCAAAATTTCATGCATATCATCATATTTTATCATATTATGTTTGATTTATTTCATTTGATTTTCAAAATTCCAAAATTTACAAAAAATCTTTCATAAAACCCTGATTTCAAGGTCATCAAGGGTATTTTGGTCATTTTGACCCCAATTTCGAATTTTCAAGTTTATTTTTGAAATTTATTCATTATTTATCATGTTTATATCAAAGTGGGTATGATTTTGGGTTTATATCTGAATAATATTCGATAATTTCCCATATTTTTGGATAAATTCAAAAAAACCTACATTTTTGTGCTAACACTGTTATCTAGTTTTGCAGGAATATTCAAGAAGAAGATTTTATTTTCTTATTTTATTTCAATTCAATGTAAAAAAAAATAATGTAATATTTGGAATAAGACTTACATTTCTGCTTAGAATAGGACTGCATTGCATATAGTTTAATTTATGCAAATTTCAATATGTGATGTATGATTCATGCACATTATTTCAAATTCACTATGGTTTACACGAATGGCACGTGCACAAGCTCTTATGGAGTTTATAAACTCGGTGGGATTCGTATTTATGGCCATAGTCAGAATACGAAGAAAACCAAGATTTATGATCTTCGTATTAGCCACATTCAGCCTACACACTTAGGCTAACTTCAAAATGCACTACATTTCCCAAAGTTTTAAAAGGATTTTCCAATTCCTCAATTGAAATTCCCTTTTGAAATTCATATTCATTCATTCATATCATTCAAATTGCATTATTCTCAAATTCATTTTCCAATTTCAATTTCAGAAAATTCAGCTTTCTCAAGAATTTCCAAGTCTTTCTCAGGATCTAATTTTCTCAAAATCCTGAGTTTTCAAAAGAGATTTCAAAGCATTTCCCAAGTTCAAACCAAGATTTTCCAATGTTTTAAAATTCTCAAATTTCAAAGTCTCAAGTTTTTAAAAAGATCGATTTTCTCAGATTTCTCATTTTCCTGAGAATTCAGTTTCCTGAGAATCCATTTTTCATTTCAAAAGTCATTTTCCAATGAATTTCTTAGATTTTCTTAGAATTCTCAAATCCATTGACTCAAAAAAAGCAATCTAAATCTCAAAATTAATTTTCCAAAGTACAAGTTTTCCTGAGTATTCATTTTCCAATGCAAATTTCTTATTTCCAATGAAATTCAATGATTTTCCCAGGAATTCAATTTTCAAGTACTTTTTTAATCAATTTTCAAGCATATTTCAAATTTCCAAAACAAACATCATATTTTCTCAAACTTGCATTTTTTCAAAATTTTATAGCACAAGCCTGATTCTTTGTGCATTCTAGGAAAAATAGAGCATAATTTAGATATTTGAGTCAAGTTAAAGCACGCAATTGATCCTTGGTTCAATTACCCCTGGTAAAGGCGCCAGGAACGGTTGAACCTCGTACCGACAGGTGGATCCCATTCCACGGAATTTTCCCGCAAATTTTCAAAACGGAGGCGAGTAATTTTCAAAACCATTTTCAAAACTTTGGTCGAGTTTGACTCGCGAAATTCCTTTCTTTCTCGCAAGGGTGGGGAAAAATTTTGCGATGATAACAGTGCACCATGTATCAAATTCATACAAACACACAAAACAATATAGTATGAGCAAACCAGAGTATGATAGCACACATTGCGTATGTATTATACATTCATAAGTGCACAAGCATTAAAACCCACACACAGGTGTACCTGTAGCAAACACACTCCATGTTCCGCTAACTACAATCATGACAAGCATGATCATCGAATTACAATCACAAGAGTCTTAGATATCCATAGCTAAGTGAAGTGTGTGAGCATAATTTATATTTACAATTTATTTAAATATTCAGTGCAACAACATCATGCTTACACAATTAGTGCCTAAACAAGCTCTCTACAAGTTCAGTTAAGGTATCTTACCTTAATAATGTGAAGAACAATGAATCGAAACTCAAAAGACTGAGAAGTTTTAAAGTCCGCAAAGACTGCTACCCAAGCAATACAACAAACCCTTCGTATGCGATCATAAATGCCAAAAACTCAAAAAATGCCAATTATAACAAGATTAGCCAAAAATAGCAAATTACTCTATACATCATTACCAAGAGCCAAATAACACACAAATACACTCTAATAATTTACAAACTCCATCAAAAATATATTTAAATGTAATATATATATATATATATAAATAGTGATTTATAGCCCAAAATAGTTCTATAAATACAAATTATACCCTGATTGGCTTGAATGAACAAATGAATATGTAATAAATAAATAAATAAAATTCAAAATTGAGAAACACATTTCTAATTTAGAAATAAAAAAATGAGTTATTTATTTATTAATAATCCTTAAAAATTCTGGGTTTTACATCCTACCCCCCTTAAAAAAAATTTCGTTCTCGAAATTTAGACAATCATTTAAACAGGTGGGAGTTTTCATCAGGTCATTGACCCTTCTTACCCAAACCGTCTGGTGATGAAAAGATCACAAAATAAATATAAGTCACGTATATTTTTAAGTTAACATCAACATTCCAAACATCACAAATCATACAGGTCTTTTAGATTTAATATTGACACCTTTCATATATATGCATCTATATGATTTAGAAACAAATACCTTACTTGCGACAGTCGTCTTACTCGCATCTCATGGCCACTGTTACCGAATTGCTCTGATACCATTTGTAACGCCCCAAAAATTTTAACCTTAATTATAGTTCAAATATTGAAATTTTGAGACCAATTTTTTTTGATAAGTATAAGTAAATTAGATTTTATAATGCAAAAACAATTTTTAAAAATGGTTAAGACTTTGGGAGCGGTTACACTAAAGATAACAATAAAATCAAAACGTACGGTATATACATATTTCAAACCACATACAATATAAGACTGAAATATGAAGAGTTTTAATTTCATTTCAAATCAGAGTATAAACAAATACTTCAGTCTCTACATGATCAAGTACTTAAAACGAAAAGATCATGAATACCAAGATCGCAAGGTAAGAGTGGACCCTCAAGGATGTAGCTCGACCAACTCTTCGCTCCAACTACTCATCATACTTTACCTGCATTACCTATCTCCCATAAAATGGGGTCAAACTCGCTAAAGTCTGGTAAAACAACTTAAACTCAAACTTAAAGAAAATATATCAAGCTTTTAAAGGTAAAGATATATTATTCATCCATCGTCAAGTGATAGACAAGGGAACAATGTCCTATGAATCATTCATTTCAAGCATTCGAATATAAAATATTTCATCACTTAATATTCTATTCAACCTTAACTCACGTAATAAAGCAATATCTATATGCATTCAAGTCATACAAATTATATATATATATATATATATATATATATATATATATATATATATATATATATAAGACATTCAAATCATTGCATCATTTTTTTATGTATTCATAATTCTTATAAACAATAAGTCAAATCACATTTAACCATTTCAACGTGAAACACACACACATATCTTATAAGTAATTTAGTTAGATATTCATGATACACATCAATCATGATACATAGGTGTGTTATATTTACTCAGACAATCATAATGCAATAATTTGCAATGAAACTATATAGGCATGATGTATCATTGACCTAATAAGTCAAAACTAGTCATTTGTAGGCATGATGTGTCATTCACCCATACGCTAACATAAGCGTCACAATCATAACCTCATATCAAGATCTAAAATTAATAAGGATTTGATTATCATATCTGAGTTCAATATATAATTATGCTATTATAGAAAAGTCAAATCTATAGATTCATAATTGGCTATCTCAATCAACTCAGAAGATCATCACAATTCATCATAACATTTCATTTATTCATAATAAAGATTTACAAAATCCACACTGGATCACCTAGTTCCAAAAGTGTACAACCTCACAAGGAGCTACCGCCCTAGACAGATGGTCTGCCTGGTCTTGGAGAATGCACTTCCTCACAAGAATATACCGTCTTCACGGGCTACCTGCTCTTGGATAATGCACTTCCTCACAGAGACTTACCGCTCTAGTCAGATTACCTGATCTGGTCATGCACACCCTCACAGAGAATCCTTTAGGAACAATTCCTCAACAGATACCATATCCAGTGAAAACTATTGTGATACATGCATCAATACAATTGACCACTCTCAAGGTCGATAGCCATCAATATGGGCATAAGCATGTATACAATCAAAGCATCACATCATATGACATTAAAATTATAAAATCACACATTTAACCAATAAGGCTTCATGAACCAAAGTTCACTATTGAACTTAAACATTTATCACATGCATTCATAATTTCATTTCACGTGACATTTAAATGATATCATACATAAGCATATTATCCTACGCATCATATCATCGCTACAAAGAATATTGCACTTTATAAATTAAACATCGAAGCATGCGTAAATAAAACATGAGTTTTATGCATGAATACGTGAACATGCACATTTCATAATACGAAGCAACTAAACCTCAACATACATCACTCTTACGTAGTTTAAGATTTGCATACACGATAAAGGTCATGTTTTTTTCACCACATGAATCAATATATCACCTTAGATATAATTGTATAAGGGTTGGTCAAAATCTCATTGACCATCCTACCATACATCATACACATATATTTCTCAAGCAAGCAAGACATACAAGTTCAAAACAATTTATAATATTCACATGCATTCTTTCATACAAGAATAAATGAGTCTATCATATAATAAGACAATATATATAACATTCACATTATGCATCGAATACGAGTTATACATATCCATAGTAGTTATATGTGCACCATGTATCAAATTCATACAAACACACAAAGCAACATAGTATGATAGCACACATTGCATATATATTATACATTCATAAGTGCATGGACATTCAAACCCACACACAAGTGTACCTGTAGCAAACACACTCCATATTATGCTAACTACAATCATGACAAGCATGATCTTCAAATTGCAATCACAAGAGTCCTAGATATCCATAGCTAAGTGAAGTGTGTGAACATAACTTATATTTGTAATTCATTTAAATATTCAGTGCAACGACATCATGCTTACACAATTAGTGCCTAAATAAGCTCTCTACAAGTTCGGTTAAGGTATCTTACCTTAATAATGTGAAGAACAATGAATCGAAACTCAAAAGGCCGAGGAGTTTCGAAGTCTGCAAAGACCGCTACCCAAGCAATACAACGAACCCTTCGTATGCGATCGCAAATACCAAAAACTCAAAAAATGCCAATTATAACAAGATTAGCCAAAAATAGCAAATTACCTTATAAATCATTACCAAGAACCAAATAACACACAAATACACTCCAATAATTTACAAACTCCATAATATATATATATATATAAATAGTGATTTATAGCCCAAAATAGTTCTATAAATAAAAATTATACCCTGATTGGCTTGAATGAACAAATGAATATGTAATAAATAAATAAATAAAATTCAAAAGCTAGAAACACATTTCTAATTTGGAGATAAAAAATGAGTTTTTTATTTATTAATAATCCTTAAAAATTACGGGTTTTACAATGTGGGTACCTATGAAGAGTTTGACCACATCATTTGGATGAAAGGGGATTCATACTGGCGGCTTGACAGTAAGAGAGGGGGTCAGATGAGTTGTTGGAGAAGGTATATTGATTCAATTTTGGTTTGAGTTACGGATGCCACGGGGGCCTTTGATCCTACAATTGTCTTTCAACACTCAGTAGGTATTGTACCACACTCTTCATAACATTCAGGTCAAGGATGTCATAGACAAGGACTCCCACACTAGTATTAAACTGATTGATGTAAGTGTGCATTTACCCATGAAATTTATGAGAGAAATAGAGAGGCAAGAGTGGCAACCTAGGAAAGAAGATAAACTTCAATGGTTGTCAAAGAAAGAGTACTCCATCAAAAGTGCTTGTGATCTTGTCAGGTAGAAGAGTCAAAAAGATAAAATATTCAAGAAGGTATAGAACAACAAAGCACCTCTAAGACCTGCAATTACTTTAAGATTCACAATGGGAGGAAAGTTTCTTACTCTAAACCACCTACAAAATTTGGGTTTTCAAATGCCAAGCAGGTAACAACTCTGTAAAAGCAAGGAAGAAATAGACACTCACCTATTCCTAAGTTGTCCTTGGGCAACTCACATATGGAAATCAGTATCCAACTTATTTGAAAGGTTTTGTAAACCAAGTGTCAATGTCAAATATGACTGGGTCAGGAGAACATGTACAAAATTCAATATAAAAAAAATTCGAGCAAGCTAGGATATAGCCTATCATGTGATGATATCAAGAAAAAGGAATGAGGCAATTTTTGAAGGAATTGCCAAGACTATGCAACAAGTAATAAAGAATGTTGTTCAAGGAGTGCAAGAGCATGTGATATGCATTCTCAAGCATTTAGAGCACCCAGTGGCAGCTCGATGGAGACATTTACAACACTAGGACCCTCCCAGGGGGTGGGTTATAGTTAACATACACTTCATCTTCCAAGAAAAATGGTATATGGGGTATATTGTGCTCACGAAAGGGATTATATACCAGAAGCATGGTGTTTTTCCCATGATGGAAAATTGGATGAAAAGGAATGGTTCACATGGTTAAAAAATCGTAAAGAATGTGAGAGTTGAAAGGAAAGTAATGATAGAAACAAGCCAACTACACATCTATTATGCGTATGCAATAAAACACAAGTTACACATAACTCTATGCATGATTCAAATCAAATTCTATGTATATCGCTATGTAAATCAAACACTCACATACATCCATGCATGTAAATTATTACACTGGTGCATATGAGTAGCCCTTGCATACTCTTTATGTACCATCAACCAAGCATACAACTATGCAATAAATCTTAATTATGCAAGCACTAATGAATCAATGAATCTACACATGAAATCATGATAGCATTCAGATTTAATATACAATTATGCACATACAATATCTAAGCACACAATCATTTTTTAATTAAATCCATATATATCATGCTCACATGAATTCAACATACACTTATACAATAAGGGAAATTTAAATATGCAAATCATGTCTTACCACATGCATGACCATATTTTCATTACCTTTTTATTACGTTGCTTTTGCTTTACATGGCAGGCTTAAAATCATATCACATTAAGTTATCATCCTGATTATTCCGGGGCACCACTACTCGGGGCACTTGGGCGCTCCGGCCTTCCAGAGAGTGTTCATTCAAACAAGTTGTATTTTTGCTCTATTTTAATACCTAAAAGGCACGAGACACCGACACCAGAGTTCGAGATCCTCCGTTAAGGCATTCTTTTCTCTGGGACCCAAAGTCTGAGACACTCATCCTTCTCCCTGAAGTCGACATAGTGCACTACTAGGCATACTGTGGTAGCTCTAAATCTGCCACATGTATCAGAGTGAAAAGATCCTCTTAAACAACCATGGTAGAAAAAATGAGTTCACATTTGAGCCTCGACAGGATGTCTCAATCCACGACGCAGGATCACATTTGACCCACTTGCTCGACCTCAATAGTATGAGCCAATGTCCCAACAAAACATTATGACATGACAACTTTAGTGCATTTTTTCTTATCTTTTGAGAACTCTTTCTCAATGGATGTCATCACGAAAAGTAAATGTGCATGCCAGGCATAAAATCAATAATAATTTCACTCAAATCAATACATATAATTTCATGCTTTACATCATACTTGACATACACACACGTGTATGCACATTTTATATATGAACAATATAAAGTTTTACTCACACACGAAACCATCATAAGGGTCAAAGACTCATTACGCTCATGTAAATTTAATCATGTTTCACATCATAAACACTCGTACACAATTGTCACATTCACCTGGAACACTTGTCTTAAGCAGTTAATTTCTAATGCATGCGATAATCCTATGCAATTCTAATGCGTGCAACATACATTTCATTCCAAAACCCAAAAAATCATTCATGCATTAAAACATGCACAATATACCAATAGCATTATGTACCCTGCGCATCATACATTCGTTCACATGTATACATCATTGCACACTCACTCATCATATTCATATAATCGTACGTATGCACAATTGCATATACACTCATCATATCTGATGAAACATTCGTATGTATGCCATGAAGGAATATGTACCCACCACATGAAGCATTCATATGTATGCCTTACTTGCATACACACATACTATAACAAGAAATCACAAACTATAACAAACAATCACATGTATGTCATTCTTGCATACACGCGTGTCACAAAACACAACTCACAGGTTTCTTAGTGACACATGAACCATAGTCACAATATACGTATGTATGCCTAACTTGTATATATATGTATTATATTTCACATTCATACGTATGCTATATAGCATACGCACAAACCATAATTCAATGTATGCATGTATGTTTCCCTTGCATATGCATGTACAATATACATACATACATACATATCTATGCCTTTCCTACATACGCACAAACCACAAACATTTCACTTGCCCATTTTAAGGTCGCTACGTTCCCTACAACCAATTAACAAATATGTCAATTCTATCTTTTATTTTTAAAGTTCAACTTGCAAAATAGAGCACTTCTATTTCGTTCTGGATTACCTAGTTCTCCAATGATAATTTTCAATGTCCACTAAACCCAACCCTAGTTAGAACAAAACCTGGTTTTGGTTCCAAATATCATTGAAAAATTGGGGCAAAGCTTGCCTGATTTCCATACTCAATGTCTACTTACGCGCTTATGCATAAGCATTATGTAAAAGGGGTTCCAAAATTATACCTGAGTCCTTGCCCGACACAGGCTACGAGGTGGCTATGGCAAATCACAAGCGACAATGACTGTAGCCTAACGTGTTTGGGAAAGAAGTGCAAAAATTCAATTTAATAATATATTATTAAACTAAATAAATAACCCATGGGTCACAACGACCATAGCCGAACATGGCGACCAAATGATCATGGCTCCACCATCGGTGGGACCCACTTAGCGGCTCTATGAGGGTGGACCGCACCCTGTGAGCTCTACCGTGCGACAACAAGGATTACGATGTCTACAACACAACATTCGGTGACAGTGGCAACAAATATTTTTTTAATTATATATATATATATATATATATTAAAACCTCATGGCAAGCCATGAAGTTTGGTTCCACAAAGGAGGGAGGGGGGGGGGGGGGGGGCATCGCATATCGGTAGCGGCCTATGTCGATGACCCCGGGGCACATCGGCTGGTTCTCATGCACTCCAAAACAACAGAGATAGTGAGAAAGAGAGAAAAGAGAAGGAAGAATGAGAGAGAGAAGGGAGAAGATTGGCAGGGTGGTCGGTGGGAGGCATCTGGTAGGCGGTAGACATGATGGAGGATATGATGCAACCCACAATGAATGCATGCAAGCATGGGGCAGCCGGTTGTATCGGCCAACGCTGCCATGCAAGCGCAGCAACAGTGAAAGGCCACACTTGCCAGCGTGGGGTATCGATGTGTACAAAATACACTACCAGCAAAGCTTGCCACTTCAGTAGTGACACTCGGCCAGTCAGTTGTGCGATTGTGAGTATGCCATATCAGTATGTCTGGATTCATCGTATGTGATCTTTTGGGCGCCACTTTAGCAGGTTGGGTTCAATGTATGTGCACCTTGAGCTGATTGGGACCACTTGTGGTAGTGGTTTCTTTGTCTGATTTCTGGTTTTGTTTAGCCTATAAATAAGGCTCATGTCTAATGAATTGTATCTTTGAAATCATTTTGCATGAAATTTAGACTTCGGTTTTTGGAAGAGAGAAATGTCTTGGTGCCTTTGTGCATTTGGTTCCCTCAACCAGGAAAATTTGGGATTGACGCTCTGCGTCCTTTCTTGGGCTAATTCTAGTTAGTTTTAAGCTGACTGAGTTGGAATTCAGCCTTGATCCAACGCTTTAAGCCTAGATCCGACCATCACACGTTTGATACATTTATGAATTATCTTCTATAAAATGTTGCAGTGGAGAAGTCAAGAGTGCAACTCTCATTCTGAACAATCGGTGAGTGCTTGACTTCTCACAGTTCAATTCCAGTTTGATTCGGCATGAGCATTTACTATTTGCTATTCTTTTGGTGTCGTGCCTTCCAGAACAAACAACTTCAACTACCACACTGAAGGAGCACTTTTGCTGTAGTAGAAGGTCTTTCAAAATTGATTCCAAGCGTAGGGAGGCTACTCAGCCAGAGATCACCTACCGCCAGGAGCAGTGAAGGCTGATCGCCTTTGAATATGTGCAACAACTATGGAGGCTTTCCACAAGCCCAAGATCAAGTTGATCCTTTGCATTTGGTGCACTCTTTTTGTGCATCAGAGCAACTGTGTCACGACAATAGCTGCAGACTCAACTGAGTAGCCTAGTCACATCACCACACCTCAGCCTTGCTCACGCAATAACACCAACCTTTCCTTCGCTGAGCAATGCACAATCGCCCTATGCTCTCACACTACTCTGTCTGTGCATGACAGAGCATCACCTTTAGCGAACACACAGTGCTTAGTGCGCTGCATGTGCCACAACATTCGCTCACCACACGCGCCGCACATCATCCGCTCACCACAGCATGCACTGCCTCCTCTCCCGCGTGTGCATCACTCCTGTAGGACACTATCAATGCACTGTTGTAAACACCCCAAATTTTCACCCTCATTCACAAACACCTACCTCCTACCACTGGGACCCACTCACTGCAGTCTTTAGGGAATCAACTGGTCGATATTTGAGCCAGGGCTACTCATAGCCCAAATTTTACAAAAAATTTTAATACTCCATCCTACAATCAAGATTCAATCTTCATTTTGGCTCAATTTTAATCATCAATCCTTGCTTCTGCCAAGGGTCTGGGACTTCAAATCCCTTAGCCAAGGTTTTGTCTTTTGCATTTTATTTCATATCATCTTGCATCATTTTATGTTATTGCATGACATTTCATTGCATTACATCTCATTGTCGAAATCCAGCATTCATGTTTTCAAAATTTCCAATCCAGATTCAATTTTAAAACTTTTTCTTTTAAGGTCAATTTCATAAACCAGGGTTTTGCATCAATATTTTTTTATTTGTTAACCCCAGGACCTTATTTTCTTCAGAAAAATAATCTGGATTTGTTTTAAAATCAGTTTTTAACTAATTTCAATTCTCAGATGAAATCCATTTAGGTGGTATCGCTTCTGGATTCCTTCATTTATCAAAGTTTTTAAAATTCTAGAGTCCTAGTTGGATCAGGATTCTGTCTTTCGTCCTTTTAAACCTTTTCAAAACTCTATTTTGATTTTAAACTAGATATAGTCATATCCCTTACCCATTCTTTTTATTTTGGCCAAAATCTTAGAGTCCCAGTCGAATTAGGACTCTTTCCCAGAGTCCGAATTGGATCAGGACTCTATCTTGATTTTATCCTTTACTCCTGTTCTATATTTGTTTTCGAAAACCTTCTCATCTGACTGCCAAAAGAGCTAAAATCTCAGAGTCTCAGTTGGATTAGAAATTTTTTTCAAAGTTCCAGTCGGATCAGGAGTCTACGTATTACTGCCATTTCTATCTGTTTTGAGAAAACTTTTTCCAACTCTTTCATTTTGGCTAAAAAATTCAGAGTTTCAGTCGGATTAAGACTCTTCTTCAGAGTTTCAGTTGGATTAGAACGCTATCTTTCGTTGCCATTTTTACTTGTTTTCAACTAAATCTTTCAAAATCTTTCGAAAGAAGTCAGAAACTCAGAGTTGAACTAGGATTCTATTCAAAGAGTCCTAGTTGGATCAGGACTCTGACCCTGACTTCAATTTTGAGAGAATCTTTCAAAATCTCTTCATTTATCTCTTCAGAAACCAAAATTGTTACACTTTTATCACAGAGTTTTACAATTTTGGGTCTCTATCCCAGAGTCCTAATCGAATCAAGACTCTAACCTGAGTTCATTTTCTTACTTCATTTTCACCTGTTTTCAAAAGTTCTTTTCAAAATCTCATCATTTGCTTTCTAAAAAAAAAAAAAATCTCAGAGTTCTAGTCGAATTAGGACTCTTCTTCAGAGTCCTAGTCAGATCAAGATTCTGAACCTGACTTCAATTTCCATCTTATTTTCACATGTTTTCTAAAATCCTCTCGTTTGTTTTTCCAAAAAATCCAAAATTTTAAGAGTCCTAGTCAAATTAGGACTCAGTCCCTAGAGTCCCGGTTGAATTAGAACTTTGTTCTGATTTCACTACTCGTTGCTATTTTCACTGATTTTTAAAATTTTTTTCATCTGTTTTTCAGAAAATGCCAAAAATCTAGAGTTTCAGTTCGATCCGGACTCTGTCCCAAAGACCTAATCCGATCAGGACTCCATCCTGATTATTGTTTCTATCTTCATTCTCATTTTCTCCACTTATTTTTCAAAAATTAGGTCATTTTGCAGAGTTTTAGTTGATTCAGAACTCTATTTCAGAGTTTCGGTTGAGTTAAGACTCTGACCCTGATTGCATTTTCCAACTTATTTTCACTAGTTTTGAGTAAATCCTTCAAAAACCTCTTCGTTTGGCTTTCAAAAACCTAAATCTCAGAGTTTTAGTTGGTCCAGGACTTTGGTCTAGAGTTTCAGTTTGCTTAGGACTCTATTTTCAAAACCTTTGAATTTCACCTGTCGATTTTAACTCCATTTTAAAACCATTTTTAGTCTTTATTTCAACTTTTTCAAAACTTTGATATTAGGCCCACTCATTTGATGCCATATCTAGAGGAGTTCTGATCCAGTCAGGACTCTGTGTTGTTTCAAAACTTTGAATTTTAATTCTAATTTTTAAACCTTTTTTGAAAACCTCTCATTTTCAAGTTTTAAAATCTTTTTTGAAAAATTAAGTGGGGCCCACTCTGGGTGGCACCACATTTTAATAAGTTGGGGTTAGATTAGGGTTAGTCAGTGTCCTAGATAGGTTAGGAGTTTAGAAGAGTCAAAATTGATTTTAAAATTTCATTTTTACTTTGGTTTTTAACTATTGGTTTTTAAAGTTTTTAAATTCAAGTTTTAAAAACCAAATGTGGGCCCACAGGGGTTGGAGCCACATTTGGATAGATTTTAGAATTTAATTAGGACTTAGGTAGGTTAGCTTGAGTCCCACCTAGGCTAGGAGTTTCTCAAAAAAATCTCCCCCTATGGTGTCTATCCAACTTAAATTAGGAAACCTAAAAAACTTTCCAAATTTGTTTTCCTAAAAATCCATAAATAGGGGCCAAAAGGGGGGGTCGACCCCTAGGCTTTCTCCCTCTATTTCTTGGAGCTTCTCTCTCCTCTCAGCATCATCTCCTTTCTCCCTTGCAGTTTCATCCATCCAAGGTAAGATTTTATGCTTTCTTTCATGTTTTTTATTAATTTTTTTGTGCTTTTACCATGGGTTCTACCATTGCCGCCCCCTTGTTTATGGATTTTATGCATAATCTACTTTCAAAAACCTTAAAGTGAAATAAAAAACATGATCTAATGTTGTTCCATGGTTTATTTTTCCTTTTTGATTCATTAGAATAATTTAGAATCTTATTTTTTATATTTTTGCCAAATAAAAGATGAGATTCACCCGTTAAATGGGTCAAATCCCTCTTTTGAAGGCCAAATCGAGTTCTAACCAAGTTTTCCCTGATTTTTTATTTTATTTCACTGCATTAAAGCTTATTTTGATCATCCAAACATCAAATTTAATTTTGTTATGTTGTTTGCATATTTTTTTCATGTTTAAATTATGGTTTTTAGTGTTTTATTGAATTCCATGTATTTTGATCCTAGAGTCATAAAAATCATATTATTTCATGGGCAAATCTTCGTTGGAAAAATATAATTTTTTTAGGGTTGGTTTATGGATTTGTCTGTAACTTCCTGTAAAAAAATCAGATTATTTTGAATTTGAGAACCTTGTCAAAAAAATAGAAAACCAAACCCTATTTTTTAAACCGTGAAATCGCTATTGAGATTCGAGAGCAACTTGCAGATGCGATATTTCTGTCATCCAAGATTCGATTTACAATCCGTAAATTGTAGTGGCTTTATCTTGATGTTTAGTATTTACTTTATTTTTTTTATATTTTTCTGCAACTGTCTACTATTTTTTCTCTGTCAGAAGATAGAAGCGGTTTTTCAGAGCTTGTTATACTTTGTTTAAACCCTAGATCAACTTGTGTCGATCGTATCTCCCTAACCAAAGATCCGATCGACAATCCGTAAAAGGAAAAATCTTTATCCATGTATCTGATATTTACTGCTAAAATTTTATAATGAATATGATTTGCTATATTTCCATATACCTAAAACCAAAAGTACTTGTTTTGATATGTTTTATATTCGTTATAATTGATTGTATATTGCTAGAATGATATCTCCCTAACCGAAGATGATTTTTCTGATCTGTAAAAAGTAAAATCTCTATTTTTTGTCTAGTATCTCTTTATAAATTTGTATGAATTTATATGGTGTTTTGACCCCTAATTCGTGTCTGACACTATGATAGGTATATGCCCACAGGCAAAATTGCATATTTTAGGGTTTTATTCAATTTTCATATTAAAGTAATGTCAAAAATAGATTTTTTCAATTTCAATTTCATTTTAGGGTTATCATAAGTGCATGTGTTAATTGTTATTAATTTTAGAATTTGTTTGAGGCTTGTTTTGAATAAATTGCAAAATAGGGTGCCCGCGGAGTCCTGGTTCGAGCGAAACACAGGCAAAAATCATGATTTTGTGATATTTCAAAATTTTATACATGTTTTTCATATTTTTAAGGTTTTTTTATGTTTATAATCATGCTAGGATACTTCATACCCGATTTGGCCTTGATTTGAATCTTTTGGACCCTAAATCAGAAATTTTACCAAAATATTTTCTAAAAACCCTGATTTCAAGGCAATAGTCTTATTTTTAGGGGTATTTTTGTTATTTTTTCCCAAATTCTGAATTTCAAAGTTATTTATATTTATTATTTTTTTAATTTTATACTATATTTCATTATGTTTATCTCAGAAAACATGGAAAAAGGCTTATATCCAGACAAATCCAGTAATTTCCAGATATTACTGGATAAATTAAAAAAAGCCAACATATTTTTACTAACAAGTTTTTTAGTTTTGCAAGGACACTCAAGACTATATTTTTTTTATTTAAATTCAATTAGTGATGTAAATTAATTATAAATTTAGAATAAGAGTTTAAATTACTTCTTAACATAGGATTACATTGCATATAGTTTTATTTTTCAATAATGTTAATGTATGATGGATAAAGATTCATGCATATTCAAACTCACAATGGTCTACATGAATGACATGTGCACTAGCTTCTAAGGAGTTGATAAACTCGGTGGGTTTTGTATTTATGACCATAGTCAGAATACGAACGAAACCCAGATTTATCATCTTTTTCTAAGCTACAAATAGCCTACACTCTTAGGCATCTTAAAAAATCATAACATATTTTCAAAGTTTTCTAAATACTTTTCTCCTTTTAGAATCAAATGAGATATATTCAATCCATATCTGTGGCCATAGTCAGGGATATGAGGCGAATTTACTTCACTAAAGTTCTATAAGGCACATAAACCCTCTTTTTCACACAATTTTCTCAAAAAATCTTCTGAAATCTTTTCTCAAAATCATATTCATACATCATTTAGGTTTAGATTGAAACATGAAAATAAAAGTTTCAAAGGGATACACGCCCCTTCTTTTGACTTATTTTCCAATTCCATTTCAAAGAAACTGATTTTCCTCAAAATTGCTAGATTTTCCTCAGAAACGGACTTTTTCAAAACCCTTGGTTCTTTCAAGGATTTTTCAAGTACTTTCTCAAATTCAATCCATGATTTTCTAAGCTAGATTCTTTACTTTAAAGTTTGAATTCAGAGAAAACAAGTTTTTTTTAAAAGTTATCTGAATTTTCTCAAAATCGATTTTCTCAAAACATCTGACTTTTCTCTAGAATTTGATTTTTCTTTTCTTCAAAGAGTACTTTCCAATGTGATTCACGATTTTCCAATCATCCTCTTTTCCAAGTATTTCCATTTATTCCAAGCAAACATCATGTTTTGAAATCTGCATTTTTAGAATTTCATAGCACATGCATGATTCTCTGTGCATTTAGGAATTAGACCATCGATTCAGACAGTTGAGTAAAGCAAAGCACATTATTGATCTTTGGTTCAATTACCCTTGATAAATGTGTCAGGAACGGTTGAACCTCGTACCGATAGGCGAGTCCCATTCTTTGAAATTATCCTGCATTTTAAAACGGAGGTGAGTTATTTTCAAAATCTTTTTCAAAGGTCAATTTGACTTGCAAAAGTAAAATTTCGCAATGATAACAGGTTTGGCGACCGTGATGGGACCTGTCTTCCTCTGATCAATCTAGTGCTTTATTCTGTTCAACTTGTCAAAATCGTGTTCTACAATGTCAGCTCTATTTCATGTGAACTTAGGAGCCTAGAATCAAACCCAGCTGACATGGATTGCATATAGACTTAGGCATGGTTTGGTAAGACTGATTGAGGAAGCATTATTCATGCTCACTTAGACTTAGGTCAAATACAATCCTCCTCAATCTAGGATTTGATTGAAAACAAATGCTTGCTTCTCAAAATTTTCAAAATTCTACTTTTTTAGGTCATTAGAGCCTTTTGTTTTCTTGCATGTTGATCATTTTTCAAAAAAAAAAAACCCACCTACTTTTACCTGGCCACCACATTGCTGGGCTTTCTTCCATAACCATAGTTTGGGACAAAGCCTCACAACTGGGCCACCTATTTGGGTTAAAACCCCCCTGCCACGTATCAAGGGCCATAGTCCAAAGTATATTAGCAGGCGCTCAAGGATGTTGGAAAACATGAACCTAGAACCAGATAAATTGATTTTATGCCACATACATCAAGCCTCAACTTGAGTATATTGGCATAGCATGATTAGACACAGATGATCTGAGCTTTAGAGTTAGGGTTAGGGTCCTACAGCCATTTCAAAACTTGTGCATTTAGAGTCAACTTTTAGGGAATGCTGTATATGCATACTTGTTTGTACAGGATGTGATTGACTGTACTTTGGTTATTTGCCTTTATTCTCTTCATTTTCTCATATTTCCCATAATTTTTCTAAAAATACTGGACGATTTTTCAAAATACCCTATCTTCCATCTATTTTCCTAAATCCCTTTTTATTTTTCAAACCCTAGACGATTTTTCTAAAACCCCTATTTTCTTCAAAACTCCAGGTGATTTCCATCCTTCCTTTCCTCTGGATCTCGAAGTTCCAGCCTTGTTATTAATCCTGCCTGCAATTTCTTAAAAAATTGTGTGGGTTTTCTTCAAGTCTTGTCCTTACTTCTTCTTTATTTTCCAGTCCATCCTGATGGCATCTAGTTAGCTTGATTCAATCTTTCCAGAGGACCATATCTCCTATGAGGTACGACAAGGTCTTCCCGATTATCGAACTCTGAGCGTTGAATCGTTCATTCTCTGGTGGTACTATTCTTGGCTCAAGAACTTCTCTCGTATCTTCTCAGACCATTTGAGTGACTGCAGATTGGAGCTGACATCAGCAGTGGGAGAACAAATAATCAACGACAGTGTGATTCAAGCATTAGTAGAGCGGTGAAACCCGCATACCTGTACCTTTTGGTTCTCGTGGGGAGAGATGACTCTACTACTGAACGAATTCTCAGATATCATGGGTCTACCTGAGCCAGCTGGTCAGCCTGATGATTCGATAGAGCAACAATTTTTTATCAACGTTAAGAGATTGGACCCTCGAGATGCTTTAGCCCGTATGACTGAACGTAGATCCTGGCCACTGATAGAGGCATATGAGAGCCAATATGTCAATCTGTTTGAACTGTACCAATAGTATGGAGCATTTGAAGAAGTCGACTCCTTATCCCGAGCAGCACAAGAAAGGATTCAACATGCGATGGTCTTGTGTATAGTAGAACTAGCCTTCTTCTAGGACAAACAAAATTATATTGATATCAGAATAGTATAACTTTTGCGAAGATGGGGAAGTCGACAGACCAACTGTCTCTCAATTGCCATGGCCGCACTTGCTTTCTTATACCGTGGATTGACCTGTTTCGTGCTTAAAGATTCTATCTTAATAGAAGGATGCATCTACGCACTACAGTCTTGGTTCTTTTAGCGCGTACCAACTTGAGCCAGCTTATTCAGATACAACAACAAGAAGCCATTACCCATTTCTCGATACAGATTCTTGATCAAGAACCTCAATGAAGAAGAAATCATGTGGGATTACTTCGACCGTCGGGAGTCACTCCCTCGATACACCTATGCATATGGCAAGCGATTCAAGTTACTCTGACCTTTCTTCTCAGTCTATTATCAGCTAGAGCGACGTGTGAGACAGTTTTTGCAGAGACAGAAGTGCATTGAAGCTCGATTATTGACAATCATTATGCCAGAATTCGATCCGAAGTCTGCTCAGTGGTCCGAAATATACCATTCTGCCAAGCATAGCTAGGATTCTTTTGTTACCCTCACTATTTTTCTTGGTCCTCGAGTGACTTTTGATTATCATGAGTGGTGGCAAATTGTTTGTCCGCCCCCTCTCTGTCAAGTTTATTATTAATAAAATCATTCTTCTTCTGTAAATAATCTTTTTGTTATGATTTGACGACCTCGCCTAGGTAACAAGGCACATTTTAGTTGTTTATCTCTTTTACAAAGAATAACAATGCAATTGTCGTGATTCCAGCGATGACCCAATCCCTGGTAATGAGATATCGTTCAAATTGTCAACCTAACCCTCATCAAATATGCCCCCCTATTTGCTTTATCCCAAAACTATTCTTCAAAGCTAATTGTCCATTTTGTTCTGCAGAGAGTACTTGCAATCTTACATGGTTCAGACAAGATCTGGCAAAAAAACTGCACCCGTCTAGCATATTAGTTATTCGTCAGCCTCAGAGCAAGAAATGACCTCTCCACGATCTACCGGAAACCAAAGCCAACATGCCAATGCTGATATCGACCCTTAGATGTACTCTTTGTTTTAAAGAATGATAAACAAAATGTTGTCTGAGCAAACAGAGGCTAGCCTAGGAAAATCTCATAATAAGAAAAGGTCAAGAGCCGAATAATGAAGAAACTTGTGAGGATCTCCAAAAAGCAAAGTCGTCACGAGGACACTTCTAACGAAGCGAAATCAGTGGGCGATACCGATGAAGAATATGAGATTTAGAAGGCACTTTGAAAGTCGACTCAGGGGCAATGGTCGACTTACAAATCCAAAAATCAGTCTGTTGATGACCTTACTCAGCCACAACTCAAAGACATGGTTAAGATGGTCAAGGATCTGCAAGCTCGTGATAAGGGCAAGAAGGTCTTCACGAGTGAAGACTTTTATGATGGACTAGATGGAGATGACAATCTCGACAATCTCCCTAGAAAATTCATCAAGTTTGATGGTTCTGGTGATCCTAAAGCACATCTCGCCATATTCTTTGCAGAGTGTTCTAAGTTCAAAAGGGACAATCGAGCCCTATTTCTTTGTTTTTCCCACAGTTTGGAGGGTATTGCGGCCAAACAGTATTCAGAACACATTAATCCCATTGAACTGAAGGAGTTTGACAAGGTGGTCAATCTATTTATTGAACGGTTCCTCTTCAATGCATAGGCGCTACCGACCCTCAGCCATCTCTGTATCCTTAAACAGAAGAAAAATGAGAAGGCCCAGGATTTCATTCACAGGTGGAGATATGCCTGCAACAAGATGAGGGATCCAATATCAGAAGGTCATTCACTGTCATTGATCCTGAGCAACTTTTCACAACCCCTAAGGGGATTGATTTCTACCTCTCCGTCAAAGACTTTCGTTGAACTGACGAAATGAGCCGAATGGCTCAAGCTAAGCATGGAAAATGGAGTTTATGAGGGTTTCATCTTTACCAAGAATAACAACAGTTAGCAAGAATCTAAAAAGAAAACCCATTTTACCTACTCTACCAACAACAATAAGAACCATCATAAGAGAAATGCGAAAGATCACAGTTATGGTTCAGGGGGTTCAAACCACAACAAAAACGAGCAAAAAGTAAGTTGATCCCTCAGCATGATAAGCAACCCCAACAAACTTTTGAGCAAGGGACGAGACCTCAAGAAAGACCAAAGCGTGAAGGGTGAAGCTATAATCACAAGTTTACCCTCCTGATCAGTCACTCGAGACAGTGCTTGAATATATGCTTACTAGTGATATGATCAAACTTCCAAGGATAGCCGATCCACCAGTGGTTATGAGGAAGATAAAAGATAGATTTTGCAAGTTCCACCGAGTAGTGAGACATGACACTAAGAACTGGTTCGTTCTCAAAAATATCATCAGGACTATATTGACAAAAACCTTTTAGTAGAAGGTGTCGAAGATGAAAAGATGACCATACTAAATCAGCCAGTCCTTCAGCATTTTGCAACAGTGATCTCTGATCAGCCGTTCCAGCCACAGGATCATATCCAACCATGCCTTAGCAGCGATATCGATATTCAGCACCAGGTATTAGTATTGCATCAGGCTCAGTCTAATACCCAGAAGATGGATCTTATTTCAGCCTTCAACAAATTGAATGTATCACTTGAGCCCGCCAGAGCATCCCCTGAAGTTGCCAGAAGGATTCCAGGGTTTCCCAAATGCTTTATCAAGTCTGCTCCAGAAAAGGGCAAGACACTAGAGGAAAAGGCCAATACAGTACAGAGACCGATCACTGCTCTTTCCAATATCCCGATCCTCGAATTAGTGCGTGCTTCCCCCAAACAACAACAAGTCTTGGATGATTTACTATGAAAAATCAAAGTAAAGCCAGGCACAACCCTGAAAGACATGGCCCAAATCGTCAACCAGGCCATGACCAATGCGCCCATTATATTCTTAGATGAGGACCTGCCGAAGCCTCACATATTTCATAACAATGCTTATATATATTGTAGTGTGGACCAGGGGAATGACTGTACCCCACGTACTCGTCGGTGAAGGCAGTAGCTTCAACATTTGTCCTGAGATGACCACCAAGGCTCTGGGTGTAAAAGAAGAAGAATATGTGCCAGATCCGATCACCATCTATGGGTTCGACAACCATGGACAGACCACGAAAGTCAAGATTTTTCCAGAAATCTTCATCAACTACTCTGTCCATACAATTCTTTTTCATGTTGTCAATGTGCCACCAACATATAATCTTTTATTGGGGTGAACATGGATTCACAATGCAAATGCAGTGCCATCCACTCTACATCAGTGCATTAAGTGGTCCAAGGGTGGTATGATCACTACTGTTCTGGGAGAAGATCTAGAAGAAAGACTGCAACAACCTATGATTCCCAGGCCAACTTATACTGCTGATATCCCTAGTATCAGGGAAAGTGAAGAGGTTATTCTCAGCGAAAGCCTAAAAATGTTAAAGCTAGAGGTAGCACCAGAGACAAAGCATACCATCGCAATGGTCTGATGGCAAGGACCACATTTTTTTAAGATCGGAGGTCGTCTTGATTACAACACTTTCATAGACCATCCTTTGTTCCCACAGTTTGTAAAAGCCAAGAAAGGGTTTGATCTTTTACTGAAGCACGATTATCAGCCTTTTGTGGGCCTAGGCAAAAACATAGATGATTAACTGGAGCCAGTAATTCCTGACCATCATTCGCATAGGGCAGGATTGAGATTCATGGGCAAGAGATCTCATAAGGATACTGTCTTCATCAAGGGAATCCATTAAAAACATACATCATTATTCTCCTTTTTCACTTCTTTGATTTCCGCACTTTGTAGGGACGATGTCCCATTTCATTTCATTACCTTTGATGTTATCATTGCATTCTAGTCTTCAATAAAGCTATTGTTTTTCTCGTCTATCTAGATGCCATCCTTCTCTTCTTTTTCTATAATTTGTCTCTAAAAATTCTTTGTTGTTATTTTCTCTATTTGGTATAATCCATTTTATAATAGGCGAATTTCTCTAAATACTACTCGTTTCACAAAATTTTAGAATGTCATCCCTATCAATAAGAAAAATCGTTGTCAATCCTTCAATCGTGTTGAAGCCCGCAAAGATTTATCAGGTTAAGGCAAGAACAAAGGACAATAAGATAGCAAAGCAGTCAGAAGAACTCACAGAATTTGATTTATCTATTCAAGAATTTCCAGAATTCGCAGCGATTCAGAAGCAAGATGAGCCATCATCCCTAGCTTAGGATTCAATTGAAGACATCAATATTGGTTCTGAGGATAGTCCGAAGATTCCCAAGATCGGTACTAGTCTGAGTACAAATGAGAAGGAAAGGCTCATCAATTTTCTCAAGCAATATTAAGAAGTATTCACATGAACTTATGAGGATATGCCACAGTTAGATCCCAAATTGGTTGAATATCGCCTTATTTTGAAACCAGACGTCAATCCAGTTAAGCAGAAGTTGAGGAAACTGGATCCTTGAATCGAGCAACAAGTTAAAGAAGGACTTGAGGATTTACTTAAAGCTGGATTCATTCGAGCAATAGGTTATTCGGATTGGTTGGCAAATATTGTAACAGTTTCCAAGAAGAGCGGTAAAGTTTGAATTTATATCGACTTCCGTGATCTCAACAAAGCTACTCCAAAGGATGACTATCCACTCCCCAACATCGATCTTCTGATTGACAACACGACCGGTCACGCCATGTTCTCCTTTATAGATGGATATTTCGGATATAATCAGATCAAGTTGGCCGCTAGTGACCAATCCAAAACATCCTTCACCACGCCATGGGGCACTTTCTGTTATACAGTCATGCCATTTGGGCTTAAGAATGCTGGGGCAACCTATCAGCACGCATGACCGTCATCTTCTACGACCAGATGCATAAGATTATGGATGCATATGTTGATGATATCCTGGTCAAATCCAAAGAAGAAGAAGACCATATTGATTCTCTTAGTCAAGTCTTCAAGCGACTCATTTTATTTAAGTTGAGACTCAATCCTCAGAAATGTGTTTTCAGAGTAAAGTCAGGCAAGCTACTTGGTTTTATGGTCAGCAAAAGGGGAATAGAAGTAGATCTTGCTAAGGCAAAGGCCATCATCAATATGCCAACTTCAACCAATCTTAAAGAGCTGCGTAGCCTTCTGGGACGTATGCAGTCAATCTGACGATTCATATCTAATTTGGCCATGAGGTACGAAGCTTTCAATCATCTACTAAGAAAAGGAGTAAAGTTCGAATGGGGATCAGAATTTCAGCAGTCGTTTGAGCGCATTAAGAAGTATCTTCTCAATCCTCCCGTTCCGAAGCTGCCAGAATTGGGAAAGTCTCTTTTATTATACGTTCCAGTCAATCAAACCGCTTGTGGCGGATTCTTTGCGCAATATGAAGAAGGTAGTCGGGTAGAGCATGTCATCTACTACGTAAGAAAGACCTTCATTGATTATGAGAAGAAATATTCTCAGATAGAGAAGACATGCCTAGCGCTGGTCTGGATGTGTCAGAAATTAAGGCATTACTTGTTAGCATCAGAAGTCAAGGTTTTATAAAAACTTAATCCTCTCAAGTATATTCTCGAACAACCATTTTTCAGTGGACGGATCGCCAAGTGGCAAGTGTTGTTGATGCAATATGACTTAGAGTATGTCTCTCAGAAGTCAATCAAAGGCCAGAACATCGTCGATCGGCTAGCCGATTTTTCTTCGTCAGAAGATGTAAAGGCCGAGGATGATTTCCCTGACGAACGCATCCATAACATTCAACAGTCTCCAGTGTGGAGTTTATTCTTCGATGGTTCCAAGAATATGACTGGTATAGGGATCAGGATCTTGCTGATTACGCTTGAGAAGGAGATGATCCCTTTCTCCCTCAAACTTGATTTTCAATGCACTCATAATATGGCTGAGTATGAAGCTTTAATAGAAGGTTTGAGAATTCTGCAAGACTTCAATGTTAAGAGAGTGCATGCTTTCGGCGACTCGCTGCTTGTCGTCAACCAAGTCAAAGTTGAATGACAAGTAAAAGATCAGAAGCTACTTCCTTATTAAAAGATTGTTCTAGCTCTCATCGATAGTTTTGATGAATTCCAACTTTTTTATATAAAAAGAGAATTTAATCAAATAGTTGATGGCTTAGCCAGCCTAGGCTTCATTATGTCTTTCAGAGATGAGGAATCCTGTCATTCTTTTGAAATTGGCAGACTCGATCAAGCTGCCTTCATTTCAGTTATGCAAATCAACCAGGCGAAGCAGAAGAAGAAGCCTTGATACCAAGACATCAAAAATTTCATTGAGACTAGTGAGTTTTCATCAAAATTGTCAAAGAGGGAGCAAAAAGCGATTCAATGCATGTCTGCCCGATATTTTATTCTTGCCGATGTTCTTTATCGTCGTGGGTTCAGTGTCAAGTATTTCAGATGCTTGGACGAAGACAAATCCAAAGAAGTCATACGAGAAGCGCACAAAGGCATTTGTGGTGGCCACGTCGGCTATCAGACCCTTGTTAAACAAATTACTCGAGCAGGGTATTATTGGAAAATCATGCAACAAGACTGCTATCGTTTCGTGAAGAAGTGTGTCTAATGTCAGATGCACGCACCTTTCATTCATGTGCCGACCATATATTTACAATCAGTCGTATCTCCATAGCCATTTTCTATGTGGGCTTTTGATGTTGTAGGCCCAATCACTCCTTCTGCTTCCAATGACCATAAATATTTCTTTGTCGTAACAGAGTACTTCACCAAGTGGGTTGAGGTTGTCACTTTGCGTACAGTGGAAGGCAAACATGTGGTCTCATTCATTCACAAGAATATTCTTTGCCATTTTGGCATACCACATGATATTGTTTCAGATAATGGTACTCATTTCAAGAACGAGAGAATGAAAACCTTTTGTTTGAAATTCAGAATTTATCATCATTTCTTAGCTCCTTACTATCTCCAAAGGAACGGTCAGGCGGAAGCCACAAATAAAATTCTGATTCGCATCTTCGAAAGAACCGTTGAGACGGGTCGTGATTGGCACGAGAAAATTCATGATGCACTATGGGCATATCGAACCACCATTCGGACCCCAACCAAATTAAATTCTGATTCGCATCTTCGAAAGAACCATTGAGACGGGTCGTAATTGGCACGAGAAAATTCATGATGCACTATGGGCATATCGAACCACCATTCGGACCCCAACTCCTTCAGAGCATGTTTATGGAACCGAGGTGGTACTACCTCTCCATGTTCAAAAACTTGCTCTTAAATTTGCATCTTTATTAGAGCTACCACTCGACCAGTATCAGCAACAGAGGTTGGTACAACTTGATCTACTCGATGAGAGGAGACTCAAGACGGCATAGCACACTCAATCTTATCATCAACAAGGCAATATGCCAAGTCAATCATCGAAAGAATATTTCGAGTTAACGATCTGGTCCTTAGATCTACAACTCATCTTAAGCATCGCTCACGTGGTAAATGGTCACCAAACTGAGAAGGTCCCTACGTGGTCAAAAAAACATTACCACGTAATTTGTATCGTCTGATTAATGTAGACGGAGTAGAATTACCTGATCCATTCAATGCTCGACATCTAAAGAAATTCTACACTTAGAAAACTTTTATTCTACCTTTTGTATTATTCAACGAATTTCCTTCAATGATGATTAAATTATTCTTTATCTGAACATCTTTCTCCCGGAATACACTGGGAGATCTTTTGTATAAAAACTTCTCCTTTATTTAGAATATCCTGTATGCAGGCAGGATCAAAATCTTCCACCATTCATTTGTATTTATTACATCTATTTGCATTTATTTGCATCTATTTGCATTCACCTGCATTCATTTGCATTCCTTTACATCCATTGGCATTCATTTGCATCCATTTTAATACCCATTCAAGACAAGGGATAAATCTTGAGACACCGACAGTGTCCAAGTTATCGTAAGGCTAAAGATTGAAAAATCTCTCATCATAATCAATGGGTACCTTTTTTAAAATCCAGTGCTCATGATAATACATTTTTAAAATCCAGAGCTCGTACTGGTATATTTTTAAAACCCATTGCTCATGCTGGTACTTTATTTTCAAAACCCAGTGCTAGTACTTTGTCTTCAAAACCCAATGCACATGCTGATACTTTATCTTCAAAACCTAGTGCTCATGCTGGTACTTTGTTTTCAAAACCCAGTGTTCGTGCTGATACCTTTTCAAAACCCAGTGTTCGTGCTGGTGGTTCTTCAAAATCCGATTTTCATACTGGTCGCAATCCAAACATTAATCTTGCATTAGGGTTAAGGATCAATGCCAACCTTTAGATCTGCAAGCCAAATGATTTTTATCAGACCCTCGGGTCACTCCAATCAATTATTTTCAGGCTTCTACGTCATCAATTTATATCAAGCAAACCTTTGGGTTATCAATTCTGTCAAAGTCAGTCGCATTTTTCTGACCTTCGGGTTCGTCAATCATGGTCCTTCAAGATTCGACCTCAGTGTCGAACTCGTCTGCCAATTAGCTCAAAATCAATTATCAATCGTTTCTCTTGCGAGGGACCCTTTTTTCAGGGAGAGTTCAAGGGAGCTTGCTCCTTTCACATGTCTTTATTGTTCGTTCATTGAACCCCTTTTAGGGAGAGTTTGAAGGGACTCGTGCTTCATGAACAGTTTGCAAAACAATCTTTATTATTTGTTATCATCACAAAATTTTACTTTTGCAAGTCAAACTGACATTTAAAAAAGATTTTGAAAATAACTCACCTCCATTTTTAAAATGCAGGAAAATTCTGTAGAATGAGACTCACCTGTTGGTACGAGATTCAACCGTTCCTGGCGCCTTTACTGAGGGTAATTGAACCAAGGATAAAAAAGTGTGCTTAGCTTTGCACAACTTGTCTAAATCGTGTTCTATTTCCTAAATGCACAAAGAATCAAGCATGTGCTATGAGTTTTCTGAAAATGCAGATTGAAAACATGATGTTTGCTTTGAATATTTGAAAAATACTGAGAGAATTCTTAGGAAAGATAATACTTTGAAAATCGTGAGCCTTGTTGAGAAAATATTTCTGAAGAAAATGAAAATCGATTTCTGAAGAAATACAAGTGTTTTGTGAAAATTGATTTTTGAAGAGTTTCAAATAACTTTGGAAAACTTTGATTTTTCTGAATTCAAACTTTGAAATAATGAATATAACTTGGAAAACCAAATTTTGAACTTGAGACATACATAAAATATCATTTGAAAGCTCAGACTTTTGAGAAAATTAGTTTTTGAGTAAGACTTAAATTTTTTTGAGAAAATCGATTTCTCTGAGTTGGAATTGGAATTGGAATTTTGAATTAAGAAAGTGATGCAACTTGAATGAATAGATATGGATTTGAAAGATATTTTTTTGAGGAATTGAGAAAATTCTTTTGAATTTTAAAAAATGCAACGCATTTTGAAGTTAGCCTAAGAGTGTAGGCTGAATGTGGCTAATACGAAGATCACAAATCTGGGTCTCATTTGTATTCTGACTATGACCATAAATACAAATTCCACCGAGTTCGTCAACTCTCTAAAATCTTGTGCACATGCCATTCGTGTAGACCATAGTGGATTTGTAAAAAAATATGCATGAATTGACATACATCAGCTATTGATATTTGCAAAATCAAACTATATGCAATGCATCATTTTCTAAGCAGAAACTGAAATTTTTATTCCAAAGTTTACATTTAATTTACATCACTAATTGAATTTAAATAAACAAAAATACATCCTTGAAATATCTCTGCAAAACTAGAAAACTTGTTAGTACAGATATGTTGGTTTTTCTAGATTTATCCAGTAATATCTAGGAATTACTGGATTTTGCCAGATATAAGTCTTTTTCCATGATTCCCTGAGATAAACATAATGAAATAGGACATAAAATTGAAGAAATATGAAAATGAGATTTGAAAATTTGAAATTGGGGTCAAAATAAACAAAATACCCCTGATAGCAAGACTATGGCCTTGAATTCAGGGTTCTTAGAAAGATATTTTGTAAAAATAAGGTTTTGGAATTCAAATAAAAATAAATCAAACATAAGGTGATGTGGTATGATTAAAAATAAGAAAATCCAAGTTAGAAATTTTGAAAATGAGGTCAAATGACCAAATTGCCCCCGATAGCAAGACTATGGCCTTGAAATCAAGGTTTTTAGAAAATATTTTGGTAAAAACTTTGGATTTAGGGTTTAAATAAAATCAAATAACAAGCAAATCGACCATGAAGTGTCCTAACATGATTATAAACATGAAAAAACCCTAAAACATGAACTTATGCACGAAAATTCAGAAATATCATGAAAATCAGGATTTTGGCAGTGTTTCGGGATCCTACAGGCACCCTGTTTTGCAATTTAATTCATTCAAGCATCAAATGAGATAAAAAAATCATAAAAATCGGTACTTGCACTTATTATCACTGTAAAATTAGATTTAAATCATAAAAATGTATTTTTTACATTATTCCAATTCAAAAATTACATTAAAACCCTAAAATATGCTACTTTTAGCCGTGGGCACATACCAGTTTCAGTTTTAGACCAAAATTAGGGGTCAATCTACCATGAAAATTCATAAAATTTTACAAAGCCATAATAGACAAAATCAAAGAATCTCCCTTTTAAAGATCAGAAAAATCATCTTTGGTTAGTGAGATATCATTTCGGCAATCTGGATTTAAATTTAACGAATATAAAATTGATCAAACAGGCACTTCTGATTGCAAATACAAGGAAAAATAGCAGACTTTATCAAAAAATTTTGATATTTTAGCAGTGAATAATAGAGATATAAATAATGAACTTCTCTTTTTACAAATCATGAATCGGATCTACGGTTAAGGATCTATGATCAACATAAGTTGGATTAGGGTTTTAGTAAATCATAACGAGTTTTAAAAATGTTAATTTGATTCTCTGACATAAGAAAAATATCAAACTGCGACAAAAAAATATAAAATTTTTACAGTAAATATCTTACATTAACACAAAGCCACTGCACTTTACAAATCTTAAATCGGATATCGAATGAAAGAAATATCACATCTACAATTTATACTTGAATTTAAACAATGATTTTAATCAACAAAAATCCCGATTCGACTTTGTATTTTTCTAACAGAGTTCCTGAATCCCAAAACCTCTTATTTTTTTACAGAGACTCACTGACACATCCATGAATCACATATAAAAAAATCAAAAATTTCTTACAAAAGATCAAAATATGTGAAAATCTAATAAAACACTAAAAAGAACATGATTTAACAATGAAAAACAATAAAAAATACCTAAACAGCAAAACAAAATCTATTTTAATATTGAAACATATGCAATAAACACTAATATGCTAAAAAAAAAACAGGGAATTCATGGCTGGAATTAATTTTACCTTTAAAAGGATGGATTCTACCCATTTAACGGGTAAATCGCATCTTTCGTCGGTTAAGAACATAGAAGGCGTACCTCTCATCGACTCTAATGGATTAGAATCCTGGAAATTACCCTCAAACTGAGTTAGATCATCTTCTTGGGTCGTTTTTGAGGTTCTTGGATGGATTCCATGGTTAAATTCATGAAACAAGAGGCTCCCATGGTGAAATCTATTGAAAAATCATAAAAAAACTAATAAAAAAGCAAAAAATAAAGTATAAAAAATTACCTTGGGGGATGCAACTGCAATGAAGGAAGGAAAGGTGCTGGAGAGAGGAGAGAGACCACGAAAATTTGAGAGAGAAAAGAGCCTCTTTTAACCTCTTGAAGTCCCCCTTTTATAGGTTTTCAAAAGGTCACTTAAATAGGGTTAATTAAGAGGTTTTTCTTTTTTCCATAACTCTTTCTAATAAATCCACTAAGGCGCAACGATTTTCCTAGATGATTCTAACCTAACTATGACCCTAATTAGTTAACCCTAATTGACTCTTAATTAGACTCTAAAAAAACCCAAAAAAAAAATCCAAATATGGCGCTACTTGGCATTTTTCAAAAAACCCTAATTTAAAACTTTAAAATCAAGGTCAAAATCTAAAGTAAAATAATATGACTTTTAAAATCAAGTTTGGATTCTTCTAGATTCCTAACCTAAGTAGGACATTCACTAACTCTAGTCTAACCTTGATTTTATCAAATGTGGCGCCACCTCGAGTGGGCCCCACTTGAATTTTAAAACTTGAAAACGAGTAGCTTTTCAAAAGAGTTTCAAAAATAAACTTGGAATTGAAAGTTTTGAAATGGCACAGAGTTTTGACTGAGTTAGAACTCCTCCAGATGTGGCACCAACTGGCTGGGCCCCATATCAAACTTTTGAAAAATTTAAAATAAAGACTGAAAATGACTTTGAAAAGGGGTTAAAATCAACAAATGGAATTCAAAGATTTGAAAATAGAGTCCTAAGTAAACTAGAACTCTGGACCAGAGCCCTGAACCAATTGGGACTCTAAGATTTTAGAATTGTGAAAGCGAAATAAAGAAGTTTTTTGAAAGATTTCATCAAAACTGGTAAAATAAGTAAAAAAATGCAGTCAGGGTTAGAGTCCTAACTCAACCGAAACTCTGAAATAGAGTTCAGAATCAACCGAGACTCTGCAAAATTACCTAATTTTTGAAAAACAAATGAAAATGAATAAAAATAGAAGTGAAAACAACCTTTAGAATAAACTCCTAACTAGATTAGAACTCTGGGATAGAGTCTTGATCAGACTAAAACTCTAGATTTTTTTGGTATTTTCTGAAAAACAAATGAAATAATTTGCAAAAACAGTAAAAATAACGACAAGTATTGAAATCAAACAGACTTCTGATCCAACTGGGACTCTGGGGACAGAGTCCTAATTGGACTAGGACTCTCAGAATTTTGGATTTTCTGAGAAACAAATGATGAGATTAAAACAAAGCTTTTGAAAACCAGTGAAAATGAAGTGAGAAAACAAACTTTGGATAGAGTTCTGATTCGATCAAGACTCTGGGATAAAATCCCAGAATTTTGAAATTCCATGATAAAGGCATAACAATTTTAATTCTTGAAGAGATAAATAGAAGGATTTTTGTAAGATTCTCTCAAAATTGAAATCAGAGTCAGAGTCCTGATCCAACTAGGTCTCTTCAAGTAGAGTCCTGGTTCAACTAAAACTCTGAGTTTTTGACTCATTTTAAAAGATTTTAAAAAGATTTGATTAAAAGTAGGCAGAATACCAATGAAAGATAGAGTCCTGATTCGATTAGGACTCCAAAAAAGAGTCTCAATCCAGTTATAACTATAGAATTTTGGCTAAAATGAAAGATTTTGAAAGTCAAATGAGAAGATTTTGAAAACAAGTGAAGAACAAAAGTAACAGACGAAATCGGGATAGAGTCCTGATTCAATTAGGACTCTGAGAAACAGTCCTAATTCGACTGAGACTCTAGAATTTTAGCCAAAACAAAAGATTTTGATAGGTTTTCTCAAAAACAGGTAAAAAGGGTAGTAAAAGGTAAAGTTGTGATCTCACTAGGACTCTAGAAAAAGAGTCATGATCGAACTAAGATTCTGGAAAAAGAGTCCTAATTGGACTGAGATTCTGAAATTTTAGCCAAAAATGACGAGAATGGGCAAGGACATGAACATAGCTGGTTTAAAATCAGAATGGGGTTTTGAAAAGGTTCAAAAAGATGAAAATACAGTCCTGATCCGACTAGGACTCTGAATTTTTTGAGATTTTTGATAAATAAAGGGATCCTGAAGCGACACCACCTAAATGGGTCTTATTTGAGAATTGAAATTAATTGAAATTGAGTTTAAAATGAATCCAGATTGTTTTCTAAGGAAAACATTTCGAAATATAAGATCTTGGGGGTTGACAAATTTCAAAAATGTTGATTTAAAACCCAAGTTTTGAAATTGATTTTGAAAGAAAAGTTTTAAAAACTCGAATCTGAATTTAATATTTTGAAAACGGGAATTTTGGATCTCGATAATGAGATGAAATGACATACAATACTATGCAATGCAATGCAATGAAATGATATGCCAAATGCATGCAGTGACCTGCAATGACACATGAAATGTAAACACTGGATGAGGGTGAAAATTTGGATGTTTACAGATGCTCCTCTTTGCTAATAAGCCAGTTTAGGGCCGAGCTTAGTAGCAAAGAAAAACACACCAAATTTGGACTATATACAAAAAAATGCCCCAGTTAGAAGAATCTAACTAGGTATGAAAGAATTTGCTCTAATGAAAATGGTAGATATGAAATGGAGAATGAAAAAGAAAGATTCATTTTATAGAAATGAAGTTCAGGTTTTTCCCTTAACCTGGATGGGACGAAAAATATCTCATAGAAGAACGAGGCTCAGGTTTGACCCTTAACCTGATCGGGAAATGGAAATGATAGAATCCTTGACTGAAGAAACCATGATGGGACCTTCGAACTTCCGCACGATAAATCCGATAGGGGTTTTGCAAAAGGATGAAAATTGGGATCCCTAAGCTTGAAAAAGGGTTGATTTTGGGCGCCTCGTTGCTGAGACTAAATAACTTTTGAATTTGATGGCCTTTTGCTGGAAAATAATTGGTGGCTTAACCTCAAGCCAAAATTAGACTGTCTATGGTGGGACAATGGGGACACAGAGAAGTGTGCGAAACTGAGAATTCAGGCGCTCAGATTATACCAAAGAAGGGAAAGAACCTTGAAAACTCCTGTTATCAAGTCCTAACAAGGGATGACAAATGACGCCAGGTTGTGTCAAAGATAAACCTCAAGCTCTTGCTTCACATCAGGATAGATAAAAAATATTGCCAAAATATTGAAAATTGTTGTTGATTCAAAATAATTAAAAGTGATGCACATTGTTTTGAAAATGTTCCCTCTTTTCTACCTGAAGTATTACCTCCAATCGGGCTCAATTGCGTAGAATCAAGATTCAAATTCAAATTGCTTGCAATTGACTTTCTTTCACGAAAGTTATCAATTTCCTTGATATGAACGGAAAAGAAAGCATTCTTGATATTGTAAAAACCATTGGTGAAAGAATATTGATAATAGAATTTCATAAAATTTAAAGAGGATTCTTGACAGATTTGGCAATCTGATATCCTGGGATTCTTTTCTCATGATGATCTTTCGGCACCTCTTTTTTTTTGGCAGAATTGGAGCTCTCTTGGGTTTTCGGGAATTACATCATCCTTCATTTTATAGATGTTTTGACTTTTCTCTTTTTTTTTTTGGAAGAGTACGTCACAAACTCCTTCATCTCAGAGATGTTCCGATCCTTCTTTGCCTTAGAAATTATCTAGACGGTATTGGTTCTTTGGTTGGAAATCTCTTGATGATAGCAGAAATTAAATATCTTTTAGGGTTTGTCGGGAGGCTCATCGCAGTCACCTTCATCTTGACGGTGCTCTGAACTTTCCTTAAAAGGATCCGTCACAAACTCCTTCATCTTGGAGATGATCCAAATCTTCTTTGGCCCCGGGGGTCTAACTCGCATACTTCATCTTCATCTTGACGACAATTGAGAGATCCCTTTTGCAGATATTTAATTGTAGCTTAAATGAATGAGAAGATATGGATTGAGTTTTTTTTTTCCTATCCAGGATATTTCGACTACCTTGTCTTTACAAGAATGATCTTTAAAAATGTGCCATTGACTGCGATCAATATCAATCACTTATGGCTTTGCAACAACATTGAATTTCCTTTGCTGGCCATATCGAGGATTTATTCTTCATCCTTTTGGTTGGCCAATAGAAAGATTTTGAATTTTGAATCCTTCTTCATGAAAGCTTTGTCCTTTCGAAAGTAATACTGAAGGTATTCTGAGGTAATATTTTTTTTGTAATAAAGATTTTGAAATCAACAAATATTTAATGACAAATTGGCAAAATATTCTTGAAATCTTTCACGAAAGTGAGCATTTGAAGCGCAACTCAATGCATCCATGACAAAAATTTTCTTCTCCTTTCCCCAAATGAGAGACTCCACCAATTAAAATTTAAAGGAAAGAAGATTCGAGTCGACACTCAAATCGGTTCAACCAAGAATATCATTGGTTCACTAAGAACAACATGGGTTCGGTAGGGATTTAGTCTAAGAACAACATTGGTTCAATTGAAAACGACATTAGTTCACTGGAAACGACATGGGTTCAATAGGGATTCAGCCTAAGAAGGACATTGGTTCAATTGAGAACGTCATTGGTTCACTGAGAACAACATGGGTTCGTTAGGGATTCAGCCTAAGAGCGACATTGGTTCAATTGAAAACGACATTGGTTCACTGGGAACGATATGGGTTCAATAGGGATTCAACCTGAGAACGACATTGGTTCAATTGAGAATGTCATTGGTTCACTGGGAACAACATGGGTTCAATAGGGATTTAGCCTAAGAACGACATTGGTTCAATTGAGAACAACATTGGTTCACTGAGAACGACATGGTTTCAATAAGGATTCAGCCTAAGAACGACATTGGTTCAATTGAGAACGTCATTGGTTCACTGGGAACAACATGGGTTCGGTAGGGATTCAGCCTAAGAACGACATTGGTTCAATTGAGAACGACATTGGTTCACTGGGAACAACATGGGTTCAATAGAGATTCAACCTAAGAATGACATTGGTTCAATTGAGAACGTCATTGGTTCACTGGGAAAAACATGGGTTTGGTAGGGATTCAGCCTAAGAACTACATTGGTTAAATTGAGAACGACATTGGTTCACTGGGAACAACATGGGTTCAATAGGGATTCAACCTAAGAACGACATTGGTTCAATTGAGAATGACATTGGTTCACTTAGAACAACATGAGTTCAATAGGGATTCAGCCTAAGAACTTGGATCAGGAGGACTTCAACTTACAGATCGAATTTTTGACAGTGAGATTTGTTCCAAAGAGGTTCAACCTAAGAACTGGGGTTGAGAAGGACTTTTGGTTCACAAAGGAGTTCAACCTAAGGACCATATTGGTTTGACAGGCGTTCAACCTACAAATCACATTGGTTTAGCAGGGATTCGACCTACAAACTATCAATTCCATAGGGATTTAACCTAGGGATCACAGTTTAAGAAGGAAGGGTTCAACTTGTGGGCTTTGAATGAACCAGGTGCTAAACTAGGTTTAGAAGGACCAGGTGCTAAACTGGGTTTTGATGGAAGATTCAAATCGGAATTCAAATCTTCAAGGAAATACTAAATGAATTGGATTTTGAAAAAAAATTTGAGTCGGAACTGGGATCTTCTAGACCAATTACTAAATTATAGAAAAGTTTGAGTAGAAACTCAAACCTCTAAAGGAAAGCTAAGCGAATTGGATTTAGAAGAAAATTTGAGTTGAAACTCTAATTTTCTAGACCGATTCTAGACATTTAAATTGGATTTGGAAAAAAATTCGAGTCGAAACTCTAATTTTCTAGACCAATTCTAGACATTTGAATTGGATATGAAAGAAAATTTGAGTCATAACTATAATTTTCTAGACCAATTCTAGACATTTGAATTGAATTTGGAAGAAAATTCAAGTCGGAACTCTAATTTTCTAGACCAATTCTAGACACTTGAATTGGATTTCAAAGAAAATTCGAGTTAGAACTCTAATTTTCTAGACCAATTCAGAAGGAAAAGAAATTCGGGTTGAAACTCGAATCTCGCAGGTGTGATCATCGCAAAATTTTTCCTCTCTTGTTGGTTTCTCTCTCTTCCTTCTCTTTCCCTTTTCTAACCTCTATTCTCCTCCTTTTTGAAGGGAGAAGGATAAAAGAAAGAAAAGAAAGAGAGAAGAGAAAAGAAAGAAGGAAGAAGAGAGAGAAGAGGAACTATTTTGCGTGGTTTTCACTTGACCTTTATTTGAAAACATTTAGAAAATTACTCGCCTCCGTTTTGAAAATTTGCGGGAAAAATGGAGAGACGGGATTCGCTCGTCGGTACGAGGTTCGACCGTTCCTGGCGCCTTTACTAGGGGTAATCGAACCAAGGATCGAATCTATGCCTTTTGCTTTGCCTAAAATATAATCTAAGGTTTTATTCTAACTCTAAATGCACAAAGAATCATGCTTGTGCAATGCCAGGATGTATGCTCTTTTTGAAAGACATTTTGAAAATTTCCAAATGATTCTGAGATGAACTTGGTAAATAGAGTGAAGAAATGGTTTTTGAATGGTAGAATCTAACTTAGAACTTGGGATAGATCGGAGAAATTCTATGTTTTTGAAGTAAATTAGGATTTTTTGGAAAAAATGAGAAAGAATGACTTGAAGCTTTTAAAAAGTGAAAGGTAATGAAGTTTCAAAGTCAAAATCGACTTTGAATTTGGTTTTGAATTTAGGAAAAGGAAATGAATACTTGAGACAAAATTGAATTTGGACTTTCAAGTCTGGAATAGATCTGGGAAAATCAAATGGTATTTAAGAATAGAAATTGATTTAGGGAGTTCAGATGAGATCTGAAAATGGAATTCGATTTGAAATCTAGAATTGGGAATGGAGATCGGGTTTTGGATCCTAAAATAGATTCGGATTTGAAGTCTAAGATCCAAAGTGAAATTGGAGTCTGGATCCTAAAGGAGAATTAGATCTGGAATCTGAGATCCAAAGTGTGATTGAATTCTGGATCCTAAGATGGATTTTTGGATCTAAAAGCCTGAGATCCAAAGTAGAATTGGATTCTGGATCCTAATTGAGAATTGGATCTGGAGTCTGAGATCCAAAAGTGAAATTGGACTCTGGATCCTAAAGAGGAATTGGATCTGGAGTCTGAGATCCAATGTGGAGTTGGTTCTGGATCCTAAGATGGATTTGGATCTGAAGTCTAAGATCCGATGTAGAATTGGGTTCTGGATCCTAGGAATTGGAATTTGGATCTGAATATGAGATCCAATGGAAAAATGTGGGTTTGGATCCTAAATGAAATCTGGATCTGTGATTGGAGATCCAAAGTGGAATAAGGATTTGGACCCTAAATGGAATTTGGACCCGTGATGGGAGATCCAAAAATGGAATAGAGTTTTATACTAGGAAATATGGATCCAAGTTGAGACTAGGATTTGTCTTTGGATTTGGGTTTTGAGAAGTCCAAATAGGACCTTTAAAAATGGATCTGGGTTTTAGAAACCCAAATTTAAACTTGAAAAAAACCTTGATTTGAAGATAAGGGGATGAACTTGATTTTGAAATCAGAAGATAACTTCAAAGTTAAATTGAACTTTGATTTTGAATTTTGATTTGAGTTGGAAGTTTGAATATAAAAGTGATTTTGGAATTTCAAAGTCAGATTGGACTTTGAAATTGAATTCTTGAATCTTGAAGTGAGATAGAATTGGATTCGAATAAGATCTGATGAAGAAGAAGAAACACTTGGGATTTTGAAAAGAAGTTTTTGAAAAAATATGATGCAATTTTGCCCTATATGATGAATGAATTTGAATAAGTTTGAAATTTGGAATTTGAAAAGCTATTTCATTCTTTAAATGAATTAAAATAAGATTGAAAATATAATACATCCTTGACTATGGTCATTGAATGTATTATATGATAATCTATATCTAAATTCAAAAGAAGAATAAAATACATTTTTAGTGCTTTTATAGAATTTAAAATGAAATTAACCCTCAATATACCCTGACTATGGCCATTGGTATATATTTTGAGTTAATCCTAAGTTAAATTCTGATAAAAGAAAGAAAATATTTTGAGAAAATATGATGAATTTTGAAAGTGGATCCAGTATGGATCCAGTGTTATTTTGTAAGAGATAAAAATGCTAAGTTTTGTCCACACCCTGACTATGGCCATTGATGTGGATCATCAACTTAGTATTGATTACCTCTTACGAAATGGTGCACGTGCCATTCGTGTTTCACTATCGTGTGAATTTTGAGAAATAAAGGTAAAAATGCATGAAATAATCGATTTATGATATTTACAATGCTCATACATTCTAATCTAAAACATGAGATGTAAGTTCTCATTTAAAATCTAACTATTACA
Organism: Nuphar pumila; assembly: GCF_984573655.1. Classification (NCBI taxonomy): domain Eukaryota; kingdom Viridiplantae; phylum Streptophyta; class Magnoliopsida; order Nymphaeales; family Nymphaeaceae; genus Nuphar; species Nuphar pumila. Next base: position 91,603,852 of record NC_143252.1, on the reverse strand, counting down.
ATACATGAAAAATTTTACAACTCTAAGTAGGGATATTTTTCACATGTTCCCTGCAAAAGATGGAGTTAGCCACAAAGTCGAATTGCCTGAATATAAATAATGATGGGAGATACCAAGTAAAAATTCAAAATATCATGGTCATGCCATATGAGAGATGTACACATGAATCTAGCCATCTAAATGTATATGAAGATGTCATGGGAACACATGATGATGTTCAATGATACATAGAAAAATGATAGGGTAGGGTTGCAGAAATACAAGTGATTAACATGCCTGTGCCATTACGACAGATGATGGAATTGAAGGATAGTTGTGCTAACATAATACAGTAAGTATGAAAGTAGGACATCAAACAGAAATGTAATACATAAATGATGAATAGGATATAAAGATGCTGCAAATGATATGGCACGGATTTGGAAGTGATGTGTGTTGGCAGGTAATATGGTTTTGGGAAGTGCAACGTTATGTTGTAAAAGGAAAGGAGTGCCATAACAAGATTATTGTGTTTCAACTGAGTTTTGACTTACCAATTCCACCAGTTTGCATCGAGGTCGCCTTATCAGATTCTGAGTCTTTCTGCAATATGTTCTGTTTATGACAGCGGGGCCATCAATAAGCATCAGCCGATGAGCAGAGGGGTTGAAAACATGATCATTGGTTCAGCAGGACCCGGATGTACACCAAGTATCACTGATATATCTGAATTATCTTGAAAAAGTGTCTGAACAACCACGATTTTAAAAGACCCAGGACCACATGATAAAGGCATAGTAGACTTCTCTAGAGAACCAGTTGGTGAAGAACATCCACCAATTCACACTGAAGTATATATATATCCACTTAAAATTAGCTTAAATGAAAGTTGTAAATGGCATACAAACAAGGAATAGTGTGATACAGGGTAAACAAAAAAGTACTGAACCGAAAAAGAAACCGTAGAAAACTGGTAAATGATTATATATTCATCCAACACAAAGATGGTGTTGAACCTAAACTTGAACATTCATCCATGTATCCAAAACCATGATCCATCCCCATGGTGAGCACCATCAACTTTAGATGTGTCTGTCAGACAAAGGTTTTCCTCTCTTGGCAGAATTAGCCACAATTCTCATACTGCCAGGAATCAAAGCCATGGTTGAGAGACCATTGGCATATCGATAAAAAAAAAATCTTGCAAGGGATGCTATGAAGGTATGATGCACATATGATGCAGATTATACAACGTGATAACGACTCAAACATGCCGATGAAATGTCGAACACAAAATATGATGATCTAAATGGTCAAACACACAAAAGCATTCAGATAAACTGTCTAGATGACAAACTAGTTTGAGGGAAATAAGATATAGATGCAATTGTTAACTAAAAAAAAATGGAAGGAGGATGCATCGTGAATGGGATTTCATGCCACAGATGAAGGTATATAAAATGCTGATAAAGTGCATCAGATGGTTGAAGTGATAAACGATGTTGATCTGTAGCAGATGGGTTCAAATATGCTATCAGAAGATGATTCAAAACTCACGGTTATAGACATCAACAATGTGAATGCTGTAAATTCAATCTAGGCGACATAAAGAAATTAAACACTAATCCCTTCAGATCTTGGAAAGGAAACGGTAAAAGAATGGGTCTTACTGACCACAACAAATTTTATCTACAGATAGGGTATTCGATGGCATAAATCTGAAAATGTGCAAGGGATGTTTAAACAAGACAAAAACAGAGAAGTATTTACAACAATAAAAAAAAGAAAGCATCTCAAAAAATAAAATAAAAAAAAAGGAGAATTTGATAATGCAAGTGAAGGCAACGAACTAGGTAATAAGGGTGATTAGTATAATACCAAATGACATAGAGGGCCGCTGGCTTCATGCCATGAAAATTTTGTTTGCAATATGGTGATATAAAACACCACAAGTTTCAGTTGTCCTGGATCCGATTCGATTGGACTCCAAATGTGTTTTCTGATCCGCAACCCCAACCCTTTACATCTGCGATCACAACATCCTCAGCAACTTGAGTAGGACTCGAACTGTAACTCAACAAGTAATAACTGTCACCAAACAGTTACAATCTGAAGTAGCTAGTTATCCATTCAATGGTGAAGAGAAGAGATATATGAATAGCAGCAAGTTCAATTATATTCCACAGTGACTGTTCTGAGGTCATCCGGATGACCTTTACACCCAGATGGGGACAAGATTTTGGACAAGACCCGATGACAGGCAGGCTGCGCTCTAAGACATCTTCCAAGAACCAGAGTTCAGCTAGTCAAGACAGCTCTTACATGGATTTGTAACTCTTACCACTGGTGATTCACATTCACATCCTTTCGTGAACAGCCAAAATATGGAACTGGCAGCTCCCTTGAATAAGACTAACAATGGGGCAGTTAATCATACATTATATGAAATAATTACCGAAAAACATAACTAAATGCAGAAATAATCTTAATGGCATAATAAACTCTGAAGGAAAAGACAGCATAATAACAAGAGTTTGGCTTAAAAGGGGTAACGTATGCATGCTCATTCATAGAGATTTGGCGAGGCAAGTCTGCCATGCAAGCACTTCATGATGATTTTAGCAAATTGCAGATAAAATCTGCAGGTGGGATGAGAGACTCCATTGACTTCTTGCAGGGTGATATCCTTTCCTCCAGTGATGTCGTACATGACACTAGTAGCAGATTCAATAGCTGATTTTGCTTGCTCAACGGATTCTTCAGCATGATTCTTACTAGGAGAAACACCAATCCCAAGCATTGCGATTCCTGAGTTTTTCATAACAGCCTTGATGTCAACAGTCAAATAGCTAGCATCCTTTGACATCTGTGCAGCATCTGAACCAGTACCCCCACCCACACTAATCTTTGAGTCAAACATTTGTCCAATTTGGAGTGGATTCTCGGCAGTTGGATGCTCAAGTGCTTGAGCATCTGTATTAATCGCAAAGAGCCTGACATCATTGGAAACAGTTGCTGCAACTGTCTCAGACCTTAGTCACTCCACTCGCCAGTTTGAGAATGCCAAGGCACGTGTGGACATTGCAACTTACAACCTGCAATCACAACAGGTAGGGCGAACAAGAATTTGACTCCAGAGAAACCGAGCAGCGCATCATCTTGACAGGTACTGATATCTTGTGATAAAGCATTTCGGAAGCTATTGAGAAGGTATCCTCGCCTGCTGGTCTTGAAAAATACTTGACTGCCAGAAGCCTATTGAAGTTTCAAAACTTTGATGATAAGGCGATGCGTAAAATGATCCCGAGATTGATGACCCAGTATTCAAAACAAATCCACCGATCAAACTGTTTAACTACGACTTACCGGGAACCAAATCTCAATCAATCAAATACCCAAATGCTTAGAGTCGATCCAGAAATATAATCAATGTCACTATGAAACAGGAAGTCAAATACCCAAATGAAAAAAAAAAAAAATATCCATGCACTATGAAACAATAAATTCTATTATTAACGAAGAGATGTAACGACTAACAAAAATTGGAAACAAAATTCCGAGAACAGAGATAATAAACAACTCTCAGAAAAATCCAAAATGAAAGCAAGAATCAATCAAGAAAAAAAAAAAAGAAAGAAAACTGGGGAATAGGCTTGGGCTTAGATGAAACCCGTAAGGGGGTTGAGCTTGATAGTTATAAACAAAAACTGAAGTAAAAAAAACAATACAGATCAATGAAACAAACGAGGCATGAAGAAGAAAGAAAAAAAAAGAAAAAAAAAAAAGAAAAAAGAAAAAGAAAAAGGGAAACTATTGTTGGAACGCTATTGCTCCTTTTACTGTAGCATAAGGGCAGGTTGGTGTTACACAAGCAACCCAATACCACCGCTGATGAGTAAATCGGCCAAAATAAGGAGAACAAAGAGAAGAAATTAGAAACGTAGAGGGAAGAAAGACTATTTACCACGACTGGATTCAAAAGATACTAAAATCGGAAGAGTTAATTCTTCTACCCATTGTTGCTGGGTGGAGTTTTCTTCACTGATTGGGGGGAAAATCACTCCAGTGGCGAAAAAGAGAATAAGGAGGATAATGGGGGAGGTGAAAATGCGATTGAAAGAAAACGGAGAGGGAAACATGCGGGGGTGAAGGCGGATCACTGGAAAAGAGGCCTTCCGTGCCTTTTTAACGAGAGAGAAGAAGAATCGGGAAGGAATTTTTGTTGGAGATGAAGGGTTTAGGGAGTATCCGGGAGATGGAGGAAGCGGATCGGAGAGTGGAGGCCAATGGCCGTGACGATGGAGGGTTTGGGAGATGTTCGGTTGGTAATGGAGAGAATCAGGAGAGAGAGAGAGTGAAGAGAGAATGGAAGGGGCTGAGGGTGTCGGCTTCTTCCTTTTTCCTTATGAAGGAAAACCCTAAAAGAGGGTTTTTGCGGAGGGGCCCCTCTAATTTTCGATATTTTGCAAAGAGGGGGCTCCTAAGGCTTTTAGCGAAAATTGATTTAAAAGTTTAAACTTATTTGCTTCTTCTCAAAAATTTTCTAATTTGTTTTGGTTTTTGCGTTATCTTTCAATTTTTTGTATTTTTAGAATAGAATCCTAAAGTTTGTGAGAAAACAAAGATTAAAACTAATTTTTTTGTGTTTTTGCAACAATATTTACAAAAGGAAATTTTTCTGAGGATTTAGAAGCTATTTTGAGAAAATTTCTTCAGAAATGGGTTTGGACCCAAGTTTTTGAGGAAATATTCGAGTTTTAAACCTCGAATCGAGAAATACAACTCGATGGATCCAAACGGATACCAGATGAAGGGTCTGAGCTTTTCAAAAGATTATTTTGGTAATTTTGAAAATTTAATTTAAAATTGGATAATGAAGCTCAGATTTGGATTTTGATAATGGATCCGGATCCGAAATTGAGTCAGATATAGAAAATGAATTTAATTTCAACCAAATTTTGAGAAACAAAATGGAATTTAGATTTAAAACTGACTCAATTACCCAGAAAATGGGGGCAAAGGGCGGAAAGGGGATATTTACAACATTTTGAAAAATTTGGGGTGTTCACAGATGCCCCTCTTTGCTACTAAGCCGGTTGAAAGCCGAGCTTAGTGGCAAAGAAACACTCCAAATTTTGAAAAATGCCCCAGTCAGCTGATCCAAGCTGGGTGTAGAAGACTTATTTTGAAAACACGGCTCTTTGGGCTTGAAACCTTATCTTGAATGGTCCTGGGGGGATGAAATCCTCGACAATGATACGACTGAATGATAGAAATGAGGAAATCGTGATGGGACTTTGGGTGAAAATTCCAGGGATGGTGAGAGATAAGAATTTTGATCAAGTCTCATGGGTGAGACAAGATCAGCCCTTTGGAATGACTCAGGTTTTAGCCCTTAACCTAGATGGGACGAAGATAGATCAAGATAATTTGGATGGGGAAAGGAATATAAGTGGACCTTGATGGGACATTTCTGAGGAAATGCCATTGTGAGATGAAGCTCAAGCATGATCCTTTCCTGGATGGATATACAAAGTATGGATTGATGGGAAGAACCATGATGGGATGGAAGGATTGCCTCGTCGAAACGAGGCTCAGGTTTAACCCAAACCTGAAAGGAAGGTACCTCACGGAGTGAGGTTCAGGATTCACTCTTATCCTGAAAGGGATGACCATACGGACTCTTTAAACAAATAAACCGCGATGGGACAGGAAGGAATATATCATCAAAAGAAGATTTAAGATTTTAATTCTTGACCTGAGTGGGGGATGATACGGAATCTTCGGATGAAGAAACCGTGATGGAACCTTCAGAATTTGGACGAACAAATCCGAAAGGGGTTTGCGAGAAGAGAAAAACAAGGGATTCCCTAAAGCTTGGAAAGGGGATGATCTTGGGCGCCTCATTGCTGAGACTAAAATCAGCTTTCTAAAAACAGACGACCTCTCGCAGAAGGTTTGGGTGGTACCTCGAGGAGCGAGGCAACAGGTTTAATCCTTGGCCTGAATGGATGCAGAATCCTCGAGGAGCGAGGAAACGGTGATGGGACTAGAAAGGATATCTTGTCGGAATGGGACTCAGGTTTTAACCCTAACCTGAACGGAAGGTACCTCGTGGAGCGAGGTTCAGGTTTAACCCTTAACCTGAAAGGGACGACCATACGGAATCCTCGGATGAAGAAACCATGATGGGGCCTTCGGAATTTGGACGAACAAATTCAAAAAGGGGTTCGCGAGAAGAGAAAATCAAGGGATTCTCTAAAGCTTGGAAAAGGGATGATCTTGGGCGCCTCATTGCTAAGACTAAAATCAGCTTTCTAAAAACAGACGACCTCTCGCAGAAGGTTTGGGTGGTACCTCGAGGAGCGAGGTAACAGGTTTAATCCATGGCCTGAATGGATGCAGAATCCTCGAGGGGCGAGGTAAACTGTGATGGGCCTCTAGACTTTGCACAACAAATCCAAGAGGGGTTTTTGCAAAAGGATAAAAATGGGGGTCCCTAAAGCTTGAAAAGGGGTTGTTCTTGGGCGCCTCATTGCTGAGACTGAAAATAGCTTTTGACAATAACAGATCTTTTGCAAACAGTTCAAGTTTTAACCCTTATCCTGAGCGGAAACTGTCTATGGCGGGACAGTGGGAAACACAGGGAAGTGTGCGAATCTGAGAGCGCTCAGATCAGACGAAAGGAAAGGACTTTTCAGTCCTAAGGAGGGATGACGTCAGGATACGTCAAAACGATCTTCAAGTTCACACTTCATGTTGGGATAATCAGAAAATATTGCCAATAAGATACCAAAAATTGTAGTTGATTCAGAATGATTGAATTGTGCTCATGTGTGAAGATATCACCTCTTTCTACCTAGAGTATTAGCTTCAATTGGGCTAACTCTATAGATTTTGAGATCTAAAATTCAAATTTGTTGCTGTTGAGTTTCTTTAAGGAAGATATCAATTTCCTTGACATGAAAAGAGAGGAAAACATTCTTAGCTTCATAAAAGCAATTAAGTGAGAAGACATTGATAAAGAATTTCACATAGATAAAGACGATTCTTGACGGTTTCGGGCAGTTTGATATCCTGGGCATTTTCCATGATGATCTGTTTGCACTCTTTTGAACCATGGATCTTTTCTGGGTTCTTTTACATCCTCCTTCATTTTGGAGATGTCCTGACTTTTCTCTCTTTTTCGAGGAAGGGTACGTCACAAACTCCTTCATCTTGGAGATGCTCCGATCCTTCTTTTTCTTTCTCAGGGATTATGACATTGGTTCTTGGGTTGAAATCTCTAAATGATAGCAGAAATCAAATATCTTTTAGGGTTTGTCGGTAGGTTCATCGCATCCGCCTTCATCTCGACGGTGATCCGAACTTTCCCTGGAAGGATCCGTCACAAACTCCGTCATCTTGGAGATGTTTCAAATCTTCTTTGGCCCCGGGGGTCCACTCGCTTAATTCGCCTTCATCTTGACGACAATTGAGAGATCCCTTTTGCGGATATTTGATTGCAGCTTAGCTTGGATGACTGAGGATATATGGATTGGGTAGGTTCTTTTTACTGCCCAGGATATTTCCACTGTCTTACCGCCAAAAGAATAATCTTTAAGAATGCGCCACAGCTATAATCAATATCAGCTCACTTATGGCTTTTCAACATCATTGAATTTTCCTTTGCCGATCATATCGAAGATTTTTCTTCATCCTCTAGGTTGACCAACAGAATAAGCTTGAATTTAGCTCTTATTTCGCAAGAGTCTTGCTCTTTTGAAAATGATACTGAAGGTAGTTTGAGATAATTCTTTGTGTGATGAAAGTTTTGAAATCAACAATGACTTTTGATAGAAAATTGGCAACGTATTCTAGAAAATCCTTGACGAAGGTCGCTTGATATCGAGTCGACACATCCATGACAAAATTCTCTTCTCTTTTTCCCCAAAAAGAGAGACTCAGGCTTAAGCCCTTACCTGAATGGGAAGTTGGAAATACTCCTCTCTTCCCTGAAAGAGGAGGTGTTTGCAAAACGGAACTTTCGAAGAGAAATTAAGTTTTCGTCAAAACTCCCTATCTCTAGGCTTCTCTTATGGAAAGGCGGCCGAAAACAAAGTTGAGAAAGTATCACAGAGGAACGAGTCCATCACACTCTCCCTAGAAGAGGGTCCTCTGTGAAGAGGTTGGCCAAAGATGATAAAAACAGGGGCCACAAAAGAAACGAGCTTCCGTCGAAGCTCTCCCTGGAAAAAGGGTTCTCTTGTGTAAAGTTGGTTGTTGTTTTGCAAACTGTTCGCGAAGAAAACGAGTCCCTTCAAACTCTCCCTGGAAGAGGGTCCTTGCTAACGAAAGATGGTTGCATGCGAAAAGAATGAGCTCCCTCGAACTCTCCCTGGAGAGGGTCCTTCGTAAGAGAAAAAGATTGATTTTTGATAAAATGATAACCCGAAGGTTGAAATTATGAATTTAAGACTTGAGTTGTTGCTTGGTTAGTACAAAGACTGAACCTGGATAGCTAACTGATCAGTCAGCCAAACACTAGCGCAAGCGCTAGATGCACCAGCACGAGTGCTGGATTTCGAAAAATGCCCCAGTACGAGCGCTGGGTTTTCGAAAAATGCACACCAGTACGAGCACTGGGTTTTCGAAAAATGCACACCAGTACGAGCACTGGGTTTTCGAAAAATGCACACCAGTACGAGCACTGGGTTTTCGAAAAATGCACACCAGTACGAGCACTGGGTTTTCGAAAAATGCACACTAGTACGAGCACTGGGTTTTCGACAAATGCACACCAGTACGAGCACTGGGTTTTCAAAAAAAAAAAAATGCACACCAGTACGAGCACTGGGTTTTTGAAATGCACACCAGTACGAGCACTGGTTGGTTCAATAGGAGAATTTGAAAATGAGACCGACATTCAAAGATACTTGAGAATTAAGCGAGAATGATTGCCGGTGTTTCAGGATTATCCCTTATCCTGAAGGGGAATTTAAGGAGGAACTTTGAGAAAATAAGGATATACAAAAGCGAAAATCCAAGTCGGAACTCGGTTTTTCAAATATAAGAAAATGGGTGAGAATCGAGTTTGAAAACGCGAATTCTCAACCCAACAATTTTGTCCAACACGAGCATTGGATTCAAAAGAAAGTTCAAGTAGGGACTTGAGACTTCCAATGATATAAAAAAGGAAAAACCCGAGTCGGAACCCGGATCTTTTAAAAATGATGATAAAGATGGGGAATCCGAGTTTCGAAAACTCGAACCTTCAAGGGTACGATCGGTTCCAACACAAGCGTTGAATCCGATAGGAAGACTGAGTCGGAACTCGAAACTTCAAACGATATATAAAGAAGGGAAAACCCGAGTCGGAACCCGGATCTTTAAAAATAATTTTTAAAAAAATGGAAGAACCCGAGTTTTGAAAAACTCGAATCTTCAAGGGTACGATCGGTTCCAACACGAGCGTTGAATCCAATAGGAAGTCCAAGTCGGAACTCGAGACCTCAAACGATATATATGTAAAAAGGAAAAACCCAAGTCGGAACCCGAATTTTTAATATAAAAATGAAAACAAAAACAAAAACAAAAACCTGAGTCGGAACTCAGATGGGAAGGAAATAATTTCTACCCAAGAGTTGGAATTTGAAGGATTGACAGAAGCATGAGTAGATTTTGATGATGAAGATGAGGGTTTTTATTCGGGATCCTTGACCCAAGATGGCCTAAGATTCGCACGGCTTCAGGATCCCCCCGTATCCTAAAGGAATATAGAATAAAATTTGATGAGAATTGAAGAATTTATGGGGGAATAATCCAGATTTATCCCTTTATTTGAAGAAGAATAAAATTTATAAACATGGAGAGGAATTTAAATAGATTTATTTGGAAATTTGTTTTGGAAAAGGATCCTCACGGGTGGCAGCGATGCTCCTATGAGGGGTATCAGGATTACCCCTTATCCTGAATGGGAAGAGAATAGATTTTAAGGAAAATTTTAAATAAAGAGAAATTGATATAAATTTAAAAAATCAAATGAAGGTTGATAAAATTTTTTATTTACAAAAGAATCCTCATAGGTAGCACTATCGCTCCAGAGAGGGGTTTCAGGATTTTTCCCTTATCCTGAATGGGAAAAAGAATTTAAAGAGATTTAATGAAGAGAAATTGATATAAATCTAGAAAATCAACAAAGATTGACAAACTTGTATTTACAAAAGAATCCTCATAGGTAGCATTGTGGCTCCTACGAGGGGTTTCAGGATTATCCCTTATCTTGAATGGGAATACCTCGGACAACGAGGGTCAGGTTTATCCCTTAACCTGAGCGGGAACAGAATAAAGGAAATACCTCATGGGAAAGAGGCATCAGGTTTATCCCTTAACCTGAAAGGGTTAAAAAGAATAAAAATTGATAGAATTTAATGACATTGATGAAAACTTGACAAAAAATTGATAAAGATAATGAACTGACAAAAATTTGATTAAATTGAAGATGAAATGAATGCAACTAATAAAGATAACAAGATTAACTGAAAAGTTGAGAAGATTTTTTGAAAAAGAGTTTGTCTGATCCTGCCTGCACGTGGGATCTTTAAAGGAAAATGTTTATTTAAGTGAAAAATCATTTTTGGGAAGAAAATCCACCGCAAGAAGAATGATCAGTGCGAAGACTGATCCTTCGAATCAACATGAGAGATCATGATGAGGGTCAATTTTTGAAGGCAATGGTTTTTTTTTTAAAACCTTTTTTTTTTTAAGAAGAAGATCAACAATAGATCTGATTTCTAAAAATAATAGTTCGAAATTGATAATAAGATCAACACAAGGGTTGATTTTTGAAGGTAATGCTTAGAAACCAATCTTGGAAGATAAGACCAACACAGGGTCGATCTTTGAATATAATGATTTAAAACCCATTTTTGGAAGATAAGACCAATGCAATGATTGATCTTTGAATATGATGATTTATAACCCATTTTAAAAGATAAGAACAACGCCAGGGTTGATCTTTGAAAAGTTTTGAGATCAATTTTGGAGGATAAGACCAACACAAGGGTTGATCTTTTGAATAAAAAGATTTGAAATCCATTTTGGAAGATAAGGGTTGATCTATAAAGATTTGAAATCCATTTTGAAAGATAAGACCAATACAAAGGTTGATCTTTGAATATAAAGATTTAAAATCCATTTTGAAAGATAAGATCAACACAAGGATTGATCTTTAAAAAGTTTAAAATTCATTTTGGAAGATAAGACCAACACAAAGGTTGATCTTTCAATATAATGGTTTGAAAAACTTATTTTTGAAGACGTGATCAACACGAGGGTTGATTTTTTGTCAAAGGTTAGACCAAGGAATATTTGAACTCCTTGGTCATAACGAAGATTTTTTTTTTTTAAAATTTCATGATTTTTGAAAAAGCCCTCATAGGCAATATCATTTCTCTCATGAATGATGTCAGGATTGTCTCGCATTCCGAAAAGAACAAGAATTTAAATGCCCCAGTATGGCAAAAGAAGAAAGTATTTGAATACCAAAGATATAAAGAAAACTTGACATTTCATTGATAAGCAAAGGTTCGATGACAAAAACTGAATATTTACAAGAACTTTTAAAAAGGAAAAGATCTATAGAAGGCTGAACCGACTTGCCCCTACAAGACAACTAACAAAAAGAGACGAAAGCAAGAAACTTTGGCTTTATCAATTCTTCGGGTGATCCGGAAGAGTCTAGGTTGGAACTGCGGGTTGCTCCCCTCCTTCATCTGGTACCAAAATTTCTTTGTCGATGAAATCGTGTATGATGTTTTTGAGGACGAAGCAATGCTCTGTATCGTGCCCCCTTACTTGATGAAATTTGCAAAAACATTCTTTCCATTTTCCCATGGTGACTGAAGGATCAACTCCCCTAGGAAGCTTGATCATATCTTCCGTGAGCAGGTATTCGAGGACCTCCTTGACTGGCTGACCTAAAGGGGAAAACTCGCGATCATAACTCCAGCCAACATGCTTTGTCTCCTTTGGCTTGCCTGATTTTTGTCGAGAGCCGTCCCTTTTCTGAGAGCTAGACTGAGCATGCTTGGTTAGGGGAATCGGGCACTTTTCTTCTTTGTCTTCAACAAAAAGATTCCTATCAATGCAGTCTTGAATAATATTTTTGAAAACAAAGCAATGATCAGTGTCATGTCCTGTTGTCCGATGGAATTTGCAGAATTGGTTCTTGTATTTTCCCAAGATGGTGGAAGGACTTGTGGCTTTTGGGAGCCTGACTAGTCTCTTGGTCAACATGTATTCGAGAATTTTATCCAGCGGCTCATCCAAGGGAGTGAAATCTCGGTTGCTACTCCAATCTTTACGCTTTAGCTTTTCCTGATTCTTCTCCTTCTGCGGAGGATTGGATTGAAGTGGTTCATCTTGGTTTCTGCTGAACTTTCCCTTCTGGTTTCTAGATGACTCCAAATTGCTGTTTTGATTGCCCGGGTCGCCTTTGTAGCTGCCCCCGCTGGTTTTAGAACTTCCTGCACTGCCATCGTTGTGCTTGCTCGTTCGGAAAGTGACAGGTGTCTCTTCCTTGGTGGGAGCTTTTCCAAAACTGGCTTCAGCCTGCTCGGATAATATCTCAACCATCATCTTTTTGAACAACCGATATATGGCAGGATCAATCTCATTCTGGCTGTCCTGACATCCTTCTCTAGCAAACCTCTGAGAGTCCATTTCTCAATTCTTGCTTCTGACTGGTGCGGTCTCTGATCTCAGTCTGAACCACCCGTTAATACAAAATGCTCTCTCTGTAGGACAAAATGGGACCCTTTTAGAAAGATTTTGGGGGAAACTTTGATAAAGGAAGAAATCGAATTTGACAAAGAGATATCCCACTACTAGGGATTGAGCCCGCACTAGAGGCACGACAGTCGTATTATTTTCTCGTGAGAAGAAATAAACAATTTAGAATATGATTAAAAGGACATCTCTTGATGAAAGAGATTTTTGTTACAAAATAGATTTAGAAGATATGTAGAAGAAAATTTTAGAATAATGGATGGTAAATTTTGAAAAGCGAAAAAAATTACAGGCAGGATCAGAAAAGAATTTAAAGAAATCAAGAAAAGAAGAAGAAAAAAGATATACCTGGGGTTTTAAAAGAGGAAATTTTAAATAATATATACCCAGGGTTTTGGAAAGGTTTGATATATATAAGAAAACATGAGAGACATTGCATAACAAAAACCGCACAAACAAGGATATGCATACAGTATTCCCTAAAGGCTGACTCTATATGCAATATTTGAAATAGCTTGTAGGACCTTAATCCTAACTCTAAGATTTATATCATCTGATTCCAATCAAGGTACGCCGATATACTCAAGCCGAAGCTCGAAGTACGTGGCATATAAGATATCTCTTCGGTTCTAAGGTAAGGGCTTCCCAACATCCATGAGCACCTACCGATATACCTCAGACTATGGCCCTTAGGTACGTGGTAGGGGGGCGCGAACCCAAATAAGTGGTCCAGTTGTGAGGCTCTCTCCTGAACTATGGTTCAGTGAGACAGCCCAGCAACGTGAAGACCGGGACAATATAGGTAGGGATTTTTTTCAAAATATGATCAACATGCAATAAAATCAGAAGGCTCTAATGCAAGTCCTAAAGAGATAGATTTAAATAAGAAGAAGCATACACTTGCATACATTGTTTTGCATTCAATCCCTAAAATTGAGGAGAGTTGTATTTAAGACCTAAGTCTAATATGAACATGGAATATTCTCCTCAATATGGTCCTACCAAACCATACTTAAGTCCTATATGCAATGATGTCAGCTTTAGGACAAAATCTAGGCTCCTAAGGTTTGCATGAAAAATGAAGCTAACATATGTTAGAATAAAGACTTAGGTTATATAAAAGCAAAGCAAAGGCATAGATCCAACCGGACGAAGATGGGTCCCATCACGGTCGCCAAACCTGTGATCATCGCAAAATTTTTCCTCTCTCATTGGTTTCTCTCTCTTCCTTCTCTTTCCCTTTTCTAACCTCTATTCTCCTCCTTTTTGAAGGGAGAAGGATAAAAGAAAGAAAAGAAAGAGAGAAGAGAAAAGAAAGAAGGAAGAAGAGAGAGAAGAGGAACTATTTTGCATGGTTTTCACTTGACCTTTATTTGAAAACATTTAGAAAATTACTCGCCTCCGTTTTGAAAATTTGCGAGAAAAATGGAGAGACGGGATTCGCTCGTCGGTACGAGGTTCGACTGTTCCTGGCGCCTTTACCAAGGGTAATCGAACCAAGGATCGAATCTATGCCTTTTGCTTTGCCTAAAATATAATCTAAGGTTTTATTCTAACTCTAAATACACAAAGAATCATGCTTGTGCAATGCCAGGATGTATGCTCTTTTTGAAAGACATTTTGAAAATTTCCAAATGATTCTGAGATGAACTTGGTAAATAGAGTGAAGAAATGGTTTTTGAATGGTAGAATCTAACTTAGAACTTGGGATAGATCGGAGAAATTCTAAGTTTTTGAAGTAAATTAGGATTTTTTGGAAAAAATGAGAAAGAATGACTTGAAGCTTTTAAAAAGTGAAAGGTAATGAAGTTTCAAAGTCAAAATCGACTTTGAATTTGGTTTTGAATTTAGGAAAAGGAAATGAATACTTGAGATAGAATTGAATTTGGACTTTCAAGTCTGGAATAGATCTGGGAAAATCAAATGGTATTTAAGAATAGAAATTGATTTAGGGAGTTCATATGAGATCTGAAAATGGAATTGGATTTGAAATCTAGAATTGGGAATGAAGATCGGGTTTTGGATCCTAAAATAGATTCGGATCTGAAGTCTAAGATCCAAAGTGAAATTGGAGTCTGGATCCTAAAGGAGAATTGGATCTGAAATCTGAGATCCAAAGTGTGATTAAATTCTGGATCCTAAGATGGATTTTTGGATCTAAAAGCCTGAGATCCAAAGTAGAATTGGATTCTGGATCCTAATTGGGAATTGGATCTGGAGTCTGAGATCCAAAAGTGAAATTGGACTCTGGATCCTAAAGAGGAATTGGATCTGGAGTCTGAGATCCAATGTGGAGTTGGTTCTGGAACCTAAGATGGATTTGGATCTGAAGTCTAAGATCCGATGTAGAATTGGGTTCTGGATCCTAGGAATTTGGATCTGAATCTGAGATCCAATGGAAAAATGAGGATCTGGATCCTAAATGAAATCTGGATCTGTGATTGGAGATCCAAAGTGGAATAAGGATTTGGACCCTAAATGGAATTTGGACCCGTGATGGGAGATCCAAAAATGGAATAGAGTTTTATACTAGGAAATATGGATCCAAGTTGAGACTAGGATTTGTCTTTGGATTTGGGTTTTGAGAAGTCCAAATAGGACCTTTAAAAATGGATCTGGGTTTTAGAAACCCAAATTTAAACTTGAAAAAAACCTTGATTTGAAGATAAGGGGATGAACTTGATTTTGAAATCAGAAGATAACTTCAAAGTTAAATTGAACTTTGATTTTGAATTTTGATTTGAGTTGGAAGTTTGAATATAAAAGTGATTTTGGAATTTCAAAGTCAGATTGGACTTTGAAATTGAATTCTTGAATCTTGAAGTGAGATAGAATTGGATTCGAATAAGATCTGATGAAGAAGAAGAAACACTTGGGATTTTGAAAAGAAGTTTTTGAAAAAATATGATGCAATTTTGCCCTATATGATGAATGAATTTGAATAAGTTTGAAATTTGGAATTTGAAAAGCTATTTCATTCTTTAAATGAATTAAAATAAGATTGAAAATATAATACATCCTTGACTATGGTCATTGAATGTATTATATGATAATCTATATCTAAATTCAAAAGAAGAATAAAATACATTTTTAGTGCTTTTATAGAATTTAAAATGAAATTAACCCTCAATATACCCTGACTATGGCCATTGGTATATATTTTGAGTTAATCCTAAGTTAAATTCTGATAAAAGAAAGAAAATATTTTGAGAAAATATGATGAATTTTGAAAGTGGATCCAGTATGGATCCAGTGTTATTTTGTAAGAGATAAAAATGCTAAGTTTTGTCCACACCCTGACTATGGCCATTGATGTGGATCATCAACTTAGTATTGATTACCTTTTACAAAATGGTGCACGTGCCATTCGTGTTTCACTATCATGGGAATTTTGAGAAATAAAGGTAAAAATGCATGAAATAATCGATTTATGATATTTACAATGCTCATACATTCTAATCTAAAACAGGAGATGTAAGTTCTCATTTAAAATCTAACTATTACAATACATGAAAAATTTTACAACTCTAAGTAGGGATATTTTTCACATGTTCCCTGCAAAAGATGGAGTTAGCCACAAAGTCGAATTGCCTGAATATAAATAATGATGGGAGATACCAAGTAAAAATTCAAAATATCATGGTCATGCCATATGAGAGATGTACACATGAATCTAGCCATCTAAATGTATATAAAGATGTCATGGGAACACACGATGATGTTCAATGATACATAGAAAAATGATAGGGTAGGGTTGCAGAAATACAAGTGATTAACATGCATGTGCCATTACGACAGATGATGGAATTGAAGGATAGCTATGCTAACATAATACAGTAAGTATGAAAGTAGGACAGCAAACAGAAATGTAATACATAAATGATGAATAGGATATAAAGATGCTGCAAATGATATGGCACGGATTTGGAAGTGATGTGTGTTGGCAGGTAATATGGTTTTGGGAAGTGCAACGTTATGTTGTAAAAGGAAAGGAGTGCCATAACAAGATTATTGTGTTTCAACTGAGTTTTGACTTACCAATTCCACCAGTTTGCATCGAGGTCGCCTTATCAGATTCTGAGTCTTTCTGCAATATGTTCTATTTATGACAGCGGGGCCATCAATAAGCATCAGTCGATGAGCAGAGGGGTTGAAAACATGATCATTGGTTCAGCAGGACCCGGATGTACACCAAGTATCACTGATATATCTGAATTATCTTGAAAAAGTGTCTGAACAACCACGATTTTAAAAGACCCAGGACCACATGATAAAGGCATAGTAGACTTCTCTAGAGAACCAGTTGGTGAAGAACATCCACCAATTCACACTGAAGTATATATATATCCACTTAAAATTAGCTTAAATGAAAGTTGTAAATGGCATACAAACAAGGAATAGTGTGATACAGGGTAAACAAAAAAATACTGAAGACCAACATTAGCACTGTGAAAAGCATAGCAGATGGGTTCAAATATGCTATCAGAAGATGATTCAAAACTCACGGTTATAGACATCAACAATGTGAATGCTGTAAATTCAATCTAGGCGACATAAAGAAATTAAACACTAATCCCTTCAGATCTTGGAAAGGAAACGGTAAAAGAATGGGTCTTACTGACCACAACAAATTTTATCTGCAGATAGGGTATTCGATGGCATAAATCTGAAAATGTGCAAGGGATGTTTAAACAAGACAAAAACAGAGAAGTATTTACAACAATAAAAAAAAGAAAGCATCTCAAAAAATAAAATAAAAAAAAAAGGAGAATTTGATAATGCAAGTGAAGGCAACGAACTAGGTAATAAGGGTGATTAGTATAATACCAAATGACATAGAGGGCCGCTGGCTTCATGCCATGAAAATTTTGTTTGCAATATGGTGATATAAAACACCACAAGTTTCAGTTGTCCTGGATCCGATTCGATTGGACTCCAAATGTGTTTTCTGATCCGCAACCCCAACCCTTTACATCTGCGATCACAACATCCTCAGCAACTTGAGTAGGACTCGAACTGTAACTCAACAAGTAATAACTGTCACCAAACAGTTACAATCTGAAGTAGCTAGTTATCCATTCAATGGTGAAGAGAAGAGATATATGAATAGCAGCAAGTTCAATTATATTCCACAGTGACTGTTCTGAGGTCATCCGGATGACCTTTACACCCAGATGGGGACAAGATTTTGGACAAGACCCGATGACAGGCAGGCTGCGCTCTAAGACATCTTCCAAGAACCAGAGTTCAGCTAGTCAAGACAGCTCTTACATGGATTTGTAACTCTTACCACTGGTGATTCACATTCACATCCTTTCGTGAACAGCCAAAATATGGAACTGGCAGCTCCCTTGAATAAGACTAACAATGGGGCAGCTAATCATACATTATATGAAATAATTACCGAAAAACATAACTAAATGCAGAAATAATCTTAATGGCATAATAAACTCTGAAGGAAAAGACAGCATAATAACAAGAGTTTGGCTTAAAAGGGGTAACGTATGCATGCTCATTCATAGAGATTTGGCGAGGCAAGTCTGCCATGCAAGCACTTCATGATGATTTTAGCAAATTGCAGATAAAATCTGCAGGTGGGATGAGAGACTCCATTGACTTCTTGCAGGGTGATATCCTTTCCTCCAGTGATGTCGTACATGACACTAGTAGCAGATTCAATAGCTGATTTTGCTTGCTCAACGGATTCTTCAGCATGATTCTTACTAGGAGAAACACCAATCCCAAGCATTGCGATTCCTGAGTTTTTCATAACAGCCTTGATGTCAACAGTCAAATAGCTAGCATCCTTTGACATCTGTGCAGCATCTGAACCAGTACCCCCACCCACACTAATCTTTGAGTCAAACATTTGTCCAATTTGGAGTGGATTCTCGGCAGTTGGATGCTCAAGTGCTTGAGCATCTGTATTAATCGCAAAGAGCCTGACATCATTGGAAATAGTTGCTGCAACTGTCTCAGACCTTAGTCACTCCACTCGCCAGTTTGAGAATGCCAAGGCACGTGTGGACATTGCAACTTACAACCTGCAATCACAACAGGTAGGGCGAACAAGAATTTGACTCCAGAGCAACCGAGCAGCGCATCATCTTGACAGGTACTGATATCTTGTGATAAAGCATTTTGGAAGCTATTGAGAAGGTATCCTCGCCTGCTGGTCTTGAAAAATACTTGACTGCCAAAAGCCTATTGAAGTTTCAAAACTTTGATGATAAGGCAATGCGTAAAATGATCCCGAGATTGATGACCTAGTATTCAAAACAAATCCACCGATCAAATTGTTTAACTATGACTTACCGGGAACCAAATCTCAATCAATCAAATACCCAAATGCTTAGAGTCGATCCAGAAATATAATCAATGTCACTATGAAACAGGAAGTCAAATACCCAAATGAAATAAAAAAAAAAAATATCCATGCACTATGAAACAGTAAATTCTATTATTAACGAAGAGATGTAACGACTAACAAAAATTGGAAACAAAATTCCGAGAACAGAGATAATAAACAACTCTCAGAAAAATCCAAAATGAAAGCAAGAATCAATCAAGAAAAAAAAGAAAGAAAGAAAACTGGGGAATAGGCTTGGGCTTAGATGAAACCCGTAAGGGGGTTGAGCTTGATAGTTATAAACGAAAACTGAAGTAAAAAAAATAATACAGATCAATGAAACAAATGAGGCATGAAGAAAGAAAAAAAAAGAAAAAGAAAAAAGAAAAAGAAAAAAAAGAAAAAGGGAAACTATTGTTGGAACGCTATTGCTCCTTTTACTGTAGCATAAGGGCAGGTTGGTGTTACACAGGCAACCCAATACCACCGCTGATGCGTAAATCGGCCAAAATAAGGAGAAAAAAGAGAAGAAATTAGAAACGTAGAGGGAAGAAAGACTATTTACCACGACTGGATTCAAAAGATACTGAAATCGGAAGAGTTAATTCTTCTACCCATTGTTGCTGGGTGGAGTTTTCTTCACTGATTGGGGAGAAAATCACTCCAGTGGCAAAAAAGAGAATAAGGAGGATAATGGGGGAGGTGAAAATGCGATTGAAAGAAAACGAAGAGGGAAACATGCGGGGGTGAAGGCGGATCACTGGAAAAGAGGCCTTCCGTGCCTTTTTAACGAGAGAGAAGAAGAATCGGGAAGGAATTTTTGTTGGAGATGAAGGGTTTAGGGAGTATCCGGGAGATGGAGGAAGAGGATCGGAGGGTGGAGGCCGATGGCCGTGACGATGGAGGGTTTGGGAGATGTTCGATTGGTAATGGAGAGAATCAGGAGAGAGAGAGAGTGAAGAGAGAATGGAAGGGGCTGAGGGTTTCGGCTTCTTCCTTTTTCCTTACGAAGGAAAACCCTAAAAGAGGGTTTTTGCAAAGGGGCCCCTCTAATTTTTGATATTTTGCAAAGAGGGGGCTCCTGAGGCTTTTAGCGAAAATTGATTTAAAAGTTTAAACTTATTTGCTTCTTCTCAAAAATTTTCCAATTTGTTTTGGTTTTTGCGTTATCTTTCAATTTTTTGTATTTTTAGAATAGAATCCTAAAGTTTGTGAGAAAACAAAGATTAAAACTAATTTTTTTGTGTTTTTGCAACAATATTTACAAAAGGAAATTTTTCTGAGGATTTAGAAGCTATTTTGAGAAAATTTCTTCAGAAATGGGTTTGGACCCAAGTTTTTAAGGAAATATTTGAGTTTTAAACCTCGAATCGAGAAATACAACTCGATGGATCCAAACAGATACCGGACGAAGTGTCTGAGCTTTTCAAAAGATTATTTTGGTAATTTTGAAAATTTAATTTAAAATTGGATAATGAAGCTCAGATTTAGATTTTGATAATGGATCCGGATCCGAAATTGAGTCAGATATGGAAAATGAATTTAATTTCAACCAAATTTTGAGAAACAAAATGGAATTTAGATTTAAAACTGACTCAATTACCCAGAAAATGGGGGCAAAGGGTGGAAAGGGGATATTTACAACATTTTGAAAAATTTGGGGTGTTCACAGCAGGAAGACTAGACCAACATGGACTGGGTTTAGAGACATTGACTAGTAAAAACCGGATTTAAAAAGTTTGACCAAAAAATTGTTTTTTTTTTTTGGAAATGTACCAATACAGACACTGTTTTCCAGTTGAATTTTGGAAGGAGCTCGGCACTCTCAAGGTATTTGGGAGTTGAAATAAGAAAATTTTGATCAAGAAATTGTTATGAATGATTGTCGGGTTTTCAAGATTATCCCTTATCCTGAATGGGTAATAAAAAGATGCAAATTGATGTAGATGGATGCAAATAAATGCAAAATGCAGATGAATGCAAATAAATGCAAATGAATGTGAATGCATGCAAATAGATGGTAAAAGATTTTGTGCGATCCTGCCTGCATATAGGATATTTTGAAGTAAAAACAAATTTTCAAGAAAAATGCCCCAGTGTGACTGGAAAGTAAGATGTTGGATGAAAAAATAAATAATTGATATTTGATGAAAGCTCTCTGAAGGTAACATGGTGAAAACTGACAATTAATTTGGGAGGTATTCTGAAAGAGGTTACCCCTTGTAAGAAGACATTAGATATTTTGCAAAGGAGGAATATGAAAGATCGCACCAAGCCATAAGGAAAATTTATAATTTTATTAATGCAGTGAAGAAGGAAATAACATATTGATAAAAGAACTGGGATTGCATTATCCCTTCAGAATGATAAAATGCTGAAAGTGACATAGTTTTGACATTATCAATTTTTTAGAAAATTTGCTCAGGATGGTCGACTGGTGCCTTCCTTATCTTTAATAAAGATATTTTTGTCGATGCAATCTTGAATGATATTCTTTAGGACGAAACAATTCTCAGTGTCATGCCCTACTGCCCGATGAAATTTGCAAAACTTTTCTTTGAATCTGCCCATGATTGCTGCGGGATCAGCTGCTTTAGGTAAACGGCTCATATCTCTTGCGAGCATGCATTCCAGAACACTCTCGAGTGTCTGGTCCAAAGGGGTGAACTTTCGATCTCTACTCCAATCCTTGTGCTTTGACTTTTCTTGACCTTTCTTTTTATGCTGAGGACTAGATTGAAGAGATTTATCATTATTGGAGAACCTTCCTTTTTGTCCCATGGATCCCTCCGAATCGTTATCGCGATTTTTCTTGTTACCTTTGTTATTTTTGGCAGAAAGAGTGAAGTGAGATTTCTTCTTCTGCTCATTCTGGTTATTGTTCTTGGTAAAGATGAAGGCCTCATAGAACCGATTTTCCATGCTTAATTCGAGCCATTCGGCTCGTTTTGCCAATTCTATGAATGTTCTTGATGGTGTGATGGAAATAAGACCTCTCAGGGGTTGCGAAAAATTGCTTAATATCAATGACAAAGCATGTTCCTCTGATATGGGATCTCTCATTTTGTTGCATGCTGACCTTCATCGATGAATAAAATCTTTGGCCTTTTCATTTTCCTTCTGCTTGAGGTCGCAGAGGTGACTGAGGGTCGGGAGTGCCTCAACATTGAATAAGAAGCACTCAATAAACAAATTGACCACTTTGTCAAACTCCTTCAGCTCTATGAGGTTAATGTGCTCTGAATACCATTTTGCGGTGATACCCTCTAGACTGCGAGAAAAACAGAGGAATAAAACTCGATTGTCCTTCCTGAACTTGGAACATTCTGCGAAGAATAGGGTGAGGTGTGCTTTTGGATCACCCGAACCATCAAACTTGATAAATTTCTTGGTGAGGTTGTCGAGATTGTCATCTCTATCCAGTTCGTCGTAGAAATCTTCACTTGTGAAGACCTTCTTGCCCTTGTCACGCGCTTGGAGGTCCTTGACCATTTTAATCACGTCTCTGAGTTGAGGTTGAGTTGGATCATCGACAGATTGATTCCTGGATCTGTAAGTTGACCCCTGTCCTTGGGTTGACCTTCGAAGTTGTATCTCACATTCTTGATCGGTACCACCCGCTGACTCTGCTTCATTAGAAGTTTCCTCACGATGATTCTGCCTCTTTGGGATTTTCACATTCTTTTTCACTGTTCGGCCCTGTCTTTCTTCTTATTATGAATATTTCCTGAACTGGTCTTTGTTTCTTCAGTCAGCATTTTCTTCATCATCTTTTGAAATAACAAATACATCTGAGGGTCAATGTCATCGTTGCCATGTTGGCTTTTGTTTCGAGCAGATTGTGGAGAGGTCATTTCTTGCTCTGAGGCTGAAGAGTAACTGATATGCTGAACTGGTGCGGTTTTCCCGCCGGACCTTGTCTAAACTATATAAGGATGCAAGTGCTCTCTGCAAGGGAAAACTGAGGGTTAGCTGTTGAAAATGATTTTGAATAGGAGCATTTGCTGGATATCTGGTAGACAATTTGAAAGATGTCCCATTACTATGAATTGAGTCATCGCTGAAATCACAACAATTGTGTTGCTATTCTTTGCAAAATAAACAACTGAAAATGTGCCTTGTTACCCAGGCGAGGTCGTCAAACCATGATAGAATGAAAATGGAAGGAATTTTATTGAAGAAAACATGATTTAATAGTAAACTTGACAGAGAGGAGGGAGACAAACAATTTTTCACCACTCCTAATAATCATTGGACACTCAAGGACTCGAGAAAAGAGTAAGATTGACAAAGGAATCCCAGCTATATCTGGCAAAATGGTATGCTCCGGACCACTGCGCTGATGCGAGATCAAACTCTGTCATGATTCTTGAAAGTAGGCGAGCTTCTACACGTTCCTGCCTCTGAGAAAACTGCCTGACACAATGCTCTGGATGGTAATATATGCAGAAGAATGAGCCAAGTAGCCTAAACCGCTTGCCATATGCATAAGTATATCTGGAAGGTGATTCCTGACGATCAAAGTAGTCTCGCACGACCTCTTCCTCTTGGAGATTGTCGATCAAGAACCAGTATCGTGCAACTGGAAGAAGCTTCTCGCCATTGTATCTGAATGAACTGGCTCTGGTTGGCACATGCCGGAGGAACCAGGACTACAGGGCATAGGTGCACCCCTCGACAAGAATCGATTCTCCGAGTGCAAAATGGGTCAACCCTCGGTACAGAAAAGCGAGTGCGGCCATGGCTATAGAGAGGCGGCTAGTTTGTCGACTTCCCCACCTTTGCAGAAATTAAACTATTCTGATATCCATATAATTCTATCCGTCTGAAAAGAGAGTCAATCCCACAATGCATAGGACCATCACATGTTGAATTCTCTCTCGAGCTGTTCGAGATAAAGAACTGACTTCCACAAATGCCTCATACTGCCTGTAGATTTTGAGCAGATTTACATATTCATTTTCATTCTCCTCGATCAATGGCCAAGACTTACGTCCTGTCATGCGGGCTAAAGCGTCTTGGGGATCTAGACCCTTGACATTGATTAAGAACTGTTTCTCCAATAGATCTCCTGGATGACCGGCTGGCTCGGGCAATCCCATAATTTCTGAAAACTCATCCATCAACAAGGTCATTTCTCCCCATGGGAAGCAGAGAGTACAAGTGCGCGGATTCCACTGCTCTGCTAGTGCATGGATCAAATTGCCGTTGACTGTCTGCTTTCCCACTGCGGATGCCAGTTCTAACCCACAATCACTCAAATGGTCCAAAAACATACGAGCAAAGTTCTTGAGCCATGAATAATACCACTGAGAAATGAAGGATCCGGTGCTGAGAGTTTGATGTTCAGGAAGACCTTATTGCACCTCGTAGGAGATGTGACCCTCAGAAAAGACTGAATCAAGTTGACCGGATGCCATCAGACTGGAAAACATGGAAAATTGGAATAAGACTTAAGAAAATACAAGGATTTTGAAAAAGATGCAGACAGGATAAAAATGAAGCTTGAAATTTGAGATCTAGAAGAACGAAAGGATGAAAAATCACCTGGAGTTTTGAAGAAAATAGAGGGAAATTTGGAAAATTGTCCAGGATTTTGAGAAAATACAAAGAAGGGTTTCATAAATTAGAAAATGAGGTACTTGAAAATTTGTCCAATATTTTGGAAAAATTGAAAAAATATGACAAAATAAGATGGAAAATGAATACACCACATCCTGCACAAACAATTATGCACATACAACATTCCCTAAAAGCTGACTCTAGATGCATAAGTTTTGAAATAGCTGTAAAACCCTAGTCCTGACTCTAGGCTCAGATCAACTGTGTCCAATCATGCTATGTCGATATACTCGAGCCGAGGCCCGATGTACGTGGCATAAAATCAATTTTTGTGATTCTAGGTTCATGTTTTCAAAGATCCTTGAGCGCTTGTCGATATACTTTGGACTATGGCCCTTGGTACGTGGCAGAAGGGCGTTAACCCAAATAAGTGGCCCAATTGTGAGGCTCTATCCCGAAATATGGTTCTGGAAGAGAGCCCAGCAACGTGAAGACCGGGTAGACATAGGTGGGGTGGGTTTTTGAAAAATGAGCACATGCAAGCAAATAGAGGGCACTAAGACCTAGAGAGATAGATTTTTGAAAATTTGAAGAAGCAAACATTGTTTTCATACAAATCCTAGATTGAGGAGTGTTGTATTTCAGACCTAGGTCTATGTGAGCATGAATAATTTTCCTCCTCAATATGTTCCTTCCAAACCATGCCTAGTCTACATGTATTCATGTCAGCTGGGTTCAAGTCTAGGCTCCTAGGTTCACATGATATCAGAAAGTAAAAGCTGACATTTCATAGAACACGATTTTGATAATTAAGCTAAGTCAAAGCACACAGTTGATCAGGCGAAGACAGGTCCCATCTCAGTCGCCAAACCTATTATCATCGCAAAATTTTACTTTTGCAAGTCAAACTCACCTTTGAAAAAGATTTTGAAAATAACTTGTCTCCATTTTTAAAATGCGGGAAAATTCCGTAGAATGGGACTCGTTTGTCGGTACGAGATTCAACCGTTCCTGACACCTTTATCGGGGGTAATTGAACCAAGGATAAAAAAGTGTGCTTAGCTTTGCTCAACTTATCTAAATCATGTTTTATTTCCTAAATGCACAAAGAATCAGACATGTGCTATGAATTTTCTGAAAATGCAGATTGAAAACATGATGTTTGCTTTGAATATTTAAAAAATACTGCGAGAAATCTTGAGAAAGATAATACTTTGAAAATTGTGAGCCTTTTTGAGAAAATATTTCTGAAGAAAATGAAAATCGATTTATGAAGAAATACAAGTGTTTTGTGAAAATCGATTTTTGAAGAGTTTCAAATAACTTTGGAAAACTTTAATTTTTCTGAATTCAAACTTTAAAATAAAGAATAGAACTTGAAAAACCGAATTTTGAACTTGAGACATACATGAAATATCATTTAAAAGCTCAGAGTTTTGAGAAAATCAATTTCTGAGTAAGACTTAGAAAATTTTGAGAAAATCGATTTCTCTGAGTTGGAGTTGGAATTGGAATTTTGAATTAAGAAAGTGATGCAACTTGAATGAACAGATATGGATTTGAAAGATATTTCTATGAGGAATTGAGAAAATCCTTTTGAGTTTTGAAAAATGCAGTGCATTTTGAAGTTAGCCTAAGAGTGTAGGCTGAATGTGGCTAATACGAAGATCACAAATCTGGGTCTCATTCGTATTCTGACAATGGCCATAAATACGAATTCCACCGAGTTCGTCAACTCCCTAAGAGATTGTGCACATGCCATTCGTGTAGACCATAGTAGATTTGTAAAAAAATATGCATGAATTGACATACATTAGATATTGATATTTGCAAAATCAAACTATATGCAATGCATCCTATTCTAAGCAGAAATTGAAATTCTTATTCCAAAGTTTAGATTTAATTTACATCACTAATTGAATTTAAATAAACAAAAATACATCCTTGAAATATCCCTGCAAAACTAGAAAACTTGTTAGTGAAGATATGTTGGCTTTTCTAGATTTATCCAGTAATATCTAGGAATTACTGGATTTTGCTAGATATAAGCCTTTTCCATGATTCTCTAGGATAAACATAATGCAATAGTAAATAAACTTGAATAAATATGAAAATGAGATTTGAAAATTTAAAATTTGGGTCGAAATGACCGAAATACCCCTGATAGCAAGACTATGGCCTTGAAATAAGGGTTTTCAAAAAGATATTTTATAAAAATAAGGTTTTGGAATTCAAATGAAAATAAATCAAACATAAGGTGAAGTGGTATGATTAAAAATAAGAAAATACAAGTTAGGAATTTTGAAAATAAGGTCAATTGACCAAATTTCTCCTGATAGCACGACTATGGCCTTGAAATCAGGGTTTTCAGAAAATATTTTGGTAAAAACTTTGGATTTAGGGTTTAAATAAAATCAAATAACAAGAAAATCGACCATAAAGTATCCTAACATGATTCTAAACATAAAAAACCCTAAAACATGAACTTATGCACGAAAATTCAGAAATATCATGAAAATCATGATTTTGGTAGTGTTTTGGGATCCTGCGGGCACCCTGTTTTGCAATTTAATCCATTCAAGCATCAAATGAGATCCAAAATTCATAAAAATTGGTACCTGCACTTATCATCACCCTAAAATTATATTAAAATCATAAAAATGTATTTTTGACATTATTCCAATTCAAAAATTGTATTAAAACCCTAAAATATGCTATTTTTACCTGTGGGCACATACCAGTTTTAGTTTTAGTCCTTAATTAGGGGTCAATCTACCATGAAAATTCATAAAATTTTACATATTTATAATAGACAAAAAAACAAAGAATCTCTTTTTTACAGATCAGAAAAATCATGTCCGGTTTTGGAGATATTGTTTCGGCAATCTGGACTTAAATTTAACGAATATAAAATTGATCAAACATGCACTTCCGATTGAAAATACAAGGAAAAATAGAAGACTTTATAAAAAAAATCTGATATTTTAGTAGTGAATAATAGACATATAAATAATGAACTTCCTTTTTTACAGATTATGAATCAGATCTACGATTAAGGATCTATGATCAACATAAGTTGAATTAGGGTTTTAGTAAATCATAACAATTTTTAAAAAAGTTGATATGATTCTCTAACATAGGAAAAATATCAAACTGCAACAAAAAATTATGAAAATTTTACAGTAAATAGCCGACATTAACACAAAACCACTTCACTTTACGTATCTTGAATCAGATATCGGATGAAAGAAATATCACATCTACAATTTATACTTGAATTTGAACAACGATTTTAATCAACAAAAATCCCGATTCGACTTTGTATTTTTCTAACAGGGTACTTGAATCCCAAAACCTGTTATTTTTTTACAGAGACTCACTAACACATCTATGGATCACATATAAAAAAATCAGAAATTTCTAACAAAGGTTTAAATATAAAACAACATAATTTCTATAGATCCAAGATCAAAATATGTGAAAATCCAATAAAACACTAAAAAGAACATGATTTAACAATGAAAAACAATAAAAAATACCTAAACAACAAAACAAAATCTATTTTAATATTGAAACATATGCAATAAACACTAATATGCTAAAAATTAAAAATAAAATAGGGAATCCATGACTGAAATTAATTTTACCTTTGAAAGGTTGGATTTAGCCCATTTAACGGGTAAATCGCATCTTTCGTCAGTTAAGAATATAGAAGACATACCTCTCATCGATTCTAATGGATTAGAATCCTGAAAATCACCCTCAAACTGAGTTAGATCATCTTCTTGCATCATTTTTTAGGTTCTTGGATGGATACCATGAAACAAGAGGCTCCCATGGTGAAATCTATTGAAAAATCATAAAAAAACTAATAAAAAAGCACAAAATAAAGTATAAAAAATTACCTTGGGGGATGCAACTGTAATAAAGAAAGGAGAGGCGCTGGATAGAGGAGAGAGACCACAAAAATTTGAGAGAGAAAAGAGCCTCTTTTGACCTCTTGAAGTCCCCCTTTTATAGGTTTTCAAAAAGTCACTTAATTAGGGTTAATTAAGAGGTTTTTCTTTTTTCCAAGACTCTTTCTAATAAATCCACTAAAGAGCAACAATTTTCCTAGAGGATTCTAACCTAACTATAACCCTAATTAGAGAACCGTAATTGACTCTTAATTAGACTCTAAAAAAACCCTAAAAAAAATCCAAATGTGGCGCTACTTGGTGTTTTTCAAAAAACCCTAATTTAAAACTTTAAAATCAAGGTTAAAATCTAAAGTAAAAAAATATGACTTTTAAAATCAAGTTTGGACTCTTCTAGATTCCTAACCCAAGTAGGATATTCACTAACCTTAGTCAAACCCTGACTTTATCAAATGTGGCGTCACCTCGAGTGGGCCCCACTTGAATTTTAAAAAACGATTTTAAAACTTGAAAACGAGCAGCTTTTCAAAAGAGTTTCAAAAGTAAACTTGGAATTGAAAGTTTAGAAATGGCACAAAGTTCTGACTGGGTCATAACTCCTCCAAATGTGGTGCCAACTGGGTGGACCCCAAATTGAAGTTCTGAAAAAATTGAAATAAAGACTGAAAATGGCTTTGAAAAGGGGTTAAAATCAACAAATGAAATTCAAAGGTTTGAAAATAGAGTCCTAAGTAAACTAGAACTCTGGACCAGAGCCCTAAACCAATTGGGACTCTGAGATTTTAGAATTTTGAAAGCTAAATGAAGAAGTTTTTTAAAAGATTTCATCAAAACTGGTAAAATAAGTCAGAAAATACAGTCAGGGTTAGAGTCCTAACTCAACCGAAACTCTGAAATAGAGTCTTGAATCAACCGGGACTCTGCAAATTGACATAATTTTTGAAAAACAAATGAAAATGAATGAAAATAGACGTGAAAACAAACTTCAGAATAGACTCGTAATTGGATTAGAACTCTGGGATAGAATCTTGATCGGACTAAAACTCTAGAGTTTTTTAGTATTTTCTGAAAAAACAAATGAAATAATTTGCAAAAACAGTAAAAATAATGACAAGTATTGAAATCAAACAGACTTCTGATCCAGCTGAGACTCTAAGAACAAAGTCCTAATTGGACTAGGACTCTCAGAATTTTGGATTTTCTGAGAAACAAATGATGAGATTTAAACAAAGCTTTTGAAAACCAGTGAAAAAGAAGTGAGAAAACAAACTTTGGATAGAGTTTTGATTCGATCAGGACTCTAGGATAAAATCCCAGAATTTTGAAATTTCATGATACAGGCATAACAATTTTGATTCTTGAAGAGATAAATAGAAGGATTTTTGAAAGATTCTATCAAAATTGAAATCAGGGTTAGAGTCCTGATCCAACTGGGACTCTTCAAGCAGAGTCCTGGTTCAACTAAAACTCTGAGTTTTTGACTCATTTTAAAAGATTTTAAAAAGATTTGATTAAAAGTAGGCAGAATACCAACGAAAGATAGTCCTGATTCGATTAGGACTCCGAGAAAGAGTCCTAATCCGATTAGAACTCTAGAGTTTTGGCTAAAATGAAAGATTTTGAAAGTCAAATGAGAAGATTTTGAAAACAAGTGAAGAACAGAAGTAACAGACGAAATCATGATAGAGTCCTGATTCAATTAGGACTCTGAGAAATAGTCCTAATTCGACTGGGACTCTAGAATTTTAGCCAAAACAAAAGATTTTGATAGGTTTTCTCAAAAATAGGTAAAAAGGGTAGTAAAAGGTAAAGTTGTGATCTCACTAGGACTCTAGAAAAAGAGTCATGATCGAACTAAGATTCTGGAAAAAGAGTCCTAATTGGACTGAGATTCTGAAATGTTAGCCAAAAATAACGAGAATGGGCAAGGTCATGAACACAGTTGGTTTAAAATCAGAATGGGGTTTTGAAAAGGTTCAAAAAGATGAAAATACAGAGTCCTGATCCGACTAAGACTCTGAATTTTTTGAGATTTTTGATAAATAAAGGTATCCAGAAGTGACACCACCTAAATGGGTCTCATCTGAGAATTGGAATGAATTGAAATTGAGTTTAAAATAAATCCAAATTGTTTTATGAGGAAAACATTTCGAAATATAAGATCCTAGGGGTTGGCAAATGGCAAAAATGTCGATTTAAAACCCAGGTTTTGAAATTGATTTTGATTGAAAAGTTTTAAAAACTCAAATATGAATTTAATATTTTGAAAACGGGAATTCTGGATCTCGATAATGAGATAAAATGACATGCAATGCAATGAAATGATATGCCAAATGCATGCAGTGACCTGCAGTGACACATGAAATGTAAACACTGGATGAGGGTGAAAATTTGGGGTGTTTACATTATCACACAAGGAACCCTTTTTCCAGGGAGAGTTTCGACGGAAGCTCGTGGTGTGAGTTTTATAAAAAACTCTTTTTAAAACAATATTTTTGATGAAAATCCAGTGAAAGCCAGACACAAAAAATATAAACCGGCTCACATGAGTGGTGGAGTCCGGGTCGATCTCACGGAACGGGAAATACTTGTGTTCAAACACACAACTATGCTACTCTTTATTGCCAAAATAAAGAAAAATGAATTAATTAAATAAATAAATCACTAATAAGTAATGCCCTACGCAGAGGGTTAACAAATAAAAGAATAGAAAGGTTTTATTACAATCCAATGAATTAAATAAATGATATAAAATCCTAGTTTAAAAAGAAAAGAAAAGGCTTCACTGCTTCGAGTCTTTTTGTCCCTTCTTGAGGTAATGCATGTTTTCTTGAACTTTTGCTTTTCTAAGGGCTCCCTCAGGGGTACTTCTGAGAGTACCTTTTTAGAGACCTCGGGAGGCTCTTCAGAGGTACAAAAATAGTCTCTTTGCACGTTCAACCGCTTTCCTGCAAAACACGAAAACAAAACAAAAAGCAGTACGACGAAAACTAGAGAAGAAATTAATAGCTAATGATTAAAATTATTCAGCAAAAGCAAGATTTGAATTAACTAAACTAAACTAAACTAAACATGAACTACTACGAACTAACTTGTAACAACTATACTAAATGACAAAATATCAGAACAACTCACTAATTAATCAAGAAACCAACATCTAACAAACTAATGACTAACATCTAACTAAATCAAGAAATAAAAAATTCAAGAAACTAAAGTAAACTAACAAAAATCAAGAAAGTACTCAACTGAACAAAAAAAATTAAACTAATTAATCCATTAATCTAATATCAACAAGATAATAAAAGTAAACAGGAACTAAGCAAGAAAATTTATGAGTAAATTATGTTAATCACTATATGCACGACTAATGGCTATCAATCAACAAAATAAAACTTGTTGTACGGATGTTAAATCTGAAATGACAACTAGCTATGTAATAGTATTAATTACTAACTACTTGAATGAAAACAAGAATCAACTACCTTAAATTAGTCGCAGCTAATTACTCTAATTAAACTAAGTAAATGGCATTCAAATAGGAATAACACTAAACTGATTGCTGAAAAGGAAAACATAGCTTACGTGACAATTTAGAAAACAAAGATTAACTAATATTAAACTACAATGGAATCACGACTAAAAATAAATAAAATAAAAGATATTAGATTATAATATACTATGTAATAGGAAAACTAGCTAGAAAAATTGACTTCTATGTGCTAATTGACAAAACTAAGAAACACACGATATGAGATTAAAGGAAATGTTTTAACAACTAACTCAGACAATATAGTAAAAAAAAAAAAAACTAACTAACATTAATTTCTAACTAACGACTATGCTGCTGAATAAACCAGTGCATCAAAATCTAAACTAACTGATTAACACATCTGTAATAAAACTAATTAAAACAAAACAAGAAACAAGAAAGCATGATGACTACCTAACCGATTATACAAAACACGACAAAAGAAAACTTTCTGAACTAAAAAAAAATTTGACGTCTCATGTCATCAGACCTAATACAATAATTTAAACTATTTGCTGAATACGTCTAATGAAACTAATGTCTAAAAAAATATTTAAAACAAAGCCACATGCAACCCAGCTAACAAAGAACGACTTACCAAAAGAAGACAAAGACACTAACAGACGATATATGCAAGACTTAAAAAAAAACTAAAACATTGCTGAGATTATTAACCTAATGCTACAACACGATTCAAAGAACCAGAATTAAACTCTATCTAACTATGACCCATATGTTAACCATAAAACAAAAATGCAAAACTTAGGATATATATATATATATTAGCAAAAACAAAAGATTAACACGTAAAGAGAAAAGGGAAGAAGAAGAAGAACACTCACCGAGTGCTTCCGATGGATTGGTTGCAAAAAGAGTGGTCTCTCCACAGTAAAATCGACACGCTGCCCTGTTGTGCTGGAAGAAGAAACCGCCGACGAGAAGAAAAGGAAAAGGAGAAGAAGTTGGAGAGAAAAGGAGAAGGAACTGGCTGGCTGGTAGAGAGAGAGAGAGAGAGAGAGAGAGAGAGAGAGAGAGAGAGAGAGAGAGAGACATGAGCTTCAAAGTGGGAGACCCCACTTTTTTCCTCAAATTTTCTATTTATAATATTTTAATTAGGTTTTGAAAACTTTTTCAAAAAGAGTCTGTACATTTTTCAAATATTTCAAACAACTCCATTTTTTTGAAAGTATTTTCCAAAAACTTAATTAATTTAACAAAAAGGCTCAGAAAGGGCTCACGTTGCTTAATTTAATATTTGAGAAAAATCTTTAAAAACCTTCGCAAACAAGCATTTTTTAAGCAATTATTGGACATGATCATGCATGAAAATATATGAATTTATGTGTAGAACTTATACATGATCAAATACCCTCATGCTAATCGTTTGCTAGTCCTCGAGCAAACTGAAGCAAAAACAAAAATGCTAAAATAGACACAATAAAAACCTAACTCACTTTTCGTAGGAATCACAGTTGCATTTAACATATGCAACAAGCCCTTTCAACCCCTGGGTTGCCCCAGTGGATGAATAAGGTCTCGTGAGGGTTTGCAGTGATGCTACCCACAAACATCTCTATCATGTATGCATAAAAAATTTAAAACACAAAGCATTAGACAGTTAAGGAGTTTATTTTCACAAATATTTCATGTCATTGCATTATCAAAACATGATTAGAGTCTTCTACCTGCCACCATAGAATAAAACATTTTGTTTCACTTTTCTAAATGGCATAATCATTTATGTTTCATTCGTAGAAATTCAAATACATACATGTTATTATTTATTTATCCTCACTCATATGTGTTCTGCACAGATTTTCTCAATATTGGCTTCTAAGCAATGAACTTTTTTCTTTTACGCTCTTTTCTTTTTCTTGATTTTGATTTTCAATTTTTCACACTTTTTTTCTCTCTTTTGTTGAGCACTATAACAAATTTCTAATTTTTGTGACCCGTGTAACAAGCTTTGGGTCAGTGACTCCCAGGCCAGACAACCTTAGGGCACCAAATACAAAGTATCCCTCAGACTTAATTGCTTGAGTCACTAGACCTTCAATTTTTTATAGTTTACGTATAGTCTACTTCTCTGTCATGTGTAATGTCAATATCTATTAGGCTCTCTATAAAGTCCATGTAACGTGCTTTCAGGCCGGTGGCTCCCAAACCAGTTGTCTTTAGGGTACCAGGTGTAAATACCCTTCAGACTCTACTTGGTCAAACAAAATAGGCCACAAATATCAGCGTAGACAAAGACTTGACTTCCTTTGTTAACCTTTTCGACATAGAACTCAAACACTTCACCTTGTGTCTGAGTCCAGCTACTGAAGAATACAAAGATATCAAACAACTAAATGTGTGCTCGTTTCACGTTTTGAGCTCTTTTGCAATGTTGTGTATTTGCTTAGATTTCAAAAATAAAACTGTGCATATTCATACTTGTGATTCAAAATAGACTCTAACATGCATCTATAATTATTTCTTTAAAATCCAAATAAACAACCACAATTTTCAAGATTCGTGTCAGAAAAAGTTTTTCGTGGGGCTTAAAAATTTTCTAAAAATATTAGATGTTGCAAAGCAATCATATAAGTTCAAACTCATTTCCTAAAAGCCTAATTTTTATAGGTTGACATAAAAAATGCAAGTACAAAGACATGAAAGGTTTGGGTGTGCAAACTACACCCTCTCCCATGATTGAATGACACTGTCCTCAGTGGCACTCCCCCATGCTTATATGAAACTAAGTGAATGCACATGAGACACAATAAATGAGGGAAAATAGTAGAAACACCTCATATGAATTATGAATGCATGTTCTTTGACTGTAATGAATGCAATGGATACATGATATGACATGAAAACTCATGAATGAAACAAAAAAGAAAAAATAAAACCTAATAAAATCTACAAATGCGAAGGAGAAAATCTAATACTATACAAGATATGGGTTGCCTCACATAAAGCGCTAAGTTTTATGTCCTCAGCCAAACGGATCCCTGGAAAAACCTTTCATCATACATGAGATCAATGGATATGAAGTCATGCTCAATCGGGCTCTCTGAGAAAAAAAGTGTCATCTGTGACACTGCGCACTGTGTTTCTGCCAACTCTACCCCTATAGATGATACCATGACTCTTGACACTAGGTGGCAGGAGGTTAGTCTCCTCGTGGAGACTATGCTCAAAAGGAGAGTCATAACCCGAATGACTAGCAGGACACACATCTAACTGCAGATTAGACTGCTTTCCTATGACATCTGCCACCTGAAAGCAATCGTCATGTCCTGTCACTCTGTTGGCAAAATCAAAGATATGCAACCGCACACGCTTGTTGCCAAACAAAATCTTCATCTCCCCAGCAAAAAAATCTATATGAGCATGGGCAGTGGCCAAGAATGGTCTGCCCAAAATAATGGGGATTTGGTGAGTGACACCAGTGCCTTCCATGTCCAGAACAAGAAAATAAATAGGGAAGTAGAAGTCCTCGACCTTGACTAATACATCTTCCAAGATTCCTCGCAGATGCTTGGTCGATCTATCAGCCAACTGCAACACAGTGGTCGTGGGCTTTAAATCCTCGGTCCCAAAAGTGTCATACAGGGAACCCGATAAAATATTCACACTTGCCCCAAGATCGAGTAGTGCTCGCTCGATAGTTGTGTTCCCGATAACACAAGAGATAATCTTCACCCCAGAGTCCTTGACCTTCGGTGGCACTTGGTGTCGAAACACGGAGCTCACCTCTGCAGTCAAGAGGATCGTCTTGGGCAACGACCTCGCTTTTCTCTTCTGCATACAAAGTTCTTTGAGGAACTTTGCATAGACAGGCACTTGCTGGATGACATCGAGCAGGAGGATATTTATATAAACTTGCATGCGCATCCCTTGTTTGCTAAGATCGTAAGGGTTGGTGAGGGCCTGAGGAAAAGGGGCTTTAGGGATATACGATGGAGTGGTCACGGGCCGTGGACCTTGCCTAATTTCCTCGGGACTGGTGGAAGGGGTCGACTGGTCAATAGGTATGAAAGTGGGCTCAGAGGTCGACTCCTATGTGGGGTGGTATGCCTTCCCACCCTGAAGAGATATAATAGAGTTGGCCTGCTCTTGATGGGAATCTGTGAGGTGTAGGCCAAAAGACATGGGTTCTTTACCCTTCGGGTTGACTACAGACTAACTAAGGAGGCTCCCCTCGTTGCGCCTGCTCAAGGTATCCTTCAATTGTCCCATTGAGTCTCTAGCTTCGTTATTGACTGTGTGTGGGAACAAAGAGTGACCTTAATGTCAGAAAAAACCTCTAACATCTTCTCCTGAAACAATGTGCTTGAAGTGGGCTCCTGAGGAAAAGGCAAGCTAAACTGGGGGTGGACCTGTGGAAATGTGGGATGCGAGTAACCTTGTGGAAAGTTACTCTGTCTGTGTTGTGTCTGAGAAGGCTGATGGGGTGGATCTTGTGGATTTTTCCACACAAAGTTGGGATAATTTCGCGAGCCGAGGTTATATGTGTTGGCATACGGATTGGGTGCAGGCCTAGCAAAATTTTGCGCCATCTGAACTTGCTCTTAGACAAACTCAGGATACTGCGGTTCGATTGGGCATTCGACCACATGGTGTGCAGGGGTAGCACACAATGCACACACCTGTATGGCAGAAGAAGGACTCGACATAAACTGATCCAATTTCTGGGACAACTGATCAAGCTTGTAACTCAGTTCAAAGTACATCCCTATCTCAAAAATATCTGCCTTATTTTCGCCATCGTGCGTAGTTGTGGCCCTATCAAATCGTGAAGCATGGTGTATAGAATTTTCGCTCAAGGTCTCAAAGAGAGTCCATGCTTCATCTTCACTTTTCAGCATAAAAGTGCCTCCATAGGCAGTATCAACCATTTGATGTTTTTTCTCAGTAAGACTGTCATAATAATATTGCACCAGTTGCCAGTGAGGCACCTGGTGGTGGGGACACATGCGAAGAAAATCTTTCATCCTCTCCCAAGTCTTGTAGAATTGTTCTCCCTCAATCTGCGAGAAACTGGTCATGATTTTACGAAACTGATTCGTCTTACCAATTGGGAAGTACTTTTTAAGGAACTCGCGCTGCATTCCTTCCCAAGTGGTAATTTGAACCGTATCGAGAGCCTTTAGCCAGTGCTTGGCTTTATCTTTAAGGGAGAATGGAAAAACGTCAACCTCAATGCGTCATCTCCAAAGTTGTTGATCTGCACTGTCGAGCAGATCTCCAGAAAATCATCGAGATGACTATATGGGTCTTCATTGCTAAGGCCATGAAAGGATGGTAGCATTTGAATGACACTGGCCTTTATTTCAAATTGATTTGCTCCTACATTAGGTCTCGTGATGCAGGAGGCGAGAGTGCATATGTTGGGCATGAAGTACTCCCTAAGCGTACGAAACAATGATTGATTTTCGGCCATGGTGATGGGACGAGGGGCTCTCTTAACGAGGGACTCGAGATCCTCAATAGACTCAACTAGCTCGGGTCGAGTGATTGTTGCTCGTGCATGCACCAACGGAGTAAATCTGTGCGACAAACATCCTAATTTGGGGTTTTCTACCTAACTAACACGCTAGTGGCCAAACCACGCAAACCACAAAGCGAGTAAACAAAAACAAATACTAAAAATGAGAAACAAACAAACACCACACACTTGCACTCAGCAGGGAATTTGCGAAAAATGAAATCTATGTGCACAGTACCAATCGTACACAATCACATATAAGGGAATCCTAATGGGTGGTTGTGCAAGAAAAGTAATCTCTTCTCTACATTATGCAAACACATGGTTCTAATCCTAAGTACGAAAGGCAAACTAAACAATCCTAATTAAAGATTTGAATTAAACTAACAACCTAAAATACGAGAACAAACACAAGGCAATAAAGTGAATACTCGTATTTCGCCGTTCCCCAGCAACGATGCCAAAATTTGGTGTGAGTTTTATCAAAAACCCTTTTTAAAGCAATATTTTTAATGAAAATCTAGTGAAAGTCAGACACCAAAAATATAAACCGGCTCACACGAGTGGTAGAGGCTGGGTCGATCTCAGGAAACGAGAAATACTCATATTCAAACACACAACTATGCTACTCTTTATTGCCAAAATAAAGAAAAATTAATTAATTGAATAGATAAATCACTAAAAAGTAATGCCCTACGCAGAGGGCTTAACAAATAAAAGAATATAGAGGCTTTATTACAACCCAATGAATTGAATAAATGAAATAAAATCCTAGTCTAAAAAGAAAAGAAAAGGCTTCAGTGCTTCGAGTCTTTTTGTCCCTTCTTGAGGTAATGCGTGTTTTCTTGAACTTTTGCTTTTCTGAGGGCTCCCTGAGGGGTACTTTTGAGGGTTTGAGGGTACCTTTTTAGAGACCTCAGGAGGCTCTTCAGAGGTACGAAAATAGTCTCTTTGCACGTTCAACCACTTCCCTGCAAAACACAAAAACAAAACAAAAAGCAGTACGATGAAAACTAGAGAAGAAATTAATAGCAAATGATTAAAAATATTCAGCAAAAGTAAGATTTGAATTAACTAAACTAAACATGAACTACTACAAACTAACTTGTAACAACCTATACTAAATGACGAAATAGTAGAAACAACTCACTAATTAATCAAGAAACCAACATCTAACAAACTAATGACTAACATCTAACTAAATCAAGAAATAAAAAAATCAAGAAACTAAAGTAAACTAACAAAAATCAAGAAAGTACTCAACTGAACAAAAAAATTTAAACTAATCAATCCATTAATCTAATATCAACAAGATAATAAAAGTAAATAGGAACTAAGCAAGAAAATTTACGAGTAAACTATGTTAATCGGCTAGCACGAATTAATTAACACAAGTTACTAAACTATATGCACGACTAATGGCTATCAATCAACAAAATAAAACTTGTTGTACGGATGTTAAATCTGAAACGACAACTACCTATGTAATATTATTAATTACTAACTACTTACTTGAATGAAAACAAGAATCAACTACCTTAAACTAGTCTCAGCTAATTACTCTAATTAAACTAAGTTAATGGCATTCAAATAGGAATAACACTAAACTGATTGCTGAAAAGGAAAACATAGCTTACATGACAGTTTAGAAAACAAAGATTAACTAATATTAAACTACAATGGAATCACGACTAAAAATAAATAAAATAAAAGATATTAGATTATAATATACTATGTAATAGGAAAACTAGCTAGAAAAATTGACTTCTATGTGCTAATTGACAAAACTAAGAAACACACGATATGAGATTAAAGGAAATGTTTTAACAACTAACTCAGACAATATAGTAAAAAAAAAAAAACTAACTAACATTAATTTCTAACTAACGACTATGCTGCTGAATAAACCAGTGCATCAAAATCTAAACTAACTGATTAACACATCTGTAATAAAACTAATTAAAACAAAACAAGAAACAAGAAAGCATGATGACTACCTAACCGATTATACAAAACACGACAAAAGAAAACTTTCTGAACTAAAAAAAAATTTGACGTCTCATGTCATCAGACCTAATACAATAATTTAAACTATTTGCTGAATACGTCTAATGAAACTAATGTCTAAAAAAATATTTAAAACAAAGCCACATGCAACCCAGCTAACAAAGAACGACTTACCAAAAGAAGACAAAGACACTAACAGACGATATATGCAAGACTTAAAAAAAAAACTAAAACATTGCTGAGATTATTAACCTAATGCTACAACACGATTCAAAGAACCAGAATTAAACTCTATCTAACTATGACCCATACGTTAACACTAAAACAAAAACGCAGAACTTAGGATATATATATATAGCAAAAACAAAAGATTAACACGTAAAGAGAAAAGGGAAGAAGAAGAAGAAGATCACTCACCGAATGCTTCCGATAGACTGGTTGCGAAAAGAGTGATCTCTCCATGGTGAAATCGACACGCTACCCTGTTATGCTGGAAGAAGAAACCGCCGACCAAAAGAAAGGGAAAAGGAGAAGTAGGAGAGAAAAGGAGAAGGAACTGGTTGGCTGGTAGAGAGAGAGAGAGAGAGAGATAGAGAGCTTCAAAGTGGGAGACCCCACTTTTTTCCTCAAACTTCCTATTTATAATATTTTAATTAGGTTTTAGAAACTTTTTCAAAAAGAGTCTGTACATTTTTCAAATATTTCAAACAACTCCATTTTTTTGAAAGTATTTTCCAAAAACTTAATTAATTTCTCAAAAAGGCTCAGAAAGGGCTCACGTTGCTCAATTTAATATTTGAGAAAAATCTTTGAAAACCTTCACAAATAAGCATTTTTTAAGCAATTATTATACATGATCATGCATGAAAATATATGAATTTATGTGTAGAACTTATGCATGATCAGCTCGTTCTCCTTGTGACCCCCCAATGTCTTTTGTTAGGCCATCCCATCATCGAGGACCCTTTTTCCAGGGAAAGTGTGATGGACTCGCTCCTCTATGATATCCTTCTCGACCTTTGTCATCGGCTACCTTTTCATAAGAGAAGCCTAGAGATAGGGAGTTTTGACAAAAACTTTATTTCTCTTCGAAAGTTCATTTTGCAAATGCCTCCTCTTTAGAGAAGAGAGGAGTATCTTTTATTACCCGTTCAAGTAAAGGTCAAGCCTGAGTCTCTCCTTTAGGGAAAGGAGAGGAGAATCTAGCCACAAATATATCATTTAGACCTCAAGCAATTTCTTTCACCAAGGGTTCCAAGAATATTATTTCAATTTGTTATCAAAATAGTTGTTGATCTCGAAATCTTTATTGCATAAAATTTTACCTCATATTACCTTCAGTATTCTCTCCAAAAGGACAAAGCTTTTCCGAAGAAAGAAGAAAATTCAAGCTTTTCTATTGATCAACCAAAAGGATGAAGAAAATTCCTCGATATGACCGACAAAGAAAAAATTCAATGATGTTGAGAAGCCATAAGTGAATCGATATTGATCATAGCTATGACACATTTTTAAAGATCATTCTTGTGGTAATAAGGCAGTGAAAATATCCTGAGCGATATAAAGAGAATTTACTCAATTTCAATATCTCTCCAATCAATCAAGCTACAGTCAACTATCTGCAAAAGGGATCTCTCAATCATCGTCAAGTTGAAGACTTATGGATGAGTTCGACCTCTGAGGCTAAAGGAGACTCAAATCATCTCCAAATTGAAGGAGTAGGTGACGTGTCCTTCCAGGAAAAATTCAAATCATCGTCAAGTTGAAGGCTGATGCGATGAACCTCTCGCCAATCCCTAAAAGATATTTAATTACTGTTATCATAAAGAGATTTTCAACCAAAGAGACCACTTTATTAATTCACTTCTCAGGAATAAAGAAGATGCAAAACATCTCCAAGATGAAGGAGCTTGTGACGTGTCCTTTCAGAGAGAATCAGAACATCACTGAGTTGAAGGTTGATGCAATAAAATTCTTGCCCAATCCTAAGAAAGCTTACTTTTCATGTCTCAAACGAGTTTAAAAGATTATCAAGAGATTTCAATTAAAGAGAAATCTTTATATAATTCCTAGGACTAAAGAAGACTCAAATTATCTCTGAGTTGAAGGAGTATGTGATGTGTCCTTCCAAAGAAAATCATAACATAGCCGAGTTGAAGGTTGATGTGATGAAATTCTCGCCAAATCTCAAGAAAACTCTTTCTCTATGTCTCAAAAGAGTGCAAAAGATCATCATGGTTAAAATCCAGATATCAAACCGCCAAAACTCCCAAGAATTATCTTTATTCATGTGAAATTCTTTTATCAATATCTTTTCATCAATTGCTTTTATGATATTGAGAACAAATTCCTTTCTTTTCATATCAAGGAAATTAATAGCTTCCTTAAAGAAACTCAACAGAAAAAATTTGATTTTGATTCTAGATTCTATGGAGTTAGTCCAGTTGGAGGTAATACTCAAGGTAGAAGAGAGAATATTTTCATATAAATGCGCTTACATTTTAATTATTTTGAATCAAATATAATTTGTATCTTATTGGCAATCTTTTCAAGTTATCCAGACATGAAGTAAGAGCTTGATGTCTATTTTGATATATCCTGTAGTTGTTATTATCCCTTTTTAGGACTTGATAACGGGAGTTTTTGAGATCTTTCCCTTCTTGTTTTAATCTGAGTGCCTGAACTCTCAAATTCGCACTCTTTCTTATGTACCCCATTGTCCCACCATAGAAAGTTCCCGTTCAGGGTAAGGGTTAAACCTAAATTATTTATGCGAAAGGTCATCTGTTTTAAAAGCCATTCAGTCAAAGCAATGAGACGCCCAAGATCAATCCCTTTTCAAGCTTTAGGGAACCCCATTTTCTTTCTTTTGCAAACCCCTCTTGGATTTATTGTGCAAAATTTGAAGGTCCCATCATGGTTTCTCCTTTCGAGAATTCCGTCATCCCCTTCAGGTTAAGGGTTAAACCTGAACCTCGTTCTTCTACGAGGTATCGTCTCCTTCAGGTGAAGGGTGAAACCTGAACCTTGTTCTTCCACGAGGTATCATCCCCTTCAGGTTAAGGGTTAAACCTGAACCTCGTTCTTCCATAAGGTATCGTCCCCTTCAGGTTAAGGGTCAAACCTGAACCTCGTTCTTCCATGAGGTATCTTTTTCCCTTCAGGTTAAGGGTCAAGCCTGAACCTCGTTCTTCCACGAGGTATCGTCCCCTTCAAGGTTAAGGGTCAAACCTGAACCTCATTTTTCCATGAGGTATCTTTTCTCCTTCAGGTTAAGGGTCAAGCCTGAACCTTGTTCTTCCATGAGGTATCGTCTCCTTCAGGTTAAGGGTCAAACCTGAACCTCGTTCTTCTATGAGGTATCTTTTCTCCTTCAAGTTAAGGGTCAAGGGTCAAGCTTGAACCTTGTTCTTCCATGAGGTATCGTCCCCTTCAAGTTAAGGGTCAAACCTGAACCTCATTCTTCCATGAGGTATATTTTCCCCTTCAGGTTAAGGGTCAAGCCTAAACCTCGTTCTTCCAAGAGGTATCGTCCCCTTTAGGTAAGGGTCAAACCTGAACCTAGTTCTTCCATGAGGTATCTTTTCTCCTTCAGGTTAAGAGTCAAGCCTAAACCACGTTCTTCCATGAGGTATCTTTTCCCCTTCAGGTTAAGGGTCAAGCCTGAACCACATTCTTCCACGAGGTATCTTTTCCCCTTCAGGTTAAGGGTCAAGCCTGAACCACATTCTTCTACGAGGCATTTTTCGTCCCATCTAGGTTAAGGGCTAAGCCTGAAACTCGTCTCGATGAGGTAAATTTTCTTCTTCATTCTCCATTTCATATCTACCATAATCACCAGAGCCAAATTTTTTTCATACCCAGTCAGATTCTTCTAACTGGGGCATTTTTATAGTCCAAATTTGGTGTGTTTTTCTTTGCCACTAAGCTCGGCTTTCAACCGGCTTAGTAGCAAAGAGGGGCATCTGTAAATACCTCAATTTTTTACCCTCATTCACAAACATCTACCTCCCACCACTGGGACCCACTCTCTGCAGTCTTCAGGGAACCAACTAGTCAATATTTGAGCCAGGGCTATTCATAGCTCAAATTTTACAAAAAAAATTCAATACTCCATCCTACAATCAAAATTCAATCCTCATTTTGGCTCAATTTCAATCATCAATCCTTGCTTCTACCAAGGGTCTGAGACTTCAAATCCCTTAGCCAAGGTTTTGTCTTTTGCATTTCATTTCATATCAACTCGCATCATTTTATGTTATAGCATGGCATTTCATTGCATTGCATGGCATTTCATTGCATTGCATGGCATTTCATTGCATTGCATGGCATTTCATTGCATTGCATGGCATTTCATATCATTGCATCTAATTGTCGAAATCCAACATTCCTGTTTTCAAAATTTCCAATCCAGATTCAATTTTAAAACTTTTCTTTTAAGGTCAATTTCATAAACTAGGGTTTTGCATCGATATTTTTTTATTTGTTAACCCCCAGGACCTTATTTTCTTCAGAAAAACAATCTAGATTTGTTTTAAAATCATTTTTTAACAGATTTCAATTCTCATATGGGATCCATCTATGTGGTGTCGCTTCTGGATTCCTTCATTTATCAAAGTTCTCAAAAATTTCAGAGTCCTAGTTGGATCAGGATTCTATCGTTTCATCTTTTTAAATCTTTTCAAAACTCTATTTTGATTTTAAACTAGATATAGTCATATCCCTTACCCATTCTTTTCATTTTATCCAAAATCTTAGAGTCCCAGTCGAATTAGGACTCTTTTCTAGAGTCCTAATTGGATCAGGACTCTATCCCGATTTTATCCTTTACTCCTTTTCTACACTTGTTTTCAAAAACCTTCTTGGATTATGTTAGCGACGGATTAGCGAATGTGGTCGTCGCTAATCTACTGCTTTGTTGTAGTGCATGACTCTATTTGGGTAGTGGTTGACCGACTCACTAAGTCAGCACATTTCCTACCAATGAGGAAGAATCAATCACTTGAGAGCTTGACCGACCTGTATATCCAGGAGATAGTACGACTACATGGGGTGCATGTCTCGATCATATCTGATAGAGACCCTCGGTTTACCTCACGACTGTGGGGGCAGTTACAAAAGGCATTGGG
The DNA here is from genome assembly GCF_984573655.1 of Nuphar pumila. Taxonomy (NCBI): domain Eukaryota; kingdom Viridiplantae; phylum Streptophyta; class Magnoliopsida; order Nymphaeales; family Nymphaeaceae; genus Nuphar; species Nuphar pumila. The sequence goes on along the minus strand of NC_143252.1, from coordinate 91,559,133 downwards.
AACTAAGTTGAAGTTCAGCACTGCCTTTCATCCACAAACCGATGGACAGTCAGAAAGGACCGTACAGACACTGGAGGACATGCTACGTGCCAGTATGTTGGATTGGAAAGGCGAATGGGATGCTCACGTGGTACTAGCAGAGTTCGCCTACAATAATAGCTACAATGCAAGTATTGGCATGGCGCCCTTCGAAGCACTGTATGGGCGGCCTTGTAGGTCACCAGTATATTGGGATGAAGTTGGCGAAAGAACAGTTGAGTCACCAATGGTACTTCAACATTACACTAAACAAATACAGAAGATACGAGATCGACTTAGAGCAGCACAGAGTCGACAGAAAAGCTATGCGGATCAGCGACGCAGAGAGCTTAGCTTCGAAGTGGGAGATGCAGTGTTTGTCAAGGTATCGCCGACCAAGAGCGTTTTCAGATTCGGAAAGAAGGGAAAGTTGAGTCCTAGATATGTCGGACCTTTCCCAATATTAGAGTGGATCGGTGAAACGGCTTATCGAGTTGAGCTACCATCTCAACTTGCCAAGATTCATAATGTATTTCACGTATCGATGTTGAGAAAATACATTCAAGATCCATCACACGTGATTCAGTTTGAGGACATCAGTGTGCAAGAAGATCTGACCATAGAAGAGAGACCGGTCAAAATCGTAGATCGCAGTGAGCGGGTGATGCAAAACAAGATCATCCCACTAGTCAAAGTGAGATGGAGACATCATGGCTTAGAAGAATGCACGTGGGAACCGGAAGCAGCAATGAAGGACAATTACCCTCAATTGTTTGATTGATATGTATTACAAATTTCGCGGACGAAATTTCTTTTTAGAGGAGAAGGATGTAAAACCCGTGAAATTTATGAAATTCTAAATGAATAAAAGGGATCCGTTATGTGAAATAGTAAGATTTTAAGTTAGACAGTACAATTTTTATGACTTGTGGTTTCTAGAACGAAACCGATAACAAACTCTCACAAGTGGTTTTGGATCCGGATCTGGTGAGATCCGATGATCTGACCCGGTTCACGAGTCCAAGTAAGGAAACCCGATGTTTTTGGGATGATAGCGTGAGATCCGAAGCACATTTAAAGTAAGCAAGTGCAAGTTTAAAACCAACGGGTGAAAAATCCACTTGAAAATGGAAGAAATCCATCAACAAGGAAAAACGTCCCAATATGACATAAAAAGAATATTTTCGCAAAAGTAAACAATAAGTGGTGAAGTGGAGTTATGGTAGGACGCACAGGGTTGTAGAGTTGCAACCTCAATTCAAAACCCCCTGTGCACAAATTATTTTTTTTCACAAGAAAGTGATGTTTTCTACCTTGGTGAAAAGGGTAAAAACGTGGGATTATGTTAAGCCTAAATTTTTGGCTTTTCCATCTAGCTCTACCAAGGATTGAGGAGAATCCCAGGTGACATGGAAGAGGGGTACCCATAAAGCAAATAGTGAGGGAAGTTAGAGGAAATCATGCCAAAGACAGGAGGGGGGCATTGTTGGAAATAGACATCACCCACCAAAAACGTAAGATTTGGGTGAAGTTTTAATGCCTTGAAAATTTGGTAACTTCCCCCTAAATAGAGGAGTTAAATGAGAGATTTTTGGTAAGGAGTTACATTAGACGTATCTCTCTCTCTCACTCTCTCTCACGGTGGTGGTCGACCTCCATTGTTGGACTGTGTGGACCTCCCTTGCTGAACGCGTGAACATCCGTTATCGACGTGGGGTGCCGCTCTAACGAAGAGAAAGGGTTGCAGCCTTGCCGTCGTGAAACTCCAAAAAGGTAAGGAGCATTGTTATTTGAATGTAAGTGGTTGATGCCTTGATGCACATCTATGTTGCAATATCATGGAGTTTACGTGACCAGCACCACCTATATGTAGGTAGGTTTAGGGCCTCGAGACCCAGGTGGCATGAGTTGAAACACCTACTCGCCAATAGGTCAATATGTAGTGGTTCAGCCAATGGTTCTCACCCTTGGCCAACGTTGGGGCACCGTGGTGTTCTTGGTAAGGGCATTATGTTCCTATGTGTATGCCGGGTGATATGTAGTACTCATATCAAAACCTACAGTCCAAATCGATGTAGGAAAAATGCATATATTTTTGGTGTGTGTGTTAGCCATGACAGTTTCAAGATCGAAACAAAAAATAAAGTAGGCAAATGGCGTGGAACCTTAAGTATCTCAAATTATTATTCATGAAATTATTATTTGGTTGTATTTTCGTGTTCAATACACCTTTAATACCTTGTAGATTGAATGGTTTTAATCAAATCTGAAGTTATGTATACGTGATTGCTATTTCACATCATGGTAAAATAAAGATATACCATTCCTATTGTGTAATTCGATTGGATTCGATGTTTTTGAGTGTGGAATGCACTCATATTTATAGTTGAAAGATTCCATACATTGAGCATGAAAGGGGTGGCAAAACAGTCCATTTAGAATGATCAAAATGTTTGAAAAATAAAAAGATACACCCTTTTAAAAGTTACAGAAAAACGGCAAAATTAGTAGACTGAGACAATAGTTAGTCGACTGATAATATGTTCAGTCGACTGATAAAACCTTCAGTCGACCACTGCTAAAATTTCCAGAAAACAGATATTCTGATCAGTCGACTGATAAACCCTTCAGTCGACTGATGCTAAATTTTTTCCAGAAAACAGATATTCTGATCAGTCGACTGATAAAACCTTCAGTCGACTGATGCTAAAATTTTCAGAAAATTGATATTCTGTTCAGTCGACTGATAAACCCTTCAGTCGACTGATGCTAAATTTTTTCCAGAAAACAGATATTCTGATCTGTCGACTGATAAAACCTTCAGTCGACTGATGCTAAAATTTTCAGAAAGTTGATATTCTGTTCAGTCGACTGATAAACCCTTCAGTCGACTGCTGCTAAATTTTTCTAGAAAACGGACATTCTGTCCGGTCGACTGATAAAACTTTTAGTCGACTAATTTTACGATCAGTCGACTGATAAACCCTTCAGTCGATTGCTGCTAAATTTTTCCAGAAAACGGACATTCTGTCCGGTCGACTGATAAAACTTTCGGTCGACTAATTTTATGATCAGTCGACTGATAAACCCTTCAGTCGACTACTGCTAAAATTTCCAGAAAACAGACATTCTGTCCGGTCGACTGGTTAATTCTTCGGTCGACTAATTTTACAAAAAAATAACGTTTTGCTTAGAAGATTTGAAGCCAAAGAGGTTGGTCGACCGATGGGCCTATTGGTCGACTAATAAACATGAAAAATTGAGTAAAGAGTTTTTCTAAATTGATTTTTTTATGAAGGGTTTTTTTTTTAGAAAAGTTTTTATAAAGACTTTTTAGGTGAAATGCAATTGAAATATCTATGAAGGAAATAGTTTCGATGGTAAACTAAATATATGATTCACATATGGACTTTAGGATTATGTCCAATACATGGAACACACATGATAAAGTTGGATAATGCCATCACTCTCCTCCTCCTCATCTTGGATTTGGAGACTTTTTAAACTTTTACACTTGTGGCTTGGATTCCACAATTCATTGCATCGAAAACACTCCTCTTTTTTTTCCTTGAGTTGTGCTTGAGTCACAAACTCGGTTTTAGGCTTTGACAAGCCTCCTTTTCTTCCTTCCTCTCTTGGATTCGATTTGAAAACTTTGAAATTGTCTTTGCCCTTCCATTTATGAATTGAAGTACTTAAATTTATTTTCTCTTCAAAAAGCTTGGCTACTTTGTAAGCTTCATGTGTGGTGTGCACATTTGCCGCGAGTACTTCTATCCTTAACTCATCTTTTAATCCCCCTACATAAAAACTGAACAAAGTTCATTGGTCCATTGGTGGAAGCATCGAACATACTTCTTTAAATTTACTTTGATACTCATCTAGTGTTCCCTTTTGTTTGAGTTGTTTAAGGGTTGCACTATGATTGACCATAAGTGTAGAGCTTAATCTCTTTATGATTGCTTGTTCATACATAATCTCATACAAAGAGTATCATCTCAATGCATTCTCCTCTAACCTTGATATAACTTCATCTACCTTTCGGTCATTAGGAGTTTGATGGCATGTGAAATAGTGAATGCCTTTAAACAACTATTCTCTAGGGTTTTCTCCCTTGAAAGTAGATAACTCTACTTTAATCATTGTTTTTTAACACAATTTCAAGTAAGAATTTTATTACCTTTTTCTTCACCTCTAAATTATGTTTTATGTTCTTGCATTAGAGTCACTTGTTTTTTTCCTCTCACCATGGCATTGATGTTTTAAGTGAGTTGAAGTATGAGCAATTCAAGCTTCTCCATACGTGAACTTGACTCCTCATCCCTTTGAGTGAGCTTTCTCATGAACTCAGTTTGAGTTTCAACATAGAATGTTCTAGTCAATTCTTTACCCCCAAAATGAGAGCTAGAACCTTCATCCATTATATGGCCTTTATTGGCTTTGATACCACTTGGTGGGGCCTTAGTTTTAAGATCCATATTTGAAGGCAAAGGACCTTGCTTGAGGTCTCTATAATCTTTTAGCGCAAAAGTTTGGAGTTGTTGAGCTATTCTTCTAAGCTCTTCTCTCTTTTTCGCTTTTGTATTTGTACACACTTGTGAAGTGTGTGCTTGTGATTGAGCTTCACTATATCACTACACCATTACAAGTCTAGAAAGGGTTTTGTCTAGCCCGTGGCTAGGATACAAGTTCTTAAAAAACAAAGTAAAGCAGAATCGCCTCTCACACATGATTTACAAGGGAGGTTGCTGCCTAGTTAGGCTATACTGGCCTTAGCTCAAACTTTTGCCTCACATAGACAAATCACATAAAGTAATGTGATAGGATGCAGTCACGTATTGAAGTTGAGCACGCTAGATGAGGCACGGCAAGGGCATGAAGAAAGAGACTGCGCAAGAGAGATATGGTGTGAAGGCACATTGCAGAAGGTGTTGTGCATGTGATCGGTTGCAGTTGTTATCATTGCAAAATTTTACTTTTGCAAGTCAAACTAACCTTTGAAAAAGATTTTGAAAATAACTCACCTCCGTTTTAAAATGCAGGATAATTCTAAAGAATGAGACTCACCTGTCTGTATGAGGTTCAACCGTTCCTGACACCTTTACCAGGGGTAATTGAACCAAGGATCAATCATGTGCTTTGCTTTACTTAACTGTCTAAATCGATGTTCTAATTCCTAAATGCACAGAGAATCAGGCATGTGCTATGAAATTCTGAAAATGTAGATTTGAAAACATGATGTTTGCTTGGAAGAATTGGAAATACTTAGAAAAGAGGATGATTGGAAAATCGTGAATCACATTGGAAAGTACTCTTTGAAGAAAAGAAAAATCAATTTCTTAAGAAAAGTCAGATGTTTTGAGAAAATCGATTTTGAGAAAATTCAGATAACTTTGAGAAAAAACTTGTTTTCTCTGAATTCAAACTTTAAAGTAAAGAATCTAACTTAGAAAACCGTGGATTGAATTTGAGAAAGTACTTAAAAAATCCTTGAAAAACCCAAGGGTTTTGAGAAAGTCAATTTCTGAGGAAAATCTAGCAATTTTGAGGAAAATCAGTTTCTTTGAAATGGAATTAAAAAATAAGTCAAAAGAAGGGGGGCGTGTAGCCCTGTGAAACTTTTTTTTTCATGATGCAATCTAAACCTAAATGATGTATGAATGTGATTTTGAGAAAAAAAAATTGAAGTTTTTTTGAGAAAATTGTTTGGAAAAGAGAGTTTATGTGCCTTATAGAACTTTAGTGAAGTAAATTCGCCTCATATCCCTGACTATGGCCACATATATGGATTGAATATATCTCATTTGATTCTAAAAGACGAAAAATATTAAGAAAACTTTGAAAATATGTTATGATTTTTTAAGATGCCTAAGAGTGTAGCTCATTTATGGCTTAGAAAAAGATGATGAATCTGGGTTTTGTTCGTATTCTGACTATGGTCATAAATACAAAACTCACCGAGTTTATCAACTCCTTAGAAGCTAGTACACGTGCCATTCATGTAGACCATTGTGAGTTTGAATATGCATGAATCATCATCCATCATACATTAACATTATTGAAAATAAAACTATATGCAATGCAATCCTATTATAAGCAGGAATTCAAACTCTTATTACAAATTTATAATTAATTTACATCACTAATTGAATTTAAATAAAGTAAAATAAAAGAAAATATAGTCTTGAGTCTCCCTACAAAACTATAAAACTTGTTAGTGAAAATATGTTGGTTTTCTAGATTTATCCAGTAATATCTAAAAATTACTAGATTTGTCCGGATATAAGCCTTTTTCCATATTTTTCTGAGATAAATATAATGAAATATAATATTAAATTAAAGAAAAAATAAATATAAATAACTTTAAAATTCAGAATTTGGGAAAAATGACAAAAATACCCCTAAAAATAAGACTATGGTCTTGAAATCAAGGTTTTAAGAAAATATTTTGGTAAAATTTTGGATTTAGGGTTCAAAAAGATTCAAATCAAGGCCAAATCGGGTATGAAGTATCCTAGCATGATTATAAACATAAAAAAACCTTAAAAATATAAAAAACATGTATAAAAATTCGAAATATCACAAAATCATGATTTTTGCTAGTGTTTTGCTCGAACCGGGACTCTGCGGGCACCCTATTTTTGCAATTTAATCAAACCAAGCCTCAAATGAATTTTAAAATTAATAAAAATTAACACATGCACTTTTGATAACCCTTAAATTAAACTAAAATCAAAAAAATCTATTTTTGACATTACTTTAATATGAAAATTGAATAAAACCCTAAAATATACAATTTTGCCTGCAAGCATGTACCTATCAGAGTGTCAAACCTGAATTAGGGGTCAAATAACCATAAAAATGTATAAAAAATTATAAAGAGATACTACATAAAAAAACAGAGATTTTCCTTTTTACAGATTGGAAAAACCATCTTTGGTTAAGGAGATATCACTCTGGCAATATATGATTGATTATAACGAATATAAAACATATCAAAACAAGTACTTTTGGTTTTGGGTACAAGAAAATATAGCAAATCATATTCAAAATTATAAAATTTTATCAGTCAATAGCAGACACACGAAGAAAGATTTTCTCATTTACGTATTGTTGATTGGATCTTCGGTTAGGGAGATATGAACGACACAAGTCGATCTGAGGTTTAAACGAAGTATAACAAGCTCTGAGAAACCGATTCTATCTTATGACAGATGAGAAATAGTAGACAGATGTAAAAAAATATGAAAACATACAGTAAATACTAGACACCAAGACAAAGCCAATGCAATTTACAGATCATAAATCGGATCTCGAATGACAGAAATATTGCATATACAAGTTGCTCTCGAATCTCAATAGCGATTTCATGGTTTGAAAAATAGGGTTCGGTTTTCTATTTTTTTGACAAAGTTCCCGAATCCAAAACAATCTGTTTTTTTTTACAAAAAGTCATTGACAAATCCATGAACCAACCCTAAAAAAATCAGATTTTTTTAATGAATATTTACCCATGAAATAATACAATTTTTAGGGCTTCGGGATCCGATTTATGCAAAAAATCCGTCGCCAATCCGCCGGTACTAAACGGCGACCACGGCTTGGCGACGGATTTACTTCCGTCGCTAGATTAATATGAATAGCGACGGATGGTTCCGTCGCTAATCCGTCGCAAACACGAAAAAAAATTAAAAAAAAAATTATTTGAAAATTAATTACCGAGAACTGTACAATTTCTTTTTCCTGTACAATTTATATTTCCTGTAAATAAAAAACAAACCACACAAAAAAATTTATATAACAAGAATCTACAACAATTAATCGTTCCACCTTAAAATTAAGAAGTTTAATTATTTACAATTCAACAATTACAATTAGGAAAAATAAAAAAAATAGAACTTCTTCAACACAGTCCTCTAATCATCGCCAAGATTTTGTGCGTCTTCTTGTTCATTGTCTTTATATGTCCCTTCAGCTCCACTACCCTGATTATCGCTAGCAACCTACACAAGAAAAGAACAGTCAGTATTGATAAACAAAATATAATGAAATAAATTACACACTATATGTGATTCTATCATGTGCTCATGTGTGATCTAAGGCAATAAAAAAACTCTATATGTGATTCTATCATGCTCATATGTGTGCTAAGGCAGTCAAAAAATTGAATATGTGATTATAGCATGTTCATATGTTTTCTAAGACATCTAAAAAAACTCTATATGTGATTCTACCATGCTCAGATGTGCTTTAAGGCAGGCAAAAAACTATATATGTGATTCGATCATGCTCGTATGTGTGCTAAGGCAGTAAAAAAATTAAATATGTGAATATAGCATGCTCATATGTGCTCTAAGGCAAGCAAAGCCAAAAATTTTATATGTGATTCTATCATAAATGATATATAACATGTTCATATGTGTTCTAAGGCAGTAAAAAAACTCTATATGTTATTATAGCATGCTCATATGTGTGCTAAGGCAGTCAAAAAACTGAATATGTGATTATAATATGCTCATATGTGTTCTTAGGCAGTCAAAAAACTGAATATGTGATTATAGCATGCTCATATGTGTTCTAATGCAGTCAAAAAAACTTTATATGTGATTCTATCATGCTCATATGTGCTCTAAGGCAGACAAAAAGTTATATATATATATATATATATATATATATATATATATATATATATATATATATATATATATATATATATATATATGTGATTCTATCATGCTCATATGTGTGCTAAGGCAGTCAAAAAATTGAATATGTGATTATAGCATGTTCATATGTGTTCTAAGGCATCTAAAAAAACTCTATATGTGATTCTACCATGCTCAGATGTGCTTTAAGGCAGGCAAAAAACTATATATGTGATTCGATCATGCTCGTATATGTGCTAAGGCAGTCAAAAAATTGAATATGTGAATATAGCATGCTCATATGTGCTCTAAGGCAGGCAAAGCAACTTTATATGTGATTATAGCATGCTCATATGTGCTCTAAGGCAGACAAAAAAACTTTATATGTGATTATAGCATGCTCATATGTGCTCTAATGCAATAAAAAAACTCTATATGTTATTATAGCATGCTCATATGTGCTCTAAGGCAGTCAAAAAACTGAATATGTGATTATACCTGAGAGGGACCTGGAATCGAAGATCCCCTATCCTGAATAGCGGCCTTGATCTCATTTCGGAGAAAGGGGGCGACGGTGTATTGAAAGTAATTATTCAGTGATTCATTAATGATCTGGCGTACATCATCACCGGAAAGAATAGTCGGCTGCTTGGAGCTTATGTCGACGCAAGAAGTCGGTGAGCCGTAACTGGAAGAACCAATAACTGGTGAAGTGTTCATATTACTCCCAAACCCGAACACGCGACCTTTTTTGGGTTCACCTGCTGCAGTCACCCATGCTGTAGGATCAATATATGATGTCATACAATCACAAGAATTATGATGCATGCATTGATAACTTAATATTTTCATGTGCAAACTATTCATGACACGATACATTCATTTGAAGCATGCTTTCAGTATACAATTTCACATGGAAGACATAATCAAATTGAAAGTAACTACATGTAAGCATGGATACAATCACATCAAACATTGCAATACATCGAAATAATTCATATCAAACAAATGTCAAACATGTACCTGCAGCAAACACACTTCAATATCCCACTAACTACTACCATGCATAGCATGGACTCCGTACTCCAAAAATAATAACACTTCCATATTCATACATTAAAATCATGCTCAGCATGATCTCCGAACTCCAACAAAGCAGTCTTAGATATCAACAACTAAGTGAGTGTGTGAACAATAAAGTGTTACATTCAATAAATTAAATAACATGTGATGCGCTTGCATCACTTACTCACCACGGGTATTTACCCGATTTGCATTGTTTTTGTCACTTACTTACCACGGGTGGCGGGGCACAAGCGAGTTCCGTTGAGAAATCTGCAAAAAACACTGTGTTAAAATGAATATTGAAGCTAATTAGGGAAACACAAACACTTATGCAATGCAAAAAACAACTAAACTGTTGATGATATATCTAATGATGAAATGCGATGAAATAAAGTGAAAAAGAAGCATTGAACATCATGGAAAAAATGAATTAAGAAGAAGCAATTCACATGTGGAGGGATTGTGATTTCTACCCTGACATAGCAATTGATACCTTATCGCATAGGATTGGTTAATTACATAAATAAACCCAAATATGATCAAATCCAAACCCACAATCAATTATATCTCAGTTCGATATTGATGGCTTTACTAAAACCATGATTATTCTATTTGTCATTTGCCTAAATATAGATAAATACTAGGATTAAAAGATTCTTTATAAACTAGTAATTCTAAAAAATATTCACAAAATATTCACAAAATAATCAAACAAATGTTTTGTTTTTCTAATCTAGTTTACGCATGCAACAAGAGTTTCTAAACTTGCTATTATTTTTGAAAAATAAAACTCATGCAATTCGTAGCAAAATGGCACTCCAGGGGGTAATAGGCAAATCAGAGACCCTTCTGCAATTTCTAGAAAGCAAAAAATGATTCTATGAAATAAATATCAAAATACAAGTTAGGAACTCTGTTTATACAATTTTTTAAGTTAATTAAAAAAGACTTAACCACCTTTTTTTGAAATTTCAGAAAGGTGCAGAACCTGTAGGTCTCTGACAGAAAATAACAAGAATTAAGAGGACATGCTGGTATTAACAATAACTCAACCCTTCTCCCACAAACCCTAAACCCTCTTCCCTACTGCCCCTCTCTTTCCTCCTGTCAATCGCCCCACTCTGACGATCGATCTACACTGTCGGTGATCTGGCCTATGATCCTGCTATGGGGATGTTGTTCACCCGTGTTGCTTAAGGAGGACGATGGTGCCCTCTTTCTGGGTGTCCACTTTTTTGATTCAAATAGAGTCAATATGGATTGTTTAGGGGGATCGATTCTGGTAGTACCGGGGACTGTGCACACCCTCGACTCATCGACAGTCACAGTGCATCTGCTGACAGTCTCTCCTCTCTCTTTTCTCTTTTGGGTTTATGGGGTTTTACTAGGTGCTTTTGGATTTTTGGTAAAGTCACAATCAAGGGGTTTGACCGCCTTTGACCGGTCGGAGGCGGCGATGGCTTGACGCCGGTCCCTCCACCTTTGATTATCCTATCTCTGATAACCCCTTTGAGACAATAGATTTGTTGCACCAAAAAACTGGTGATTTTTGCATAAATTTCACTCAAAATTCAAAGACATAAATATGAAAAAAAGAGTATATGCATAAATTTCATTCGAAACCTACATCAACCAAACCCCGAATTTCTCCCAATTTTCGTAATCATATGAATTTCAAAAATAATGACCTGGAGGCTGCAGATGAGGAATCGGAGGAAGAAGAAGAAGAAGAAGAAGAAGAAGAAGAAGAAGAAGAAGAAGAAGAAGAAGGAGAAGAAGATGCAAGTGATTACCTGCGCGTCGTCGGGCGGTGGCGGGAGGCTGACGGGGAGCGGCGGCTGGCGAGCGGTGGACGGGGAGCGGCGGCTGGCGAGCGGCGGCGGCCGGGCGGTGGCAAGAGCCGACGGGCGGCGGGAGGGAGAGGGCGGCGGGCGGGAGCAAGACAGCGAAACAGGAAAAAGAGAAAGAGGGATGGGATTAGGGATTTACGCGACATTTAGCGACGGCTTAGCGACAAAAAAATTCCGTCGCTAAGCCATCGTAAATCAAAATACCAAAATACCAAAAAAGCGACAGAATATATTCTGTCGCTACGCCGTCGCTAATTAGCGACGACAGAGTTCCCTCTCTAAATCCATCGCTAAAATGGTGTTCTTGTAATAAAAATTAGCGACAAAAAATTACAGTCGCTAATCCGTCGCTAAGTAGCGACAGATTAGCGATAAAAGTTGTTTCCTCGCTAATCCGTCGCGAATTAGCGACAGATTCTATCTCTAGTTAATCTGTCGCTAATTAGCGACGGAAAAAATCCATCGCTAATTAACAATTTTCTTGTAGTGATGGTTCTTTCGGGTTCGCGGTAACCCCATCACAAAATCCATCGTGATATGTTCCCATTTCCATTGAGGAATTTCCATCAGCTGCATCGTTCCTCCTGGCCTTTGATGCTCGATTTTGATTTGTTGACATGTCAAGCACTTTGCGACGTATCTAGAATGATAGCAAGAATTAGCATAATCCCGATCTTATATCATAGAAAGAGCAACCTAATTAGAACACAAAAATTTTTCTCGTGAATTGGTTACCTTGCAACATCGCGCTTCATACCATTCCACCAGTACCAGTATTGAAGATCTTTGAACATCTTGGTACTGCCCGGGTGAATGGTATACTTGCTCTTATGTGCCTCTCCCAATAACTCTTCTCTGGTCTCTGGATCACTCGGTACCCATAGTCGATCTTTAAACCATATACTTCCATCCTCCTTGCGCTGGAAAGCAGTGTCTTCTTGCAATGCCAATGCCTCCATCTTTCCGTACTGCGAGTCTTCTTTTTGCTTAATCACGATCCGCTCTCGTAGTTCTGATCGTACAGTCAGGCTAAACAGCCTAAGTACACCTTGATCATCGGAGAAAGGTCTCCATTCTGTGAACTCAGAAATCATCTTCCATCCAAGATTTACCAGGCTAGAAAGATTTCCCCCAGCCTTACGACTAAGGGCATCAGCAACAACATTTGCTTTCCCTGGATGGTACGAGATTGTAAATTCGTAGTCCTTGATGAACTCGAGCCACCTTCTTTGTCGCATATTAAGTTTCTTCTGAGAAAATAGATACTTCAAGCTCTTGTGATCAGTGAAGACTTCAAATTGCTCTCCATATAGATAATGTCTCCAAACCTTTAAAGCAAAAACCACCGCTGCCAACTCCAGGTCGTGCGTGGGGTAATTCCTCTCATGAATCTTCAGTTGTCGTGATGCATAGGCAATGACCTTGTCGTGCTGCATCAATACACACCCCAATCCAGTACCAGAAGCGTCCGTGTACACCACGAATCCCCCGCTTCCAGACGGTAAGGCTAACATTGGAGCTGTGGTAAGCTTAGCTTTTAGGGTTCGAAAACTTTCTTCACTTTTATCATTCCATTCAAACTTTACCCCTTTTTGTAGAAGCTTTGTCATTGGCATAACAATTCAGGAGAAGTCTTGGATGAATCGCCTATAGTAGCCAGCTAATCCTAGGAAGCTTCGGATTTCGCTGACATTCTTTGGTTGTGACCAATTCATCACAGCTTCAACTTTGGCAGGATCTACTGAAACTCCATCTTTCGAGATCACATGTCCAAGGAACATGACTTCTTCAAGCCAGAATTCGCATTTCGAGAACTTAGCGTATAACTGATGTGTCCGGAGGGTTTCTAAAATGATTTTCAGATGTTCTTTGTGTTCCTCCACATTTTCCGAGTATATCAGTATGTCATCAATGAAGATGATGACAAAGGAGTCTAAGTATGGCCTGAATACCCGATTCATCAGGTCCATAAATGTCGCTGGGGCATTAGTGAGTCCAAATGGCATTACCACAAACTCAAAATGCCCATATCTGGTTCGAAATGCTGACTTTGGGATATCTTCATCTTTTATTCTCAACTGGTGATAACCTGACCTCAAATCAATCTTAGAAAAGACTTTTGCTCTTTTCAATTGATCAAATAGGTCCTCGATACGGGGTAGAGGATATTTGTTCTTCACAGTTGCTTGGTTCAGCATTCTATAGTCTATGCATAGTCTCATAGACCCGTCCTTCTTTTTCACGAACAGGACCGGTGCTCCCCATGGAGACGTACTCGGTCGTACAAAACCACGCTCCATCAGTTCTTGCAACTGCTTCTTCAGTTCTTCCAACTCTGCTGGTGCCATCCGATAAGGTGCTCTTGATATTGGCTTTGTACCCGGCATTAGTTCAATCCCAAACTCGACTTCCCGCTGAGGAGGAAGTCCAGGAAGTTCTTCTGGAAATACATCAGCAAAATCGCGGACAATTTCCAAATCCTCTAGCCGAGTTAGTTTTGTTTCACCTCCGATCATACTAACCAGGAAAGCCATATCTCCCCGACGGAGATACTTTTGGGCTTTGAGGGTCGAAATAACCCTTTTCTTGATTCCAGGCCTTGCTAATCGAAATTCAACTTCCGGCATATCCGATCGAGACAGAATTACTTTTCCTTCTCTACAGAGAACTCTAGCATAGTGTTCAAAGAGCCAATCCATACCCAGTATGACATCATATTCGGTCATATCAAGTATGATTAGGTTGGCAGGTAAGTTGTGTTCTCCTAAAATAACTTCTACTTCTGGCATGTAGTTCACACAAATTTCATTGAATCCTATAGGGTTATATACTACTAGTTCTTGATTCAATGATTCTGTGGGGATTCTAAGTTGTTTTGCAAAATATAAAGAAATGAAGGAATGAGAAGCTCCACAGTCAAATAAGACAAGGGCAGCTTGGCCCGAAACAAGCACGGTACCTTGCACAAGGTCCCCCTTCTCTAGTTGGTTAGCTGTAGTAGCATACACACGTCCCGCTACGCGTTGTGGAGCCGCCTGAGGCTGTGGTGGTGCACGGTGTTGTTGTGGCTGTTGTCCTCCAGTGCCGCGCCATGCATCATCGGTCTGCTTCTTCCGACACTCCTTGATGTAGTGCCCCATCTTTCCACAGTAGAGACATCCTCCTGTCTCACGGGGACACTGTTGTCCGGGGTGAAAGCGATTGCACTTCTGACACCTTTGATTTTGTCCTGGCATGTGTCGGGTACCTCTGTCATGCCTTGGTTTCTTGGTTTGATGGTTAAAACGTTTTCCACCAAACCTCTTCTTGAACTCGGGTTTCTGAACCCCGATTTTGTTCTTTTGCGACTTTTGTCCCTCCTTCCAGTCGTCATCAAGGAGAGTCGCCACCTGTATGTCCGAGACAGACAGAAATAATCCATTACAATCTAAGGGTTAACGGTACCTTGTAAACTTTGATGCAACTTATAACATGAAAAGAAATGATCTTTTACCTGGATAGCCTCATCGAGGTTCTTGGGCCCTCTAGTGTACAAACGGTTCCTCAAACCCGCCTTCACGCCTCGAGCAAATTTCATTGCTCGATCCTCATCCGATGTATACACGTTTGGACAATATCGTTCCAAACTGTGAAACTTAGTGATGTACTCGGCGAGGGACATCTCACCCTGCTGTAGGTCCAAGAACTCCTGCATCTTCTTTGCCCTCTCGTGCTTCGGAAAGTAGGCAACGTTAAAAACCTCTACGAACTCCGTCCAAGATACAGGACCATCCTGGAACTTGACCGCCCTAGTGGTTTCCCACCACTTTTCAGCATGATCCTTGAGACGATAAGTCCCAAAGTCCACCCGACGCTCCTCGGGCACCTCCAGTACACGAAAGATACGTTCAATCTCCCGGATCCAACTCTCCGCAGCTTCAGGATCCGTCTTTCCGGAGAAAGCAGGAGGATCCATGTCCATGAATTTCTTGTAGGACATAGTCCCATCGTTTGTACTCTTCTCATGGGCCACATGTTGTAGATTGTCGCCCATCTGTTGCATTGTCGTAGCTTGCTGGCCTACTACTTCGGCCAGGTTATGTAGAGTTTCCATAATATTGTTGCAACAATTTGCCCACGCCATCTATTTGAGCAAATAAAATTCATTATAACCTGAGTTATGATTTTGTGAATTAATCGTACACACTCATATGTTTCTTGTTTCTACATTATAAAACAACTTTTCTACATACTTACAGAGTCATCGCGGTCGCTTGAAGAGCCAAGATCTCAAATTATTCAGTCTTGCTCTGATACCAAAGCTATAACGCCCCAACTTTTTATAGTAAAAATTTTGGAGTAAAATTTTTTTTTTTTTTTTTGAAATAGCGGAAGTGCGTAAAATACAAGTCGGGCGCATTACAGGGTAAAACAGAGAAGTACTAAACATACCATTCATTAATTGAAACATTAATGTTATTAATTACATCCCATAACAGAATTGTAAATCTACTAATCAGAGTTCAAACATAAAATACTGAATAAATGAGATCTCTTGGCTTTATCCAAAACGACACCCCGATGCTCCAATTAGTTGCTACCTGAAAAACATTTAAAGCAGAAGGGTCAGACTCCCCTGTCTGCGTAAGAAGCATTATATTTATATGTGGTGCTCAGTGACTTGTGTACAAATATGTGCAAGTACTGCAGATATAACTAGCATGGAAGTTTATAACATTCTAAGAAGATGGTTATGCTTTCTAATTCATGATACAATGCAAAAGATGACTAAACTAGAGGTATGTTTATCCACATTAGTACAAGCTGTAGATTCCACAAGTTTTTCTAAAGTCAACTCAACAGAATATAATTCTTCAGAGATAAGTTTCTAGTCAACTTAAATTATTTAATGCTTATCTTATTCTTACCCTGTGGGTACGCAGAGGCATAGACCTTGTAGCGGACCGAGACCATACGGGGGTCTGTTATTTAATAACCCGTATGACTAGCCGTACGGATATCCAAAGGGGACGGTCAGTGACCGAGAGAGAACTCCCCAGTGGCTAGAACAAAAATTAGGATGCACCTTGTACTTCTGCAGAAGACTTGGATCTACCACCTAGGACATACTGGTAGTTCTGGTCCCCTAACTTCGTGGACTGGGGACCGGGTGAGACGCCTAGCTCTCACAAGAACAAGAATGTCCACGAAGCTTGTACCACCTACCCTCTCCAAGGTAGACCATGGGTCCAGTAACATACACCATCTTTCAGATGTACCCAGAGCCCTGGGAAACCAGTAACATATACCATTTTCAGGTATACCCAGAATCCCACATATTTAATTTATATGTGTATAAATTTTCATTCTTGTTTGTTTGGATCCAGTAACATACATCTTCTTTCAGATGTACCCAGAACCCTGGGAAACCAGTAACATATACCATCTTTCAGGTATACCCAGAATCCCATATTTAGGTTATGTGTGCATATTTTTTTTTTTTTATTCTCATGTGCAAGTCATTGCACCACAGGGGATTTTCAAAACCCCAACTCATACTCAGGTTGATCTTAGTATATGCACATTACCCATCGAATGCCTCAAAGGCACCAACCACAATTTCTCATAATTCTGGTTCAACTTTGTGTTGAGTACTTAAACATTCAGCATTTTCAGTTTTGTTTATGAGCTCGAGTGTACGTTTCGTACCCCCACTGGTTATGCCGCAACATGGCATTATCCAACTTTATCATGTGTGTTCCATGTATTGGACATAATCCTAAAGTCTATATGTGAATCATATATTTAATTTACCATCGAAACTATTTCCTTTATAGACATTTCAATTGCATTTCACCTAAAAAGTCTTTATAAAAACTTTTCTAAAAAAAAAACCTTCATAAAAAAATCAATTTAGAAAAACTCTTTACTCAATTTTTCATGTTTATTAGTCGACCAATAGGCCCATCGGTCGACCAACCTTTTTGGCTTCAAATCTTCTAAGCAAAACGTTATTTTTTTGTAAAATTAGTCGACCGAAGAATTAACCAGTCGACCGGACAGAATGTCTGTTTTCTGGAAATTTTAGCAGTAGTCGACTGAAGGGTTTATCAGTCGACTGATCATAAAATTAGTCGACTGAAAGTTTTATCAGTCGACCGGACAAAATGTCCGTTTTCTAGAAAAATTTAGCAGCAGTCGACTGAAGGGTTTATCAGTCGACTGATCGTAAAATTAGTCGACCGAAAGTTTTATCAGTCGACCGGACAGAATGTCCGTTTTCTGGAAAAATTTAGCAGCAGTCGACTGAAGGGTTTATCAGTCGACTGAACAAAATATCAACTTTATGAAAATTTTAGCATCAGTCGACTGAAGGTTTTATCAGTCGACTGATCAGAATATCTGTTTTCTGGAAAAACTTTAGCATCAGTCGACTGAACAGAATATCAATTTTCTGAAAATTTTAGCATCAGCCGACTGAAGGTTTTATCAGTCGACTGATCAGAATATCTGTGTTCTGGAAAAATTTTAGCATCAGTCGACTGAAGGGTTTATCAGTCGACTGATCAAAATATCTGTTTTCTGGAAATTTTAGCAGTGGTCGACTGAAGGTTTTATCAGTCGACTGAACATATTATCAGTCGACTAACTATTGTCTCAGTCGACTAATTTTGTCGTTTTTCTGTAACTTTTAAAAGGGTGTATCTTTTTATTTTTCAAACATTTTGATCATTCTAAATGGACTGTTTTGCCACCCCTTTCATCCTCAATGTATGGAATCTTTCAACTATAAATATGAGTGCATTTCACACTCAAAAACATCGAATCCAATCGAATTACCCAATAGGAATGATATATCTTTATTTTACCATAATGTGAAATAGCAATCACGTATACATAACTTCAGATTTGATTAAAACCATTCAATTTACAAGGTATGAAAGGTGTATTGTACACGAAAATACAACCAAACAATAATTTCATGAATAATAATCCGAGATATTTAAGGTTCCACGCCATTTGCCTACTTTATTTTTTGTTTCGATCTTGAAACTGTCATGGCTAACACACACACCAAAAATATATGCATTTTTCCTAAATCGATTTGGACTGTAGGTTTTGATATGAGTACTACATATCACCAGTCATACACATAGGAACATAATGCCCTTACCAAGAACACCACGGTGCCCCAACGTTGGCCAAGGGTGAGAACCATTGGCTGAACTACTACATATTGACCTATTGGCGAGTAGGTGTTTCAACTCATGCCACCTGGGTCTCGAGGCCCTAAACCTACCTACATATAGGTGGTGCTGGTCACGTAAACTCCATGATATTGCAACATAGATGTGCATCAAGGCATCAACCACTTACATACAAATAACAATGCTCCTTACCTCTTTGGAGTTTCACGACGGCAAGGCTGCAACCCTTTCTCTTCGTTAGAGCGGCACCCCACGTCGATAACGGATGTTCACGCGTTCAGCAAGGGAGGTCCACACAGTCCAACAATGGAGGTTGACCACCACCGTGAGAGAGAGAGAGTGAGAGAGAGAGAGATACGTTTAATGTAACTCCTTACCAAAAATCTCTCATTTAACTCCTCTATTTAGGGGGAAGTTACCAAATTTTCAAGGCCTTAAAACTTCACCCAAATCTTACATTTTTGGTGGGTGATGTCTATTTCCAACAATGCCCCCCTCCTGTTTTTGGCATGATTTCCTCTAACTTCCCTCACTATTTGCTTTATGGGTACCCCTCTTCCATGTCACCTGGGATTCTCCTCAATCCTTGGTAGAGCTAGATGGAAAAGCCAAAAATTTAGGCTTAACATAATCCCACGGTTTTACCCTTTTCACCAAGGTAGAAAATATCACTTTCTTGTGAAAAAAAATAATTTGTGCAGAGGGGGTTTTGAATTGAGGTTGCAACTCTACAACCCTGTGCGTCCTACCATAACTCCACTTCACCACTTATTGTTTACTTTTGCGAAAATATTCTTTTTATGTCATATTGGGACGTCTTTCCTTGTTGATGAATTTCTTCCATTTTCAAGTGGATTTTTCACCCGTTGGTTTTAAACTTGCACTTGCTTACTTTAAATGTGCTTCGGATCTCACGCTATCATTCCAAAAGCATCGGGTTTCCTTACTTGGACTCGTGAACCGGGTCAGATCATCGGATCTCGCCAAGATCCGGATCCAAAACCACTTGTGAGAGTTTGTTATCGGTTTCTTTCTAGAAACCACAAGTCATAAAAATTGTACTGTCTAACTTAAAATCTTACTATTTCACATAACGGATCCCTTTTATTCATTTAGAATTTCATAAATTTCATGGGTTTTACAAGTATGTCTGGATTCACTGTATGTGCACCACTTCAGCAGGTCAGGTTTAATATATGTGCACCTTTAGTTGATTGGGACCACTTGTGGCAGTTAGAATACTGTTGTGGTTTCTTTGTCTGGTTTCTGGTTTTGTTCAGCCTATAAATAAGGATCATGTCCAGTGAATTGTATCTTTGAAATCATTTTGAATGAAATTTAGACTACAGTCTTTGGAAGAGATAAATCTCTTGGTGCCTTTGTGCATTCGGTTCCCTCAACCAAGGAAATTTGGGATTGACGCTCTGCATCCTTTTTTGGGCCAATTCTAGTTAGTTTTAAGCTGACTGAGTTGGAATTCAACCTTGATTCAGCTCTTCAAGCCTAGATCAAGCCATTGCACGTCCAAAAAATTTGCAGATTGTGTTCTACAAAATGTTGCAGTGAAGATAACAAGAGCACAATTCTCATTTCGAACAATCGGTGAGTGCTTGACTTCTCAGAGTTCAATTCTAGTTTGATTCGGTACGAGCGCTTACTATTTGCTATTCTTTTGGTGTCGCGCCTTCCGAAATAAGCGACTTCAACTGCCGCACTGAAGGAGCACTTCTACCGCAGCAGGAGGCCTTTTATAGTTGATTTTAGGCGTAAGGAGGCTTCTCGACCAAAGATCGCCTACCGCCAGGAGTAGTGAAGGCTGATCGCCTTCGAATCTGTGCAGCAACTATGGAGGCTTTCCACAGGCCCATGATCGAGGTTATCCTTTGCATTTGGCGCACTCTACCTGTGCGTTAGAGCAATTGTGTCACGACAAGTAGTTGCAGACTCAGTTGAGCTGCCTAGTTGCAGAACTGCACCTTAGCCTTGCTCATGCGACAACACCTGCTGCATCTTCCTTGAGCAACACACAATTGCCCTATGCTCGCGCGTTACGTAGTTTGCACACGACAGAGCGTCACCTTCAATTCCAGAGAACACACAACACTTAGTGCACCACAGCATTCACTCACCGCACGCACCACAACATCCGCTCACCGCAGCACGCGCAACCTCCTCTCCGACGTGCGTGCAGAAAAGAGATAAGAGTTTAGAAGAATAGCTCAACAACTCCAAACTTCCGCGCTAAAAGATTGTAGAGACCTCAAGCAAGGTCCTTTGCCTTCAAATATGAATCCTAAAACTAAGGTCCCACCAGATGGCAACGGCCTCACTCGGGCGATTGGATGCATGCTGGGAGAACACGACGAGAGGGATAGGGTGAGTAGTGAGAAGAGAGAGAAAAGTGGGAGAAAGAGAGAGGTGGGTTGGGTCGTGTAACCCAAAGGAGAAGAAAGCGAGAGGGGGGAGGATGTGTCGACCATGCAAAAGAGAGAGGGAAAGGGCTGCCACGTGGCAGCCTCCCATAGGGGAAGGGGTCCCCTCATAGAAAAATCATCGTTTTGCCCTTCTCCTTTATTCTTTATTCTTCTTTGTCTTCTCAAACTACCCTTCTCTTCCGTTTAAACCTCGATTTTGCCCTTTTCTGGACTTTGGGTTATTTGGATCATGATCCAAACCCATTTTGCACTCGATCCATATTCGATTAAATTAGATTTTGAAAACCCGTGTTGGTCTGAATCTCTCTCAGATCAAATTTCTAGAGTCTGTATTGCTCCATCTATGCTTTAGACCAGATTTCTCATGTCCGGATCATACCCGCTCTCATTCAAAACCATAAATCATGGGTTTGAATCACTTCAAGTATTCAAGCCGGTCGATCAGAAGTTCTGTTTGGATCACTCTCAGATCCGTGTTTATGCAATTTTACAATTAAAAAAATAAATTTTGGATATTACACTGGGCCTCAAGGTTGATGCATACCAGCATTAATTTCTTCTTTTTGCAAGTAAAACCCTCGGTGGGGCTCACGACCACTCTGCCTTACGTGGCCCACCTCTAAAAGCTATAGACACATGTGCACCCGTTGTTGCGAGGGTGCTGTTGGGGGTGCCTTCATCTCAGCACACTAGCAACAACCCTGCTGGCTCAGCTGTAGTCATACCCGCATTAAATTTCGCAAGCTAGATAGGACACACTCAAGGACTTGGGAACCATCAATCTTCAATTTATTTGCTGCAACATCATAGGTCTATAGGCGTCGGAGTGATACGTGACCACATTTTGTCACCTTGGATAGATCTGACACGCGTCCCAAAATTTCAATAATCCGATCTTTACTTGGCAAAAAAAAATAAATATAAATATATATATGCGAGGATGGAGTGTTCTGCAAACAGCATAAGCAGTTAAAACACAATGGAATCACAGTCGGCAATCATACCAAGTACAGAATCAGATTCCGGTCCAGTGTCGAGACAAGTGCAACCTACCTTTCGGTAACTTAATTTGTTAAGCATCCAGGTTCAGCTCAATGCAATATATTCAGCTGTATACAATATGAGCCTATGATGATCCTGTAGATGGGGAAGCAGACATGAGCGTTTTTGCTCATGCTGACATCGTGGCCATCTGATTTGCATTTTAAAAAGTTCAAAAGTCAACAAAACCACGTGACATTCATCCAAAATGAAAACAGACGGCCACGATGTCTGCATGAGCAAAAACGCTCATGTTCAGCATGAACTGATCTGCTTCAGTAGATGGGCTAATTGGATGCGTCTATGGCCTATTTGGCTAACGGGGAATGCTTGAAACCAATAATTGTCCAAGGCATTAGGACCGCAAAACGAAGCGAGTTTATCGTGAACATGCTTTTTTATGGCTACGTTTAAGCCAATGCAATCCATATTGTCACCATCATTCACATTATCGATTGGCGTTCAAATTCATCCCATCAAAATAGCGGGAGCTTATAGTAACATAAACTAAATCTAGGTGTCTAGAGTTGGAAGATTTTAGAATTGCGTGACTTTTTTTTCATCGATCAAAACAATATCTCTTGCCCAGTCACATGGTCAGACAAGTGATGCTGAAAACAGGAAGCTTATAGTATGTTAGTCTATCTTTATTTGTACAGCCTCACCTTTTGATTCCTCTTGTATAAAGAGTTATTTAAGTTTTAAATTATGAAAGTTTATTTTTTTGATGAAAGATGTTGGGGGGGGGGGGAGAGGGCCCGTACCTTTTATTGAAGTTATTTACAACATGTACAAACGTCAGCCATTAAAAACAAACAAAAAGAATCGGCTATACACTGCACAAAAAGAATCAAACAACCTCTTGTGATCCCACAGTAAAGTAAGGACAGACACGAAAGGTATTCCAGCCACCAACCATATCGCTCCATTTTCTAGATTGACCTACCTCAATAGGAACTAAAAGGAGGAGCCCTGTGTTCACGGAGATTCCTTCCTATGTATCACTCAACTTGTCGAAAGAATCATTAACTGTTGTGCCCTGTTTAACATGGTGATTGGGTGAGCCGCTAGCTGCGAGCCACGCACCCGCTGTGAGGCAACAGTGGGGTGGCTGTTGCAACCCAATGAGATGTTGTGTGCCCGCATCAAGTGGTCATAGGGACGTTACCATGATACCTTCAAAAGCAGTGGACTGCGTGCCCGCAGAATGATGTAGCAAGGAGCAGGCAGCAGCAGATGCCGGAGTCACACATCCGTGACGGAGTAGCATGCTACAACCTATTGAGGTGGCCCTAGTACCTTTGGAAGATTGAGAAAGGTTGGTGTTGCCCTCTCGAGGCTTAAGTGCCTAAGCCTAGTATGGGACTTGCCTGTGTTACTCAAGCAACACACATGCATTGGACCTGAGGAGAGGTGATGTGATGATGACCTGAGACACTTCGTCATGCAGCACAAGGAAGGTGTGTGTACAGGTCAAGTTTGAGGCTGACAGGTCGAGGATGACATGCAGAGGGCTTCTTAGAGGTGGAAAGTCTGAGTTGAAAGATGGTTTGTGGCTAAGGTAGGTGGTGTGACCTTAGTATGTGCATGTAGTCACTGCACATAAGTGAATTAAGAGGTTTAGCATGGTTTCCAATTGTTGTAAGGAGTAGTGCCACCTAGAGAGTTTCTTATACAAACACTACAAGAAAACCGTGGATTAGCGACGGCCTCTATCCATCGCTAATCCGTCGCTAAACTGTTTAGCGACGGATTAGCGATGGATAGAGGCCATCGCGAATTTTTGCTCGCTAATTAGCGGAAAAAATTATCTGTCGTTAATTTCGTCGCTAATTTGTGACAGATTAGCGACGGACATTATCCGTCGCTAATCTGTCGCTAAATTTTATAAAAAAAATAAAAAAAATTGATCCTTGTCGGGCGGTATTCCGGCAGCACTAAGCCGGACTTATACCGCACCCGACAGGCATTGCATGCACAGAACGATCGCTCTGCCTCATCGCGAACCGGCGTCGCCGTCCTCCATGAACTAGTGCTCTCTGGCGTCGCCGTCCTCCATGAACTGGCACCGTCATCTTCCGTGAACCGGCGTCGC
The DNA here is from genome assembly GCF_984573655.1 of Nuphar pumila. Classification (NCBI taxonomy): domain Eukaryota; kingdom Viridiplantae; phylum Streptophyta; class Magnoliopsida; order Nymphaeales; family Nymphaeaceae; genus Nuphar; species Nuphar pumila. Next base: position 91,534,797 of record NC_143252.1, on the reverse strand, counting down.
CGTCATCCTCCATGGACCGACGTCATCGTCCTCCGTGAACCGGCGCCGACGTCCTCCAGCGATCGCCGACCGTCCTCCGCCATCACCGTCCTCCGTGAACCGACGTTGTTGTCCTCCGTGAACCGGCACCGACATCATCCAGCGATTGCCGACCGTCCTTCGGCGTCGCTGTCCTCCGGCGTCGCCGTCCTCCGTGAATCGGCGTTGTCGTCCTCCGTGAACCGGCGCCGACGTCCTCCAGCGATCGCCGACTGTCCTCCGGCGTCGCCGTCCTCCACTCTCATGTACATGCTCTCCAACGCACTCTCCGACGTCGCTCGGTTTAAATCGAGCGCGATCGGTTTAAATTTCGAACGGGGAGAGGGAAAATTTCGCGCTCGGTTTAAATCGAAAATTAGCGACGGATTAGCAACGGAAAAATTCCATCGCGAATCCGTCGCTAATTAACATTTTTCTTGTAGTGAAAGATGTGTATTGAGACCCTATATAAGGATGCCTTTAGACCTTGCGAAGGCAAGACATAAAAGGGAGGAAAATTTTTGGAGTGTTGCACTAAGTGCTAAGCAATAAATGGATCGATGAGTCCTTACCCCATTTGTGTATGTGTGTTGTGGGTTTGGTCTCAAGCTTCTCACACAAAAGGCCTTGTGTAGGTGACTCAGGTTGGTCCCTTAGTCGGGTATTCGAGGAAGAAAGGTTGATGCATGCCTGGGGTTAGACAATAGGCTAAGTGAAAAATTAGCAATGTGATAGTTGGTACTAGAGCCAAGATATTGCGTTGCTCCTATTAGAACTAAGAGAAGTATTGGCCCAAATTGAGCATATGAAGAGGACAATGGTTGCGGTGGCCACTCTCCCTTCTCAGTTCTCAAAAACAACCCAGCATAAGACTGATGCTCTCAATCGTGTAGCAGTAGTAGAGTCCCTTTTGCTAGCCAACAAGGAGGCACTTAAAGGCTAGATTGGTGCAGTCTGGACCCTCACTGCAACTCTATTGGATGCCTTGTGAGAAGACATCCAAGCATCTATGGAGTGTCTTCGAGCAGAGATACAACTCTTGGTGGACAATCTTATTGTCCTCAAACAGTTGGCCAGTAGTGATGGCGAAATGGACCAATGCCAGAAAGTCCCCGAGCCTAAGGGCTTTCACGGGGCAAGGAGTTTGAAGGAGTTGTAGAATTACTTATGGGATATAAAATAATATTTTAAAGTTGTCCATACCCCGAGTTGCATCAAGTCACCATTGCAAGCATGTACTTGCATGGCGAAGCAAAACTTTAGTGAAGGACCAAGTTTGAAGAGGATGTTGCGCCATTTCATCCTCTGATTGGTTTGTAAGCAAAGATGAAATAGGAACTGAAGCATCAATTTTTCCCTTAAACATGGGTTGGACAACCCAAGAGTCACTAAGGAAACTAAAGCAAATGAGCTAAGGCTTTTTCAGCGTCGATGTTCGATGTGAAGACTATGTCTGACGAGGACAAACTCTTCAACTTCATGAGTAGGCTACAAAATTGGGCTCAGGCAGAGTTGCAACTGCAAGAAGTGAAAGACTTGCCATCTGTGCTGGTGGTAGCAAACCGACTGATGGACTACTGAAACGCTTCTACGAGCAAAGCCCCTAAGGAAAAAGGGTAAGGGGCTAAATTGGGCAAGAGGAAGGAGAAAAAGTAGCCTGAAGACCAAGGAAAGGGAGGGACCTCACAAAGAAACTCCTTCTCGGGGTGCTTCATTTACAAGGGTCTCCATTGTGGCAAAGATTGCTCCCAAAAGAAGGCCTTGAAAGTGATTGCTAAGGAGGAAGTCCCTTAATCAACCCCTATGCCCGGTGTTCCTGCATGGGTGGCCCCACTATAGTTAGTGAACACACTGCAACTTGGTAGCAACAGTATTGGCCTCTTTTAATATCTTTTTGGTAATCTTGGGAATATTTTCTGAATCTTTTGTAATTTTGGGAGAGGGTTGTAATGCCTGCAGGGCATCTCTTGGGCCTCACTAAGTGGGGATTGGCCTTAGAAATGAGTTAGCTCATTTCTTAAGGAGCTCACGCACTCCATCCTTTCTCATCCCTATCAACTTTTATTTTTCTACCTTTCTTCTTCTACTGTTATTGAATCATGATTGAAATAGAAACAATATGCTATAACTTGTTCATGATAAGTTGCAGACCTGAAGCTGTTGCATTTGGATTTCATAACATTCAGCCGATCTACTTAATAAAGCTCATGATTTGAAAAGGCTGACAGTGCAAAACAAAAAATACGACCGTATCATAATCTAGAATTGAAGCCATTTCTGAAGCCATCAAATTGCAGAATATAGGTGATGCTACATGAACTTATGCAGAATTAAAGATCAATCAAACTGTAGACATGTTCTAGGGATAAAAAATTCAGATTGATCTTCCTTTGTCAAGCAAGGATCTACAATACTCGAATTTCAATAATGGTTGAATCATCCAATCCTATGCATTGGATCATACACCTAAATCACTTAAACAATATCCTCTACTGTGACCTGTGTAATTGACCTCAAAAGGCTATAACACGCTCGTACCGCATACTATATGTTCGATGAAATGAATTTTGATTATGCGGCCTAGCTCCTGGGCAAGGATCTCTAGTTGAGACCTTATCAAGTGGAATCAGAGCCGGTTGCCATCCAAATCAAAGCTTTTTAATTGAACAGTGGTGAATTTAGTTTGTTGAAGGTTACTAGAACTGAGTAAGGTTCCAGTACAGTTTGATCAGTGCATTTCAGTTGATTGCATATCTGTCACATTTCTATCTTGCAAAGCAAATTCTTGTGCATTTGCTCCTACGTTTTGTTTGATTCATCAATCTGTTGACGCATCACAATAGCCGTCATGAAGATCGAGCGCCTGTCAACACACAAAAGTTGTAGCCTATGCAGTGTCTTCATCAGCGTTGTATAACACACAGAGCAACTATGTTGTATATTTTACCTCCACAATTCCAATTATACTGTGTGTAGCATTGCAGAACTATAGCGGAATTTGGTTGTTGATCTTGCAGCGTATCATTAGCGCACGACAACAGTTATGCAACGTTTCTACACAAGGACCACTTTTGTGTGCTTCAGTTGCACTACAATAGCTTCTATGCATAATTCCCTATAATGCACCGCTACAACCACATCACGTACATAGCTGCCTTGCGTTCCTATTGCTGATCTGCAAGGTGTTCATCGGTGCACACAGTTGATCCGCAACTATGTGCCACTATTGCTGCATCAGCAAGCTGACGAGCATCATAATGCATATTTTTTGTTGCATGAGCGTGTATCTATTATCGTCGCAAATTTTTTCTCTTCTCTGCGGGAGAGAGGGGAAATGTTCCTGCGAGTCAAACTTGACCAGAGTTTGAAAATTGTTTTGAAATACTCGCCTCCATTTTGAAAATAGCAAGAAAATTCCAAAGAATGAGACTCGACCTGTTGGTACGATGTTCGACCGTTCCTGGTGCCTTTACCAAGGGTAATCGAACCAAGGACCAAATATGTGCTTGACTTATCTAAATTACCAAAAATCGTGTTCTATCTTAAATGCACAGAGAATTCAGGCATGTGCTATGAAACTTTGTAAAATGTAGATTGGAAAACATGATGTATGCTTAGAAAATGCTTTGGAGTTGGAAAAGTATTTCTAAGGCAAAAGATGGAAATCAATTTCTCAAGGAAACCCTGATAAAAGGATTTGAAAATCTTAAGAAAGTTTCTGAAGATGTGAGAAATTCATGAATGGATGAAAATCTTTGGAAAATAGAAAGAATTCTCGAGAAAGGATAAACATTGAAAGGAAAAATGTTTGTCAGGAAAATTTCAACTTTGAAAATTTTCTTTAGAAAATGATTGAAGATTCATAGGAAAACTCTTTTGAGAAAGGAAATCAGATCTTAGGAAATGAGAATCTTAGCCTTGAAGCATTGAAAAACAATTTTAATCCTCGAGAATGATGGAAAACTCCCTTTGAGAAATTGGAAAAGGAATTCTAAAGAAGAAATATTTTCTAAGAAGATCATGGAAAACTTAACTTGAGAAAATCAAACTTTAGAAAAATTTTCACAGTATCGATTTCCTTAGAATAAAAATTTCTTGAGAAAACATAAGAAATGCATATAATTCCATGATGCGAATGATTTGAATGGATGAATGCATTTTGATAAAGATATTCAAAAAAAAATTCAGAAATTTATTGAAAAATATGTATTAAATCAAAGTAAATTATTCACATATTCCGACTATGGCCGTGAATATGTTTAGAATTTGATTTGTTTAATTCCATAGTATTTTTTTTAAATGAAAATATGATGTGCTTTTGAGGATAGCCTAATAGTGTAGGCTCAGTGTGGCTAATGAGAAGATAGTAAATCTGGGATTCGTCTGTATTCTGACTAGGGCCAAAAATACGGAATCCTCTGAGTTTATTAACTCCTTAACAACGAGTGCCATTCGTGTTCGTCCATAGTGGTTTTCAAATAAAATGCATGACTCACATAATCAGGATATTGCATAAATAAACTATATGATATGAGCCCTAATCTAAGCAGTAAAAATAAATCTTATTCCAAGATTACACTTAATTATTACATTGTTGATATAAAGCAAAAATAAAAAAAAGGAGAGTCAAAAGAATTGTCATCTTCCAGACTTTTCCTGCAAAGTGAGTTAGCGCAAGAAATACAATATACAGAAGAGAGATCGAAAATCTCATATTGACGCCAATGTGCAAATGATTATGCCTAAATTATGATGGAAATACACATATAAATGAAAATATAATCTCTAAAGTATGATTGGAATACATATGAGAATGCCTAAATATAATGCTTAAACTAAATAAAAATTTGCATTTTATCTAAATGCATGAGAATATATCTATTTAAATGCATGTATATTTATCTAAGGCAATGTATGTATTCAATGAGGAAATGCCATGCCTACGTTTAATGAGAAGATACGTATGGATATACACATGCAAAACTAATGCAAAAGGGGAAATGGGTGAAGGTGGACAGATGACTGTGTAAGGGTAACTATGAATATATCTAGGCCATAAATGAAGATGTAATGGGTGACAACTATGTAGATATCACTGATGATGCAGAGACTTAATACCAATATACGAGGGTAACCATAGATATGCAGAATACAAGGGGAGATTAAGCTGACTCATAGGGGATTAATAAAATGCAATGGATGGATTAAGTTGTGACGTTATGAGACCTAACTTAATATACATATGCAAGGGACTGTTATGTTATGGGGAAATAGAGATGGCACTAAATCTAAGTGTCAAATGCCTATATGCAGTTGTTAGCACAATGAATAGGAGCCAGTGATGGTGCTGAGCTACTGAATATGGAGGTAAGATGTATAAAACTGTTGATGCATCAATACGACAGATGGCAATATGAACAGGTGATGGAGAATATACTGCAGACATTTGGGTATGTAGGGATGACTCATGTGGAAGCTGTGATATACAATGAATTTTATAGATATTGAGTACAAATGGGAAGTCTGGACTAATATGCAAATGCATAGACACTATTACATATATATGATGCCGGGACAACGTACAGGGGACAATGATAATGTGGTGTAGTGAAGATGCCAATGCTGAAATTTTGCAGTAAGTGCAGGAAATGACAGTGAATTAATGTGATGAAATAGAGATGGAAAGCCCTATGTATGAATGCAGTATGATTTCGCAGAAGCCGATATGCTGCTACTACTAAATATACAGAGACAATGTATAGGTAGCAGTACCAATAGGCTGAAACAGAATGGCAAGAGTGCAATAGATATGAGGTTGCAGGGATATGTTGGGATAACCAAATGTGGGAGTCTGGGCAGCAAGGTAGGTAACATACAGGTGATGTATATGTAAATGGTACTAATGGTGCAGAGACAAAAGACGATAGATATACCACAATGACACATGTGTGCGGTGACATAAAATGCTGAAATTAAAGTGAGTACGAGAGATGATTGATGATATGCAGCAATTGGTAATGTGAATATACTAACATAAAAAACACTATAGGTACGATGGACCAGTGGTAGTCAATGTGTATGTTAAGACACAATGAAGCCAAAGTGATTGACTAAAAATGCACTGAAAATGTCTTACGAAGGAGATAGACATGATTACGATCCAACTAGAAGTATTACAAACAATGAAAACAAATAGCTGATGAATGAAACTAAGTTATAAATGCCAAATGCTTTGAAATTAAAAGGGCTAAATTAAACTGAATCCCCTTAGATGAAGATGCGAACTGATCAGAAAGCAAATATCTACAGAAAATTGAGTATGACATAGAAAATCAGTGAATATGTGCAATATCAGGAGATGCAACATTGTACAATAATGGATAGGCAGATACCTAAATTGTGAGTGAAGGTGAGATGAACATTATGCACGGGTAATAAGATGTGATGGAAAGAGGGTTATAGATGTGCCCATGAACCATTGACTAAATATTCAGTAAATATTACAAAGCACATAGTATAGCTTGACAATGCTATAATTAGGACATATTCACATTATGACATTTTTTATCTTATTAATATTCTCAATGTAATCCACGCTCTCTCATACTCATTATGCTCTCAAATCATCATTTATATCATGCTCACATCACATGCTAGTTACAATGTTCTTACCATATGGGTTGCTATAACCCCAATTTACACAGTGAACTTATGCTGCTAATTATGAATGCTGATAAATGTAGTTACTCACAACATAAACTATAAATGACAGCTTGTCGAGCAGCCTGATTTTAGAGGAACCTTATTGCAAGAGATATACAAAAGCGGACAGCAAATGGAATATACAGTGGAATGAAGATATGCATAATGAGTGTCTGAGTAAATCTGGACCTCATCTGATATATTCAGTCAAGCGGAAAGCTTGACCTTGAATGCTCAAACAGAATCTGTCTCTAAGCTAAGCATAAAAGAGTATTAGATATAAAACAGAAATACAAATTGAACCTGATTCATTTGACCGATAGTCATAAGTTCATAACTTAGAAGCAAGTTTGTTCCCAGAGAATCCCATACTTAGGTTCCATAGGCAACCCTTCATTAATATGGCTATCGTTGGATCAGAAAAGTATATATATGGAAGATTCTGAGATTTGAAGCAGCCCATTTCAGAACATTCTGCCCCATACCGAATCTGATGTCAACTAGTAAATCTATGGATCTCTGGAAGAATTGTCTTTGTACGGCTAATTGAATTGCACAGTACAAATAGCGTAACATGTCATGATATAAAAAAAAAAATAATAATAATAATAATAATAATAATAATAATAATAATAATAATAATAATAATAATAATAATAATAATAATGGGCTCTTCTTCTCTGAACCAAAGACAATCATTTGACAGTAGAAATGAATGAAGTCATAAGAAATAGAATGGGAATTAGCATTAAGTTTAGATGTAGTGCCCAGGTTAGTGGCACCCTTCACTGAATGATGAGTCCTTCTGGACCTCGTTTGACACAATGATATGCAAACATCCTTATTAAAAATCACATGGATATGTGGGAAATAGTGAGATGTAGGAAGGTTAGGCAATATTACTGTTGGACACAAAAACACATAAGAAAACAGGGAAGGCATATGAAAACGGTAATATGGCCATGAATATGAGATTGAAACATTAATAAAAATGAGATTTTCTGCAAAATATTTTTTTTTTCTTTGATAACCTTGATGAAATCAATGACATGCAATGGAGGATGGCATGGATATGAACTTGAAAAACCTTGAATTGACAAGAAAATATTATCTCATAAGGCTTATAATTTTGAAACAAATCAGGCAAAATGTTTTCAGCTGAAACTTACTCTTCAGAGGGATCGATGATGCCATTGCGAAGCATCATCGATCCTCAACTCATGAAACAACCAAAGATGCAAATCTTGTCAATAAATGTAACAGATTTACAATGCATATGACATGAATGTGATGCCCAATTTACAGAGTTGCAGATATAAGGCGATTCCTCACCTATCACTCGAACTGGATGCCTCCCGGATGATGATTCTTGGAAACGCCTTGCTTGAAAGCGAGAAACTCAATGTCGAGGGTGGATTGCAAGAAGGTACTATACCTCCAGTACTTATTTCCAGTTTGATCGACCTTCCTAGACTGTTCGGTTGAAGGAGGGTGAAAGCAAGAACTCATGATGGAGATGAAAAACAGAAAATCGTGAGAGAGGATTGAATGGGCAAGCTAGAGCACATGGAAGAGCCAAGGGAGTTCGAAAGGTAGGGAGAGAAGAAAGATCAGAGCCCCCTTGTGCGACCAAAGAGGGGTCTTTTTAAAAATTTTGGAGGGATTCCTATCTGCAGAATCCGAGCTTTTCAAAGCTCTTCAACTGGTTTTTGAAAATGTTTGAAAATCTTAAAACCGAAATTTAAATTTTTTTGAAAACTCGCCATTTTTAGAGGGGGACGACTTCCTAGATACTTGAAAATTTTGGTTCATTTTACCTAAAGTTTAGGTAAAGTGAACATTTTTTTAGGAAGGTTCAAATGTGGTTCCCTCTAGGGAGTGGGACCCACATCTACCTTTTATTGTTTTAAAATTCAAAACAAAGGCTAAAAAAATGAAATTCAAGACTCCTTTTTAGAATTTTCAAAATAAAGACTAAAAAGGAAAAAATGAAATTCAAAACTTCTTTTTAGAATTTTCATAATGAAGACTAAAAAGGAAAAAAATTGAAATTCAAAACTTCTTTTTGGAATTTTCATAAAACTTTAGACTAACTAGCAAATTGACTCAATTATGATTTTTTTTTCAAAGAGGGTTTCCCTTCTAGGCAATTTTCTAAAATGATATTGAAATTGCATATAAAGTAAAGAGGTTTTTTGTAAAATCTAAAGCTTCGTTCCCTTCTTTAGGCAGAGTTGATCCAGTCAATTTTTTTTTAAAGCAATGTTTAAAAACTATCCAGATTGTTTTCCTGAGAAAACTTTTTGCAATCCGGGGTCTTGGGGGTTAAAATGAGAGAAATTGGCAATTTTGAAAACCCAGGGATTTTAAATCAATTTTGAAAGAGTTAAAACTCGAATCTAGATTGAAAGCTTTGAAAATCAAGAGTTCTGGATTTCGAGATGACATGCTATGCTGCGAGGTGATATGAAATACTCATGCAATGATATGTAATGACATGCCTTGGATAGCTCAATGCTGCTTTAGAGAATTGGAGATTTCAATCTCCTGATAGGAATATGGCTTTGAAAAATTTGTGACTGGAGATGATTCTGAGCCAAAACAGAAAAATTTTGAGAGTTGTAGATGAAATTTGGACTTTTGCCAGGTCCAATATCAGAAAATGACCATTTTGCCCTCCAGTGATCTCAGAGAACCAGTTGTAATGACTGGTGGAAGTGTCAAGGAGGTGAGTGAAAATTTGGGGTGTTTACAGTATCGCACATCTTGCATACGTGCTCCAGCCACCGTGCCCTGCAACAAATCACCCAAGTGCACCATCTGGTGAGCTCTCCTGTCAGTGGTTATACACTATTGCATTACTTGCAAGTTGTTGAAGTCTTGGCTATAACATATTAGAGTCGCATCAGACATACTGCAACATAACACCGCCTCTTGCGTTGCATATTATAGTGCAACGAACATCTGCAACCACTGCTGCACCTATGCACGATTGGTTGGGCCAATACCTGCTATTGTTTACACCAGAGTCCAACGCACCTGTTCGAGTCGCACTGCAGTGTGTCAGTCTGCTAGTGCAACAAAGTTTGGCATCTTACTTGTTCAATGCTTAGTCACATACTGGTGGGAGATAGCATCATCTATCTCTAGCAATGCACAACCTTGCATTGTACCTTTTGCAAAGGTAACTTAGTAGTTTGAGAATGAGTTCATACTGCAGCTTATGGCATGAGTATGGGCAACAACAATGTGAAGATGCAAGCCTACCAAGGAACTCAATGATGCAGCCTTATGTTGGGCAACCCTAGATGCAGCACCAACGGGGGACTGCACATGCTGCTTATTTTCACATATTGCAGTCTTCTCTGCAACCTCGGTAGCGTAAGTATCCTAAAACCAAATTTGAAAGAGTGGCCTTGAAAGACTCGTATACGCATGGCGGATCATCACATTATGTATGGAGCTTGGATGAATGTGTGCATCAGGTTCATGATGTTGCTGACACAATGCACTATGCGCAGAGCAGACAACCATAAAATGCATCAAGCTGCCCACACAAAGCACAAGAAAAATATGACAGAAAGCGCTATGCAAATCGCATAAATACCTACATGCGTAACACATCTGGCATGACTGATCACACACGTCATGAGCCATATATAGGTAATACAGTGCAAGACTCATTTTAGTATGAAATTTGTCATCAGATTGATGTAAGAACTCATGCGCATTGCAACAGCCGCAATGAAAGAGTTCTGTATAGTGCATCAAGCCGAAATCAGTAGGCAAGATTTCATGATCGTGCATATGATCTTGAGTGCAATACATACTTTGCACATGGAACAAGCTCTTATGCAAGCAACACATACTTTGCAACCGGGTCATGCAAATATCAGTATGAACCCTATGTTGATGATATATAATGGACAAATGAAACAGATGACTATGCAATAAATGAGCAATATGATAATGCAATAGAGGACCACGATGAAGATCAAAATATGCAATATGACGTGGATCTAGAAGATTGGATACAAAGGAATTATTCCTATGATGCTTACCAGTCCAATGCAAACACATCAAATCAAATTAAGGAAGATAGTGACAACACGTGTGATGCGCAAACCATAGCTGAAGAGAAAATTCATCTGCATAACTATAACTGGGAAAATTATTTGGGTCAAAAGACTAGTACCGAGTCACAAATAGTCTCTTTGCTACAATTCATAGTGGAACAAGTTGTTGACATGAAAGAGAGACTTCGTGAAGAAGATCAAATACTGAAAGCATTGAAGCCTCCCACATCCTTTCGCACCAAGGCTGCACTTGAACCAAGTGAAAATAGCAACATCAATGCGCAAATGCCTATATGCAATACATATGCATTGAGTGTGATTCCAAAGTTGGACTATCCGCCAAAGTTCCAAAACAAGATGACTAAGTTGAAGCAAGTAAGACTTGAGTCGTGCAGCCCAACATATAAAGTGCCTGGTGCATTGAGCATAGCAAAAATTGCACATCCTGTGCAAGGTGATTATTCAACAAAGGATTCAGCACACCTTGAGTGCGGTAAAGCTTTGTCCATGCACACGACCCTCCAGTTGGATGTCTATGCGAATGAAGAGATAAAGCTTCAATGGAAATCAGGAATTACTGAGTATAGAACTGAATGGTTAGATGCCTATAGAAGGAATTCAGGTGAGTTTAAAAATATGCAAAAAAAGGAGGAGATGCTGGAAATTGCAGACTTGCCTTCATTTTACAGTGTGCTGGACATGGAAGAGAACCAACAGAAGATGTATCATACTGGTTCAAGACTGCCGCATGTACATCATGCAAATTGCTATCCTATACAACACATTAGACTTTATCAAGAAATGTTTTTTCTGCAAATGTAGGTCAAGCCACTACAAACCAAGACATTTAACTTCATGGGACAACAGTGGTGAGTGACATGGTTGAGTGAGGGAAAATTTCATTTTTTTATAAGGGCCGAATGGCATAAGTGCCATACTCATTTCTGCTGCAAGGCTTACTATTGGCAATAGAGAATGCCAATACATGGCAAGGAACAAAATTTTGTGTTTGATCCTGGAGGAAAGGAGGAGACAAGTTTTGGGGCTACTTGAATACAGAAGTAGTAGAGTCAATTAAATAAGATGGCGCAATGTGGTAGCTGGAAATAAAGCGTGGAGATAAAGGCCATAACCTATAGGCATTGGCTGAGTCTTGGGGACAAGACAAGCAGAGTGTGGTGGTTTGATATGAGCCTCACTATAAGTGCCAGCATTTTTTTAGTGCATCATATGCGACCAAGGCAAGCTAAGAGGTGCACAAGCTAGAAGACACAAGATGGTGCGTGCGGAGGGTCAGAAACACACAGAAGCATTGATGCACGGGCAAGTATGGAGCACGGGCAGAAGCATTATGCATGATGCGCATAGCATGCTGGTGCAGAAAGAGCGAGCGTGCAAGACGCACGGTTGTGTAGAGCACATACAGGCGCGTGATGCAGCGCACAAGGGTGCGATGCAGCACGTGACATGCTGGCGAGAGCTTGCATGCGTGATGCAGCGCATAAATGCATGATGGGAAATTTGGGCGGGCATTATGCGAGGCGCAGGCGCATAGGTGGGCAAGCACGTGGTACACACACCAGGGGATGATACATGTAGACAGTGAGTCAGCAAAGTGAGTTGGTTGTGCAAAGGTGGTGGGTTTTGATTAGGGGTTACTAGGATGCCATATTTGACCAAGCCAAGTTAGCAGTGGACCGAGACTGATGCATGTCAATAGTTGGGCCTATAAATAGGACCCAAGCAATACATTTAATATCTTTTTGGTAATATTGGAAATATTTTTTGAATCTTTTTGTAATTTGGGGAGAGGGTTGTAACGCTTGCTGTTATCATGTAAAATTTTACTTTCGCAAGTCAACTAACCTTTTAAAAAAGATTTTGAAAACTCACCTCCGTTTTGAAAAATATGTGAAAAATTGAGAGAGGAGACTCTTCTGTCGGTACGAGGTTCAACCGTTCATGGCGCCTTAAGCAGAGGTAATCGAACCAAGGATTGAACATTATGCCTTGCTTTGTTAAAATGTCTAAAAAAATATTCTAAGTCTTATAATGCAGAAAGAATCAAACACACATGTGATATGATTCAGAAAAAGAGTTAATTCAAAACATGATGCATGCCTGAAATTGTTGAAAATCATTTTTGAAGAAATATTTTGAGAGATTTTGAAATCGAATTTCTGAAAGGAAGAACGAGATGATTGGGCATGTGGCCTTATGATGCAACCTAAGTCTAAATGATGCATGAATGCAGTTTTATCAAAATTCCTTTTTGAAAAGATTTGAGAAATCCCCTCGTTTTATAAAATTCTTTTGACCAAAGGGGTTTTTTGTGCCTTACAAAATTCAGATGAAATAAATTCACCATATATCCATGACTATAACAACAAATATATTTTGAATATATCTCATTTGATTCCTAAAATGATGGTTTTAAAAAATACTTGAAAGGCTTTTGAAAAAATGCAATGATTTTTGTAAAATAGCCTAAGAGTGTAGGCTGTTTTATAACTTAAAAGAAATTAACTAATCTGAATTTCATTCATATTCTAACTATAGATACAAATACGAATTCCACTAAGTTTATCAACTTCTTAGAAGAAGGTGCACATGTCATTCGTGTTTCACCATTGTGGAATTGAAAAGTGCATATGAATAACAAACCATAGCAGTTGATATTGAAAATAAACTATATGCATATGCAATCTATCTATGTAAAAAGGAAATTTCTACTATTTCTTGATATTTTATTATAATTTACATTGAATAATTGAATAATAAATAAATAAAGAAACAAAAAAATAAAGAAAATAACATTTTGAACTTTCCTGCAAAATCAACAAACATATTAATAGAAAAATATAGGCTTTTCAGGATTTATCCAATAATATATGGAAATTGAGGGATATTATCCTGAAATAAGCCTTTTTCCATGCATTCATAAAATAAAAATCATAAATAAAATAACGGATGATCCATGATCTAATAAATTATAAAAAAAACTAATTATAAAATTAGAATTTTGGAATTGAAGGCAGAAAGACAAAAAATACCCATAAAAATTGATATTAATTACAGAACAATGTTAAAAATCAGGATTTCCAGAAAATGGTTTTGAAATATGCCTAATCCAATGACCAAACAGATTCAAATCGATGACAAATCGGATGGAGAGAACCATGCCATGATCAAGAAAATAATCATAATATAAAAATATAAAACTTTTTATGAAAAAGATGAAATAATAGAAAAAGATCAATATTTGCCTGTATTTCCGCAGAACAGGGCTCCTACGGGAACCAGTTTTTGCAAAACATTAAGATGAAATATCAAATGACCTCTAAAAATCATGAAAATCGACTTGAACAATTCTAACAACCCTAAAAATAGCATGCAATCAAAAAATAAATTTAATGAATATGCTACAAACAAATATTAAATTAAAAAGTGAAAAATAGGTTATTGAATAGGCTATTCTGCACCTATCACGGTGTCAGACCAGAATAAAATATCAAACAGAGATGCAAATTTATGATTTTTTATAGAGATAAACTAGATATGATGACAAAGAGACTCTTTTTCACGGATCAAAAAAATAATCTTCTGTTAGGGAGATATGATTTCAGCAAGATGCACCTGATTCTAAACAATGCCTGACCATTCAAGAAAAGCAGATTCTGGTTCTTGGTTAAAAAAAAATAGCAAACGATCTACAACAATCACCAAAATTATACAATAGAAAGTAGACATGCACATGGATTGATCACTTTTTACGTATCAGAGAGATCATCTCCGATTAGAGAGATATCACTTCGGCAAGATGATCTTGGATTTGAATCACACCTAATGATTCAAGAAAAGTAGGTTTTGGTTTCTGGATAAAATAGAATAGTAAACGACCATAAAAAATCCCTAAAATTACACAAAATAAACTAGATATGCAGACAAAGAAGCCACTATTTACGGACTTGAAAAATGATTTCCGATCAAGGAGATATGACTCTGACAAGTTGCTATTGATTCTGTAGAGCATTTTGACGGTACAAAAAACAGGTTTCGGTTCTTGATTTTAAAAATGGGTCATCATATGCCAAAAAATCATGAATTTTTTCCAGATTCATGCAAACATATGGATATAACACTCATAAAAAATTTAGGTTAAAATGACAAAAAAATTTCTCATAAAATAACGCTGCTAATGCGAGGTCAGAATCAAGATTTATGCAGGACTGTCAAATAAGATTAAAGAACTTGATCTAACTTGCATAAAATGAAAAAAACTATAGATGCAATATTTTTTTGATTTTGTAAGGATGAAATAACATAAATCTAAATCTAAGATGCATATAAATAAAATAAAATAAAATATAAAAAATGAAAATTGCATGAGATTCGCATTGATGTAGCCGATTGAAGGTGTGATTCGATCTATGAACGATCAGATCTCCATCTTCTTGTTGGCTGAGTTAAAATCGATAACTAAGCATCAAAAATATGAAAGAAAAGCATGAAAAACAAGAGTTTACCTACAGCTAGATTGATCATTGATGCTACCACACGAAAAACAAATCAAAAAAGAAGAAAAAAAAGAAAAAGAGGGATGTGACACCATGGAAAAAGAAAGAAAGAAAAGAAATAAACAAGAGAGAGGGAGAGGATTTTACCTTGGGTTGGAGGAGGAGCTGTAAGACCTGCGAACTTTATGAGAAAATTCAATGTGTGATGTGATTTTGAGATAAATATTTCTTGTATGGTCTCGAGGGTTTTGCACACAATTATATATATATATATATATATATATATATATATATACCTACGAAACCCTAATATATACATATATAGATGTATATATGTACGTAGTAATATGAATGCGAATTCATAATGCACCGAAAACCTACATTCGATTCAAAATGTATAAGGAAAATCGGATCTAAAATCAAAGAATTCAAACGATGCTAAAAGCATATTATTTTATGTAAATTAATGGAGAATGTATATAGATAGGGTATGGGATATATCGGAGATGATTTTTCACGAAAGATATAAAGTTAGAAATATACTTTGAAATTCAAGTGATAATTAGAAATTTAATTTGAAATTTTTCTTCATATGTGAGCTTAGGTTCGACTAGGGGGTTGACCCAAGCCCTTGGTCGACCTCTATTTGTGATGTTGGATGACCCTAGCCATGAAGACCAGCTGATCAAGTTGACCAGCTGGGGCAGTGGCATTCTTGTAAGGAATGGGGTGAGAATCCAAAGGGAGGGCCACGATTGGCCCTACCCATAGCTCAAGGCCTCATGATGATGCATGAGCATCATCATGAGGTTGGGGCACCATTCCAAGGGAATGCATGGGGCTGTACCCCATGAGATTTTCGAAAAACTTAAAACCCATTTCAAAAAGAGGCATTTATGAGAGGGGTGAGCCCTCATTGGGTGCATGGGGCGGCAGCCCCATGGCACATTTGAAATTTTTTTAGACCTTTCAAATTCTAAGATAACGAGTGGTGGAGTTGGGCGGCCATGCATGGCTATTATAAGCTTGCCATGACATGGAGGGGCGTGAAGCAACCCTAGTGCTCCATCTTTCCAATGTTTAATCTGAGCCACCCATTGATTATAGCATTAGATATATAAACCTTTAAGAAAGAGAGAGAGAGCCACTAGTTGATGTTTTTTTTTTTTCTCTCTCATTCTTCTTCTTCCAAAAACCGTGTAGTGTGTGAGTGTTTGAGAGTGTGCTATACCCTATTCGTGGAGCTCCTAAGCATTCCAACCTTAGCATCTCCTCCTTCTCCATTCAAAAACCTCAAGGTGAAGCTTCAATGCCATATTTTCATTGTTCTTGGAAAAACGTATATACTAGAGCATGAAACCAAGAGGCCGGTTGCATCTATGGTATGCATGGCTCTTGGTGGATTAGAAACATGTTTGTGGGTGTTTGAGCATGCTTGAGCATCCCTCTATTTCAGCCCATGAAAAAAGAAAAGAAAAGAGGGGGCTCTAAGTAACTGATTTCTTATTTAGTTTTGTTTTTTTTTTATATTTTGTTTTGTATCATGTTAGTTCTTAAATCAAGAAAAAAAAATGTGTATGCTATGACATTTCTTGTGTAGTTTACATTCAGTCCATGAATGTTCATTTTCTTTGAAGTGTGCTATCAGCCCATGCATTTGCACTTCGGTGTTTTCCTCTCTTTGTTGTTTGCATGCAACCGGATAGGTTTGTTTCGGGTCTCTTGGCATGTATGGTGCCATTTTTTTTCTTTCTCGAGCTTTCTTTGTTCGCCATCCCCTCTCTCTATTATGAGGACGGATAGGGGCTTCTCTTGAACCCTCCAGTGGCTGCAGTGCCGGACTGGGTTCGGTTGTAGCCCAATTCAACCATGCCTACCTTCCTAGCCACGCAACACCATAGTGCTGCCCATTTTTCATTGTTTTTCCCCTTTGTCCTTAATGTTTTTTTTTTCTATTGCATGGTTTGCTTGGTTCGGTTGGTTTGCACCCCTCTGGGTCAGACTCAGTCAGGAGCACACTAGTTTGAGCAAATGCTTGACCAGGTGCTCCCAGGTGGGCTCTTGGGAGCGACAGCCAGCCACCGGGTGCTAGTTGCACCCAGGTAGCCCTGCCGGCCTAGGTGCTTGGTTGTGGGCCTGCAGTTTCTAGCTGGACCTAGTCTGAACTTTGAGTTTGGACCAAGGTCAGCTCTGGCCTAGTGGTTTGGTCCGAAGGACCAGACCCCTTTTTCCTTGGACCTGGTTGGCTGGAGCACCTGAGTGGCCTAGCCGGCCACTGTTTGAGCTTTAGACTGGGCTGCGCCTTGTGTGCAGCACCTGGTCTGAACCTATTGGGTTCAGACTAGGGTCCTTGCGGACCTCTGAGGTCTGGTCCAAAGGACAAGACCACATGGACTGCTGTCTCACCCTTGCCACCAACCTGCAAAAGCAAATGAAAGCAAGCAATCAAATCAAATATATGTATATATATATATATATATATATATGAAAGAAGGGGTAATATAAGTGTGTGTTTTAGTTGTTCCGTGTTCGCTGTCCAGCAGACCTAGTTTGGACACTTAGCACAGCGGTGCAATGTCCAGACTCTAGACTGTGGCCTCCTAGGTCGCAGTTGGTGTTTTGGCTTGTTGGCACTTCATGCCTTGTGTTTGTCGCTTCCAGATGGCCTAGCGGATGGTTGGTTTGGAGCGGCCACCGTGGCCTCCTCGCTGTTCTGTCTTGGCAGCATTAGGGTCAGTTGTTTGGTGAGCAGTAAGCTGCCCACTCGTATATACATATTTTCCTTTGTCTTAGGCTTTAGCCGTTTCATCGCAAACTATCATTTGTGCATCGTTATTTTCCTCAAGTGCGGCGACCAACAATGGAAATGCTAATGTAATTCCCATAAGTATGGGAATATTCCAATTTGCCTTTCCCAACACTTGTGTGTGTATTGATATCGCGAAGTTTCCTATGCAAATGGTCACGTTATGCGAAACTTGCCGATGTCTGACGTTGAAATACGCTCACTTGGAAATTTGCAGTTATGGCTCGCTCTCAAAGCATTCGATACTTGTTTTAGCTTGATAGACCTGTAATCATGACTAAGTTATACGATTTAAGTTTCGTATCACTTAAGAATGTTAAAATGAGTTTTTCATAGATATACGCATGTATCATTGCTTTTGTTCGATACTTGTGCGAAAGACTTGAGAATTATGTGACTTAATTTTGCACATGCAGGATGGCACATCTTGACACACATATCATAAATTGCATACACTGAGTGTTATATTTCAGTACTTGTGCTCATTATATTGAAGAATGCACACTACCACTCGATGAAACTTATGACTGAGACTTGAACACCATAGAGTATTAGCAAAACACATGTTGAAGTTTTTTGACTCTACTGGAGTCTTTGGACAGAGGTCCCATGTTCGTGAGCGAGCTCACGTATCCCTGCTATAGTATGCCACTATCATCTGCACTTCTTGTAATTTTCTCTTTCACAGCTACAACCTACTATTTCATCATCACACTATATCTTCAGCATGCCCAACACCTCACAGCACATCTATGCCTATAGATGCACCTACGACTGCTACAACACACCTTGCATTTGTGCTATAACACCATCTGCCTCTGTTGTGTTTGCATAACATTCATGACTCCTTTTACATCTGTTGTAGCAACATGTATTATTTTATCTTTGTTTCACTATTTCTTGTACCTTGTTACAAGAGCATAAGTTAGATCATTTCATCATTTACATGTTGTAAATTCTTGCAGCACCCTCCATGCATTACATTTAGTTTTCACCCTTCACTGTTGCACTGTTGATGTAATTTACAGCAACATCCATACTCAAGTTCATTCCTTACCATGCAACAACCACTTTACCTTCCTGCTAACACTTCCACCCCCCATCACCTGTAAAATATCGTATACAGACCATCACATCCCTTTTTCTCATCACTTTAGGATATTGCATATATATTTTGGCATCCATTTCTTCGTTAATCTTAGTATATCATATGTGAATTTCAAATGCATAATTTTCCACTAAATATGATGTATTGAATTTTCATTAGCATAAAGTATATGTAGGAGCATTATATCAGTTGTCTTCTAGATTCAATATGGTACTTGGCAAACTTCTTTCTGTATGCTTCTTTTGTCTTGTGCTAACTTCTGTTTTGCAAAAAATATAAAAATTTATTTAATTCCTTCTTGGATTAGAAATTTATCATTTTAATTTCAATTTAAAGGTTGTAATAGTTAGATCATAATGAGAACCTTATATTTCCAGTTTTAGATTAGAATTGTGGGCATTGTAGATATCATAAATTGCTTGTTCCATGCTATTTTCCTCTTATTTCTAAAAAAAAATCCACAATGGTGAAACACAAATGGCACACGCACCATTCTAATAAGTGGTAATTAATTCTAATCAAATGACCCACATTGATGGCCATAGTCAAAATGTAGGCAATGCTTAGGATTCTTATCTTTTATGGAATAACATTGGATCCACACTCAATCTCTTTTCAAAAATCATCACATTTTAAAATATTTTTCTTCCTTTATCAGAGTTTAATTTAAAATTAACTCAAAATATATATCAATAGCCATAGTCAGGATATATCGAGAGTTAATTTCATTTTAAACTCTATAAAGGCTCCAAAATGTGCTTTATTCTTCATTTGAATTTAAATATAGATTATCTTATAATTCATTTTATGACCATAGTCAGAGATGTATTATATCTTCAATCTTATTTTAATTCATTTAAAGAATGAAATATTCTTTTCAATATGCAATTTTCAAAAACTCTTTAATTCATTTCATCATTTAGGATAGAATTACATCATATTTTCAAAAATTCTTTTCATATTATTTCAAAATCCAAGTGATTTTGAGATATATTTTCAAATATCTTCTTCATTTCTCAAATCAATCCTTATTCATAAATTCAAACTCATCTTCTCAATGCTATCTCATTTCAAGATTCAAAATTCAATTTCAAAGTCCAATTTGACTTTGAAATTTCGAATTCACTCCAATTTCCAAATTCAAATCCAAATTCAGAGTTCAATTCAACTTTAAAGATTCAAATTCATTTCCATTTTCAGGGTTCAATTCAAAATCAATTTCAAAGTTCAATTCAAACTTTCAAATCCTAGATTCATCTTCTGATTTCAAAAATTCAAATTTTATTCTCTATCCTTCCTTTCAGATTTCAAAAGTCGATTTAGGATCTCTCAGATCCAATTTCAGGTTCCATCTAGATTTCCAAAACCCAATTCTATTTTCAAAGTCTATTTGGATTTCTCAAAATCCAATTCCCTTTTCAAAAATCCGTTCCCAAATCCAAATTTTCAATCAAGAGCCTATCTTGAATTTCGTATTTCAAAACCAAATCTATTTTTTTAAATCTCATCTGGATTTCTTAAAATCCAAAGTTCTATTTCCAAAATCCCTTTGGACTTCTTAAATTCATTTTATTTCTAAATTCCTCTGATCTAAACACCTAAAATCCAGAATTGTCAGCTATGCACAGGGGTGGTGTTCTACCAGAATTTTCCAATTGATATATACAACTCTGATGGTGATAAACTGTTGGATTTGATATTCAATAAGCTTTAATATATGATGATCCATTTGGCCAGCATGTGGCTGAAGCGAGATCATGGGGAAAGACTGGTGGGTATGTTGCATACTGGTGGACTGTTGTGCGAGAATGTGAAGCCTTGGTGAAATGCACAAGTAATGGATATGGTAGGGTGAATAAAGCTGCAGAGAATCCATAGTAGATAAGCCCAATGAGTAAGCTCAGCAAGCGTATCCACAGAGAAAATGTAAATAGCAGGATAGTTGCGGGATCAACACTTAACAATCCTGCATCATAATCTCAGAACAAAGAATGACAGGATTTTTAGACTAGGCAATTGCCTTTGCTAATGTAGCAAAACATGCTGAATCATAATAAATTTCCCAACCAGAAGGGTGAGTTGTTTTGATGGTGTGAACAATGATATTTGCAGAATATACAAGGAGATATTGGGACAGTGCATGTGTTGGAGCATGAGGGAAGGAATAGGGGTGTTATGATGAGATGAGTTAATAGAAACTATAGCAATATAGGTAGTAAGGGTATATATGGCTGACACCTTATATCTGTCCCAGTCCAAGGCCTCCAATTCCTTTCAAACGTCAACAATTAATGTTGTGTTTTTAATGAAATGGATCATAACAGGTATTGCTTCCAAAGCAATATATATAGAAACCAAAGCAACTATATGATGGAGTCATTTGTAAGGATAAATTTCTGAATTTAAAAGAATGGAACATGATAATCCAAATACTAAAGTAACTTAAAGAAAGGAACCCATCGAAGAGCATTGAACATACCTGGGAGATGGTTCCAGTAGATGCCAAAAGTGATTGTGGGGATCGATAACTATCCTGAACAGACTCTCTTTGAAACCAAGAGTTTGAAACCACTGGATCTCAAGATGGGATTAATCACATATTTTCTGAAGCAAAATCAACACCTAAGCTATCAAATAACCTCCATGGCCAAAACTAGAAAACAGGGAAAGTATAATTTCATGCTCTCCAACACCATGATATGGGAACAGAATTGAGTACAGTGATCTTGTTGTAGAAATGGGGGTTTTGATGACTAAATATCTTCACATAATGTAATGGAGGTTAAGTAGTTATGGTGGGGATGCTTCAGGAAGATGATGTTGATGATAGAATGGAAAATACCATAAATGGGGTTTGAACCTACGAACAGAAAATCATCATTAATGTTGTGCGATAAATCCTAAAACACACGAGTCGATTGTCCATGGTGGAGATTTTCTGATTATCGTCCAATCATACTCAACCAATCCCATTGCTTTGTATCGTGAACCAGTTGAAAATCGTTTACCAGAGACTAATAGCTTTAGTCATTGGATGCAGGGAAGGCGTGAAACAGGCGAAATAACGTAAGTAATTTGCAGAACTACAATGCAATGCCTTAATACAAAAGACTAAATTACCCAGATGCACAATTACAACTGAGAATACCAAAAGTGAAAATAACACGGTATATGATATATGGATGATACGGAAGAAAATGCAAATAAACTGATGATGTAATTGAATGCACTAAAATGAAATATGAAAAATACCAAGATGCACAAGATGATCAAATGCACACAGACATAAATCTTCTCCACCATCCAATGAAACCAGAGAATCTGAATTAAAACACAGTGCTAATGAAGGGAGGATATTAAGCGATCTTACCAGTTTATATCAAACAAACGATTCAAAATAAAGTGATTCGAACGACCAAATTCAATAGGATAAACCAAATGCAATATGGCGTGGAGCTTAAAGGACACCA